>NW_026250408.1:0-1200000 GCF_024521635.1 Tricharina praecox
TACCTCTCTTGCAGCTGTTCGCCTCTCTCCAGATTGCTGGATTCTGACCCCGCAGAGATCGTGTCTCCCTCGGGCTTGATCGTTGCGCCAGTGACTGTTCCCTGCTCCGACGAATCAACGCATTCAGCGGAGTGTTGCTGAAGACGCTGACTGGATCAGGTGTCAGTGGTATCAGGAAAAGAGTGACAGAAACTTACACCACACGCGTGACGATTTCTTCAAGTGAGCTTGAGCGCGAACGTCGGGATTCAGCCATGCTGTCGGACATTTGGCTTTGACGATTCGAAGATGTGGCTTGATATGCGCAAAGTGGTGCGATCGTTCGGTAAGGTCCTATGACAGTCGATGAGAAAAGGTGCGCTACTAAACAACGGTATGAGTGGGGAAACCAACGGTTAAGTTAAACTGCCGGTGGGAAGCGGTGCAAAATGTGCACAGATAGAAACCAGCGGTTTTGCGATACGAAGTGGTGTGACTCGTCGGGGTGAAGAGGGAACAGCGAGCGAGTGGAAGTTAGTTGGTGGTTTGACGGATGGTGGTGTGGGTGAAGAAGAGGACGGGGGGGGCATTTGGCAAACACTCAAGTGTAATGGTGGTAGTGTGACGTGAACCTGCTGGAAGCCCAAAGGGTCGAAGCGACTAAGGCTGGAACAGTAAAGTTCCAAGAAGCGTGACCGTAACAAACCCCGTGCATACAACTGCCAACAACGACAAAATAGTGCACGTGACAGCGGCTGTCAGAGATACACGTGAAAAACACCCTTACGACAACCAGCAGACATATCCAAAATTGCGGATTCATCTCTGGCATTACATCAGCGGCGATAAGATGAGATAATATATGAGTAGATTCGATCGTCGACCCGACAACGGTATGACGTAAAACTACAAAAGGATATCGGTGCCCGTTCGATGGAGCCCTGAGTGATAGATACCCAGAATGACATCCTTCTGGTCCTCTCATACCGCCGTATGCCCGGCTACGGGATACGCCACACGGTATGTTGTCTACCTCCCTGAGAGATGACAAAAATAAGATCAGATGAGATCACATACATGACGAGGAGGATATGATAGATCACATGCAAGATTAAGGGATCAGAAACTCGGGTCAAATGAAGTCCGCACAGGTACATCACCAGACTTCAGAGAAGCCCTTTGATGGCAGCCTGAGTGGGAGTTAGAAATTAGAATGACAACTTTATCATCGTCCTCATCGTTCGTGTGTGCCCGCCTACGTCGTACATCAATGCTCACATGGGAAAGGGAAAAGTCTATTAGGCTATCTATCCGAATTCAGATTACAAGATATGACGCGTGAAAATGAAATTGCTGGTGGTGTTGAACCGCCATAGCAAGACGAGTGAAAGGAATGGCTGCTGGTGTTGAACCACAACAGAAAGGGAAGTGAAAGCAAGGCGTAGTCGGCAGAGATGGAATGAAAGAAGAAAAAAGGGAGCGGGCATCGAAAGCAAGAGGCAGATGATGAAGCAAGACAACTGGTGGCGAGAGTTAGTGATGTGACATGAGAGTTGATAGAAAGGGTGTGCACTTGCCATGAAATGCTAAAATCATCCGAAAACGCAACCAATGCGGATCTCAAATGCGAGGAAAGGGAAACAACTAGAAAAATCGACCTTTATGTTATTGCAAGGCGTTGCGAGGGCTATAACACGCCATTCTGAAGGTCCAAACGGTGCCACCTAACGCGGAGGTGTTCCGAACGGCAGCCGCGGCTGGCGAGCGGGAGGAGCTGCAGCCCCACGTGGATGCGCGAGAGTGCGAGCGAGCGATGGTACTAAGTGCGGAGGCTCGACATCAGGACGGGGTTGAACCGTGTGAGCTTCCTGAACTTCGAGCGGCGACGTGGGGAGACCGGAGGTACGTGGCGCGGCGGGGCCTCCAAGCTGGCGAGCCGGAGTGACCGGAGTCCGCGGAGTAACGGGAGCTCCAAGTTGGCGAGCTGGTGTGACTGGAGTCCGTGGGATGGCGGAATTCCTAACAGGAGTGGGAATACCTCGACGAGGAGTGGTGGGCTCCTGTCTGGCAGTAGGCGTTTGGCGGCCAGGTGTGCGAGGGCGACGACCAGAGGAATCCAACTGACGAGTGGGACTTGGAGTAAAGCGAACACCAAAGCGACTGGGAGTATTTTGCTGTCGAACGGGAATGGCAGACTGCCTCGTGGTCGGAGGCGTCGGACTAACGGGCGGAAGACGTTCGCCGCGTTCGATAGCTGAATCTTGAACCACTAGGCGTGTCATCTCGCGAGCTATAGCAACTTCGCGCTGAAACTGCCATCCGCGTTCGCCCAGCAAGCCATCCTCGTATTCTGCTGGGTAGATCAGCACCTGTGGAGTCTGATCATCGGCGGTAGTCGGGGAAGTGGGCTGCGGGCGCCTAGTAGGAAAGATAGGAGGCCGACGAGCTGCCACTGCGACGGGAGTAGGACTATTGGCCTTATGAGCAATGCGCATAGGCAGGGGTGGGTATATAACTCACCGGCGGTATACGAGTGGTCCGCGACGCTCATCACGAGGGTATCTACCTGTGTCAAGCGGATTCAGAGCTTCCATCGTATTCTCCGCTGCCGCACGGCGATCAATGTCCATAAGTAACTGCGCAGCAACGGGAGTCGGAATTTGAAGCTCAGGAGTGTGAGGACCACGTGGAGGAGTGTTCTCGACGTTCCTGGTGCGTGGAGGAGTGTTCTCGCCGCTCGGGGTCCGCGGAGGTGCGGCACGGCCCTCGCGAAGAATCCTGTCAGTTATCTCCCTCTCAGTACGCTCTTGAAAGATGTTCTCGGTGCGTTGCTGTCTGTCAAACTCAACACTGTCATTCCACCGACGGCGAGCATCACCGCGGAGCTCGACGCGAGTGGGGCTATCGGTCGCAATGGACAGCTCCCCAAGCGGGCGTCCTCCTCGTCCGGTTAACCTGATTCCGTCAAGTGCCGCTGCAGTGGTAGCAGGCAGCACGATCTGCGCCGGCAAGTGGAGATTGTTTGTCGGCGTATTGTATTCTTCAGCAAAGCGATGCATCAACTCCCGGTGGCGCGGAGGATTGAGATTCTCTTTATTCTTTTCCGTGATAGGCTGCTGGTCTGGAGGAATCCTCGGCGGGCGTGGCGTACGAACCGTAGTTTCCGGCCAGAGTACGTCTCCATCCGCATTCATCTGAATACGACCAGGTGCAGTCGGCAGGCGCTGGTAGACGTCCATCGTATGTTCCGGGTAGTCGCGCTCGTAATCTATATGGTGTTGCTCGTGGAGATACAAGAACTGGGTGCGCACGGGGCCACGAAGATCCAGGAAAACGATAATCTTGTGTGGCTCCAGGTGGTTCTTCAGGGGTTTAGGCAGAATTTCGAGCCAGTAGGTATCGTCTAGCTTCGGTGCGGGGCCGTCGTCTAAATCGCAGGTACGGCGGAGGTACTCCACGGCTTCCTTGACAGTGAGGCGAGGTCGGCCAATGTTTATGATCGACGGCGGGTAATCAGGTGGGATTACTGGGTGAATTTGCGAGGTGGTGTGGGGAAGCGTTGCGCGGAGCCGGCATCCGCGTTGGTTGCGGGTGTGGCGACCACCCTCGAACGACGTAGTGTATGTGGCGTAAACTGGTGAAGGAGGCACGCGTGAGTTGCTAAATGGGTGGAGGATGTGGCTGAAAGGAAGATTGTTTGGTTGTTAGCTCGAACAAAGTTGGTTGCCGCCACGAAGCTAGTGACACCAACGTTGGCGATCAGAGCTAGCGAAAGCGCAAGCGCGTTCAGCGGCAGCGGCGGCATACCGACACTTCAAAGTTCTAGTACTGTAAAGCGAAGCTGTTAGCCGGTCCAACAGATGAAGGAAAGTAAGACGCAATTGCTATTTCCGATGATTGTGCGCTAGATACCTACTGCTTGCCCATCAAAATAATTTGTAGTTATGTACACGGGTCATCGAAGAATAAAAATCAGTACATGCCAATATAGGTACCGTATCCATCGGTATTCCAACCCCCAAGTCACGGTCGCATCCTGACCTGCATATTATTACCCGGAATCAACGTTGCCCAATGCTCAGAAGTGCCGACATGAGTATGTCCGTTTCTTGACAGAGGCTTTTTACACACCGTTGGCGCTTTTTGCCGACAGACGACCGTCAAGAAAACGGCCCTGCAATAGGTCAACCTATGTCACAGTGATTACACGAACGGGAAATGCTGTCCACTACAGTAGCAATACCGGACAAAAACCAAACAACCAGCGGAAAACCGTGAAAATTAGATCCATGAGTGCAGAAAACAAGTAAAAGCAAACGAACTTGACGAAATTCCGCCATACGCGAGTCTGAGCCCCGCCTCATCTTGAAAACCCTTGTTCTTACTGGTCATCCAGTTCACCAGCTTTCTTCTCCGACTTCGGATCTTTCTCTCCCTGAGGAGCAGCGGACGCTCTTCTCTTCAAGGCCTCGCGCTGTCTTCTCGGTGGGGTCGTGTCCCTCTTCAGCTCAATTGCGCGCGGACCGCATTTTGCGTTGTGGGCGATATCGCCGGACATGGACCACTCCGGATGCTGCATCTCGTACTGGCGGATCGAATGAGAGCTAGCAACAGTTTCGACGATGTCGTCATCAATTAGGCCCATGTGGCCGGCGATCCTGAAGAGAGCTTGCTGCTGGACCTCGCGGAAGCGCTCCTTCCGCGCGAGGTATCCGGGATCAGTGTTCCCGCGTGCTTCGGCGGTCTTGGAGGACTCGGGAAAGACGCCGGGGATGGGTGCGGGCTTAGGTGTGTCGAGCCACGCGTACTCCGTTCTGCGGTCTTTCAACTTGGCGCTCACGGCTTCAGCCCTAGGGGGTTGAAAGCTGAACCATAGCCGGTTCATCTCGAGTAGTTTGCCACCGTCATCGAACTTGACGCGTTCCTTGATGAGAATCGCGCGGTACTCGGGACGACGCCATGTGAGTGTATTGTCCTTGTGGTTCCCGGGCATCTTGCGGAGAACCCTGTGGAATGGGATATCCGCACGTGTAGCGAGTTTTCCGAACGGCATCGCCAGCATATCTAAACTGGTGTGAGCTGGATCCTTTGCGATTTTGGTGTCCGAGATGATGTTTAAGCCACATACCTAGACCCTTGTGAACGTTGGAGGGGCCGTTGCGATGAAGGGCGGTTCCGAGGTAGTCGCAGATTCCCTTTTGCGTCGTAACACGTCCGAAAGGAATTTGAGAGACCACACGGATCAGATCCTGTTCGGAATCAGCCTCTGCTCACTCTCATCCTACTGTTGAGGTGATGGATATTATTTGCCTTCTCAAAATCCGTGAAGCGGATCTTAGCCTGCACCCTGTTAGCTTCAATTTAAGCTTCATCATTTCTCTAGGATATATTCGGTGATTTACAATCTCCTGCTTGACATTAAAGTCGTCCGTAGCCGTCGTCATAGCCATGGCCATAGTTTATCGTCTCGAGCACGGAAGAAGGCTGTTTTGGTTGTCCCGTTGTGTAGAGCTACACCAGATGTACGAGTTTCTAAGCGTGGAGGAAAGAATAGTTGTTTGAGGGTTCGCACTCGACGACGTAGTTAGGCGTGAGGTTGACGAAAGTTGGAAGCGGACGTTGCTTTTTTACCGTCGCCTGCGACGTCCGGTTAGGGCTGGGTGGCTCGCGATCTAATCTGCGACGGCCACTCCTAGTAAAGCTGTACTAGGTACTCACATGACTGATAGCGACTCATTATGGCGATGATGTATCCAAGGGCGCAGATCGCAAAGTTTCGAAACCATCGCAAAGGGGATAGATGTTGGCCGCATACGTCTATGACATGGGCACGTCACTGGAAAGTACCTACAAGGCGCGTAAGACAGAATTATGTGGTAGAAATAGCTGCAAGATCATCGGTTGTCGTTCAGGTAGCCCACGACTCTCCTACGTGGCTGTTGGTCGAAGAGAACCACCGGTAGGTTTTACGCAGACGATGGTTGCGACCGCATATGTAATCAATTATTATCACTCGTGCCTGGGTCTACAGATCGAGGCTTGTTCACAGAGCATCCTCATGTCAAGATTGCAGTCTAATCTTTGTCTTCTGTGAGTGCGAAAATATCTGGCTACACAGGCTGGGCTACTTTTCCTAGCAGAAGAGTTACAGCGCCGATGATGGAGGGGTGAAAGGCCGACCCTAACCGTGTGTAAATGGAGCTTTTCTTGTTGCGCTTGACGTCTTGCTCCGGTGTAGCCGCAGAGCTACGCCTTTCTCATTAATCCAGTCATGTGCATCGCTGTCACGAACGGGGACGATGCATGTCGCCACAAATTCCAGATGATCTAAATGCGACTATTTTCAGGGCAGACCCTCAATCTTTCACGTGTGATGGAGTGTAGATTGAGGTGACAATGGCGCAGCGAAGGTGATTGACGCGCTAGCCTGCAGTTTTTCTGTGGCGAGCGAGTGAGATATATCTGAGAAACGCCTCCTCAAACAGCTAGCCCTATCCTTCACCTGACGACCCACCTCATCATCGTCCCTTTCTTCCATCCTTTCTCTCTACACTCCTCAGACGACAGACAGCAGCTTTTGTCACTCTCTCCTCCCGACCAATCTCTCCTCAATCATAACCGTCCTTTCTTTTACCTCTCTCCCTACATTGAGCGGACAACGGAAACCAGCTTCAGCAACATCACAACTCGAAAGAGCAACAACAGTTTCGACCCAGCACGACACCGACGTCTATCTGAGTCAGCGCGCAGCTACATACCCTGATCTGGCTTCCTCGCATTCACCCCTCTTCAATCGTGCGATCTAAAGCATTGATCATTCTACTTCTACACCGCTCTGTCCTCGCTCATCACGACTCTGTGGATTCGAGTCGATACAGTCTTTATCGCAGTGCGTTACATGTTCCCTCGATAGGACCTCAATGATGTTAATACCTTCCAGCTATCAAGTCGGCAACGGTTGCATAATCGATAAGCGTACACCCCGCATTACTAGCACGGTACGGATTCCTTCCGATCACTGCTCTTCCGGACGCGAGAATCTGACATCATCAATAGTGCAAACAACCGGCACGATACAACGGGAAGTCACCGAGACCTTCTGCAAGCTACGGTAACCTTTTCCGCCTCCATCATCTAGTTTTCGGACACTAATATCTCATGTCTAGTAATTCATATTCGACTGCACGATCCCCGCTCCGCAGAATCATTAGTATGATTTCGCCAACTACTCCCTCCTCTCCGGGAAACCTACTTCCAGGAACCATTCATTGGTCGTCAAAAGTGCAAGTCCGCGGCACGGAAGAAGAGGCTGCCCGTCTCGGCTGTCGACCAGGTGCGCGCTCTCGTAATCGAGAGCGCCGGCCGATATACATACTGGACAAGCTCCTCGACGGAAGATTCTTAGTGCTGTATGTTGCACCTCCATCTTCGAATCATATTTTGTCACACGCTGACTCCGACCTCCAGCACGTGTACTACGCGGCACAATCAGGGTATCGAGGACGTCCCGAAGGACCACCTGTCGTCCTTCATCCCGATAGAACCGAGCTTCACCGATACCAACCGCCCGACAGTTCGCCTCGCAGACGACCCCGACCGGGCGTTCGATGGCAAGACATTGCTGTTCGTCCACGTGGCAGTGATTGCGTTCGACAAGTTCTTCATGGGATATGTGGGATCGATTGATCCCAAGGACCAATCACTTATCTCCGCTGAGTTCCTCTGCTGGCAGGTAAAGAGGGTCATCGATCCGTTCATGGATCACTCTTTCCGCCTGACGAGTATCGTGGCGTGTCTACACGCGGGTCAGGCCGGCGACCCGGTAGTCGGGCCCTACCACGCTCTCGCTGTTCAGTTAGCGAGACGTGTCGTGAGGGACGACGACATCCTCAAAGTGTCACATCTGTCACATTTTGTGACACTCATCGAGTCATATCTTGATGTCCTCGAAGACGTCGAGGTTGAGAATGACCGGGTGGAGAGGACTGCTTTGGGAGACATCAAGAATCATGAGTCTCGCCGCGCCACTGCCCAGCAGAGTGAGAGGGAGTCTCACTACCAGAGAGAACCCAGGCGGAATTACAACGAATGGGGTAGTTCTGTGTCGCCCTCCTCCGGCAGTGGTGACTCTAGTCAGGATAAGCGGCATCAGCAGCACAAGCGGCGGGCTGGACACCGCGAGGATCAGTATGCGGAGAGAGTGGCCCGGCACAATGACCGTGGCCGCCGCAGCTCTCATTACTCGCCGGAGGCAAGTACCTCGCCGCCCGATCGCCATGGATACGTCCATCAGCCTACCAGATATCGCCACCACTGGCGGAGACGATCGGACAGCCCAAGGAGCCCTCTAGATAGGGCAAGGAGCGGTGGTAATGTGACGCGCCGTCACTCCTAGGGGGTGACAGCAGTTTGAGGAATCGAGGATCGTGGAGGAAAAGACGCAGATATTGCAGATATCTGGGTAGATTTTTAATCTACACGAATTTCCACTAACAATAGTTTTTTCCTTCCGAGTTATTACCTAGATGCTAAATTCGCTGAGGTTGTAGTAGGCGTGCACGGAAGCTTCACAGTTTCAAGAGAAGGTATTGAACTAACTCCCTATTTCTTTCTGCCCGGCGCCTCTGCGCTGGGCCGAAATAACAATCCTCCATCTCGGCATTTTTGCACGAAAGTGGGACAGATTCGTTTCCGGCACAGAAACTGACGTCGGAGTCCTACCTGAGTCCGTGCCAAGGACCGGACAAAGAATATCGGTTATGCGCAGGTTCAATTTATCACTTTGCATGGCCCAATGGAGGCCTCCGGAAGTGGGTTTCTATTGTAGCGACCGTTTATCTGGACTGTGGATGAATTGCGAAAAATGTTTTGCCATAATCTGGATAACTAGTAGTCGTATATAACTTAATGAGAACCCAGAAATAATATCATGCTTCGTCGGAACATGCAGAGGTCAGAACACCTTGAACCATTACTATTAAGTTGAGTCTTGACCCTACACGTAGCCGTTTGCAGCTTGATGGTGTATCGAACGCGTCTTCCGGCGTTGTTTACTATCCGTAGACAAGCGTTCTTCAACACGCGCTGAAAGTTCATACTCTCTTTCGTCTCCTAGAAAATGCCTTCCCCAGCGAATTCAACTTGCTCGCTCACTGTAGCAATGGTATTTGTAAACGTCACAGAATCATAGCCGATCACCCTTGTATATCGGGGCTGAAGGAGCGCATACACAGTAGGAGTATGTAGTGTCAAAACTGACGTAATTAAGGTAAATACCGTGGCCAACCAGCGAGTATAAAAGTGCACGTTTGATGCGAACAGCGTTGTCGGGTACATAGTAGTAAAAGTGATGACAAATTGGATAGAGAATCTTCTAGTTGAAGAGATCCTCTCTATAGAACAACTACTTTATACACACCGGGCGTCCGATATCAGATAGAGGACGGCCGTGTGCACTCCAAGACGGAAGGACCGCCACCCTGGTGGCCACATCCGATCCTACATATACTTCTATCCAGACGTATAATCGAGACGGTGCCGAAGACGTTTTACGACTGTCTTGTTGTGCGAAGGGCCACTCAAGCCTCATGAACAATGTACTTGCCTAGCGAGAATTCAACATGAACACAGAGCCTAATAGTTATGTTCATCTCTACACAGGCCTGCCATTCTGCGCTGCCACCGTTGTTTGGGTTGCAACGTGCGATCGTATTCCCAAAAACCATAATTCACCACCGTTCATCCATCCTAGTATCATGTCATTTCCAACACCAAGAAATTCGGACCGCACTCAATCGGGGCTAAAAGCAATGCTCCGGCGCCACTTCCGCTTCCGCACATCACGGACCCATCTACGGCAGCTGCAATCAGCATAATCTAAGCCCCGTGATCAGCGTATTACTTGCTAGAGCAATACAACTCTACCACGGAATTGTGTATGCTCCCAAGGCACCATCAATGTGCCCCTAGCTCCAGTAAGCGACGAGAAGTGAGCTTGGAAAGGAAATTGTGAGCTTTCGTCCGCAAATGGAAGCTCCGGACATCAGTCTGTACTGGCGAGCCTAGAGAAGGAGATGCTGGAGCCCGAAGACCATGAAAATTGTGGGTTTCCGAGAATGCTGCCAGTGTTCGATGCTATAAAGGGTTGGAGTATCCAATTATCATGGCTTGCCAAAAGGGAATGGGGCGATCGAAATTCAAATTACACTAGGCTGCCGAGGCCGAGGATATCATAGAAATACTGTCGTTCCGGGCAGTGGGGCACAGGGCTGTCAACCGTCCGCTAGTGGACTGTAGCCCCGTCCCGTCCTGGGCAGGCTTTCCAGAGGACTGATCCATTTCGTCCGGAGGATGAAATGCCCGGATACCCGCCAGGTACCTGTAGGTACCTGATAGCACTAGCGCGCTATGCTGACAACTAGTTTGCGAAGTAGTATACCGTATTATCTCACTTGAGAGGTATGGGTATAAATGTTAGTATTATAGGTGCATAGCGCGCACTAGCATAGACTAGAGCGCTTAGGGACTAGCGCAATATCAAAACGCGCCTATGTGCTCGGAGAGAATTCTCGGGCTGTCCTCAGAATGTATTACAACATGTACAAATAGAACTAAAATTCGTTTGCTCGCCAAAATCGTACTCAAAACCATCATCCTCATCCTCATCCTCATTGTCACCTTCATTGTCGGTAATTTGCGGGAAAGAAGTTACATGGCTACGCTGAGGCTTCCCTACCAGCCTGGCACTTCTCCGGGCTCCTAGGTACTGCTGGAAGGGCAACTAGAGTTGAGGTTTGTGGTGCAATCGGTGCTACCGCTGGTGGTGTGGCCGGTGCTGCGACTGGTAGTGCGGCCGGTGCTGTAGCCGGTGCTGCGGCTCGGCGTCCGCGTGCGGCCAGTGCAGCTAGAGGAGCGGCCGGTGCTGCGGCTGGTGGTCCGGCGTGCAGTCGGTGTAGCTGGAGGTGCAACTGGGGTTGCGGCCGGAGGTGCGCTGCGGCTAGGTATTGGGTCCAAAGTGAGTCGACTATTCAACTTCGTTCGGCTCTGGAAGGAATGGCGGCTGGAGGGGGAACCCAACGTGAGGCAACTACGATGGGTTGTTTCCTGCGCCCTGGTGAAGGTTTGAACTTAACTGGCGAACGCGTGAAAGGTGGCCTGGCCAGATCGGTAGATGGTTAGCTATCAAGCTGTCAGAACAACTATGTGAGGGTTTCTACTGGCGGCGGTGAGTCCGATACTTGGTCGTTCATCTTGGTCAATAGATGCATTGTTCTTCCGAGATGTGAGGAGGATGGTACTGTGTACTTGACGATATTTCCAGCTACAGAGTCGTCCGTTCAGCTGTATGAAGATACCTGCCAGCCCCTGAAGGCTGAACACTTGACGTCGCATGCTTGCTCGGCGCGCTAACCATAGACGCACTAGTTCGCGCTTACATGCACTAGTGCTTATAACAGGAGTTTTTATACCCATACCTCTCATGTGAGATAATACGGTGCAGCGCGGTGACTGCCAACAGAATTTTCAGCCTCGAGCAGAATTTTCAACGTCGTCAAACAATCGACCTTAGGGGATAGACACTGCTGGAAGTAGCAACGGGGATGGTGCGAAAGTTCTATACCGTGAGAGACAATGCGAAATGGAACCGCAAAGCCGCACAGCCACACACCTGCGCCACTGTGTGGCGCCACGCCGCTTGCATTGTCCTAGTGTTCCAGTCAATTCCGGGCCCTGTAGGGTATCCGTCCTCATTTCTCCAGCCCGGAAGACTGTAGTCCTTGGTCTCCTCAGCCCGACTAATTCCGTCCCGGGCCGGGCAACCTCAGAGACGGATGGGACGGACGGTTGACAGCCCCGGTGGGGCAGGATGGATAGTTCGAGCGATTTTGATTACTAGATTTCGATGACGACCGAAGTAGCACAACCCGACCCAGTGGGGAAGCTAGAGACTACTTGGGGTAAATGTAGCAAGCAGCGCCAAAGGAGTTTAAACAACGTATTCTTTCGCCTTCGGAGTTTGCGTGTCGTCGCAGTCTTACTGTGCCCTATCTCTCTCTGCCCTGCCTCCGACCAGCTACTCTCATAGAATGACCACGTTGGAATTTCTTTCTGGATAGTGTCGGAAGACGTAACTATGGGTGCATTTTGTCGATGGACGGTGTTGTTAGATCATTGGATGAGACTTTCTATGATAACATGAGTAATACGTATGGTTTACATATAAATAGGCTTGTAAGCCACGTACTCAGAGTTATTCACTCACCGCTACACTAAGAGAAAACACTACCTCTTACGTTTGCATGTTCACATTCGGTTTCACATCCTGAAAACGTCGTCGTAAGAACTGTTCGATCATAACTGAAGTGGAAGGTTGAAACTGAACTGTGCTTGAATTACCTGCATAGAGAAACCGAGAATCAGTGGCACGGCTTAAGATTTACCCGGTGTGTTGGTGTCACTCTGTATTTTGGTGGGAGCTATGGGAGCTGTGGGAGCTGTGGGAGCTGTGGGAGCTGTGGGAGCTGTGGGAGCTGTGTCTTCGATATTACCAAGTGGTCGCTGACTCTTTGCGAGAAGCGAGTTTTTGCTTGGGAGCTTCGTGGGGGCAGCAATATTGTCCAGCCTAGCGATCAATTATGTACATAGCAATGGCCGCGCAGCCAAATGTAAATCCAGCTAATGGCCACGTTTGATCGTGGTCATGAGCCTACATGCTTAGCAAGCCGGCCGGCCACTTTGTCAAGTCGAACTTTTGTCTATCACTCGGCCGAAATAAAACTCTCACGTTGCAGCTTAGAGTACCAAAACATAAGTGTTGATACTTCAGATAACTTTCAAAAGAAACATGATACAGCCTTACTAATATTCTTTACGAATTCCGACCAGGAATTTCACCAAAGGTTGGGTTGCCAGCTGAGGAATCATCAACATTGCCTGCTCCGCAGTTTCTCCAAGTTTCTCACGATTCTGAATCAATGCCGTGGCCCAATTATAGCCTCGGAGAGGTTTTTCCAGGGAAACTTTACCCGGAATCCTCGCTCCTCTCATTGTCGCTTCGACGCCATCCGCGTTTGCTATTCCATTTGTACGTTGGTCAGAGAACGTCTCTTGGTGATTCTTAGGTAGCAAGCTGGACTTCGTTCTGTTACCACCCCCGCACCAACGTCGCCCATCTTCCCTGATTGACCGATTCGGCGATGGTTGTCGAACTTCCGCTAAGTATTTGACTGACATATTGTAGTCTTCGGGTTTGTATTTGCACCTTGCAAGGTCACTTATCTGATACCAATAAGGTGCGTCCACGGGCACTTCGGTGAACAAAATGAACGTGGTAGGGAATCCTTGAGTGCCGGCGGGATGTCCTTGCTCGGGCGTCCATGCGTCTTGACACGCTGGTGGTTTCAGGAAATGTGGTCGGATTTTAGCTACCTTGCTGATCACTTCAATCAGCGGCCACGACTCAGCTTCGGTAAGCCATACAGGCCTCGGGGTCGATTCTCCTCTCCATCTGACTTCGAATTCGCAAGTTTGGTCACTACCAATCCGATGGTCAATGATTTCAGCAACCAAAGTTCGTGCATGCGCAGCAACCTCCTTTGGATCGTCAGCGAGAGCAACAGAGAGGTATTCCCTGATACGGCCGCAATCCTGTGTGACCAGCATCTTAGCCGGCTCCCACGTCTTCATTGTCCCATATTTAGTCCATTGGCAACGGTATTGAAGCGTATCACCAGCTCCGCGGTGGCGGGTGACCGAGTGTAGCTTCTCAAACACGCTGGGGTCCATTTCCTCTGTCCCATCGTCGGCTGCGTCGGAGGAATTCGACTGACTTTCCGGTTCGTCAGGCAGATCGTCGGCTTCGTCAGAGGAATGCGACGGACTTTGCGGTTTGTTAGGCAGATCTTCTTTATCATGATACCGGTCAAGGAGCGATGCGTAAAGAGGTGCGATAATCTCTCGAGGCTCCCATGTATTCTCTGTAAGTGGATATCCCTTCCAATTGGTGAGATACAAGACTGTATTTCCCTGGGATCTGTAGCCAAAGATGGCTTTGACTTTATCGAGATTAATTCCAGGAGAATCCGGAGGGTACCTTTTAAGCTTCTTTCTCCAGCTGTAGGCGTTGATGAGTGATATCGCGGCGCCAAGGTTATCTTCAGGCTCCCAGGTATCGTCATCATAGCCGTAGCCTTGCCACTGGATCAAATACTCAGTCTTACCATCTTTTCGACGTCGGTCGTCAAGAATCTCGTCGACGTAGTATTGCTCAGCATCCTCTTTGGCGGGGTTGTTTTTCTGCCTCTTGTGGAAAGCATCGAGGACTTTTTTTGCCTTTTTGATAACGTCGTACTCTTCCCAGCTATTGTCCTCATCGGAGTAGCCCTTCCACTTGCAAAGATACTCCTTGATTCCCTCTGTGACTGGATAGTCTAGAATATTTTCCACACGATAAACTTCTTCCGCTTTGGCTTTGAAGAACCCATTCAGAATTGGCTCTACGTTGGCTGATTGAGGTATGAGAAGCTGCTCGTAATCATTTTCTGAAGTAGTCGGCCGCGGCACGTCATCGAACTGGCTCCCGGCCTCGCTGCCGCTCCGTGATGATGGTAGCGGCGGTTGATATGGAACGTCCTCGTAGGTCTTTATGGGAGGCAACGGTGTGATAGCCATCTCGGTGTGCTTCTGAAGATTCTTGAGCGTGGTTAGGTACATCCACCGCTGGTAAGCGGTTGTCTGAGGTTTGGTCCGTCTTCTGCGAGTCGATTCCGTGTTTGAGATACCAAGGGATAGATAAAGCCCCGGTGTTACAACAAAGCAGACGAAAGAAATTCCAAGGAGTGTGTTTAGGTATTCGGTCATCGGCGAAGGGTCTGGTGATGCTCTGCTAGCTTTATCGTTGTAGGCTATAGAAAAACACCTGCGTTCTTCCGGAAGCCTCGGCTGGTTTTCTCGGCCTGCCGAGTCTAGAAAGATGAATGTTAGTTATTTATTTGAACGTTGATTTGTGCCTAGCTCTACATAACTATGCACAGCTTTATCATGGGTAGTGTCGTTCGTGTTTTGTCCATCTTGAAACGTGGTTGGTTGGACGATCAACATGATTCTCCTGCAAAGCCACCCTGCCCTGTCAAACTAATGTAGCTCTTCCCTGAACAATGTTGTGTGCTTGCTGTTTTGCGCTGTCTGAGCTGTCAACCTGTCAGAGATAGCGATAACATCAATAAAATCCCATCATTCTTCCGTGACGCCTTCAGGGTAGAACCGGCTGTATCTGCAATATTGAGAAAGAGGGGTTCTAGCCTGCCGGGCAAAACTAGTGTTTTGAAAACCAGTCGTCCTCCGGCTTGCCCGGAGCCCTACAGTCCGTGATATTCCGGGGCCGACAAATTCGGTCTTGTCCGGGGCATAACCTCGGACGGATAGGACGGACGATTCCCAGGCCTGGCACTAACAATCATTCATGATTATTAACCTGGTCAGTAGACGACGTCGCCCTTCCTGTTGCGTGCGCCGAAAGTGTTGGGCGCACCGACGGAAAGAATTTGAGATTAATATGGAGAAACTTATCGTTCAAAGGTTCCTTGTTTTTTGACACAGCTGTGTGGTGTTTCCGCTGTACATACCGTATCTGCAGACAAGAATTTCGAAACGGTCTGATGTGTGTTGCTCACGGGCGAAGGTATGACCAGAAATCCCAAGGTCGAAACAGAAGAGGGGTTATTAGTCAGCCCCCAATTCCATCATTATGACGTCACTCTTACGAAACCGTGCTTGAATGGCGAACATCACCCAATTCCTCTCCATGCGAAGTCGCCGCCACTTCACATCGACACTCGGTAATGAATCGACTCCTTCTCAGTCTCACGCAGCATCACCGTACAAACCTCTCCCACGCCTTCACCACAATCTCGCGAACCAATATGCCTACCTACACCGGCTCCTGCTACTGCAAAGAGATAACCTACACGGTCACTCTCGACAGTGCCGATGCTGGGCGGACCTCAATATGCCACTGTTCCAACTGTCGTGTCCGTCCGCATCCCCGAACTTTCGCCGCTCATAGCTAACTGGTATCTAGAAATGGTTCGGCACGCCATTCGGTATCACGACCAAAATCCCGAATTCGTCGCTCAACATCACCGGCGGCAAGCCGGTGGTACACATGAGCGATAACGGATCGGGTACTAGTCTGCACAGGGAGTTTTGCGGGACGTGCGGGAGTGGTATTCTGGAGTTTGGGGGGAACGCTGGGGATAATACCTATATCACCTACGGAACATTCGATGAGCAAGGACTGGAAGAACTAGGACCCAAAGGGGAGTTTTATTGCAAGTATCGGAGGTCGTGGATGCCGGAGATTCCAGGTGAGCGCGGGAAAACCGATTACGATGCGAATTGCATGCTGACGTAATTATTACGCAGGAACTTTTCAGAAGAAGGAGATCAAGGAGTAGAATTATGCGGATCAGGGAGACAGGGTGAATCTCGGAAGTAGAAAGACTAAAATTTTATGTGAACGACGAATGATGTGTCGCAGTTTTCCAGATGCTGGATTGATAACTGGATCATATTCTGAGGAGCGTTGGCTCCCTTCTCAAACTGAGTGGACTTTGATTTCCACAAATGTTGCTCTAATGTGAAAACCTACGCCAACTGTTCCTAGATTTACTTTTGCTTCATTTAATGAGGCCGGTGTGGTTAGGAGCATCACAGGCGCATCCCAAAGTACCACTGCAATTCCTTGAACGCACAAACCTTATCAATAACTAGCTACATCTTCGCTTTCTCACCTGTCACGCGGACAATCAAACGATTCCTCATACTGTTTGAGCTCGGGGAAGGATGGTGGAATTATCACTCGCCGCCGTGAATATAGCCGCGTCGAGACGCGCTTCGCACTAGCACCGAAAGTTAATCACTAATGCGTGTAACCATCGATTACACGCGCCAACGACCGACGGCACTCCAGATGATCTCTCCAGGACTCTGACTTTCGTTCTGTTGCCCCACTCCCTCCGATGAGTATGGTTTCAAGGAAGTGATTTTGGGCAATTGTTTGTTCTTCGAGCACTAACCTTGGTACCTGAGTCCCTTCATCCAAACAGTCGCGAAGACTCCGTGTGGAGAAATGATTGCAGATGGTACCTATTTTTGAAAATCGACGATCTACAAAATTATGTACGTGCGCGGCGATTGAGACAGGCAATTTTTATGCGTATCGAGCTGCTAGAATCCAATCCCACCGGCGCATGATCATGTGTTTGCAGGTGACTGGTAACAGTGAAAACTGGGACGAGCCACCGAGATGAAGATTCCGCTATCGTAGAGTTAATTGTGGTAGTTAGGGCCAATAGATCACATCTTCTGCGCCCAAACTTTTTAATGTTGTGTGCAAAAGGTGAGAATACTGGCGTAACATAGCAAAACAATGCACAAAACACAACGTACGAACCGCAGCAACTTTCACTCCTCACAACTCTCCCTCACGTGCCGTTTGTCGCAGCACGCCGTCACTTCTTCTAGTGGAAGAAGACGGACGTCCTTCTTCTGGAGGCCGCGTGGCTCTCTCTTCCTCCTCACCCTCCCCCTTTCCCCCCGCGCTACGGGGCAAAGTCCCTATATCCCACGTGCTGATTGGAAGTCCCTCTGTGGCTAATATTAGCCTTCCGATCCGTGTGGATCTTCGCGAAAGGTAGGCCCCGCCAGAATGGGAACACAAAGATCCAGCCTGGGCGCGAAGCGATCGGCAGTCCGGGTGGAATGTTGGTGAGCTCCTTGGTGGCGACGCAAACTTGCACCATGGTGCAATCGGTGTACCGGTCGAGCTCGATCGGCAGGGAGAATCACTCCCCATAGCGGCTGCGCAGAGGACGCGTCGTTGGTCTGGTCTCTGGATTCCTGTTTTGCCTCTTCAGGGTTTTCGGATCAGGTTGCAGAACTCGCCTTCAAACGGTTAGCATGTGAGTGAAAGAGTAATTATATTATGGAGACATACAACGCGGGGTAATGGTCCTGTCAGTGGGTCACCGGTGGTACGGCACCGAAATGATGTGCGTGGTGCCCCCAGTCCTGAGAAGCTGGGTGAGTGGTTGATCATCGGTTCGAAGACTTAGAGAAAATACCATCGGGAACACCATGATCTTGTGCTGCTTCGCGTGCTCGGGTTGCTTGTCGGGATGGCTGCGAAGCGCTGCCACCCGGTAGGCCGAGACAACGCGGGATACCGCAGTCACGCAGTGTTGTGCGAGAGATAGAGAAGATAGTAGTAGCAGGGGATCGTTGTGGATGTCATCGCGTAAAGGTGTAGCATAGGTTTGATGATCGGAAAGTAATCGGTAACCACGGCGAAGTAGAAACGGTTCGGATTGGTGAAGTAAGAGTTTGCCGCTCCTTGGAAGAAAGCACCCACAGAGGAAAAGCGAACATCGTAGGGTTGATCGTCTATCTGGATGATGGTAGTGATTATGATGAGAAGACGCCGAAAAGGAAAAAGAAGAAGAAAATGAAAAAGACGAATCATAAGATGAGAGCAGGGGGGAGAAAAAGCAGACCTCTAAGACAGCAAAGGCGATCGCGCGACCCACCACCGCGGGTGCTGGCTCCTTCCGCCGAAATCCCGGTCTTTACAACTCGGGGCAACAAAAAAAGGACCCTTGAAAGGAAGAGTAGCAAAAAATGAAAGCCCCCTAACCCTCGCAGCATCTGTGTGTGCACGAGGACCGCACTTCTTTCCCGCGCGCGGTTATCGGCACTTGAACCCAGGCCAGCGGCACCAGCCCGAGAACCAGCTCCCTACCCACTACGCCAGGACGCTTTCTGATAGTACTATGTCTTCTGCCGGGAAATACGAAGACTATGCGCAGTCCGAGCGAGGTGACAACCGCTCGTTCAGCTGACCGCAGGGACCCATCGCGCACGTTACGCGCATGCAATGTCATTCCCCACTACCAAACCTAGGAACATCTCCAGGCTTTGTTGTGTCCGCGCCCATCTCCCAACGGACCGTCTCTAAAACACGCACTCGCCCGTGATGGTTCGAATTTGTGACCACGGCGTAGCCGAGGATATTGTTCATCTCAGACTCTCAGTCACGACTCGGACGTTCATCTTTCCGCCAGTATCTTTCCCATCGGTCTGCCACAAGTGAGAAGGAAGGGAAATCCTGGGTTTGGTTCTTTAGATTATGAATGATTGTTGATGGGTGCGAGACATCGCGAGCTTTATTACTTGACCGCAGGCACCGTACAAAATGTCGTCCACAGCTGACCCTCATCTGGCGACAAACCAAATATTATCATGTGATGGGCAACATCTATCCTGTAGTGGCAGTCTAGAAACAGGCCCCGCCGAAGTCGATCAAATATTAAACAATAACGACGGATAAGCTGGGATTTTAACATAATTGATGTCACCGTCGTTGCGGACACTACTTCTTGTTTATTACTAAGCTATCGATGGGACAAAAATATGTTGCTGCAGAGCAGGCATAAGATACTTGTCATTGCAGATGGATAGGCTGCGGAAGAATATGATCGGATCTAACGCCGAGGAGCAGAATAGCTACCACAATATGTCGTATATCTGATCACTCGCGTAAGGACTGACAGACTGTGCACATATCTGTATGAGCCCAAAGGTACATGAGCTGCCGGAGGAACATGGCCAATTCCTGCGGAGTGAGTACACTGCTGTGCACTGAGCAGAGCATTACCTTCTCCCAGTCCAGGTCTCCAAGACGTCGCACACTGTCCATACGCACAGTGTGAGTCGGACGGAACTCATATTCACAGTATGGGACTGTGAGTAGGTCCTAGGATTGTGTCCAAAGCCCCGGGCCGGAATAAAAATAGAGTCCCTACCGCACCGAGTCCTTCTTCCGTACTTTTTTCCCTTCCTTTGCATCTTGCATACCCGATATTCCAGCCTTCCTTGGATTTCTTGGGCTCTTCCATACCCGATGTCATACCATTCGACACCATCCATTATGGCTAGCCAACGGCGCAAAACCCTCGAAGACCTTGTCTTCCAGCTGGAATTCCTTGTCAGCCACCAAACTGTCGGACGTGAAGATGAAATTGCGGAACTCAACGCCACTATCGACCGACGCCTCGATATGACGTACAATGCTGTGAAGCGAGTGGTTGCCGAGCAGCACTTGGTTAGTGTGGTCAGCACGGTGTACCACGTCATGATCCAGCGACTTCAGTACCAGGGAGAAGAGCCGGTGGTCAAGCCCGACCGGGATCCCGGAAGGATTATCACAAGCAGGCTGGGGAATTATGCGAGGATTGGTTTGAACAGTAGGGAAATGATGGAGGAGTGGGCGGAGGATGTAAGTGACCTGCCCTGGCTCGACCCGGATAACGATACTGGCAGCTGACACATGGCAGTGGTACAGGATCGTCAAACCTGAGGTCGAGATGGCAGTCGATGTTTCCGATGAGGACATACTAGTTGTCCTCTTTGCGGCGGTAAATCCGACCAAAAGGATTCTCGCTGGTGGCTTTGAGGTTCTCTTCGGACTGAAGCCAGAAGATTGGGGAGCGGCGACGACATCCCAGATGGATAAGCGACTCAATCCGAGTGTGCTTAAGTCAGACACCCTTGCAGGGGAAGAATGGACTGATCGCAAAGATCCGAGTGTCTCTGCGTTGGTTCATACTCTACCTATGAAGCAGTCGACCGGTCTTTCACGCAAAATTACAGTCGACTTTGTGATGCTCCTTCGAAGAAACGACTGTGGCGGTCGCGACACAAATTCCCGCTCGGAATCCTCGGTCTCCAGCACAGGGACCATTCAACCGACAAGACAGTCAACACAGAATCACGATATTGTGACCATCACGAAACACCACGCGTTTCCTGGCGGTATCGCGACTCGCTCTGGTAACGTCTCGCTAGAGCCAGCGAAGGTCACCAACACATCCGAGTCACATATGTCTGTCTTTGAAGACTCTCCTCAGCTCTCTTCGCCACTTCCTCCACGTCTTACTGCTGCGACGGTAACCAAGGATATCACCGGGAATGACCGTCATCAGGCAGTGATGCAGACGCAGCGAAAGACTTTCCCGGTTGAACAGATCCACCACGGTTACCTGTCTCCTCCGATGAAGGACGTCTTAGGCCGGTCGCCTCGTACTCCCCGGGGACTCGTGCAGTCATCCGAGAAGAAGGTTCCCAGAATCGTTACTGCGATCGAAGATCGTTTGAGCAAGGCAGTTTCGGGTGTGCAGCGGAACAGAACAATGGATGAGCAGGCGATATTAGAGAAGCCGATCACTCCTCAATCTATCAATGCCAGCCCTCAACCTTCGCAATCGGCATCCGACGAAACGCCGATGGAGTCCAAGGTCGACGAGATGAAGACGGCGGTCCCGGAAGAGAAGAACGGGCGTGCTGGCGTCCCCGGGCTGCAACTGAGTAGTCCCGATCATGAACCCTCGAAGTTCAATTCCAAGATGCCGGGACCAGCAATGGAGCGATTACCGTACGAGAGGCGTTTCGTTAGGTCATCTCTCGACCACTCGTCCGGCACTACCGGAACCCACCAGCTGCTGGTTCGCAACAGATATCGTGGAACAAGCGCTCAGGGTGAGAATCGTGCGTCGGTCACTCGGATTGCCGGTGGATCTTCCATCAAGACCTCTGCTGATGCACGGCCAACATCTGTTTCCAGGCTTCCGACAGCCACGTTCCGCACAATCACCCTTCCGACTGTGGACAGCGCACCCGAGATCGACAAGAAGCTTGCCGATCTCTCTCTGAAGCCCCATCGTCAGACGTGGAACCCCGGCTATCAAGATCGTCAAATGCGGGAGCCTATGCCACTTCGTCAGCAGATGCAAATGAGAATGCAAAAAAATAACCCGACCGGCGGTTCCAATACTGAGTATATTCCCCAGAGCAAAAAGCCCGCATACGATGTTATGCAACGCGGATCCAGTGCCGCCATCGGTATTCGAGACATCAGTACTGGCAGACTTTCACGGTTCAACGATGCAACTCGTGCCTCTGTTACGGTCAATGCAACCATCGGGAGTTCCATGCCTCACTCGTCCAGCATTAACCGGGATCACGCCCGCACGTCAAAGCCGTCGACGACCGGGATTGCCGGTGCAAACCCTCGCGCCATGGAAGAACGTCTTCGGTTGAGGGCATCCGGTCCTTCCAGCTCTAAGGTGACTGCCCAGGACGATGCTGCAAAGCGGACGGCGATCAAGCAGTGGGAAGCTCGTCGGCCTGTTAACGCTGGTCGTGCTGCCCCGGATGCGCCTTTACCCAGTTCAGGTTCGCAGCAGCAGGAAACTGCGTTGAATGCGGAAAAACCAAAGGCGCTTCGTCAGAAGATCGAGAGCTGGAATGAGAGCGGAAGCACTGCTTCTTCAGTGGCTGCTGGAGCTCCTGCTTCTTCCATCAGGCGTGAGACAGTTCTTTCTGAAAACGGGGCACGTAAGCGAGGTCAAAGCTCTCGCACGTCGGGCATCATCTCCTTAGATACCAACCGCCGCATGACATCTACAACCATGCAAAACCGTGACCTCGATTCCGATTCGAGAAGATCCATTGCGGCAGCCAGTAATGTACCCCTTTATGCCGCACCTGTGCAGACTGACAGTACCGCCAGCCCCGGCCACACCAAGGTTTCTCACATGCGCCAGGAGAGCTCCTCCAGCATTGGGAGTGTTCTTCCGAAAGATCGTGACCTCCGACGTGAGGCTATCGAAGGTCAGTATTCACTCCCCCTTGGGTGGCGACAATAACTAATATTGCGTAGAACTTGAGAAGAAGGCGAACACGACCGCTCGCGTGACGTGGGGCTGGCTAGGTAAGCTGGGAGACTCCCTGAAGGGCTCGTCGGGATCCCAGGGGGAAGAGGCGCATGTGCCGAAGAGTCGTCATCGTCACGGAGGAGAGCTTCCTAAGAGTTCTGTCAACACGATACCGCGTGAGAGAAAGTAGATAGAATAGAAAGCTGCGGAACGGTACGAAATGACACCTTTCCGTAGCGGTGTCGTTGAGGGTCAGAATAATAGAGGTTGTCCGTGATTATATTCCTTTCGTTCCACTCCCTTCTCGAGTACTAGTTCCTCTGCGCAAACACGTGAAGACTCTTATCCTACCAAGCTCGACTGTGTCGAAGCGTTTCTTCTGCATGGCGGAGGCCAGTAGCTTGGATCCTCGGTGTCTATGAGATCGATGGGGAGTAAGTGTTTGTTTCTCCGGCTACCTCAGTAGGTTTGATGATGTCATTCGGCATAGACGGTATGCTCGCGTCCGTCACGGAGAAGATCGAATGGTCCAAAACTTTCATCGTTTGATGTGAGACTGCGCTTTCCGACGCTGGAGGAATGGGTGTCACAGAAACTTCTGGGTGGTGAGCGTAACGTCCGTTCGGTAAAGCTAGCTGCAGTGCCGCAGATGGTAGCCTGGTCGTATGGTTGCATCATCAACCTGGACGGCCCGGCTTGCTCTGGGAGAGGGTCAGTGAATGTGAAGAGGTGCACACTTAGGGGGACGGACAGCCAGAACTATACGGGATGTCGTCACTGAAATTGCTGGTATGGCGTTGGTGATCGAGAAGTCATGATTGTTATGCCGAGCAAACGCCGTTTCAGGGGGATGCGCGAGTTGAAGGCGGAAGAGTCAACATCCCTGGAGACGCAGAGCTGGTTTCGACTTTTTTCCGACTGTATTCGACTGTTTTCGACTGGTTGCGATCATCCATGCAAATTTGTCTTTACACACACCGAAGATTGTTGTTTCTCGTTTGATCGTTCAATTCATCGACCAATGGTTGGTTATCGCAAGGAATACGCTGACCAGTGGAAGTCAAACCGAGTGACGCGTCATATCTCACCCCGGCAGAGTACGCACGGTCAGTAAAATAACATCAAAGTCCCGGTGGCCAAGACGTGGGTATCACACCGACGATCAATTCTAGCAGTTCTGCTTCGGGAAAAAGCTGAAGGCTATATTTGCAAATATCGCGGCCACCGTCATGATTCATCCAATTCCATCCTGCCGAACACAGAAAAACTATTACATAGTAGGCGTTTTGTTGAGAAAAGTAAAAATCATCATTCCTCCTCCCCCTTGCCAACTCTGTCTACCAAGTTTTCGGCGGCTATGCGGTACTTCGCTCGCCATACCTATCACCACCCGCCCACCTTTCCATCATTGGCATTTGGTGAGCTCAGCGGCAACCCCCCCACTCTAGGGCCCGCTTTCTGCCTCAGCGCCTCACGCGCAGCAGCGAGACGCGCGGCGGCCTCTCGTTTTGCGGCTTCAGCCAGACCTGGTGGCGGCCGGAGGACGTCGGTTGATGGTTTCGCGCGTTTTCGTCTATTTTCTGATTGTGTTTCTTCAACGGTGGATGCGGGTGGCGGCCGTGTCGGTGGCGGTGTCTGCCGAACCCTCGGAGTCTCCGCTGCTCTCCCCCTTGGCATGTATGGTGCCGATGTCGACCAGCCGGTTGATGTTGATATCGCCGTCTGCGGGGGAGGCAAAGCCTTGTGAACGCACAAACGTTAGCGAATGTTAATTTGGTTTTGAAGGCAAAACTCACCGCATCTCCCATAGGCCTGGGATATCCTAATGGCTGGGGTGTACCCACGTAGCCATTGGGCGTATTGGTGTTTTTGTGGAGCTTAGGTTTACAGCCTTCCGGTGTTTCGAAGTTCTCCGGACGGAGATGGTGTTGGATACAAATATGGTCTTCTTGAAGGCGGAACTCACTGCCTTCAGGAAGGGTATCAGTGGGCTTACGCTCATCACGTAGGATGATGTTCATGTGTAGGTATGGCCCCGGTTGGACATGACGCCACCAAGCGGCCGCTACCGTGGGATGCCAGTTGGGCCATCGAATCGGTATGGTTGGATGCATTTCATGAATATGATTGATGAACTATTCTTACGGTCAGTAGTTATTATTCGTACTCTCTGAGGGGAGCATACCTCTTCCCAGTCGTTGTACAGTCTGGGAAGTGGTGGCGGGACGGCAAATTTGCGGTACCTTTGCACCTTTGGCCCACAATTATGTTTACCCTCGACAAATTCCCACGGACACTGTACCCATCCACGGTACGCCTCTGCGTGTTTGAACCATGTCTGCAAATCAGTAAACACTGCATTGCAAGCTCCACAGTGCACCCTCTGTCCGCCATAATCTTTGGGCTCATGGTCGCCTCTCCCGCCGAAAAGATGGATGTCGACGATCAGGGTGGGATCCAGATCAAGCCCCATGCCTCGCGCTGGGGGGCTCCATTTTGCGCTATTGTACCAGTTGTGATATATGGAGCGTACGCGGGGGTCCGCACGCTTTACATGCCAGACTTCCTGGTTGCCAACATTCGCTGGTAGTTCGTCCTTACTGCTCTCGTCGCCGATATTCACCTTGTTCTGAGTAGTAGCCGCCAATGTTGCAAGTCTTCTCTGTTCCAACCGCGCATTTTCTCTCTGCAATTCTTCCCTGTTGACGAGTATCCCCGGCCACCGCGGGTGGTACGTATAAACTCTTAAACGGGCCAGCCACTCTGAAGGGTTAGCCGCGACTATCGGCAAGCGATGTATGGCTTACTTACCTTTGAGCCATCGCCCGATTTCGTCTGTATATGTGCGACCTCTCTCACGCTGGACGTCAACTATGTCCGTCGGTCAGCAAATGATCATCTGGGATACATCGGTGGTCGTTGCATACAGAGCAAGCCCGTCAACCAGTTACCCTGGTGTCCGAACGTTTCTAGGAAGTCAATGGGGAATCGATCGAAAAGAATTTTCATCAGATCCGTCTCCGTGATTCCGGTAAATGTCGCGATGTCAATAAGGGCATTGCGTCTAGAAAAGTCGTTGGGATCCCCACGACGTTTGTAATCCTTGGAGGCTTGTGCGTAGCTGGGGATATTTGGTGGTTCCTGAGTCGATTGTGTCTCAGATGACGACTTGGTCGACGCTGGATTGGGGTGCTTCGGAGTCGAGGTTCGTGACGCCAGCCGGGTGTCCATAGTAGATGCTGAGCTTGCACCAGTCGATCCAAGACCGTCATCCGTGGGAATTTGGATCCCATACTGCGGCCAAAACTTGGGTGCATCGCGTATCACTGGCGCTTCGCGGAAAATCCAGCCGAAGTCCTTTTGACTATACAATTCCTCGGCGCTTAGAGCCGGAGTTTCCAAGCTTGAGGATACCGGCTGTGGTGGTATTTCTCGGGGAGATGTGCTGGTAGTAGATGGTGGAGATGTCGCTTGCGGAGTTTTGGTTTTTTTTCGGCGGGGATCGGCCGTCCGTTTCGGGGTTTCTAGAGAGCTACTCTGTAAATTGTATGTCAGCTTTGGTCGGATTTATCATGAGCCCTCAGAAAGTCATAGTCAGATGATGCAGGTATATCCTCGACTTATTTTCTCTTACCATTTGTATCGCTTGGTGGCTTCTAGCGCGTCGCCTGGATGAAGTTTGGTACGCTCGTTAGGTCCTTCGGGATAAGGTCGTCCGAGGTTTGGTACTCAACACCCGGTTTTTATATCTTCACTTCTCGAGGAAGCAGGGATGGCCATAGGAGGACGCAGGGATTATATAAGAAAATCCCACCAAGATGAACATCTTGATTGTAGTAGGATTTTATTGTCTTCATCTTGATTGATTGCCATGTGCGTTCTGGAAGTATCGCCAAGTTGAGGTGGTTTTGCAGGCTGATTTTCAAGTTGAACGATAGAAATTTCTGCGTGAATTTTGTTATCGGTGGGTATGCTGTGGCCTGGTGGTAGTTGTGAGATAAAGTCGGTGCAATCCAGAAGACACAGGTATCCCGTAGGGGTGTAGTTAACCGCTGCAACAGCTCGAGGTATCGCATATAACTCTCTCTATTCGATTGCCACCCCAGTATCAAAGCCTTCTACTGCATATACTATATGCTATACGCTTCATAGGACAAAGAAATATTTCGCCAGAATTTGATCTCCATCCGCGAAGCCATGTATTATGCATGTGTCTATGAAATCCCAACACTGCATCTGGCAAATCGCACAGCACCAATTATCGAGAGAACAAACTAACAAGGTTCTCCACAAAACGTATGAAAAACCGGATACCGTTGCCCAACTCCCCAATCTCAAACCTTTTCAGCTCAGTCTTCAGCCGTGTAAGCCTCCTTTTGAAACAATCAGACGATTGCCATCATCCTCTCTCGTAGAAAGTATCTCCGCTCAATATATCAGTATATCAAACGTGTCATCCCCCTCTTGAAACATTCTATCACCCCCACGACTCTCCTCTTTCAAATTCGTTCCCCTTATTCTTCAACAGTGTAATCCCCAGAATGAGGGCACTGTGGTAAATCGTGTTACCCCTTTTGACAGTCAAACAACCACATCATCGCTGCCTCCTCTTCTCGCCCTTGAGATTCTGCGCCAGCTTGCTATGCTGGGGACGTTCTCCGCGCTTGAGGTACTGCTCATATACGTGTATACGAGTGGGGTCATCTTGATTGACCTCCGGATGGTGTCGCTTGATATGGTCGTTGAACTTGTCCCTATCTGAGGGTCAGCATGCCGTGTGCGAAGCAGCATATATGGAGGGAAAATACGTACCAGCGGTAAAAGACCATATGCGGCGAGCAAGTTGGGGTGCGTCCAGGAGGGCGCCAACCAAAAGGGCACTCCAGAGTCCCGACCCTGTGCTTGACGAAGTGGCGGTTGAGTAACGCCTGGGACGCCTGCATGTCACCGCAGAGCGAACACTCAACCTTGCCATCATCGTTTTGAATTGTCTGCGGATCCTCACCGCCACCGAGCACAACGATATTCATCGGCGGCCCACAGTACTTGTGAGCGCCATGATAGTTGGCTGGCGGTGCAGGATTGGCGGGCGGGACGGGGTTGACGGGCAGGGCGGGGTTACCAAGTGACGCCTGAGGGGCGAGGGCTGCAGCGACGTCTGGTCTTGCTGGCGCGTTCGACCGGGGTGATGGATTGTCAACCGGCTGGTCGACGTCCATCCCAACCGCAGGAACACCAGAACCAGAAGACACGCCGCGGTTGCTGCGCTGCGACTCCCACAGGTTCACATTGGCCCTGAGCATCGGCTCCAGGGGAGTTCCAACCAACACCGGAAACAAATCCAGCGTTGGTCGGAATCGTCCCTGGAAGACCGCCAACCAGACTGTCTGTGTCAGCCAAAACCATACCAACCATTGAATGGAATGAACTCACAGGATAAAAAGTCCTCTGATTGGGCGCTCAGGCCCACCTCCTTTGTGGTAATGTCCCCTGCGCGATGCCTTCAGCTTTCGAACCACTTGAGCGTATTGTAAAGTTACTAACCTGTGACATGACCGACCCAGTCGCAGGGGCGATTTGGATGATTCCGGCGGAACACGGTGATGAGGAGACACAGCACAGTGTGACTCCTCATCCCGGTTGCCGCCATCATCGCCTCCAGAACGCTCCCCTTCTTGACTCCCTCAAACAGTGGTGTGGTGCGATGGTTTTGCATCGCTACTCTCTCTTGTCGTTCTGTCGATGGTGTGAGAGAGAAAAGAAGCGGAGACTCAAAACATCCGCGATATTTATCGCGGGTGCTCCTCCGCTAGCCGGAACATTCCGGCTCTACGGTAGCGCCGTAGCGCGGCTGCACGGTAGCGCAGTTTTCTAAAAAGATTAGTTGGGTCACCTATAACGGTTGCTGTGACGTACGTACCTTTTCGTAGGTGATGTTGAGTGCCGCTAGTCGGCTGTTCATTGGTAGGGTGGTAAACGAAAGAAGGCGAAGAGCCGCCTACGTCATTAGGATCTGTTTTCAAGCGCGTATTGTGCCGGTTAAGTGCGCGTGTTGCGGCTACTGTTGCGCACTATCCACTTAGGGTACGGAGCCCTGTTTCATTACACTAGTTCCGCGGTCACTCGAGTTATCCTTTTCCACTGGTAGCCATATGCAGACGTCACTCAAAGTTTAACTTGCATTGCCAAAATCTCTGTGATACTATCTATATGTTGATAAGGAAGAAGAGGGTGCATTTGTTGAGCTTAACTCTAGTGATTTTGTTCTCCCCGACAATCACCAAGGGTGTTTGCTGTGGCTTCGCATGATTCATATATGCTTCGTGTTAGACAGGATTTTGAATATGGTGCAGCTGCTGGAACGGTCGCGTAGAGTTCCTTGGTCATCCATTAACAATTCCAAGGATGCATTATAAGAATTGAGAAGGCAGACGAATGAAGCAATCTGTAAGGACTGGAAAGAACCCGCTGCTCTACAGTACGCGTCAGGTCATAGTGACATCGTCGACAGCATACCCAAAGCATGGCATCACATAGTCCAAGTGGAAGGAAGCCAAGGAATGGGCATATGTGAAAGCTACGAGTAAGAACTATTAACACAGCCGCAAATTTTGTCAGAAACCGGATTCCATCTCAGCTCAGGAGTCCATACGCCTACCCTCTAGGTTCTACCCAGCAGGGCCATCAACCATTCATCCAGTAAATGCTAACTCACCTCCACGACGCCGGCGAGGTCGAGAGGACCTGGAGTTAGCCAAGATCACTGTGGGTGACTTTCTTGCTTGTGCAATTGTAACCTCCTTTCGCATGTGGCGGTAAAACTAATTCAGGTCACGAAAATGCGGTGGAAAGCTGGGACGAAGAAAACATTCCCGGCAATAGCGATAGGGCTGGTCTTCTCACCTAAACGCGTCTTTCGTCTGACTGGTATTACGCAATCATCGCATGATGATGTGTTTAAGCAATTAGTTTCCCAGAATTCAGGACATGGCGACAACATTCGATGCCAGATTACGCTCCGCCTTGGATGGCGTGCGTTGAGGGTGGCTGTTGGCAGCGGTACATAGGAACTTCCGCATGGAGATTTGACAAGAAGGACGCCCCTCGGAACGAGTTCCCTGAGATCAGACGGAACTTCTGAAACCCTTTTGAAAGTTGCCTGTCTCTCGTAAGCGAGAACACAATCAGCGATGTCATACAATGGCTTTATGTTGATTGCAACTTTGAATTCCGCTCTGGGCGTCTACACTTGAAAACGGGAGGATAATCATTGAAGGCCGCTGAACCGAACCCTTATATACACCCTTGTTCCCTCCCTTTTCCCTTCCACCTTCTTTTCTACATCCATATTTCTTTCCAACTAGAACCCAAGCTCGATCTCTCCAGTAATCTCAGTAAAGATATCTTCAGCATCTGTTTCATCAGTATGAATCACAATACTCCGAGACAAGGAACTTCAAGGGTCCGACCCTCTCGCGAAGAAATCCAGGATCACGCCAACTACTTCCGTCAGGTGACACGAGAGGAGACCACTCGTGCTCATCACGCTCGCTCAGATGCCTTGGGCTCCTCGGCAGCACAGTCAGTGGCGCGCTCGACCCGCCTGGCCACAATACCGAAGATTCTAGTCCAACTCTTCAAAGGAAAGGGGAAGAACAAGGAGGAGAAGCAGGAGCAATTCGGCAGAGCTCCACCGGGAATCTTCCATCCATCAACCTCGACGATGGACTCGCCTGCCCCCCCTCGTCAACAACCCCTTCCCGTCCTGCGAGAACAATCTCCCGCTTTCTCCTTCACCTCCCGCGAGTCTATAGCCGCCGCTGAAGAGATGCGCGAAACAGAAAGCCGCGATTCCTTACCACGCAGTGTTTCGCCGGTACGACGGCTGAGCCTGGACTCTATTGACCTGCAGCTCCCGATAAAACATTTTGAGACGATACTACCCTGGTATCAAACCGCCTATCCTACAGGAATCGTGTTAAAGTTCAATGAGCACTCGGCGCACTCTGCTAGGGCGGAGCAACTGCCTCTGGAGACGGTCCAATGGGGTGTCTTGAAGCCGGGAGAGAAGATGCTGATCGATGGGCGCGTGCACTCCTTATACAGCTTGCACCGGGATTATAATAATCAGGGTGTCATAATTAACGGCATCGACGTAGCAAAATTAACCAGAAACCGTTTAATTGTCACGACGAAACATCGATTCAAAGTGCCAGACGTGGAATACGACTCCCTTGGCGTGGTGGACTTCGACATCCTCGAGAGCAGCGGGACACTCACGCTGCACATACGCCGGCCGGGGTCTTACGCGACGGAGAAGGCGTTCGTCGAGGTGACGGATAGCGAGCGCATGTCGCTCCTCAGCGAATGTCTCGCCGATGAGAAGAAGAAGCACCTTGCTTCGCGCCGAGGAGCGCCAGAGCTGCTGACATTGTGGGTAATGAAGTGTCGCAATCCAACCGGGCCCATAGTGGTGATCGGATGGACATCGCCGGGGAGCTGTCTGATCCTGATGGTAGCGGATCGCCATCACTCTGAGCAGGACGGCATACAGCCACTATTACAGTATTATTGTGCTGGACGACGTAGTGAAGCAGCCATCATGGGAGAATGCGATGTGATGCCGATTGCTGTAACCGGGTACAAGCCGGAGCACGGGTGTCCATACTGTGGGAATTGGCGGAAGCCGAATCGGACCCTCTTTGGTAAACCACCTGGCGAATTTCGCGGCTTGGCTCCACCTACGGATTAGCGGGCGAGGGGTAGCGGGAGTAATACCGATAACTCCCTTGGAGATACGCGGGGGAAACTGTTGATAAGCGCCTGCTAGATTTCAGCTTGTCTCATCTCCCATATTTACGTACTTCTTCGCCGGCCCAGCTCAGAACCTTAAGCTGCTGAGCCGAGTCTTCAACTTCCTGTGATAGTCAAGAACTGTGTATATGCTGAAGAACGGGGATGACGTCACCTGTAATGCGGAATAATCTGGTGCAAAACAAGCGTTCACCTCGCTTTGTGATTTTATGTACTCCGATTGTTTCCGCCTTAAGGTCATCAACTCAGCGTAAGACGTATCGCTGCGGACGCTTATCCGGGGATGGCGCACATCTATTACTGCTCCATAGTGAAGTGGAAATTGTTACATGAGAAGATGTTTTAATGGTAGACGTCTAAAATGCCAGATTTGTCGACCCTGTAGTCCATACTGCCCGACAACTGTCGTTTTAGACGTTTGCTTTCTGTATTAATATGTTTGTACGGTGGGGAATACGCAGTTTAAACTTCTCGAGTTGTCTGCTAATCTCCGACTTCAGGTGTCCCTAACCATATGTACTTGTGTGATGTCAGCAGTACATATCTGGCTGAGATGTAGTTGGTCTTCGTATTCCTATATTCTGGCGCCTGAACCAGGGACTCGGTCGGAAGGTACGCGGGTGAACCTACCTAATTCCCTACTTACGCAGCGTTCGACCCAGCTAGCGATGATCGACCGCAGCCTTTCGTGCACCTGCATCCTTTTCTCCACTCACATCCTTTCCTCCACATCTATCCTACCCTCGACAGTTCCACTTCCCTCTTTACATCCACCTCAATCATCTCCTCCACCTCCATCATTCTCTCCTATCTGCGGCTCCCTGCAGCTAAACTACCCGACACTCGGCCTTTACCTTTCAGTAGAACGATTACTCCACCCCTTAGGAGCTTTTAAAGTTACAATTATCCACAAGACATCAAAAATGGCCCCCTTCGCCCCCGCCTCCAACGAACGCCTGACCTCAACCCATTCTCTCCTCTCGCCTACCCCCGACTTCTACTGCCGCATTGGGGAGACCTATACGGAGGCGGTCTCTCGCCACATGAACGAGCAGCGTTGTGCAGCGGAAGAGCGCTCCTTGGCTGTATACATAAACGATATCAACGTGGTAAACTCCTTCTATGGAGTCCCGTTGATTCGTGCCGACGACTCCGGCGAACCAGAAAATGAGCCACAGCAACAGCGACCGCGCAGAAGGTGGATCCTTGCCGAAGCATGCCAAAATGCGTTCGCCACCGGGGTACAAGAGTCGGGTCGGATCGTCGAGGATATCACCAGCATGCCGAATGATTTCAACATCGAGCCAGCAACGCAGAGGGCATCCAACAAAATTTCTTCGTCCTCTGTCACGGAGCCCGTTACTACAGCCTCACTCAGCTCGCCCTCAATCAACCCACAATCGACGATTTCTGAAGCGGAAGCTGCGGCACCCGCTGCTAATGCAATCGCGGTGGCGGAATCGCCTTCGATGCCAGCCAGATTTGGCCGCATCATCGTGTTTGTTGACGGTTGCCGTCTCGTAATGGGCGGGGTTTCACAGAGAACCACTGAACCCAAGATTCGAAAGTAAATCGCAGACCGCGGGCTGTCGGTGTAAGTGACTTTCCCTTGCTCAACAAATGATGAACGGATACTAACTTTGAACATGGCCACAAAGTCGCCATCCCTATCGATGTCGCTACTGGCGCCCTACTTGAATGGGCTTTTATTGACTTTGGAGATGGCCGGGATGCTATTACGGCAGTGACGGCTGTACTCACCTAACGGATAGCTCAATGCGGTATTTATTAGGGAAGAAACCCACAATGCTATACGTTTGGCTGCAGATATCGGACAGTATAGTTCTCAGAATGAAATAAAAGGGAGTGTTTTAAAATTCCTACTGGCTAAGCCTCTAAGGCGTGCTGCGTTTTCGATCGCTTCGTAAAAGCGTACCTTCGTAGATTGCACTATTTGGTTACCTTTAGTCGTCCCGCCATTGTCCACGGTTATACTAGATGACTTTATTAGTATCGGGATAGGCTGAATCTTGGCGCTGCAAGATGAGGCTGATGATAGTGAGAGGGTCTCTCTCTAATCACCCAACGGTGCCAACCACTACAACTATCATGATGACAATTTGAAAAGATGCTCGAAAGAAAGATAACGTCTTAAACAGTGGTTGTGCTGATAATTACATCGCTGGTTTGGAGAAAAAATGAGAAAGTTATGAGGGTCGCACAGCAAGGCTGAACCCCTGTCTTCAGCCTATCCCAATACTAATGAAGTCATCTAGTACCGAAGCCAGCACTTGTCTTATGTAAGCAGTATGCAGATATCTGGATAAGATGTAGTAGGTCGTGATATTCTAGTTTTCTGTTGTTTGAACTACGGAAGCGGTCGGAATGTACCTGAGTGAACGTACGGTAATGCCCTATGTATCCAGGATGCGACCCAGCCAGCGATGATCGACTGCATCCATGCCTCCCCATTGATCCTTACCTTAACGTCCATCTTTCTCTTCTCTCTGCTGCCCAGTGCATTCAGGCTACCTACCCGACTCTCGGCCGGCACCTTCTAAAACGACGATTGCTCCACCCGTTGGCAAGATTATAAGTTACAGCCATCGACAAGCAGCCAAAATGGCTCCCTTCGCCCAACCATGGAGCGGACACCCAACCTCCACCTCTTCGCTCCTGAAGCCTTCCACGGGCTTTGACTTGCGCATCGGAGAAACGTATACTAAGGAGGCAGTCTCTCGCCACCTGAAACGAGCAACCTCGCGCGGAGGAAGAGAGGTATCTAGCCGTCTACATCCGTGATATTAATGTGGTGAACTCCTTCTATGGAGTATCATTGATCAGCACTGCCAACGGTGCCGAGCAAGAGATCGAGCCTCAGAAAGAGGCGCCGCGCACAAGGTGGATGCTGGCTGAGGCCTACCAGAATGCCATCGCTACCGGTGTGCAATATTCGGGTCGCATCGTTGAGGATTTTGACAGCTCGACAGATCAGCCTACGCCTACTGAGGAATTTACAACTCAAACCTCAAACGACCCGAAGCCTTCGTCCTCTGCGACGCAGCTCGCCACTGTCGACGCCCACAGCTCTCTTACTCTCGACCCGCTATCCGAGTCCCCGAGTGCTAAAGTGGAGGCTGCGACCAATACTACTATCGGCGTGTCGGATTCACCATCGACGCCTGTGGGATATGGACGTATCATCGTCTTTGTAGATGATTGCCGTCTAGTCATGGGTGGTGTCTCGTAGGGAATCACTGATGACAAGGTTCGCAGGTACTTTGCAGACCGTGGACTGGCAGTATGAGTACCTTTCCCTTGCTCGAGAGATGATGAATAGATACTGATGATGGCTGTGTAAATAGGAAGAAAGTCGCGATTCCCACAGATGCAGCCACTGGCGCGCTATTGGAATGGGCGTTTATCGACTTTGCAGACCGCCAGGAAGCCCTTATGGCGATGACGACGGTGCTCGCATGATTGAGCACTTGATGATTTGTTCACTGTGGAATAACTGGCATGATATGTTATGCGTGACTTGACGTGTAGCAATAGCTCATATTTTCTAGCATGAAATGAAAAGTTGTCTTATATTTCTTACTGGCTGAGGGCCTAAGGCATGCCGCGTTTTCCATTCGTTGATAAAAGCCTACCATTGTTGAAATACACTCCCTGTGCAGTTACAATTAGCCGTTCACGCGATTGTCCTACCGGCTTGTCTCTCCGAGTGCGTAGAAGCTGCATCTAACCTCGCGGTTCCGGGTCATCCTAAACTGCCTTTTCCTATGTCTTGAATTATCTCATCATATGTCACATGTAGCGTACTGCCAAGTCTCTGCTGTCTTTTGCTTTATTTCTAAGTCTTTGACCCTCAATCTACCTTGTGCCCTAAAACCGGGAGCGCAATTGTGAGTAGCAAGTGATATGTTGTGTGTCATGTGCCGCTGCAAATGGACTGTGGGCCGACTCCGAGTCTGCCCGTCACACATCAGGTATTACGTATCACGTGACCCACGCATTCACAACGATTCACACCCACGCCTCGTTTCTATCGCAACCTCTGAGTTCTATCGCTCCATTCGGTTTGCAACATAAAATAGGAAGATCTATCCCCCCTCTCACCCAGACTTCCCTCAAAACATTTATTCCCCCAACAACCCCCCATGTCCGAGAAATCCCCCCCACCCGCTCATGGCGCCAAGCATGCCACCCTCATCCTACCGCCTACCACTCTCAGCCGCCGGCATTCGTATCCCGCCAAGCTTGGAGCGTTCCCCCCAAAGCCGCAGGGGCATATGTATGCAGTTCTTGCCCCCTGGTTCACTTGACAAGGTTGTCGCTGACCATGTGAACGACAGCTACATCCCCACCAAGGACGGCTGGATCATCGCTGCCGGCATGTCGCCCACACGCGGCGTTCCCGTTGACGGTACCCTCCAAACTGCAAATACACTGTCCCGCGACCCTTGAGGATTAATTGATGAATTAGCTGTCCGCCGGTCTCGCCGTGACACGGTCGCCAACATGGCCCCGCCTTCGCCTGCCGGAAGTGGCCACAGCAAGTTGAAGTGCCGCGCGAACGACGGACGCATCCGCAAGAAGCTGTCCGACATGTCGATAGAGAGCGCGGCTAGCTTCTCTTCGGGTGGCACGCAGAGCACTGTCAAGAGTGGATTCTACTATAAAAATTGTGCGTGATGAGGTTGAGGGTGGAAGTGTTAGGAACAGAGTGCTGATATGGGGATAGATCCTGCCTCTGACCATGAGATGTTCGAATCTGACAGTGACGACGACGAGCACGCTGATGATAAGGCCGATACCGGCGCCGTCGCCAACAAGGAGTCCAAGAAGAAGTATATCCGCTGTACAGTGATGTGAAGGATACGAGGTTCCGGATCTCACTGCGTGGTCTATTCGCTACTGAGTATTAACCAGCCAACTTTGACTAGATCTAGAATTTCACATCTCATACCGCACTTCAATTTACCAATTCTACTTCTACATGCTTATCCGCTACCGTATCGTCTGCGAGGGATTTTACTCTCTAGTTTATTGGTTTCAGTGAGCTGACAGTGTGGATTCATCATCCGTTGCCGAGCCCTCGTCCTCCCGAATCCCCTCTCCGCCTCCTACTCATTTCATTCCACGATCGGGTCATCGACCAGAACTCACCGGTACATTTCGATCGTCAGGGCGGAAACAGCCACGTACCCCGCGGACAAGTGTTCTGCAGAGGGGAGTGCCATTGGTATATAGGATAAATAGTTTCGTTCTCGTCGAGATTATCGGCCGCCTCTGAGTGTAGATCGCGCTGATACAGCATCACTCGGAGCGAATGAATTGGCTTGCTGATGGCGTCCTTCGCGGACGCATAGGTGGCTGGCGGGGCTTGAACATTTGGATTGTGGATCGCTGGCTGCACAGGACGGTGGTCTAAACGTTGGCTGGTTATTTCTGTCAGATCTGAACGTCCGTTATGTAGCTATGGGGACAGCTCTGAGCACGTACTGTACATGGCTGGGAGAAGCCTCAGTGCACGCAGCGGCGCAACTGCCCGGCGTAGGCGGCGACGGCATGCGTCCAACCCAAGCCTTCTAGCCATCTAGATAGCACGTTTGATGTAATTATACATACAGGACCCCTTCCCGGTAACGAGATTATTGCAACTACTCCTACGTTTACGTGGTGTCAGCTACCAGGCTACCGACGAGCTGATTGGCTGCTCATTTGCACAGCTGCACAGACTAGGTAGGTATCCCGTTGACGAAAAGCGCAGCGCCATATTGCCTTACCATATCCAGGCTGTCGGCGGTCGAAATGGGCTCCTCGGTCGGTGCGGAATATCTACCCATATTAACAGGGCACGACGAGGGGAGGGCTGGGCGGAGAGCCATAGAAAGTCGTTATCGGGCTCGTGACCGGAGCAGTTAATTCCGCCGCGGGCTGGGCGACCTCAAAGACGGACGGGACGGACGGTTGACAGCCCTGCCGGCGAGGTGCCACTGCACGCCCTCCTGCTATCCCACGGATCGCATCGAGCTGGAGTTCGAAAATCGCCTCAGAAGTGGCCACTCCTCCACCCGTCCAAGTAGACTACCCACACCCTAGTCAAAGATTGCCTTGGGGGCTAATAAAGGGTTCCGATTGTATTCAGGTGGTTCTAATGATGGTTTAAGGCCAGTTTGCCTTCATGGCGTGCAAATTCGCGCGATTTTCACCGCTTGCCATGACAGGGCATCTAGCGAGGTGGTATTGGGAATACGATAGAGTAGTTTCATGGAGCGGGAGTGGTGAAGCATGGACTTTTGGGACTCGTCTTTAGACGTAAAGAGAGAGACAGAGAACATTGATTTATTACGCATGCGGCCGTACTAAACTATGGCGACCAGTAACTTTTGAACCTTTCTTGTCCTGCCAGCTCCGCTGGGTCGAGAGAAAGCTATACCACGGCCCATTGCTGCGCCGCTGCCTACTAATAGTGGCTCTGGTAAGTTGAAATTAGGGGTCGATAGTGAATATGACATTACCGGTTTTTTTTGGATTCTCGGTATGAAAAGGAATAGCGCACGGATTCTTTTGGTATTAGTGTACGAGCTAATACTATCTAATGTTTCTCGCCCCTCCCTCCATCTCTCCGATCACTCCGCCACTCCCTTCACTTTCTCGGTCCAGAGCACCTGCTGGGAGGAGTCGCCACCTCATCCGAGGTACGGCGCAATGTCCAAGTCCTCCCCGATGGTGATATACTCGGTTACCTTCTTGCGAAGGTGACACGAAGTCTCAACCACCGGCGGACGAGGGTCTGACAGCAGCCGTGCCCGGAGATGAGGAGCCACCTGCCCGGGCGCAGCTGGTGGCCGCGGTGGTACCGGGAGCATCCAAAATCCTCTCCAGTCCACCAGGAGCGTTCAGCTCCGCGGCGATGCGTACCAGCTTGTAGGCCTCACGGCGTCGGCGCAGCTGTGGATTTGGCCGCCTGCGATGAAACTAGTAAGTAACGTCTGGTACCCGTGCGGGAAAAAGAGCCAACAACTTTTTCCTGGGCGTTTTGGCAAGGTGGGAGTAAGTGGGGGAAGGCTCCGAAATTTCCATATCCGCGAAAGATTTGTGTTGTCGAATGTTTATCTCCTCGAAAGGGTTGATTCTTCAGATAGTTTTTCACGAGAAGGGGGATCAGATAGTTTTGTAGGGGACGTGCGGTCGTATTTGCTTCGTCGACGTTTGTGGGCTGTGAAAATTAGGGCTACCTACTACTAGGGTTTTGTTTTCTATGTCTCGCGCAAGGTGAATGGTCTTTAGACGTACTACCAACAGATGAGACTAGCATAGCATAGTTTGCATTGCTACGTCTGCTGATCACCTATCAGGACCAATCACAGAATCTCAGCAGGCAAATGATTCTCGGTCTCATGTTTATACCATTTTACTAACGCGCTACACGGCAAACAGCAACCGGCTCGTCTGCGGCGCAAGCTCTGGCTATGACCATCACGAGTATGGCAACTACGTTTTTAATTCCACGAAGCTGTGCTCGAAAACCTGCGATTCTGCTATCTTGTCCGCCTTCTACCATTTCTATACCTTACTTTGTCCGCGTCTACGTTCCCATCGGCAGTGAATCTCTCCGCTATGCACTTGGTTACGCTATCTCAGAGTCCGACGGCCAGCGGCACCATCAAGGAAATTATTCGTCTAGGTCACGACTCGTCTTTCTTCGCTCTTCCGCGGACCGTAGACTCGAACACTTCGCATATCGATGTACCACCACTGACTACAAGCGTCGGATCCATGCCGCGCTCCGAGGATGGTCAAATGAGGTATCGTCGAGGCGCACTTCTCGTATTGCTGCGTCCTCGGCGGCCCATATCTCGGCCACGACGGCTACCGGTTTTTGGTTTTGTTGAATCGTTGATTGCATGCGAGCTATCTATATCATGGCAGCGCTCACACATACACCCTCAACTGCGACGCCACTGCTCAACCCGACGTTTTTCCTAGACGAATTAGGGTATGCCATCAGATGCAAAATTATGGTTTTGACTCGAGAAGAGGGCTAGACTGAGAGCTATGGAGACGGCATCTCTCTCGTGAACAAAGGTCGCTGAAACTGCTGCCGGGTAAAAACAGACATTTAATCTGTTATGACCTACTAAGGTTGAATCCCATGAATCCCATCATAATTCAACCGAAGAGAAAAAAACAGCGGCGTGGGATAACCCCGTGCCGAACTGGGTTCGAACCAAAAACCTTCACCACCCCGGTGGTTGGCTTGGAAACCCCGATAGCAGGACCGGTGTCAATGCTAACTCCACCGGGTGCGTGACCATTAGGCCACGCGGGGTTTTTTTCCATGCTGTAAGTTTACTACACGTGCTTATGAACACGTCCGAAATCTGTAGTGCGACTTTTTACCCCAGCGACGAAGCAGCAGCAGTGCTACTACTTACCCACTACTCCATACCTTCATGTTAAAGATACCCAGATGGATAGGAGGATTGGTAGGAAGATGAAAGGATTGGTGGGAGGATAAAACTGTTTTGTTGCTTGCTTCTTCTTCTTCTCCGGGCTGGCACCCTTCTATCTATGCAGAATATTTCTACCATTGGGAGATAGACCCACCGGCGACACCAGACAGTAGAACGCATGTCCTCCGGATACAGTTTGCATGACCGCGGCCAAACAGCAAGAAAGATCATCTCCTTCTCCGGATACGATTCGCATGACCGAGTCCTTGACTCCTTCTGAACTGTGAACACTGCTCCTCGAAACTTCACCATCACCTTACACCGGACATGAGGAGAGTTCCCTCATGCCACTGACATTCGATAGCTCGACTCGCAAAATCATCACTCCGTTCTCTATTCGCCGTCTCCACCGTTCAACTTCGTTAAGATAAGAGAAAGGCTTGCCAGACGAAACATGGTGGCGTAATGGGCAGGGCCGCCGAATCCACTGCGGCACAGTTCGTCACCCTTGAAGATATTTCTCCTGCGCGAGTGATCTTTGATGATCTTCAGTGCACACGGTTTCCATTGTCCATGCGGCGTACCATCTGGACGAAGTTACATGATAACAGATTACTTGAAGTAGAATAGAGAGGAGTAAGGATGTAGATACACTTCAACTTCGAGCCTACGGAGTTTCTCGTTGAGTTCTGTCAGGATATTGGACAACTGGAAGTCCGGAGATGACGAGGACCGCACAGAGAATACGAGCGCCGGAGACCACTGCGGGGGCTGACATTCCGTAGGAATCGATTCCCCGACCCTCAGGATCCTGGCGCTCGTACATAGAGTGATCTCGCTGCTCACGATACTTGCTGTGCCTAATTTATCACCTCCTCCTAGGTATCTACCACACTATTAAACAATTTCCCTTCGATAACGAACGGCTCCCGAGAAAACATGTTAATGAGCAAGCCTGAAAACCGCAAGAAACGACGATGCACTATTTTCCATTCAGATCTGACCGTAACTACTTGAAATCTTGATGGCTAAAGCAGCTGAGCATCATGGCACCGCAGGCTTCTCAGTATGACCCAATCTTCCATGGCACCATAACACGCAAAGCCCCAGGATTACGCCTTGTCGACGGGATCGCTTGAACGCATCACCTTTTTTGAAAACGCCTTTCTCATACGCGGCTTCGTGGCTTCGCCGGCCTCAGCCTTCTGTGCCTCAGCAGCAGTTCTGGTAGCCTGTTCAATTTTAGTCAGTGACACTTCCCTACTGTCACCTGGCGAGATTCTAACTCACCTGTCGAGCCTCTCTAGTCGCTTTGGCCTCTCTAGCCTCTCGTGCCTTCCTCATTTTCCTCGCCAGGGCACACTCGCTCGGGCTGGGCTCGGCACTATCGGCACCTCTGGATGGGAGGCGCCTGGGGTTCATGCGGATACGGGGCGACTTGGGCGAAGGCAGACCGTCATTCTTGGCGCGGGCAGATCGGGCACAGTGATGCTGGCCATCGCTGGTAGAGGGTCCGGTACTCGGTTCGGGATCACTTCCGTTGCTTCTGTTGGCTAGGGTACGAGCGCTCAAAGAAGCATTGTCGAAGCGGTTCTTGCGGTCCTCCTCATCCTCGTCCGACGAGGAAAGGTGGTCGCTGACATCGTTGAGGTTGAAAAAGTGAATGTCATCCGGCGGCGCGAAGAAGTTCTCGGTACCCGGGACAGCAAGCATGGTGAAGGGCGTGTGACCCGCGTGCATGTGATGGGCGTGTTCGTGTTCGTCTTCGAAAATCGGCTGAGGGAAGGGAACCGGGGTGAAGGTCATCATGTACACGCTCAGAAATCCGAGGAAAATGGAACGGCAGATTGCTCCAAGGGCATCGAGCGCCTTCTTTCCGTACATACCGAGTCTGGTGTTGTGGAACAGCGCGCCGATAATCGACGTCTCCACGCCGAGTTGCGGATATCCGGTCAGCGCACGCACAGGGGCGAGGTGCGTCCTGCAGTAGGGGTTGTCGAGCCAGTTGTTGAGGTAGAATGACAGCTCGTACAGAGCAAGAAGCAAAAGGATAACGAGGACATTAGTGACGGTCCAGTTCCTGGAGCCCATAGTGAGAGCCAGCTGGGAGCGACTCTCACTGACGCGGTGAATCAAGCGGTCGCGGGCTTCCGGCCAATTCACGTCCTGCAGGTCGAACCCGATAGCTGTGAGAACGGTGACGAGCTTCCTGCCAACACCGCCGGCAACTCTCTGTCCATCAAAGGTAAACCAGGCTACGAACATGTGCCAGCCATAGCTCAACATCCCGCAGAATGATTCCCAGCCGTAGCGAAGCCCACTGAACCAGAACTTAGAGATGTATTCGACCATACCTGTCAAGCAATCCAGGACGCTCAGATTCTCTCCAGGCCAGCGGAGGCTCGCAAACCAGGATAGAACGTAAACGTAAGTCACAATCAGGGAGTCGAGATAAGTGGTCATTCGAGTAGTCGTCGCAGAGGTGTTGCAAGGGGTTGAAGGGGTGTTGTTTGTGGGATTGTAGTAGCTTCTAGGAGGAGGTGCGATCGTGGAAGAAAGTCCTTCTACGGTTCGTCACGGGAACTGCTTGCTCAATTTGGTCCGTGAGCGACTTGGTCCGTGCTCATCCCCGCTAACTCGAAATCGCACATTGCACGTGATTTCCGGTTCATCATGTACTCGGGTGTAAGGGGAATTGGTGCACCCCATTGAGCGCCATTTGTTAGTGGTGTTGGTGCACGACTCTCCCTCACACCCGAGTACTCACCTGTTAGGTATTTACCAATGATTTCTAACAGCGTCACTTGCACCGCGCCGGCCACCTCCCCACTTCGAACTCAGGCCTCGAAGCAGCAATGGAGCCGCCACCACCAGCAGTCACGCTGCAAAGCTACTACCTCACCACTCTGCTGACAGTGGTCATGGTGCCTATAACGCCAACTCCAATCTCAAGTGCACCTCTCACTCACGCTCCATCCGCCGACGTCGATTCCCTACAGGCTACGGTCGTGGGAGCAGCTTACATCGGACATCCGATTCCTACTCCTTCCTCGTCTTTCATCTGGACGTCTACATCGGCAAATGCAACCTCGTCCCTGGGAGTCACTTGGGCAGCAACCTCGTCCATGGCTATGGACATATCCGTGGCAACACCAAGTCCAACCCCGCCCTCGCGGTCCTCTAGCAACAGTCCGCAGCTTTCGATGCCGCTCGTCGCTGTCATCCCTCTCATCGTCATCGGAAGCATCTACCTAACGTTCATCCTGCTCGCCTCACGCTGTATCCGCGAGTCTTTTCACAAAGTGCGGACAGCGGCAACGGTCCGGAAAACAATCCACGAGTCGTCGGCGTCCACACTGGCCCTGCCCATCGCTGAGGAGTACGCCTCCTACCGCAAGAGGGAGAGAGAGAGGTGCAGGATGCAGTTTGAGGGTGTTTGGGGAACGCCCTGGATTGCTACGGCGCCAGGTGGGTTTGTCTCTGAATTTACTGGTTATGGGCGAGACTGATGATGATCTGTAGAGCCCGGAGAAGGTATCGAAATGCAGGATGATCCAAGCGTCGCTACCATAACTACGGTTTCCCACCGTCGCCAACAATCCATCTCCTCCCCACCAGCCAGTCCTACGGTCTCTAGGTTTGCCCGTACCCCTGACCGGCGTGGAGTAAAGAATCGAATACCGAAGCCCAGCAGTCGTGCTAACGGAGCCGATACACCGGATCTTTCCGACGACCCATCCTCAGCATCCCAAGCATCGCCGAAGGAACCGAAAGAAGCTACGGTGGTGGATGTGAAGGGGAAAGGTGTCCTGACCCCCGGAATCTCCGACTCGGATAACCCGACGGGTCTTGCGGGTTCCAATCCCGGAGACGTCCTCGACGGTGGTAGTTGCGATCCAGCTTGCACGCTGCTGAAGCTTGTGAGCAGAATGTAACTGCAAAGGCATTGGCGCTCTGCCTTACTCCAGAAGTAAATATTGACATCACTGGATATCTGTAGCACTTTCACTGCTGCTGGAGGAGGGAAGTTCAACGCGTTCTCCTGTCATGAACATATAGTTTTTCTGTTTTCTCCCCTCATACACGGTTGTTATTTGCCTGATACTGGCTGTGCTTACTACTTGCTGACTTTGACGTTCGAACAAATGTTACACTGAGAGTTGTTAACCGTTGAAGCTGTTTATATTAGAGGAGCAGATTTGTTGCCAGGTGAATGGCTTTGTTTCTCTCTGTACTCATTGATTGCATACGGCCTATCTAGATAGATAGATCGGGATGGTAATATAAGTGTCAGCAGATGGAATCATCAGAGATGTCGTCGAGCGCGGAGACACCGAGTGATTTTTGCATGACGTCATCGCGAATCGAGGTGATATCTGGCAGCGAGTGACTTGATATGATGGCGGTACGGAGGAAGAGGACATACTGCTCCATTTCTCAGCTACGTATATACATCCCTCCATTACCTGCTCCCTCTGTATCCTCGGTGGCACGCATTTCACCACGGAGTATGTGATAATATGTTCACGTGATTGCACAGAGACACTGAAACCATCCAGGGAATCAAACAATCAAACAATTAACCTGTTAAACAGAACTTAGATACAGCGTAGGAGCCCCTCTCTCTGGTTCCTCCGCGCACCCTCATGCCCACGTCAACAGAAGATTCAACCGAAAGAAAAGTAAATTCGCACTCGCATCCCTCCCCCCTGCCTCCCTCCCTCTCTCCCTCCCCCCCGTCGTCCCGTAAGCACAGCTCAAATCAACAACCCCTTAACAGCCTGCGCAGTAGCCAGGTGTTCCTATCACTTTTTGTACGGACACAGCTTCTTGCAGTCGGGGTTGCTGCACGTGGCTGTGTCCATCATGTTGCGGAGCTGTCCGCAGAAGGAGCAGCGCCAGGTGTAGACTTTGCCGAGGCGCGTCATTGGGGGATGGTCGTTGAGTAGACTGCGGAAGTTGATGTGTTGTAGTGGATAGTCGTGGGTTGTCGTGGGTTGTCGTGGGTTGCCGAGGACTGTGGAGTTATTGCGATGTGGAAACTTGTCTGTGGTGCTTGATTTGGAGGTGATGTTTGTAGGATATGTTGATGAGATGAACCGGAAAAGTGTCCAGTGATCACGCCTTACATCTAAATTTCCGCGAAGCTATGTTACGAATTGAAAAGCAGAGCACGATCGCCCATCTTCAATCTTCTGCGGTTCCATCCGTGGTCTATGGAAACTTGGCATACTGGCACTCGAAAATGAGAGATGGTTGTTTTCGAAGTCTTCTGTTGGGGCTTCATGTCGAAATGGCGAGTGAGCACTGAGAAACACCTAGCCCCTGGCTGCACGGTTGAGAACGGCCACAGTCATAATCAGCATAGTCGATGATAGCTGACGCGCCTAGGTTCTTCCCCGGACCTCTCCCAATTCCTAGGACCATGGGGCCAAATACGGTGTGTACCGAGTGACATCTCGCGTTCGCCGCTGTGTCGCAATCATGATATGTGTACACTCTTCTTCGCGTATGGGCCCTACTCACATCCTTGAGCGGTTAGGCCATGCGTTTCGCATTCACAGAAACGTATATCGCGTGACCTTGAAAGCCGTACATAACCGCAGCCCATTACCGTCCCATAGAACGCATATCACCGACCTACGACGTGAAAGCATACCAACAATAAAACAAATGCATCCTCTCCCGCGCCGCGTCCTGGCAGACAGGCCACACGCACACAACACGATGGCACAACACTCACGCGCTCGATCACAATCTATACCGCCGCCGGCACCCCAGCACGGTCCGTTGACACTTAAGGCGGACTCCACGTCCAGCATCCATCTCGAGACCTCTGTCTCAACCCGATCTCGCGGACCCCTCGCCAGCCAAGTCGATAGCAACGACCTCCCCGCCTCCCGCCGCCTCTCGCACCAGAACATGGCCATACACACGCAGCTGGCCGGTCGCCTCTCAGGCATCGTAAGAACGTGGGTCTTGACGGGTTATATCGTCAGGATATCATCGCCGCCGACGTACTACCTACCGAGGACGGGCGGCGGCCGGGGCCCATTCGTCGTCCCGGTTGCTGCGCCCGTTCCAGGCGGTCGAGACACTGGCGCCGTGCACGAACCGACGACGGACCAGCACCTCCTCGACCGCTTCGCCGAATCACTCCGTTATTCCAGCTCCCGATCCGTACCCTCACTCCGCCCCACCCCCACCCCAGTCCCCCTCCCTCTCCCCGCAGCCCACCCCCCGCCACTAGCACACCTCCCGCCCCGCCTACCACTCCGCCACACCCGCCGCAGTTTCCTCCCCATCCCCATCCCACTCTCCCATCCCCCCGCAGCCCGCCCACCCCCCTCAGTCACCTTTCCCCTCACCCCCCTCACCCCCCTTCCCCCGATCCCGCCGACCCCCTCCCCCCCGCACAGTCCCACCAGCCCCACCGCCTTCACCCCAGGTACACCCATCCTTTCCCGTTACCCGCGCCCAAAATCATTCCACACATCGACGCGCGTCTCTCGCCGCCACCCAGTTCTGAGCATGTCACCGAACGAGCTCGAGTTCCACCCCGACGTCCTTCGCGCACGGCGGCTGCTCGCCGCGGGGGTGCCGAGGCTTCCGGATTTCAAGCTGCCGGAGTTTGGGCAACAGGGGTGGAAGTTGATGCCACAAGGAACGTGGGAGGAGACGGTGAGGGCGTGGTTGTGGAGCCTTCTTGATGGGGGGGAGGGTGGGGTGGGTGGGGCGGGCGAGGGCGTGTCGTGGGCGGATATGGTCGCCGCCAGGGCGAAGGCGCCGATGGAGGTGCGCTGGAGGTTCGATGAGCGCGTGGAGTTTTGTAGGAGGTTCTTTGGAGGGACGTTTGTCAGGAGGTTGTTTCTGCCGGTGAGGAGGGGGGAGTAGCTGCTGCGGGTTCGCAGAGATAGGGTAGTTCGCATTGGATATCACTCGGTTATCATGTTTTTCTTTGAATGTGTCCTATTGTTTTACTGAAACGTCAGCGAATACGTCTGGATTGCGGTCGTAGCATGTCATCCTTAGATTGTTCCAGATGATCCATATACAACAATTCTGTTCCTATTTGGCCTCATCGACTCGGACAATCAAACCGTCGGTGCTAACGCCCGCTTCTGATACATCGTCAGGACGTCATCGCCGCCGACGTACTACCTCCCGAGGGCGGGCGGAGGCCGCGGACCTTATGTCGTCCCGGCTGCGGCACCCGTTCCGGCCGCGGACACCCGACTCTAGTGGAGTGCACGAGCCCACGGCGGACCCGCAACTCCCCGACCGCTTCGCCGAATCACTCCGAGATTCCAGCTCCCAATCCGCGCCCTCCCGCCACCCCACCCCCACCCCCAGTACCCGCATCCCGCTCCCCTTACGGCACTCACCGCCACTGCCCTACCTCCCTCCCCGCCGCCTTCCACCCCCCACACCCGCCGCAGTCTTCTTCCCATCACAATCTTCCGTGCCCCTCCACCGATCACCGGAACACCGCCCCCCATCTCCCCGCATCTTACGCCCGCCGCCTCCACCCCCACCCCCAATAACACCGCCTCCACCAACACCCCCACCCCCACCTCCTCCACCCCCACCACCACCACCACCCCCCTCAACTTCCCCCACCCGCGCCCAAAATCATTCCACACACCCACGCGTACCTCAGGCACCCTCCCCGTGCTATCCGTGTCACCGAACAAACTAGAGTTCCATCCAGACGTGCTGCGCGCGCGGCGATTGCTCGCCGCGGGGGTGGGGAAGCTGCCAGCTTTTAGCCTGTCAGAGTTTAGGTGGCAGGCAGTTCCGCAAGGGACGTGGGAGCAGACTGTTAGGGAGTGGTTGTGGAGCCTGCTTGACGGGGGGGATGGTGGGGTGGGTGGGGTGGCTGACGGGGAGGGCGTGACGTGGGCGGATATGTTTGCTGCCAGGGCTAAGGCGCCGATGGAGGTGCGCTGGAGGTTCGATGAGAGGGTGGAGTGTCGTAGGAGGTTTTTTGGCGGGGCGTTTGTGAGGAGGTTGTTTCTGCCGGTGGGAGGGGGGAGTAGCGTGGGATGTGGATTCGTACAAACGGAGGTGGGTGCGCGGTGGATCACTCGGCAGTTTTGTTTTTCTTTGATGTTTCCACGTTGTTTGACCGAAGTTTCAGCGAAGACGTCTTGATTGCAATGATGATACTGGCCTTCTGTAGGTCTTTCGAGATGCTCCCTATGTTCTGTTCCTGTTTGTCCCCCTTCCGCGCGGACAATCAAATCGTCTGTGTCACACCTGTTTCAAACACTACGAGAATAAAGAGAACACTTACATATAATGCCCCCTCCACCGTGCCATCTCCGGTTCCCACCTCGAGCCCCCATAGACCGAAAATTACAATGTCCTCCGACCGCCAGCACCCCAGCACAGCCATCGACAGCCCGAAGCGCTCCCGCCTCCTCATCCGTAGCCTCCTCCTCCTTTCCACCCTCCTGCTTGCCAGCCTAATCATCAAGCCCATCACCGCCAGCCCTTCCCCCTCCCCCTCATCCGACCCCTCCCCTTCCCCCTCCCCCTCCCCCTCTCCCTCCTCTGACCAGCTATGCCAACACGCCGACCTCGCCACCCTCGGCGTACGCTGCCAGTACTGGTCTCAGCCGCTGCCGATAAAACATCTAGTGGACGCAGCGACGGCATGGTGCGCTACGGCGGGCGAGGACGGGCCGATACCGCACCTGCAGGTTGTTGGGAGTGAGAGGCCGAGGCCGAGGCCGGTGTGGGGGGTGGGGGAGGTGGATGTGGATGTGGATGTGGATGGGGATGTGGTGGATGGGGTGGACGGGGTGACTGGGGTGACTGGGGTGGCCGGGGCCGGGGTGACTGGCGTCCCCGATGATGAGGATTTGCACGGAGTTGGGGATAGTCGTATTGGACGTAAGCCCCTGCCCCCCCCCCCCCCCCCCCCCGCCCCCCCCCCTTCTGCTGTGGCTGACAGTGCGTGTGCGTGAAGTCAAGGCTCAAAACATGAACGCCACCTCCGGCTGGGATTTCACTCCGGAGGCGTGTAACCTGCTGACGCAGAGTATTGTGCTGCAGTGCGCAAAGAACTGGCCCGGGTTGGGGGTCAGTGTTGGCGGCTGGTATCGCACGAAAGAGGGGCTGGTCGAGGTTTGGGGGATGATTACACCCGTGGAGGGGTAGGAGGGGTGGGAGGGGTGGGAGGGGTGGGAGGGGTGGCGGCAGAAGCGGGACGGCGGGGTGGTGGGGTGACGGGGTGGCGGAGTGGCAGAGGGTAGAGGATTGAGGGTTTAGGGTTGAGGGCTGTGAGCAGCTGTGTAGGGCGTATGCAGGTATTCGCTCCGGTATGGCAATATTCGTAGCCCCTGTCTTTGTCTGCTCAGAGGTCTCATCGCAGTGTCTTCTTTGTTCGGTGACCGTTGACGGTGTGGTCTTCGGTGGTACACTAGCTATCACTGCTATCACTCGGACATCACTCGCAAGTCACCTCGGCGCTGGTGATAACCGTTGCAAAAGCTGCAGATGCTGCACGCCAAATACAGCACCTTACCAGTCATATCATACATCTGATAAATTCGAGATGAATCCATCCCTTCCGGCCATATTTTCTCAAACGCGCACGAAACCGGCAATATCCGTTTCGACGCCAAGCAACGGCCGAAAGGCCACTAGTAGAATGTGGGGATAGCATCCCCGTACGACCGCTTATCGCCGCTTCTCGCCGCTTCTCGGTGCCGACGCCCACTACTAATACGCAACCATCCCTGCCCACCCCGCCCCCCCCCCCCTCCTTCCAAACCCCACCCTTCATCCACTCCACGAGTTCACAACACATCACAATGGTCGTCGTCGGTAGAGTACATAACAGTAATGTTTCATTAATCTTCATTCATCCGCACATCCCCGCATCCCCACATCCATGCCGTAGCTATCGTATCGTATCGTAACGCATCGCCCAAACTCCGCGGAACAAAAAACCGTCAAAAAAGAAGCAAAAAAAGAAGCAGAAAAGAACCCCATTGACACAATAAAAACTCCGCTTGTCTATAGTACAATACACCTTTTTCGAAAGCAAGGAAATAAGATGAACAGGAGCAAATGAAAGCGACAGAGAAATAAAAACGAAAGAAGGAAAGAGAAAGAAAGAAAGATGGAACCCCGTATTGTAACATTTGTCGTGTCGTGTCGTGTCGTCTCGTGGCTTGACTTGACGTGACGTGACGTGGCAATGTGTTACTTATGCATGCATGCGTGCGATGTGGTGAATGAAAGATAATGAGTGTGAGCGAGTGTGAGAGTGAATGTGAGAGTGAGAGTGAATGTGAGAGTGAGAGTGAATGTGAGAGTGAGAGTGAATGTGAGAGTGAGTGTCGGTGAGAGCGACGAAGGAAATGTGTGTGTGCCGATGTTGGAATCGCTGTGCCGAACATGGAGCGTGTACCGATGGCGGTGTCGGTGACTGTATCGGTGTCGGTCGATGTCGTGATGTGGTCGGTAGCCGGCGAAGATGTTTGCCAAGCGTCCGTAGCGGCGGCGACGACGGGGGTGATGATCAGTGATCAGTGATCGGTGATCGGTGATCGGTATTCGTACTCCATGGCGCATCTGTCTCTCCCCACTCCTCCTCTCCCATCGGCCTAAACCCTACTGCCCATAAACGGCCTCCCATGCCCCTCCTCCGCCGAGCCACCGCTCGAATTCCCCGCCGACCCCCCAGGCGACGCGGAGGACCACTCACTCTTCCCAGTCGTCGCCTGATCGCGGAACTCAGGACAGAATCGGAACCAGCTGAGCAACATGCCCTGCACATTGATGGCGCGGATCTCGGCGCGCGCGATGAACAGCGCCGCAAGGATCACGCGGATCAGGGCGCGCTGCACGCGCCGGCGGATCTGCAGCTTCGGCAGCTTCGGGAGTTTTGGCAGCCGCGGCAAAGAGGGCAGCGTGAACGTCATGTGGAAGTTGATGGTCGGGACTGTGAACATGGTGGTTATGGCCGGTGGTGGGGGGAAGAGGGCAGCTGGGGTGGTGGCGAGAGGCGGCAGGTGAGGGTCGCTGTTGCCGTCTTTGTGGTCGGTGATGTGATGTGATGTTGTTTTTCCGGCGGCGGAAGCTAGAGGACTAGTATCCGTGGGCGCTGTTGTGTGCGAGTACGAGACTGAAGATCGAAGCGAATTTTTGTCGGTCGGCGGCGGAGCAGCGAGCTAGATAAACCGGATTCCGTGGGTGCGGTGGTGCGGGCGGTCTCGCATGTATGCCGGGTATGGAATGCTCGTGGGAAATGTTCGTAGATGTGCTGCGATTGGGCGTGGCGAGGTTGTTCGTGCGTTTGTCGTTGATTCGAGATGAGGGAGGGGGAATACGGTGGGCGCGGTGTTGGCGTCGCGCGATTGGATGTTGGGACTGGGGGCGGGTGGGTGTTGTTGGTTGGTGGGCTGGCGGTGGTGGTTGTGGATTGCGATGGTGGGGCAAGATGTGGATGGGTCAGCCAAAATCGACGTCGCCTGCGCCAAGGCCCGCTAGCCAGCGCAATGTGGTCGAGCAGCTGTCGCCGAAACACAATGGACGCTGACGGCCGCTGCAGGAACAGAGAAGAGTTTTTCTTTCTTTCTTTCTTTCAGCGGGGGCGCCGACAGCAGTGCTCTGCTACGGTCACAGGTGACGTATAGATGTGCGGCACCCGTTCCTGGCAGCCACCTATTCCCGTGCTCCGTCTCCGCACACGGCGCGGCAATTGGGTCTGCTCGACGGTCCGTCGCCGAGCATGAGGTCTACCGGGCAGCACGTAGATACGTTTGCGTGGGCACTCTGGAGCTATTCCGCAGGCAACTGTCGCGCAGCCCTCGTGTCGCCGGAAAACGAAACAAGCGTCCCTCCCTCCCTCCCGCCAATCGCATCCCTGCGCACCCATCCATCGAGCCACGCCCATCCCTGCAACGGCACATTCCCGCCAACCACTATGGATTCTCGCTGGTTCGCCCGCATTAGCCGACCCTGCCGGTCGCGCCAATCCGCGAACGGCACTCGCAGCCGCTGATTCCCACCAGCGGCCAACGGGGACCGCCTGCATGGCGCAATGCACCGACTCTGGACCCTTCCGCAGGCATGGTCGAGGCACCCGCCACCGAGAGAGCGAGCCAGTCGCTCCGTGCTGTGACACCGCAACGCCTCAGCGAGGGCCGACCCGCATGTGATGGCCTTTGTTTCTCGTCTTCGTCACCGTCCCCGGCAACAAACGGGATGGGCTGGGTGCTATGGAGAACAGTGCCGTTGGGAACTGAACCGCTCGGGCGATCGAGCGCAGCAGTTGCAGTGCTATGGAATACAGCACTGTAGAAAAGCACTGTACTGCAAAGTACCGCCCCGCAGAGTACCATGCATACCACTCCGTTTCCCGCAAACGTCGCGTCGCTGCCGGACAGGCGACGGGCTGTCGGCGACAGCTGGCAGTCGCAGTCCCGCAAGGCAGTCTTCGGGGCAGCTCGCAGCTCATACTCACATCCTACCGTATTCGCCGGCAACATCGTCGTGAGCGGATCGCCGCTCATTACTCGACCGGCGAAGATTCGAACCGCATCAGACATATAACCCACAGCCAGTCCCCAGCCGTGCGGTGCCTTCCTACTCGACTCACGGGGTGCTGCTATGTGATTGACGTGCGTAATCTACCGTCTTACCGCACCGTCGTACTCCCACATCCCGACCGAAAATCAAGGCACCGCTACATTGCTTGCAGTGCTGCACGTCGCACAGACAGCCAGCCAGACAGATGATGCGCCGCCACCGGAGCGAGCCTGGCCTGGCCTGGCTCCCGTCATGGAGTCGTGGTGTGTTGTCGGAGCGGCGCAGCGGAGCCCGGCCGGCTCCAGAGTCCAGCCTGGTCCTGGTCGGGACGGCAGCGTTGGCGGTGCGTGTGTGGCTGACGATGGGTTTTCTTCTTTCTTTTTCTTCTCTTTTCTTCTTTTCTTTTCGGGGTTTTCTTCTTTCTTTTTCTTCTCTTTTCTTCTTTTCTTTTCGGGGTTTTCTTCTTTCTTTTTCTTCTCTTTTCTTCTTTTCTTTTCGGGGTTTTCTTCTTTCTTTTTCTTCTCTTTTCTTCTTTTCTTTTCGGGGTTTTCTGCTTTTTTTTGAGGCTGTTCGACGGCGGCGCGATGACTCCGATCGGTAACTGAAAGCATGCCGATTCTTCGATATCGAATCACCTGGAGAAGGTGCGTACTCGGCGAGATTCTCATCACCACTGATATCCTGCGTACGCGGCGAGATTCTCATCACCACTGATATCCTGCGTACGCGGCGAGATTCTCATCACCACTGATATCCTGCGTACGCGGCGAGATTCTCATCACCACTGATATCCTGCGTACGCGGCGAGATTCTCATCACCACTGATATCCTGCGTATCCGATACGAAGAACTCAACCACCGTCCAGGCTCCAGAGCCTTCACCCACTCACGCATTCCTTGCAAGTTGCCGGAACTCGGAATCGCTCGCTCAGTCGGGTGTGCTGACGCTTCCCCGCAAGGTTGTCCCTGAGCAACAGCCTCCATACGAGGTAGGTGCTTTACGTAGCCGGTCGGGTACCGTTATCGATGGGCATCCTGGCTCACCAAATACGGTACCCAGTTGCTGAGTTGTTGCACCGGCTAAATAGATTACCAGATTACCAGAGCACCAAGTTCGCATATCTTCACGTGCGTGTGGGGGCGCTGCTGATTTGGTGTCGTAGGCGGTGGCAGTGGCAGTGGCAGCCCCGGCGCTGCTCCTATAATCTAGGCATCATCTATCATCTATCATCTATCGTCTATCGTCTATCATCTATCATCTATCATCTATCGTCTATCATCTATCATCTATCATCTATCATCTATCATCTATCATCTATCATCTATAATCTATCATCTATCATCCATCATCTATCATCAAAAGTGGCGTCGACAGAGGCGATAAGATACAGTAGGTATGCACGCCGCCATTGAGTGCATTCAATCCAATTCAATCCACGTCCGTCCCCAATGCGGAATATCTAGGAAAGCAGATCCGAACCCCGGATCTACACGCTCTCGGTCGGATACGATCGCCGCCGTCGGCGATTCCTGCAGACTGCAGTGCGCAATCCGTCGCGAGAGTCGAGAACGACAGGCGATGCGCCGCCAGGTGGAAAAATCTCTTTGCTGTGTACCTCCTTCCGTGAAGGGCGATCCATGAAAGGCGATCGCAGCCGCCTAGTTCCGTGGCATCGTCGCACCCTCGCACTGTCGCACATCTACCGGTATCGGAGGGTTCGGCACGGCACGGCCCGCGCCCGATATAGTAACCGGGTTGGAGGATGTGGGTTAGGGTTCGCGCCGCGTGGCGACTGAAGATTGAAATGAGTTGCACGGGTGGAGTTGATGGGCGCACGTGTTGAGCCCGGCCGCAGAGTCCCTTCTTCGTTCCTGAGGTGCACTTACTCAGGCTGCCTCATGACAATTGTCAGAATATGGGACGTCCGGAAATGGCGATGTCCCTACTGTACTCTAGTGGAGTATTCGAGCACGGGTGACGGTCGAAGGGTGACGGAACACCGACCGCCTGAAGGGATTGATGCCGAGCTTTCCTAGTCTATGAAGAGTGTATACAGAGAGAGCTCGCTGCTCGCGATGTTGCTGCTGTATCGAATACTATTGTCATGTTTATCTACCTCATATATTCAACAATAATGATCACGGTACTGCGCTTCAGCGCCTAAGATTTGACCTGTTCCCATACCAACCACATCCACAGAGATCGTCGGTGGCCGGGTCTAATAATCGATCAACCGCCTTCGACATCACAAGAAGTTAGAGTCCAAAGGAGGAATTCGCGACTGTCGCAGTTCTTCCGAAGGACGTCGGTATCTATCTCGCCGCTCTCCTCTGCTGGTGCGAACTTGGAAGTGCGCCGAGCTCGGGGAAAGCTGTTTCGATCGCTGGCCGTACAATCGACGGCAGCCGGGTCGTAGCGGTACCGTCGCACGCGCGTATGCCGCGGACCCTTCTACAAGTGCATATGCCACGGGCGGCGGACAGTACTGCAATACCGGCCGGGAGCGGGTTTCGGAGGCTGGAGATGGTGGAAGCATCGATTCCGACCGCCGGAGCCGTGTGGATTCCTGCTGTTTTATGAAAAAGCACAGAACACAACGGCGGCGCAGGCTGGTACAAGCGAAGCCCCTACTGGGTATGAGGGAAATCGCATAGAACTATCCACACGGCTTTAAAGAACCGCGGGGCTGCTTAAGTAAACAGGTAACTCTCGTCCGAATATGCGTGGATTGTTGAGAGTAGATGATATTGGGACCACTGGTACTATCCATACTGACAATCTAGTGCAGTGCCATTCCAACAGCACGCTGCGGCGTGGTTAGATCTCTGTAGAAGCGCCCTGAAGTGCGCACAAGGCGTTCGTTTCTCCTGCGGTCCATACTCGGTTTTTCCTGTTGTGTGTTTTCACATCGGAATCTTATTTACAAGTATGTTGCAATCATCAGCTATCATGCAGTTATCACTCGTTTTCGGTCTTCTTTGCGAATCGTGACCACCAAAGAACTAGGGAAGGTAAATCTACAGCAGAGCTACACAGCACAAGACAGGCGTATTTTACTGTGATGATGCTTCAATACGGCAGACGCAATACATCCAGCCTGACCTCGTTGCGAGGGGTGGCCGGGAAATCATTTGATTGACGTATGTATGGACCAAAGTAGATCACATCGTCCATTTCAAAGAGCTTCGTTGCGCGGGCACGAAGTGCCATACGTATGAAAAGGCGTGCAGTGGCACCTCGCAGGTCTGTGCATCAACGGGCTACGACGTAGTCGTAGAGTGGAGCTCACAGATACTACTAACTACGAAAATATCCTTAGCTCGGATGGTCGAACTATCGAATGTGGCGATTAGCATGTAGTGTGCAGCAGTAGCACTACCGCTCCGTCGCTTTGTTAAAACGTGGCCCACAGAGCTCGAACGTATTCATAACCGCGGGTAGTAAACTCCCAGCACGGAAAAAGAATCCGCGAGGCCTAACGGTCACACACCCTGCGGAGTTGGCAGGACACGAGTCCGGCTATCGGGGTTTCCAAGCCACCCAACGGGCGTGTTCAAGGCTTTTGGTTCGAGCCCGGTTCGACATGGGGGTTATCTCACGTCGCTGGTTTTTTTTCCCTTGGGTTGAATCATCAAGGGATTCGGCTGAAGTAGGCGATTGCAGATTACATTTCTGTTTCTACCTGGCTGTAGGCTGTCACCGACCCACCTCTGATCACGAGCTATGTGCGTGTTGCCTATCGCTCTCAGCGCAGCCCTCTCCTCGAGGAAAATATAAATTGGTAGGTATCTTGCTGCTGCCGGTATCCCCTCTTTTAACTGAGCAACTGGATGTCCCGCATTCGACAAAATAGCTGGGGCGCTGCTCTGACGTGAGACTCGAGTCATGACGGATGATCTGAGTGCTGACACGACATGGTAAAGATGTGCAACTGCAGTCGAATACCTTCAGTCAGATACCGTGAAATGAAAACTAATCCTTTTCAAGAACACTCGCAAAATCTCGCCGACGTAAATGCACGACGCAAGAAGAGCGTAGAGAACGTGTTGGAATGTCAAGTGATACATTAGGTAGGCACGTTATTGCACCCAGAGGTGGTTTTTTCTGTTCAGTCCTAAGACGTAGGTATGCAAAGTTTGAGAAACCAGGAGTGGTACTACGGCTGTGCATCCGCTCGTGAAGGGCGATATAGTTGGGTTCTGTTAATAGCCTGCATTATGTGTCACTCGATAAACGAGTGAAAATGAAAGATTGTGAGGGATGCATCTGCCTGGTCCGAAACCAACTACCGCTGTCGCTCATCCTACTATCCGCTCGTCTGTAGAATACTTCACAAGTAGTAGGGCTTATACCCCTGTCGAAGCCAACTGGAAGTAGGATATCATGGACGTGGATTGCACACACCGTTAAAACGTAAAACTCAATGGCAACAGCATATGTATCGTAAATATCGTACTATATTCTCACACCGGTAGCGGCTAAGATGGGCATCTTTACTTTCGAGCCTCTGAGCATGTAGAGGAACGGTGGAATTGTAATAGGCCAAATATTTTCGCCAGGCCTCAATTGCACTACGTCACTGCTTCGCCGGAAGGGTTTCCAACAAACTCCAGAGGGCCGCCGTCTATGTGGCAGAGCAGATTACCGCATGGCTATAGCGTATAGCAATACACATAACTAGTGTAGTATACGAGCCGCCGGTTGATGTTTGCAGTACAGCTCGTAAGTAAAAGGGTAAAATAAAGAAGGCAAGAATCAATCGTTCGCTACGACTCTGTGATTAGTGTGACAGGTGATTACAACACGGGACTATGCAAACTACGATGTGCTAGCCTCACCCGTGGACCGTTGGTAGTACGTGTAACGACCATTGAACTTGCGTTAGTCGCAGAAAAGAAACCCTAGGCTACTAGCCCTAACGTCCACACCCCACTAACGTCGACGAAGCAAACACGACCCCGCATCTCCCACAAACCCATCCCATCCCCCTTCTCCTGAAAAACCATCCGACTTCGCTTCTCCTGAACAATCATCCGAAGACCCTTTCGAAGAAACAACTATTTGACAACACAACCATTTCGCCGATATGGACATGTCGGAATTATCCCCCACCTCCCACCACCTCGCCAAGAAGACCAAGCAGAAGTTGGTACCTCTTCTTCCAACACACACTACCACTAAAAATTACTAACTGTGCTCACCGCAGGCGACCGAACCCTCAGCAGCGCCGACGCCGTGAGGCCTACAAGCTGGCACGCATCGCCGCGGAGCTCGAAGCTCCTGGTGGACTGGAGGGCATTTTGAATGTCTCCAGCACCACCGCGACCACTGCTACGGCAGTGGAAGAGTGCCTGCGCGAGCAGACCTCTTCGGTGCGATGCCCTGCTGGGATCAGACAGAACAGAGTCACGAAGAAGACCAGGTGAATAACTACTAACTGCGCACTGCGGTGATACTTCTGACTGCGCGTGAATAGATACTGACGAAAGGCTAAAGCAGTGGGCGCAAAGTCTCCTACGGGGGCAATATGACAAGAGAGTCGGCCGCGGAGCACGAGGGGGCCGAAGCCGCAGGCTCCACCGCGACTGCTTCTGTCGTCACTGCTACGGCATACGACGCACCTACGGGTGCAGAAGTGATCACGGCGGAGGTCGGTGGCTCGGCTCCCACAAGCGTGCCTAATCGAAAGATGTAAGCAGTACTGATCCTTCAAACACTAGTTGTGCGGAAATGCTGACGAGCTAGTCGCCGTTTGCGTGAGAGATCGTTAAAGGCGACCAGGGGGGGCAGTAGGAGCACCGGCGACGAAGAAGTACCGGGAGCAGCTGGAGCCAAGATGGCTGGATGCTCCTCGGGACGGAAACAGCAGTAAGTGTTCATTCCAGCTCAACGGAGATGCAATAGCTGATAGAAATTCTAGGACGAGTGGTGAGGCGCATGCCGCTCGACGGGCGAGGCTCCGGAAGCAGAGCAGCCTGTGCGCTAGAGTACCGGAGGCCGCAACTATGCAGCCCAAGGCGGAGGGAGAGGATGGCCAGGAGCAACAAGGACTCAACGCGAGCTCGTGAGTTTCCTACCACTTCAACATAATCAGCATCAAGGCTAACGACTGCAGGTTGTGGGAGGCGTTTCTGAAGGCCGACGGCGACACCCAGTCGTTGGTGCATGAGGCACTGCATCTCAGCTCGCACGCGGAGAAGAAGGCAGAGGGTCAGAGAATGACCCTTCCGAACACTACCACTGGAGAAACTGGCGCGAAGAAATCCAGTAATCCTGGTAGTGTTAGTCGAGACGCCGTACCTCCTTGGCAGCGGAGCAGCAGGCATCACAGAAGGGCGCAGCCCCCGAGCGTCATGGAGAGAGATCCTTCCCGGCAGTTGGCCGTCGCGGCCTGGGGTGAACTCGTCGAGACGAACACCGCCATGTACGCCGAAAGGCTGCAGAAGGTGCAGGCTACGGCCAACTCTTCACTCGAGATGAAGTGGAGAGACGAGTCGGCCGTCGCAGTTGCCGACAAGGAAGCTACCGGGAAGCGGTCGGATTCCGAGAGCAGGCCGAAGACCACCGAGCCCAGGCCACCAGCTGCGTCCTGGCAGGTGGCTCCTCATCTCCGGGCAAGGCTGCTGTCAGACCCTCGTCCGCCGGTGGTTGAGACCTCGTGTTACCTTCGCAAGAAGGTAACCGAGTATATCACCATTGGGGAGGACTTGGACATTGCGCCGTACCTCGGATGAGGTGGCGACTCCTCCCAGCAGGTGCTCTGGACCGAGAAAGTGAAGGGAGTGGCGGAGTGATCGGAGAGATGGAGGGAGGGGCGAGAAACATTAGATAGTATTAGCTCGTATACCAATACCAAAAGAATCCGTGCGCTATTTAGAGCCTTCTTTCGACCACGCGGAGCTGGCAGGAAAGGACAGGTTTGAAAGTTGGTGGTCTCCAATGTCTAGGAAGGCCGCATGCGACAATGATACTTGACATTCGCTCGCTCTCTCATGATAGATACGAAACAGGTCCACGCCGACAGCGCCCTCAAGACAGAAAGACAGAGGAGAACAGAAGGAAAGAAACAGTAAATGAAGTATAAAGCTACTCGACTAAGAAGACAGGTCCACAGTGGCGGAAGCATGCCAATGTCGCAAATATTAGCAGGCCTCAATGATCTCAGGCTTCAACCATTAACTACCGGCCGTCCGTCCCGACGAGTTTCGCGCTACTAAACATTCATTCTACATCTGTCGAAATATGCGGGAGCTGACTTTGCTGCGGGAGACGATTCTGTTGCGATTGTTGTTGTTGTTGGGATACAGGAGGTGGCCATGCCGAATCACCCTCAACGATGATAGTAGCAGAGACGCACCATTGGAACACAGTCGCTACGGCCCACCAGCCCGGGCTGGGATATACCCGCCGGGCTGCGGACTGGCTATGATTGGGCCGGGCTACTGCGTGCACTGGCTGTCGCACGCTAGCGAAGATGAAGTTGCAAGCGGTAGATCACAACGTGGCTATTTCAACTTTCACATCTGGTAGTGGGTCACTCCTACGTTCGATAACCAACTAGTTACACCACACACCTACATCGCCTCACCCCATTCGACTCACCGGCTACGACATGCGCAAGAAGCAAATTACATAACTACGAGGCCGCCCGCCTAGGCCTGAAGAGAAGACGACAATCTCGGGCGCCGTGCTGGATTCGTACGAACCCGCCGAGCAGGTCGAGATCCTCACCACGCTGATCGACGACACGATGAAGCTTCTGAAGCAGCACGTCGCTATTGAGCAAGCGACGATGGAGCTGAGAAAGGGATTGGCTATGTTGAAAGCGTGGAGGATGTGATGTGCCGCCAAGGAACCTGGTGCTGCAAAGGCCGCTCCTTCCGCTTCCATGGAATGGCTGCAGAAGGATGGTCACGCTGGCGCTAGGAAGAGGGAACGGGATTCGATTAATTCCCTGACGGCGAGAGAGTATGCGGCGCGACACGCCGCGGTACTCGGATCATCGGACGTTAACCGGAAGGCGAACCATCCCTTGACTGATGATGACATGAAGGATGACGGGAAGGCGATCGATTATTCAACCGATGATGAAGCGGAGGTTGATGGCAAGGCGAACAATCCCTCGACCGAAGTTGCCATGGAGGGCATGTGATATCAATAGTCACACTGCATTACCTCCTGTTCATTGGTAAACCTACTGTCAGAATAAAAAAACAGATTACCGATGATCGCCTGAACTTCAACGCGTGCTTGGATCGTCTTCATCTGGAGGTCCAGTAGGGGTTCAACAGTTATTACTGTTCCCGTCGTCGGCGCGGGAACGCAGTACGAGGGCTGGAGAATTGGCGCAGGCACACTTCGTACCCCATCCAATGCTATTACGCGGTGCGTTGTATGCGGAGGCAGCGAGCCAGTAGATATCCTTTGGTCGGCTGTTCGGTATCGTGCAATCGTTTCGGCGCGTTCTATCATTCTATGGTTTCGGTGCCCGTGCAAAGGTGGGGAATGAGGTTGCGCTGCGTCGGGTCAATTATTAGGGCTGCAGACCCGATCAGGAGGTGTGTATATCGGATACCCTGCAACTCAACGGTTGTACTTCCGAGCTTGTACCGATACTATGGTTTTGGCTCCGCCACCGCGGTCATGTCTGTCTATATCCGACAATACCAGAGGAGGTCCAAGGCTGAGCTCGCCGACAAGCGCCGCGCAATCTCCCTCGAGGTACAGTACTAGGACAAACAGGATCGGACAGTGCCCGTTTTACACCAAAAATGGCCATTTTCAACCACCGATACAACAACCACAACGTATCGAAGAAACTCTGAGATTATCGGGAGGCCTCTATAACTACACCGAGAACGATATGGGAGATCCTCACGGAGTTCTGAATTGTTGTTGCGGAGCAATACCATACGGGGGAAAAGTTAATGGTTGCTAAGTGGCTTTTTGTATTGGAGCCCCATACAAAATGTAATTTCGCTTTGCAACTTCTGCACAATATAACCTCGTACAGTCCCAATGTGATGAAAGTGGTCAAAGTTTTTATTGATGAAGAATCTTGTGATTCTAACGCTTCTGTGAAAGAGATTGGAACGCACATTCAATCTATTTACGTCTCCACGCGGCAAATACTGCACACCCGGGCCCAACTTTATCTGGTCAATCGATGGCTATTTGAAGATGCAGATGTACAGGATTGAGATCCATGCAGCTATTGATGACTACTCAAGGGAAAAGTACCTGGGCTGCATCTTTATCGAACGTGCATCATGACATATACCCGCATGCATACGCACCAGCCACTCTATATAAACTTCCAGCCCTTCGTCCTGTCCCCCGCGTATTATGTCCGTGTTCATAGCGCTAATAGATACTTGAGATATGTGTTGTGGGTCTATGTAGGAATATCAGCCAAAACTGGTGTGTCTGTTCTGCGTCAATACCTTGATGTTGTGAGTGCAACGGATACGATACCACATGCCGTTCGTTCGAACTGGGGAACCGAAACTCCTATGCTCGCGAACGCACATTTCCTACTTCACCATGCTTTGAACCCGGATGTGACTTTCCAGTCAGTTTACTGGTACGGTACCTCTATGTTGAACCAACGTATTGAAGCTTGGTGGCGACAGCTAAGCAAATCTCAAACAACAGCGTGGAAGTACTTAGTTACGGCTACCTGTTTTTAGTCACAGTACTGAACTCAACTTACATTCAATAGAATTTCTTTGATAATCTACGTACCATGGGGCTTTATACTGAAGGCACTGTTGCTGACCAAATTGCACTACTCTATGTTTACCTCTCCACCATTCGGGAGGAGATATTAGAGTTTCTTGAGGTATGGAATAACCAGCACATCCGCCGGCAATCTCAGCGTCCCTATCTGCCATTTGGAAAAATTGTGGTCCTCTACTTCACACCTGTGACTGGTGTCAATGATTACAGCTGGAAACCTGGCAGACAGGTCCTCGAACATTTACAGGCTGATGTAGCTGCATGGGGTATGTCACTGGGGATTAGATACCAGACGCGTATAAACTAACTGTCATATGGTAGACCCTGATGAATACCTACCTAATGCCACATTTGCTTGGTGTAAGGAGATGTTGGCATCTATCAGGGTTCATGGCACTATCAAATTCCGGGACCGAACAGCAGAGCTGGATGCAGTTCATATGCTAGCTTATTGTCATCTACGGTCTCAGCTTCAGCTGCTCCACATCGAAGGTGCTGTACTTCCGCTATGCACTATTCCAACAGGTGCATATGCATGGCTTCCTAACAATGCGTATGCTAGAAGAGAAGATCATCGTCACGATATTACTCCAATCGAGTTGGAGGACGATGATAGAGAGAAAGAACCTCTTTGGGACGTTGATGCAGTCGATCAGGAGGTAGGCCATCATGATAGTTCAGATACAGAAGGGGATGACTTGTAAAATACGTAGGTGGAATATAGAATGGAGTCGAGGAGAAGGCTTGAGGAAAATGTGGGTGTTGCATTTGAGGACTCCGGGTCATCTGCATTATTCCGTATCACTGGAACATCCTTTGTAGCATTCGTTTCCGAAAAAGGCTGGAGGCGGCGCAGCTGGAGGTGGGACTGGAGGTGGGGCAGGAGGTTGGGCAGCAGGCTGCAATGCATGCGGCACTGCATGAGTCGTAGCAGCAGCGGCGAGGCAGGAGGTCGGTCAGTAGGCATTGAAGAAAGATTTTATGCAGGAAGTCTCACGGTTAACAAATGCTGTCCCCTTCCTGGCTAGGTATCACTTGGCTACTGAAACTGCAGCCGCCGGGATCCCAGGCATGAATGATCACTCGGCGCCAAACAGTCCTGTGGTCGCTCTAAGTCCAGGCATGAACAATCACGGTGGGCAGACGAACTCCAGAAGCCGATGAGGAAGATGCAGCAAGCGAGACATACGAGTGGGAGCTCAGGGAGCGGGAGGAGAGAGCAGAGCTGAGGCGACTCGAGGGGGAGGAGGAGGAGGAGGGTGCGGAAGTCGAGGCACAGGAGGGTTCTGAAGCTGAGAAGTCGAGCAATGAAGAATAGCGGGTCTGAAAGTTACAGTGGAGGTAGGGCGGCTAGAGGGCATGGGGGTCAGTGCGAGGACGGGAGCCAGTGCGAGGTCGGGGGCGAGGATGCGGGGGTGCGGGGGTGCGGGCGAGGATGCGGGCGCGGGGGCGAGGATGCGGGGGTGAGGGCGACGATGTGGGGGTGAGGGCGAGGATGTGGGGACGAGGATGCGGAGCGGGGGTCGGAGCGAGCGGTGGAGACGGACGCGGCGGAAAACGATCGTTTCCTCCTCCTAGTTTTGTTACTGCTTGGTGAGCTCACACACTGTTGGGAAAGGCCAGGGGGAGGGCAGGGGAAGCCACATCGGGCCGCCTAATCATGTTTGGGTTGGAAAGTGGCGTGGAAGCGGGAGATGCTCGGGTGGATGACAATGCCATGATCTAGATAGGCCGCATGCTATCAATGAAGGAACAACAAAAAAAACCAGCAAAAAGACATGAACGATCACTCGGCACCACAGAGCTGTACCCGATTGAGATAAACAAAGGAAGCTGTGAAGGAAGAGGATATGGGACTGGGATTGGCTGGCACTGATGGTGGCTGTCCTCAAAGCAGGAGGAGACGGTGTTACCACAGCAATGTACTGTAACTTAACGGGTGATACCTTATGCAACAATAAATCGAAACGAGTGACCTTCCATACACATTCACCAGAGTGAGTGATCGCCCATGACACAGCTGAACAACACTGACCATGCAACTGACGGTGGTCCACATGTGTGATGGCTGGGGCAAGGGATCTCATGTGGTTGGCTTGTTCCCATGTAGTTATCAGGGTCATTGAAACATATGAATCGATTGTTGAAAAGAAAATCTATTAATCATCATAGGAGGAAACAAAGATGTTCGTCCCTCAAAGCCCAATCCAACACCACATCAGGTTTAACTGCTCCAGTATTTCTGCACACGGTCAGAACTTAGTAAGCGATCACTCTGAATGATTGGATCTTAGAGCCGGCCTGATAGCTATCATACCAGCTGATATAATCGCAGGTGCGCCAGCGTGAGTGATACAAAGTGATTGCATCCTGGGCGAGTGATATGCAATGATTTCTCGCGGACGAGTGAGAGTGTATCATTGGTTGTTTTTTGTTCTTTTAGTGATTACATGCGGCCTTTCTAGATCATGGTAATATCATATACCCGTGCACCTAACCCCTGATACCCTGCCACTGTACAACCCAACTTTCATCAGGCGGCCTGATGTGGCTTTCCCAAACTTCCGCCCTGGCCTTATTTCCAAAAGAATGCAAGCGCACCAAGCAGAGATAGAGTAAGGAAAAGGCAACAGCCATTCCCTCTCACGACGTCAGCTACCATTGTTTACATCTCACCGTGCCCCCACCCAGGCCAGTCCAGGTGAAAGCCCTGATACCGGCTAGTCCGGTGCGGCACCCCACTTCCCCTACCCATCTACCTCGGGCTGACACAAGCAAAAAGTAAATTGACAGTAAGCACGGGTATGGCCTACGTGCCCGCTTCTCCTGCTGTCCCCTCGCATCACTTCCCCGACTTCCGCCTTTTCTGGGGTTCACGTGTCCGATACGGCCTAGGACCCCTGTTCTCGCCAACGAAGACGGTCACGTGGAATCCCTTGTCCCGAGTATTATCAGCCTAGGCCGGAACGCACCCTACATCGTTTCAACCCACTCTCCCTTTCTTCTATTTTCCTTTCTCTTTGCGCTTGCTATCAACCTTCTTCTCTCTCTGCCTTCTTCCCTTGAGGTTGCTGCTCAGTAGTGGAGTATATGACGACAACTGGCTTCCGTGGCATGCTGGCGAGGAACTGTTGTGGGGCACGTTGTCAAGGCAAATGTCGGCTTGTGTGGATGACTGGTGGGAAGAATTGAGGCAGATGTCGGATTGAATGGACGAACTGGGGGGGGAGTGGAAAACCTGAGAGGTAGACTTACCGCGAAACGCGTCGCCGAGGGAGATGGCGGCTTGGGTGGACGACGCATTCCATAACTTTCTAATGGCCAGTCTGTCTCCGGTCTCACGTTATGATCAGCAGATGGCAGATGAGTGGAATTTATGCTCAAGTCAAAAAACTTACTGACTTGCTATGCGCACAATTAGTGACTAGTCATTAAGATAGATTCCACCCTCCCCCCCACCACCCACCGTCTCGCTCGGTCGCGGCAATGACCTGCGACAGTCATGCGGCCTCATGCTCCACCCATTCTCTCGCTCGGTGGCGGGGATGCCCTGCCACAGTCGTGCGGCCTCGTAGTCGTAGTCCCCTCCAATAGTCTCGCACAGAGGCGGGAATGACCTGCCACAGTCCTGTGGCCTCGTAGTCCTACGACCTTGTAGTCCCCTCTAATCGTCTCGCTCGTTGACGGAAATGCCCAGCCACAGTGCGGCGATCTCGTTTCGCCCGGCAGCGGGAGTGCTCTGCGACAATCCTGCAGCCTCGTAGTCCACCCCCAACGTCTCGCTCGGCGGCCTGCTCCCACAGTTAGCGGGGTTGATGGTCTCCTCGCTGTCACCTGCCGTCCTCCCGCAATTTTGCTCTCTTTTCCGCTCTCTTTTCCGCTCTCTTTTTCTCTCCCTTATGCTTTATTTTTTTCTCTCTTTTTCTCTCTCTTTTGCCCACTCTTTTTCTCTCTATTTTTCTCTCAGTGGGCGCTCTATTGCGGTGTGAGGTGGGGCGAGCGGCCGCCACCAGCCCTGTGTTGCACAAAAAGCCAAAAGCCAAAAGCCAAAAGTTGAATGCGCAATGCGCCATGCACAACAGGTGACTATTTGCTCACTTTCGACCGCCGTATTGGTTGCTGCTAGAGGCGGTAGTGGTGGGCGTTTGTACGGTGTGGATCGCGTCCATGCTCGCCGGAGAACTGAATATTCTCCGACAGCTGGCGCATCTTTCGGCGCCGGGACAGTGCGGTCGGGGTCTCGATCTTAATCGCCGCCCCGTTGATGCTCTCTTGTTTTGTTCAATAGCACTCATATTCAGCCTATCTAAACTATGGTCATTCGCAAAAACCTCGTCGATGCTCTCATCGATGCTCCCATCGTCGAGCCCTAGTTTCCGAGTGCGCATCTGTGAAGATACCGAGTGCACACCCCATGAACCGATCACAGTTTTAGAGGCAAGTAGCAACAAGGCCATTACAGCTAGTATAATTACGTACTTCGTATTAGTAAAGGCATAGTTGGTGGTCCTCTCCTTCTTTGTTGTGAAATGTAAACACATTTCTTTGATGTAACCCGATAGGTTAGCGTCGGTTACGATTTTAAATTCCGGATGAGTAGCTGACTTATCTGCCGGATCGTCAAAGCAACGGAAGTTGCCCTAATCATTTATGTTTACCAACAACAAACGACGCGCAACCACTGACTCACAACCCTCCACCAACGACTCGGCACCCTCCCTCAAACACCCTCCTCAAAACCACTTCAGCGCACCCCGTGCACCACCGCCGACTTGTCAACCACTGCCGCCGACCCGCCCGCAACGAAAGACGTCCACGAAGCACCGCGTATAGAGCACTTCAAGATGTCATCCGGGGATGACCCGCCGGCACCGTCTTCGGCGCGGTGTTCCCCGTTTGATGCGCCACCGCCTCCCTACAACCATGACTTCCCTCCGTCATCGCCTTTTCCAGAGTCAGATGTTCAGGAAGTGTCTCCATCGATTGCCAACTCTTTAAAGAACTTGGTTCGCACTCCTGCCGAGGTCAGCTTACAGTTTCCTGCGCCCAGCATTGCCTCTACTGGCGAAGGTGTGGAGAGAGATGCACGCCTGCATCGTAAGGAACTCGAAGATGCTTTGGCGGATACCAAGTTCGGTTACGGAACGGCTGGGCGTCCCCAACTCCTGCAACTGACGGAGGAAGAACAGCAGCGGTTTCAAAAGCGGATGGAAGAAATGTGTTTGGATGGTCCTGCGTACAGGAGTTCTGGAAATAATTCTGCTGGAGAGGCGGAGGGCTCGGATAACAACGAAAGCCGGCCATCGCAGAAGGAGCGGACCCTTCTGCTGGAACGCCAGCTGAGCGGGCTTCACATTTTCGCGGATGGGAACGCAGATAAGGGCGGGACGACTTCGGAAGCGGCGTCCAGTGGTCCTCCACCGAACACCGGAAGGAATAATCCCTCTCAGGAAATCAGTAGACACTACTCGCCTGTTGTGCACTACGATCGACAAGGAATCCGGATGGACTACGTTCCTCCCATCTACCGCTTCCGAGCCAACGAGCTTGCGTCTCCCGGTCGTGCGTCGCCGTTGAGTGTCAACGCATCCCCTATCGCTCCAAGTAGTCGCAAGAAACAGATCCAAGACCACCAAACATCACCGGTGCGAATCTCTCGCAATACAGGTCTAGAAAAGGATAGACTTCGAGAAGAGGACGATAGCGATGGTGACAAGGATACAGGCGCGGAGGAGTGGCAAACTCGTCCATTGAACCGGATGCGGGAAGCGGCCGGGGTTGACAAGATGATACATGGTGATTTGATGGCGACACCGGTCACCAAACATACTCAGAATTACTCTGTGTCGATTCCTCGTCACAACAGGCCTGTTAAACAAGTTACACCCACGACGGCATCGGTGATACCCGGTAGGTTTCAATATCCTGCATGGCCATCGAGTCGCAGCTAACGGTACCTAGATGATCCCTTTCAGGTGGATCCTCGTCGACTCTCCTTCTCTCCATGTGGCGGGGCTCAGTACTGTGAGCGGAACCACAAACACCAAGCCATCATCAGCCCTCCAGTTGTGCCGCAAGTGTGGCTTTCACAAGCACCATCGCCCGGGCTCTCTGGCTATAATCCGTTCAATACTTCAACAGATCCGCGTCAGACAAGGGACACTCCCCAGCCTATTACCCCGAAAAACTGGACCATGCGCGCAATTCCACCCTCTCCCGCCATCGTGCAGACTCCTGGGTTGGTGGGAAAGCGAACCGTCCTCCCGACTCCAAACATTCATCGTCAGCAAGCTCTGGTCCACCACCAGTCGCGATCGGATAGTAAGGCACCAACGAACTCAGATCATGACTCTACGGAATCATTTTCGTCTACCAAAACCCAATACGCGGGTCAAGGATACGCTGGTCGACGCCGAAAAGGTGTAGACTCGTCAGAAGATGAGTTCAACGTTCACTCGGTTTTCTTCCCTCAAAAGAAGAAGAAGGCGAACGCAAACGGCGTGGCTGTCTCGAGTCGCCTAATGGTTCCAACACAGAGCTCCCGCGCAAGATCGAAAGTTCGCACTGAGAGGGATAACAAGCTGCTGAATAATCCCGGAGTTTTCAATACTGGTCCAGTTGCCCAGACTCACACCAGGAGAGTTCCCGATCTCGGAGGCAAGGCTCAGGATTTCACTCATAATGCTCGTGGAATATCGCGAGCGAGACCACCGTGGGAGGGCATCGCCGTAGTTCCTGCTGAGTTCGTTGGTGCCGCTGTGGATATTCTGGAAAAGAGCCACCGCGCTGAACATGATCACCAAGGACGCAAGCAGGGGTTTTCGAGGCAGGTGGGTGTTGAAGGCCCACGCAGATTTCCGGCCAGCATGGGGTTCCATGCTGTCCCAACGAATACTATGAGGCAGCCTGTGCAGCATTCATACGGAAGTACCGCCTTTAGCGGGGGCATGTACCAAGATCCGTCCCTCACCGGTCGTCGACACGGTTTGCATCCCTCCCCTGAGAAGCCACTACGCCGCAACAAGTCCCGTGCTCGCTTTGGCGAACCTTTGGAAGACAGGATACCTGGTGGCTACATCTCCAAGCTCGGTACGCAGGCCACTCATCGCCAGGCCCCCGTCGATACCCGGCCTGCACCTGTCCAGACTTCCGGAAGACGTCACACCCCGCCGAATCGCCTTTTCACGGCTGTGTCGACCCACAATTTGAACGTGTTCGACAGGCTGTGCGCTCCTACCGCCGCATCGCGGGCTCGTGCTAGATCCCAGAGGTCCGGCTCACGCCCCGACTCGCGGAACGGAGCGAGCTACGATCCGTGTTTCACAGCCCATGGCCACCGCAGCGCTCACCCGGTTGCGCCCGGCAGCGCCCGCCGCGAACCACCCATTTACGCGCCAGATCCCCGCACTCCACAGACCCAGCTCGAGGCCTGGGAGCAGCGCGGATACGCCGCGTACGAGGCTGCTAGACTCATCGAGAAGAGCAGCTTCACAATGGAGCAGAAGCACGGAATTCAGCACCTCCATAGGCTTATCAACGCGGTCTTCGTGGGCATGAAGCTGAGGGCTCCCGAGAAGGAAGCTAAGATTGAGACCGCCTTCGGCGAGGTCGTCGCTCAGCTCAACTTGCTGTTCTTCCTGCTCGAAGGAAAGCCCGATGAGGCCCATGTTGCCAAGATGATTGCCAGAGTTGCCGCCCGCGGAAACTAGGGCTGCGGGATGTACTACTCGATAGCTTCTTGCCACTCATGCCAAACTTCCGCGAGGCTGTATCTTTGTCTTAGACCCTTGTAGGACTGTTGACCGTGGCGGAGAGAATTGATTGATCCGTCTTTTGTTGAAGCTGTGTGATATTTTGTGTTTTCTTCCATCAAATACGTGATTGGTGTCACGTGGGTAGGCTTACAGGAGCAGGGAGATAGGGCTCCACTGCACCATATCTACATGAGTTCCTTTAGTTAGGCGGTAAGTAGCATCAATGAGTAGCATATGGTATTGTATGTGCCCAGTGTTCTCCGTAGTCCGGTCCAGACTGCAGCCCGGACGAGACGGACTGCCAAGATCCAGTCCCGTCCGTGCCTTTTTGCGGAAGGGATAAAAGTAGTCCGTCCCGTCCGCCAATTTGCTGGACGGGGTTGGACTGCAGTCCGGTAGTGAAAACAAATGCCACTATTTTCAGCACTTATCCCACCAACTTTGGTGGTATTTCCCACTATCGTGTGTTGAATTCCGTCCAGTGCCAGCAAAACTGTGAGCGGCGACACCATCTTCGTCCAGTACCGGGTATGCCGCGCCACAATCTTCGTCCAGGAGCAATAAACTGCGCCACCATCTGCGCCACAATAGTTGTTAAGTGCCATCAACGCCGCGGTATCATCTTGAGCCCGTGCGCAAATACTCCCCTCAGCCACCACGACCACCGATAATACGCCGCGGGCCTTCTATCATGATTTCTGTCGCCTTGTACCAGTCTTGGCAGTCGACTACAATCGACTGCAGTCCGTCCCATCCGACCTTACTGGTGGACTAGTTCGTCCGAAAGACTCCTCCGGACGGACTGAATGTATGTAGTCCAGTCCAGTCCGAGGCTGAGAACGGACGGATTGGACTATGGAGAATACTGTATGTGCCGGTAATTCACGTCACCGTGGCCGTACCAGTAAGGCCGAGGGTATCAAGGGTGGAACCTTCCCTTCCGCATGTCCAGTCCTTCGCTTGTGGTTTTCGCCGTACGTTACTGAACACCAAGTCTGGTATCAAGTAAACACGGCCACCAATCGTCCGCCCAACGCACCTGGAGGTCTTGAGTTATTTTTACTATTCATTCGCGGATGCATCGTCGCGAAGTCGCCTTAGTGTGATGGGTGTTGTATGTGGTCGGAGCTCGGAATCCTGCTTCGCCAAGTGTCTGTCTGTAGCTTTAGTAGCCCGACTGTCTATATTGTAAGGGGAAAAGCTGAGAAATTTCGTCCTCGTTTCTCGAGAATCATATTATGCACACAGGAAACGCAGTATGCGTAGCTCGATGCTTACCAACGGAAGCCGTACTCGGATACATGTTAGGTACTATGAAGTGAGCGGTGCATAGACTACCTAGATTTGAATGATTCATCGCGAACATCACATACCTAGGTCAGTCCTTTACTACAGTAGCAAAAAGTGGGGTGCGACTCCTTCCGCAGGTCATGAGTAGAACCACCGTATAGGTAGAAACCTAGCAGTTTTCCGAAAATACAGATGTATTTTGTTATTTCTTTCTTCCCATAGTCCCAACTCTACGGTATCGAAAATCTTTACGTAAGGTTGTAAAGATATGCATACCAAAAAGTGGGAAGAAGCACTGCAGTTCTTCCAGACGCAAAATCTTACGTGGTGTCGGGAATACCAGAAAAATATCAGGAAACTACCTTGTATGCACAACAACGTAGTGCAGAGAGCACCGTTGTCATGTCAACCAAATGGTCTCTGAATTGTAGTAAAACTACAAGTACAAGAGATCTACGGAAGAAATGCGTAGCAACCCTCCGGCTTCAAAAAATACGTATTGTGGGTAAGACATGTTGTACGCAAGCAAAAATGTACGACATTCTAGCACTTTTCAGGTGTTACTACTACTACTACTACTACTACTACTACTACTGATCACTGTAGGCGGCTCGTGCTTCCAATCGAAGCACCTGCCAACCACCGATACCCTCCCCACAGTTGCGGTGGTAGTAGCAGTAGCAGTTGCGGCGAGGAAAGCTATAAGACTAGGGAGCTATCAGCGGCAGTAGTAGTTGTAGCGGGAGGGGGAAGAGTAGTTGCGGCGAGGGTAGAGTTGCGGTGAGGGTAAAGTTGCGGGGCGGATTTGCAGCAGGAGAAGGAGTTGTGGGAGGAACGCATTGTGGGGGGAGGAGTTGTCAGTGAGAAGGAGTTGTCAGTGAGGAGGAATTACCAGCGAGCAGGAGGAGGAGTTGTCAGCGAGTAGGAAGCAGAGCTATCATTGAGAAGGAGTTGTCAGTGAGGAGGAGTTGTCAGTGAGGAGAAGTCGTCAGTGAGAAGGACTTACCAGCGAGGAGGAGTGGTTAGCGAGGAGGGCTTGTCAGTGAGTAGGAATGATTAGCGAGAAAGAGGAGCTTTCTGCGAAATGAAGAGGAACTGAAAGCGAGAGGAGGATTTGCGGCGAGAGTAGCAGTAGCAGTAGCAGTTGCGGCGGGGGAGGGTTGACTGTCTATTCTGTCGAACATGATCAAGAAAGAAGAAGAAGAAGAAGAAGAAACGCCGCGGGACCCAGCTTAAGTACCCCTCCTCCGCACTCGGTCGACCCCGCCATGCCCGCCATGCCCGCCAACGTTGAGGCCCACTACTAACTACATTCGATTTCACCCGCCGACCCCCCTCACGCTGCAATGGAGGCAGTACTGCTGTCGCCTGGGGGCCATGGATGCAATACTGGCGCCGGTGACTAGAGTCATTCCCACTCATTGACAGTCATTCACACCCGGTGACTAGAGTCATTCATACTCGGTGACTAGAGTCATTCATACTCGGTGACTAGTCACTCCCAACTTGATGGCTAGTCATCCCCACTTTAGTGACTAGACATGCCCACTTTAGTGACTAGTCATTCCTGCTCGGTGACGAGTCATTTTCCCATCCTGTCTGAGGTATACCTAGCCCAGGACGGACTAGACGGACGAAGCCCCATGGTACTCAAAAAGATCGCATTGTACGACCCTAAGGTACCAGTGAGCACAGATTTCTGCAAGCACGGAAGTCTTTTAGTAGAGATATCGCAGACATCTGGTGAAGATCACGGAGTACCATTGAAGTCAACGCAACAGGCAGTTTTGTTTACCATATGATTCTCGAACTATGTGGGTTTTATATTTACGTATGATATGCAAATGTGACTCCAACACTGAATAACTCTCGTGGTCTATAGTAGAGGGATTATGTTTTGATACATGGTGTGGGAAAGATGGTAGTCCTTTTTTCTATGTGAAAATACGTGATGTCTGGTTTTTTTTTTAAAAAAAGTAAAAAATACAGGTTAAGTAAAAACCTGGTAGTTCTTTGGTATTGCGATAAACCTGGTATTTTCACCCAACCTTTTGCTACTGTACCTAAATATTTTAAGCTGCCGCTCCCAGTGTGGATCGAACGGCGGCCAAGCAGCGACTCAGCGAGTAAAAAAAAGATAAGCCAAGGATACCCGGGCCCAGGTATCAAAGTGCTAAATGGTAAAATTGTCTGGGCTATCTTGGCTGACGTTAATTGATAGCATATTAATTATGAACCTCTCCGTCGGCAGTACTACGGATCTCCTACTTTGTCCATTATAAACAGTATCGTTTGTACTTTACACTACACCACGACGCCACGTCCGCTACCGAGTGAAGACAGCTACCAATCCTCCGCCTAACTCACTTGGAGGTTTTTTTGTCATTTTTACTATTCCTTCGCGCAATGCATGGTCGCCTCGGTATGATGGGTGTTGTATGTGTTCGGGGCTCGGGGCTCGGGGCTCGGCATCCTACTTCGCCAAGTGTTTGTCTGTAGCTTTACCATACTGACTGTCTATATTGTTAGGGTTAATGTCAAGATTAGACGTCCAGAAGGCTCTAGACGACTTACGATCCTAAAGGCTCCACTTGATGACACGGCGCGGACCGTGCTCGTCCCAGAAGCCAAAGAATCTGAGTATCTCCTACCTAAGAATATTCTACCTTGGACAAGACAAGCGTGTATATAGAGGACCTCTCTGGCCCGACGAGAATTAGAGAATCAACCAGAACATTTTCTATCTATCTATCCATCCCTATCTCTATCTTCCGTATTGTTGACAGGAAAGCTGAGAAAGGTCGTTTTCATCTCCCGAGAATATTAGTATGCACACAGGAAACCGCAGTATGCGTGGCTCGATGCTTAGCAACGGAAACCGTCCTCGGATATATGTTAGGTACTATGAAGTGAGCTGTGCATGGACTACCTAGATTTGAATGATTTATCGCGATCATCACGTGGGTCAGTCCTTTACTACCTAAATCTCTCAAGCTGCCGCTCCCAGTGTAGATCGAACGGCGGCGACACAGCGACTCGGCGAGTAACAAAAAGACAAGCCAAGGATACCCGAACTTGTATCAAAGTGCTGAACTGTAGAATCGGTGAGCTATATTGGCTGAAATTAGGAGATGGAAAAATCAATTATGAACCCCTCCGTCGGCAGTACCACGGCTGAGGGCTCTACCACTATGTCCATCATAAACAGCATCGCTACCCTCGCATCGTTCCGACAAAGCGGCTTATGAAGTTGGTCCGTACCTCTTGGCTGCAATAGGAAGCTTTACGGTTTTCAAACCCACTCGTGCCTCCGCAGTAGTTGCACTCCGGTAACACCTCTGCGTAAAGCCAAACATCTTACATAAATACTCCGAAGATGTACCTTCCGAAGATCACCATTCCGCATGCGAACCAGCGTTCCTGAAGGCTCTGTGTGACGTGGCGTTATAGGCGGAGGATACTCGACATAGAGAGCGTCGTCATGATACCTTAGATTGAACGAGTGTTTATGAAGAGGAGTCGCCACCCCGAGGCTCGAGCCCCGGCAGCCTGCGGGAAGTGAGAAAATTCAATACTATCACCGCCTAACAATCCATCCCTATCTCTGTCTCTATAGACGGTAATTCTGAAAGTTGAGTATCCGTTACAGTCTTGGTCTCGGCCGGGGACACAACAGATACTGGGCGCTTGCAACTACGTTTCTCTTGAGTCCTCGTCAGATGCTACCGTGCAATGGCATAACACTCGTGTAGACGTGGTAGCACAGCCCGAAGGGTCTACAAACTTCATCATATAGGGAGCCAGAGGGTGCCAGACCGCAACAGACATCCACTACCACCATCGAGATTATGATCAACTCTCAGGCCTAAATCTACCAGAACTGGAGCCTGACAGGACAAAAAGTGGAATTTGTGGGTGGGATAGGCGATACTAAACGAATCACAATTCACGAAACTCACGCGCTCGCAGAAACAACCTTTGATTCCGAAGCCACGCAGGCTTGGGTGCTACCGTTCAAAAGAACGTCACTGACATGGGGTGATCACTCCCCACGTCCCCAGCCTTCGTGCTTCCTCTTTCCGCTATCTACCTCTTCGCCCTCTTCCCTCTCCCCCTACCAGCACTCGTCGTGGCGGGGGCAGCGGGAGCCGGACGCTTCTTCGCAGCCGTCCTCTTCCCCGCCGCAACTGCCGGTGAGTCGGGAGGCACCACTGGCGCGACCCTCTCGGGCTTGCCGGGGTTCTCCTTGCGCCACGCGGCCGCGAGCACCTTCCCGCATGTTTCCTCCATCCCGTACTCGCGCTGTCCCGGCAGCAGCGAGAAGATGTGGTTGCGCGAGCGGTCTCCGCCCCGCACGAAGTCTAGGATCTCGTACGTCATGCAGTACCGCTCCTCGAGACGGTAGTGGTCCGAGTACAGCTCGTTGAGCTTCTGTACCGTCTGGATGTGCCGGTGCTTGCAGTAGTCGCGGGACTTGATGCACTCGAGGAGCATCTCATCCCGCTCTTCCTGGGTCGTCGGAAGCTTGAACTGAAAATGACCGAGTCAGCGATAGGTACGTACGTGGAAAGATCGGATACACACCTCCGGAATCGGCAAGCCCAGCTCAAGATACACCGCGTGGCGGGGATCCTTGAGGGGTGGGGGCGCCGGCTGTCCGCACGACGGGACCCACTGGGAGTCGTCGCTTCCGGGCGGAGTGACGAACTCCCCCTCCTGCTGCATCCACCTACCCGGTGGGCTCGGCGGCGTGACAACCCAATCATCGACCTTGGACGCCTTCTCTGGAGTCTTCTCTTTCGCCTTTCCCTTGTCTTTTGCAGCCTCCTCCTCGTCATCGGACAAGGAGAACGGCCACGGAACCTTTGGGCTGGGGGGAGGTGGCTTCGGGCGAGGCATGGTGAATGGGTCGGGGTAATCGGGATCCTCACGGATCCTCATGCGGCGACGCGCCATCAGGTACTCGATCAGGTTAAACGGTACCCCGTGCTCCTCCCAGTGGAGGGCTTCGTCGTCGGTATAGAAGCGCGGGCGCTTAGGTCCCTTCGTCCAGTCGTAGGCTTCGGGAGGAAGGACCCGGAGCTCATTCTTCTTCTCCGTGGGCACATTGCCATCCGTATACGTGACGTTTTCGACGGTCATGTCGAGGATCGACCCACTAGATCTCGCGGTCAGCGCAATTGTCGGTGCGATAAACGGAGTACCGTACGGAGTGATAGGCTGTGAAGGGGGGTAAGTGTCGCAACTTGGATCGGGAACGGTGGATTCCTCCTCATAGTCCTCCTTGACTCCGTAGTCATCGCTGTCGTCCTCATCGGACACCAGCTCATCGTCGCTGCTCTCTTCCTCGTCTTCCTCCTGGCTCGAGCGAGCGGCCGAAGCCAGACTCTCAAACGCAGATTGCGAAGCCGGGAGTCCTTGGAGATAAAGATCGATACGTTTCTTCACTGACTCGTGAAGAGCCGGAGAGATGGGATCAGGAGTTGTAGTCTCTGGCATCTTGAGGAATAGAGGATTCGATGGTGTAGAGGGGGGTATCTTTGACGACGGTATTGTGCAGGATGAAGGAATGATGTGAAAGTCGGGGGTGGATGAAGCAACGAAGAAGGAAGCAGAAGAAAAGACACAAAATAAATGAGGGGAACCCACGGAAGATTACTCTTGTCGCCCAAACGAGATCCGCAGCTGCGCTTCGCACTAGCAGGACTGAGAACCGCATCAGCATTGTACATTACAGCGCGGAGAGTTGTCGACATTATCGACCACCGCTTCGACTTCGAACAATAACTCACGTTGTAACCGCCGATGACTCTGTATAGGAAGCGAGCAGCGCCTCTAGCTGCTCGTCATCCATCTCATTCACCGACTTGCCGGATTGTCTGTACGGCGACAGCAGGGAGTCAATCTCTTCATCGTTCAGTAACTCGTCGGCAACCTCATTTCCCTTGTCTGGAGTCGCAGGATCACCAGCGGGTGTCGGCTCGTATGGAGAAAGGAACTGGTCGACCTCATTTTCTTGAAGAAAGTTCTCCGTTGTACTCCTATTATCACCGCTGGTCAGTGCGCCCGTCAATCACACCGCTTTCATAAGCCCAACAAACCATACCTCTGTGATTCATGCGAGCTGGATGAAGGGGAAGGCGAAGATGCGATTGCTTTGGGAGATGGCTTCGACTTCACGTTCTTGCTGCCACGGGAGCGGGAGTGTTTCCTGTGCTTCATTGTGATCACTTCTCTTGTAGTTGTGTGTGTTAAAGAGAGACGCCGAGAAATGGATGTTGTTGCGGAGGTGTTTGGATGAGTCGGCGTTGGTGAAACACGCAAGCCGAGTTAGTCGGCACCTCTTACGCGAACCCTAGCGAAGCGAGTAAGATATAGTGGGAAATCTTGCGTGGGCAAAGAGGCCCAAGCCTGCGAATGATTCAAGATGCGTGACTTCGGGTGTGTGCCCGCACAAAACCGGGTACCAAGACAGTATCCACCACACGTGCTCAAACACCTGCCTACTTACATATACTGCCGGCATCGGTCAGGCTCTACCATCACGTATCAACTTTTAGATCTAGACATTTCTAACCTCCCAGCTGCTGGTCGAGAATACACTGCAAGCAGAGTGCAAAATACGGTAACCGAGTGATAGGTGGTGCGTCGGCTGTTGGGCTTAGGCTCGCCGGCAAGAAGAATCCTACTATCTAGAATGGTAGAACCCACTGCGTCATGAGCACTCAAGTCGCAAGCAAAGCTTCATCGCTTTATCACCCTCTCCGGGCTTCACAGACTGAATAGAGTAGGTACCTACGGCATACCAACGAAAAAGAATTCTTCTTATGGGCGTTTATGACAGCGCGATAGCCAGCGGCACGTGATATGCCCGTATTGAGCCGAGCGGTGGGTCTAGTTCGTGGATAAAACTGTGCCACGGCTGCTAATATGCGGACCCATGTCCCCTCGGATCGACCGAGGGCTTTGCTAGAGTGGTGTTTTGGTACATATCGGCGTGGATGCCAATATTGATTGCGGAGGATAGCATAGAACGTTTAGGCCAGTTACCTGTGCTGATGTACACCTGGTAGGAACGGAAGCGGAACTTTGTTATTCACCCACCCGTCCGGTTCGTGGCATAACTGTTGGGCGGCACGGCCGGTGTACGACGGATTCTCAACCGCCGTACTAGAGAGGATTCACAAATGCGCAAGTAAACCAAGACGAGTCGGAAGGGGTGTTTGCAATCCGCGCGCCCAACGCTTTAGTAATCCCGATAGCCCCAGATGAGCAGCATACTGATAAACTCTTCCAACCGGCCAGCCGCCAATATCTTCTGGTCTAATTTTCTGGCTCTGCTGCATCCAGCTATCACTCGTGTATGGAGTCTCTCTACTATACCACGGACGCGCACAAGCTTCCGGCTCTATCAGCCTCTCCTCCGTCCTGCCCAGCATGGGCTATACACTTCAAATCACTCGGCAAGCGTACTGCGGGTACGCTAAAACAAGCCTTTCGCGGCAAGTACAATGTATGTAGCGGCTCGGTCTGGTCAATCGATCCAGCCAGCCGACGTCGCTAAGACGTGGGGAAAAAAGTACCTACATATCTTCGTAATTCCACCGAGTGTATAACGCACGTACGTACTCTGCAAGGTAATCAGTACCTACCAATACATATACTGTTTCCCTTCGCATACTATCGAGACGTGTTAGGCACGATGTGGAGCATGATCGACCTTCATAGTTTTTCGCATTTCGGCGCCCATCCACACGGAGACCCGATCGATGGTAATTTCAACACTGAACGGCTTACCTCTTGCTTGTGTTGTCTCCGGCCATTCAATGGCGGCCATTGTGGAGTAGAAAGGTAGTACCAAGCGATGAGATACGATAAGATACGATAAGATAAGATGGCAAAAGTACGGGGGTACATAGGAGAGAGGATCGGATGACGTCTGACGGAGGATAACGCTAGAGGAGATTGGGTTAGGCCAGGCAGGTGAGCCCACGAGATGGAGCCCTGAGCGGTAGCTAGAAAGATAACCTTCTCCTTCTCAACCTTTCTCGCGTGTCTGCGTACGGCATATATCTTCATCAGCTCAACGACATTTGGTGACGGAATATGCCGTTGGCCCTCAGCCACCTCGCCGCGTTCGGATGCGCCGGAACGGCACGAGTGGTCCTCCCCCGCGAGGCTACCATACGATCGCTTCCTCCGTGACAGCTCACATCTTCCTATTATACTCTACTGAATCACCGAATTTTTGATACGTCTCTTTTCTTTTTCATCGCGACCTACGTAAGCATCTGGTGATTCGATGCGTGTGACTCATAGGTCAGCAGCGACCCTACAACTGCAGCTCAGATTAGCCGGCAGATCCTGCAACTCAGCCGCTGACCCCGCTTTCCGAGTGGGATCACAATCCAGCGCAATCATCGCTCGTCCGTTAGATTGTCTAACGACGACTACTTCTCAACAGGCATTCAACATCATTATTGGGCGAAATGCCATTCGGATTCGGCGTCGGAGATTTCGCCGCGGTTGGCAAGTTGGCTTGGTATCTATACCACGACTGCTTCCTCGTCGCGAAGGGGGCTCCACAGGAGTTCCGGCTGCTGGTTGACGAACTAAAGACGCTACACGCCACAATTAAGCTTTTTGAAGACGAGTTCGGGGACCCAAATTCGGTCCTAGTGCGAGCTGGAGAGGATCGATTGCGAATGGTGGAGGATTTGCTGGCGCAGGTGATGCATGTCCTCAACGGTCTGCGGGAAGCTTATGACAAGCATCGCAATTTAGGCAACGTCTCCCGAACGTCCTTCAAGCGGGGATGGGATCAGTTCAAATGGGCAGTTGGAGTGAAGGACGTCGAGGGTTTGCGGAGTAAGGTAGGATGCCTCGGCCCCCAGATTGTAATATTGTATGATGTACGACTAACTACCTGGTAATCAATTTCAGCTTACCTACCTCAACGGCCTCTTGGCTTTACTTCTCACCTGTGCGGGAAAGTGGGTATACCCCAACCGAGTGGTGACGGGAACTCTCAACCTAAAGGAGTGTGCTGATGGAAACTCTCGGGTGTGGCGATCAGTTCATCACTCCAACGTCTGGAGACCACCACTCAGTCGATCGACGCTGGAGTTCACGGGATAAAGACATTCCTCAAACGCGTCGGAACGGGAGACCTCCCGATAGTTTCGGCTTTTGGCGCTACAAATAGTCCGGCAAAGATCGATTTCAGTCAACGGTGTATGCAGGCGGCGAAAGTGTCTCAGCGCTGGACGCTGATAGGTATCGAAGAGTGGACAAAAGCAGGCCGCTGGTGGCTCCTAAAGGTAGGAACCTTCACAGCTACTTGATAGTCCGCTTAAACGCAACACGGCTGACTATTGACCGTACAGGCCCATATGGAGCTACGTGCTGCCGCGAGAGCCACGGTGCCCAATGACGCATATGCCAACCTGTTGAAGGCTTCCTGGATTCTAACGGACGTCATCGTTGTTCATCCTCACATGATCTACATCGAGGCCAGTGTGCAATGCGATGTTTTACGTCTGACCGAGGTGAGCTTAGATCTTCAATGGCACAGGCAGGCGACTTGTCTGACACAGTCTCTCCGATTGTGCCCCTATCCTAAACCGTAGTTTAAGGAGCACTGTTCCGAGTAGTTACCAAAGTCAGTTTAACTAACGCATGTTACAGGCAATCAAGGAGGAATTCCAATACATTGAGGACAAGAATCTTCGGATTCCTAGCCTTGAAGATGTCGACGACCCGGAGATTTGGGAGTCGCAATTGACGAGCCCCGCGATGAGACCAGGCTCCATAGCGGGAGAGCGAACATGGGTAATGAAGGATGAAGATATCATATTTCAAAGGTACATGCTCTCCTTCATTGAATCGAATTATCAACTCTGACTTTGGCGTAGATTTGCTCGATACCAGGCTAGCTACCAGCAAATTCCAATTCCGTCACTAGTACTACTCCTAGTGGACAAGAAGTCAAGAAAGCCACGTTTAGTCGTTCATGATCAGAGCTGGAGATGTTTGGCAGAGCTTGCAGGTATGCGGATAACCCCCCCCTCTAAGCAAGATATATTCACCTGTCGGGAGAATGATGGCCAGACTCTTTGTGATGTAGTTACGCTAACCGGTCCTAGCTGAACTCTTCCCTACTCTGAAACCTCGGCACGACAACATCGTCAGCATAGCAGGTGTGCAGATCATATTATCCACTACTTTTGGTTAGTCCCCTCCCTCGGTGGATGTCAATGGGTGTTAGCATGTGCTGACCGCTTTTCAAACAGACGCACAGCTTCTCGGCGCTTTCTTGCTCGGGTATGGGCTACACATAATTCGCTGTACCCCAGACTTCCAGCACTCAATGCAGGTCAACCACGATGCGATCTTTTTGCTAGCCGCAATGATGATATCAACTGTGGATATTGTCGAGTACTTTCTTGGTATCCTTGGTCGGTCCCCGGAGATGGAGTCTACTTCTTTTCTTGTGGTCGCTGTTGCAGCAGCCAAGCGGTTCCTTCCACCATCCCAGCCTCATTCAGCACACGGAGAATATTTCCCAGACGACCACAAATCTTTGTTGTTCACGATTGCGAAGTGGGGCTACTATGATGTCGTAAGGCAAATGTTAACCCATCGGGGTTTCAGTCCGCCTAAACTTGATGGTCTTGGGATGTGGCTCTCCCCATATGAAGTCGGGCAAAGGGGAGAGTGCGACGTGGTTCAGTTGTTGCTGGACGAAGGGCTGCACATCGAAACATTCATACAGCCCCCTAACAGTGGAAGCTCCCCTGAGCGGCTGCTATCGATCGTTGCAACAGAGGGGCACCTGGCGGCAACCCAGCTGCTCCTCGACAGAGGTGCCGACATCTCTGCTGGAGGACCGCTTCACGGAGCAGCGCAGAACGGACATGTGAAGGTGGTGCAGTTCTTGCTTGAAAGGGGCGCCGACGTCTCAGTCCCAAATCGGGTTCGAATGACGCCGCTACATTTAACCGCTTATCGCGGGTATGGGGCAATAGTGAAGTTACTTCTCGACAAAGGTGCAGACGTCTCCGTCTCGGGTGCGGAGGGAAGAACACCGCTATTCTTGGCGGTACGAGGCGGGCACGAAGCAATTGTGAAGTTACTTCTCGACAAGGGCGCAGACGTCTCCGCTTCAGATCAGTACAGAGTGACACCGCTACACGCGGCAGTGCAGCAAGGGTATGTGGCGGTGGTCCAGTTACTTCTCGAAAAGGGCGCAGACGTCTCCGTCTCGGATTTGGAGGGAAGTACACCGCTACACTGGGCGGCACGAGATGGGCACGAAGCGGTTGTGCAGTTACTTCTCGACAACGGCGCAGAGGTCTCCGTCTCAGATGAGGAGGGAAAGACACCGCTACACTGGGCGGCACTTCGCGGACACAAAGCGGTTGTGAAGCTACTTCTCGACAACTATGCAGACGTCTCCGTCTTGGATGAAGACAGAATGAAACCGCTAGACTCGGCGGTAGAGAGAGGGCATCCAACGGTGGTCCAATTACTTCTCGAATATGGCGCGGATAACGGTGGACAACCACCGCTATGCTGGGCAGCATACGAAGGGCACGAGGCGACTGTGCAGTTCCTGCTCGACAACGGCGCAGATGTCTCCGTCCCAGATGAGAACGGAAGTACACCGCTATGCGTGGCGGCACACCAAGGGTACAAGGCGATTGTGCATTTACTTGTCGACAACGGCGCAGACGTCTCTGTCGCAGGTTGGAACGGAAGGACACCACTGCACTGTGCGGCAGAAAAAGGGGACAAGGCGATGGTGCGGTTACTTCTCGACAAGGGCGCAGACGTCTCCGTCGCATGTTGGGACGGAAGGACACCGCTACTCTGTGCGGCAGGAAAAGGGGACGAGGCGATTGTGCAGTTACTTCTCGACAAGGGCGCAGATGTCTCCGTCTCTGATGAGTTCGGGAGGACACCGCTATTCTGCGCGGCAAAGAGTGGGCACAAGGCGATGGTGCAGTTACTTCTCGACAACGGCGCAGACGTCTCCGTCGCAGCAGCAGTGGACGGGGAGACACCGCTATGCGTGGTAGCACATGAAGGATACGAGGCGATTGCGCAGTTACTTCTCGACAACGGCGCAGACGTCTCCGTCTCAGATGTGTACGGGAATACGCCGCTAACCTGGGCGGCAGGGAGAGGGCACGAGGCGATGGTGCAGTTACTTCTCGACCACGGCGCAGACGTCTCCGTCTCAGATCATTCCGAATAGCCACTGCTTTTCTGGGCTTTACAATGGCAATAGTTTTCCAGTGTAACTAGTTGTCGAGTTTAAACCAATTCCTCACTATTCATTTGTGGTTCTAAAATATGAAGTTGCGTTGGTGGATTCTGCCTAGGTATCCAAGTATGTAGTTGTTGGAATGTTGCTCTTCAAAAACCGGTTCGATTGTCGGTTATAAACGGTTCACGTTCGGTCGGGTGCTGGCCAAATTCACTAGGTATATGGAAGCAACGAAGCACAGGCGTGGCCAACCTTGATACAGAGGGCGTACTCCCTGTAAACAACAAGGCTGGAGCCGAACATCAACTCGATTCGGGTATTCTCAAGGATCACCAGCATCACCGATTCTCTTTGCAATATACATTTCAGAATTGTTTGACTACGTTGAAAAGAGGAATGGAAAACCGAGTACGACCTATATCTTTTGAAGATGATATCGCATGGTGGACTAGTGCCAAGTAAACTGGTGGAGGGCAACATCAACTGGAAGAAGTCGTAGCACATGCATCGCAATATGCACGTGATAACTATCGATCCGCCAGTAGGGCAATAGGCACGTGATAACCGGCGATCGCGCCAGTAGGGCTATAGAGAGAGCCGCATACCTAGACTTGCGGACGGAGTAGGGTTGGAATCCAGTGTCGTGACTTCACCCATAAAAAGAGAGCTACGAGAACAATACCACCACTACTACCACCACCAGGAAACACCGATAGCAACGCAAATCATCCTACCGGCCACCCATCCCCGACTTAAATTGATGGCTTCAGAGTTCTATGACAATCCGGCCAAGAGTCGGACCTACTCATATGTGCCACAGGGGATCTCGAACCCATCTGGCATCGAAGTCAGCATCACCTACCGTCTCCACCTCGTCACCCTCAATCTCGGAGAGATCACCGGAATCCCGAGCCCAAATGAATACCTCACCTTCACGTGGCTCCCCACCATGCGCCGGCCCTTCTTCTGGATAAACACGCTTGCCAATAGGGTATAGAACACCCCCTCCCCGCCGAGTACACGCATATAACTGACTAACGTGAATGAAGGACCATCTCGGCGGCTTGATTCGGTGGGACGATTTTCCCCCCACCACCCCACTACCCACCAACACCGGCGCGGACACCACAATTAGCACGGAGACCGCCTTGCGTATACAACAGCTCGAAGAGAAAATGACAGCTATCTACCACCTCATCGCCGCCAGGCGGATTGGTTGGGAGATCGACTATCTCAGAACCCACGGGCTACCTCTCATTACCATCCGCACCTGGGTTGGCATCGACGCCGGCCTGGAGGTCTGGGCGAGATACGGATATCAAGCTGAGAAGTCGATGAAGTAGCTGTTACCACATCTACGTTTCTTCTTTTATCTGAAGGCTGGCATGCGTCGGAAGGTGGGTTTTCGGTAAGAATTGCAACCTTTTCGCGTTTTCCTACCATCAGTCAAGTCAGACAATAGAACAACAAGACTCCAGTTGACGGTCCGAAAAAGCTCTCTCTCTCTCTCTCTCCTCTTTCGAAATTATCGTCATGATTAAAGACTTCCGCCCTTAACTTCGGAAGTTATCTGAGTACATCGGTGGATAGAGACAACAATAAAATGGTGGAGAGATATATGTGAATTCGTTGATCGTGATGATGCCCTTGGAAAGGAGGAAATGATGATCTCTAAATAGGTAGTTACAGGTAGGACCTTCATAGAGCATCCGCTCCGGTGATCAGAGGCGGAACGCCCGAAATGGCGACCATATTCACTCGGAAAGTTGTCCTCTGTGGCCTCCTTGGAGCCACGTTTCTCTCCGGACGTCCGACATTTCACAGTACCCCTCGAGAGGCAACCCCCACAAGATAGCATCCAAATTCAGCAAGACAGACGGAGGTCCTAAAATGCCTGCACTTCTCCTGCACCTCGTTAAACGTCAGCTGTGTGACAAACCACATGGAAAAACTACGGCCATGCGAGAAATCCGTGGATCATCGAAGATGACCGTCACTCACTACACTCTGATACGATAGAGGCTTCGGAGTGTCTAAAAGTTTACCACCACTAATAACTACTAGTACAACTATCGCACTGCTATTCTTCCGCCCCGGCGAGTCCTCTTCTGCAGGCCGTCCATGTACCATGTGATCACCGGGTAGCCGTGCCTCAGGAAACCGGTGGGCCTTCAGCCGTTTAGCAAAGGGAAGAATGTGGGCTGGTCCAGGAGATAGGTGGAGGTTGTTGGCTTCCTGTAACAGTAGAGCGAGAGTCATCTCTGCATCCGTGTATTTGGCAATGATCTCCATTCTCCAGTCCGTCCGTCCCGAGCCTCGGACGAGGACGGACGACGTGACTCCCGTCCGTCCGAGCCCATGACGTGGATTTCAAGCTGTTCTCAGTGGATGGACGAGCCAGACGGCTCAGGACGGCCGTCAATGACGGTCCGTCAAGCCCTGGGTAAAAACCTAATTTCGGGCGTAAACCTTGAGTTGCCGAGTGAGTTATGGTGCCTAGCGCGCTGTGATAACTAGGGGCCGGGCGCCGCACCTTAGGCGTGCGAGTACGAATACTGCCACTTTGCACAGTTTGTGGAGCGATGAGGAATGAACTGACGCAGTGGTGCCTAGGATATCGGTGCTAAGAAATCATCAATCCGCCGAATCATATTCACATGACTTGGACGGTCGTCCTCCACCGTCGGATAACGACTAACCCGTCCGTCCCGTGCCCAGATCTGGCGGACACATCTTGCAACGGTCCATCTCAGGCTCGGACCGTCAGGTATTTTGGCCGGACGGACCGTACGATGGAGAACACTGTCATTTGGCACGCGGTCACGTAGCTACGGCTTCCCAGCTGTTAACCGACGGTTGCGCGCATACTCGAACGATATGGGTACCTAACCCTTTAGTGAAACACTCCGATCTGTGTATGTACATGAACCTCTCTAGGTACCCAACTTATGGAGAAATATCAGCGGCATGCTGCACCCTTTTTTTCTACACGGAGTGATCGATCAACCGCTTGGACTAGAACAGTAGAGTAGAGTACATACCGGGGTGTTCTGTTGTCTGCCATCCTGAAAGGTGCGATAAGATGGGATAAGATCGATAAGATATGCTGCGATCGGAATGTAGATTTGATATGTAACAGTTGCGGGAACAGGCTAGGCATCTACTGAGGGACTCCCGACGAGTACGGCAACTGTTCAGACTGATTGAATTGACTAGAAAGGAACAAGGAAGAAAGCAGCCTGATGAATATTCGTCAGGCTCAACCACCTCAAAGTATGTCCGCGGTGTTGGACTAATAATATCTGCGGTGATGGTAATGTCTGATGTCTCATCTGTTGATAATATCCGCTGTCTTCAACGACAGACTCAAAAACTAGGAGAACATAGAATCAGCAACAGAGAACATCACAACATTGAGGCGACCGCACCGGATCTGGCCCCGAATCCCACACGACTATCATACCTAGATGAGTTCATTATTATTTGGATAGGCTGAGATCTTGGCGCCGCCAAGATGAGGCTGATGACGGTCGGCGGGTCTCTTTCTCATCACCCAACGGTGCTAATCACCACAACTATCAAGATGACAATGTCAAAGAAATTTTCAAGAGAAATTGAACGATATCAGCAGTGGTGGTGGTGGTGGTATTTGAGCAACTGGATTGAAGAAATTTTGTGAAATTTACGCAAATCGCATAGCGAGGCTGAACTTATGTCGTCGGTCTATCTCAATATTACTAATCGTGTTGCCGAGTAGTCAGCGGTGGTCATCGGATGGAGCCCTGAGCGGTAGATACCGTAGAATGATGTTCAGCCTTCCCACCGAGTGAACCTCCACGCCTTTCTGCGTGCCACGCTATGTGCTGACTGTTGCATCATGTCATCGACCATCAATGCATTTCTACAGCACAATTCGCTAAGAGGGGTGCGCGGTTAGCGTAACTGGAGTGAGGGAGTGCTCTAAAAGCACATAACGGCACATTTAGATCCGCATGTGCCTATACTGGCCGACACTTAGCCGAGATAGTGCCTTGGCATTTATTGGCAAATGTGCGATTTTCAAATCCGGTGACTAAGCGCGAGTGATGTCCTGTATCTACTCAAAGATGCACCTGATAACACTCGAATGTCTCCATAGAGTATAGCGCTATACCAAGAGACTTAGTAAGCGCTGCTATCTATCACTGGAATTGCCTAATAGGGTATAAACAGACACCAAAAGCGTTAGTGCGTGATGTGAATCTGTGGCTGCCTAACCAAAGTTGATGTTTTCAAAGCGTATTTACTCCCCCACCACCACAGCAAATCAAAATCGGGCTCTGTAGCGGTTTTGTACACATGTTCCTCTATCCCCCTACAGAGCCAAAATAAATTCTTTTTTATTCTGGGTGATGGAATTACGGCTGGCGATGGGGGTTGTTTTCGAGCTCGGTACCACTGTCACGCTACCTCTTCTAAGTGTCGGCCACCATATATCTATATGTTCTTAACTCTACCGAACACGGAGACTGGCCATCACCGGCTATCAGTCCGGGTGAAAGTACAATTCGCGACCAGCCGGGAATCTGTCCGGGCGGTCGTCGTGGCAGTAGATGTTCCTGCTCCAGCTTGACCACAGTGGAGGCTCTATGTCATGCACGCAAAAGCGCCCGGGAGTTTCATTCCATGCTAATTGGTTGACTTATGTGAGTACAAATAGCGGAGAGTGCATGGATCCGTGCATGACGTCACGTGACGCCAGCGAATAGCGCGCCGACTCCGCAGAAATGGACCAATCTTCGATACGTTGCGTGATGCGTGATGCCACCGATAGTTAGCGCTTGAGGAGGTATTCGTCGCAGCGATTGGTCGGCCACCACAAATGGAGAAAATGCGTGTTGCACAGTGTGCTGTCAGAAATCTCCGAGTCGCCTACTTTTGAGTGTTGGCCAGGGCCTGAAGCAGAGTATCCCCGCTTTTTACCGTCAATCCTCATCCCTTGCCCAAAGAGGCTCTTTCGGTTGTTTTCACGAAGATTGTTGCAACCTTCAGCTCGAAACCTGGTACATATTTCGCGGAACCTATGTCGAACTTCTGGAACCGCGTTCTATGGCGCCGGGCGCCAGGCCGTGAGCCTGCCACTACCACACCTCACATGTCGATACCGCCCTGGCAGCCACCGACTCGGCCGCGAACACTCCGGATTCGCTGCATCCCACCCCATGTCACGCAAGATGAGCTTAGAGTCTATCTGAAAGAGCTTCTTGGATACGACGGTTTCATACTTTCGTTGTTTCCTTCGAAAAGGGATGCGATTGCGACCATTACCCTCACCGAGGGGGAGCCTCCAACCTTTTCCGAATGTTCCCCAGGTACCAGAATCTACCTTTCGTACCCGGAAACAGTCGCTGGCCTGGTGGTTGACTGCGACTTTCTTGGGATCACGCCGTTGTACAGCGCGCAGATGCCCGTAGTGGGGTAGTGCCCGCCCTCGTGTGCGTTGGTTTGCCGCTGACGAAACCCCAAGTATTATTGCTGTGACGGGCCTCGCCGATCACGCGTATGAATCGTGGAAACCGCGGCACCAGCCGAAGATGTGGCTACGGGACTTTTTGCCGTCGGAGATAGGCGAGCACATCAGGATCCTCACCTTCGGCTACGACACGAGCCGCCGAGACGATAGGGACGCCCCGACTATTCACACTTTTGCGACATCGCTGTTGAAGAGTGTTGCGGGTGCACGTACCGGAGACAATGTATGTGCAATCGAGCTAGCAGCCTCGCTGAGAACGTAATAGCTGAACAGATGTCGCCAGGAACGTAACCGTCCCCTGATATTCATCGGCCACAGCCTCGGTGGCCTAGTCATCAAGCAGGTACGTACAAAATGCCGCTCCACTCGTGGGCACGACTGAAGCTTATAATCCATAGGCAATCGCGCATGCATCGGGACCTGAAGGTCGCGATACCGATAAGGTCATCTTGAGCTCGTGTGTTGGTATCTTTTTTTTTGGAGTACCCTCCAGAGGTCTTGACCTCAGACGCTTGAGGACGCTAGTACGCGAGCCGAAGCATGCAGACTACATCTACAACCTGTCGGAAGACTCGGACTTCTTAAGGTTCACTTGTGACGATTTCCTGCGAGCGGTCGAAGTTCATCTCGGGGGTTGCCAGATTGTGTCCTTTTTTGAAACTAGAGACACTCGAGCTGTGGGCGTCCACCCGGATGGAAGTTGGACACGGAGTGGCGCGATGATCCGGGCAGTCCCGGAGGCGTCAGCAACCTTTGGCCCCAGGCCTCACGGGGTCATGCATAAGTACGTAGCAATCGCTGCCGACCACTCAACCATGGTGAAATTCGCCCACAATAGCGACCCCCACTACACAATAGTTCGGGAACGGCTGTCCGAGTGTGTCCGGAAAGCTTCAAGAACGCAACACGGGCTTCCGGATCGGCCCCTCGCGGGTGAACAGGATACACCCGAGGGAGAAGTGAGTTCACGTACGATGGTCAGCATGCTTCTCGGGCTCCGTCTGGATAATGATGGTGGCTAACGATCACTTATTTAGCTGGTAAAACAGCGAGTAGAATTCAACATCGGAAACACGCGTTACAAAGGTTCTCCAGCATCCGGAGCACCAGCCACGCGGACTCGGAAACCACGACCGATATCCAGAACATGACAACAAAAAATAGCACCGGTGTCGCAAGTATCACTCGTGCCTACAGCGGCTCGAGGCACAACGAAATTCGAGACTCGCAATTCAGGGGGCCCGTAGGATTCGGTTCGTAGCCTGTTCTATGCAACGACGAGGAAACACTTTACCTGATCATCCTTCCATCTTGATTTAGGAACTACGTCGATTCACTACTACCAGCAGCCTGATCCACAAACCGTAGAATCCTTGGGAAAGTTCGGTAGGTTGGAGGAAACCCGTACGGTACATACTTCCCATAGCTAATCTTCGCTGGACCATAAAGCAGAAGCCCATTGTGCCAATGGCGCCGGATTCAACTCACGTCGTTTGGAACACGAGCCAAGATGCTTAGACGACACCCGAGTTGCCCTCCTTGAGGAAATTATGCGCTGGGCGGACGCGCCCAATCACGGTGCATGCATCTTTTGGTTGAATGGAATGGCCGGTACTGGAAAGTCGACCATAGCTCGTACGGTCGCTCGGAAATGGGCCGATGAGAAACGACTCGGTGCAAGTTTCTTCTTTTCCCGAGGTCACGGCGATCTTTCTCATGCTTCGAAACTTTCCGCTACCATTGCATACCAGCTACCGTGTGCCCAGCCGGAACTTGCCGCCGGTTTGCTCAAGGTGTATGCGACAACCCCGATGTCGCTAGACAAAGCCTACGCGAGCAGTGGAAACATCTTATCCTTGAACCGCTTTCTCAGATGAGCGGTGGATCACCCCAACTGCAGTCTGTGATAATAGTTGTCGATGCGTTGGACGAGTGCGACAATGAAAAAGATACTGGACTGATCCTTGAACTTATTTCCCAAGCGAGATCTGTCAGCTCTGTGCGGCTGCTAGTGTTTGTCACCAGCAGGCCAGAAACTCCGATTCGCCATCAGTTCGAAGCGATATCCCAAGATATCCATCGGGATTTTATTCTTCATAGCATCTCTAACCCAATCGTCAACCACGATATATTGGTTTTTCTCGGACACGAGCTGGACGGAATCCGGAGACGTCATCACCTCGCAGGGACGTTGGAATGGCCGGACAAAGCAAGCCAGGATCATCTCATCGAGAAGGCGGGTGGATTGTTTATCTACGCTGCAACGGTATGCCGGTTCATTGGGCATGTGGACAGTTATCCGCCACAACGCCTCAGTTTGGTTTTGAAAGATAGCATGGAAGATGGATCGCCGACGGAACAACTCGACTTGATGTACACGACGATCTTACGATACGCAGTAATTAAAGATAGCGACTCTCAGCAGAGAACGAAGAAGCTCTTGCAACGGTTCAGGCGGATAGTCGGAGCCATCGTGGTACTAATCGACGCCCTAACCGCCGGTGTACTAGGCCAACTCCTAAACACGGAACCGAGGGAGGTGGAGCGAACATTGGATTCCCTGAGCTCCGTGTTGGGATATTCCAATAGCGAGGACGTTCCGATCACGGTTCTGCATCTGTCTTTCTGCGATTATTTATTGAGTGATCAAAGATGCACTGATGATCGGTTCAGAATAGTTGGGCGAGAGGCGCACAACGATCTTTTGGTCAGCTGCCTCGAGCTCATGTCAAAGCGCCTAAAGCAGGATCTGTGTGGTCTGGGGTACGGGGGTACGCTCACAAGCGAAATCGACGATAGTACAGTACGGCGTTACCTTCCCCAGGAGGTTCAGTATGCGTGCCGGTATTGGGTCGATCATCTACACGGAATTGACGTCGAACTCCGTAACGAGGAACCATTACACGACCGAGTACACAGTTTCATCAAGGAGCACTTCCTCCACTGGCTCGAGGCTCTCAGCCTAATGGGCAGGATAGCGGATGGCGTTGTCATGATCAAGACGTTTGACTCTATACTTACGGTGAGCGATCCGGAACATCTTGAGCTTTATTTCTTTCTGGAGAGATGTCGTCTAGCCAAGCGTCAATGGATGGAACTGGATGAGAATCTCGGACTCCAATTGTCTGCGAATGGGGATTCCTGCCGGCTCATGATGTGCCCTTAGACGCGAAATCCTGCTAACATTGCACTCTAGGCCAAAGCCAGTCCTCACTTGACCGCAATGGCAGGTGACGCAGTGCGATTCGTACTCAGTTTCAGATCAATCATCGAGATTGCGCCTCTCCAAGTATATTGTTCTGCTCAAACCCTCAGCCCGGAAAAAAGCATACTCCGAGAGCAATTTTGAGACTGTATCCCAAGCTGGATTAGCGGCTTGCCGAGAGTTCCCGCACACTGGGACTCGATGTTACAGGTGCTTGACGGACACACACATTGGGTCAAGATAGTGTCATTCTCGCCCGACGGCAGGTTTCTCGCATCGGCATCGTACGACCGTACCGTTCGGCTCTGGGATCCGACGACGGGCACCTGCCGCAACACCCTTAAGGGCCATTCAAACGTCGTTATAGCCGTAGCATTCTCGCCTGATGGCAAGCACATCGCATCGGCATCGTCTGACAGAACCGTACGGCTCTGGGATCTGATGACAGGGACCTGCCGTGGCGTTCTCGAAGGCCATTCGAGCACCGTCACTTCAGTGGCATTCTCGTTCGATGGTAAAATTCTCGCGTCGGCATCGGACGACAATACCCTCCGCCTGTGGGATACGAAGACTAGAACCTGCCATAGTACTCTCAAGGGTCATTCGCTGCCGGTCTCTGCAGTGGTATTCTCGCCGAATGGCAATCTCCTCGCGTCGGCGTCATCCGATAGCACCGTCCGGCTCTGGAATCCGGCAAAGGGCACCTGCAGCGGCACACTCAAAGGCCATTCAGGCTCGGTCTATGCAGTGGCATTCTCGTCTGACGGCGAACTCCTCGCGTCGGGATCGGACAACCATACCGTCCGACTGTGGTATCCGACGATAGGCACCTTTGGCGACACTCTCGAAGGCCATTCGGATCCAATCTCTGCAGTGGCATTCTCGCCCGACGGGAAACTTCTCGCATCTGCGTCGTCCGACGGCACCATTCGGCTCTGGGACCCTATCACTACGCTCTGCCGCGCTGTCCTTAGGAGCCATTCTCTGTCGGTCTATGAATTGGCATTCTCGCCCGATAGTAGGTTTCTCGCGTCGGCATCGTACGACCGTACCGTCCGGCTCTGGGATCCCGTGACAGGCACCTGCAGCGGCACACTCGAAGGCCATTCAGGCTCGGTCTCGGCAGTGGCATTCTCGCCCGATAGCAAGCTTCTCGCCTCAGCATCGGACGACCATACTGTACGACTGTGGGATCCGACAATACTTACCGGTGGTGACACTCTCGAGGGCCATCTAGGCTCGGTAATTGCAATTGCGTTTTCGCCAGATGGCAAGGCTCTTGCTTCGGCATCGGACGACAGTACCATCCGGCTCTGGGATCCAGCAACGGGGGTTTCTCAGGGCACTCTTGAGGGACATTCGGTTTTGGTGCGGGCAGTGGTATTCTCGCCTGATAGCACACTACTCGCATCCGCATCGTCAGACAATACCGTTCGCCTCTGGGATTTGATGACGAGTACCTGCCGTTGCATTCTTGAGCGCCATTCGAGCTCGGTAATTGCAGTGGCATTCTCACCCGACGGCAAGCTTCTCGCCTCGGCATCGTCCAACGGTGATACCGTTCGGCTCTGGGACTCGATGAACGGCACCTGTCGAAACACTCTCAAAGGTCATTCAAGCGCTGTTAGGGCAGTGGTATTCTCGCCCGATGGGAAGTTTCTCGCGTCAGCATCATACGACAATACCGTACGGCTATGGGATCCGACGACGGGCACCTGCCTCGGGACCCTCGAAGGCCATTCAGGCTCGGTCTCTGCAGTGGCATTCTCGCCCGATGGCACGCTTATCGCCTCGGCATCGGACGACCATACCGTTCGGCTCTGGACTTCGAACACGATGACCAGCCAGAGCATTATTGAAGGGCTTTCAGGCTCGTGTTTAGTAGTGGAATTTTCGCCAGACGGCCAGCTCCTCACATCCAGATCCGACGATAACACCGTCAGCTTCTGGCACATCGGTTTGGGCGATGCAATCGGTACGGTAAACGCAAGAGAAATATCCCAGTTGTCTCTTATCGACGGTGGTCGCATTAAAACTTATGGTGGAGTATCTGCACCTGCCCATCTTACGCATCAATTGCGAGCCAATTTACCATTCATGTTGTGTGTACGTGGGGACTGGTTATCCTTAGGGATGCGGAAACTATTCTTGCTTCCCCCTGATTATCGAGCGGGGTGTTACGCTGTCCATGACAACGTCATCGCTCTTGGGCATCGCTCAGGAAGAGTTTCCTTCATGAAACTTAATCTAGACTTGATTTCATAGGTTGTGCCCCTCCAAATCCGCGGGGACTAGTAGGATCTAGCTGACTATTCTTAGGTGATATCTCGCTGTCTGGATCTGGGTATTCTCGACTGCAATGTTCCGGGAGCCAATGGTTTCGTTTTTCTTCGGGATTGCCACATTCTTTGTTCCGATGTTTGTCATGGCAGATATGTTGGCAGCCTCACTAAATGGGTTATGTTTCGTGGTTGGAAAACTTTGCGTATGGATTGGTACAGTGGGAACTTCGTGAGTGATACAAGGACTGCATATGTATCGTACAGTACAAAGTGGGAAGGATCCGGGAGTATGTACATATATCTGGGGCTCCAGGGCTGTGGCTTTGGATGGAGAGTTGCACGTGGAGGCCTACGACTACTGCGGCAAGCATCACGTGAAATCTTTGCAACTTTCCCGCACGTTCCCTATTGCTCACCGTTCTGAGTTCAGCGGCATACTCTCCACTCCGCCGATCCACTTCCATCGCGACAGATCACCACTCCGCAGGACTGAGACTCCAAGTTGCGGTTCTCAAGCAACCGTCGATATCTCGCTGGACTCATGGATTCTCACTACCGGACTGGACGGGCATGATCCTACTAGTAGATGAGACTGCCTCGGATGGCCGCCGACTGTTGCCTCCCTTCGGAAAAATGTCCGAACTCGTATGGCAATACTATGAATCGTCGAACTGCGAGGAGCAGAGGCCCCGCCATAATCATCACGGGTTGATATCAACGGTCACCACACACCGACTTGACAGTACACACAAACGACCCGCCAGTCACAGCTTTTTCGTGCATCTTAGCATACCTAGTCGGTAATGATTGTTGGACTTGAGAGAGACAGATCTTCCTGTTTTATTTCGCATGCAGCCTATCTAGACTATGGAGAACCGTCGCACTCCTTTCCTGCCCACTCTGGCCGGCCGGCGGTTAGGATCCCGCTACCATCCAGCACGATGTGGCGCCGCTGCCTACCAAACAAATAACAAATGAAATCGCACCAAGAACATCTCACAGCCCATCCTCATCTCCTGCTTCTTCATTTTTTGTTGGACTTGATTGAACCCGCACTGCCACAATGTGGAATCAGCGAGTGACCTGCTATGTTTGTGCAACCATAGCTACTGTAACTTTACAGTTTACTCAGTAAAGCCATGTGCTCCATGGGTAGGGGAAAAATCACACTACAAAATGGGATCACCCGAAGATCGATAGCCTGTAGATCTTCGTACGGATGAAACGGTAGTTTTTTAGAAAACAAAACAGCATTAAGGGCTCCCTACAATTCTCATCACCGCCTATCCGTACCAAATCACGTCTTTCTTCGCGGACACAGTGCAACCGAGTTCGACATGTCTTCCAAATCAGCACAAAGACATTTAACTCTCTCGTCCACACCCAGTAGTACCCACCGCCTATTTTTTCTGTAGCATAGCCGCCTGCCTATCTGGAAGCACGGGCGATGCGACCGTCCGCGTTGGACAAGTCCTCGTCGTCGTCCTCGGCCATTTCCTTCGCCGCGCCGGTCTCCCACCACATGGGGCCGCGTCTTGCCGTGCGCTCGGCGTCGGTCTCGAAGCGTGAGCAGCCGAGCGAGGCATCCCACACGATCCCGTCGAGATACTCGTATTCCGGACCGTACAGCTTCGAGACACCGCCGGCCTCCACGTCTTCGCCGCGAGGGCAGGTGAGTGCACCCCATGGGATGGCGCGCGGCGGCTTCTCGTATAGTGAGTAGTCCCAGGTGGGCGCGAGCGGGGGAAGACCGAGTGGGGGTAGGTCGCCCTCGAAGATATGCACCTGACCGTCGACGCTCATGGGGAGGCGGTGGTGGTAGCCGGGCACTTTCAACATGTTGAGGAACCGCATGGTCTCGCGTTGGCTGGTTAGAATGCTGTCGGGATTGTTACCCTTCATGAACTTAGGGTTGCCCGTAGCAGCGTAGACGAGGGCACGCTTCTGCGCGGGCTCGAAGGGCGCGGCGCGAGCGTCAACCGGGGCGTCGCTCTGGGCGCTTGAGACTGGAGGTGCGGCGTGCAGCGGCTGACCGGATTCGCTCTTGTGGAAGAAGCCGGGAATCCTGGTCGGTGCAATCGAAACCGGCCCAGAGCTCAAGCCAGTATAAACTGACGGAGTGGAATGCTGGATCGCCGCCGGACCACCCACAGCTGGCACAGGCGTGGCGACTTGCTTAAGCAATTGGACGGTTGCCTTTGCGGGAGCCGATGAGTGCGGGGTCGCGGTTTCAGCTCCTCCTACAGAGGTCGGAACACGCACGGCTGACGGATTACCGGCGATGCGACCTGAGTTGTCGGTGAGATTACCGCGACGAACGACGCCTGCACCGGTGGTGTCTTGAGCGGACGCCTTGTTGAAATACGCCGGGTCCGACGGTTCCACCTCCTTCCCCTTGCGCGAGGCGTTGCCGATAATACCTGGATTGTCGGTGCGATTGCCGGGACGAGAGGCCCAACTACAGGGGGTGGGCGTGTTAAAAACATACGCCGGGACCGATAATTTCGTGCGCCTCCCGTTGCGTGAGGCGTCGCCGATGCTACCTGAGGTGTCGATGCGATTACCGGGACGAAAGGCTCCAGTATCGGTGGTGTCTTGAGTTGACGGCTTGCTGAAAACATTCGCCTGGTCTGACGATGTCACGCGCAAATCGTTGCGCGAGGCGTAGTCACCACAATACCTAGCGGCAGTTTGCTCTGCGTTATCTTCCGCCTTCATTATTCCATCACGGTAGTTTCCTGGAGAAGATTCTGGCAGCATATCGATCTGATGGGCAAGCTCCGACTCATGCTTGCGCATTTGAGAAGCACCAGGACGCGACAACTTCGATAAACCTCTCTGACCAGTTGCAAGGTTGCGATTGGTAACCTTGCGGGACGATGAACCACCATCCTGCTGGAAGGTACTCCCATTGCCTTCGTTACGGAATGGACCGAAACGTGACGAACCGCTGAGAGCAGGCTTGGGCGGCCCAAAGTCACTCCTAGAGGGACCGGAAGAAGATTGTAGATCAAGGTTCCTACGGCCTATAGCCATCTGTGAGATCTTCTTGGAAAACGCCTCCTGCTGCGGATCGAACTGCTCGGGAGATTGCTTCGCCATGAGGAACTGACGACGAGCCGAACCGGACTTATCGCCTTTCGGGGTAGGTGACGCAGGAGTCGATGGGCGAGAGTACGAAGCACCATCGCTATTGGTGATGCTATCGGCATCTCCCCATAAGTTGTTGCAGTTCCGCATGGATCCATGCAGAGCTTTGGAGTTCCAATTTTCAGCGACGGATGGTGCAGGGAAGTCGCCTTCGGGAGAATGCAGAGGTTGCTGGGTTTCTGGCTCGTCTTGTAGGAGCGCCTCTTCCTTGGCCTCGACAGCATCGAAGAAACTATACACGTCGAAGTCCTTTAGATTCCCCTCTGTGATGGTGAACGGTTACCCATTAGCTTGGAGATCGTCTTTGAGGATAATTGACTTTCGACATACCATTTGATAGCAACGGGTCGGTCTTTGATGGTTGGTTAGGGTATAGATAACTATTGTGGTTTCTCATATCGATTTCGATCAGCGAACTGTCTTTCTCACGAAGATGACGATCCTTCTCCCGTGCGACTTCCATTTCAGCGAAGAAACGGTCCTGGGTATTTGGACTCATGCGCAGGCGGGAATCCGTCTGAGTCGTGGGTTTCCTCGTGGCGGTTGTAGCAGTACCGGTTGAAGGCATAAAGTCTATTGTAGTCAGAACGGAATTCAAATATAATGATAACCACAGAGAAGAGAACCCACCTCGACTACTACCTACTACCGACGAGGAATGATTTGGGTTCCTCCCATTTGCACTCAGCTCGCCCCAAGCCTCAGCCAGACGCCGCTGAGTCTTCTGCGCTTCAATCAACTCCGCCTGCGTCAGACGACTGGGACCTGTTTGTGGTACAGCCTTGCCAGTTTCAACTTGTTGCTGCAAACCATCACCATGCGACGAAAGAGAACGATCCGTCCAATTGTCCACAGCGTAGTTGTTCTGCTGCTCCAAAGTCATCGTAGCTCCAGCAGGAGGTAAGTTGAGACCAGGCGGGCCAGCTTGCGTAGGCATATCACCGAACTGAAGCGGTACAGCCGTACGACGCCATGCTGGTACCGATGGGGTCGGCGTACTCGGCTCTGCCGCCAAACGGCGCCATGGAGTCGTACTGTAATCTCCCTTCATCTCCTCAGCTCCGGGCACTTTTTGGCGAAGCTGCAGCAGGCGTGCAGAGTGGAGACTCTTACGAACAGGCGGCGCCACACGGCCCGTTGCTTGTGGCCTCCCAACAGATGGATCGGTATCCGGATCATCTATCGAGATGCTTGTGGGGATGTGCCGAAGTTGACGGTCCTTTACTTGCGATCTCCCAGCAGATGCGTCAGGATCCTGATCACCCATCGCGATGCTAGTGGGGATGTGACGAGCGTGGGAACCGTCACTGTCACCAGGAGCCCCAGGACGGGTCTGTAGAGAATTCTCAAAGCCAGGTGGAGGTCGCATCGCGCCACAGTTTCCGAATTGATCCATCTCCCCGCCCATCGAAATGGATCGGCTGTGTTGTTGAGATTGGAGTCCACCGAGACCCGGGGGCGGATTCGGAATTGGGAAGGAATTCTGTGACGGCATCGTATATGGCGGCATAAAAGGTGGCACTGAACCACTAACCGAAGATCGACGCGGACCCTGGGCGAAATTCCCGAACCCTGGAGGCATGTTCGGGCCTTGAGTCGCACAAGGTTAGACATGTATCTTCTAAGAGCAAGGCAGGAACATACCATTACTTGCGGGCTGACCTCCGGCAGGAACCCCACCGAAAGTACGGGCCAAGGGGTTCCACTGCCCACCGAATCCTGGAGGAGGCCCCGGATTATTGACAGGAAGGTGGCCTGGGATTAGTTGCTGCTGTGGTATCAGGCCTTCGTGAAACTGGGCGAGATCGGAGTAATGTGAAGAATCTGCTAAACGAGCGAGATCAGGGTATCCGTGGTAACCAAACGGATCTGGGTATCCGGGGTACTGGGAGGGATCGAAGAATCCCTGTGGCGCTGACATTGTACTCCCTGATTACTATTTACCGATGCCTAGGTGCAGTTGTATGTTCTGAATGAGGAAAAGGGAGTGGTAGAAAAGGTGTGGAGATCGGGTAGGAAAATGAAAGTATGAAGTTGGAGGAAAGGTGTGTGGGTGATGAGAGAGAGGTTAACCTGTAACGGAGGCACTGAAAATCGAACAGAGGCTGTCATATTAAATGCATCCCACCTGATGTGGCTACTCAGCTAGCCTACTTCGCCCCTAGTGTAGGGCTTGATCAACACTTCCACCAAACGTTGACTGCGAGTGAGTGATAATGCATCCGCTACCCACTGAACCTTCGTCACCAGGAACAGTCAGGGTCGAATCAGTCCATTTACTTCACACATGGATCACTAAGAGACGAATCAACCGTAAGATGAACACAGCAAGTTGTGAACAGCGAGTTAAGTGATGGGATCAATGCAACTTCTTTCACCCGTGAACGTCCGGCATCTACCAAATATTTAGGTAAGTTCACACTTCAAGAATGGGAGTGCCGTTTTTTCTGACCACAGCGGATTCAGATGCGATTGCACACACATCTCCCGAAGCCGAGTTGGACTTGAAATCGGCTTCAAAGCACCTCCCGATTTTGCAGGTACTTCAGAGTGAACGCCAAAGTCCGCCGCCATGGCCGCCGGTGAAAGCTGATCCCGAGCGATCCACATCGGGACTAGCGAAGAGTGGCAGGACGATGGCCCCAGCCACCTACACCCGTGACATTGCAAGATACGAAGTGGCGTCGCAGAGGTACGCAGGCAAAATAGTGACAGGAGTTCGCAGAATTTCGAGCGCGGGAGGCGCTCGCGCGACGGTTACGAGATCAACCGCATTTCTTGTCCCGGCCTCCTATTAGTCTTGAGCCATCCTGTCCATTTGGACCGAAACCACTGGCCCACTGGGTCGCAAAATGCTGATGAATTGAAACCAAACATGTCTAGTATTTTATCATTCTTCTAGACGGTTGGAATAAACATTTAGGGGTTGCCCGATCCGGTAACCGACACTTCCACTGAGAGAGGATTCATCGCTATCCGTGTTGATCCCATTTTAATTCTTCAGGTCTCAGCCTCACTGCTGCTTCGTCTTCTTCGTCGGCAACTCAACCAATCATCGATCGCAGATCTCTACAGCCCCATGCGGGCGGAACGCAGAGTGAAATGTTCTTGACCGGCGAGGAAAACTGCGCGGGTACACAACCACAAAAGACTGACTGGTCGGTGCAAAACAGGGCTTGACTGTGGGTTCCTCTTTTCGAGGCATTCACCACGGTGGTACAACGAAAGCGTCAAAAACGAAACCAAGACTGTTCTCACCAGAATAGCATTAATACTACCCTTCGACGATAATAACGTTACTACCCTTCGACAAAGCTATCGTTCCCCATACCTGCAGCGGCACTTCCGCCAATACCTGCCGTTTCGCCCCAGGCTATCTATCGACAATGACCGGCCCAGCCCACGGTCTGCCCCGCACCTCCGGCGCGCGTCATCGCAACCACTTCCCCTTTCATTCCGACGTCGCCATCAAAAGCATCGATATTTCGCTTTCGACTCGCTAGAGTATTTTCAAGACACGATAATGACCACGACCAAGACCAGGGAGATGATTACTGTCACGGACGGGCCTTCATGCTACTTGCAGACCGTGCCTGGCGGGTTGCAGATCAACCGAGACGAGTCGATGGTTGCTTTATACAGCCAGCCGACCTTTTGCCATCCGTATCTTCGTTGGGGGGTGTAAATGGTGTCTCGGGTGAGCCCATGACTCCCACTCCATCGGACAAAGACACTCTGGCACCCGCCGCGATAGGAAACGAAGAGAGGCAGGACTACGTTGTGGTACCACCTCAGCCGTGGCTGAATGGTATTGCCACCAGCCCCGGGGTTGTCAAACAGTTCGTGGCTGTGCCTTATAAGTTGGGCTACTCTGTCGAACATCAGGTGAAATACTCCCCCCGATTACATGGCAGTTTGAAACCATCGCTGACTTCATGCGAAGGTTACCGGCTCGGAAACGGTTAGAGGAATTGAGTTTGAGATCATACCGAGCTTTACCCTATGGAAACCGAGCTTTGCCCTATGGGATGAATCTAGCGTCCATCGCAGAGCGCCTAGGTTGCTCGGAACACCAAGAGAGGCCGGTTTTTAACCAGGATCGGTGATACCCTCCAGCGCAAACTTAAAGACTCCAACGGTTGCCGATTACGGCATCGTTCGAGGGTCGATAATCGATTTGATTTTAACGCTGAGGGGAGGCTATGCGCAATCGCACGAGATGGCAGTCGGAGCTGGCGGTACGATCAAGCAGGGTATCTGGAAAGACCCACATTCTCCCCGACTTTGGAACACAGGGCGCGCCAAGCTCCTCATCGTACAAGTTCTCAACGCCACCGCGTTTGAGGCGATCACCGGCATGCCGACTTCTCCCACGCCCATCGAGTACAAGACGTATGCGAACTTGGAATGCCTTTCTTTGATATCTACAACGAACAGCCCTCCAATGTCGCTGGATCATTCACGAAGGTCCGGACTCTGGCCGAGATAGACGGGCTCGAAGAAACCACGAAACAGCTGCCAGTGACAATGCTCTCAATGGACGACATCCTCAGAGATAGAGCTCCATTTCACCCAAACGGGGAGGGGGGTCACTAGAAGCTAAGTCGAGCTGCAAGGCTGTGTAGTCTTTGTCAATCCCGTTCCCTCATTTCCTACGATCACATCTTTCCTATTTCTTTCCACTAAACTGATTATTTCTACTTTGTTTCTTTGGGATGTAATCAGTGTCTTTTCTGTTACAAAGCTCCTAGGTATATGTGCTCTATCTACAATGAATTTGAATTCGATCGTTCTTACCATTCCAAACAGATTGTTTCGTCTTGCTTATGCGTAGTCACGCGATGTTTCCATAGCTAAAACACCGTCTATCTTTGCGTTTCGTGCACATTAAAGCACGTCTCCAGATTCTAAACCATCATATGTGGGGCTTCCATCGTAGTCGCGTATTTTTCAGTTGATTCAGGCTACAGGTTTTCATATCGAAACAAGCTGGTACTGTGGAAATACTCCCATCGAGCGAGCCGCTCACACAGCGAGGAACTTAAAGGCTTACTATTCCAGGTTCTTACAACAATGGTTGGCAGTCAGTATTCCGGAATCGTTTTCGGAATCGTCTGCCGTCACCAGGGGTCACTCGTAGTCGAGTGGTGACCAGTGCTCCAAATCTCTGGTCAAGTACGATTTCCAATTCCCAACCGACTTTTCTTTCGTAGTAGGGAAAGCGTCAGAGTATCGGACGTCCGGAGATGGCATGGTCCGTGCGGGGTATCCGAGCGCGGGAGACCTACCTTTCGTAGGGATTGATGTTCAGGTACTCTGGTTGGTGAACACTGAAGCTTGTATATAGAGAGCTCGTTTCTCACGATATTGTTGCTGTACCGAATTTATTATCTACTTCTACCTACCTACCTCATTATTCAATGGGGAAAACGCCGATCGGGAGAACTGTACTCGCTTCCAATACTGTTACCACCGGCTACAACTGTAACGTGTGTTGCACCCCCGCCCGACACCCGAGGCAGGACCAGTCCACGCCGATTTGGCCCGTGCCGCGTGTTGTATGCAGTTCTGTCACGTAATAAGGGCGTCCTCAGATAAGCTGTAATGCAACCGACTTTGCTCGTGTTTTCTCTGTTGTTCTCGGGTCTCTCATTCGACATGTGTTTGTACCGTCCTTTTTAACTGTACCGAATGGTTGCGAATCGCTCAGAATCGCCGGTGTAGGTATATCACCTATTGCCTTTGGCCGGGTTTGTTTCAATACCCACATAGTATACCGTAGTTGTCTCTCAGTATTCACGTTATTATTAGAAGTCTACTGTTAATTTACTTCAACCCAGAGATGTAGTAGGTAACTCTACGCTCCCTTCACTCGGGTGTGGTCTCAAAATCTCGAGGCCGGCAATACGGCCGCGGCCACCCGAGCGGCCCATCCTTGAGGGACTACGTCTTCACTGTTCTCTGTTGTTCTATATCCGAGTGGTTCGGGTTGCCTCCAGTAATCGATACGCCCGGTTTTAGTCAATCATCCTTCCCGGAATTCTTTAACACATGATGCATCACGGCCGACGACTTGGTCATCGCCTCTCCTGACGACTCTGTCGCACCCTAAATAGGTAAAAACGCCGTGCCGATCCGGTGGAGTTGCCCTGCCCTTGACGATTCGCCATCAGCCCATCGTGCTATTCAACAGAACTCTCGTCACGATACCCGGTGTGGTTTTCCTTCACTCCTCTTCCTCGCTTCTCATCCTCCACATCATCCTCCGCTATCCGCCTCCATCCTCCGCCGTCCTCCCCCATCATACTCCTCTATTCCCTCGCCCCCGCACCTTCCCCCCCCCCCCAAACAATCTCCCCGATCCAATCATGCAGTCTAATATTTCGCAACATGGCAACACGCCCTCCGGCTGTCCTGGTGGGGATCAACTCGATAGCTCGGCCAGACAGTTCCAATTCTACCAGGCTCCGTACCAGAAGACGTACAGGACGCCGAGGGCCTCGTTTACCCTATTCCCGGACACCATCAACGAGCCGTTAGCACCTCCTGGCTCTTTGGCGATTCCAGTGGCCCCGCCGCTGCCGAGATGTCTGGGTGGGACTGATAGTACGTATTTGTCGTTACTCGTCGCGGCCAAGATCTACATTCTAATGTCTTAGATTTCACATTCATGAAGCGCGGCGTTTGGTACTACACTCACCATCCACATGTACGCGCAATCTGGCCTGAGGTGGAGGATGAGAAGAAGGACGATCGCACCAATGCCGACTCCATCCCCTCGACCAACGGATCCAGCGACAACGACACCATGGCCAAGTCATTCCCACCCGGCCCCTTCTCCCAGCATTTGGCCTGGTGCCTTTCTAACAGCTACCGAAAGCCCAACATCACGGATACACAGAAGCCAGGCCTCCATGGCGCTCTCAACCGCAACCTCGAGAACGGCATGGCCGGCGAGGAGACTCCGGTCGATACTTCCGCCGTCCAAGCAAGGTCCAAGTACCACTTCCACCATGATGTCACAGCTCCTATGGAACAACGCTTCGCATGCGTCTGGGGTGCTCAGGTCGGTCTTCGTCTTCCGCGTCTGGGCCTCCGTGAATTCCAGTTGCCGGTGATTATGGAGGAGGTGTCGGAGACGGTCACGGAGGAGGTGTCGGAGACGGTCGCGGAGGAGGCGGCGGAGCCGGTCACGGAGGAGGAGGCTCAAGAGGAAGCGGGAGGCAGTGGGGAGACTTCGATGTTCAAATTGACAAAGTCTTCGGCTTTTGACTTTAGCTTCCCCCGATGAGTCAATGGTTGGGCCACGGTTCCGCATTCTGATACGCGCATACCTAGCTGACTACATAACTCATCACTCGGCAAGGATATGCTTTTCTGTGACTCCCACGTTTGACTTTCTTGTTCGTTTTCTCGATCCATTAAGCTTTTGATCTTCTTTAAATAAGCTAGCGAGGTGTGCTCCCATTTAGTGTATTTTTGTTTCACCAGCTCTCGACCTGTGTTCCCATGTTCACAGTTCTCACGCAACCGCAACCGCAACACCTGCCATCATCGACCACAACCCGCGTGTTTTATCTGCCCCCACCACCCCCTACCCACGTCGCCTACTCCCTCCTCCTTTAGTGTACTGCTGAAGAGCATTCAACAAGATGGAGCTACCAGCAAGCCCCATACCTTCAGCTCGCGATTCTCATCGGAGTTCACGATCCACGAACTTGAGTTCCACGTTGGAGGAGACTCCTCACCTTGAGAGTCAGACCCGTGATGAAATGGTGACGGATGAAGGAACTGGAATCCCAACAAGTCTATCATACAAAAATAGTGATGACACTCTCTGTGCATTCCCGGCTGTTGCTAAGACCTCTCTTCTCGGCGTTGAGGACGACCGAACGAAGCCCCCGAAGGCAGCTATGGTCCGAACACCTCCTTGGGAAGATCAAATACCGTTCAAGACACAAACTTCCAGCAAGATCCGGCCGTCCAGCGAACATACCGTCGGCATGGCGGTGACTCTGAACCCCCTTGCTCGTTCATCCCGGCGGAAGACTGCACCCCAGACAGGCGATTCAGCCTTCAACGATGCCATTGTGCTCCGTGATGTTACTACTGATTCCTTCTCTGCCAATACTCAGCGCACCTACCCCTCTTCCTTGACCGTCGTGGACTCTCCGAATGCCGAAGCATCGATGCTGTCGCTGGCGCTGTCCGCGATGCCACCCCTCACGCGCTCGCCGTCCCTCTTCCACTCCGACGAATCGTGCCCCCTCCACTCCGACGAATCCATCCATCACCCGCCACCAAGTAGCACTTACTCCTCTTCCCCGGAAGATTCAAACACCGACAGTGATCTCCGCGCTTCAGACAGCAATTCAACTCTCTTCGAGGCCCCGCCCCCCCAGAGTTCCACCTTCTTTCGTCATCCGCTGTTCCTACAGTGGCTCGAGGACCAGCCGGCTCGCAGGGAGGGGGAGAGGCTTTGGGCGGCAAAAGAAGATGATCTACTACAGCCGATGCTGGCTAAACTACGTGCCGTGGGTGGTGGACGGGAACGCGTCGAGGAGTTGGAGCAGCGCAGGAGGGATAGGTACATCGAGGAGCTCCGGGCTGCGGCAGTATTGGAGGTGGGAGAGGAGATTGTGGACTTTGTTCACCGGGGGTCACACCGGCCAGCCGGACGCACTACTCACAGCCGTGGTGAAGATTGTGATGATTACGGTGAAGAGGAACTTCAGACTGAAGAGATGGGTATGGTGAAGCAGAAGGCGAGTGATCACTCGGCTCTTCCCGATGAGCAGAATCCATTTGAGAGTGAAGAAATAGCAGTGATGAACGAGGGCCGTAGCCCGATCGTAGGGGAAGACTGCATTCCGTTGTGGTCTCACATCCAAACTCTGCGTGCTAGTCTCATCGCCGACGAGGAAGCGGAGGAGGTGAAGGCACGACATAAACTGCACCGCAACTTCTGCTTGTTCGAATCGCCAGATCAGCGATTTGGGTCGCCGCCTAGCACGGTTAGGAGCACAGATTCAACTTCTCCTGAAATTAGCCTTGAAGGCTTGGAGTCTGTACCTCGATCGGACCGATTGGACCCGTCTTCGTAAGGCTCACCTTTTCCTTTCTTCTTTTTCGCTCTAACCAACTGCAGTGCTGTCGACCCTGCAAATAGAAGGGGGCTCTACACGCTTGCCAACCGCCGCTTTACGAAGTTGTCGACCCCTTCCTATCCCACTCGGTCCGAACGTCGCCAAAGTATCCTGGGTCAGAGCGCTACCTATCCCACTCAGTCCGAACGTCGTCGGAGTATCTTAAGTCAGAACACCTTCAATCCCCCTCAGCCCGAACGTCGCCGGAGTACCCTAGGTCGGGGTGCTTTCAATCCGAGCCGCAACCTAACCGCACCCCCCGTCTCCTGGTACGACATCTTCGGCGACAGGTGGAGTGCCAACACACCGCCGCCGCCTCGCTACACACCGATGCCATCCACGTCACCGCCGTCCCCCATGGGTGTATCCAGCACTTCACCGCACGATCTCCAGCCTCGCGGCCTGCCGCCGCCTTCAATCCCACCCAACGACATCAACCGCAACCCCCGCAATCCCTTCGCCGACCCAACTCGACCCCTGCGGTACCGCCAGGTCGATCCTGCGGCGGCGGCAGTTCTTCCGACCAATCCCTTCACCGACAGCCGCTACCCGATTCCCGCCCCACCCCCCACCCGCGAAAACAACACCGTCTTCATTCCGCGGGCTCCGCTGATCGACCTGATCCCCGACCGACCCCCGGAGCCGGAACCGGAGCACGCCTCGTCGTCCACGCGTATCCATGGCAAGCTCTCCTCGCTGTTCCGCAAGAGTGCTGGCGATGGCAAGAGTTCCCACCACAGCAAGGAGAATAGCTGTCCGTCGCTCCCTCACCGCCACCGCTCCCACGGCCGCCACGACAGTCAGGACAGGATGGAGACGCTAGAGACGCTAGAGGAGGCGCTGGTCAGGACTGTGAGCTACGATGCGGCCGCGGCACAGAAGGGAAAGAAGTCGCGCAGTGGAACCGCGCTGCTGGATAGGGCGAAGTCGATGAGGAAGCCGTGGAAGAAGGCGAAGTAATCAGGGTTTGTGTTGCAAAACTTCTTGCTTGATGCGCGGTTGTCTTGCATGATGGCCGGATTTCTGGTACCGATCATACCTGTATACCTGCTTCATAACTTCATGACTTCATACCTTGCTGCGGGCGTTTCATTGTTGAGCGGATATCTAAATGTTAGGTGTTTGAATGAATTGAGCGAGTGTCTTTTTCTGTTTCCTGTGGTTCATAGCTCTGCATACATTGTACATACGGATTTGAAATCTTGTCGATGCTGGGTATGTTTGCCGAGTGATTGCTATGAACATTGTAGCGACCTGCTTATTGGGCTTTGGCCATGTTGTTTTAAACCTTGCGACTATTCCAGGCACTTCTCACGAGATCTACCTGGTGCATTTGTTTTAGCCATAGTCGGTGGTGACTCTGAAGAACCGGATCCGTCATAAGTTCTCGATGACGACGATTTGCCACGCCGAGTGATATCACATGATTCGCTGCAGCACATACATACCGCCTATTTACCGGTCGTCGAATACCGGTACCATACATATGCCACGTTCTATCCTCTGTTTGCTCTTTCCTTCATATATATAGAGCAGTAAAAGCCGCGCCGCCGTATGCTCATTGCTCATTGCTCAATTCTCATTCCTCGCCTATTGCCATTGAATGCGTCCACCGTCCACTGCCCGCTGTCCAGTCCAGCTGCAGAGCTCCACGCGCAGGCCGCAGGCCGCATTCTGGCTTATCTGCAAGACTGCGAAGGAAGATTGCTATAGTTATGCCGCAGTTATGCCGCAGTTATGCCGCATGGGACTTAGGTAGGTTGTAACACCTCCACCTCCACTTCTACCTCCGCCTTTACCTCCACCTCCACCTCCACCCGGCTTGGCTCAGCTCAGCCCAGCTCAGCCCAGCCCAGCCGAGGTGAAGCAGCTGCCGAAGACTGAAGACTGAAGTAACAAGTTGAGTTCCCACGCAGTGCGCACAGAATGTGCCGCAAACGATCAGGTCTGCAATGGGGAGTACATCCGCCGTCCGCACTACACAGAGGGAGCGGCATCACTTCGTCATCGACGCATCGAACCATCGGCCGGTGAGCTAGGAACTGGCCAGAAATTGAACAGAAACTGAACAGAAACTTGAAAGACAGTGGATACTGGACCTACTGTACCTACGGTACGGGTCTGGAGTTGGTAGGGGAACAGATCCCTGGGTTCTCGAGGTTCCGTTTCCACCGTTGCAATTGGCAATGTGATACCGGTGCCGAGGGTTAGTAGCGTTGGTATCTTCTGTGTGGTTTCGTTATCACTCGGAGCTTTCACACTAGTCAAACCATCAAACTCGAAACCGGATTTCTTGTTTGACATTATCGCACTGCCCTAGCCGACACTGCAGATAGCCCTTTAAATGACAGGAAGAACACGTGTGAGTGAGTTAGGGTTCCGAGATCCAACCCCAAATAAGCCGTACGATCTACCACAAAACCAGCCGCAGCAAAGCTGCTCCCCTCTTCCTCTTTCTCTTAGATCACACTTCAACACAACACACATCCTACCTAGCATCAATCCACCCACAGCCCTTCGGGGCAATATTTCCTACCCACTTTTCTTTCCCTACCTCACGCCTTTTCAATTCCCTTTTCCTTCCCGTCCTCACTCCCGCGAACAGACTTGGGTCGGCGCGGGAGGAAAGCCCTACGACATTAGGCGTGCCGCTTTCTCCCGTCGCACCGCATTGGGTTGGCCTCGTTTTTTGGGTATGTCTAACCATCCAGTGATATTAACAAGCTCGGGCAGTCGGCTAACATTGAGTGCGGGATATGATAGCACAATATTGCCTGCATGTCCGGCGACCGGACGACGATGAAGAAGGAGAAGACAGCCACGGCGTCCCCCCAGATACCGGGAGGTTAATGGACACAAGAAGATCCAGAGAGAAAACTACCCCGGTAGTCTTGGGGGTGCAACCAGCAGGATCTGGGCTGCACGCTGGCAGGTGATTTCTCACCATCGCTTCCAATTTCACACAGCGCTGTCTTTTCGATCACCTTCGATGGTGGGTATTCTTCAGTTCCAGATGTCGATTTCTCACTGCTAACGATTCACTGCAGGATTCAGGCCTACGGCCGTCCCTACCTGGAGGTGAGGCCAAATTTATCCGCACCGGCAATACCGAAGACAACCAAGACAATCAACTGGATATGATCACGATCAAGTTCTTACATTTGTGGATGGATTCCTTTGGAGCGTACCGCAATAATTATCCCTCCAGCCAGGAGAGCTTCGCACTATTTTTGCGGGTTCAGTTGCGTGGGCGCTGGCAGACTCCCGGACCCCGATCCGGAGGCGCCAATGCCCACGCCGCTGCGCCGATGCCTCGCAGCGACAGCTGCATCCCTCACAATCCAGTGTCACTCCCCACCGATGCTCGCGTCGGTCGGGTCGAAGAACGGAAAGCCGGCCGAAAACTATGATACGATACCGAAACGATGGAATCATTTCCGTCGTCTGTCGCCGCCTGCCACCGATTCATCTGCGGCTGTGCCGCGTTCCGCAGAACGAAGAAGAGACGGTCAGACTGGCGGTTGGAGGTCTCAAGGAATCCACAGGTACCCAGTACGGGGAGGCGGAAAAAGCGGAGAGGGATGAGGGAGAGCGAGACTCCCCCTCGCTGCCAGACACCTTGTCGGTGGGGGGGTGGGTGGGTGGGTGGCCGAGCACATGGCAGCCCACACGATGACCTTTTCTGGTGGGCGGACGATGCTAATGCGCATCCGTACGGTGACCCGGCGGGGGCTGGGAGTGGTTGGATCAGCTGGCAGCAAAGCCGCGGGTCGGCTGCAGCCTTCGCGAGCAGTGATGAGTTTCGCTGGATTGCTTGATTTTTTTGGTTTCTGCTGTGTTTTTTCTGTGATTTGGTTTTGGTTTTGGTTTTGGTTTTGGTTTTGGTTTTGGTTTTGGTTTTGGTTTTGGTTTTGTTTTCTGCTGCGTTTTTGGTTTTGTCTTGCTTTTTGTTTGGCGGTTGCCAGGAATACATGTTGTTGCTGGGTTATTGTATTACTGCTTGGATTACAATGAATGTTTGGCATATAGGTACTTGGGTCTGAGTTAAAAGTCGATTTCTGCGGCCTGTGGCTTACGGATCGAGTGACAGTTGACACTCCATTCGCGGGTTGGACGAACTACCTGCACGATCTCCGTCTCCGTCTCTGCTCTAATTGATTGGCGACTAAATACAAACCGCATACACGAAAACACATCGTAGCTTTATCACTTCCGTACCTAAGTTCTTACCTCATCGAGTCCCAAGTTGAAAATAGCTACACCACCGAGCCTAGGTACCTAGGTAAGTACTTTTCCTCCTCGAGCTAGCTGCACTGCCTTCCGTAATTGTAGGTGTTCCGGCCATTTCCGAGCTGTCCATGTACTGCCATATCTAGTTATGCGGCAGAATGATGATCTCACAACACACTACCTAGTAGACAAGACCGGTGGAATCGCAGTGAGCGAGTGACTCCCTATGCGGGAACGTCGGCAGTTGACTGTTGACTGTTACTGTTGAGACTCGAGAGCGTAGACACTACTACTACTACCACCTACCACCTACCTAGTAGTAACGGGACCCTGCGCATGGAGGGGCCGCGAGGCCGCGACTGGTAAAGAGGAATACCGGTACCTAGTTCTCATTCTCGTTCCTCCTCCATGTTCGTACCACGGATCCGGAAGACAAGAGAAGGTTGAAACATTTTTTTCCGCTGCCTGTTTCGGCGAGCTATATGTGGTTAGCGGGATCGAACAGGAGATAGTAAATAGATACAGGGCCGTCGGGTGCTTGCAGAGATGATAGATCTCGATTGTGACCACTGACCACTGACCAGTGACCGCCGAAGGAAGGAAGGGGGTCGATCTCTCATCCGCCGGAGTCCAGTCTTTTTCACACATAAGTCTGGTATGTATGTAGAAACGTACGCAATTTGTATGTCTTTTGCCCAGGTGGGTTGTCGGCTGGAAGACTCGGCCGCGAGACTCGGCCCCAACCCACGAAAGAACACTCAAACTATCTGAGCCACGAAGTCCCGTACATTGTGTTGTGCATCTGCCACGACTCCTCGCCGCGTTAGTTTGTAGTGTGGGGAGCGGAGGGGTATATAGTAGGTGGGGAGCGGGGGGGATAGTTGGGTTGAGGGTGGGGCCAAAACGGGCAAAAAAGGAATGACCCCGACGCGATTTGAACGCGCAACCTTCAGGTCTGGAATCTGACGCGCTACCATTGCGCCACGGAGTCTTCTGTGTGTGACAGTGGTTCGACAAAAATATGACATCATTTTAGCCTCACGAGTTGCAGCAAGGTACTGCAGGTGGGGCAACGACCTCCGCCGGAGGTGACAGGTTGATCTGGAGCGCGGCCGTATGCATACGCTCGCCGCTTCGTAAACTCGCAGGGGGAATATGGAAAGTCTTTGGGTGGGGTAGACAAATCTACTGAGTTCAATCAGCTCGGCATGGAACCTTAATAGGTATATGAGTTTCTTTCGGAGCCTGAGTGCCATAGACTTCTGGATAGGTACAAGGCGCGCGCCTAAATGCGGTATGTATGTAAGAGAGGAATTCCAGATCTAGACCGTTTCTGTATGTGCACCCAGTGCGCAGACACGCCTCGTGTCGGCGATTTACGGTATTATACTCTCACCCCGGATCGGAGATTCGGCGATAGCCTTTGTGGTGAAGTTCGTTCTAGATCTGTGGGCACTGGGCTAGGGTGCAGGTTTCCGACGGGATAAACCATATGTACCCGATGCGCATGGTACTTTGTACGCGTAGATTGTGATCGTGTTTATACTTTCTCACCCTCGAAACCTTGCGTTCGACGGCTTCAGCGACTGCAGCTTTCACGCTTATGTCAGCCGTTGGGTCGCGTGAGGATCAAAGATAAGATCGAGACCCAGAGATAATACCCGGGCCAAAGACAAGATAAGATAAGACAACCGATTCGTGCGCAGCCTTCCATACAGCCTGAATACGAGTAGAGATCTTCCCGGTAAACTGCAGCCTTACGCTAATCTTCAACAACGCGCACGCGAGAGTCGATGCCTAGATCGTATGCAGGTCCCGCGAGGCAGGTCCCGCGAGGTACCTCGGGATTGTCGTGAATTTGTGGGCTGTTTATACGGCTCTCCATTGTTTGGACTTTGGGCCAAACACGCGTTTCGCGGGAACTGATCGACGGTGAAGATCGCAAATTCCGGCCGTCTTGCGATCGCAACAGGTGGATGATTTCTGAGAGAGAGAGAACATCATATTGACTGTCGAAACGACGTCGCGCGAGTGACAGTTGACACAACACCCATCCCGCTTGCAGCAAGGCCGACTCCCGAGTGGTTCCTGCACCCCACTCGACACCTTGTCGCGGATCCAACAGTTTTTTTTCGCGGCTAACCCATCTACGGTTACGCTCTCGCCATCGGCTTCTCCGCCTTTTCTCCCATCGCCTAGGCCACGATCTTTATCGAGCCCGTTTCCCAGGCCGGCCGTACCGATGCCGAGGTAACTCGACCCCTGCTTCCCATCCCTCTCGCGGAGAAATTCGCCGAGTCCACGCCAGCAGGTGGAGGGGAAGAAAAGGGCGGTTAAACAAGCGTTTTTCAGCCGCGGATGAGGTTGAGGAGGGGAGGGCCAGCTGCAGCTCTAGACGTGCTGTTCGTCTCGTCATCCTGCAGGGAGAGAGCCCAACAAAGCTCAACCGATGCCGTTGGCCACGGTTGGGGCCGAGCGGGGTGTTGGTTCCAGGATATTGCAGTAGCACGGACTCTGGAGATGATCCGTGAGGTGGCGTCGTCTCGTCGCGTCGCCCTCTCGCCGTCTGGTCGTGTCGTCGTCTCGTCCAGGCATCCGTATCGATACTCGTGCACACAAACTCTCGCGAGCTCTCCTCATTGACGAATCTGCTGAAGAATGGCTAAATTCCAGCAGCAACAAAATGCATGCCAGTCAGCCGTGCCGCACCGTCCCTCCCTCAAATCCTGGGAAAAGCGGAGTTTCGAACACGGTGCGGCTTGGCACGCACCCGCGTCTTCGGAGCAGTTTTGTTGGGAGAACTCAGAGTCGCTAACCCAATTGCTGCCCGGCGCTCAACAGAAAAAAAAAGAAAGAAAAAAGAAAAGAAAGAAAAAAAACTCTAAGCGAACAGCTATCGCCCTGTCCAAGACATCGCCGTCAGCTAGGGACCAACCACGACGCTCTTTATACTTTTCTCGCCTTCCCCCCTCCTCTCTGGCCGCCCGGCTTCTCCTGCTCGTCGCTTCCTGCCTCCCCCACACTAGCCCCCAAGCTCTCAACAGTTCGCCGCGTCCAAGAACCCGCCAGTTGCTCATATACAGCCTCAGGCTCCACCAGAATTCATCCAGATCTCCTCATCGTCAGTCTCGTCCACAGCAGCAGAAAAGATGGCCATCACTCTGAGCAGCATCCACCTGGCGCTTCCGGCTTCTCCCTTCACCCCTGAGTTCCACGCCGGACAGCCGTCGCTCGTCGTCCCCCAGCACGTGCCAATCCCGGCAGACATCTACGCTGCCCTCCTCGATGTCCGTGTGCCGCTCACCATTGCCGCTGTCTACGCCGTATCCGCGCACCTGCTGAACCACTGCGCCAACGGCCAACCCTACGCGATCGCAAAGACCCGGCTCTTCAAGGCGTTCGTCGTTGCGCACAACATCTTCCTCGCCGTTTACTCGGCATGGACGTTCGTCGGCATGGTCCGTGGCCTGCACCACGCCCTCGACAAGAGCAGCTTGCCCAATGCCATCGGTAGTCTGTGCAAGATCCGCCAGGAGACCCGCGGCGTGTTGATGATGGGCAACGGAACGTCGACTGGGATCGAGGGCTCGTTTGACGGCGTGCCGATGGAGGGCCTGTGGGAGGGTGCGCTCGCCTGGTACGGCTGGTGGTTCTACCTCAGCAAGTTCTACGAGGTCATCGACACCGCCGTCATCCTCCTCAAGGGCCGCAAGAGCAGCTTGTTGCAGACATACCATCACGCCGGCGCTATGATCTGCATGTGGGCTGGTATCCGGTATGTTCCCCTCCATTTCTCGCGCAGCTATCGTGATCCTGCGCTAACTCTTTCCTCGCAGCTACATGGCACCCCCGATCTGGATCTTCTGCATCTTCAACAGCCTGATCCACGCATTGATGTACACGTACTACACACTGACGGGGCTTCACATCCGGGTGCCGGCGCTGCTGAAGCAGTCGCTCACCACACTGCAGATCACGCAGTTCATCGTCGGCGGCTCCTTCGCCGCGCTGCACCTGTTCGTCAAGCTCGACAAGGAAACCCCCTGCCTCAGCAATTCGGGCGAGATCTTTGCCACCTTCACCAACTGCTTCTACCTCGCCCCTCTCACCTACCTGTTCGTCGCGTTCTTTGTCGAGTCCTACACTAAGAAGGGAAGCAAGGCGCGGGAGGGCGCGAAGAAGTCGCAGTAAACCCCCCCCCCCCCCTGCTTGCATACCCTGCCCCACGACACTACTACACCACGGACGACATTAAAATATCGACGACGACGACGATGCAATGGTTAGAACGATTATTGGAATTGGAGTTTCGCGGAATCTCCTATGTCTCGTCCTTTCCTACACCTTTTCTTACACCTTTTCTTTCACATTTTCTTTCACATTTTCTTTTGGCTTTTTTCGTTTTCTTTTTCAAGGGAGTTGTTGGGCTGGTTTGCTTTTATTTGTTGCATGCGATAAGGATAAGGATGGTCAAGGCGGGGGGGTTGGGTTCTGTATATATACTTTTCGACGAAAGAGGGGGAGAAAGGGAGTGGAAGGATGGGCTGGGCTGTGGGATGTCGGTTGGGAGCGGAGCTGTACATATCTACCTAGACGATGCAGGCGGCGGCGCAGGAAGTGCCTATCTACTCTATGGAAGGGGGTGTAGAATAAAATACATCAAGGTTGCAGACACTCATGGTTTCCGTTGCGATGGGCGGCGGTGGCGGTCTGTCGGCTAGGGCAACATTCGACGTCACTCGTGAATTTGAGATTATCTTTGAAACGGTCAATTGCATGCAACCTGAGTATCTGGATCATGGACAATACACTCCGTCTTCATATCCACAGCCATATCCAGTCCATCTCAACCTCCGTCAAGCGGCCCGATAGGTCGATGAGTCAATGACCCATGTATGTTTTGTACATAGCCTCCCCTCCCCGAGTCCCCTCAGCCCTCGCCCCGATGGGCTATGACCGCCGTGGCCCCGCATCACTCGCGAATCCGGGATTCCGTAAATCCGGGTTATATATCCCGGTTGTATATCCGGATGACAAATCACTAGAGTAGTGTACCAGACCCCGGTATGCAGGATGATATCTCATGTTTTGGGTTACACCCACGTCGAGTGTCGAGTCTGTTGGGGGGGGGGGGGGGGGGGGGGGGTGATGCGACACTCGCAAGTCGCCAGTCGCGATAAGCAACGGGAAATTCCCTCACAACCGACGACCGTCTGTATGACATGAATCCGTCAAGACACCTACGTTCTACCCGGAGAATAGGAAACCTAACTCAAGTCTCGCATTCCCTCTTCACCGTATCATCGGACGCCGACTCCCCGTGCGCGGTATTCTCCTCTGCCAGTGACGGGAAAGTACCGTCAAGTGTTCAGTGTCTTTCAAGTTTCTGGCCAGTTTCTGCCTAGTTTCTGCCTAGTTTCCAGCTCGCCGGCCGATGCGTCGATGCGTCGATGACAAAGCGATCGCTCACCCTCCCTCCTGCGCTCCCTCCTGCGCACGGCGGACGGCGGATGTACGTTCCTTCACAAACCTGATTGGTTAGTTATGGGCCCTTCTGTGCGCACTGCGTGGAAACTCAACTTCAGTCTTCAGTCTTCATTCTTCGGCAGCTGTGAACTAGCTTGGGACGCGCTGGGATAGGACGGGTTGGGCTGGGCTGAGCCGGGTTAAAGTGGAGGTGGAGGTGGAGGTCGAGGTGGAGGTAGAGGTGTTACACAGGTCCCATGCGGCATAACTGCGGCATAACTAATCTTCCTTTGCAGTCTTGCAGTCTTGCAGATAAACCAGGATGCGCCCTGCGGTCCTGCGGGCTGCGGGCCTGCGCGTGGACTCGGGAGTCTGGAGTGGGGTCTGGAGTTGTGCAGATGGACGGCGGACGGCGGACGGCGGACGGCGGACCGTGCCAATGTACGGGCGGGCGATGGCCACTGGGAATGTGGCGTACCTACCTAAGCTGTTGTTACTTTGTGTACTATAGAGCACGTGCGGAGCACACAGAACGTGGCGTATTGTACGAGTAATGGTACATATGATACCTACCTTGTTCGTCCAGCCCGCGAATGGAGTGGAGTGGAGTGTCAACTGTCACTCAGGCCGTAAGCCGCAGGCCGCAGAAAACGACTTTCAGTTCAAGTCTCAGACACTATGGGTGGATCAAAATATTCATTGAAATTCAGGCAGTAATTCAAGCAGTAATACAAAAACTCAGCAGCAACAATTATTCCTAGCAACCGCCAAACAAAAGCAAAAACAAAGCAAAAACACAGCAGAAAACAAAAACACAGCTATCTCGCGGATCGCATCGGGATCCTCGGCAGTGACGACGGCTTCCGCCTGATGGTGATGGTTCTGGACGACTTCGATGCCAGGCTGAGGCTGCTGGTTAGAAGCATGACGAACGGCGACTTGGATGCTATGCTCAGCCTCTTGGTCGGAAGCATGGCGAGCGACTTGGTCGTCAATCGGACGCAGCTTCTACAAGTCAGTACAGCTCACGCAGTCGGGAGTGGATGTTAGAACGAACCTCGAAATTGACAGCAGCATGAGCCACGGGCCGGGGAGCCTCCACATCCGGAAAACGATTTTCTCTGTGGACCCAAATTCCAGACAGGCTAATGCACCAGCGGCGTGGGCATTGGCGAGCTGCCGGAAAACGATTTCCTCTGTGGACCCAAATTCCAGACAGGCTAATGTACCAGCGGCGTGGGCATTGGCAAGCTGCCGGATCGTGATCCGGGAGTCAGCCATCGCCCACGCAACTGAACCCGCACAAATAATGCAAAGTTCTGCTGAGGAGGGAAGGCAGTTTATCCCCTGTAGTGAATAGTTAGCAGTGATCAACCGACAGCTTGAATTGAAGAACACTCACCATTGAAGGTGGTCGAACAGACAGCGCTGTGTGAAATTGGAAGCGATGGTGAGAAAACCACCTTCTACTGTGCAGCCCAGATCCTGCTGGTTGCACCCCCGAGACTACCGGGGCAATTTTCGCTCTTGATCTTCGAGTTGCGTCCATTCCCCTCCCGGTATCCGCAGGGCAGCCTTGACTGCCTTCTCCTTCTTATCCTTCGTCCGCTTGTCGGACACGCACGCAACATTGTGCTATCATATCCCGCACTTAATATGTTAGCCGACTCTTCAAACCCGTTCGTTAACATGGCTGGTTGGTTAGACATACCCGAAAGCCGACGCCGACCCAAGTCTGTGCGTTGGAGAGTCGAGGGGAACGGGGTGGTGTGGCAGCGAATCAACCCAGTTGGTGTGGGCCGGTGTCGTCACCGGCCCAACCACCCCGCCCCCTCGAGGGGGGAGAAAAGCGACGGCCACGTTCTGCAACAACCATCATTTCCGCCGGCCGACTATCTCGATCATGGCCGCCGTGCAGATAAGATCATGGAGCGGTCCTATCTGCCAGAGCTAGTTCCTTGCCAGTTCACCCTGGGCGGGCAAAGCGGAAGGGAAGGGAAGGGAAAGTGAATTAAAAGGCGTGGAGTTGAGAAAGAAAGGTGGGTGGGAAATATTGCCCCGAAGGGCTGTGGGTGGATTGATGTTAGGTGGATGTGTGTTGTGTTGAAGTGTAATGTGAGAGAAAGAGGAAGAGAAGGATGCGGCTTTGCTGCGGCTGGTTTTGTGGTGGATTGTGGGCCGTAGGGTTGGATATCGGAACCCTAACTCACACTTCCGGACATTCAAAAGGTTACCGGCATTGTTGGCTAGGGCAGTGCGATAACGTTGAACAGCAAATCCGGTTTTGGTTTGACTAGTGTGAAAGCCCCGAGTGATATCAATCACACAGAAGATATCAACGCAAGGTAACCCTCGGCACCGGTATCAAACTGCTAATTGCAACGGTAGAAACGGACCCCCGAGAACCCGGGGAATCTGTTCCCGTACCAAGTTCAGACCCGTATTGTACAAAGGCACCGTACCACTAGTCGTGGACAGCGGCAAACACCCCATCCTCATTCTGATACCCTTGAGAGTCGACTTCGCTCAATTGATCACACCTTTTAACCACCGTCTCACTAGTCGGAGGACCGAAGGCGGAGACTGGTAGTAAACGCAGAGATCAAATCTCAAGAGATGGTATGTCCGTGTCCCCTCGTCCCCCTCTTTGCCGCCTTGAGCACATACCAGCAAAGAAGAACGCAAAGAAGCAAACTACAAAACTGCACATCTATCATATCGCCGGCTCGGCCCGCTTGTCACAAACTCAACCCCTTGCTAGCTACAAGGCTGATTCGTCCTTCGCTCGACCACAGTCTACCCCTACTAGGTAATAGTTGAAATCACTTGCTCTCCCGAGCGGCGTGTTCGCTTCTTCGGCAGCTATCGCGGGGGCTTACTGAGAAATTCGAATGACCTCATCTATAACTTACTCAGTGAGTGACATCGCATGATTGCCATCCATCCGTTGCCACAACACATACCATGATACCACCCTTATCAGTCCCTGATCACGATTCACGAACGCGCAAATGGGTATCAACCGTTCCATTATAACCAAAACTTCTCCTCTACATGGAGAACACGGGAACACGTACGCACGCCCAATTAGGTCCCTACAGACAGCAGCAGCGGTACATGTCCTCCTCTCCTCACCCCCACTCCTCTCCCCTCCCGCCTCCCATCCCCGTCTCGAGCCATCTCGGATCTCCCACTTCCAGCACCCATCAGCCGGCACCATCATACCTCTCCCACCCCACGGGCGCATCAACGACCGCCTTCCTGGGGTCCATCCCGAACCTATACCCCTCGAGTAGCGGCTCATGATCAATGCCGAGGTGTCTCTTCCCGTCTCTTCCCAAGTACCAACCAAAGCCGTAGCGCTTTCCCACCTTTGCCAGACGTTTCTTCCTCTGCAGTGTGCTCTCCGTCTCCGTGCCCTCAAAGTCCGTGAGCATGCGCGACTGGTGTATGAACGCCAGTACGGACGAGATCGTCCCCGGCTGCCGCGGGAGAAACGGGTGCCGCCGGAAGTACAGCACTGCCCACTCCGTGATCAGCACGAGGACGAAGATGGCGATTGCGAGGCCGAACGAGATCGACGAGGAGAGGTGGCTCTCCTCGCCGCCCTGCACGTCGAGCGAGCCCATGACGACGGTGAGCACCTCGATAAGGATCGTGACGGAGGTGACCCAAGCGAGGAGGAAGTGGCCCTTCGACAGGGCCTTGATGATGATGTACCCGGGAATCGTCGCGGAGTAGTCGAGTGTGAGCACGCTGCTGCCGGCGTTGCGGTGGAACAGCTGCCAGAACGGCTCGAGCATTCGCATGTCTTTCTCTAGCAGCTCCCAGACCGACTTGAGGAAGATGGAGATCCCCGTTATCACCCAGGGCGCTTTGTCGATTATCACGTTGGCCGCCGGGTTGTATACCATGAACGGCAGCAGCGCGAGCATCAGGAAGCAGAAGAACATGAACGGGCCCATGCCCTTGATCCGGAGGAGTAGCGGGTGTGGGTTCATCGCGCGCGGGGCGGAGGCGTCGCCGTCAACATTGGCGTCGGCGAGGACCTCGGCCTGCCATAGTGCGCCCTTGTGGAGGATGTAGGTGCGCTTCGCGAGCTGCTTATGGATGCGGTTTTCATCCGCCACATCGAGGTCGCGGAAGTCCATCAGGATGTGAGACTTATTCGCCATGGCGGCGATCCCGGCAATGCCGCTGGGATCCCCGAGCAGTCCCGACCGGCGGTGCGTAAGCTTCCACACCACGTATATGGCGAGCACGACGATGACGGCAAGGTTCACCTCCACCAGGCGCGTCCACACCGCGTCGACGACGAGACGCTTGATCGCGCTCTTGCCGCCGTCGGGGAGGCTCTTGCGCTCTTTCTGCGAGGGGTCCACGCGGATCACGACGGAGAGGAAGATCGGCACTGTTGTGGATGCGAGGAAGGAGATCATTCCTCCCGCGGCGACAACAAATTGCCGGTACTTCAGTGCCGCGATCGGGACCATCGGCGACCACACGGTGTGGTACTCGATGTTGAGGGATTCTGCGGCGAGGGCGCCAGAGGATCCTTTGCTGAGCTGGTAGTATGGCTCCGAGCGCTTCAGCTCTTCGTCCGTCACTTTCCAGAGGATACCGTAGACCACGCCGACGAGGGTCGGCACGTATTTCCAGATTGCAAATTGTAACGTTGTGAGATGGTCGATCTTGATGTAGGAGAATAACCCGCCGCCCTCGGGAATGGGACCTTTTCGCAAGACATGCCGATCCGATAGCTGGTACAGGACCTCGACGGTGGCGATCATGATGATCGTCAATATTATCAACATCACCAGGTACCATGTCTGTAGTACTATCGGTTTCCAGTTGGGGACATGTCGGCCCGGTGGAAAGTAGAAGCTCTGTTTGTTGTAGGTATCGAACGTGCTAGCGCGGTGTATCGATCTTGTTTCCACTGTAGCCAACGGTTAGCGGGGCTTCGGGGGTGTCAAACAAGGTAATACCCACAGCTGCGGAAACTATTAAATCCACCTTCATCATTAAACCCCGACAATATCGACAGATCAATGGCCTCTCCGGTATCTGCGCTGTATCAGCCCCTCCCCGCTGCCATCGTCCATCTAGCCAAGTACCCACCTGTGTACGCTAGATTCTCATTAAACCCCGCGGTCTCCATCGCCTTCGCCGTCTGATGCGGCACCGTATACTCAGGCCCAAATGTGGAAACATCCATTCCGATGGGCATCTCCCTTTCCTCGAGCGCGCCCAGCTCCGTATAATCCTCATCGCCCAGCAACCGACTCCTCCTTAACGTGCCCCACCTCCCCGCCCCACCAGCCCCCGCCGACGTCCGACCCCGCGTCACAGTCCCGATGATACTCCTCCCCAGCCGTGTCGCCATACTCTCGTGTCGCGACATTCCCCCGTGGCCCGGCCCGTGCTCGTCAAACGCCAGCGTCATCCGCTTCCCTTTATCCTTCGGCTTATCCACACGCTCCTCGCGGTCCCCACGCTCCTCGACCTCGACCCCGCCCCCCTTCTTAACCGGCGAAAGCGGCACATTCTCCACATCCACATCCGCCTCATCATCATCCAGCGTCGCGATACTGCCAAAGGTACTCTGCCGACTCAACGGGGGGATCGCAAAGTCCCTCTCTCTTGTGCCCGTGCCGGTGCCCACGCGCGCGGCGCTCGGCGGCAGGGGCGCAATCCACGCGCCCATCGAGGGGACCTCGACGGTGGACGCGGTACGTGGGCGGATGTGTGGCATCACCGTCGGCTGCAGTCGCGGCGACGACTCCGGGCTCTCGAAGAACTCGCCGCCGTACACGCCTACGCCTACGGGCGGCATGCCCGCTGTGGCTGGGGACTCGTACGGCGAGAACGGGTACGACACGGGCGCGGGCGCCGGCGAGGTCTGCGCGCGCTGCCGCCGCGAGGGGGCGTGGCCATCGGTGTCCGAGAAGTCGTGCTCGTCGTAGCTGTACACGGGATCGAACGGCTCGGTCACCGTGGACGAGAAGCGTGGTCGCGGGCGAGGGCGCGGGCGCGCCGGATGCGGGGCGGACATCGGCTTAGCGAGGTGCCTGCCGAAGGGTAGTTCGGACTAGATATGGAATGTAGCGACCTGGCTCTAGCGTAGTTTAGTTATGGGCGGGGGGAGTCGAGGTGTCGAATTGGTGAAGAATATGGAGCACAGCACAGCCCGCTTTGCGCATCGATATCGAATCTTGCCTCGCTCTTCTGGCAGCAGCAGCCGGACAGGGAACGCAACGAATACACAGTTGTCGGGTTGGGGAGTTACACGGATGAATGCGAAACGGATAAGGTGAGGGTGAGGGATGGGCAAACAACCCAGCCCATCCGTGATCTATAGGCAGATTGCTGACTTTTGGGGGTGGCTGCACGGTCGCTATAGATAGAAACTCCTCTGGCTGACACCGATGGGGATGGGATGATGCGGATGCGGAATCTGCCAGGCCTGTGTGGACGCCTAAGATCTCGGGAGATGGAGAGCACGTGTATGTATGGTATCTAGAGTATCTAGAGTATCTAGGGTGTGTACCTTCCAATCGATTCCTCACGAATCACTTCTCGTTCTTTCTTTCGTTCATACCGCGATGAAATTATCATCACGTATGAAACCACTCGTCAGCATAACACCCCTCCCCCGAGCCCCACTCCAGCGCTTAACTAGAGTGGTTTTCGGCTCCATCGAAAATCCGTTAGTTCCGTGCGGAGGACGCTAAGATGTCTCGGCGGCGGCTGCTTAGTGGCGATCCGGGTGCGTTATCGGTACTCGCTAGTCCAACAAAGATAGGTACAGCGCTAAAACCCGAGTCCTGTCAGCCACATCTTGGCATCACGTGATACTTCATGTAGGCATCCGGCGCCGGGGACCCGCCAACGGGTGACCCACTCCCAGCACAAACATCTCTCGTTCTCCGCCATCGCCTAGGTGTTGCCATTGCTGGTGACATGATGTACTGTATTCTCGCATCTACAGAATTCTCCCGTGGACGACAAAAAAATAGGGGCACCATTTGCACTTACGCCCATCTGCACTAACACGTTGCTCCCAGCCGCAACCACGCCCAGCCACGCCCAGCCACACCAGCCATGTCCCAGCCACTAACTGTACCTATCTTTGTTAGAGAAGCGAGTACTTGGGCTTAGGCTGGCTTGGGGCTGAACCGTGGAGTCTCGATGGCGGGGCTGTGGGAGTGGGAGAGCATCGCGGTGACTTCTCTCAGCCGTCGGCTTGCTCTGTCATCTGTTTTGAGGCCAAAATCTTCACCCCCATTCGCCCGCCGTCAACCCCATCCCCTCGAAAGCCCAGAAGAATCGCCCTCAGCCAGGCATCCATCAGTCTTTTTGATACCTCCCTTATTTCCAAGACTTAATCGGGCGTCCACTCAAGCACCAAGCAAGCGCTCAAGTGACCTGCCTGGTCCCGAGGGCTGAAGGCTGAAAGCTGAAAGCTCACATACCAGGTACATACTATCCGCCGTCGCGGCGCCGGTGCAACCGCAGCTGTAGCTGCAGGTGTGCCAATGCTTCGATGCTTCAATGCTTCGAACGGGTTTGAGAAATAATCGTGCTGTGCGATGGGGAAGTTGATGGTTTCAGAAGCAGAATCAGAATCTATGTATGTAGATGTCGCTGAGTCGCCGACGCGTGTGTGGGACTCTGGGTTGGTGATGATAATTGGCGGCACGACGGGCCGGGGGCGCGGTCGCGGTCGCCGGTCACGGGAGAGTACTCTAGCCGAAGCCTAAAGGAAGGGGGATCGCGACTCGAGACTCACGACTCACGACTCAAAATTTCCTTCCCCATCCCTCGAACTTCAAACTTCGAAGTGTTGCGATTCTCGATGAAAAATTCTCGCCGAAAAGCCAACGTCGTCACTCGTCCAAACTTCAAGGAAGGTATTGCACATTTGTCATTGGTAATATTTGCACGCCCGGGGGCTGGAGAATCCTGTCTATCTCATGATTGCTTCTCCTTCCAAGACTGAAAGGAGGTGCAAGAGCGAGTGTCCTAGATATGGTCGGCAGGTGTTGATATGGATTACATGGTGGTTAGAACTGTGGCTGGTTTGCGTTTTCTCACGAATCTCACATCACATCACCAAAGGAACAAAACGTACTATGGCCAGCCAGTAAATTGTACTCTCCACATATCCCCAAATCCGCATAGCTAGCAGATACGCAGCAGGCGATATACACGTACAAATAAAGAAAGTAACTCTGGTCAACAGCATTTCTCATCCCATCCCTCATCCCTCATCCATCATCCCATCCATCATCCCATCCATCATCCCATCCATCATCTCTCATACCACATCATCATCTCTCATACCCATACCCATCCAAAATCATAAACCCCCACCCCTCCCAACGCCGCCAACTCCAACACCGCCACCCTACTTCGTCCTCACCTCCAGCATACTCCCATTCTCCATCTCCTGGATCACGGGCTTCTTATACCCAGCGCTCCCCCATCCCCTCCAGCGCTTAATCGCCTTCCAGCCCTCGACGACACTCAAGTAGACAACACAGCACCCCACGACCACGCCCCACTCCCAGCTGATAGCCATGTGCTTGAACACGACAGTGTTAAACACAGGGACATACACCACGGGGAAGGTGACAAAGAAGCCCGCAACGACCGCCCAGAACAAGAAGCGATTATACCAGACCGCATGGAAAACCGCGAACGGGCCGGTATGGCGCTCAGGGTTAAGCCGAAACAGCGAGCGGGTGAAGTGCTTCACCTCCCAAGCGGTGAGTAGGAGTAGGAACGAGAGGACGGAGAAGACTGTAGCGCGGGCGCGGAACACGGCGTCGCAGGTCTCGTTGTAGCCATGGTTGCAGTCGCGGCCGAGGTTGCCGTCGTTGGCGCCAAAGATGACGATGACGAAGGACACCAGACACAGGACCCCCATGGTTATCCCGTATAACATCTTGTCGATGATGACTTCCCACGTGAAGACGCCGGTGCGCAGGTCGTGCGGTGGACGCGTCATGACGTCGGGGCTGGCCTCCTCGAGGCCGAGGCCGAGTGCTAGGAACGACGACGTGATCATGTTGACCCATAGGATCTCGAGCGGGGAAAGCGGGAAGACGGAGACTTTGTTCTGATCCTGGAAGGAGAGACCGATGAGGAGGAGGACAACTTGCGAGATGTTGGAGATCAACAAGTGCATGATGAACTTCTGGATGTTGTCGAACAGTCTTCGTCCCTCCTCGACGGCGCGGACGATCGATGCGAAGTTGTCGTCCGTGAGAACCAGATCGGCGGCGTCCTTGGCAACGTCCGAGCCGCTGAGTCCCATGGCAATACCAACATCGGCTCTGGCGAGGGCTGGCGAGTCGTTGACACCATCACCGGTCATGACACAGAAGGCGCGACGGCGATGAAGCGCCTCGACCATGCGGACCTTGGTGGTGGGAGAACATCTGGCGATAACCTTGGGGAGCGCAGGGAGTGCATCCACCTCGGCGTCGGAAAGAGCGTCGAAGGCGGTGGCAGTCATGACCATGGTGCTGGCGAGAGCGGCGGGCATGGCTGCCTCCAAGATACCAACTTCGTGGGCGATCGCAGTGGCGGTACGGATATGGTCACCGGTGAGCATGTGGACTTCAACACCGGCAATCTTGCAGCGGCGGACGGCGTCCTTGGTCTCCGGTCTCGGGGGGTCGTAGAGTCCAACCAATCCCAAGAAGTTCATGTTGCTCTCGACCGAATTGCGGTTGGCTGCGTCGGAGCGGTCGATGCGCTTGTGGGCGACACAGAGGATACGGAGTCCTTCGCCGGCAAGCCGCTCAATCATATCCATGATCTCGGCCTTCTGGTCTTCGGGGATGGCGAGCGTAGGAACAATGACCTCACCGGCACCCTTCATGAAAGCCTCGATAGTATCACGGCCCTTGTGGTGGTAGACGATGCTCATCCTCTTGACGGTCGAATCGAAAGGATGCTCCGCAATCAAGTCCCAGTCACCGGAAGCCAGGAGATCCTGCTTTCCCTTTCCAAACCTCATTGCGAGGACCTGAAGCGAGATCTCGGTGGGCTCTCCGTTGGCGGTCCACTGTCCAACCTTCTTCTCGGAGGACATATTGGTGTCATCGTTACGAGAAACGGTCGACAGGTTGCAGGTAGCAATGGCCTCAAGGAAACGCTCCAACTCCGGGTGCTTCTCAACAAGAGAACCATCGACAGCCTTCTCTCCGAGGAAGACCTGGCCACTCGTGGGATCGAAAGGACCTTCAACACCATCCACCTTCAACTCTCCGAGACCGGGAATGAACGCCTTGCGAGCAACCATCTTTCCCTGCGTCAGGGTACCGGTCTTGTCGGAACAGATGTTGGTGACACCACCGACGGCCTCGAGCGCCTGCATCTTGCGGACGATAACGTGGCCCTTGGCCATGGTCTTCGTACCGACGGCCATGGTGATGGTGAGGACGGCAATCAGCGACTCGGGGATGACGGCCACCGCAACACAGATACCGTAGATCAAGACTTCATCGGAGATTTTCCACTATTCTCGGTTAGAATGCACAATCATAGAAATTCGTAGGACGGAAGGAAATACCTTGGATGCCGAGAAAACGATGATGGCGAGCAGGATAGCGAAACCAAACAGGAGCAGCGCGAACTTGCTGAGCTTGACCTGCAAGGGGGTACCAACAAGTCCAAGAATGTTCTTTCCCGACTCCTTAATCTTCCTCAGGAATCTCTTGAAGGGCCCGCCCTGCCTCTCCTTCTTTCCTCTAAGCAACTCGGCGATGCTACCTACCTCAGTCTGCATACCCGTGGCGACGACAACACCGAGAGCACGACCCTTGGAGACAGTACTCGACGCCCATACCATATTGTGGCGATCGCCAATAGGGCAGTTGGCGTCGGTGACAAGGAACGCCGGGTTCTTTGCAATCGGTAGACTCTCTCCAGTGAGCAAAGCCTCATTCGTCTCCAAGTTCATGGCCTCAAAGACCCTAAGATCGGCGGGCACGACATCACCAACAGTGATCTTGACGATGTCGCCGACAACCAGCTCTTCCGCCTTGATCTTCTCGATCTTGCCTTGGTTCCGGATGACCGTGGCGATGGGGGCAGACAGGGAGTGCAGAGATTGCATGGTTTTTTCAGCGCGGTAGTCCTGGACGAAACCGATCACGATGTTGAGACAGATGACGGCGGCGATGACGGAGCCTTCGACATAGTCGAGCATACCGAACGAAGCTGCCATGGCAATGAGGAGAACCTGCGAGAAACAGTTAATATCATTCGTATCGTCAAGGTTGTGTTGGCTCTGGTCGTCATCTTGTCCGGTATGTCTCCGTTTTGTCAGGTTTGAAATGGGACAAAATATGCTGGTACTTCGAGTTTGGATTTTCGGTCCTCTCTCTCTGCGAACAAAAATGCGGTGCAACATGATAGGGGGGAAGGCGATGATAAAGAACACAGGCATAGAATGAGCCAATGGAGGACGAATCCAACCAGAGGCTGTACAGGGTATTATGCTCCACTCTCCTCCATCCCAACAGTAACAATTTACAAACACACACTCGTAAAATAAAACAAAACCCGCTCCGATCTGAGTGACAAGGAATGAAGGGAGGAGCAGGAGCAGGTTATCGGATCAGTCTCTTCTCCGAAGAGGTGGGGTAAATGCAAGAGGACAGAGCCACGAAACCACGCCAGTCGAGGGGTACGAACGCGGGAAATCGCGCCGCCCGCCATCGACCTCGCAGGGTTGTGGTGGTATAATACTCTCCGTAGAAACGGATGGAGTAACCATGGCTCTCGTGTCACCAAACACGTTTCCCCGATTACCCCGCACATAAGTACGGAGATAAGCCGGAAGCAAGGGGGATCGAGTATGGCAACAAGAAGCGCACGCGAAGCGAAACAAAGAGCAAAGTAAAGACGGGGGGTTAGCCTACCAAAGTCAAACTGTTGGAAACCTGTCTCAGGAGCACACCCCACCAGGTGATGCCTTCTCCGGTGGTCAGGGTGTTGGGTCCATCGGCCAGAAGCTTCTCTTGAGCAACGGACGTTTTGAGACCCATAGCCATGTCCACGCCGAGAACCGCAGCGACAGCTCCGGCGTCGGCGGTGTGCGGATTCTTGCCGTCGTAGAAGCCCTTCATCTCGATATCGATGGTGGTCTCATCCGTCTCGACTGCGGTCACCGAAGAATTGGCGGAAACGGGAGCGGTCGAAGTCGAGGTGTCTCTGATGGACGTCACGGTCGTCGAAGGGCTTATCTGCTGCCGTTGCTGCGAGACGAAACCACCCTTGGGCTGCTCCGTCGGAGAGCCCGCGTGAGACGCGCCATAGTCGTAGACCTTGACGTGGTGTCCGGTAGCGAGCTGGTGCGTGGTTGTTGATTCAAACGGCTGCTGGGGCCGTGCAGTCACGTCGACTGGATCGTTGTGGGAGATAGGAATGCCTCCTGCCGGCAAGTGATAGGGCGGATTGGGCCCATTGCCGACAGAAGGCTGCGGTATAGGCGGCGGGTCGTCATTACAACCTTCCTCGCTGGCTTGGACGGTGACGAGGCCAGAGTGCTGGTTGATGGGAGAGGTGGTTGGGGAAGAGGACGAAGCGGGAGTAGAGTTCACCATTCAATAGAACTGGAAACCTGACGAAGTTTGTATAGATAGATGAAGGAAGACGAAGCGGTTTGGGGGGGGGGGGGGCAAAGTAGTAGTTGTAAGATACTATTTGAAGTTTCGACGATTGAGGTGAGCTTCCAGAGATCAAGAAGGCGGGTAGGAGGAAGGCAATCTTTGAGGGTGATGGGAGGGGAGCATATATACCTTTTTTCCCTTTTTATTGACGAGCTCTAGTGCTTAAGATGATTGGGGCTATTCTGCTTAGTTGCGAGATGTGGATGGGGACTTTGAAAGATATGACGATGGGGGGGAGGTGTGTGTGCAGGGCCAGGGAGGTTGGTTGGTTGACGGGCTGGGTTTGTTTCTCGCCGCCGAGCTGCTGCGCCTCGGCTCGCCAAGCTTTCAACAAGCTATCGCTGGCCAATCACCATGACCGCCAACCTCGCCATGGAGCGCGCTGCACAGGGTGGCATCAACAGAATTGAATTGCGAAGAAGCACGCAAAATCAGGACAATTACCAGTAACTATCGATTCGATTCGCTGATTCAGGCTCAATGTTTCCCACGACGAACCGGCTGCAAAGACAGCTCAGGACTTCCGTCATAGCTACTAGCTGTCTAGTACCAGGGATAGATAGTTCCTAGCGCCTACCGGCATGGTACGTACTATCTACATGGAATCATCGCCTCAATGGCGAACGAACAGAGCGAACACTGACAGCGAACAAGATTCGGCACGAGAAAGTACAGCAGAGAGAGCTCGTCGCGATCCTGAGCTGCGATTCTACCTACATACCCACCGGTATAGCTTCGCAGCCCTACCGGCTCCGGCCATCCATCCCTGTGCAAGGGAAGCATCTGCCATCGACTGGGTGGCATGCCAACATGGCGCCACGTTCCCCAGTCGTCCATTATTCGGCCGCATCTGGACCCCGTGAGCACGGGTGTGTCTTGCTTCCCCGCACTGGAGTGTGGGTGCTCCGGGGAGAAGCCATGCCGATCAGGGTAAATCGCATGCCAGATTGTCTATCCGTCTACTCATGCCCCTCCTCGACGGTCCCCAAAAGAATGAAAACGCGGAGAAGAACGAAAAAAGGAAGCAGAGAAGAAGGGAAACAACGGCGGGAACGCAGAGGAACAACGGAGGCAGAAACGGCCCCCAACGGACGTGCATCGCCACGGGCCATTCCGGAAGCAAAGCGAATATCACCTATAGGCGGGCTCTTGTCGCACTGGACCAATCAAGAAGCTACCAGTACATGGTGGTGCTCTACCTGCTCTACCTAATGCAATGCCTAATGTGCAATATAGGTACACATGTACCAGCACTTTGCTTAATACTGTGCGATAGCACCCATCTGCCGTATCGAATCGCAATCGATAAGGACGAGACCGAGCCTCATCTCGACGATCCGCCGCCGACACACGGCAGACTAGGTATTAACCGACATCCATCCGCTGTTATGATACAAACGACTCCAGGGAACACGGGCAAATTCGTCCACCCTGGCGAACTCACGAGCACTTGCACGCCTGAAACATTGCGAACACGGGACTTCGGATGCGATTGCCGCCTCCGGCCATGCACGATCCACTCCCTTAGCCGACGCCCCGCGATCACGAACACGTGACGTGCTGACTCTTCGTGAATCATGATCGCAGCATGAAGACAGCGTGGGGGCATCTCATTCCCACCCTGCGATGTCGCTTCTTGTTGGCACAGGTAGGCGAGTAAGTACCCACGGCAACGGCTGAAAGGATGTTTCCTCGTGTGCTGTCTTCGTCCCTGTTCCGGGCGGGCTCGTTCGTGGGAATCCTCAAGGGGCCAAGGTTTCTCCGGCCAAGCTGCGGGGTTGCAGGAGCTGACGACGCAGAGCTCTAGTTGGCCAAGCCGACAGGATTACCGAGCTCAAGCCAAGCCGACAGCTAGGATTTCTGATTATCTATCGTGCCCAGAATCCAGATATTGCGGTAGCCCGGCACCGGGCCGATATCCGCCGCCCTGATTCATTGGCCGCAAGGAACGAACCCGGCCGAGTTGCCCGGAGATCGGACTGCGACCGATGAAACAGTTGCAGCTCTCACCGCTGCTGCGAGCGAGCACGGAAATGAGAACACGGTTTACCGAGCCCGCTCATGGATATTCCCCGCGACGCCTTGTCGACGCCGTCGGTGGGATGTGCTGCCCGTCCAGCTGCTTCGAGCAGCTTCCAGTTCCGCCACCGGAATGTTTTCTTCCGCGCTGCTCTCTAGCCACATCATGAGCGATCCGCCATCCCACATTTCCTGCTTTTTTGTTTCCTCTAGCTCTACGCAGCTAGCTCTACGCAGCTTCTTTCTCGCTCCTCTAGGTACCATTGGTCTACAAAACTTTCTAGAAACCACCAAACATCCTCGTCTGCCCGCCGTTCGCACTTGCGGCTCTTGGCGAGCTTCCAGGTCTGGACCCAATCCCACCCAGTCCCACTCAGTGCTCACAACCACGAATCATGACAAAGTGGCGGTATCTAACCAACCTTTCATTGGTTTGTAATCACCGATCGCTGTGGCGGTACCAAGGAAGTAATTATTCGCCACAGTCTGCTGGTCTGCTGCGGACGCGAGTGCTAACGTGTGAACGCCGTCATTCTCACGGTACTCCGGTATCTCCCCACTACGCAGACCACGCCGTATCTACATGGAAAGAGAAACCATGTCCCCCGCCCCCATCGCCACGAACCACGATCTGTTGCGCGCAGATAACGGTCACCACTTCCCATCCCCATCCCCGGAACCTGAAGCGGAGTGGAGTGGAGTGCGATCTGGTCTCAAGCCAAGTTACCAGCTAAGCGGCCAACCAGCCCAGTCACCAACCAGCCAAGCGGCCAAGATCCAGCACGGAGCGGCGCCGCCGTGGAGCCAAGTGATTCCAGCGTCAGCCAAGCGGGCCCGTCGGGCTCGGCTCACTTGGCTGCGTGCTGTTTGATGCTTGCTGGCTTGTTGGCTTGTTGGAACGGGAATTTAGAGCCTTGGACCTTGGGGAGTTGGAGCTTGGGAGGTTGGAGCCTGGGAAGTTGGGGGGCGCGGAGGTGAGCTCCGTCGCGTTGGCTTTGTCTTTGTATCTGTCTTCGGCGGATAACTGTTCATCAGCATCAGAGAAATGGGAAATTGTTTCTATGGGGCGGAAGTATCGTGGATTTACGGTTCGAGGGACTAGTTTCTCCGCAAGTGTTTCCGGCAGGATATTGTTAAAATTGGCTATAGACTATAAAACTGACCGAGCGACATCAAACGACTCCGTGGCGCAATGGTAGCGCGTCAGATTCCAGACCTGAAGGTTGCGCGTTCAAATCGCGTCGGGGTCACTAAATCTTTTGTTTTTGCTCTGCTCTCTTCTGTTTTTGTTCTTGCTTCACTAGCGGTCGGGGTTATGGGAGCGTGTGTGAATGTTGATGGTGGGGAGTGTAGGGGGGCGAGAGTGCGCATCCACCCGGATCGTTGTGGTGACTCTACATAGCAGCACAGAAGAATAGATTGGACGCGCGGATCCGGAGATGTTGGCATGAATAGGCTTCCGTGAATAAATTTATACGGTGGACAGTGGAGACCGAGTGCTGTCGGCGGGGGAGTAACCTTCAGTAGCACCTTGGGCTACTCGTAACCTTCGGCAGCACCATGGGGCGAGTAACTCTCGGACCAAGAAGTCTGAAGTCCAAAGTCTGAAATCTACAGTCTGTATATGAAGAAAGATCTCGCCGCTGGTGTGATTGTTGCGGTATGGAAGTGATTGTCTCTCCCGTCTACCCAAGTGGGTATTTCAACACCAGCTTTTGGCTACCTATGGTACAAAAGACTCATGGAATCCGTGGCTCCCCGCTGTGTGCGAGTACATCGCTCAAAATCTAAAATCTAAAACACATGGGCGAAATTGAAACTAAAACAGAATGATATATGTCCGGTATTTAGAGTACCATCTTCCTCACGAGTCTCTGACTCGAAATGTCTATGGCTACTTCCTGTCGTTTTCCGGTCGGCGTGCACGAGTGAGCCGGCTAGAATCTAGACACGAATCCGTTTCCATCAAGAATTCGACCGTTTGCTTGCTAGAGTAGAGTAGAGTAATTGTGGATCTCAGCGAAAACGACGGAATCGCGGTCGCGGGTGATGATGGTCGGGTGATGATTCGTGCTTCAGCTTCCGTCAAGCAGCAAGCAAGCACGTGTATTTTAGCTTTACATACTCTGGAAAAATACATTCCTCACTTCCACCTATGGTTATTGTAAGGCGGTGATTGCCGGGAAGTAGTAACTTGGAAGTATGAAGTAGGAGGGTAGAGATGTGGTGTCTGAAGGCGGAAGACGGGAATCGAATGGTGGTGTGGTGAGGAGTATCGATAAGCCTTCGGCGGAAGAACGGGAGGTGCCGATACATAGTAGATCCGTACATAGATATGGTGTATTTTGGATATTCCAACAGCCGGTGTTGGACTTGTCACGTGTTGGAAGATTATATCGAAGGCGATCAGAGATGTGAAGTGTATTGCATTGTACCTATTGGTATGTAGTACCCAAGTTACGGGAAGAAGAACTATTCTAATATAGACGGCGTGAGGTAGTACCTAGGTAGGTTCCAATCCCTCTGAGCCCAACCCCAGCCCCAGCCACCTCCTGACGTTCGTCTCTCCGCTGTCTCATATCCTCCGCCTCAGATCCGTCGCCGCCCTGTCTTCAGCAGCGGGCCTGGCAGGCTGCTAGGTAAGTACAAGGCATGTACCTAGCAGTTACCGATAATCGACGTCTTTCCTCCTCCGATGCTAGATGTCGAGGTTAGAGAAGGAGCGGACGACAGAGCAGGATCGGAGTAGGCAGGTACTCAACTGGTTCGGATAAATGATAAATCCCCGCCACTGGTGAGCGAGGGCATGATATGTAGTGATTATATCGTTGAAGTTGTCGTCGCATTGGATAGTGAAGCGAGAACGCAGCGGCCAGCAGGTTATATCTGGTGAAGTAGGTTGCGCGGCCTCGCCCACCAGTGACCGTAGCCCAGGCTTATGCCATGCTGGAGTTAGCCTGGTATGGTCAGCGCCGCTATAGTAAAGACAACGAACTCAGTCCGGCCAGCTAGGTAGGTACTTACACCGTTCTTCGGGCTAGCTGCCCCTCCCGCTTCCCGCCCCGCCCCCCACCCCGGGACCTCCTGTGTCTGCAGCCGCAGCACCACTGGGGTGCATAATGGGTGTATGGTGCAGGGGCGGGGCGAAGATGGGGAGACTGAAGCGACTGGGTAGCCGCCCATCTGCGGCCGCCGGCACGCTTGATCAGCGGCAAGTAGTTGTGTTGTGTTGTGTTGTATTATGTTGTATTATGTTGGGTTGTGTTGTGATGTGAGAGAAGGAAGAAGTGGTAGGTGGGGAAGAAGTGATGGGAGATGAAGACGGTACGAAGAGCGGGTTGTGGGCCGTGAACTGTGGTCCGTATGTGACGTACATCACGATTGTCGAAGACTGTACGAAGGGTAGGGTTGCGGCCCTTCCGCCGAGCTTTTCGAGTAACTATGCCGAGCCTCTACGCCGACTAATCGAATCCAATTCCATAATAAAAGTTATAAAACTAGGACGGTCAGCGCCAGTGAGCATAGCAATATAAAAGTACGCAGTGACGGCTTGTTTAGCAGGTTCTCGAGAATTGGCTTGCCTAGTAGGTACTCTATTCGAGAACGATATCGGCATAATTCACTGATCGCACCGGGCAGTGACGGGTGTAGTAGGTGCTCGACAGGTTCGACGATCCGCTGCCAGATGGCCGGAGGGGTTCCTCCCGGCTCGAGTGCTCTCGCGTGCGCCGCCTGTGGGTCTGTCCACCACAGAAGTTAGCCGTTCACATTTTGACTACTTACATAATAGTGGACTTCGTTTCCGGTGTCACGGTCGATCGACTCCGTGGACACGATGATGTCAGGAATTGGCGGTGGTGGTGGCGGTGGTGGTGGCGATATCCGCGCCTGCGTCTTCCGCTTCCTCTCCCTCTACCTCTCCCTCTCCCTCTCCTTGTGCACCCATCGCACTCAAAAATTGCGCTCAACCATCACCTTCATCCACTCATCCTCTCCACTCGTCCTTCGATTTTCCGAACGCGCCGAGTAGGTACATACCGGTTGTCAAACTTTACGGCGACGTTTGCACGAATATGGTTTGCACGAATAAGGTTCCGCGGTGGACGAGTGAACGGCCGTGGTGGACAGCTGCGACCGAGTGTCGACGAGCACATGATTACGCGGCAAACTTTACGCGGCAAACTTTTAGGCGGCACCTCATAGAGTAGAGAGAGGCCTCGCTGCTGATGATACTTTTGCTGTGTCGTATCAACTACCAATGCTCTGTCGTGCTATGTATTCGTGTATTCCAGCACTGGCTAACTCAAGCCCATCAACTAACCACCGGCGAGAGAACATCAATTTGTTGCGCACCAAGAACAGACATTCACATGTCATCGGTCATCATCTCCCTGTACAGGGCACAGCCACAGTATCCTGCTGCGCGCTCATGTTCTGCCTTTCCTCCTCCACCTCCTCCTCTTTAGTGATGCAGCATATTTACCTCGCCACGCTGCAGCCATGCACGCGAGTGATATCGCATGCAGAACAATACCTACCTTAGTAGATACTCGGGAATCCGGATTTCACCTACGAGCCCATGTATCGTAGGATACGTAGATACATATTGAGCAGAGCAATAGACAGTGAAACAGTCTATTGATTTATCTCAGCTAAGGCAATGCACATACTCTACTACGAATCGCACCGCTACCAACCCTCCAACCCTCCAATCCTTTATATGACACGACTCCTCCACCGACCACCCACCCAAACCCCGAATGAATTCCTCTCACCGACCCGCTCACGTCGTCAGTGGACTTCCCTATCACGAGGCTTGTAGAGTCGGCTGTAAGCTGGGGGTATCCGTCCGCATATCGCCAACCCCGCCAACCCCGCCAACCCGAGAACCATAGCTACTACTACCTAGCACTATAGTGCAATATCCTCAGCCCGCCTACCTCCACCAGTGACCATATCTCATCCGACCGGAAAGCCGTCCCATGCGCCGTCTCACCCGCCGCACTAGCCAGCGGCCAGCAATCAGGGTGGAACTTTACCTATGGACTTGATGTATTTTCGATATTCTAACAGCCGGTGCCGGACACGTCACGGGTTGCACGATTATATCAAGGCAATCATAAATGTGAAGTGTATTGTATTGTATTGTAGCAGTATTGGTACATATGTGGTATGTTATGGGAAGAGAAACTATTCTAATATTGATGGCACGACAACCGTCAACACGACTTCTCTCCTCCGGTGCTAGATGTAGAGGTTAGAAAAGGAACAGACGACAGATCACAGGATCGGAGTAGGTACTCAACTGGTTCGGATAAATGATAAATCCCCGCCACCAAGGCCCAAGGTCGATTGTGTTACTGAGGATGTTTGTATCGTTGTAGTTGTTGTTTTGTTGTGTTAGAAGCGAGAGCGTAGCGGCCCGCAGGTTGTCTGCGGTGTGGGAGGCTGCGCGGCCTCGCCCACCATACCTAGCCCACTCGTCTGCCCAGGCAGGCGTTCACCTGGTATAGTCAGCGCCGCTATAGTAAACCCGACCAAGCAATCCGGCCAGCTAGGTAGAGGAAACACTTACGCCTTTCCTCGCGGGAAGTTCAGTCGGATTGAGGCTCGCGATCGATCTCATGTTTGTATTCGGCCAACGCTCTCGGATAGCTCTCCGAAGTACGCCAGCTTCGGCCCCCTCAATCCGCAGGATTCTGCGGACACCATTCTCTATTGCATGCCCCAGCCCCCCACCCCCGCGGGAAGCACCGCTGGGATGCGATTTCCCAGGGCGCAATGGATCGTCGAAATCCATTGGGCGCAGCCTGAGTGGAGCTGGATGAGCTGGAGGAGCAGGAGCAGGAGGAGGAGGATTATGGGGTCGATATAGACGTGAGGTATTGTTGTAGTTGTATGTAGCTGTCACGGTTGGCGTGGTTGTCGTGATTATGGTGGTCGTAGTTGTCGTAGTTGCCGTGGTCGTATTATTGTATTGTTGTGTTGTATTATTATGTCCTATCTTTGCTGTTGTAATGTAAAAGATGTGAAAGAAGGAAGGAAGAAGTGGTGGGTAGGGAAGACGGTACGAAGGGTGGTTTGTGGACCGTGGCCGTGGCCGTGGCCCGTGTGTGACGAACGTCACGAACGTCAAAGACTGTACGGAGGGTAGGGTTGCGGCCCTTCCGCCGAGCTTCCATGCCGAGGTTCTGCCTCGAGCTTCTATGCCGACTAATCCAATTCAATTCCACAACAAAACCAAGTGCATAGGATCGCAAGAGCCAGAGTGAGCATACCAGTACGTGCCGGCTTATCTAGTAGGTACTCGAGAATCGGCGTACATAATCCATTTATCCCACCGGCGGCCGGTGTACCCGATATAGTAGGTTCGGGGGGATCTGCGGCGCAACGCCTATATACCTACCGTGCATTATCCCAACGCGGCCGTCGGTTCTTACACGGGACCTCCGAATCTCCCAGCATCGTACTCACGAGTCACTGTAATGTCATACCTAGCGAGCATGTCTGCGCCGCTTCCCTCAAAGCTTAGAGATCCGACAAGACATGTAACATGTATCCAGGTATCTACATGGTACATTATCTCCGCAGCACGGGTGATTGTTCATGAGTGGCTCTGTCCAATGTGTAAACTCCAGAGTCCAGACTCCAGAGATCCAACAGGACATGCGACACCTCTTTGCAACGCGGGTCATAGTTCATGGTTAGTCTACCATACCTAAGTATGTAGGTACTATATAGATGGGTGGGTAAGTAGCTCTGGGCTGTCGGTGTTTTGCCATGCGTTCCAGTCACCTGTGTGATATCGTCGTCCTGTACAATGACCACCGCGTTTCCTCCCAACGAGGTCTCTCCTTGTGCACCCATTACACTCTACTACCGGTAGTACCTTAACCTTCATCCACTCCTCCTCCTTCCACTCCTCCTTCATCCACTCGTCCTCCGATTCCCCGAACGCGGCGAGGCCGGTACCGGGTTCTCCAACTCAAGCCTACCTACCTCCTACGTAACCTGCCTACACACCGGCTATCAAACTTTAGACGCCCGAAGACGCCCCGAGACGTTTGAACAAATAAGGTTTCGTGGTGGACGGTGGACGGTGGACGGTGGACGGGTGGACGGGTGGACGGCCGCGACCGAGTGTCGACGAGCATGTGGTGACGCGGCAAACTTTAGGCGGCACCTAATTAAGAGGGAGGCATCGCTGCTAATGATACTTTTGCTGTTTCGAATCAATTATCGCTGTCGTTCTATCCGTATGTCACAACACCGGCCAACTCAAGCCCATCAACTGACCACCGAGCTCTGCCCCGCCAACATCACCAGATATCACTCTCAACCACTCTCTCACTCTGAACCGCAAATCTTCAGTTTTCTAGATAACGTGAAGCGAAATGAGTTCCATTCCTGTGAGCATCGCCTGCTCCAACTTCCCAGTACGCCCCCCTCTCAGTCTTTTTTGCCTAGCTCCCCAGCCCTTCTCTGTTTCTTTGTACCTTGCCTTCAGCCTTCCACGCTCCATCCCCCCGCGCCACCCTGCAGGCCAATGTCGCCAATCCCCCCAATGCCCCCCCCCGGGGACCTCCTATATCCGCGGCCACCATGTACTAGTATCCGGCAGCGATAGAGTTTCCGTGGTGGCCGCGGCCCGCAGCACCACTAGGGTGCATATTGGGCATCTGGTGCGGCCTTCTCCAACTCATTGTTCGGATTCGGATTCGGGCAAAGTGTTTTGGTAAAGTTGCAAAAAGATCTTGGATCCATTGGCACTTTTTTTTTATTAAAAAAAGACACCGTCAGCATTGAGAGTCCTGTACAGCCTGCAGGAGCATTGAGGGTGTCGGGTAGTTAATGTGTCGCGGGGTATAGGCCGGAAAGTCAGGAAATCATGAACTTACGTTGGTATCCTCGCGCGCACTATGCACCGGACCTCCGCGAGCTCTTTCATCAGCTTCTTGGTGACGCTGGTTTTCGTTGTTGTTGACCTGGTTGTTGTTATTGTTTTGTTGTTTTATTATTGTTTTATTATGTTGTATTATTGCTGTTATGTGATGTGAAAGGAAGAAGAAGTGTGGATGGGGAAGACAGTACGAAAAGTGGTTTGTGGACCGTGGACCGTGGACCGCGGACCGTGGCCCGTGGCCCGTATATGACGAACGTCACGAACGTCGAAGACTGTACGAAGAGTAGGGTTGCGGCCCTTCTGCCGAGCTTCTACGCCGAGCTTCTACGCCGGCTAATCGAATTTCATAATAAAAAAAGGACCGTCAGCGCCAGAGTGAGCATAGAAGTACGCAATGCCGGCTTGACAAACTACAGAGTCGAGAATCGGCGTACTTGATAGGTTCGACGATCCGCTGCTGATCCAGCCACTCTGCATACACATATCACATCACATCACATACAGAGGCCGAGAGCCGTGTGCATACGTCTGTAGAGTAGCTGGGGATCCACCTGACTCGAGTGCTCCCACATGAGCCGCCTGTGGGTCTGTCTACGATAGAGGTTCGCCGTTCGCGAATTGACTACACAATAGTGGACATTGCTTCCGGTGTTGCGGTCCATGGACTCCGTGACTCCATGATATCGCGAATTGGGGGTGGCGGTGGTGGTGGCGATATCCGCGCCTGTATATCCCTCTTCCTCGCCGTCTCCCTCTACCTCTTCCTTTCCCTCTCCCACTCCTTGTGCACCCATCGCACTCAACAATTTCAACCTTCACCTCCATTCACTCGTCCTCCAATTCTCCCAACGCGGCGAGTGCGGTACCGGTTACTCTAACTCCAACTCAAGCCTACCTACCACCTCCATACCGGCCGTCAAACTTTAGCCGCCCGGAGACGTTTGCACGAATAAAGTTGCACGAATAAGGTTCCACGGTGGACGAGTGGACGGCCACGACCGAGTGTTGACGAGCATATGGTTACGAACATATGATTACGAGCATATGGTTACGTGGCAAACGTTAGGCGGCACCTCACACAGGTAGAGAGAGGCCTCGCTACTGATGGTACTTTTGCTTTGTCGAATCAATCATCTCTGTCGTTCTATCCGTATATTTCAACACTGGCTAACTCAAGCCCATCAACTGATCACCGAGCTCAACCACGCCAACGTCACCGAAAATCACTCTCAACCACTCTGAACCGCATAATCTTCAACTTTCAACAACGGGAAGCATAGTCTAGATACCTAGGCTGCATGCGAAATAAACTGAAGATCTCTCTCTCTCTCAACAACGGGAAGCGAAATGAATTGCATTCCATTCCTGTGTACGCCACCTGCTCCAGCTGCCCAGCACATCCCCGCTCGTATCGAGGGCGAGGATGGACTGAATATTCGCCCGCCGTCGCCGTGTATGTGCAGTGAAGGATTGCTGGTACTGGTACTTATGGATGTGATGAATGCAATATTCCAATACCTAGTGTTGGACATGTCACGTGTTGGAAGATTACATCAAGAGCGATCAGGGATGCGAAGTGTAATGTACTTATTGTATTGGTATGCTGGTATGCTGTATTATGGGAAGAAGGACTATTCTAATATAGACTGCGTGACCACCCCCAACATGACTTCTCTCCTCCGGTGCTAGATGTAGAGGTTAGACAAGTCGCGGACGACAGATCATAGGATCAGAGAAGGCAGGTACTCAACTGGTCGGATAAATTATAAATCTCCGCCACCAAGGCCCAAGGGCTGTGTTGTGGATGTCATAGTTGAGTGCAGACCCTTACGGTCGTTACGGGGGTCCCACATTCCCTGGAACTGCGCGAAGTGCTTGAGGAACGTCGGGTCGGTAAAGAGAATGTCGTGTAGCAGCCGTCTTCGTCGACATGGTGGTTTCTTTGGTGCCGCGGGGTGGCATCGTGGCGTGAGGTGCGCTGTGCGAAAGGCTTTCGGATGTGTGTTGGTGGTTGGTTTCGGGAGACGTTGGAATTGGGTTTCCAGCTCTGGCTCATGCCCAGGCTGGCCGTCACCTAGTATGGTCAGCACCGGTATTGTAAACACAGCCAACTCAGTCCGGCCAGCTAAGTACTTACGCCTTTCGTCGGGCCCGCAGCCCCCCCCGGGGACCTCCTATGCTCCCGGCCGCAACACCACCGTGGTGGATATTGGCTGTGATGTGCGGCCTTCCCCATCTCATTGGTCGGATGACTCCGACCAATGAGATGGAGAAGGCGGAAGGTGGAGGGGCAGGGCGAAGAGGTAGGGCGAGAAGCGAAAGGATATCCGCCCGCCCATCGGCGGCCTGCTTGATCAGCGGCAAAAGGTTGTGCTGTTGTGTTGTTGTATTGATAAGTTGTGTTGTGTTGTGATGTGAAAGACGGAAGAAGTGATGTGAAAGGAAGAAGAAGTGGTGGGAGGGGAAGACGGTGGGAAGGGTGGGTTGTGGACCGTGGACCGTGGCCCGTATGTGACGAACGTCACGAACGTCGAAGAATGTACGAATGGTAGGGTTGCGGCCCTTGTGCCGAGCTTCTACGCCGAGCTTCCGCGCCGACTAATCCAATTGAATTCCACCATAAAAGTTATAAAACTAGGACCGCCATAGCCAGAGTTAGTGAGCATAGAAGTACGTATACGCAGTGCCGGCCTGCCTACCTAGTACCTACTCGAGAATCTGCGTGCTTGACAGGTTCGGCCCCGGGGATCCGATCCGCCGCAGATCCAGCCACTCTGCATGCATGCACTTCACTTCCGGTGGTGCGGCCGGTGTACTATATAGACTCCAATGTCCGGCGCGAATTGGCAGTGGCGGTGGCGGTGGTGGTGGGGATATGATATATCCGGTTCTACATATGATTCTCCCTCTTCCTCTCCGTCTTCCTCTCGTTGTGCAACCATCGCACTGAGCCTTCTCATTGGACACAATCTTCACCTCCGCCATCCGCACATCGTCCATCGTCCATCCTCCATCCGCCCCGAGTCTGGTATTACTACCGACGTACCGTACCGGCCAATCCAAAGCTCAATCCTACCAGCTACATACCCAGTAGGCAGAGAAAGATGTCAGGACTCTACTCTTGGGTGGCGGTGGTGGAGGTGGATTGATGTACCCATTACCCACCTACGGTATACAGCTACAGAACTGTGGGATCGAACATGGCTCATCACCCGATATCATAGCTATTTACAGGTACTTGTGTCTGCCACTCGGGTCTCTAGAGATTGTCCACGGCCAGTACATACACTCATAACTCATTCGACAACATACATCGCCAATATACATCCCCTACTCAACCCCAATAGCCTGCGGATTCCAAAACCGCATCTCAGGATCAACCCTCCTCTTAATGCTCAGGAGCCTCTCATACTTCTCACCATAATACAACCCATGCGCCACCTCCGCGCTGTACGTGGGATCGACATAATTCGGGTAGGCCATAAACTGTGTCTCGCCCTGGGGCTCTGTAATACTCCTTGACAGCGCGTCCATAAACTCGATGCCCTCAGCGGGATACGGCCCCGTCTGCGCCACATCCGAGATGGAGTACAGCTGCAGCGTGAAGAACGCGGTTCTGCCCGCGTAGCTGGCGCCCTCCGCGTCCCCGTTACTGATCCGCGAGTTCGCGCCACCGTATAAGTCGGCGATGACCCACCACGGCACCGGCGCATCGGTAGCATCCGCGACGAAGCCGAAGAAGCTCGCCAGACTCGCATTCCCCAGCGCTTCCGGCGTTACCACGCTCTTTGCAAAAAACGTGCCGTGCTCAGTGTACTCCTTCGGCTGCGGCAGCTGCCCGCCGTTATTAAACGACACCAGCGCGTCGAGGTACGGCAGCTCCTGGACGCCGTGCACGGTATCTGCCGGCCACGCGGCGAGCAGCGGCGCGATGGTGCTGTCGAACCCTGCGCGGGACCCCCAGAACACGCCAGAGACGAAGAATTGCGGCCCGAGCTCAATAGCGGGAGTGCGCAGGAACAGGCGCACGGCGAGGTTCGACGGCGCGGAGTGGGCGAAGCCCTGGGTGGCGGCAAAGATGGCCGCTTGTGCGCCCGGGGAGGTGGAGGAAGGGAAGGTGTAGTTGTATACCACGCCGTTGACGGGCGCCGCGAAGGTGCGGAAGCGGAAGGACGTGACGAGGCCGAAGGAGGAGCCTGCCCCGCGCAACGCCCAGAATAGGTCCGCGTGCTGCGTGGAGGAGACGCGCCGGAAGGTTCCGTTCGCAAGGACTACGTCTAGCGACAGGATCGTGTCCAGTGTTGTCCCCCACATCCGACTGGTGAAGCCGAAGCCGCCGTGGAGGGCATGGCCAGAAATACCAACCCTATACCAGTCAACCCAGCCCACCCCCCCATCCCCGCACTGCAGTAGGTACTCACCCAGGACACAACCCATGAGGCAATGCCCTCCCTGCACTCTCAAACAAATACGTCGCAATATCGCCCAACCTCCTCCCCGCCCCAACAGTCGCCACCTGGGTCTCCGCATCCACCTCCAGCGTCCGAAAGCGTTTCATATCGACAACCAGCGAGCCATTTTGTCCACCCAGTCCAAACGCAGCATAACTATGGCCGCCAGAGCGCGCGGCAACTTTTGCGCCGTAGTGGCCTGCGCAGACGACGGCCGCCGAGACTTGCAAGACTGTGGTGGGGACCGCGAGCGCCACGGGCACGTAGGGGAGGCGCAGGTTGAACGGGAGGATTGCGGTGGTGAAGTTGCCGGCGGAGGCGGGGGAGGAGGAGGAGGGCGTGAGGACTGGCACTGAGGCGGCGAGGAGGCATTCTGGCAGTGTGGTGTGCGCCGCGGCGGAGGCGAGGAACACAAGCTGCAGTAGGAGACGCATGGCGAGATGGCGATACGAAACGTGGGGAGTCCGTAACCAGGTCGCTGGATGTGGCTCGTTAAGTACCTGTCCGAGGTGATCAGGCAGAATCAGTGCGGAAAGTCGGAAGGCGAGATCAGCCTGCTATACAGTAGTAGATGGGATGTATGTGCATATCGTATTTATGTCGTGACGTTCGCATTCTCCTCATACATAGCAGTCGGCTGAGTTCCATCCCGCAGTCGGTTGTCTCTCTCTAAATGCCCCTGACTTACTTTGCTGTATGTATGTATGGTACTCTAGAGTCTAGATAGTACTTATACCCGGGATCCGGAGAGCTTCCCCATGGGGCGGGTAGCCGGCCACAGTTCCTCCGGCCGATTGGTTGAGGAAGGTCGGTCGGTCGGACTCATCGCAGTATGCAGCTTTCGTTATTTGCTTTTTTCATTCCGCGGTGCCGTACCGTAGAGACTCCATGCAGCACGCCTACGCGTCGTCCAACGTCAATGAGCACCCACAAAAGTACGCCCCGCGCGAGTGCCTTCCCATGACTGCACCGGATATGTAGGCCGGATAGAATTTCCCTTTATTCGCACGCAAGCAACCAACGCCTAACTCCACGCACCTCGCAATCCCCCTCTACCATCTAGCCACCCTCTACCCCTCCCGCTCCCACGCATCTACAACCTCCCCCTCTCCCTCACCCTACAAACGACAACAGAATTAACCACCTCATTCCATGGATGCACAACCAGTAGCACATCCAAGCCAAGCGCTTGCAATTCGGCGAGCTCAACCTCCTGATACAGCAGCCTCCTCACACCATGTGCGCTCCTCAACATCAGCAGCGCACCATTCCCACACCTGCGCACCACGCTCCTAAGAATCTCTCGCTTCTCGTTTGCACTGCCACCCACCAGCCCCGCGAGCACAACGACATCAAACTCCTCGAGCGCGACCTCCTTGGCGTCCGCGCACTCGAAGGACAGCCGTGCGGCGGCCCCGCCGAGCCGCGCGCACAGCGAGCGCGATACGCTGATTGCCTGTGGGGACATGTCGATGTTGTGGATTCGACGCGGCGGGGGTGAGAGGAGGGTGGACAGGCATATCGAGGTTAGCGGGAGCGGGCCGGAGCCGATGAATGCGAGCGAGCCGATGGGCGCAGGGTGTACCGCGGCGAGCGCGGACAGCTCGAGACGAGATAGGTCCATGTAGTTCTGGTAGTAGGGGAAGGCGCGGAGTGAGGTCCATGCTGCTGTCATCAGCACCACTACCACAACTCTACACGCCGCGGAGAGGGGTACGCACCTTCCTCGCCCCTCCCCTCCTCCGCCAGGATCCTATTAGCCCACCACGCCTCGAGCAGGAACTCGCCCTCTGAGCACTTCGCGCGCAGCGCGTTCGCGATGGCGCGGACCCGCCGGTCCTCGAGGATCGCGGCGGCGGTGGCGGAGTCGTAGGGCCGGATGCATAGCGATACAAGCTCGGAGAAGGCGGCGTTTACGGACGGCGACGGCCCCAGCGACGGAGAGCGCTGGAATACTGCGTAGATGCGCAGGATCGAGGCGGTGATCGCAGTTGTGGGCGTGGAAGTGGGGGCGGCCGTGGGCGTGGCGACGGCGCGCGCAGGCGGCGGCAGAGAGGAGGGAGCGGGTAGGGTCGCGGCGGAACTCATGAGAGCAGGGTGAGGTTCTTGCTGGATTGTGCTGGTCTGGTCTTGTCGGCGGAGAGGGGGGGGGGGGGGGGGGGGGAACAGAACAGGAAGACACGCCCACCATGATAAACGCAGCCCTCTTTCTCCTCCCCTCCTCCTCCTCGTATTTCTCCTCCTCCTCCCTGCGGTTACAACAGCGGGACCCCGCATCTTGCACTCGCTCGTCGGGGAGAAAAAACACCCCTCCCCACCCCTCCCTCCCCCACCACCACGATACTCACTCACTTCACCAACCCCCCACTTCGGAGAAATCTGCAAACTGCAAACACCTTGGTGGGAGCGAGCGAGGGAGCCTGCATATGCAAGGGACACATCATCCATCACGAGCTTAAATAGCTTTGCAGACCTGCAGTGGGTTAAGTTCGGAACTTCGGAGGACGAGGAGGAGCTTGAGGAGGAGAAACAGAAGTGAACTGACTGGTCGCTACGGTTTTCACTTTCTCGCTCGGTGCGGTGCGGAGCGGAGCGGGGTGGAGCGAGGGGCACTATCTTACCTACTTTATCACGCTAGAAAAGGCCGGAGACGAAACGAGACGCTATTCCACCAGCCTACCAGGGATGGTGGAAGATATTTCTTTCGTTTCTTTCGTTTCGCACCTACGGTGGGCGAAGAGAACTTAGAAGTATGACGATGTTGGGTTGGGTTGGGCGGGGCCAGCAAGGTGTCCATGTGCACCTCCGCCATACTATAGAGTACATACATACATCATACATCATACGGCATGTACAAGGGGCGGGCAGAACATTCAACAGAGAAGGCACACACAGCAGGAGGATGGGGAGCGAGGATCCGAAACCATGAATCATGGAGCATGCGGCTATCCACCCATCCATGTGTATGTATGTGTAGAGTTTTACGGGTGCAGGGTGCGGGTGTGCGGATCAAATGCGGTGCGGTGCCATGCGATGCGATGTGGCAGACGATGTTTGGTCCCGTATGTAACGATGAGGGTGTATGAGGGTGTATGTACATACGGTGTTGGCGGAGCGGGTGGGAAGTACGGAGGGATGGATTCAAACTGCGCTGTGTGCGTACATAATGGGATACGGTGCGTGATTCCGGGTTTCGGCGTGTGCCACAGTCGTTGAAAATACCTGTCAAACCAGAGTTGTATGGGAAGTCAACGAGTGATCCCGACGGGACCACGGACGCAGGGCAGCCACAGCGGATCCCGTGGCTGAGCTGCTTTGTCACAGCACCAGCACGAGCACGAGATAGGTACGGTGTCTAGTATCACGTGCCAGCAACTCAGGTACCATGGTCCAGTCCCATCAATGACCACTGTCACAAGTAAACTCCAATCGCTCCCGGCAACTTCTATGTAATATGCATTCCCTCTTCCATTCCTCTTCCATTCCTCTACGTTTCATCACCTCTGCGCTTCATAGCTCCATACACTGCCACTACGGTATCATCTCATCTCAACATGTACATTCAACCTCCATACCTCCATACCTCCACACCTCCATACCTCCATACCCTCCATACTCCCATACCTGCATACGCTCTCTTCCAGTCTTCCAGTCTCCCAGTCTTTGCATGATAAGTATGTGCATACAAACATCCATCCCATCTCATCTCATCCCACCCCATCCCATCCGCCACCCCCGCCCTCTCCCTCTCCCCCTACCACCCACCATCCACCACCACCATCGCTCCATCTAGAAATCGAAAGAAAGAAACAAAAGAAGCAAATACACCAATCTCCGGCCGCAACATCTGCACGCCAAACAGAACAAACACCACAAACACAACAAACACAACAAACACAACAAACACAACAAACACGACGAACGACGAACGGCGAATGACGACGTAGAGTAAAAGGGGCGCAATGCAACGCCCGCTCCGTAGGTGAGTATTAAGTCCGCCGACAAGCAAGCAAGCTATGGTAAAGAACAAGAAGGATAGAATAGGATAGGATAATAACAGTGTAAGAAGTAAGTACGGTACTGTCGTATGTACACCGACCGGGCGGATGTATGAGTGTATGAGTGTATGTACTTAGGGTAGGAAGTAGGTAGGCTCGCAATAAAGTATGTGTGTGTGTGCAGACACGCACCCGCCCGCTTTCACCACCGCCGCATGTCTAAGGTAATAGAAAGAGAAAGAAGAATAAAAACGACGAACGATGGGTATAATGCCTCCCTCCCTCCCTCCCTCCCTCCCTCCCTCCCTCCCTCCCTTCCTCCCTCCCTCCCTCCAGAACCCGCGAAAGGAACCGAAAAGAATATAAACGCCCAGCCCCTGCAGGCAGTGTACCGGTGGTAGTGGCGGTTAGCTGAGCACGACGCCCAGCGCCGCCGCCAGCGCAATGATGGTAAACATTATCCCGACGTATATAGCGATGACCCAAGTGCGTCTGTAGAGCGCTGTTTGTCCACTGTCAGCATTGTCCCCATCCCCCAATGTCCCCATCCCCCCCCCAATAACCCCCTCCCCCCATCCCCGCGTCCAAGGAAGAACTCACGCCTCGTCTCGACCTCTTCACTCATACTGCTCGCGACGGTCACAGTATCCGTCCCCCCACCCCTCCCCCCTCCCCCCTCAAGATCGAAACCCCTCACAATCCTCGGCCCATAATACTCCCCCCCAACCTGCCTCAGGTACTCAGACGCGATGATACTCTCCTTCGACCCATTACCATCATAGACCAGATCGCAGCTGGCGCGCATCGCCGACGTCGGCGGAAACGACACCGGCCGCGGGTGAGGGTGCGTAGGCGGCTGGCGGCGCGGTACGCGCGGGCCGCGCGCGCCCCCCGCGCCGCCGGTGGAGTGTCGTGAGTGGGGCGCGCCGAGGCCGCCGCTTCGGGAGGGGGGCGGTGTGGAGTGCGGCTGCTGGTGTAGAGATGGCTCTGAGCGGGAGGGGATCCGGGAGATGAAGATTGAGTCCTCCGGCACGGGGGAGAGCGGCGGTGGTGGTGGTGGCTGCATTGCGTGGTGAGGTAGAGGGTGAGGTAAGGAGGTGGGGTGTGGGCTAGTGTGTGCCGGTGGCGGGCATGGGCGGCGCAGGCGGCGATAGGGGGCGGTGGGGAGCGCGGAAGTGCGTGGTGGTGGAGGGCTTGCGGGCTGATGATTCGCTCGATTGATCGTTCGTTCGTTTGCTTGTGCGGGAAGGAAACGAGGACGGACGACGGCAAACGGGGGTGGGCGGTTGAAGCTGGAAAGGAGTGTGTAACGGGGGCGGGGGGGGGGGGGGGGCGGGAGGGGAGGGGGCGGTCAATGGATCGGATCGCGCGCACACGTCAGAAAGGAGAGAAGGAAGGGGGGAGGGAGCGAGAAAAGAGCGTGTAACCCGATCGGGGCAGCGATCGACCAGCGGAGAAAAATGAAGCTGAAGAAGCAGCGAACGGACGGAAAAGACAGACACAGACAGGCGTGGACGAGGGGGCAGAAGAGACCGAGAGAGACAGAGACAAAGAGATAGAGAGAGAACCTGCGCTGCAAGCGGAAAAATCTCCCGGATGGGTTGGAGAACTTTGAAGGGAGGACATGCCGTAACTGCACGCATGCATCCCTCCCGCGCCATGCTTGTTACGGCTGTGGTGCGACCGACGGGCTGGAGCGATGATGCGGCCGGTTATCGCAGCTAATTTATTAAAGGGGGCTATTTTGGGGTGGAATTTGCCGGTGTTTGAACTTTGAACTTTGAACTTTGGGACAAGCCTTTCGAGGTGGTTGACATCATCGTGCTAGATTTCTTGGCTTTGAGAGCTGTACCGTGCTATGTGGAGAATGTAGAGTAAACTCCACGCCGTCCTCGCGCATAGTGATGAGCTGCATCATGTGTGCAAAAGTCCGCCTTCTCGCGTCCCACAGTCCACTCGGATCGTTCACTGGATACCGGTAGATGCTCTATCCTCGCCGGCAGCCCGGCAGAAAGTAAATCCTTGCCGGCGTACCTAGTGTCCCAGGGCCGTTTAAACTCGCAAACTCACCGCAACGGATGCGACGGCGAGAAGTGAGTACCTGGTATGTACTCTATGCGAACCTCCAGCGACCAGTCAACACCAGCACCAGCACCGTCGTCATTCTTCAGTGCTCACGCGATCTACTCATTTTCCCGTCCCCTAGATCTTAGGTACCGATCGTATGACAGCTGGAGGTGGTGGCGGGATCATCATACGCTCCCCGCACCCGCAGTCGATCTTGAGGCGATCGCTGACTTTATGCACAGCATAGGTACCTGGGTAGGTATTCGAAGATCGATCATCGGGCCTCCACCTATTAGACTACTAGTATTTAGAGTATGTATGTCACGTTTCCTCGGCAGAGCGCATATCCAACAGCCCATATCGAATCACATCGGGTCTCTAGTAGGTGTGGTAGGTATAGTAGTGGCCTGGTCCGAAACCACCTCGGCCTCAGCGATCCTCTGCAACGCGGCATACGCATCGGAGGTGCATTGGAAGGATATTCTACGGCATGTGCAGGCATGCGCAGTATGTAGGGTATTTCCGAGAAACATCGCGCTCATGTACTGTCACTCGGAGCCGGCGAAAAAAAATCGCAGGGAAGATTCGGTGACCAAACCTTACTGAAGCCAAGAGCAGGAGGAGGGGGGTGAGTTTGACTGGAGAGTACCTAGTACTTCTCCTCAGTGTACTACCAGCTCGAGCCGCGCGCAATCGTCCCCGGGAATGAACGGCTGAAGCCTGGTGCCCGAAGGGATGGCAGAGAGAGGAAAGTGCAGTGCCAGACGTGTATGGATGCACTTGTAGATTTGGGGATTTGTTGAGGTACTACGGTAACTGGTAGGGCTGAAGAAAGACAATGCATGGTGCTTTCAAGTTCCGGTATCTGCACTGAGCAGAGACGACGGTAGTGGACTGTGGACACTGGAAAGTGAGGAAGGCGGCGGTATCTGCAGAGGCTACTGGTATCTAGTGAAAAGTGAAGAAGGCGGCGGTATCTGCAGAGGCTACTGGTATCTAGTGAAAAGTGAAGAAGGCGGCGGTATCTGCAGAGGCTACTGGTATCTAGTGAAAAGTGAAGAAGGCGTCGGCATATCATAGATACGAGCCCTGTTTCATCATTTCGAGAGCGGCGGATAGTCATTCCCCAACTTCAACCGGGCGAGCACTGGGATCGCCCCGCCCTCCTCACTGCTCACTACTCACTGCTCACTACTCACGGTCTGATGAATCGTGATACTCCATCACAGGCACATAACTCATGAATAAACCGTCCGTCCATCCATCCTTCCACCCATCCATCCGCACAAGCAAAGTAGATAAAAGTAGATAACGTATTACCAACACCTACCGCACCGCCATCCACATCCCAAACCAACCCAAAACCAAAACCAAAAAAACGCCATCCAAGTTCCCACCCCTCAGCGACTCCCCCTTCCCTCCTCCCCATACGCGCACCTACCGCCCCTCATGTCTATACCCATCGGCGACGACGCCCCTCTCGGCAGCAGTCTCACTGACAGGACTAACGGGCGTATCATCCTCATCCCGATTCCCATGCCCATGGCTGTGGTCTAGCCCGCGCTCATACGGATCGGCAAACGGGTCCTCATGGCGGCTCACAGTGCTGACACTGACGCTCCGGTCGCGCTGGGAGTCCTCATACCGCGGCGGGATCTCGGCGCCGGGGGGGCCGGGGTAGTACTATCATCATCAGCCCACATCCAACACCACTACCACTATCCAGCACTATCCAGCATCAGTCGGGGGGGGCAGGGGGGGGGGGGGGGGGGGGTACCTTCTCGCCATACGCTGCCGTGCCGCCCGCGCCCGCTCCGCCGCGGAGGTTCGCCGTGCTCTCAGCAGCAGACGCAGCAACACTCATTTCCGTCTCCGTCCCCATGCTCCCGTCTGCGGCAGCAGCAGCGGCGGCGGCGGCGCGCCTGCGGCGCCGCCAGATCATGAACCCGCCTATGGCCAGTAGCAGCAGGGCTACGCCCGCGAGCACGGGCAGGATTATCGCCACGGGGTGGATACTATTCTCGTTGTTGTTGCCGGAGGAGACTAGCGAGGCGCCGGTGGGGACGCCGTTGCCGTTGGCAAGGTCGGCGGCGGACGTGCCCGTGGGGGTGGAGGTGCTGGAGGGGCGCCGCCATCGCCGGTCGTCGTCGTCTGAGTCCGTGTCGTCCGTATCGTCGTTCCAGCCGTTTTTGTGTGCGTCGGCTAGGGCGTGCGCGAGCGGGATGGGCGCTGGGAGGGGGTGCGCGCGGGGTGCCATTGCTGCGGGGTGCGGGGTGCTGGGTGGTGTGTGGATGGGATAGGTGGGCGGTGGGATTTGTTCGGCCGGTCCGGAACAGTGAGCTCTCCTTCAGTATTCAATATTCAGTCTCCTCTAGGCTCTCCCTCCCTTCCCTCCCCCAGCGCAGCGGAGAAGGGGCACGCCTCTTTATGATATGCCCGACTCCTCACCGTCCCTTCCTCGTCCCACACACACTCCACTCACACTCCACCCACACCCACCCACGCAGACTCCGACTCTTTCGCGCGATAGGTTACGGCAGAGTGAGAGCGCGAGTTTGTGTGTGGGTGCCGGCCTGGCCATTCACGGCGAGGCACATCACACTCTGCAGCAGTGCAGCAGTGCAGCAGATCAGCCCCGCCGCTGCGGTGTAATCTGCGACTTCGCTTTACTCTACATACACACTCGGTGGTTACTTGTGTGGAGTGTTGTACTTCATGCACGGACGGGCTGGGACAGGACTGGGCGAATGGGACTGGGCGAATGGGACTGGGCGAATGGGACTGGGCGAATGGGGGCTTGGTGATATGATACTTTGCTCCGATTTATATTGCTGTGCTGAAAACACTGGGTTGTGTGATGGGTGATGTACTGGTACCTCCAGGGTACGATGGAGTATTTCCGCAGGAGGCAGTCGGTGACATGGCCGGCAGTGGATTACCGAGTCGCTGGTGGAGGGAGTCATGGAGTCGGACGAGTGAGCTTTGGCGAGTGAGCTCAGAGCTGGCGAGGAGGAGGAGTGGTGGGGGTGAGCGAAGCGGGGTAAGTGCCGTATTATCGTGGGCACTCTTACCCATGATGTGCAGTACGTGGAGTACATGCGAACGACACAGGGATGCAGCCAGCCAATAGGTGGAGTAATCAATGCGCACGGCACATGCTGGGTGCTTTTCTCCATTTTGTTTTTTGGCGGTGGAGTCCTGACGAGTATGATACGAGGAAGAGGGAGACGCCGGAGGAAGCTGACGATCTTTGCTGTCCTCAATTCCTGAGGCCCGTATGGCAGACAGTGGACACAACAATCGTGCTCGGCGTCAGCCCGGGCGGGGGTGATCCCAGGTTGGTCGAGCATGCCTATCCGGCGTCCGACTGTCTGCCTGTCTGTCGGACGAAGGGCGTAGAGTAGATGTCGATGGATGGCGTACGCGGCCCCGGAAGACGGACCAGAAGCAGATACTCCACCAGTGACAACCGAGTGACAGAAGTCTGCAGTCTGCCCCCCACATCGAAAGCAAGTCGATCGACGGAACAGAGAGTTCTCGGCGAGCTTCGCCTATTCGACGGAACCGTAAGTCTATCTATAACCGGAGTCTGCATATGGAGTACTCTACATACGGTAAATACTTCGTGCTTCCAGAATCGAGGCTGTGTAGATGCACGGTGAAGCATAGCCGTGTGGAGCACTGGAGTTTGGCGTGACGAGCCGGGAGCTACTCGCACGAAAATAGATCAGCGCTCGTGCTCTACATAGACTCTACATAGAGTCTAGTTAGCTCGGTCTCACAGTGTCACAGAACACAGTCTCACAGATCATCACGTAAGTCATACCAAACTTCAAAGTACTCTACCGACAAGGCGACAGCGCCAGGGCGACAGCGACAGCGCCAGGGCTCAAAGCTCAGAGCTTGGGTATGGTCATGACAATGCTGGGCGTATGATAATGTACCAGTACGTACCGGCGAGGACCCGTTGCTGTAGTCTGTCGGTGTCGCTCTCGACGCCGACCTGACGGAGTGCGCGTTCGTCGCCGTCCTTCGACCGAATAAAGTAGCACGACTTACAAGTGTGTCGAAACCCATAGCTACCGGTAATCGGCCCAAAGTGACCGAGAGTTAGGTAGAACGGCCCGACTGACGAGCACCGATAGTTAATCGGCCCAAAGTGACCGACAGTTAATCGGCCCGACGGACAAGTCGTTGATGAGAGAGGACTATCCGCGAATCCTAGCAGTCTGGTCGCGGAGCCTCTCAAACCTCGTGCCGAAGTGTGCGCGGTCGAAAAAACTATAGGATTTTCGAAGAGGTGACGATGTCCGACTAGCGCCCGTCGGGTCCGTATGTAGGAATTCGACTGGGCGAGGCTGGCCGAGGCGTGCGAGAACATTGCTTCTGGGCGGCGAGGATACCGTACCGGCACATACCGTATGTGAGCGACACGGGCGAATTCTCGGGTTGAGTAGACACTCGAGGGCTGGAATTCAGCCTTTACCAACTTCTCACTTCCTCTAGTACTCTACCTATGACATAGCCACGGCCAGTTCGTCTATGTACGAACGCCACCGTTCTTATCATATCGCCACAATCGCCACAATCGCCACAATCGCCACAATCTCCAGCTCAGCCCCACGATAGGCATTCTAGCGCCCGCCCGTCATCCCGCTCGCTCGTCCGCCCGTTCATCCGTCCTCTGCTGCCGCCACCGACGAGGAAAGGAAAGGAAAGTGGCTTGCATTTGCATAAGCACACCCACTACACTGCGCCTAGAGTCTGGAGTCTGGACAGCCGCCCGCCCGCTCATGATAATTATGCCGCCCGCCCTTCCTACCCGCCGCAGCTCGCAGGTTACATCAGGCCATGCACCGCCACCTCTACCGCCACCGCCACATCCACCGGGCTCTAGATATGCTCGTTGCTGGCACCCCACCCGCACCCCACCCGCAGACCAGGTTCACCATTCACCTCATGCCTGCGACCGCCATGCCTGCGACCGCCGCGCCGTGCCTTATGTGATGTCGGAGACTCGGAGGCTGGCCGGTCTGGTGTAGAGTGTTTTCTACTCTACTCTACTCTACATACTATGATTCCCAGCAAATGCACTTTGAGCTGCAGATTAGAGTAGATCACCCCCGGCGTCCGACGCAGCGTCGGCGTCACCGTGACGATATGCATGCCGAAAGCCTCGCCGAAATGCACGCCGAAATGCACGCTGGACTCAAAGGTCTGCGGCGTATGTACATACAAGGCGGCGAGTGGCGTGGTGGGTACATACCTCATACTGCAGAGAAGAGTACAGAAGAGAAAAGAGGAGAAGAGGATTGCATTGCATTGCAGGAGCTGAGAGTCTGAGAGTCTGAGAGTCTGAGAGTCTGAGAGTCTGAGAGTCTGAGAGTCTGAGACGACACGTAGGTACTTGCATAACATGTACCTACTCTAAGGGTCGGTCTCCCTCCCTCCCATCACGACTCCCATCACTCCCATCATGACCCGCAACACGTGGGTTCGCTTCTACGGTAGTAGATAACCAACTCCCTATCTCCCTATCTACGGAATCGTCACTTCCCTCCCTTCTTCACTTTTCCACCGAGAATGCAAAAATTCCAATCTCCGTCTCGCTTGTAGACCATCTCTACCATCTATCTCCGTGGCAAGCAAGCAAGTCCCGAGTGTCTTAGCTAACCAACTAGCTGGACATGGGGGCGTGGCGTGGCGGACCAGGATCATCTCTCTTGGAGGGCATCTGGGAAATTGGGAAATTGGAAGTTGGGGAGGGCGATTGGGATTGAGGGAGGCCAGCGATAGTTACGGAGATGAGGAATATTAATCGGTTTGTGTTCGATTGTTGTTGGTTTCTGGTTGTGATTGATTGAAGATTGAAGAGAGGGAATGGCGGTAGTTATTGTACTCATAGGGCGGTTGTATGGCCACAGCAAGGCCACAAGCAAATTGAGCGAGGATGGGCCAGCGGGAGCCCCTGGCTTGCGGGAGTTTTCTGTTTCGCTGCATCGCTGGTACGCTACTGGGTAGCTGCTAGTATCTACACTGCTAGGCCAAAGTGCTAGTTTACTCTAGAGCATCATCATCATCATCATCGCGATGTGATCGGCGGCGACGGCGGCGGCGCGGCGGCGTGACGGCGAAGAGCCGTGATGGATGCGGTGGTTCTGGTTGGTGCGTGAGCGTCTGTCTGAGGTCTCCGCCATAGGTAGAATAGAGTAACATCAGCCCCGATTTCATTCGTTCATTCGCTCCTCCTTCAAGGCTGATCCTCGCGCGAAATGAAGGTGGGAGCCTGTGTTGTGATTGCTCGAGAGGCTTGCAGACTGCACACGCCTATCATCCGTATCTCTCGTCAGCTGTGGAGAATTCCTCCGCCGCCTCCACCTCCACCTCCACACCGGTGCGCAGTCAGGCCTTCAGGCAGTCATTCCTCTCCGCTGTTTCGCGCCTCTCCTTCAATACCGTATCTTCCCCGCATGTTGCCGACCGACCGCACTGCACTTGCATGGGGACACATTGACACTGCCTGTGGCCTTCCGTATTACATACTGCCTGTTGCCTGTTGCCTATTCCCAGGTATCCACCAGCCAAGCGAGCGAGCGTCGAGCGAACATCCGATATCCACAGATCTTTATTCTCGAGACTCCTCCGCGCGCGCGCGCTCTCGTCCGCCGCCGTCTTGCGGCCATCCATATCCACCGTGTCTCCTCTGTCAGTCCGTCTCGCTGGCAAGATGGCAAGACTGCTGTAGAGTAGAGTGAGTACTTGCCGGAGCGGACACTAATCAGGATACGGTACATGTCTGGTATGATGTCTGGGAGTACACGTCCTGCTGCATCGACGGCCGGGGGAAAGAGAGAAAAAAGCAAAGAAAGACACCAACCACGGTTGAGCGCGTCGGACATCCGCGCAATTGAGATCAATCGCGCAGCGTGACTGGATTAGGCGACTCTCTCTCTCTCTCTCTCTCTCGATTGCCTGGTGGTGGTGGTGGTGGTGGTGGTGGTGGTTGGGTTGCAGTTGTTGGTGCTGGTACATATTGGTGGTGGTGGGATTACGCTTGTATTGGTGGTGGCTCTGCTGCTGCTGCTACTGGCCAGCCAGATGTGATCTGCAGTCCCAGAATACCCAGGATGTACTCTAGGTAACCATCCACATCTTCTAGGTATTCTAGGTAGATACATAGGTACATATCGACGACAACAAGACAAGCACCAGCACAAGCACCGTCAGTTCAGTTCAGCTCAGCTCAGCTTAAACCACCAGGCTTCTCTTCCTTCTCCATTCATTCTCTCCCGCCCCCCATCCCAGCCAGTCCAGCCCCACGCCCCGCCCCCCCCTTCCTTCTTCCCCCCCACCACACTCCCGAGTCGAGTCCTCATTACTCTAGCCGCACCTAAATACTATACTTACACCTAGCTGCTGCTCAACGATAACTTTTCGTCGAGTCCTGCTCATACCTACCATACTACACTCCATTCTCGACTCGATCCGCCTCCACGTCCACGTCTCCGTCTCCAAATCCCACCTCCCACGTCTCGAAGTCTCCCTGCCCATCCATCGGAATCTGATCCGTCGGCTGCAGCTGCGCATCACCCGGGTACTACCCACGTTTACGCACCCCATCCATCTACATCCGCATCGGCACTTGATCGACTCCCGTCGCCTGCCTGCCCGCCCGCCTGTCCAGGTCAGCACTTCCACTTCCACTTCCATTGCCCGTCCGTCCGCTCGGCCTGCTACTCGGGTGCGCAGCGCACTCACTCACCCACTCTCCCTGCTTTCGCGGTCGAAACTGACTTTCCGATCGAATAAGGTTCGTCACATCGCACCTGTCAACACACAGACACACACACGCACGTACACACACACACACACATACACACACGATGTCCAACTTCCGTCCAACACGTCCCACATCGTCTCCCGAATGGCGGCCGAGGACACATGTTTCCTTCCGGATGTGTGCTACCCTTCCAAGTTCCAATTCAGCTGCGAGGGCGGGGGCGGGGGAGGCGGACATGTACTGACGGGCGTAGAACCTTACCGCCATCTACTTATGCCAGCACCATCGACGTCGTCGGATCGTGGGATAACTTTAGCACTGCCATGCCGCTGGAGCAGGATAGGCGCGTTGGCCGCGATGTCTGGAAGGCCATCTTGACGCTCAATGGAGGCCTCGAGATGGGGAGTGAGCATTTTTATTATGTGCGTGCCCTACATCCGGAGTGGACACTCTCCCCCGGGTACCGACCCACGCGAGTGTACTGACCCGTGCGTGCGGATAATTAGTTCTTGCTGGACCGGAAAAATGTCATGCCCGATCCGCAATCGCTACCATCGTCGCTAGCGGTACATCCACGCACCGGCCGGTTAATGTCGACGTTGTTCGTCCCGGTCGAGTTGCCGCCGACGCCGGAGCCGGCGGTCAAGTTTGCGCAACAACAGCAGGTGGAGCGGTCGGATACTCCGGTTTCGTCGATGGGTACCATCGGCTCGTCGGTGTTTGCTGATTTCGATGGAGACGGTGATGATACTTTCATGCAAGCGTTCGTGCAGCCGAATCCGCAGCAACCACGGCATATCGAGAACAACAACAACAGCGGCAGGAAAGGCAACACCTTCCGGGAGCGATTAAGGGCGCGTAGGAGCTCCCTTGCATCGCCAGGCCAGGAGGAGGAACAGCCCAAGCCCAAGCGACGGCGGGGATGGGGACTGCAGCTCAGCGTATCGACCGCATTACTCCGGATGGGCTACCGCACCCCCGCCTCGGACGGACTGGAGTCGAAAGAGGATCTGCAATCGCCACCGCGCCGCGACGAGGACGCCATCGCCGACATCGTCGGCTACCTCCGCAGCAACGACGCCGCCACACCCAAGGCATCGCAGTACATCCTCCCCATGCCCACCACGCACCCCCACTCGACCGCGTCATCGGTGTACTCGCAGAACCCCGACCGCCCCAGCCTAAGCCCGAGCCCGGGAATGTACAGCTCCTTCTACAGCAGCGAGGACGACGAGGACGAGCTCGCTACGCCTGTCGATGTCGCGTTTCCGAAATACTACAACTTTGATGAGCTGAAAGGCGCCGACGCGGGATTGGTTCAGGGTAAGGCGCGCGCAACCTCTCCCCGTAGTGGTGGTGGTGGTGGTGGTGGGGGCAGTGCCGTCGCTAGAGTGTCTGCGCGAACAGGTCGTCGGCGAGATGGCGTGGCAAAGGGAGATTGTCGGGGAGCATGGGTACCTCGGGAGTGTGGTCGTTTGAAGTTTGCTTCCTTTGTCGGCCTCTTGTGCGGGAATATAGACGGTTTCGGTTGTCGATGATTTGCGCTTGCGTTTCAGTTTGTTTTGCGACTGTTTTGCACTGTTTTGCACATATGCGGGATTCTTCCCTTTCCCTTTCTCTTTCTGCTTCGGTCACTGAAATCACATCACTCTGCTCGGCTTTTTTCCTTTTTCTTTTTCTTTTCACTTTTCTCTCGATCATGGCATTTTTTAGCTGTTATTTTCCTTTCTCATGGGGGCATTGAAGATTGCATTGGAGGGGTTTCGTTCACTACTATCTTACTGACTTACTGGCTTACTTGCACATACGCACATCATACATGGACATTCATACACGGTCACGGCAACGGTCGTTCTGGGAGTTTTATTCTTTTTCTTTCTTTTTTCTTCGCTTTTTTCTTTTCAGGGGGGATTTTCTTTTTGCTCGTTTGGGGCTTTCCTTTTTCTTTCTTTCGGGTGGGTGGGTTTGGGGGTTGGGCATTGTGGGGACAATGGGCTGGGTTGGGCTGCAGGGGAACGGGGGGTGGTGATGGAGCGTGGAAGCCTGGAAGCCTGGAAGCACGGTAAAAGTGATGGAAAAGTGCTGGGAAGCAAGGCAAAACGGACGGAGAGGGGGAAGAAGAAGTGCTGGGAAGCTGGAAAGCTGGAGCAGGCGGTGTCGTAGGAATGGAATTCATTTCACTTCCCGTTCTTGGGAGTTAAAGATTTTGCAGTTCGAAGTGAGAGAGTGAGTGATGCTTAGTGATGCTTCTTGACGTTGGCGGGGTTGGCGGGGCTGAGATCGGTGGTTACAGTAGGCTTGAGTTGGCCAGTTTTGAGATACCTATACGGATAGAACGACAGCGATACTTGATTCCATAGATACAGCAAAATTATCATCAATAGCGAGAGCTCTCTCTACCGAAGGAGTATGAAGGTTTGCCGCGTAAAGTTTGCCGCGTAACCACATGCTCGTCGACACTCGGTCGCGGCCGTCCACCCGTCCATCAATCCACCACGGAAGCTTATTCGTGCAACCTTATTCGTGCAAACTTCGCCGGGTGGGTAAAGTTTGATAGCCGGTATATACCTACTCGGCGCGTTTAGAGGATCGGAGGACGAGTAGATGGAGGTGAAGGTTGGAGGTCAAGATTGAGCGCAATTGTTGAGCGTGATGGGTGCACAAGGGGAGGGAGAGGAAGAGGGATACAAGCACGGATATCGCCACCATTCATAGATTCGACGGAGTCCATGGACCGCACCGGAAGCGAAGTCCACTGTTAAGTATGTAGTGAATTTGTGAACGGCGAACTTCTGTGGTGGACAGTCCCACAGGCGGCTCATGTGGGAGCACTCGAGTCGGGTGGAACCCCTGCAGCAGTTACGGCTACGGCTATGGACCGGCTACATCTACATCTACAGCTATCTTCTTCCTTGTATACGTCACGCTCTACTACACGGCTCAAGGCTTTTGGATGTGATCTAATGTGATGTGTGCAGAGTGGCTGGCTGGCCATCTACCAGCGGATCGTCGAACTTGTCGAGTACTTGCAGAGTGCAGAATGGCTGGCCATCTGGCAGCGGATCTTCGAAATTGTCGGGTACCTACAACCTACTACACCCGTCACTTCCCGGTGGGATCAGTGGATTACGCCCATATCGTTCTCGAGTATCTACCGGGCAAGCCGATTCTCGAGTACCTACTTGGCTAGCCAGCACTGCGTAATTCTATACTTCTATACTTCTATACTCACTCTAGCACTGACGGTCCTAGTTTTATTGTGGAATTCGATTAGGTAGTCGGCGTAGATGCTCGATTAGTCGGCGTGGAAGCTCGGCGGAAGGGCCGCAACCCTACCCTTCGTACAGTCTTGGACGTTCGTGAAGTTCGTCACATACGGGCCACCGTCCACGGTCCACAAACCACCCTTTGTACCGTCTTCCTCTCCCATCACTTCTTCCTTCCTTCTTCACTTCACTTCACAATAGCAAAGATACGACACAGAAATACAACATAACAATAATACAACCACGACAACTACGACTACGACCACCATAATCACTACAACCACGCCAACCGTGACAACTACATACGACAATTACAATAATACCTCACGTCTATATGGACCTCATAATTCACCTCCTCCTCCTGCTCTTCCAGCGCCTCCAGCGCCACTCGGGTGGCGCGCATTGGATCTCAATGAGCCATTGCGCCCTGGGAAATCACATCCCAGCCGTGCTACCCGGGGAGGGGGGCAAGGGGCAAGCAATAGAGAATGGTGTCCCCAGAATCCTGCGGATTGGTGGGCCGAAGCTGGCATACTTCGAAGAGCTATCCGAGAGCGTCGGCCGAATACAGACATGAGATCGATCGCGAGCCTCAATCCGACTGAACTTCTCGCAAAGAAACGAAGAAAGACGTAAGTATGTTCTCTACCTAGCTGGCCGGATTGCTTGGTCGTGTTTACTATAGCGGTGCTGACTATAATAGGTGAGCGCCTGCCTGAGCATGAGCTAGTGCTGGGTGTGGCGGGGCGGTACAGCCGCCCTCACCACGTACTACCTGCCAGCTGCCGCTGCTTCCTTGAGCAACTCAATAAAACAACAACCGGATATTCAGCCCATCTTCGCCCTCGATGCGAACGGGAATGTACCAGGGGGCTCGAGCAGGTAGCGTACATAGGAATGGAATGGAATTCGTTTCACCTCCCGTTGTTCTTGAAGGTTGGAGCTTTTCTGGTTCGTAGTGAGAGTATGAGTGATATATGGTGACGTTGGTGACGTTGGCGGGGCTGAGATATGCGGTTAGAACGACAGCGATAATTGATTCGATACTGCAAAACTATCACCTGCAGCGAGGCCTCTCTTTAGAGTATATGAGGTTCCGCCAGAACTTTGCCGCGTAACCATGTGCTCGTCGATACTCGGTCGCGGCCGTCCACCCGTCCACCGCGGAACCTTATTCGTGCAACCTTATTCGTGCAACCTTGTTCGTGCAACCTTATTCGTGCAAACGACTCCGGACGTCTAGAGTTTGATAACGGTATGTAGGTGGAGGTGAAGGATGAGCGTGATTGTTGGGTGCGATGGGTACTAGGAGATGGGGAGGAGAGAGAGATGGAGAGGAAGAGGGATATCGCCACTACCAGCATCACCGCCAATTGGCGATATCAAGGATTCCATAGACTGCACAACCGGAAGCGAAGTCCATTAACAGTCAATTCGTGAACGTCGAACCTCTGTGGTAGACAGACCCACAGGCGGATCATGTGAGCGCACTCGCGTCAAATGGAACCCGCCAGCTGTTACGGATACGGCTATGGACGGGCTATATCTACAACTGTCTTCTTGTGTACGTGAAGCTCTGCTCTACATGACTCCCGGCGTTTGGATGTGTTGTGATGTGATGAGTGCACGTAGAGTGGCTGGATCCGTAGCGGATCCCCCGAACCTGTTGAGTAGGTACAGCGGCCACCGGTGACCGGTCACCGGTGGGGAGTGGATTACACCGATATCGTTCTCGCGTACCTACCAGGCATGCCAATTCTCGAGTTAAGCAAGGCGGTACTGCGTAATTCTATACTTCTATAGTATGCTCACTTTGCCTCTGTCTCGCTCTGGCGGTCCTAGTTTTATAACTTCTATTATGGAATTTAATTGGATTGAATTAGTCGGCGTAGAAGCTTGGCATAGTTACCCTAAAAGCTCGGCGGAAGGGCCGCAACCCTACCTTTCGTACAGTCTTCAACGTCCGTCACATACGGTCCACGGTCCACGGTCCACCCTTCGTACCGTCTTCCTCTCCCACCACTTCTTCCTTCCTTCTTTCACATCACTTCTTTCTTTCACATCACAACAGAACACAACGTATGCAACATAAAAATACAACCACGACAACTACGACTATCATATGACTGCCTTACGACAACACGACAACCGCGACAACCTCGATAGCCGCGATGATCCGCGGGGCTGCAGCGATTAGCACCGCCCCCGGCGGTGGTATCGAGTTACCCAAACCACTTGATTTCAACCCCAACTTTCCTGCTTCAAGCGCCGGGGGAGAGACCCTACCTCCAGTGATTGGAGCCGGGCAAACATATCACCCCACATCCACCACCTCCCCCCCTTCCTCCACCTACTAGCACCCCCGAACCACCCGGGCCGCGCCCAATGGATCTCAACGATCAATTGCGCTCTAGGAACCTGTATTCCAGAGGTGCTTCCCGGGTGGGCAGGGGAGGGGGAGGAGAGAGAGCATGCGAGAGGGGGGCTGCTGGCCCCGGCCGCAGAAAGATGTAAGTACTCTACATGTCTGAACGGATTGCTTTGGTTGTATCCACTAGGTATAGTGGCGCTGACTGGGGGTTCTTGATAGGTATGGGGAGGCCTCGCAGCCATCGTTATTATCCACCACCTGCCGGCTGCCGCTGCTGCCTCCTTGAGCAACACATTAAAACAACAACTACAACTATACAACCATCATCAAAAACCCTTAGGCCTTGGTGGCGGAGATTTAACATTTATCGTTTATCCGAACCAGTTGAGTACCTACCTTCTCCGGTCCTGTGATCTGTTGTCTGTTCTTTGTCTAACCTTGACACACAGCATCGGAGGAGAGAGGTCATGTTGGCGGTAGTCACGCTGGCTATATTAGAATAGTTATTTTTCCCATAATATTGCATACATACCAATATAATACATTACAATGCAATACACTTCACTTCTCTGATCGCCTGTGATGTAATCTTCCCACATGTCCAATAATAGCTAGCTATCGGATCATGATCGCAAATACATCACATCCATAAGTACCAGTAGCAACAATCCTCCACTGCACATGCACGGCGACGGTGAACGGAGATTCAGTCAATCCTCGCCCTCGATGCGAGCCTGGATATGCTTGGGGGCTTGAACAGGTGGCGTACATAGGAATGGAATAGAATTCATTTCGCTTCCCGTTCTTGAGGGTTGAAGGTTTTCCAGTTCGGAGTGAATCAGAGTGATATCCGGTGATGTTGGCGGGTTGAGCTCGGTGGTTACGGAGCCAGTGTTGAGATATACGAATAGAACGACGGAGATAATTGACTAGCCCCGGCAAAAGTATCATCAGCAGGGAGGCTTCTCTCCACAGTATACGAGGTGCCGCGTAAAGTTTGCCACGTAAAGTTTGCCGTGTAACCATATGCTCGTCGACACTCGGTCGCGGCCGTCCACCGCGGAACTTCCACCGCAGAACCTTATTGGTGCCACCTTATTCGTGCAAACGTCTCCGGACGGGATAAGTTTCATAGCCAGTATGGAGGTGGGTAGGTAGGTGGGTTTGGGTTGGAGTTGGAGTAACCGGTACCTACCGGACTCGGAGCGTTTGGAGAATCGGAGAATCGGAGGACGAATGGATGAAGGTCGAGTGGAGAGGAGGAGTGGATGGAGGCGAAGGTTGAGCGCAATTGTTGAGCGCTATGGGGGCACAAGGAGAGGGAGAGGAAGAGGGAGAGGAAGAGGGGTATGCAGGCGCGGATACCGCCGCTACCACCACCGCCACCGCCAATTGGCGATATCATGGAGTCGACGGGGTCGATAGACCGCACCACCGGAAGCGAAGTCCACTGTTGTGCAGTCAATTCACGAACGTCGAACTTTTAGAGATCCCACTCGATTCCACTGGCGGCTCATCTGGGAGCACTCGAGTCGGGTGGAACCCCCAGTGTTGAGAATATAGGTGTGAGATGATATTATTCGGTTGCTTGATTCATTCGCAGAACACAGTGGATGACCAGCTAGACATACCCGACAGTAAAGCAGAACAAGCAGCAAGTATGAGAATAAACAAGTTTCTCGCGGCGCACTCGAGGAGGCGCAAAACATGGCGCATATGACCAATGACAAATGTGTACTATCTTGGACGAGTGACAACGGTGGCCTTTCAGCCAGAACCGAAAATCGCAACACCCAGCAGCAGCCGCGGTTTTGAGTAGACAGGCTACATCCATCTACAACTGTCTTCTTGTACGATACTTACCTTATACACGGCTATCGGCGTTTAAATGTGATGTGCAGAGTACAGAGTGGCTGCCCGGATCGTCGAAATTGTCGAGTACCTACACCGGTGGCCGGTGGGTGGGATAGGTGGATTACGCCGATATCGTTATCGAGTACCTACCAGGCAGGCCGATTCTCGCGGTAGGTACGCCGGTACGTCTATACTTCTATACTTCTATGCTCACTTTGGTGCTGACGGTCCTAGTTTTATTGTGGAATTGGACTTGATTAGTCGGCGTAGAAGCTCGGCGCAAGGGTCGTAACCCTACCCTTCGTACAGTCTTCGTCACCCACGATCCACGGTCCACGGCCCACAACCAACCCTTCGTACCGTCTTCCCCACCCACCACTTCTTTCTCCTTTCACATCACTTCTTCCTTCTTTCACATCACAACACAACCCAACTTAATACAACTTAATACAATACAACAACACAACTATTTGCCGCTGTTCAAGCAGGCCGCCGATGGACGGGCGGCAATGGACGCTGATTCCCCAGATGGAAGAGGCCACCAGTCGATCAGCTCGATCCTGAACAACAATCATGCCGGCACCACTGGTGAGGATGTTCCCATCGAGTCGAGTCTACTCGCTCTTGGGATTGTTAACAGTGCCGAATTGACCCCGGACCCGGATATACTTTCGCTCTCGCTGCTCCATCTTCGCCCTGCCCCTTTACCTTCTCCATCTCATTGCCCGGATCCAACTCCGACCAATGAGATGGAGAAGGACGCACATGACACCCAAGATCTACCACGGTGGTGCTGCGAGCCGCGACCACCATCGCCAGGCAATCGCTGGCGGATACATGGCGGCCGCGGACACAGGAGGTCCCCCAGGGGGTCCCCCAGGGGGTGGAGGAGTGGGGGGTGGAGGGGGGGCCCCAGCTCCCTCCCTCCCCGTTCACTCCCTTACTTTCTACTTCGCATTTCGGCTTGTCACACGCTTCCACCGACAACCTACAGGTATTTACAGTCCATCTCCCCCTACCACTTTCTCTCCACCTGCTAGCCCGACGAAAGGTATAAGTACCTAGCTGTCCGGGCTGAGTTGGCTGTGTTTACTATAGCGGTGCTGACACGGACGCCTGGAAGCAGCAGCTGCAGTTCACCTCAAGCCGAGCAGGTTCCTTCTACGCGGGATATCATCGAAGAAGTCACGATGATTCCCGCAACTTCCTTTCGACGCCGTTTGATGATGGCCGTTGCTATCATGTTTGCTGTATCTACGGATTGCTCGGGATCAGCGACGAAAACGGAATCCGGCTGCTACACGACATTCTATTCACCGACCCAACGTTCGTGAAGCACTTCGCCCAGTTCCAGGGCATGTGGGAGCACCGGAACGACCGCAAGAGTCAGCATTCAACGATGATATCCCACACATAGCCCTTGGGCCATGGTGGCAGAGATTTATCATTTATCCGAACCAGTTGAGTACCTACCTTCTTCGATCCTATGATCTGTCGTCCGCGACTTGTCTAACCTCTTCATCCAGCACCGGAGGAGAGAAGTCAGGTTCGCGGTGGTCGCGCCGTCGATATTAGAATAGTTCCTCTTCCCGTAGTAATACTGCATACATACCAATATAATACATTACAGTTAAATTCTCTGATCGCCTGTGATGTAATCTTCCAACAAGTCTACCATTAGCGATGGGAAAATCACATGCATAAGTACTAGGTAGTACCAGCAATCATCCACTGCACATGCACAGCAAATATGGACGCAAATTCCGTCCATCCTCGCCCTCGAAGCGAGCAGGCATGTGAAAAAGTATTTGACTGTGGGATGAGTGGTTGGTCGATGAAGGAATCATGCCAGATAAAGGGCTGGAGGGTAAGTAGTGGCACGATCTTTGATAGTAGAGTGTGTAAATTGCTCTATCTAGCTGGAACAAATCATTACTGCACGTAGTTTTATCTGTTCAACAGGTACCTATCTATCTTACGGTGCATGGGTACACAGGTGAAAGTCGGTTTTCCGACTATTGTTCAGATCTGCATACGATATCACTCACGCACATTGCTGCAGCGAGGTGGGGTAAATATCGAAACACTTGTGAGCGAAGGTTAGGAAGGAGACAAAGAGAAGGAAAGAGAGGTGGTCCACAGCGGAGGTGTTCGCGGATGAGTGGTGCAGCGATGCAATTCTACAGTTCCTTGCAACGCCGGATATGGGGAGGAAACCTTCGCCAGGCCTGGAGGAGGAGGAGGAGGAGGAGGAGGAGGAGGAGGAGGAGGAGGAGGAAAGCATCGCATCGGGGGTAGATCATGAGTGCTTAGCAGGATACCGTGTCTGCATCTTGTGCAGGGAGGTGAGGGGCGACGAAATGTGATTGTCTGTTCTTGGTGCAAAAAAAATTGATGTTCCCTCTATCTCTCTCTAGATGATACTCTCATGCAAGCGTTTGAGCAGCCTCGTCCGCAGCAACCACGGCATATCAAGAACAACAACAAAAACAGCAGGAAAGGCAGCACCTTCCGGGAACGATTAAGGGCGCGTAGGAGCTCCCTTGCTTCGCCGGGCCCAGAGGAGGAATAGCCCAAGCCCAAGAAACGGCGGGGATGGGGCCTCCAGCTCAGCGTATTGACGACGATCCTCCATATGGGCTACCGCACCCCGGCCTCGGACGGATTGGAGTCGAAAGAGGATCTGCAATCGCCACCGCGCTGCGACGAGGACGCGATCGCCGACATCGTCGGCTACCTCCGCAGCAACGACGCCGCCACACCCGGAGCACGTGGCTGGATCTACAGACTACAGCGGATCCCCCGAACCTGTCGACTCTCGAGTATCACCAGCCGCCGGTGGGATAAGTGGATTGCGCCAATCGATTCTCGAGTACTACGCAAGCTGGCACTGCGTACTTCTATACTTCTATACCCACTCTGCCTCTGTCTCTCGCTCTGGCGGTCCTATTTCTGTAATTTGTATTGTGGAATTCGATTGGATTAGTCGGCGTAGAGCCTCGGCGTGCATAGAAGCTCGGCGGGAGGGCCGCAACCCTACCCTTCGTACAGCCTTCGACGTGTGTGACATTCGTCACACACGGTCCACGGTCCACGGTCCACCTCCTACTCTTCGTACCGTCTTCCTCACCCGCCACCTCTTCCTTCTTTCACATTACAACACGATAATACAACATAATAAAACAATAATAAAGCAAGAAAACAACAGCAATTAGCGCTACAACAACGAAAACCAGCGTCACTAAGAAGTTGAAGAAGGAGCTCCCGAAGGTCCAGTGCATAGTGTGCGTGATGATACCTCCGTAAGTTCCTGACTTCCTGACTTTCGGCTTATACCTGCGACACATTCATTACCCGACACCCTCAATGCTCCCTCCTCCACAGGACTCTCAATGCTGATGCTGACGGGTCGCCTCTGGAACAAAGTGCGGAGGTCACGGATCTAACAAGCCGTAATCGAGACTACCAATCGTCGGAAGATCGCAGAAAAAAGAGTATGGTGGGATCAAGTTGGGAAGACGCAAAGTATGTTTGAGAGTGTTGGGCTTTTGTGAGATCGGGGTTTAGTTTTCAGTCTTGGCCTGTTTTCAAAGTACGACCGGATCAGAGATCTTTTTACAGCTGATATCTCGGCCTCAAATTTCATGCTTGAAGCATTGGAGGAGAGAAGTCCAACACTCCCTACATAGCTACATAGCTATTGGAGCTTCGCAAACACATCACCCCACAACTACCGCCTCCTCCTCCAGCTCCTCCAGCTCCAGTCGGACCGCGCCCAATGGATCACAACGATCCATTGCACTCTGGCAACTTACATTCCAGCGGTGCTTCCCAGGCGGGGGGGGGGAGCGACATCATATGGGGGGCTGCTAGCCTCGGCTGCAGAATGGCGTAAGTACATCCTCTACCCAGCTGGCCGAACTGCTTTGGATGTATTTCCTATAGCGGCGCTGACCATACCGACTGCCAGATGAACGCCTGTCTGGGCATAAGCCCGCATCAGGGAAAAAAAATCCGTTGGGTGCGTGTAGACGGTCCTGACTCTGGTAACGCTGGGAATGTCCTCGAGCTATTGCATAGAGTGAATGCCTAGTTATTTCCAGTATGAACGACCAATTCCCAAGGCTGGGCTATGATGGAGGAGGCCGCGCAGCCTCCCTCACCGTAGACGACCTGCCGGCCGCTGCGTTCTCGCTGCACAACACAATAAAACAACTACGACCATACAATCATCCTCAATAACACAATGGGCCTTGGGCCTTGGTGGCGGAGATTTATCATTTATCCGAACCAGTTGAGTACCTATCTACTCCGATCCTATGATCTGTTGCCCGCTTCTTCTCTAACATCTACACCCAGCACCGGAGGAGAGAAGTCATGTTGGCGGTAGTCGCGCCGTCTATATTCGAATAGGTACCTAGTTCTTATTCCCATAACATGCTACATACATACCCATACAATAGAATACACTTCAAATCTCTGATCACCTTTGATATAATTTTTCAATAAGTCCACCACCAGCTATTGGGTGGAGGTAGGCCGGCTGATGATGGAGGACTACGGTAAGGTGATAGCTAGGTATGGCTGGTATTGGCACAACTCGGAGTATAGTATGTACACTTCCGTAGCTAAGACAAATCTTTATTGCAGGTATTTTGATCTGTTAAATAGTTACCCATCTATCCTACGATGCCTGGGTATGCAAGTGTAATCCGGATTCCCGAGTATTGCTCTGCATGAGATATCAGTCACGCGCATGGACCACCACTGGCACCGATTTCTTGTAGTGCACCTTACGGACGGGACTTTTAGAATCCCATCCGGTAGGGAGGTAGGTAGATCCACTGAAAAACCCTCCGACGGAGTGTGGTATATCTCCACGATGGATCTATCCCCTCTTTTGAGTTGTGGAGCCGAGAGTCAATGCTAGAAATCATCATTTCCCCAACCAGCTAATATCGAACGGTGAACCCCACCGCCGATGAGCATCCCCAACCATAAGTTCCCGAGAGCTTCAGGCTGCCTCTATGTACGGCTGGAAGCAATTAGTACTCCACAGGTCCAAACCACAAATATTCCGACACGATGAGAGTGAGTCCACTCGCAACTCCAATCGCGACTCCCGCGACTCCCGCCTAGAGAAAAAAAGGCTGTCAGCATAATACATCCCTACCCACCGAGTCCCCCGCTCAAAACACACCTTTTGTTCCCTCCCCCACCCCGCTCTCAGCGGCTCAAGCAAGAAGACCACCAGTCCCGCAAGATAGAGTATGATACACATTCCGAGGAAGGTATGCGCCAGTCCCAACGAGAAGACACAGATGCCCCTCCATAGCACGCCGGTGCGCGTCTCGAATACGCGCAGAACCTTCTCGATCCGGTTCAGTGACATGGCGTGCGCCTCCACCGAGCCCAGGTAGATCGACGCGAAGCCCGTGAATATCGACGCGTACCAGAACGCCAGCACTGTCCAGTGCGCTGTCGCGATGGCGCCGAACTGGAGGCTTGTCGCCACGACTGCTACGACGAGGGATGCCTAGAACATCACGTCAGCAATCGAACCGAACCTCCGCGGTGGAGGCGGGGGTATGGTGACAAACCACAACGCCGACAGATCGCATGTATTCGTTTCGCCAGTCTAGAAATTCCTTGATCGCGGCGCCGCGTGGACCGCCGTCGTTCACGATGGCTTCCAGTTTTATGTACAGGACTTTGAAGAGAGGCATGGTGTTGAAAAAGGGATGTATCGGTTGCGAGCGCGGTGTTCTTGCCATCGCTGTCGGCGTTGACATTGCTGCTATAGTCGTTGCAGAAGGGCCCAATTAACTGGGCAATGAGGGATCCAAGGTCGACGATATCTGTATACGATGATCAGTAGTTATGCACTGCTATGTACGGACCTTTTTTTTTGACAAGCGTAAAGGGGCCAGATGATCCCATGAATCTCCCCGCCGAGACTTGCATTATTCCGCAGTTGTCGGATACGATGGGGTATGGATTGTACTAGTAGCTGTCATGTGTCTACCTGTCATTGACGATGTTTCAGAGTCAGCTGTAGTTAGAACTTTGGCATCCGAGATTTTGTGAGATGTGACTGGACATGATGTCTCACTCCCGTCACCATCCATTCCGGTCGAATATGCAGGATGCTGGGTCAAGTTGCGGTTCGGTCCTGGATCGTTCAGTGACTAATTACTAGTAACTGCTATGCAACCCATTCCTTTCATGCCGTATGTAGATTATTTTCTGCGCATAATCTACGGATTAGTTAGACCAACCCCCGCAACCTTTAAATAAGGCATTATCGGATGAAAGCTTGTGGAGAACGATGGGTTTGTGCGCCCAGAACGGCCCCGGACACCAGGAACCACTGGCTGCTCAGCTCTAGCCGTCGCATACAGTCGCCATGTCCAATGTCTCAGGAAGGATTTCGACTCTCATTGGACTTTATTGGACGAAAATTGTTTGAGGACGCTGAGTTCAAGTCTAGGCAACGGCCGCTTTCGCCGGTGGTGATAGGATATGACGCTAAGAGGGACCTCGCCAGGCTAGTCCGCGTAGAATTTAGAGGGCTCGACTGACTGAAGGCACGACCATCTGACAGGCTTGACAGGCCCGACCAACTTCGAAACCTGACAGGCCCGGATAACTGACAGACCCGAATACCGAATACCTGACAGGCCCGACTAACTTACACACCTGACAGGCCCGAATACCTAGACGGCCACTCAGCTAGTGATGATCAAACAAAAAAACCGCCTGCAGCGCAAGGCGTGTCACATGATACGTTCGCGTGATATCTAGTGCTTCACTGGTGATGCGAAAAACAAAAACCATCACCACCTCGAGAGGTTCTCGGTCATAGCCAAGTCACTTACTGGTAACAGATATCCCAGATACGTAGTTATAGTCAATTCTCACGAGACAATTGTAGCTAAACCCCTCAAATGTATCAAGATTTCCATGGTCCTAGATCCAGGACGTTTTGCCGCGCTGTTTCGATCGGTTAGAATTCCGTCCAAGCAGGTATCATCGGAGAGAATTGTATGGATATGAACAGTAGACGGAACTGTGGAGTTGAGGCACAGGTCACTTGACGGATACTGATAAGTCCTCTTTCCAACTGGCAGTGAAAGCAGTTTATAGTAACAATCAAACTACCTAGGTTATAAATCACAAACAAGCTGCACTAACTGAAAGTCTGACGCCTGAAAAATAAATTGAAATGCCTACAATATAATCCACCCGCTAACTGAACCAGTTCGTTGGCTCCAATATTCACAGCCCTGCACTCACCTCCGAGATGTGATGCCGCACGATCTCAAAGGTTGAATCCTGAGGGCTACTAAACTTGACGATGTTGGAATGGTCTTCGTGTACCGGAATCGCGACCTCCGAATCGCCCGGCAGGTCAAGCAAAGCCGAGTCATTAGCCACCGGAAAAAACCAGTCACCACTCCTACTAAAACCACCACTCGGACCCTATTCACGATTACTATGCGATAGATGAATGTACCCTCGGTAGTGCCGGGAACGTACCTTGACCAACTTTCGGGACTTCTTGGTCTCATAGAAGCTGAAAACCTTGAACTTCCCTACCGCAGCGATTCCGATGAAGCCTTCCAGTTCAGTTCGTAGTTCCTGCGAGCTCGTATCGATCGATTCCACTAGCCGCGTTCTTTCCGGCTGTTCATTTCTATCCACCATACTCAGGATATCTTCCGTCAAAAGTCCGCGATGTGGCGTGCCGAAGAACATGATGCCGCGAGTGGCGGTGAAGATCGCATATTGCGTAGGATCGGCAAATTTTTCAGCTCTGGCCGCGGATACTAAAGTCTGCGAGAAACGTTGATTCATCCGTCAGTGTCCAAGTACCTAACCTAGCACGGTGTGGCGCAACTTACTTGAGCCACGATGATACCACCAAAGCTGTGACAAATGAAGATAAGTGGCCGATCCGTAGACTAAATCCCACTATTAGCCGTATCATAGTAGCCGGGAAAGCATTTACATACCTCCGTCAATCTTCGCGTCATTTTGAGATCCTCTATAAACGCACGTTTATAGTCTAGTATCCTGTGCATGCCCACGGTGCTCCCTAGTTTGGAGTCGTAGCCGTATATCATTGTTCTGCAAGTGGGAAAACTTTCCGAGAGGAAGTCGCGAAGCCACATCTTTCCGGATTCTCTTGACCTCCAAGATCCGTAGGCATGGCCGTCGAGGCCCGTGACGGCGACGATACTATGGGCGACATCCATAAGTACGCAATTGCATCGGCATTATCCTAGCTAACTAGCGTCGCTAGTGGAGGCTTACTCGGCAGTGACAGCAACTCCTTTCGTTGTGGGATAGAGCTGTGTGAGTCCATGAAAATTCCTGTCGAACAACAGCTGTCCCTTCTCAGTATCAATCAGGACGCTGTCGCGATTTCTGATCATCTCTTCTAGAGATGTCGGTGCTTTTGGTAGGAAGGTAACCAGCGCAACGTCAATGACATCGTGCGAGTAACACCCGGGGGAAATCATCGCCTGGATCTGGATGGTTCCATCCTCGGAGAAGAGCTTCTCGAGTGCCGTGACCAATTCCTGTTCGGTGAGGGGGCGTTTGATCCCGGTGGCTCTGTAGACTGCTGGACGTGATGATGGTGCCATGATGTTGTTTGTATGTGTCTCTGACTGTTTTTACCTGCCTATCGACGGTGGGACCGACAGTTGTGAGGGTGAGTCCCCTGGGACCCCCGCTCTTCGAAAAGGTGGGGAAGTTACCTGCTTCATGCGCGGCAATGGATGCGGGCGCAATGACGCTAGTACGAAGATGGCCACAGCCAGGTGATACTCAGTGACTCGCATCCTGACGGCGACAGTCAAGTGAAGAATTGTGAGCGGTGGATTGTGAGTCTGCAGTTTGGGTTCAGGGGTTATCAATGATGTTCTACCTCGATTCCAGTAGCAATGCGAACAAGAATGCGGCCTTTGCGTGGTTTGATCTGGCCAAGGGCAAGAGCGGTCAACCGTCCGTGCAGTCCGTCTTTGTTGTTGCCCGAGACGGGACGGAATTACTCGGGCTGAGGAGAAGAACTATAGTCGTCCGGGCTGGCGAATTGAGGATAGATACCCTATAGGGTCTCGAATGGACTAGGATATATGTATGCAGTGAGGAGACTCAGCGGCAAAGCCTTTCATCCTTACCAGTAACTATCCCCTACATGCCGGGGCGGTTGTAACTTTGTTAAAGTATAGTAGAGTACATGCGCATGCCCGATCGAAAAGCGCCACCGCATTTGCACGATTGCTTCGGGGAACGTTTTATTGAAGTCCGTACGGCTCGAATGCATATGATATCACTCGCTAGAAACATATCTGCTCCGACATGGATTAGATCAAATTCATGTACTCGCAGCGTGTATATCGCTATGATCTAGTGTAGATTCTAGGGCGGTGAATAGGGCCTCCAGTCGGTCTTTGGGGATGTCTGACATGGGACGGAATTAATCGGGCGGAGGAGAACAAGAACTACATCCTTCCGGGCGGGCGAAATGAGGACGGATATTGTTGAAACGAGATGAAGATGTCAATTGCAACTATGGATAGGGCGGTGTTTAAATACACAGTGAGCGGCCAAATTCTTGGTGCCGAGTCCATACTTTAAGGTTCCAGATGCTGAATCCACCTTTAGGTTCTGAAGCCGGATCCAGAATCTAGGTTCTGTCTTCCAATTGCTTGGCCGCCCATGGCGTCGCCAGAACCTACCTTAACATCGTCTAGGTTCTGCCATCCGATCGGTCGTCGCCAGAACCTGCCGTCGCCAGAACCTGCCGTCGCCGGAACCTGCCTCAACAGATACCCTACAGGGCCCGGGATGGACTGGGTCACATGGGGACTGCTGGCGGCGGCGCCCGAATGAAAAATTTTCAATATAAATACACAGGAATCTCAAATCCATCACAATGCCCGTGCCTACCACCCCCAGCACCGTTGTCTATCCCACGAGCCCACCCGAACCCTAGTCCTCTGGAAAACATGCCCGGGACGGGCCCGCCGTACAATCCACTAGCGTAGTGCTAGACTGTAGTCCGGACGGACGGTTCACTACCCTAACGTCGGCGACAGTCAAACGAAGAATTGTGAGCGGTGGATGATTATTCTGTCGTTTAGGTTTGGGATGCGAACATGAATTTGGCCTTGATTTGGTTTGATCTGAACAAGGGCCGGGGGAATTGAGCTACTTCGTCCTTAGATGAGAGGCAGTGACGTCGCAGACGATCCCAGTTACTGTTGGAGCTATTGAGGTGGTTCGGAAGAGACCCCCCATCAACTAGCTTTCTGTCGACCACTGCCTTGAGGAGGGCTATTGTGGTCTCGGCCGTTTCGAGATGGTACCGGGTCTTCAGCGCTTACCATGCTTCTGCGGCGGTTTGTGCCAATGCAGTGGTGGGGAGGATGGTGGGATCGACGGCCATGTTGATCATATGGTGTGCTTGGGCGGTGACGACATCCCATTTCCTAGCAGAAATGTCGGTCGCACGGGTGCCGGTAGCGGGGGTATCCAAGGTCTCAGGTGTTTTACCGATAATACTTTCGGTCTGTCGTACGAGTTCGCCGTTGACGATTTCCCACAAGCAGCATGCTTTAAAGGCAACGCTCCAGGTCCTGGCCCAGACGGCGTAGTTACTCTGGTCAAGGAGTTTTGGTAGGCTATCGAGGTCTAGCGAGGTGGCGTCAATGCTGGGGGCCATGGTTGCGGATTGGGGGGGGGGGGGGGGGGGTGGATCAATTCGGGACGGTGGGGTATGATTGTGGTCCTAATGCAGCAGGCCCGGGCTCATAACGTGCTGTCTGGACGGTGTGGGGAGAGGAGATCGTGCAGGGAGAGGACGCGGTATAGAGGGAGAGAGAGGGGGAGAGAGGGAGAGCTTATGAAGGACAATAGTTCCAATGGTGTATTAACTTCCCGACTCGATAAAGAACAGATGCAAAAGAACGGGCAACATGGTGAGGTTTATATAGGAGAAACAAAAGCCTAGGCCCTACTATAAATTTCCTGACATACGTCTTCCAACAAACTATGTCGCTCTATCTTACTCGAATGTTTTAGCTTAATCGCGAAACTCCTACGTATCGCTCAGCTGTGGTGTCGAATAAAGGCTATAAGCACAGGCCGGACCTAAACCCCACTCCCGCCAAGCTACCGAGCGAGGCTCTCGTCACATGCTCTCAACGCTGCTAAGCCACCCTGGCCGAGCTTCTGCCACGTGCCTCTGATCCTCGCCAATCCTCCACGCGGATCAAGACCCCTATCACGTCGCCAGCCACTGCGCGAGCCACACACCAACGCCACATTTTTCTACAAATTCAACATCTCTACGTACCTGGTAGGGAATGCTTAGAGGAATGACTGTTATCTAAATGTTAGTTGGGTAATGTAGGGCCTGCTTGGGTGTCAACTGCATTTCGAATCGGCCATACAAAAAGTGAGATGCAGTAATTCGAACCATGAGTTTTGGGGGAATGGGTGACTGTTTGGCACGCCATCCCAAGTTGAGAATTTCAGAAACTGTATATTGCCGACTGAGCCACAATACATATGAAAAGTATGGCGTGCTGTTGAAAATCTGGGTTGCCGAACGGGTGATCAGAGGAGATGAGAGTTTGCAGCTGTTAACCGAACGGGTCCCAAAAGTGAGTGTGTGGCAATGGGAAAAAGGAACAAAGAGCGATTAACTGGGCTGTGGGTGAGGCGTCGGCCGTAGAGTATTTTACTTGCCGTAGGTGACAGGTATGATTGTTGCACAACTACAGCGGCGTTGCGAGAATTCCACCCGGGTTTTAGGATAGGAGTACCGGGGGAGCCCACGGAAACTCACCAACTATCCAATTATCTCTACTACCATTACTAGTTCTATCACCAACCACTATGAGCGTGCGGCATACAAAAACACACCGTAGCTAATCGTCAGCTGCTTCGGAACCGGTGTTCTTCAACTGCCGATCATCACAAAGATACTCGAGTAATCAGAGTACCTAATCAAGTAGTTGCCTACGCACCTGCCACCAGCCACCTGGACCGCCGCGGAGGGTGTGGTGAGGTGCCGTGGATCTTCTGTGGCACGCTCGGGGCAGGGCTCATCCGTGTCTGATGCAGCTGGCGGGTGGAGTGGCAAGGGCGGAAGAGCTTTGGTACTCTATTTAGGCGCCACGGAAGGTGGCGGAAGCGAGTAATTAACGATAGGCGGTGATGGTAGTGACGTCTTCGTCATGACAGCCTACGGGTAGGATCCAATCAGGTCGTGTCACTCGGAATGACAAGTCCATAAACATGTTTGGCCCAAGGGTTTTTCCGTGACTCCGCACGACATGAGCCTCCTCATTTCCGCTAGTCTAACTGATTGGTATCTATAGGTATAGCTGGTAGAACGATGACAGGGAGAGGAATGATAGGAAGTGGTAGTGTTGGAGACCGAGGCTGGTGAGAAGACGGGAATCTGGGGACGAGGGCGAATAGGGTTGGCGTTATGTTGCTTGATACCTGTAATCTCCGGGTGATGGTAGCGGTAAGAGGCTGTACGGTTGTTACTAGTGAGGCCGTTTGGATGTTGTGGATATATGGCACGTGAAACGACACAGCAAGGGCTGCTGAGGAGCGATTGAGAGTAGGCATACATCCTTTATCAATTTGAGGTCCCATCGACCGTGATATGAGCCCTCAAAAGAACAACGGTATCCAGAAAACCTATAAATAACAGCTCCCCGCTCCCACTCTCTCCCATCTTTCTTCATCGCAACTACACAATCAAAATATGTAGGTCCTCCCACTCCTCTCCCCTCCGCTATCCAGTTTGACAACTGCGCTCACAGTCAAATAGATGATTGCCCCATCTACTCCTGCCGCCCACGGGCACCTGCTCCGATATCGCGCTACTATCAAGGCGCCCGTCAAGGTAAGCCATTCACTCTTCCCCGAACCACACTTCAGTGCATCATCCACTCACTCGATTTGCACACAGCTCTCGCCGCACTTCCTCCCCAAGAAGAGAACCTCTCGCCCCACAAAGGCCGGCTCTTGGCCGACTGGGGCGAAGGTGACCAAACCGCCACGCGCCAAGGTACGATCATTCATGCTTCTCCATGTCTGTAAGTAAATCTCTAATAAAACTCGAAGGCCACTGCCGCCAGTGCCGCCGCCAAGGGTCGGTCTAAGAAACCGGCAAAGACCAGCAAGCACCGGATGGTTCTCACTCCCACTGGCGGGAAGTGAATCATCCAGGTCACCGAGGGGGAGGAGGTGCCTGCGGGCGCGATCTCAGTCGAGATCGTGGTCCTGGCCTCCCACCGGTTTTTGGACTGGCATGCGGTGGCGGGGCTTAAGGGAAGGGGGGAGATGGAGGGGGAGGCACAAGGTGAGGAATAGCCAGCTATTCCTCAGCTCAAATAAAATTATATTTTTTTCAAGTCCAATTTCTCGTGAACCGTTCGTAGTGTGCCGGTGTTGTCATTCAGAAATACGCCTGAATTTGCCTTGGCTATGTAGGACATCCAAGAGAGCAGGCGCCTCGCTGGCCCCGCCAACGTTGATGTGTAGGTACAACTGAGCATGAGGTATCACCCAGTGTTCTCTCCATCGCGGCTAGATATCCTGAGAATTTCACAGACAAATGCTGAAGGCTAATTACGGTCGTTTCTCGTTATGTATACGCACTGATAAACTACTAGTATGTACATTGTAGGCCATCTGATCACGCATCCCTCTTGTCTGCGCCAGTAACCTCGACCTCGACCACTCCCTTCTTGTCCATCATCTCTTTCTCTCCCTCGTCGACCACGTCCAGCTCGCCAAAGAGGGCGTCCATGCGCTCCAGCGAGACTCCCTTGGTCTCTGGAAGGACGAAGTACACCGAGATCTGCGGTAGATATGCACGTTAGCCAGAATTCTCTAATCACTTATCGCCTCCGGGGAGAAGATATACCAATGCAGCGACGTTGAGCGAAAACAGCAGCCAGTAGCTCTTGGGTCCGACTTGTTCGTTGAACCGGGGCCAGGGCTGCGTGAGTGCGAGGAGACACGCGGTCTGTCCTAACATACTCAATCCGAACGCTTTGTCACGCACGTGCTGCGGGAAGATCTCGGTTGCTACCACGGGCGCGATCGGACCGTTGCTCCAGCAGTAGGTTAGACCGACGATGAAGAGCATCGCTACTTCGACTACTGCGGCGGCTTTATTCCTGTTGTCGGTTAGTCGCCATGAACGGAGTTGAGTGGAAGGGGGAAACGAACCCGTTGTCCGGGAAAGATGTGGTGAGCGATGACAATATCAGCAGGGCGATGGATTGGATCGCAAAGCCGGCCATCAACAGCGTCTTCCGTCCGTACTTATCAACGGTGAAGGTATTGACCAGGACGATGAACAGCTGGATGACGCTCTGGATTCCATTGATCGCCAGCGCCTGGGACCCGGAGTCCCATCCGAGTGATTTGTAGATGAGCACGGCGTACATGGTCAGCGCCGCGATTCCGCCCACCTGCTGCAACGCAGCAGCATAGAATCCGTACGCGAGACGCTTCCGCATCGCACCGGACTTGAGAAGCCCAAAGTATCCCGGGATCGCGTGGCGCAGCCGGTACTCGCGGGAGAGCACTAGTTCGCGGAACTCGGCGCGCACGTGCTCGCTCTCCACTGTTCCGGAGCGTAGCTTGGCGAGCGTCTTCAGTGCGTCTTCGGGCGCGTCGGGGTATTTCTCCAACTATTCCCTACGGATCAGTCCTGTTCCTGCCGGATGGGGTGGGGTGATGGAAGCGGAACGTACTAGCCATCTCGGAGACTCGGGATACCAAAAGGTCACAGCGATGAATGCGATTCCGATGGGGATCTGGATCAGGTTGGACACCCGCCATGCGATGTTGTATGGGGACTGGTGGAACGACATCCCGTAGCCGCTCCAGAACGCGATCAGCGCGCCGAGCTGGTAGCCGAACTGCGCTACAGTCCCGACGAACGAACCACGGAGCCGTGTGGGTGCACATTCCGCAACGTACAAATTTCTACTCGAGTTGGAGTGGGTGTGCAAAAGAGAATGGTCCGAGGAGAAGGGACTTACGTTGCTACGTAGACACAACCGAATCCGAGGCCGGTGATCATGCGCCCCACGATCAGGACCGCATAGGTATTCGGCACGCACTGGACCACACTGGTGGAGGTCAGCGACGGTCCTCCTCCCATCCCCAAACATCGATACGAATGGAAACGTACACGCCGATGATCATGGTGACGATCGAAATCCGGAGTGCCCAGAGACGTCCAACATAGTTCGCTAGGGTTCCGGCGACAAACAGCTGTGCGACACCTGTGGTAGCCCAAGGAATGGTAGCAATGACACCGCTCCTGTTGGCATCCACTTGGTAGTAGTCCTGGAACTGTTTATCGGCCAGGATAACGCTCATGATCGAAGCGTCGTAGCCATTGAAGCAGGTGGAAAACACCATGCCGTACTGCGCGTGCGCGTGTGAGCTCCGGGCAACATCTCGACTAGTTAAGGCTTCGGACAGTGACGACTCACCAACAGCAACGCGGCATATCGATCATCCGGGGGTAGAAATCTGCTCAGGAACCCCATTCTCGCTTAGGTTTCCTATTTCCGGAGGTATGATTTGTAAATAACTAACTGTGGGTAAAGGCAACAGCCACCAAACACAGGAACAGAAATGAGACGAAGAAGACCCGAACGACTTTGCTATTCTTTATACGAGCTTGTTTTTCCGTGCCGGACATCGATAACCCGAGAACCCAGGCTCGTGGTCGACGCCGCTACCGAGAAACCATAATCCGGAAGATCTGCATGAGCGGTGTGATGCTTGGTATGCCACCCATCAGTTCTCATGCGAGTTTTCGCGGCTGATGTTATTTGATTTAACCGCGGGGTTGGACTGTGGGGAGGGTTGGGGGCCCGGGGAGCTAGCGGGGTTGCGGAGTGTGGGGTGATGATCATTTCGGCGGGGTAAAGTCGGCATATGTACATAATGTAGTCAATTACTGCAGGCCTGAGACAAGGCACTGCCTTGCATCGATTTAGCCAGCTACGGTACGAATACGCAGACTTGACACCTCGACGTATGTAGCTAACGGCAATTATTGGCGAGGACGCGGTCGCTTGACGGCGGATATAGCTTTCGGGTACGGTAGTTCTACATAGCATCATAAATCGACCAAACGCTTTTGATTGTCATACCACCCTGCGTCGATACCTAGGCCAGCTAACGGCCCGCTTGGACGGCCCCGTTCTGCACTTCCGTGTCCATCGATGGGGCAATACCGGTGCGGCAGGTTCGATCCTCGAGAGCGTATGCGTGACCAGAACTGCACAAATTGTAGTCAAATGCGCTTCCCAGGCCTTCCAGTCTTCCGGACCTAGACGCTGAATCTCGCAGGGACTGGGGATCATTGTCTCCATCTGCTGTCACGTGCATGATATCAGTCGTAGCGGTGGGTGGGTGGCGGTGGAAGGATTATTGGCGAAGCACGAGCGGATAAACCCGCAATGCCACGGACAGAAGGGGCTGCATCAGTGCGGCGAGGCAATAGTCTGGCTCGTTACCCGAACCGAAAACGGGTTCGGTCCAGCACACTCACTGGCCGCAGAGGGTACATACCGGTAAGTGCATACGTAACTACCGGTAGGCCGTGTGACTCGGGTGCATAGCCGAGAGGCTTCACGGGGACGCTGGCGGAAGTATGCATACGTGAGGCGCTGTCGTTTTGTCTTGTCTTGTCGTCGTCATCCTCGTCGTGGTCGGCTTTTGCATCGCTAACTAGGAGCCGCTTCGGTCGTCAGCTGCATTTTCAAACCTTGAGTTTCTGAGAAGTTGAAGGTTACCAAAGATGTAGCTGCAAACTCTCATCCCCCCGGATGACCCGTTCGGCAACCCAGATATTCAACATCACGCCGCACATCTTGCTGGTATTATGGCTCAGTCGATAATATGCAGTCTCTCAAATTGTTAACATGAGGTGGTGTGCCGAACGCTCACCCATCGCCCTGAAACTGCGGGGTTCAAACCGCATCTCGATTTTGTGGTAGATTCAAAATGCAGCTGGCACCCGAAACGGCCGTAAATCTATCGCTATCGTTGAATTGGCTGAATTCCCATTCAGTATTCCTCATAGCTTTCTGCCAGCCGCTCACATCTCGCGTCGGGAGCCCAATTTATGCTCAATTGCCGAACATCACTGGCTAAATCTATGGATAACCGTTGACAAAGCAAATACAAATGGTACGTTAACCGTCTCTAGATATGCGCGTGGTCTCGGATGTCGGCATACGTCTCGTGCTCTCCCGCCGGGGACATGGTTGATACATATTCGGGGCTCCAGCGGATATGCATGTACATCCGTTCGGTGGAACGACTGCTCGTTCACAAAACACAACCCCCACTGCCCAGACGCTGAGTCCCATCGCCGAAGACGGAAGGAAGACTGAATCTTGGTTTCTACGGAGAAACAGCTTATCCGTACATACATCAAACGGACCCACCCTGATTCACTCCGCCAACCTTCTGAGGCCTACTCTCAACATGCCCTTGCCTCCTCTGTTCCCCCGAAAGTAGAATGGCACAAATACCAGATCCTTCCGCTCCTTGAAGGTGTCTTTTGTCCGTTGCATGGTACCGTCCACATCCAACAACGCACCCCCGCCAGGACTCTTTATCCGCACAAACGCCTCGCCTGTACTGGCGTCGGTGTGGTTCTCTTCTACGAGCGAGACCACCGGATCGAGGTACGTAGTCTATACCTGTCAATCGAGTCGTAGGCACGAGAATGTATGGGGGTTGGGGACTCACCTTGAAATGATCGTCGACCCACGAATGATCCGCATCCTCGACGCAATAGACGACGGGCCCTCTCGCGACCGCGATCGTATCCCTGCCAGTGAACGGATGCGGACGCACAAACCTTGGGGTGAGATCGAAGTTCACCTCGAACTCCGATGCGCCCTCGAGGATATACTTCCTTCCCACCACCGGGTACGGCTGCTTCTCCGGGATCGTCGTCCACTTCGGGATCCGCGACTTGATAACGACAGTGACCTCGGTCGGTGCTGTGACGCGGTACGAAACCTTGCCGTCCCACGGGTAGTTCGTGATCTGCTCCAATACCACCTCGCCGTGGCTGGTGGGGATACGCAGAGTCGCGGCTGTGTGCAGGTGCACGGTGACCTCGATCCTGTCGGGGGATTGTTCGCGCCACGACCATATGTAGCCGCCTAGTGTGGCGAATAGCCGAGTGACATTTGGTGGGCAGCATGCACATTCGAACCATTCGTCGCGTTTTGAGGGGTCGTTGGGACACGATGCTAGTTGGTTGACGTACGTGAAGGCTTTGCCGTCGAGTGATTTACTGCCCAGAATCGTATTGTAGAGGGCTAGCTCCATGGCGTCCGCGTAGTCACCGTCGGGGTCGATCTACCCCGGTCTTAGCGGGCGTGCCAGAAGGCAAAACAGCAAGGTGGGGAAAATTACTGCTAGCATCCTCTCCGCCATCATCATGATTCCAATGCTAGCGCACGTCTCGGCGTAACAACCTCCCTCGTCCGTTGCCTGTGGAAGGAGGTAATCGATCCCGAAGCCCTCCCATTGCTTCACTGCGCCGATGCCACCAGTTTCGTACATCTTCTGCTCCACCATGTTGCGCCAGAGCCTTTTCAGTGCCACCTGGTACTCCTCCGACAGGGTAGAATCCAGCCGTACGAGATCCGCGACGGCGGTGTAGAGGTACATCGCTCTCACCGAGTGGCCCTCGATCGTTTGCTGTTGGGTGATGGGCGTGAGCGCCTGCTGATACCAGTAACTTCCCTTCTCTGGGTAGTACCGAGGGACCTCGTTCTCTCTGTCCCCGCGCTGCTTCATCTCCCAGTCGTAGAAGTGCTTACCATCCTGGCCCGTAAGGTTTCCGCGCTCGATGAGGAAATATTTGGCAAGCCGCAGATGTTTCTCGTCGCGAGTGATGCCATACAGCCTCAGCAATGCCAGCTCGATCTCGGGATGGCCGGGATATCCGTGGAGCTTTCCGTCTTCGGGTCCGAACTTGCGGTCTATATGGTCCACGTACTTGACGATCGGATCTAGAAGACGACGGTTCCCGAAATGGTTGTGGTGCGCGATTGCCGCCTCGATCAGATGTCCCGCGTTATACCTTCACCGTAACATCAGTGAATGTGCGTCGAGGCTCCGCCGCTGCAGCCGCCGCAGCCCATCAGGAACTCACATCTCGTGCAGATCCCTGACGTTTGTCCAGCGCTGTTCGGGCGCCACCACGGTAAAGTGGATATTCAGATAACCATCCTCCTGCTGGGCTCCACGGATCATGTCCACGAGTTCCTCCACGGCGTTTTCCACCGCCGCATCTTCACTCACGGCCAACGAATACACCGCCCCCTCGATCCACTTCGCAACGTCCGAATCCCAGAAGAGATGGTTTGGAACTGGCCAGTGCGTCGGCGGATCGTCGTAGCTCGGATGCCACTTGAGCTTGAACGCGTCGTACCGCCCCGTCGTCTTGAGCATGTGCAGCTGGAATGCGAGCGTGGTCGTCCTAACACCGGCGGTTTGCTTTCCCCAGAACGAGCCGCTGGGGAGACTTGTGGAGCCATAGGAACATTGAGGGTAGTCTGAGCTACTCGGGGATCGCGACATGTTGGTGAGGGTCCGAAGAGTCTCTTGAAGAAAAAAAAACGAACCACAAAACGGTCCAATGTCTCGAGATCTCTGCTGTGTTGCGAGTAACCGTACGAGCGTGACAGCAGCCACGAGAGATTAGAGATGAGGCCGCTGATGTAGAGCGGACGATGACTCGTCGTCCCTACCCAGACGGTGATCTAGAGGACATCGCCATCGGATAACATGACGTATCAACTTGGTCTCGGTTTGTTTCATGCCGAACGGGAGGGGAGGGATATGCCCGGTTAAATTGACAGGCTAATTAATGTCCCCCACCCCCGCGCTGTCGCGTACGCAGACCTAGGGCGGCATGCAGAAGGACGAACCCGGGAATGCCCTTGGAAGAACTCGGCATCTTCAGCATGCAAGTTACATTTGTATCCCCACCACCCACCGCCCACCCGCCGCCGGAATCCGGACGTTACATAAGGGCAAGCTTCACTGATCTTCTCCTCTCCGCTTAACACGTTCCGACGGCTCATCAAGGTAGATGTATTCTGCATACGCTCAGCTACTGGTACGACCGAGAGCGGGGTTTCCAGTCGGCTATACTGGATCGACGCGTCTGTATGATGCTCACTGCTCAGTGGCTAAATGGAGATCGACGTTGCAGGACCCTGGGGAACCCGGTTACGCTACCAGCACCTATTGCGGGTGGGCGCTCACATTACACGGCGTGAAGATCAATCGCGCGGGGGGAACTGATGTGGGGTGGCGCTACTATATGTAAGTACATCCTCTATTCTACGTTCTTATGTAGTCCGCCGCACGGGGAACATTCCGCAGAGCATGCAGTTGACGACTCTCGTGGTCGTATCCCTATTGATCAGGCCCCCTAACGCTTTGTATTTTGCCGAACCGTCTCCCGGTCGAACTACGCTGGATAGTGCGCGAGCTCAGTTGGAGTGACCAAGGATATTTCAACGGGATCTCAGAGTAATTTGCGTTCTTTGTCACCGGTATTGCCACTCTGGGAGATATTAGTAGCGCTAGAGCTGTAGCCCAGTACATATATCTCCTCATTGGGTGATATGCCTGGGGCTCCCTATACAAAATTGCCGCACATCAAGGCCGACCAACTAATTAACCAAGACTCCCATATATTATCTAGGTGTATAGGAAGAAGCTTTAAGGTCTATTGTATTATTCTATAGATCCCTTTGAATTTTTACCTGTGGTGTCGTTGAATAAACCCAAGGGTGGGGGTGAGCAGTTTTTACACTCCGAGTTTATGCACCAATAGGTACGAGTAGAATATGTCCTACTCTCATCGGCATTGTCTACAGGCAAAAACTTCGGCTTACCGATATTGAGTGCATCGTGACAAACACCCGGCTGTGGGCCTTAGCGACTCTCAAAGGTTCCGCCTAATATCGGCGAAATATCCACTTCCTGAAGGGACCCTGGTGCTCCGGCGCCACCACTCAGCTGAAACAAGGACCACCGAAAACCAAGAATGCAGTGCAGGGTCAGATAGATTGTACGCCTGCAGTGTCGCGGCTCGCCACGGTGATGGTGCAGTACCTTGCATGGCTAAGTAGCTCTGGGTAATATGGTAACGTCCGGCACTGTAGGGTAGGCACAGGTTCATCCTCAATATACATCATCGTGGATTAATTGATACTTGGATGTTCACCATCTCGGTGTCAGTCTTCCCCGAAGACCTCCCCACCCTCTCGGAGGTGGTGATACCACCCATGAACAGATCGGTATATATTCTATTGCCAGTATGCTCCTCATGTTGTTTGCATCATCGATCCCATTCCTGCGGAACATTCTAACACAATGCGGTTCCATACATTGACCTCTCTTGCCGTGTGTGCTCTGGCGAGCATTTCATCCGTCTCCGCTGCTGTCGACAACGCGACTGGTATGTCATCCCGTACTTTGTGTCTAATGACTGAGGTGATGCTGACTTCATGTAGCCGTTGTCGACTTCTCTGTCACCCGTGGAACGCCCCAGCAGTACGGCAGTGGTGTGCTGTACGGTATTCCGGACACTTCCATCGATACTTGGCAGATCCCGAAGACATTCTACACCGAGATTGGCATCAACCATGGGCGTGGGGGAGGCTCGCAGGTAGCCGGTAAGGGGTGGATGGGAGGAGAAGCAGATTACGAGGTATGTCCTCCTCATCCGACATCCCCACACACAACTGAGGGGGTATTTACTGACCGACCAATCACCAGGCACGAATCGAATCGGCATATCAGAACTACCTCCATGTTCGCGCCCTAGGCGGTCGCTTCTTCCTCCTCAACTCCGCGCTCTGGGGAGCCGATGGCCTACAAACCGCCAGCGACCCGTTCCCAGGCGACAACGGCGACTGGGCATCGTACGACGCGTTTCTCGTCCGCGTAGCAGCCGACATCAACCGTCTCGGCATGACCGAAGGGCTCATAGTCGAGCTCTGGAACGAAGCCGACTACAACGCTGGCTTCTGGACGGGCCGCACCCTCGACCAGTTCATGGACACCTGGGGCTGGGCATATCACCGGCTGCGGCCGCTCCTGCCGAAGGAGGTCCTGATCTCCGGGCCTGCTTTCGCCACGGAATTGCAGGACGGCGGTCCTTGGCCGCAGTGGTTCGAGTACGCGAAGACCAACGGCAGTATTCCGGATATGTACACCTGGCACGTGCTGTTCCAGCCCGGCGGAACCGGCAATGATGTGCAGTGGAGCAGGTCGCAGCTCGATGGACTTCTGGATAAATATGGCCTGCCGAAGAAGCCGGCATCCGTCAACGAATAGTACTTACAACTCCTTCGCACGAGTCGGTTGAGTCATTGGCTAATGGTATATCATAGCGCCATCCCCGAGACCCAAAATCCCGGATACTCCGCGTACACCATCTCTGCGCTCGAGCGCTACGATACCTGGGGACTTCGTGCCAACTGGGTATGTACCACACTCCACCGTTTCCACTTCCCTTTCGATCACCCACTGATTTTTCAAGGCCATGGGCGGAGCGCTCCACGACTATCTCGCCTCATTAGTCGGCAAGCCCGACAACACCAACGGCGGCGTGTACGACCCGTCCTCGGGCGGCTACTGGGCAACCGGCGAATGGCACCTGTACAAATACTACTACCAGGCGCAAACCGGAGTCCGAGTAGCATCTACACGGTCCACGGACGGGTACTTCGATGTATTTTCGACCTGGAACAGCAAGAAGGGCAAGGGCGCGCTCATTGCAGGGACGAATGGAAAGACCGGGACCTATCAGATCCAGCTCAAGAGTCTGCCGAAGGTGGGGAAGAAGGGCAGCACCGCCGTCAGAGTTGTGACCAAAGCTGTGAGTTCCAACCCCACACTAGCTGTGTAGAACTGTACTGACAAACGCAAACAGTATCCCTGGATCGGCTTTAGAGAGAAGGTCGACGCCGATGAGATCGTGGTGGTTGCCGATAAGGTCTACACGGTGACGAACGGTGAAGCTTTGGTGCAACTTGTGGTCACCAACGCGACGATCGGTTATTCGTTGGATATCTACCCCGCCTAGTCGGTTAGTTATCAGAGAGAAAACGATCTTGTATATAGATCACCTTTCGAGGGTGTAGGGAACTGGCAAAAATTAGTGTACTTTTATGACTGCCTCTATGAAATAGCATTTCAGTGACGAGTCAATCTATTTTAGTGGCGGGTGAATTTATTTCAGTGATGAGTCAATTCATGTTAATTATAAGTCACTAGGGGTGTGCAAAGTTAGTCAAGAGCGTTTATGACTCAATCGCAAATTCCATTCATCTGGTTTGCGCTGTTCACAACGCGCGACAGGAGAAAAATTGGCCATTAGACATTTATGAAATGCAAGCACATCCTCAGTAAAATTATCTCGATGATAGTACTACAACATCACGTAGTTCTCTCTTTTTCTACCCCACTTTCTGTCATGTTGCATCTTCGTTGCATCAACGCGTAAGATGCAAAATTTTGGATGTGGCTGGTGAGAGGATCGCGTACCGACGAGGGTACCGGGCACCTTTTTAGCTCCACGGCGCGTATTCTATACCTTTGCTCTCAAAATAGGTATATGCAGTGGCTGTGTCGTTCCAGGACCGAATTTCCGAGCGAGCCATCCAGACGTGACAAGAGCTCCTAATCGCTACGTATAAACGCATATAATAATCACTTCGGTGGAAGTGACCGGCTTAACCTTCAGCCACATGCGACCACTCTGCACCTGCCGCTTCTAGAGGCTGGAGCGCAATGCTCAGTTGCAATTGGTGACGCGTTCCATGCAGGTTGGCCTGGTGGTGTGAAACAACAGAGGCTCGTACTCTCGCCTTGTGAAGAATTCCCCGCTTCTGTCCCCCGCATCCAGCTTAGCATCACCACGGAAGAGATCGATTTTACAACCCACGCGAAAACGCCACACTCGAGAACAAATACAACTTCGTCGGCATCGCAATCACCTCTCCGTCGTCGACGATGTCTAAGCGACTAGGCGAGGACCTTTCCGCTCGTGCCCAGCGATCCAGCAGTCGCCGGAGAATATCTTCATCCCCAGCAAAAACCGAAAAAAGCGCGTTGGAAGTCGCGCCAATTCCCTCTGCTACACCGCCGACACGTGGAGGGCGAACTCGGGGCCGGGGCCGGAGTCGGGGCCGGGGTCAGAGTTGTGGTCGAAGTCCCTGGACAAGATCGCCGAAACTTTAGAGTGTCATCGCGACAGCAGAAGTACCATTTACTGGTAACGATGATCAAGATCCCAGCGATTTGCCTCATGAGGTTCAGCCTGGTATTGTCGAAGCCCACATGGCTGTGGCGCCGAAGTGTTTTCGGATATCTGCAGTTCCACCCGGTTGGAGCGACGATGACTTGTTTGATGCTCTCCGGACCGTCGATCCATCTCTACACAATCGGAATGATCTGTCACTATATCCGGCGTGTTGCGGCTCGACTCAGACTGCATTGTTGAATTTGCATACCTATAGCCAGTACTTCCATAGCATAGATGTCAATAAATCGACATATGAGCGCGTTGCAAAAACCGCCGTCAGGACAGACGCCCTTCTTGTCATCGATTGCCACTTCTACGACTTTACACCTTTGAACACACCGGACGGGAATATACTCGCAGAGTTTGTGCTCCCTTTTCTCGACAACCCCTCGCGAGCTAATATACTAACACTTAGTCAATCTAGTGTAGTCGCGGTCACGGGCCTTGCAGGCGTTTGCGTATGGATCCTGGCGCAGCCGCGAAACCCAAAAATGTGGCTGAAAGACTTTTTGCCGCGCGACGTCAAGAACATCAGGATCATGACTTATGGTTACGAGAGCAGTCTGACCGGGCCCCGGACATCCTCCACGAAAATGGTTGACTACAGAACCCACTTCATCCAGCAGCTCAAAAATTCGAGAAGCGGTGCCGAAGTACGTGCAGTCTATCTATCCGACAATCTTTCATTTTATGCTTTTTTATGTGCGCCAACTAATACGCGTACTCGTCGCCAACTATTAGAATAGACCAATCATATTCGTGGGGCATAGTCTAGGAGGAATCCTTATTCTGCAGGTATGTATGTCTACGCTCCAAAAATACTCAGCAGTCCACTAATTTTGACTCGCAATTTTAGGCCTTGGTGGACTCCACTCTCAAGGACCCAGGAAAGTCTATCCTGGGTGCAACGCAAGGGATTTTCTTTTTTGGGACGCCACATCAGGGTCTTCGGGTTGAAGAACTACAGTCCATGGTCGAGGAGGGCTCAGATACAGACCGGCAAAGACTAAACTTTCTCGCGCAGCTGGAGGAAGGCTCAGACTTTCTTGTCAACCAAATTGAGGTTCTTGCACCCATATGGCAGACTTTCCAACGGTGTATTATTAGCTTTTACGAGACGATGAAAGCACCAACTGTTAAGAAGGTGATTTCTCTTCCGCTTCCGAAGTTCAGTCACTAACTGCAGTCAGTCGGAATCGGGAAAATTCGTTCGAGATGGTGACATGGCTATGATGGTGCAGGGCTTCTCCGCTCGATTATTTCTACCATCAGAACATCGGCTTCCGATAAACAAAAACCATTCAGAAATGGTCAAGTTTGATTCTAAGGTGGAAACGATATACCAATCAGTGGTTTACCATATGAAAGCCTGCATCGGTGAGCCTGGTCTTACAGTGGTTTCTGATGGTCGTATGATTCGCACCGCGCAATGATGGGCTTTGGAAATTCCCGTGCTTTGAATTCAATTAATATGTTGGGTTTCTTACTATGCTTGTGTTCTTTCATTGTTCGTATATTTTAGACTTCAACCGAACATTTCTTTTCTTTTCGGTATTTAGACAATAGTTCTTGACTGACATCATCAAAGAAGAACCCTCCCAGGAGGCCTCTCTTCGGCGTGGGATAGACGGCACCAGTGCAGATAGCTTTCTCAAGTTGCTATCTACAGTTTATGAAGCACAGCATGAGCCCTAGGTTCCCTCATCGATTGCTGACCAACCGGAATTTCACTGGATCTTCAAAAACATTGATTTCGGTGATTGGGTCCATGGCCGTTCTGATCCGGTGCTGTGGCTATCTGGACCTCCTGAACGCCGCCTCGATCTCGCTGCATCATACATTGTGGACTTAGAGCGGAAAAGGTTAGCTGGTACACATGCTATGGTGCTTCACTTTTCGTGCTCCTCTGAAAGCAAATTCGGCAAGCGATCGCTTACTGCCGTTTTTATTCATACTCTACTTCACCAAATTCACCGCTTTGTACAATTTCCTAAGGAAGCAATTGGTGCGGTATTCTTTCATGCCTTCCTTGACCACGTCCTTCTAAGCCAGCGAAAACTTGAGTCCCCCTCGAAGTTACCAGGTGACCGCTACTACACCTTGCCGGAGTTGCTTGACGCCGATGACCACGCGCAGATGGATGCTCTACTGTCTGTTCTCCAGGTCCAACAACCGTCAGAACTTTCCATGATCATCGATAGGCTGTATATGGTCGTACCCCATGGCGATCAGTTGCTATGGGAACGATTCGTCACAGAACTTTCGACATTCATCGCAAACTTGAGTGGGAGTGGGCTGAAGGTTAGGGTTCTACTCACGAGCCTACCACAGACAGGGGTTCCGGCGTATTCCTTAAGCGGTATACCAGGGCGGTCTATTGAGTACGACAAGGAAAGAAGAGGTTCGATTGCCCCACTCTCATCCCGAATTAAGCTGATGCAAGATTTATAGAATGTCTCAATGCTTTTCACTTTGATAACACACGCTACGGTAAAATCTCCAGGGAACACCACGGCTCCTTAGAGTGGCTCTGGTCCCACCAGAAGTACCGGAACTGGTCGACGTCGGAGAGTTCCAGCCTGTTATGTATCGGTGGAAAGCCCGGGAGCAGAAAAAGCACTCTTGTTAAGTATTTCAAAGACAATCTCCTTGAACGAGAGCCACAGACACGCCCGACGATAATTGCATCGTTCTTTTACAGCTTCCGAGAGGGCGAACGCCAAACCAGTCACTACAACATGCTTCGCTCAATTCTTTACGATGTCTTAAGTCAAAATAAGTTCCTGTTTTGCTACTTTCAACGAGAGTACTGGAAATATCAGGCATTCGCATCAGGTCGGAACCTCCTTGATGATCGTGACCCCATGAGTGAACGCCTTCATTTCATTATCGATGCGGTCGACGAGTCAGATGAGTCCGACAGACACGATATCCTTCGGATGTTCTTCGAGCTCTGTTCCAAGAAAGAATGCACTGTGAAGGTGTTTTTCGCAAGTCGACCGGTTGCGGAGCTCGAGGATTTCATCAAGTCGCCCGAAGTTATACGGATGCAAGATATGAATAAGCCCGACATACTCAACTTCGTAGATGCTTTTCTCGGTCCAGAATTGGGGTTCTCCGACGATATCCTTCGCAGAGCTACAGGATACATACTCGAGAACGCGCATGGAGTATTCCTGTGGGTGCACTTGGTCAAAAAAGAACTGCTCAGATATTCAGCCAGAGGTTGCTCCAAGGGGGCAATCTTTCGATTCTTAGAGAGTCTTCCCACAGAGCTAGAAGGGCTCTACCAACGAATGTTCGATGAGTTGCAAGGTGGTTCGGAGGAGGATATTATCGACGGAATAAAGATGTTCCGATTCATCCTATTCAGCCGCCAATCCCCTACCGTTGCAGAGCTCCAGCATGCGCTAGCTGTGCCAGACGGTCCAGGTGACGAATTCGGGGAAGAAGACTTCCAAGACTGCATGATTATAGACATGGAGAAACGGATCGTCCACTGCGGACGAAACTTTTCAGAATCAAAGGATACAACGGTATTTACTATTCCTGCCCATAGCTCATCCAACCTCCCACTAACAGCATTGATAGAGCCCAGTGTTCAGGTGATGCACCAAACCGTGCGGGAGTTTCTTCTCCGGCCGAACGGATCCGCAGCAGCCTCGATACTTAGAACCAATGCAAAGGTTGCCCACTCTTATTATCTGCGCCGCAAACACGACACCAGAGGAAGGTTCGCCGGGAACCAAATCTTGGGTGTTACGGAACTTCGAGGATTACGTTCGATATCTAGACAGCCGACCCCTCCTTAACTACGCGATGAGCTTCCTGAGAAGCCACATGCAAGATTTGGAAGGTTATCCTACGTTCCAACTATCTGCTCTCGTTTCCGCGCTTGTTGAGCACCTGACACCTGGAAACCCCGCAACTTACCTCTTTGGCGACTGGGCTCACAACTCGTTCTCTGACTTCGGAGAAGATACGGCAAGCACCGGTCGATTTAAGCGTAGCATGTTGTTGACTGCGGTTACTGCGGGATCCCATCTGGCGACCAAAACATTGTTTTTGGCTGGGGCCTCGGCAAACTAGGAATTGGACGATAAGACCCTGCTGGTAGTCGTCGCCCAGAATGGCCACGATTCGACAATACGGATAATCCTTGCGTGTGGTGGCAGGATGGAGACGCAGACACCGTTGGGGCAGGCCTTGCATGTGGCTGCGTTGGGAAGACGCGATTCCACTGTCCGGCTACTTATCGACGGTGGAGCCAATCCCGAGGCCATGGAAAACCATAGACGTACTGCACTACATCTGGCAGCGAAGAGTGGATACGACACTACTGTCCAACTACTCCTTGATCATGGAGCCAAAATCGAGGCGAAGGACAAATGGCACAATGCGGCGCTGCACCTAGCCACCATGAATAGAAAAGATTCCACTGTCCAGCTACTTATCGACCGTGGAGCCAACACCGAGGCCATGAACAAGCATGAACGTACTGCACTGCATCTGGCAGCTACGAACGGACACGACTCTATTGTCCAGCTACTCCTTGATCATGGAGCCAACATCAATGCGAAGGACAAAGAGCACGATACAGCGCTGCACATAGCCGTTATGACTAAGAGCGAGGATACGCTTCTATTGTCCGGGCATTCCTTCACCGTACACCTGATATTAGGGCTATGTACAACAATAGTATAAGTATAGCACCATACGCTGCTGCCAGGAATCAATACGGTTTCAACTTCTATCCGTTATCTGATGCGGCAGTTAATAGCGAAGCGGGGAATGTAGCGCTACACCTAGCCCTCATGGGCGGACATGATTCCACTATTCAACTACTTCTTGACCACGGAGCCCATATCGGTGCGCACGATAACTACGGACTTATGACGCGAGACCTAGCGACTATGAGAGGACACAAGTCGACTGCCCGACTATTCGCAGACTTTCGGTTAAAGCAATTCCAAGCATCTGTTGCGGCACACACGCCAGAAAGCTGGTCCAACAGCAATCTCCAAAACGACTCAAATCGTTATCCCCATTTGGGGCTATAATGATCCGATACACCATCGCGACGTCCTACCTTTCATATGCTATGTATGCCGGATGTCGACCGAGAATTCTCATCATCGTCACGTATCGCGCTCGCATCGAAGTCCGGCCCAGTCCGTCCGATCCAGTTCTGAATGTGGGAACGAGTGTAGGGATTATTCGACTAGTTAGCGCTGAGGCTTGATATTGAAGTTTTTGCTGTTGTTTTCTTTTGTATTGTTTATATTTTTTCTTTTACCAGTACCTAAGCAGTTCCCTTACCCATCTGCTGCTTCGATGAAATTATCGTCCACTCTATTCAACAATACGTATGGAAGAGATTGTACTCTAAGACGACGTTCGGTCCTGACAGGACCATGCCATGCCGAGTCAGTTCCAGGGTTCCCAGGTTGATGTCAAACTTTGGACGCCCGGAGACTTTCGCTGCAATAAGGTTCCCTGCGGATGACTCGAGACCGCGTGTCGACGCGAATATGGTTGCGCGGCGAGCAGTCGAGGCTCAGTGCCGTCGGAGAGGCCAACCTCGGAGTCTGAACTTGTCTGTATATAAAAGAGGCCTCGCCGCCGCTGGTCTTGTTGTGGTATCAAATGGATCATCTCTTCTCGTCTACCCAAGGATTCCAACAGTGGACGGCTGGCTGTTAGCTGGATCCTAGACCTTTACCAGCAGCGATTTTCAAAAGGAGCAAAGGTATAGAATGCCCGCTGTGGAGCTAAAAAGGTACTCGATCCCCTCGTCGTTACGCGATACCCTCGCTAGCCACAGCAAAGCTGCAGAAAAAACATTGTGCATCTTACGCGTCGACGCAACGAAGACAAGGCAACATGACAGAAAGTGATGTAGAAAAAGAATGCGCCCCGTTAATTTGTAGTACTATTATCGAAATAATTATGCTGAGGATTTTTTCGCATTTCTGATTGGAAGCAAAGTGACAGAGGTCTCGATCACATATCAAAACTGCTTAATGTCGCAAAAGACCACGAACAAATTCAAGCACTAGTATCCGCGTTGAAGACCGTACATCCAGTCGATCTATGTCTCATCGTCGACGGCATCTACATGTCAGTGCCGCAATCCGGCGAAGGGGAATGGGTGCGGTTCATGGAAGAGATTGCTTCGTTCATCGCCGGGCTGCAGGAGGGAAAGTTGGAAGTCAGGCTTCTGCTTACAAGCGGGCCACAGGTCGGAGTTAAGCTTTCTCTGGAGGGGGTGTCAGTTCGTTGTATTGAGTACGAAAAGGAACGAAAAGGTCCGATCACACACTCCGGGATCCCCGCATCATATATTCTAATTCCAGATATGCAGACTGTCTCAATGCTCTTCGCTTCGATAACACTCGTTACAGCAAAATATCAAGGGAGCATCGAGGCTCGTTGCAATGGTTATGGGCTCACCACCGGTACCGGAATTGATCCGCATCGGAAAGCTCCAGCCTCTTATATATCGGAGGGAAACCTGGGAGCGGAAAAAGCACTCTTGTCAAATATTTCAAAGACAATATCCTTGAACTGGAACCCGACGCGCGTTCAGCAACTATCGCCTCTTTCTTCTACAGCTTCAGGGAAGGCGAGCTCCAGAAGAGTCACCACAACATGCTTCGATCAATTCTTTACGATGTCCTCAGTCAAAATGAGTTCTTTTTCTACCACTTTCAGCGAGAGTACCGACTGTACCGTGACATGATGAGAGAGCGAGGCCGAGAAGACTGCGCGGAATGTCCTTACGAGTCTTTGAAGCGAGTTTTGCTCTCGTTGGGTGATCACCCCAGGACAGGACGGCTTTACTTTATCATCGATGCGGTCGATAAGTCTGACGAAGCTGACCGTCGTGCTATTCTCGACGTTTTTTTGACCTTTGTTCCAAGAAATGCTGCACCGTAAAGGTGGTTTTCGCAAGTCGACCAATTGCGGAGCTCGACCGGTGCATCAATTCACCCGAAGTCATATAGATGCAAGAAATGAACAAACCCGACATAGTCAACTGTGTGGGCTTATTTCTTGGCCCAAAGCTTGGATTCTCGGACGATATCCTTCAAAACGCGACGGAATACATAGTCGATCACTCGCAAGGAGTATTTCTGTGGGTTCGCCTAGTCAAAGAAGAACTGCTCAGATACTCGGAAACCGGTTGCTTCAAAGCGCAAATCTTTGGTTTCTTGGAAAGTCTGCCGACAGAGCTAGAAGGTCTCTATAACCGGATGCTCAAACAGTTGGACAGCGGTACAGAACGGGATATTGCGCATGGCATCAAGATGTTCCGCTTTATACTCTTTGGCCGCCAGTCACCTACAGTGGCCGAACTCCAACATGCACTTGCTGTTCCTGATGGTCCGTTTGCCGATGTCACCGAGAACTCCTTTCAGGACCGCATGATCATGGGAATCGAAAAACGAGTGATACATTGCGGCCGTAACTTCCTAGAAATCCAGGGACGTGATGGTATGTACATAAGTAAATACCTTGAGATTCAAATGTCCATTCCCAGAGCCCGACTGACACTCTCGGTAAAAGCCAGGGTTCAAGTCATGCACCAAACCGCCCGTGAGTTTCTCCTCCGGCCTAACGACTCCATGGTGACATCACGATTCACGAAAAACGCGAAAGATGCCCATATCTAGCTGGTCACTATCTGTATACGCTATCTCATTCTCTACGCCGCATACAAGGCACCAAGGGAAGCTTCAGCTGAGACTTGGAAGACGGACAAATTTGAGGCTTATGTCCGACATTTGGACAGTCGACCGCTCATAAACTATGTGCGGAGCTGCCTAGGAGCACATATGCAAGAGGTAGAAGGCTTTCCTGGTTTCGAAGATGTCTCCGCACTTGTTCCCGCGCTTGTACGTCAACTGACGCCTGGAAACTCCGTACAGCACTACAGTGGGCCGCCCTGAATGGACACGATGCCACGGTCCAGCTACTCCTCGAACGAGGAGCGAAAATCGAGGTGATTGAAGATGGCAATATGCATAGTGCGCTTCCTCTGGCTGCCCTTTATGGATACAAATCCACAGTTCGGTTGCTCCTCGACTAAGGCGCCAACATCGAAGCCACCGAATTTAAGCATACGGCACTACATTGGGCTGCTCATGAGGGGCATGCCGCCACGGTACAGTTACTGCTCGACCGGAGAGCCGATATCGAGGCCAGAAGCCCTTTCAACGAGACCGCGCTACATTGGGCTGCCAAGGGTAGTCACGCTGAAACGGTCCAGGTGCTCCTCGATCGAGGAGCAAATCCCGGAGCGGTGGACCTAGATCGCAAAACAGCGGTGCTGTGTGCCGTGGAAAACGAACATGAGCCTACGGTTGCGTTACTCACTGCCCGAGACCCTATTGTCCGAGCTGCTGCTGGGCATCGAGATCCGCGGCCCACGTGGAGCACCACTCCAACTAGCGGGAGCATCACTCTAACTAGCTACAATTCCCCCACCTTCTTCCTAGAACGCATGCGCGAGCCGTTATCGCTTCAACTAGTATACACCGAACCGAAAGCAAGAAGCCTTTCATCACCATCACCACCGGAATCGCCACTAATACGATATCTTTATCCGCATCGTACCATCCGTCGCTCGTACTCGCATCCGGCGAATATTTCACCTTCGTACATCGCGTTTAGTCCACCTTTTTTTGAAGGCTCACGCCAAAACTCAACCGCCGGAAGCATCATATCTTGGATTCAGAAAACCCATCGATTGCCGCATCCACGTTCTCAGAAGCTTCATGTACATAAGATCGGCAAGTAATGGGATTGCCTGGCAGGTGATATTTGGCTATGGCTGTGCAAAAAGAATAGGTTCGAAACAGGATGGGCAAGGTTCCGAGTGTCGCGGGTGTGTTCGATTAGGATCAAAGCTTCGAGCGGCGTTGCTTTGAGCTCTCCGGTGCTACTACAGGTTTTGGTAAGCTTTTGGGGGAGTTTGGGGTGTTCTTCTTTGGTTTAAACTTTCCGGAGGCTGTTTGATTTACCTACATGTACCAGTATTAGGTTTGGGTTTCGGTTATCTGTCATGGAGCTCCCTAGACGTCGATGTGTCCATTTCAAAGGACAAAGTCTACCCGAGTTTTCCTTACATCTTGGTCCCTATAGGTAGCTCGGGCATCGAGACAGAGCGGATATGGATAACCAGCCCAAACCGTCGGTGGGGGCCATCACCGAATGCTGCGGCAATTCGCTCCTCTCTAGACGCCTACATCCGACGAATTAAACCAGCTGGGCCTTGTGGAAGCCGAGATCCCATGAGATAGTCTAGGCGCGCACGAGTGATATTTCATTGCTGTATCTCTCTCTCGGGGTGTCAGTAAGCTTGTCGCGCGTGCCCCACACTTCAACTGTGCCCCCATCGACCTAATGGGGGTAATCGGTCATCTGCCTTTTCTAATACCTAGTCTCATCCGACTCGATTCTAGTAACAAGCTGGCTGCAGATTCATCATACCGACACTATAAAATCCAACCCCGTTTTGTGTGTCTTTATTTCTTTTATATTTTCCGTTGTGGCATTTGCAAGTACGTGAAAACAAATATCCACCTAGTTGTGCATAGTCCAACCAGCTGTGTTACATTTCGTGTCACATCTCCACGTTCGGAAATTCTGCATTACGGAATCCCATGCGAGGTCGGCCTCCAGTGAAGTAGCAGAGCCTCGTGGTCTGGCCTTCTGGAGTATCCCCGCTTTCTGTCCCTCACCTTCAGTAGCCGTCGCCACGAAACGTTTCGATTCCACGACGCGACCCAAAACGCGAACCTTAGAAATACCAGGGGCTTCGCCTAGTTACGTCACAGTCGCTTCTATCGGCGATGCCTAAGCGACCAAGCGATGACCTTGAAGTCCGTAGAGATTATCTTCATCCTTGGCCGAAACCGAAGAGGCGCCGGACGCCTCGTCTATTCCCATAAACACATTGTCTAGACGTCGAAGAAGTCCTCGAAATCCGAACCAAACGTCGAGGTCACCGGAGCCTCGTGATCCCGCCTGTACGTATACGGTAGAAGTGCCTCCTATCGAGTGTCATAATTCGGAAATTTCAGCCACCGCGACCAAGGCACGTATCATCGATCGGATCGCGGGTGCGGCGCCGAAGTGTTTTCGGATATCTGCCGTCCCACGAGATTGGAGCGATAGTGACTTGCGTGCTGCCCTTCAAGCTATCGATGGGTCTTTGAGCGACCAAGACTACGAACTATCACTCTACCCTACGTGTTGCGACTTGGATCAGACCGCGTTGCTGAATTTTCGCACCTTCACCGAATACTTTCTCGACTTTGACGGCAAGGAAACTAGATACGAGCGGATTCCCAAAACGGCTAGGAGGGCAGAAGTGGATCTTGTCATCGACTGCCATTTCGACGACTTGACACCGTTGAACGTCCCGAGCGACAACATTATCGCCGAGTTGGTGCACCTTTCCTCGCCGCCGCCGTTAGAATGATTGACGTAACTAACATTGGGCGTCTCTTAGCGTAGTCGCAGTGACCGGTCTCGCCGGCCATGCGTTTGATTCCTGGCGCAGCCGCAAAACTCGCCGTATGTGGCTAACAGACTTCTTGCCGCTAGACGTCAAGAACATCAGGATCATGACCTACGGCTACGATAGCAGTCTCGGAACTCGCGAGTCCTCCATGAAAATGGTCGACTACAGAAGTCACTTCATCCAACAGCTCAAGAATTCTAGAGGCGATGCAAAAGTACGTGATGTATGTTTACAATAGCTGACTTCGATAGCCAAGGTGCGCGCTGGTTGACGTACATACGTGATTGTTGTTACAATTAGGACCGGCCGATCATATTTATAGGGCACAGCCTTGGGGGTATTTTAATTTTACAGGTACATCCATACGGGAGCACGGGGATCTTGACATTTGTTGATCTTGGACAACAAGAATGGCTAGAATCCATCTGCCACCCTCCCGGCTCTAAATACTCCTGCTCTTCTGACCGTATTTATGCCACTTCCAGGCATTGGCCGATTCCCATCGCAATCCTCTTCACAGGTCTATCCTGGACGCAACTCAAGGGACATTCCTTTTCGGAACGCCACACTTAGGACTTCGAGTCGACGAATTACACGAGATGGTGGAGGCTGACTCGGCCGACTCGGGTCCAGGCGGGCAAAAGGCGACCTTCCTCGCGCAGCTGAGGGAAGGCTCGGACTTTCTCGTCACCCAGAAGGAGGATCTTTGCCGTGTATGGGAGCAATTCAAACATCAAATTATCACCTTCTACGAGACGATGGAAACAGCGACGGTCAAGCAGGTGACCACGCACATATATATGCCTCGACTGATGTTGTTACTACAACCGCTGATGTCATGCAGTCGGCGGAATCTGGAAAGTTTTCTCGAGATGGGACAAGGCTATGATGGTCCCCAGTTATTCCGCTCGGTTATTTTTGTCGTCGGAACATCGGCTGCTGGTGAACAGAAACCATACGGATATGGTCAAGTTTGAATCCAGGGCGGACTCGACATAACAATCGGTGGTGAATCACATGAATGCCTGCCTCGGCGATCTGCGATCTTTGGACGGTTTGCAACAGTCTCCACGTGTGAAGTTAGAGCGCATCTGAGATTTCCAGTGAGTTAATGTTTTGGACTTCTGTTACCTGTATTTACTAGTACTCTTGTGTCCGACCACCTTGGGTATGCGTCCGGGAAGTTTTCGTGAACCGAAGATGGAGAGTCGGGCCGCGGCCCTTGATTCGGAATCTCTACATCTACGAGATGGCCAAGCACCTGCGAGTGATACCGACATTATGTCCAAATCTGAGGATATCAGTTGCCTGAGCGCAAGCTACAATGTGGAAACCATCAATCGAAGCGCATTCTCCTACCCTTTTAATATGGCCCCGTCTGAATGATTACTTTAACGCCATCGCGCCAGGTTTCGGATCTCCAGGTCACGACAAATCCACCCGGCTCTGGAGTCCAGAGTCGGGACACCGCCCTTCTGTTACTCTGTTATTAGTCGTGACGTCTGTGATCTGGGTCCACGGCCCAGACGACTTCTTTCACGTGCTCTCTTGGCGATTTGGTTCGAGCCAACCGATTCCGAACACTAATCCTCGAGTGACGCATTCAATGCGGAGATGAAAAAACTGCGGTCATGAACTATGACTCATCGCGTATGGTTTCTGATCAGAATAATATGGATCTAGCTTTTAACATCATTCAAACACTTCTACGGGATATGCATCGAAGGGAATCGGGTTTATGCCGTAGGCATGGGCTGGCCGCTGGCCCCAGCAGACACGGAATCAAATCTGCTTCATCCATACTTCGAGGAGGTTCCTGTTCCTATTCCCGCTGATTGTCGGTTCCAATACGAGTAGTTATACTCTCTACCCTAGATTTACTCATCACTAACAGCGTCTTTGCAACCCTGACAAACCAACCCAGCCACCAAGTTGATCGCAACCGAGAGTGATATCCCATGATTAAGCCTACTGACATCATCCCTGACACCTGTTAGTCCATCGGCTAACCCATTGAGGACAATGATGAGCCCCGCTCTTGCCCAGCATGGCATGTCGCTCGAGAAGCGGGCGTTCGCTAACCCTCGCCATCAAAGCCAGGATCGCACACGCGAGCTCAGCGGTTCTCTCCGTCAGCTATGACAAGATCAGATGAATCCCTCTCCCGCGAGCATCCCCAGTGAGGCTAGCCTCCGTCCCCCATAGGTACGTATACCCCCCCAAGTGCACTGGGAGATAGGTAGCTACCCCACCAGCTCACGTACGCCACCTCCCAGTCCTCCTCGCAAACAGTCCATGGACGCGAGGCCACGCAGCCATAAAGCCGCAGCCCTCCCAGGACCGATGTGACAACCGCACCCACACATCCACCGCGACCATGCACGTCCGCGCCGCCGTCCGCGCCGACATCCCGACGCTTGCCAGCGTCTACGCACGCGCTTTCCACGACGACCAGCTCTTCTCCGCGCTGCACCCGCGCCGCAACGAGTTCCCCGAAGACTTCACCGCCTCCTTCGCGCGCACCTTCCAGACGCTGTTCTGCACGCGCAACGTGCTGATCCTTGTCGCCGCCGACGAGTCGTCCAACAACGGCGTTGCCGGTGTAGGCGTGTGGGTTCGCGATGGCACGCTGGGCGGGAAGGATATCAACCCCCGCGCCGGACTGCTGCTCGGTGTGTGCCCACCCACTCCACCACTGCGCGCGCGCCCGAATCTCATGTAGTGGTTGACAGACGTCGAGTTTGGTCTTCGCGCGCTTTTCGCGCGCATCTTCCCGCCGAACGATCGCTCCGGGGCCCCCGAGGTGCGCGCAGAGTTCGATAGGGCGTTTGCGCGCATCGGTGCTAAAGACGAGTTGATACCGCCCGCAAGATGGCACCTCAAGTACCTCGGCGTCGATCCTGCGTTCCAGCGCCGCGGCGTGGGCGCCATCCTTGTCAGTGCTGGCGTGGACAGGGCCCGCGAGGAGGGCGTACCCGCTATGCTCGAGGCCAGCCCGAATGGGAAGAACTTGTACGAGAAGCTGGGGTTCAGGGTTGTGGGCGAGATGGTGCTGGAAAACACAGGCGTCGGCGGGCCGGTCATGAGGTGGGACCCGCCCGAGGCGCCGGTGGAGTAGGATGGCAATCCCACATGGGACGTGCGGGATCTGTAGGGACGGTTTTTTTTTGGCTATTTTTCGTTGGCTTGCGTTTTTTGTACAATCTACAGTCTGCTTGGAAATGCATGAGGTAGCTCTTTTCTCTGGGATTCGCGTGTGGCCTGACACGATGTATGACACGAAGGCAATCTGACTCTATACGTACTTTTCACACGATTGAGGCTCTAGAAAAACTCACCCTCGCGTGGAGAGCGCCTAGGACGCTCGCTCCCGGAGCTCTGCGTCCACTGGCTCGCTGGTATGTTCGAGGTCGTACCACCCGGGAGACCAGCGGCGCCTCCCCACCCACGGCCGGACGTACCGCTGGAGTGGGAAGTGTTGTACGCGTATCCACCGGCATCACCGAACGGTCCCGGCGACGTGGAAACGGCGCCCGCGCGAGCCGCAGCCGGCAAGCGGTTATCGTCCTCCTCCTGCTGTCTCCTCCTCCCGCGAGCGGGCGGATCAGCGAAGGGATCAGCCTCATCCCGCATGTCCGGCGGAGTCGCACAGTCAAGAACCGCACCGGGAGCCGTCAGCGGCGCCCGCGCTTTCAAAGTCCTCAACAACCTCCTGACACGATGCGCGTCCAGCCCAGCCTCATCCACGAAGCACCTGCGCTCCACGAGATCGATCCGCTCCATCCATATCGGCAGCCAGTTAACGACGGCGCTACGGTCGCGCCGCCACAGCAGCTCCCCGGCGACGAGCGCAAACAGCGCCTCGTTGCTGCGGATCACGCGCGCCACCGTGCAGCCGTCGCAGCTGTCGGGCGAGTGCAGCAGCGCGCGGTAGTAGTGTAGCAGCCGCTCGGCGGCGTCGATATCGCGGGCCCTGAGAGGGGGGTGCGAGGGGGCGCGCGCGAGCGCGAGGGCGGTGGCTAGGAGGTCGGATTTGTTGGTTGATAGTGAGTGCAGGCGCGAGGAGAGCGAGCTCAGAAGCGTGCTGTTGAAGATCCGGTGGGCGGTGCAGAGCGTTCGGTCGCTGGGCTGGCGGTGGTCCCGTTGGAGCTTTGTTGGGAGGTGCTGCGCGCTGCGCGGATGCTGGAGCGTGAAGGTCACGCTGCGGCGCTCGGGGTCGCTCAGGGGTGACATCAACAACGGAGGACAGAAGTTTCTGCCACGGCGCGCTGCGGGGCCATTCCGTTATATAAGTACTTGCGTACGTACAAGATCAAAGGCTGTGAGTGTGAGTGTCGTTCACACTCACATTCACACCCACATTGTGAACCTCCATCGTCCGGTTGCCTTCATCTTGAACGGTCTGGGCTTCTCCCCGATGGCTGTTCTTTGTGCTATGTACAAGGTACCAGCCAGTAGAAGGAACTACCCCATACCTTCGGTATAAGCCATCGAACTTGGTGGCCGCCAAATTTCCATCCTAAGAGTTATGCGGGTCTCGATGGCGATAGCGAATACTCCTGCGGTGCCACGCAGACTTTGAAAATCCCACTCCTTGCAGAAAAACGAGTGATATCGCATGCAGAGCACGAACCAGGTCAGATGAGCGGTGTGGCCGATCAATGGACATACACCGTGCCTACTGTCCAGCGCAGGTAGGAGTGGGCAGTTGGCACCCGCCACCTTCCTTTATTGTCTTTCCAGTATCCATATCCGGCAGACCTCAACGGTAGAATTCCCCGAGTCTGAATGATGGGGCGCCTAGCTGTCTGTCTTTGGGTTACGCATACGAGTAGGTGGAGTACCTACGGCTCGTGGACCGTCGTGACGGGTTGCTTGCACGGATAGCCTTGGGTCTAGGGTATTTACAAGACATGCGGCAATGGTGCATTTGCAATGGATAGGCGTGCTGTCTTTATTGTTCGTTTCAAACGCAGACAGCGTTGTGGCGCCGGGGCTTCTCCTTCGCGGGGGCTGGCACCAACCACTTTATAACCATCAAATTCCTGTATCTAGAACGGAAAAAACCCCGCGTGGTCCAGTGGTCAAGGGCCACGCAATCGACGAGGGGAGTTGAGGGAAAGTCCCCGGTTCAAAACCGGGTAAATGCCTTATGTATTCAGCTCTTGGGGTTTCCAAGCCACCCGCCGGGGGTGGTGATAGTTTTTTGTTTTTGGCGTCGTGGCGGAGAGCACTGGTTAGATATCACTCGGTAGGAATTGTCACGTGACATGCTTTACGCTGCCGGCTGTGGGGCGAGGGAAGGGAGAAAGCAAAACGTACGGCAAGGATCCGACTGACGTCGTTCCCACGGAATATAGTGGGGTGAAAGCGGCCGAAGCGCTACCAACGCAGCAGGCTACGTGCTTAGGCAATTGTTTCTCCCGATGTTTGTGACCAGCCATTTGGCCGAATCGTTTCTATACACGATGCTACAGTCTACTACATACGTTCCCCCGAAAGCCGGCATATCTGCGTGCGCTCGCGCCCCCCATAACCAGAGCATAGAAAACCTCAGCGTGATGAAAGGGTGCATTTTTGCTATACGTCCATTGATCGTGATGGTATCCAGATACCCAGTCGTGTTGCTGCTCAGTACTGGTCCAGTATATCTGCTGCATTTGTTGATCCGTCGTGCTGAGGTTGCTGAGGTTGCTGAGGTTGCTGAGGTCGCGGGTACGTGATCCCGTTTGTTGAGTTTATTGAGTTTGCTGATCTGCTGTGCGGCCTGCTTTACGTCCGCACTCCCTCCCCACACAGTTCCCTGACTGCTGACTGCTGCTGGGTCCGTTGGTATCCGCCGCGTGCGTTGTCCGGTTGGTGTGTCCAGTTGGTCCCCAGGTTCCCAATTTGCATCAGCCCACGTTGTCACTGCCAAGGTATTGAAACCAAGATGTGGCGTATGGACGAATGTTGATCATGTATGGCTTTCCGATCCGTGCCGCGCTGGTGGTGTGGTGGTCCTAGGAGCTGCGCGAGGATGGCTCTTTTCTTTTTTGTTGCCCAAGGCCGGTGGTGGTGGTGATTGTAAGGAAGAGGAAGAGGAAGAGGAATGGGAAGAGAAAGGAGGAAGGTAAGTAGAGTGTGTGTTACAAAGAAGGAGCCCTAGTGCTTTCCTTCAAAGGGGTCGAGAGTTCCCCTCACCAGCCAGCAGAACGACCCTTCAAATATCAGGGGTGGTGACGGTTTTTGTTTTTGGCGTGGTGACGCAAGGAGGGAGCACTGGTTAGATATCACTCGGTAAATATGTCACGTGACACGCCTTACGCTGCCGCCGGCTGTGGAGGCGAGAGAAGCCAGCAAGCAAAACGTACGGTGAGGAACCCAGGTCCCCCTACACAGGAGGTAAGATGAAATACCTATGAATCAGGACTGGAAGATGGCGCGGTATTCCCGACTTCTGACACGTTTGTTTCAGCAGCAGCGGCAGTATCTACAAATCCCCCAACATTCTCACGGATCCGGGCAAGTCCTTGACATCGCCATGGTGGTCTTCTCTTCTCTCCTCTGCTCTGTTCGTACATGCCGAACCCCGTATCCGAACCTCGTATCCGGCGGCGGCGGCGAATTCGTCTCGGCCCCGGCGCTTATCGCCCACTGTGCAGACTGCGTGATGCACGCCCCGCACGCCCCCCGCAGATGGAAAAAGAAAAAGCAATATCTTCACCCCACTCCGCGCCCCCCCGCGGAAATCATATGCAGAGTAGACTTTGCTAGAGTACCGTATGTAGAGGAGTGTAAGTATGTAGCTGGTGAGCCCTTACATGCCGACCAGAATGCCGGTATCGAGCTGTAGCTGTAGCTGATGATAGCTCTTGATAAGGGTTCTTTTTCTTTTCTTTTTTTCCCGGGCTCCTGGAGGCGGGGATGGGGTGGGGATGGGGGAGGGTGGTATATTCGCTACCGGAGATGGGTGATATCACCTCCTTAGGTACATCGTATGTACAACGTGATGAATCCGTTTCCAAAAGGAAACATTCACATGTTTCAACTTTCTCCGCACCACCTACCTATCTGTCCGTCCCATTTTCGTCCGTTCTCTGATAGCTTCTCTGATAACCGTGTCTTGTGCCGTCTGCGGAGCTGGAGAACACCGAACTGGTCTGGTCTGGATTACTCACTCGACACGGCTATGTATTATTGCGTGCGCTGCACGGCATAGATAACCTACATACGCAGAAGTGTGTAGTAGCAGAAGCAGAAGCAGAGGCGGCCCGAATCCTTAGTGCGGCAGTTCAGTTGCGTCCAGGCCGGCGAGCTCGAAGTCGAGCTCCAGCGTGAAGAGTCAAGACGATAAGAGCCCGAAGTTTGCCATCTGGCACTTGTATTTACTCTATTCTATTCGCGATACCGGTTATCGCGGTGAGTGGTCGGAGTACCACTTTAAAACGGTTTAATTTCCACATGCGTCGCGGTGCAGGCCGAGATGCGGCGATGCGAGTGAGATTGTGTGCGGCGACTGGTCCGGACCGGTTCCATCTGGTCGGGGGGGTGGGGAGCGTTTACTCCGAGTCTATCGATGCATATCGATATCGAACCGGTCTCGGCTACGTGGGTACTGAGGGACGGGGGAGTAGGGGCGGCTTGGTGTCGTCGGCGGGCGCCGAAGAGAGGAGACCTTATTGAGACCTGGTGGGACCTGTGCGTTATGGAGGTGGGACGCGATGCAGACCCGATGCGGATCGTTGAACGTTGAACTTTTTCTGTTGGCACTGTTTCTGTTCTTGCTGTTTGTCGCTTTGTCTCTTGTCCATCACACTCATCACACTCATCATCCTGTGTGTACATCATTACCTATCATCGACCGAGAATTCTGGTTGAATTGATCACGCTTTTGTATCTCACCCATTTTGGGTCTCTCAGTATCCTCTCGAGCATCGCTACCTATCCCATCGCCGCTACAGCGCTCGGCGGCGGCAGCGGCGGCGGCACTTCAGCGACATGACATGTTTTTCTGCAGGTGACTTTCTGCAGGCGAAGCTCGAGCACGTTGCATGCGAAAGTGCGGCCTCGACTGCCATGCTCTACTATAGCATCTACTCTATCACGGTCCAATGCGATGATTCTCAAACGAAAAAGCAAGTGCGACCGCTCGACCGTCGAACCGACTAGGTACACACCGCCGCCCGACCGCCCGCCAATGCCCGTGCACCTCCAGATCTGCAGCATGATCGCCGCGCTTCGGCAGCAACCAATGCCATCGCGAGACAAACGTGGCCAGCCGGTAGTTGATCCGGGGTCGCTGCACGTATATACGGCCGATGTTCCGACCCGCTCCGAACATCTCGCCTCTTCATCTCGGCAAAAAAAAAAGATTCTTTCGCTCGTCGGTTTGATGAGCGGGCGGCCGACAAATCGGACGGTGCCGCGCCGTTTGCTTCTATTTGCAATACGTGAGACCGCTCCCAGTCAATCTCGGACCTGCAGCTAACTGTCGCTGCGGAATATAGTGGGTACATAGACGGCCAATGGAGATGGACATCTCATAACTATCTACATACTCAACGGCCTCATTGGCGAGTGCGGTACGGTACGGTAGAGTACAATACGTACGTAGCGGTGGGAGTTGATATTTGCAGCTGCAGAATAAAGTGCCGTATACCTACAGTGTCTACCTATGGTATGTACCCGACGGGTGGCCTTTCTTCCCTTCTCCATACCTCCACACCTACCCAGAGTACCTCATGTACTAACTGACCTCCGCTTCCCAACGCGGAGAACTCTCGCCATTTCATAGATTCAACACGCGTAAAGTAGATTCGGCACCTCAGGAACACTCTTCTCCCCACCTCGGAACCGCGAGTGTTTCTCGCGACGGCGAACCGAAACAGGAAACCCCAGCCCATTCCTCTATTGGCCGATCGCCTCGACGGCATCCCAATAATTTCCCTTGCACCTGCGGCCTGCACCCTGCGGCCCTGCGGGCCTGCGCAGAAGACTCGAGACTCGAGGCGAGTGCGAAAGGTATGGGGCGTGATTGGACCGAACCACCCAATTGCTGGGGGACGAAGTGGCCTGCGGCCTGCGGGGGCACTGGGCACAGTGGCGTTGACCAGGTAACTAGCGGTACGCACCGGATAATCCACCCTAGAGTCCACTCTACTATTTACTACCATAGTTACGAGTACTATTCTGCGTACCGTACTGCGCTGACTTTTGCCCTCTCTGGAGTCTGGAGTCTGGATTATATACCTACATCCAGGTATGAGGTAAACTATGCGCACCGTTCGCGCGCCTAATCTTTTCACCCCCAAATGTTTTACTCTACTCTACCGGTGCTCTACTGGGTATCTATCTCACAACCTCGTTGGTTTCAGCTAAAACTCCCCCCCCCCCCTCCTCCCCGCCTCCGCAGCCAATCACCCGACCAACCAACCGACTATCCTCCATGTCTCGGATTCCAAGTTTTCCGTCCATTTTTTCGATGCAAGCTTGCAGCCGCCGAGTGGGAGGAATGGGAGGAGGCCAATCGCGCCGTCGCCACCGCGATGGAATGTCTCTGCGTGCGAGATAGGATGTTCTCTGGCATTCTGCTGCAGTTTCTTGCAGAGGTTGCGTGCATGTGTGCATGTTGCAGGTGTGCAGAGTACATGCCCACTACGGTACTATTACGGTACTCTATGATGCAGGCAGGCAGGCTGGCAGGTCTGGCCCACACGGTACCTACTTCACTACTTGCGTACTCTACTCTACCGTAGAGTATCGACATGTGTGGAGTACCTAGATAGCCCGGCGCATGCAAACACCCCACGGCGAGTGTCTTGTTTCCTCTATTCGGCGCTGGGTGGGCACTTTGGGTGGGTGGCTCGTCTACTATGTTCTCCCGCAAACACGAGCGCAAGGGGGGGTGTCAGCCGGTGCCAGTTGGGGGGATCATCCCATCCATCAGCTGCAGCGAAGGAAGGAAACTCGGGAAAGGGAAAGGAAAAGGTGCCTGCAAGCTCGGATAAGCCGACGCGTTGAGAAGGAGCGTAATTTCACGAGTGCGTACTCTACATACTCCAGAGTGCTTTTTCTTCTTCTTTCGGCGGATGGATGAAGGAGATGGGAGATGCGAGAAGGGAAGGGAGAGCTTCCTTCGTCAGGAGACACATCTCCAGTTCCCGTCCAGTTCCCATCCATCCAGGGGCCCAGCATCCTCCGGTTTTTGTTCGTGCATCATCCCGCAGCATCGTCCAGTGCTCTCCCCAGCTCGGTGTACTCCATGCAGCTGTCGGAATTTCTTTGCCAGAACAGAACAACTCACCCTCTCTAGGCTGGTTCGCGTTTGACTACTGCTCTAGTTCTAGAAAACAGCGTCGCTTTCCCCCTTGCGAAGCGGACGCATTCGAAGCTCCACCCCTCCTCCTCTCGCACGACCGACCGAGACCGAGGCGACCACCACACCGACAAACAGACAGACACAGGACGCATAGTACATATGGGTAAGTGAGCACGAGTCCGCGAACGACCGACCGAACGAAGGAACGACAGCTAGTTGCGCGACACGACACGACGATGGCGACCTCGATGGCGACAATACTGTTGGCGACGATACCGACGACTACGACGACGATCGTGGCGCCGCCCGTTTACGACGACACGATGACGATGACGACATTACCGCGCGGCGACTACAAATCGCGAAGCCTGAGTCGCGATGATGGTGGTGATGAGGTGCGCGCGCTTCCTTTCCTCCTCCTCTACTTTGCGATGTCGATGTTCTTCTCGGCAGTGGTGCGACCGAGGTAACTCGCTCGCTGCTCGCGATCGCAAGATTCCTCGCATACACAACCTACATACATCTCACATACGTGCCCACGATTTGCATGCGCGGCGCTGTACGATACACGAAGGAAACTAACCCCACATTCATTAGACTTCAAATTCTCTCCGACGACTACGACGACAGCAGGAAGCAAAATGCTTTTTCCTTCGCGACGGAAACAGAAACAGCTGGTGCGCCGACGGTGGCGATAGATTGCTGCTGGTAACTTTGCCTCCCGAACCGAACCTGAACCTGAATCTATCTCGCTTTTCCCCCGCACTCGTTCCGCACATCCCACACCTTGAGATCACACACCCCTTTTCTTCCCCCATCCCCCCGCTTTCGGACGGTGGAGAAAAAGAAAAAAGGTGGTGTGGTGTGGTGCACAGTGCAGTGCAGTGTGCTAGGCGTCTTGCGCGGTTCCTTCGTTTCGTTTCGTTTTCTCCGCACCGCCCCGTTTAGCCGGATCCTGGCGATCCTGGCTGCGGTGGTGGGTGCAAACGACGATAGATGGATGGACGGATGCTAACAAGAGCCTTGTGTGGGGGGGACGTATGTAGGTCATGCGCGAGTCCTTGACGATATCATCGTGCCTCGAACGTGACGGCGGCGGCAGCCCCGCACACACCACCACCCCTCCGCCTGCATACGAAGCGTGCGCCGCCCCACCGACCCCACCGACTGCCCCTCCTCCTCCTGCTCCCCCGAGTTATGAAACGGCTCTCGTCGCTCTCGTCGCTCCTCCTCCACCGTATACGCCTCGGCAACACCCCACAACGACGACGCGTGCGCCAGTAAATCCGAACCTCGACTGCGACATCGATTTCACTGGCCTCTACGGCGTCAAAGCTCACATGCCCCCCAAGAAGAAGAAGAACACGAAGCCCGTCGCGACCAGCAAGAAGGCGGCTACAGCCCCTAGCAGCGGTGGCGGCGGTGGTGGCGGCGGAAAGAATGATAGCCCCGTGAGCCCTGGTGGCGCGGGTGCGGGCGGTGACGGCGGCGACGGCGGCGACGAGAAGCGCCGGAAGGAGGAGGAGGCGGCAAGGAAGAAGCAGGAGGAAGAGGAGGAGGAGGCACGACGGAAAGCGGAGGAGGAAGAGGCCGAGGCGAAGAGGCTCGAGGAGGAGGCCGCCGCCGCCGCCGAAGCACAACGTCTTGAAAAGGAAGCTGCCGAAGCGCAACGTCTGGCGGAGGAGGCGGAAGCGAAACGGAAAGAGGAGGAACTCCGGCGGCGCGAAGAGATCCGACTGCGCGCGGCCGAGGAGCGGCGGAAAGCTGAGGACGCGCGACGGAAGCGCGAAGAGGAGGAGCGAAGGCTTAGGGAAGAGAAGGAGGAGGAACAGAGCGCCGGTGGCCTGTGGGGGTTGTTCGCTGCTAAGAAGAAGCCCAAGCCCAAAGCCGCACCGCCTCCCCCGAAGACTAATCCACCACCGCAACTTCGTCCGACTGCGAATAATACGTGGGGCGCGAATGCGAATTCGAATGGCAAACCCAAGACCGCGGGGTTCCTGGCAACGCCCGACTACGGCGGTGGCTACGAGGACGACGCGACGGACGCGTGGGCATCGAGGGATCCGGACGATGACGACGACAGGCTCAATCAGATGTTGAGGGAGAAGGAAAGGCTCGCGGCTGAGCGGAAAGAGCTCCAGCGACAGGAACAGGCGAAGCGCGAAGAAGAGGAGTACCGCGAACGGGAACGCCTCGAGCAGGAACGTTTGGAGCAGGAGCGCTTGGAGCAGGAACGCTTGGAGCAGGAACGCTTGGAGCAGGAACGCTTGGAGCAGGAACGCTTGGAGCAGGAACGCTTGGAGCAGGAACGCTTGGAGCAGGAACGCTTGGAGCAGGAACGCTTGGAGCAGGAACGCTTGGAGCAGGAACGCTTGGAGCAGGAACGCTTGGAGCAGGAACGCTTGGAGCAGGAACGCATTGAGCAGGAACGCATCGATGAGGAGCGCCTCGAACAGGCACTCATTGAACGGAAACGCCTCAAACGGGAACGACTCGAACAGGAACGCCTTGAACAGGCACTCATTGAACAGGAACGCCTCGAACAAGAACGCATCGAGCAAGAGAGGAAGGAAGAGGAAGACCAGCTGGAGCGCGAGCACCTCGAGGATGAAGAACGACAGCGCGAAGAAGCCGAGCGGCGACGACTCGCAGAAGAACGCAAAGAAGAGGAGCGGAGACGAGAGGAAGCGGCTGCTGCCCCAAAAGGGAAAAAAAGCAAGAAGGAGAGGGAGAAGGAAAAGAAGGAGAAGGAGAAGAAAGAAAAGGGCAAGAAGAGCAAAAAGATCAGAGAGCCCGACCCTCTTCCGGAACCCGAACCCGAACCTGTCGTCGTCGAACCCGTGGTCGAGCCAGAGCCAGAGCCAGAACCAGAGGCTGAACCTGAACCCGAACCAGTCGTGGAGCCAGGGCCAGAGCCTGAGCCGGAAGTTGCTCCCGCTCCTTCACCAGCTCCATCACCCATCCCGTTTGCCCTCCAAGCAGCCGCATCTCGCGCCGAAAAGGAACGGAAACAGGCGGAGAGTAACTCGTGGGTCGGCGGATGGTTCAGCAAATCGAAAGCGCCTGCCCCGCAGCAACTGAGCCGATACCTCGATCCAGAACCCGAGAACGAGTACCTTGACGCTGCTGATCCCGACGACCTTCCCGAGAGATCTTCCATCGAAGCGATTGCTCCCGCACTTCCCGTCGAGGAAGAAACTGTAGTCCCCGAAACCGTGGAAGATCCCGACGATGCCGAAGATGACGACAACGGCTTCTACGCCAAGATCCCCAAAGCGAAGTACGCCGAGCTTGCACCAGGCTATGCGCCAGTGCCAGATAAGCCCCGGTACGCCGACGTCAAGCAGTTCGAATACGCCCCGACAGTGCCCACCTACGCGCAGCCGACCAAGTTCGAGTACGCGCCCGTAGCGAATCTACTCGGCAAAGGCAAAGGTAGACTAGCATCCGTCGCCAAGCAGGCCGTCGAGGCGGAGGCCGCAAAGAAGGAGAAAGAGAAAGAGGTTGCCCTGGGAAACCCACTCCTGAAGGGAAATAGGCTGCGGTCGGTTGCCAGGCAGGCCGTGGAAGCGGAGACGGCAAAGGCTGCCGCGCCCCTGAATCCCCTGGCCGAGGCGAAGGCAAGGCTGAAGAAGGTCAAGAATGACAGGCTTGCTGGAAAGGCTGGCAAGGCTGCGGTCGCACCTGCACCAGCCCCGCCTCCTCCACCACCACCACCCTCTCCTCCAGTCGAGCCAGAAGTAGAGGCCGCGCCCGCCGAAGAAGACCCCGAACCCGAATTTGAACCCGCGGCAGAAGTCATCGAGGTGGATCCTGTTGTCGAGGAGGTAGAGGCCACCTTCGAAACCGCCGAAGCGGAAGTTGTCGAAGTCGAGGCGGCGCCGGGGCCGGAGCCTGAACCGGAAATATTCGCGCCCGCGCCCGCGCCTGCACCCGAGCCCGTGGATTCGAAGCGAGAGAAGATCTCTAAGAAGTCCGAGAAGAAGAAGGAAGAGCCCGGCCTCCTCGCCTCCATCATGGGTCCGAAATCCAAAAAGGGCAAGAAGGAGAAGGAGCTCGAGAAGCAGCGGGAGCGGGAGCGCGGCGAGACTGAGCGCGGCGAGAGGGTCAAGGATCGTCGCGAACGCGAGGAGAGGGAACGGAAACTTCGCGAACAGGAGGAGAAGGAGATCGCGGAGCACGAGCGCGAGGCCAAGGAACTGCGCCGCGAGGAGAAACGCAGGGAGAAGGAAGCTGTTGCTGTTGCTGCCGCCGCGGCGCAGCGCGAACAGGAGGAACGCGAGGTGCAGGAGCGCGAAGAGGCTGAAAAACTGCAGCGACGGGAAGAACGGCGCCGCGAGAAGGAAGCGGCGGCGGCTGCGGCTGCGGAACAGCGCGAACAGGAGGAAAGGGAAGCACGAGAACGGGAAGAGCGGGAAACGAAAACCAAGGAGCAACGTCGTGAAGACCGGCGTTGGGAGAAGGAAATCGCAGCGGCTGAACAGCGAGAGCGAGAGGAACGGGAAGCATGGGAACAGGAAGTACGGGAACGCGAGGAGCTCGAGAATCAAGAGCGAGAGCGCGAAGCGAAATCTAAGGAACAACGTCGAGAAGAACGACGCCGAGAGAAGGAAATCGCAGCGGCTGCACTACGAGAGCAAGAAGAGAAGGAAGCCCACGAGCGCGCAGAGACAGAGAAACAACAGCGTCGTGAGAAGAAGGAACGACGGGAAAAGGAGTTGGCTGCGAAGGTTGTGGAAGCAATGAAGGTTAGCCCTGAACCCGAATCAGATGAAACCCCCTCCACCCTCCCTGTTGAAGACGCTCCCGCCACGGTTGAATGGGAAGAAATGCCTGCACCGGAAGTCGTAGAGACTTTCGAGGAGGCGCAGGAGGCGGTGATTGATACCCCGACGGTCACGACGGAGGACGGGGACCCCACTGCTGATGTTGCTCTTTCCATTCTGGCACCACCGGAAGTACTGGAAATGGAGCCGACGTCCGCTGTGGAAGTCCCCGATGCCGAAGTCAGCGACGTCAATAACTTCGAGGAGGACGACGACGGGGGCGCCGTACTCCCCACAGAGGAATGGGATCGAGAGATCATCCCGGACCTGGTGCCTGTGGCGGCTGAGGAAGAACTTGGCGGAGCGATTGTTGGTGACGATGATGATGATGTTGAAGAAATTGAAGCTGAGAGTGAAGGTGAGCAGCCAAAACCACTTCCCGCCTTCTCCTCCAGGCCACAGTCAGTCAGAAGCACGTCGTCCGGCTCGAAAGCGGCCGACGGCAACGGCAAACCTGTCCGGGCGATGGGACTGCGTGAGTTATGGAAGCTGAACAAAGAAGTGAACAAACGGAAGAAGGAGGCTTCCTCGCGGGGTGCTACGCCAACACCGGCTCACCCTCATGCTCACCCGCCCCCGCCACGCGAGCCCTCCCCAATACCCGAACTAGAATACGAAGAGGAGAATGATGATGAGTTCTTTGATACGGAGCACGCGTCCGGCTCGGAGATCGTTGAGGCAGAGCCAATTCCGGAAGGTGGGCTGGCATTCGACCTGGGTAATGATGACGAGCGTGTGGAGCCTGGAAACGAAGGTATGATGGTTTTGTATCTTCACCACTTCGGGGTAGTGACTGACGTGTTAGACAACTTACCTACAGCACCATCCCCAGTTACCCCGAAGGCTACGCGCAGCATGTTCAACCCATTACAGTTCCTGATGCCTCCCACACCAGTGGTCGCCGCACCCCTCCTCACCGACGACGAGCACGAGCGAGAACCCGAGGTCATTGAAGAAGTCCCCGAGGAAGAGGAAGTGGCGCTTGCACCACCTCCGCCCCCGGCGCCTGAAAAGAAATTGACCGACAAAGAACGACGCAAGCTGGAGAAGCAAGAGCGGAAAAAGAAGAGGACGGAAATGAAAGGCAAGGCGGTAGAGGAGCAGCCCGAACCGGAGCCTGAGACGGAAGTGCCCGCCGAGGTCCTTGCGGAGGTCGCTGCTCTTCCGGAGGTGGAGGTTGAGCAGGAGGGCGAGATCGACGAGGCTAAGGAGCCGACGTCAGCTACAGCTGCGACGGCTCCGGCGCCAGCCGCCCGCGGATTCGCTAGTAAGTTCATGAGTCCGTGGCAGCTTCTCACGCAACAGAGGCAGCAGGAGGAGGATGATAGGAAGATCGAGGAGCAACGCCGGCGAGAACAGGAGGAGGCAGAGGAGGCGGAACGGCTCGAGCGCGAAGAGGCTGAGCGTCAGGAGCGAGAGGAACAAGAGGAGCTGGAACGCCAGCGCGAAGCACAGTGGCAACTGGAGGAGGCACATAGGCTGGAAGAGGAGCGCCTACGACAGGAAGAACAAGACCGACTGCTCGAGGAACAGAGGCTGCAGGATGAAGAGGAAGCGAGGGTGAGACAGGAAGAGGATGCGCGCCGTGAACGGAAGGAGCGCAAGCGAAGGGAGAAGAAGGCCAAGCGGGCAGCCGAGGAGGAAGCCCGTATCGCTGTAGCTGCCGCGGTAGAGGCTGAGGCGGCAGCAGCAGCGGCAGAAGTGGCGGCGGCAGCAGCAGCGGCGGCGGCAGAGGCTGAAGCAGCGGCGGCGGCAGCAGCTCAACTGGCATCCGAGGAGGCAGCCCAGGACTCCGATCACGAAGATGTTGGAGACGAAACACAGTTCCTAGATGCTCTGGACGGCCCTGGTGAAGCAGACACTGCTGCTGCAGCGCTTACAGACTTCGAATATGTCTCGGACCCTCCTATGCCAACCGTCGACGACGAACTCCGCGAGCTCGCATATGGTGCTCCACCCTTGGAGACGGAACCCGAATCGGCACCGGCACCCGAGGACAAGCCCCGACGGCACCGGAGCAAGAGCGGCAAGAGCAGCAAGAGCAAGAAGCACAGCATAGCTGATGTCGTCGTCGCCGCGACGAAATCGGAGAAATTGTCTTCGAGCAAACACATCGTCCTCAAAGACGCCGATGGCAATGACGTTATCGTTCCCGCGCGCTTCATCCGTCCCGCTATGCCCGTCTCGCTCCCATTCGCCGTCGAAACCGAAGAGGAGCGTCGCGCACGCCGTGCCCAGAAGAAAGCCGAGAAGGAGGCGAAGAGGCTGGCCGACGAGGAAGAGGCGGCTAAGGAACGCCGCCGCATGGAGCGGAGACAGCTGAAGGCGGAGAAGGCGGCACACGAGAAGGCGCGCCTTCACGCTGCCAAAGAGGCTGAGCGACGCGCCAAGGAGGCTGAACGTCAGTCACGTCCGCGCACGGAACGCCGCAAGTCCCGTCCCATTCCTGCCAACCCGGAAGTGGTGATAGTCGACGAAAAGGAGGCGAAACGCGACGAGCGACGCCGCCGCCGCGCCCTGAAGGAGGGAAACGACGGGTCGCTACAGCACTCTGGTTCGCAGCACTCCCAGGACAGCGCGGAGGTGGCGAGCGCCGGATATTCCGCGGGCATCTCGACGAACGGGTACACACCCAACGGCATCCAGGAGCTGAACCCGTACACCCCCGAGGCGATGGAGCGCGAGGCGCGACGTGCGCGGCGCAAGGAGAAGAAGGCCGCGCCCGAGATCCTCGTTGGGAGCTTCGGCAGCGGCAGCTACGGCAGCTACCAGACCTCGCAGTCCGACAACCATCCCCGCCGCCGACCATCCGCCCATCGCGAGAGCAGCGCTTACCAGACTCCTGCGACATCGCACTCCGATCACCACCCGCAACGCCGGTCGAAGTCGATGCGCGGCGGCCTTGAGATCGCCGCCGCCGCTGACGGGAGGAACCGCAGCATCACGAGAGGTCAGGGCCGCCCCCAGGGCCGCAGGCTTAGCTTATCCCCCTCGAAGGATGTTAGGTTCAGTGGCAGCTCGATCGAGATTCAAGACGAAGCTCGCCGTGAGCGGCGGCGCATGCGGAAGGAGGCGCGAAAGCTCTCGGATACTGGTTCTCCCGCGGAAGATAAGAAGGAGCGGAGCGAGGAGAAGAAGGAGAAGAAGGAGAAGGAGAAGAGTGAAGAGAAGAAGAAGGACAAGCACCACCACCATCACCACAACCACCACCAAAGCGGGACCGGGACCAACCGCAAAGAGAAGGAGAAGGAGAAGGAGCGCGTTGACGAAGACGCGGAGGAGAAGCGCGAGCGCAGGAAACGCAAGAAGGAGGGGAAGGTGCAGACGTATGGATACACCGCGGATATGACGGATCATGAGGGATACATGACAGGTCGCGAGGGAGCGAGAGGTGGAGGCAGTTGGTGGAAGAAGATCTTCTAAGTTCTGGTCGAGTCGAGGCAGTGTGGTAATTCTACGACTTTGTTTTTGGTTTTTGGTTTTTGGTTTTGGTTTTTGCCTTGTGCTGGCAGCATCGTCTTTGTCTTTGAGGGTTGCGTTTTTACGGCCGTGTTTTTTATTTCGTTTTGTTTCGTTTTGTTTGAGGTGGGTTTGGGCAGGGCGAGGAGTTGTCTGTTTACTGGTTTGGTTTGGTTTGGCTTGATGATGAGTGGATGATACGATACCTTCTATGTTCATACTTACTTCCTTACATCTTATCTTTCGTTTCTATATTTCTTTGAGCGACTCGCAGCTTGAGGTTGGAGATACGGATGGATACTACGGATGGATAGGTACTTAATATACCCTCTTTACTGGGAGCTGTGCGTCAGTGAACTCGTGAACTCGGGGATGGTGATACCTATGGCAGCGGCGGCCCGGTACTGCGGTACCCGTCACGTTACTAACCATCACCAACATCAACTCTAATACCAACATCACCACCAAAAAAACAAGAAAGTTCAACGAACCACCCAACCAGCACCAGCACCAGCACACTACCAGCACACTACCGGCGCTCATCGGAAAGAAATACATGATCATCATTCGTCCACACGCCATGCACAGCCGCGCACGCGGAGGAACAAGATCACGAGCAGGGATGCACGACCGACGCCAGTACGGCTGTAGTGGAAGGTCGCGCTTCGGAAAGCCAACAGGTCCACTGGAGGCTGAGCACTCTGTGTGTCCCCATTCTACCCAGATGCAAGATTTACACCACACGGTACTAATATCTGCGCAGTACGGTGCCGGTACCACGGCCAGCGTCACTGCAAAGCACCGGCCAAATAGCCAGCCAGCTCCACTCGTACAGGAATTACAACGAGTACGTCAGCCGATTCGCCCCCGGACGGGTGTTGATCCGGGGGCGATTCACGGAGCAGAGGATGATCGCCGGATGATCGTCCGGCTGCATGCCGGATGATCTCTATCACGGTTACCTGCGTGAGGTTCACGTCCATCACGCCCACCCCCGGACCCCGGTCCCTGATGGCGGATTGGTACGTGAGCTGGCGTATTGGATGGTGGGGCTTTTGGATCTTTGGTTGTGGTGGAGGCGAGCGTATGCAGACATGTTGGCATTCGGGGGAATGCTTGTAGGTACATAGTAGAATCGTGGATAGAAACTATTCGGCCAATGGCTAGCTGCTCACAAACCGATCGGATTTGTGCCGATGCAGCTACTGGTAGTTACTCATGGACTGGAATAGTAATTTAGGACGGATCCGTCCGAGCCAACAAAGTTAGGGGAGCCGTGTGGAAGCGACTGTAGATGAATTTACATAGTGGTACACCAAGCAAACATCCTAAAGCCTGGCCAAAGTTTACTTCCTCCTCTTGCCGACAGCTCCTCCACCACTTCGCCACATGGTGGGTGCCACCCCACGACGGACTGGAACAACGACGAAGTTCATGAAACCCGCCAGAACGGAGCGCCGGGCTGCCAATTGGTAAGCTACTTCTCACTGAGGATATTATAGTAGGGTCGCTTCTCGTCTCGCCTTCACAGCCGGTGGCAGCGTGAAATCTGTCACGTGTTATTAAATACCGAGCGATATCTGACTAGTGCTCACTCCGCCACCATACCAAAAACAAAAACCCATCACCACCCCGGCAGGTGGCTTTGAATCCCTAAGAGCTGAATCCAAAGAGGTTTCCCCCGGGTTGAACCCGGAACTTTTCTTCAACTCCCCTCGCCGGTTGCATCACCTAGGTAACTTGTGCATTCTCCTTCTCTCGCCCCGCTTCCCGGCCTGAATAGGCTATGACGAAACAGCCCTCGCAAAACCACTCTGTTTACATAGCGAAGGCAGATTCAGGGTTGATTCTAGATGAGAACACCGGCAGACTACGGACGGGACGGTTCACGAGAAGTTTGACTTGAAAAAGATTATTTTATTTTTGAGGTGAGGAATAGCCAGCTATTCCTCCCACTCCACCTCCCCCTCCACCTCCCCCTCCACCTCCTCCTTTCCCTTCAGTCTCGCCACCTCGGGCCAGTCCAAGAATCGGTGGGAGGTCTGGACCATGATCACGACCGAGATCGCGTTCGCAGGCACCTCCGCACCCTTGGCGACCTGGATGATTCTCCTCCCGCCAGGAGGAGAGAGAACCATCCGGTATTTGATCGACTTAGACGGCCTCTTGGGGCGACCCTTGGCGACCTGGATGATAATCCTCCCGCCAGCGGGAGAGAGGACCATCCAGTACTTGATGGCCTTGGGTGGGTTCTTGGATCGACCCTTGGCGGCGGTGGTAGTGGTGGCGGCGGTGGCAGTGGTGGCGGCGGCGGCTTTCTGTGTATTGTTAGAGATATAGATACAGAGATGGATCAGCATGAATGAACGTACCTTCACGCCCCGGATCTTGTGCTTCTTCGCGCCACGGGCCCTCTTCCGCTGGACGAAGCTTGGGGAAAGCTGTGTGCAAATCGAATGAGTGGGTGATGCATTAAATTGTGGCTAGGGAAGAGTGAATAGTTTACCCTGTCCGGTGCCTTAATCGTGGCTCGGTCTCGGAGGAGGTGCCCGTGGGTGGCGGGGATATTTGGTGCTACCATCTATTTGAATGTGAGTACAGTTCGCAAACAGAAATTGTAAAAGATGTCTGCGAGGAACGGTTTTTGTGTGGAGTCGTATGTGTGTTGTGGGGGGAGGGGGGAGAGGAGGGGGGACTTACAATTCTTGAATTTGAGTGTTTAGGGTGGTGGATGTAGAAAGAAAGGAGAGAGTGGGAGCGAGGAGCTGGTAATTATAATTTTTCTAGAGACCGTGGTACTTTTGAGGCCTTAAATCACGGTCAATGAAACGGAAAAACGCCAACTAATGTGTGCACTACTCTCAATCGCTACTCAGCAACCTTTCCTGTACCACCATTTCGCGTGCCATATATACTCAACATTCAAACGACCTCACTAGTAGTTACCACCGTACGAACCCTCACTACTACCATAATCAGCATGATACAGGCTTCATTCTGCGCAATGACAACCCTATCCGTCACTGTCCCAAGATTTCGCATCTTCTCACCAGCTTAGGTCTCCGAAAGTTTGCAGAAGCTGGCTGACTACTAAGTTTACAGTCATCTTCTCCCGACATTCCGTACCTGCAGCACGCTTCACATTAATTAGACACCGTATCCGTACGACTTGTCACTGTAGTCTGTATCCCTAGGAAACCTGAGTACTGGTGAAGAACAATATAATTGAAGTGATGCGCCAATACTGTACCAGTGGAAGCCTGCTGTGCCACCGCCCCCGACTAGTACCACTAGCAGTAGAATCCCCGGGCCCCGATGGGGCTCCAGTCCTCCTCTGGCTTTCCCGGAGCCCTACAGTCCTTGATATTCCAGGCTCAACAAAATCGGTCCCGTCCGGGGCATATCCCAGGACGGACTGGACGGACGATTCCCAGGCGTGAACGTTTTCCGAAGAAAAAAAAGATCGGGCATGCTTTCTGCACACACGCCTTCATGGCGATTTGATACATAGCAAAGATCTCACAGTCGTGAGTGCCCGCGCGAGTAGGTAGAAAGAGTATCTATGAATATCTACCGAAAAATCTAAAATAGCGATCCAAAAAAAAGTCCAAAACACGCCTAAGAACTTATCTACACCTATCTACACCTATCTACACCTATCTGTAGCTCCAACTCATACCAGATGCACATCCCAATAGAAAACCAAAAGAAAAGTCCAAAAGACGTCCAAGCACCAACCTACACCAACTTCCTTACCCTCGACGAGCCCTGACTCTCACCACTGCTCGGCCTACTAGACCGTCTCGAATCCCCCCTAAACTCCCTCCTCGTATAGAACCCAGGCACAAAGCTGCGCAGGTTTTCTACCACCTCTTCATCGCGTCTCCTAGCCTCCCGCTGCCTCCAGTCCCTCTCCCTCCTCTCCCTCTCCCGGACCTCATCCTCATCCTCGACGCCTGTCGTGGATCCCCAGTCGATAGCAATTTCGCGCAGGTCGATATCGTCGGCATAGCGCTCCCGCATCTCCGAGTGCCGTCTCTCCTCCTCGACATCCTCTGCCCTGCGCCCCTGCTCCTCGAGATCCTGCGCCTCGAGCCGCGCGTCCTCAAAATTCCTTCGCCTCTTATACCCCAGCGCCTGCGCCCGCTGTTTGTAAGACCGCACATTTACCATCACCCCCTTCCGGTGCCTGTACACGAAGTATAGCCCCGCTGCGACTGCGAAGAAGACGCCACAGAACGTAAGCCCTACCGCAAGGTTCTTCGACGTGTGGTACTTTTCCTTCGCGGCCGAGCTGCCGCTGCTGGTTTCGGAGGAGGCGCTGTTGCCACTGACACGCCCCGCCGGGCTGCTGCTGCTGCTGCTGGGGGTGGGAGTGGTGGTCGGGGTGGTGGCCGGGAATGGGTATGTCGGTATGTGCGCATGCGTTATTGGGGGCGTGATGGGAGGTAGCCAGAGCGTTTTGTAGGATTTGGTTGAGGTGCTGCTGGTTGCGGGGATGATGGGTGTAGTTGACGGGTGGGGGAGCGGCGGGAACAGCCGCGTAAGTGTGATGATGCTACTGCTGCTGCGGGGGGCAGGTGTGGGTGGCGATGGGAGAATATCCTGTGTGGGTGAGCTAGAGGTATTAGGGGAGGCGGTGATACTCGTCACTGGCGGCGTGCTCGTGTTGGCAAGAGTGCGCGATGAGCGTGATGGAGAGGCAAAAATGATGCCGGGTAGGTTTGTGCTCGCTGGGGCGTTGCTCAGGCTAGGGATAGAAGTTGGCCGTGACGCGCGGGTGGTACTGATCGGGCGTGTGCTCAACCGAGTTGGCCGGGTCGAAGGAGTTATCAAATCCGGCATTCCCGTCACCGCCGGTACGCTGCTCACTCGCCTCATGGTTCTTGACCGGCTCGTGCTCGCGGGCATCGTGCTCGAACCAGTGTTGCCCGTCGTAATTCTGCGAGTTGTACGCGTACTCAAACCGAGGAGGATATCGGACATTGAAGCGAAGACGCCTGTTGGGCCGCCTGTACCGCTTACGCTGGGGATGGGAGTTGAAAGTGACGGGCCGGTCCCACTGGTCGGGAGTGTGCTCGACCGAGTTGGCCGGGTCGAAGGAGTTATCAAACCCGGCATCCCCGTTTCCGCCGGTACGTTGCTCAATCGCGTGGTGGTTCGCGAGGGACTCGTGGTCGCGAGCATCGTGCTCGAACCAGTGTCGCTCGTCATAATCCCGTGCGTGGTCCTCGTGCTCGAGCCGAGGAGGATATCCGACATTGAAGCGAACACGCCTGTTGGGTTGCTTGTAAACACCTCAAAAGTGCTCGAGCTAACTATCAGGCTGGAGGGTCGAGGGATTATCAAGCTGGATGTGTTTGCAGCCATCGTTGAGACAATATAGCTGCTCAGATCCAGTGTAGTCATCGGGATTCTGCTCGAGCTTGGGGTCTCCTGACTCGAAGATGGTGATTGAGAGCTCTCGTACGGTAGTGTTACCGTTACTATGAAGGTGCGAGTGCTTGTGGCTGTTAGTGGTATTGTAATAGTTGTGGATGGCTCGGTATCCATGCTTGAAGGTGAAGAGCTCATCAAACTGGCGACCTCTGTAGCCACCGAATGTGTCATCGTCATGGACGTCGAGTTTATGCCGTTGGTATGAGAGTGGGTCGGTAGAGGGACTCCGCTCATGTCATCTCTGATCGTTTCTGTAGCCACCGAGCTTGTAGTTTCAGAGCTCATCAAACTCGTTCGCTCCGTAGCCAGCGAATTTGTCCCCGTGCTGGACGTAGAGTTCATGCCGTTGGTATCAGAGCTGGTTGGTGGAGGAATTCCGCTCATGTCATCTCTGATCGTCTCTGTAACGGAGCCTGTCGGCATGGGTTGACCCCCCATGCTGTCTCTGATCGTATCCGTCATTGAGGTACTACTCCGCGTAGGAGTAGGTGTCGATAATATGTAAGTGATGGAAGTCACCCAAACAGTCGAGGATAGCACTGTAGTTGAAGTCGAGGTTGACGGTTGTAAGTCTCCAGATGTGTTATCAGTAGCGGTGATAGTGGCTGGCATGTTTGATGTTTGGTGTAGCGGTTTGGGGTATGTGTGGGAGTTGTGGATGATGGGTGATTGGGAGGAGAAAAATGATGGTATTATGTGCAAGGCGGAGAAGGAGGAGGGTGCGAGGGTAGCGTGGATTCAAAGGTATTCACTAGGCACAATCTTTACTGCAAGCTTGCAAAGAATAGAAGAGTAGAGCAGCCGGTAACAGATTCAATTTCCCTCCTCGAACCCGCTGTCTCACCGACCATCACTCGTCTTTGTATCCCACCTCAGAGTCTGTCGACCACTCGGCCTCGTCTCCGCTATCGAAGTCTGCGAACATCTCCCTCTTCCTCGCCTCCGCCTCTTCCAGCTCCTTCATCATCGCCTCAAACATCGTTCTGCCCTCCCTCTCGACATACATTCTGTGTTCCTCCTCCTCGGCCTCTTGCAGCTCGGCACGGGCATTGAAGCGCTGAAAGCACCACACCAGGTAGACGGTGTAGATGACGACGTAGGCGACCAAGATTCCGCACACGATGGCGTAAAGACGGCCCTTGTCGGAGAGGATGGTGAAGTTTGATGACATTGTTTCGTTATAGGTGTTGTTGAGTTCTGAAGACGTTAGTTGGTGGAGGTCGTGCGATGAGGAGAGTGGGGTTTACTTAAGGAAGTATGTTGTGGGTGAGTTTGTGGGATATAAAGGTGGTCGGGTCAGATAGTGAAGGTAGAACAAGCGCAATGAAGTGGGAGAATGGTGGTAATCTAATCATGAATACAGCTTTTCAATGGTGTAGGGTGGTAGGGCAAGAGGTGTGAGTACGGTAGCGAGGCTTCCGAGTGCTGCGTAAGGCTTGAGGTCGCGGGTGACATTTAGTGAACAAGACTCATGGGATGTCACGCATGGAAAAATTGGTCATCAGCGAAACACGGAAACATGGTAGATTTACATGGTACTGTCATGAGCTACTATAGCTAGGTCGCACACAATCAATGATTAAACAAAAACAAAACATAGTAGACTTACAGACGTGCAAGCAGCCATTAGGAAGATAACCCACGACGCCCCTGGCCCCGATCGGAAGTACGCCATCCAGGCCAGGAAGCACATCGCAGCCGTGCACCGGAGGGAACCAAGAATCACGATCGAGATTCGACGGTACCGGCACACATAGATATCCCCAGAGAACGAAAAGGGCCGACACATGGGTCAAGCTGGCGACTGATAACCCCGCCGTGTGTGGGGTGGAAGGGGGCCCGATCCCGGCGTGGGCCCCCAAGTGCCTGGCCTGAAGATTCTACCAGCTGAATACGGGGCATTGCCTCACCGGTTAGTTTATACCCCTAGTGGACGAAAAGCCGCTCCGATGCCCGGTGCGGGTGGTGCCGTTACACGACCCCGACGCGGGAGCACCTCTTCAAGCGCTGCCCCGAGTGGAAGAGCTAGCAGAAGATAGACACAGTGGGTGGAGGTTTGGATGGATAAAAACAGTAGACATGGAGGAAATAGGATTGGATGGATAATACTGTGATTATCTGAAACAATCGAGTACAAAAAAAAGGTGAAACAAAAACCTCAGAAAGAGTACAAAGGCCATTACAAAATAGAAAGCATTGAATCGAATCCAAACCATGACCGATCCAACGGTGAGTGCCCAAACCAAAGAAATACTAGAAATTCTCTCAGTGCCCGCCTCCCAAGTTCGTGATGGGTGTCTAGGCCAACTTCTTCTTCTTCCCCCCCTCCCACTCAAACATTGTCCGTGTAGCCCGTCCACATTCTGCACAAAGATCGCAGTCTTCACAAGGCTCTCGGCGTTTGAATATGCCGAGACACGTGCAGACCAGGTACATTAAGTATATTGTCTGGAAGAACGAGAGTACGGCGACGACCAGTACGACAAATTTCGATTGTGGGTTGGTGAAGAGCAGATTGCGGAAGCCGGTGATGGTGTTGGGAGTATTGCCGGCAGTGCCTGCAGGGACGGCGTGATGGTAGGTGTGCCGGCGGTGGTGGTTCATCTTTGCGCTGTTGATGTGTGATGGAAGATGTTTGCAGGGGTTGTGGTGGAGGGGAACTTTCTGAGTGATACTGGTAAGGGAAGAAGGGGTATTTATGTGGAGGGGTGGGAGCTAGGGCTGAACTGAACTGAAGGCTTTTAAAGTGAATGGGGATCGAAGGATACCTGGCCCCGCCTACAACTTCGGAGGCCCTATTCTGTTTGTGAGGAATTATGAGGAATCTGGCCAGTGCCTAAAGGCCTGTAGGTACGTGGCGTCGTACTTCGATCGTCCGTGGGATTGTCGCAACCTCCGCTACCTGCGGAGCCACACGATGTCACTCGCAATAAGTGGGGGTGGTAACAGCAGCAGCGCAATTGACCCAAACCCTCTTCGTATGCGTGGTATAAAAGAGATTTCCCATCGTTATCCGCCCACGCTTGGCTGCGAAGTGCAAGGCTGTATTGCCGCCTCTATCGGCAATATTGACATCGGCACCGCAACCGAGGAACTCCGGGAAATTGTCACGTCAATATCCAGACGAACCGCTCTGTGGAGGGCAGTATTGCCGTCTCGGTCGGGGATTTCGATTGCGGTGCCGCAATTAAGTAGCCGAAGAGTTCCTCCGTCATCACCTAAAGGCCCTCCGCACAGTGCAGTGACACAAATGATGATCCTCGGTGCCTGTTGGAGCTGAGCAAGACAGAGCACGATTGCTCTCGTAATTGTGGGCATCGACATCGGCGTCCCGGGCAAGAAGCAGCTCCAGAGCTTCATCGTCTCCCGTCAACACCGCGCAAGGTATGTAGGACAGGACTGCTTGAGACGTCCCCGGAAATGCCGACGGTGTGATAATGGCCATCGTCATAGATCTCGATGCGCCAAATCGGAGGCTCGGATACTGTGGATTGGAGATCACATCAGCAAGACTCAGCTCCTACAGTAGCTTCCACCATATGCCTCTCGTCACAGAACTTTAGGGAGTGAGTGTGGAGAGATTCCAACCCTCTGCTTCCTGGATAGTCAACCCTTGTTCCCCGGAGGACACGGTCGAATATGAAGGCCAGTTTCCGTCGATGAACAGTGTTGCAACTCCCGGTAGACATGACAGACATCCCATCGTTCCTTTCGATGGGCCTCATCCAAGCGGGACATCAGATACGGAACGTGCATCGAAGGCTCGTGGTTCGACTCGAGGACGTAGTGAACAGTAGCCTGGGGGCTTTTCCGAGCTACCAGCTGCCTCGGTAGATGATTCGCTACGCCTGGTCAGCAGAGATTCACGACGAACTGGATTCACACTGCCCAAGAAAATGGTCGAGCCAGCCGGGTCTTGGAAGTCGGAGTTTACGCTTGTGTACCTATATAGAAACTTCAAAGAAACTCTAGGTTCGGCGGTTGGTTTTCTTTCGCTGGCGGCTGTCGAATCTTGATTGACCAGAAGTACCGTATCTACCTAAATACCTATTGAGGGAGAATTAGCCGAGGAAGCGATGATTCCAAGTCTACTGGGAGGTTTTTAGTTAAGTGTGATGGCTCGTACCGACATGTATGTAGACAGTAGAAAAATTATTGGATTGCGCCGACTGGCTATATACGGGTCTAGTCGAAGTATCTGCCGCTGCCACTGTCACTCTACCCCTGATTCTGGCAACAACTTCAAACGGTATTCCGTAGCGAAAATGGCTCCGGCCGAGTGACGGGATGTGTCCATCTAGCTGTGCGAACGAAGTTCCGAGTGGATGCGGGTACCTAAGTAACTAATGGTAGCTGGAGCCTGGTGGCAGCTCTTATGATATGTACACGGGACTTCCAGGCGTAGCTATATACACAGAATCCCCGGTGTTTGACAGTGTCATCACCGGTCCCGCCGACCTGTGGGCCCTGGGGGTTTTATCGTGGACGTATATCGGTCGAGCTCGTGGACGGAATCTACATAGGTAGCTTGCCACCCGCTGTATCATGTCTGTATGATACGAACATAGGACGTGGGACGTGGGACGTGGGCGGCCGAGGGACTTCAAAGTTCAAAGTTCAAACAACGAAAGTGCAATGGAAACTACTATAATTACATTGGAGTCTCACCGTTCTGACTCAGGCTCGCTGAGCACTCCCGCTGTTCCGCAGTTCCGCTTCAATGCATGGCTATATATGATTGGGGCAGGAAGCTTCTAGAGCTATGGAAGTGAAGTGCTGTTTCAATGATCGTGGTTCCCGTGTGTTTTCCAGGCATTCCGCTGTAAACACTGAAAAGTAGGTAGGTAGGTACTAGGCGGTGAGGTGGTGGAGCGCATTGTCCGGCGGCTTCCAGATTGGGATGTGGGTCCGGGGAAGAGCGTGAGGCCGTGAGTGTGTGAAGCCGCGATTGTGTGAAGCCAGGGAATCGCCACTTCCGAGCTCTTCGCCAAGGGAGACCGTTCCTGGGGGACGGTGAGTTGGCAGGCCTGCCAGCAAACCCCCCCCCCCCCCCCCCCGACCGACTACGAGAACAATCTTCCACTCCAATCCACTTCACTCCGGCCATGTTTGCTGGTCCATTATCCATCTGCAAGCTCTAAATATGTGTCCCAGGCATCTCGTATCGCTCGGCTCGTTTGCTTCCAGCTTGCTTTGCTGGCATCCACAGTCGAGCTGGTTGGTTGGCTGGTGGTTGCGGGAGCCCGTCCTTCCTTCCATTGCCATGACGGGTGAGTACGTATGTATGTACTGGCTATAGGACGCTCTGCATAGGAGCATAGTACCTACAGTTGGTGGTCCGGTTTCTCACTCGGCTGGCCGTACTCCCACTGTGGGCCCAGACCAGACCAGTCACCAGACCAGAACGTCTCCTGGATGGATGGATGGATCGATGGTTGGATCGATAGTTGGATAGATGGTTGGATAGATGGTCAACGAAACGAAACGAACCGCAATCCAGCGTTTGCCCTGGGACCTGAAACCCACCCAGAGCTCGCTCGCTCGCTCGCATCGGCAGCGCTTATACTCTATCTTTACAGTTCCTTTTTCCGACATAGTGAGGCGGCAAATCGCAATGATGGAAATGGAGTCGGACGTTAAACTTACCAGTGACCAGTGACCACGGGTTAGTTTGACTTTGGGCCATCATTGGCCTTCGAATTTCGGGCGACGGGCGTGAGAGCTCGCAGCCTGAGGCCTCGAGGACTCCTGATCGCTCACCGGCAAACGCTGCGGACCGTTCACTCAGTGTTCACCGTTCTAACCCCATTAACTATCCCTCCTCAACCCAACCCAGCCCCGCCGTTACCGACAGCCTCAATCTGCCTACCGTCCGCGTGCATCTAAGCATCGAAGATTCTAAAGCCAACTTCCAAGGGGTGGATCCTCCACCTATGCAGCAGCAGCAGCAGCAGCAGAGGCGGCGGCAGTACTCTAACATGGTAATCCGGGGCACGAGCTACAGACTGCCGTCAGCATTTAGCCCTGTTTGCTTGCTTGCTGTCTGCTGCTTTCTGTTTGCATTGTTGCACTTCAACTCCACAGTGCACTCCACGGTGCACACAACCCATCCCATCCCATCCCATCCCAGCCCATCCCACCCCAACCATCCCATCCCATCCCACCCCATACCATCCCATCCCATCCCATCCCATCCCATCCCATCCCATCCCATCCCATCCCATGCGCTCCACAGTGCTCACAGCACAGTACAGGGCAAGCGGAACAATCCAGCAGCTAGCTTCCCGGCGTGCGTGCATCCCCGCAGCCGCTGACGGGCATCTCTGGGCTCTGTCTGTCTCTCTGCTGCTGCTGCTGCTGCTGCAGAGCTGCAGAACTGTACAAGCGGGGATTTACCGTGGTGGTGTTGCGAGCACGCAGGAGCAAGCAGGAGCAAAGGGATATCCTTTTTCCCTCCGGGCTCGTCCGGACTCCGACGTACTCTACTCTACGTTCATGTAAGCTGGAGTACCGTATGCATGTATGTAGGGGTGGAAGGAGGAGAGAGATGAAGGGAGGAAGGGGGTGCAGCTTTAAGATTGTATGCAGTATGTACGTACATAAATAAGCCTCCGACGGCGGTGGAATATTCCCGGTAACGCCACAAGCCCACAAACTTATGTGATGTGATGGGATGGGATCTGCCGCCCCGCACCTTGCTTGCAATGCTTGGAAGTTGGCTTGGCCTGTGGTTTGTGTGTTTGTACCTGTGTACCGAGTACATACGTCTAGAGGAAATTAGAGTAGAGCCCTCTCCGCATACCAAGTATTGCAACTACTGGAACTTTGGCGGGAGGGCATCACGTCAGCACGCCCAGTCGATCGTCCCCCTCGATCACGCACCGTGGGGTCTCCACACTGCTCACGCACACCGACCAGTCACCAAAGTTCAGCTGATTGGCAGCCGTTCGTGGTGACGGACGTCTGCCTCCGTAGTCCGCCGTTCCAGAGTCTAGAGTCCCTCCGACCTCGAAGAGCTCGCAGGCTCGAAACGACCGTGCATGGATGATGGACTCTGGAGGAGGAGATGCAGCCGCGTGGATCGCGCACGCACGCATATGTATGTTGGCAGGAAGCTTTGATTCCGCTTGGGGCGCGGGGAGGTGGCAGATGTAGGGTAGGTTAGGTAGGTTAGGTAGAGTATCACGCTTCCTTCGAAAAGCCAGAGATCGATCCGATGCATATGGTTGCGGCGATGAAGGGGGAGGGGAAGCGGGCGGCAGTTTAGTGTGAACGAAAGTTTAATCCGTGCTGCATGCTCCAGCTCCTAGACGTTCAAGCAAACGTACTGTACTACTATACATATCATACCTACTGGTACTCCACACGTAGGTTGGATGTACAAACCAAAGCCCATCCCTACATTCCGTCGAAGCCTGAGCTTTGAAGAGTTGAAAACGTAACGACAGTACCGTACCGAACCGAGAACACAGACTCGGAGGAATGTTTGTCCCGGGTTATCAGAAATCCTAGGTGACTAGGTAACGATCAAAGGCCGGGGGGAGAGGAACGACTGGAAAAACAAAAGAAAGAAAGAAAGAAAGAAAGAAAGAAAGAAAGAAAGAAAGAAAGAAAGAAAGAAAGAAAGAAAGAAAGAAAGAACACAGGCTCGGCTGATGGCTGTAGCATAGCCTGTAGAGTAGGCTGTAAGATGGATGTTACCGGGCTAAGGTGAGATGGTGAGACCTCGTTATATGCTCATGCCGGGGGCATAGCCGCTTGCCGCAATGGATGGAAGGATATATGTAGAGTCGGCGTCCAGTGTCTCCATACGGATCAATCGAGATATGCACCTCATGTATGCTTGTAAGCTTAAAGTATGGAGGGAGAAGAGCTCCACTCCACTCCATGCACCCTCTCCAGCGTGAGTGCGGAGAAAGGCAGGAAAAGCACGTACGTTTGCAACGTTCATCATTCATTCATCGTTCAAAATGTCCAAGGAATGTGGGAATAGAATAGAGTGTGCGCGTGCTGTGTCACGGCGGCGGGAAGGCTTGATTTCTGATTTGGTTGGCACAAACGTAGGTATCGCCGTACAGCTACTGTACAGTGTACACACACGTAAGCGGTACTTTCTCGGAAGTTACCAGGTAGGGGAACACTGCATATCTCCAGTCTCTACTGAAGGGGGGGGAGGGAGGGGGGCGGGGAAGAGAAGAAATCATGCTTTTTTTTGTCTTCTTTTCTTTTCTTCTTTTCTTTTTTTTTTCTTTTTTTTTCTTTTTTTTCTCTTTTTTTTTTTCGGGACTGTTGTTCACAGAATATCACTCGTGCTTCTCCACCATTTCAAGGTAGTGAGGGGGTGGGGGTGTGGGGGGTTTGACACCATAAACAGAGAGCGAAAAAAGTACACACAATTGACAGCCACAATCTTGCATTGACCGAAATCGCCAGATGGCAGTATCAGATGTACGTATGTACGATCAAACAAAAACAAAACAAGACAAGGGGGGGGGGGGGGGGGGGGGGGGTGGTGGGTTGGACTTTTGATGTCGGTCGGTCGATCCGCCTAGGAACAGGACTGGCGCTTGTCAGATTGATTGTGGGCACATCACATTTGACTTTTCGTTCGACCATGCGCCACCGCCGCGTACATACATAGAGTACTCTACGTGCAGGCGGATGCAGTCATGTGCGGTCAGCTGTGGATTTGTCTGTCGCGCTTCTGCTGCTGTCACTGTGTGCATTGTGTGGCGTCTATCATCTATGTATGTGGAGTAGTTGCGGCCGGAGAGCATAGATAGATACTAGTAGGAAGACGCGCCGCTCTCTTGCGCCGGCACTGACACGGACACACTGCTCGTGGACGTTGGCGGTGGTGAGCGGCAGGTAGATGTGATATGTAGTCATGTAATACTCAGTTAGCGCCATAACCACGGCTATTGGCCTGCCGTCCACGGCTATATCACAATCAGCAGAAAAAGCGATATCTCGTCGCTTTGCTTTTTATCCCCCCCCCCCCCCCATGCTCATGGACGCTGGTCAGTGGGTAGGTAAGAGTAAACTGGGTAACTGGCCGGGGGGGTTGCGCGACAGTCGACAGTCGACAGGGCGCTGGGAGCATCTACATTCCCTAAAAAGTTTGCCGGTCTACCGAACAGGGGTAAAGTAGATCTGGCGCGGTGCAACAGACGCGCAAGCTGCAGCCTGCAGGCACGTGGGTGGTGCGCAGCGCCCGAATCGTATGTACGTATGTGTCTGTGTAGGTATGGAGAGTATCTTACTGGTGTTTGCCAGTTGCTCACAAGCGCATATACCGTCTTTGCCGTATGTATAGCAGTTACAACTCACAGTATCCACTCCAGCGCTGTCAGGCCTTTTCGCAATATGATGTCCGGGTGCTTTGCGCGTGTGTGTGTGTGTGTGTGTGTCTCTCGAGTCGTGATCGCGGCACTAAAGATGAAGAAATAGAAGAATGGGGGATCACATTGCGGTCCTCGCGGAGTAGCCGCCAATTGGGCGACCAGCAGTGCCTCGGGCCTGGCCTCAACGGTAACTGTCGATCGGCGCATCAGCACATCCACACACTCCCTCCCAGTGCTTATGCTTTCACTCGTGCTCATGCTTGCACTCGTTCTTTTGCTCGGTCTTTTGCCCGTCCCTTTGCTCGTGCTTTTGCTTGTGCTTGTACCTCCATAGATCGGTGACATTATTTCCCTTGAGTCGGAGACATTCATTCCCTTGGCTTGTGTTGTTATGTGGTGGCTCCTTGCATGGTGGGCTGTTTCAGGTGCTACATACACTACATACTTCCATCTGAACATCACTTTGTCTGGCCCTGCTGTCAGGTCACATTCTGGCAGCGATGCTTGAAGTTTGTGTGCGCTCAGCGAGGCAGGGATGGCCTCGATTCGCGCTCGGGGAGGGGAGCTAGCATACATACGCTGTTTAGGGTTGCGAATGCATAGCGAGAGCGAGGGATGCTCTCCTGCGGACTGCACGCAGGACGACGTGTGGAGGATGAGGTAATATGGAGATATCCATATACATGTTGCACGTGCTACTTGCCGGAGTATGCGTGAAGCTCGTTCAGAATAACGAGTCCGGGTTATAGGCACGGCAGCACACACTTCATCAGGCCAATAGGATCTTGGATATCAGGGCAACGGGAGGATCCTGACACGCCGCCGGGGGGCAGAAGGTGCTCAGGATATCTCAGCACTTGTAGCGGGAGAGACTTGGGAAGTTGGGGGCGGGATGGAGAACACGAGATACAGCCGCGTGGTATATTTCTAGAAGCGTGGTATATTTCTAGAAGCGCATTATACGCCACGTCCCACGCCGGCAGCGCTCAGTAAGAAAGATCCATCCATCCCCATGCAACATTCTCTGCCAGAGCAAGTGAAGTTCCCATCGCAAGAAGGGCTGCGCTTGGGGGATCCACACTTGCACAATGCCGGTCCCATCCGTCCAGAAAGCAAGCAATGTTCGACAGGTTTACCGCTGATCCTTGAGCATCATGATCATCATCGTCGATTGCTGATTGCTACCCGTCAGACTCCAAGTATGCAGGTTGTGGCCAGGCCACTGGCGAAGGGGTGAGCCGCGCTGCTCAGCTCTACATCCGGGCCTGTCCCTCCACTGTTCCCGGCAATGGATAGGTGCCTTGCTTTCTGAGCATGCAGAGAGGGGGAGGGGGGACAGGGGAGGTAAGTGAGGAGTAGGAGAAGGAGGAAGAAGAGGAGGTAGAGAAGGAGGGCGAGGAGGAGGAGAGGAAGAGGAGGGATGGCCATCCAAGCTTTCCATCCCCTTGTCAGTTGACCGTCTTAACGGTTGCGGTCAGCGAGGCGGCCAATGGTACTATCCCGTCCTGGATCGAAAGCAACTCACTTTGTGGAACCACAAATCTCGTTGCCCCCCCCCCCCCCCCCCCCCACCATCGGACGTGGATTGTGGGTGTGTGTGTGGGAGAGGGGACTATGATGGAGGCCATCTTCGATCCCCCTTTGCGGGCATTTTAAAAGCACACTTGTGCCCGCGTTCTTTCAACATCACTTTCAAACTTCAGCACCTTCGATCTTCCAGACCACCGGCTTTTTTTTCACTTTGAGTCCAATCATACCAGAAAAACACACCTACCTACATACGACATACGACATCCAGGCACACGCATACATACAACGTTCGTTCGTAACTCGCCCTACTACTCACCACCACCGTCACCTCCACCACCACCACATCCACCGTCACCTCCAACACCACCACTGCACCCGAATTCCTCCGTCCCTCCCCCCGTTCCTCCCTCCCCGCCCAAGGTCCGTCACGAGAATATCCTCAAAAGCGACGACAAGAAGACCGACACAAAAATGACAAAGAACTGGGAGAGAGAAAAGGAGCGTCTCCATGACCTGTACGTGCTGTCCGTCCACATTGGCTGGCTTTGCCACACCCCTGCACTCGCTCACGGTGATATGTATCAAGCTATATGCTCCGTCGCATGAAGCTGGCGACGGTCTCTCGGATAATGGCACAGGACTACGGATTCCAGGCTTCGTACGTCCTCTCTCATGTGATGCCCCGGGTTTTTTTCCTTTCTCTATTCCTAACAGCTGGGTAAAGGGAACGTGCCTACAAACAAAAGTTCAAAGAGTGGAAGTGGTTCAAAAAGACACCAGTAAGCCGCCGCCGCATCCCCCCCTCACCCCCCTGCTTTTGCCATATCATATCACATCTCTCGCTCCCTCGCCAGTGCGGCTAACCTGCCCGCCCTCTCCAGCGCCAATCCCCCATCGTCGTGCCAACGGAACATGACATGCCCCCGATGCCGCCGATGCCACCGATGGACCCAGACGGCAACGCGGACGACAACTCTCCGCGCGCCAACTCGCTATACCGGCTTATGAGCACGCACTCGGTGGTGCACCGCGGGTCCACGCGCGGCATGGCCGCCCCGCTCGAACACCACTACGCGGCGGAGCAGTACGCGCACATCCCCGTGCTCAAGTACGAGCACGACACATACCCCCCCGTGACGGCCGCGGACATGGGCCACTATGCGCCGAACAATACTGGTCACCCCCAGCAACAACAACAGCAACACATGGGTCCGATGCATAACCAGCAGCAACACCATCACAACCACAACCACCACCACCATCACCAGCAGTCTCCGCCGGGAATGACGCTCGGCCCCTACCATGGCCGCGGCCCTCAACAGGTCCCGCTCCCGTCTGTCACCCACCTCCAGCAAGCGGCGCTCAAGGAGAACCTAAGGGAGGCGGAGAGGAGGGTCGAGATCGGACAGTACGAGCAGGCCGAGGCCGCGTGCGAGAACGCCATGAGGACGCTGAATTGGCTCAAGGAGAATCGGGCTAATGGTTCGGCTGACGGGATGTGACTGATGTGAGGTCACTTTTTTTATTTTTCTTTTCTCTTTTCATTATTTTTTCATTTTCATTTTTTTTGTTTCCCCGGTTCTCGGCGTGGGAATGGATCGATTGATGGATTGATGGATTCGGATGGATTGATGGATTCGGATGGATTGGGATGGATGGATTGGGGGCGTAACATATATATTTCGTGTTCACTTTTGGGAATGGGGTTCGGTTTGGTTTGTTTGGTTCGGGATACCTATCGCTTCTGCTGTTCTGCTGTTGGGTTGTTTTTTCTTTTCGGCCAGTCATTCCGGAGAGTACCTTTTATATACCATGAAATACAGGGGGCAACCTCTTATATACCATGAATACCATGACAGGGACATAGTTTGACCCACAGACCTCCATTATGGCCGCGACAGGCGGTCAGAGTCTGGTGCGAAAATCTCGTCGGTACGCGATGCCCGCTGCACCGCCACCCTAATTCTGCGTACAAAAAAGAAGTCAACTGGGCAACGAGAGTTCGACAGAGAGAAAAATAATTCTTTTACTTTTATTTTATTGAAGCACTGAAGCTCACTACGGTGCTACGTTCCCAACTTTTATAACTATTTCTTCGTGGGTTATGTGTTCCATCAGTTGAGAAGTAAAATCTTGGTTGGTACTTCAGTGACGAGTCAATCCAATTTAATGGCGGGTGAATTTATTTTAGTGACGAGTCAATCGAACTTAATGACAAGTCAGTAAATGTGCGCATGGTGAGTCAGTAACTTTTATGACTCAAGCGATTCCACTCATCTGGTCTGCGCTATTCACAACGCGCGACTGGAGACAAATTCGCCATTAGACGGTTATTAAATGCAAGCAGATCCTCATGAAAAATTATTTCACTACGATATCTCGGGGTTCTCTCTTTTTCTATCGTCTTCGTTGCGTCGACGCGTAAGTTGCAGGATTTTTGCTGTGGCTGGTGAGGGTATCGCGTACCTTTTTAGCTCCACCGCGGGCATACCTTCGCTCAAATCACTTTCGCACCAGACTCTGACCGCATGTCGCCGCCTGTCGCGGCCATAATGGAGGTCTGTGGGTCAAACTATGTCCCTGTCATGGTATTCATGGTATATAAAAGGTACTCTCGTCATTCCGGGGTTTCTTATTTTTTCTTTTCTTTTGGGGGAGGGGGAAGGGTCGTTGGTCGCTCGGTTCATCGATTTAGTCTTTACCGTCTTTTTACTCTACATATTCCTATCCGGTCTGTTTCTGGTTTAGTTTGGTTTGTCTGCTGGGCCGTTTTTATTTCTTTATTTACGATCGTCCGTCTTTATCCGTTTCATAACTTTGGGAGGGGAGGGGAGGGTGTGGGGGAGGAAGAGGAGGGGGGTGGAGGAGGGGGAATAGGAGCTCATTCGTCTGGCATTTTTTGTCTCTCTGTTTCCCCACGTTCTTGGGTACCCCATACGAAAATTACACGAAGATTCCCAATCGCAATATACCTAGTATCAAAGTACACTCCGATCTGTTCCGCCGTCTCCATGTCCACGCGACCAGTAAGAAGAGCGCGTTGCGGTCTCGTCTGGAGTTCACGAGTCGAGTCGAGGAGGTATACCACCGGCCCAGGAAGCTGAAGTCCAATGCGAACCCAGTGTTCACAATGCACACACCTACGCACAGCCAGTTGCACACACCACACACACACACACGGACACACATACACATAAGCATCGGATTTGCTTTTTTCCCTTTTTGTTATTGCTTTTGTGCAATTTTTTTGCTTTTGCCTGTTTCGCCTTTTGCCTTTTTGCCTTTTTTGTGCATTTTTTTGCGTGCTTTTACTTGTTTTTTGCCTTTCGCCTTTCGCCCTCACCGTGTGGGAGGGAGCGAGGTCTGGGGTTCGACGTCGATCCCACACCGGTCCCTACGCACCGCCGTTCACTTGCCTGCCGGTCGTGTGTACCTAGTAGAGGATGTGTGATATGCACACCGTACATGGTGACCCACGTACATGATCTTCGCGGAGAAGTACGGTGGCCATCATCTGTTGATGGGGGCGGGGGAGGAGGGACGAGGAGACGGGAGGCGAGGGGGGGGCACGGATGGTCACGATCCTCGCGGCGGTCTTAACTAGGACTCGGGAGGCGCGGAGTGCCCTATTCAAGCGAGGGGCAGATTTGTTATGTATGTGTGTCAGTGAGGACTATACTTAACCTACTTGGTATGTAGATAGATATATCTAGCACACACACACACACGCCCATCCACGCCCACCTACGCCCACGGACGCCCACCACCACCACCACCCAACTGGAGGAACGGCTGCCCGTGCATAGCATGCGGTTGCAAACGGAACGTCAATCCGTCCATCAGTCCAGTCCGTCCGGCTGGCTGGCGGGGGGAATTGGCTGGCTGGCGGGGGCGAATCCCCATTCCCATGATCAATTCGGTGCGTGGTCACTGGAGGCCGCTGGTGTCCGTGTCTAATCTTCTCGGAGTCTCGCCGGAGACAGTAAATAAAAATAATTAAATGGATAAAGAAGTAAATAAAAATGGCCAAACGTTTCTAATGCGGAGGTCCCTCGAGCCGAGTAACCAACGGTAAGTAACTTTTTCGCGGACTTCGGCTTGGCGGCTGGCGGGGAAACGAAAGAGCTGCTGTGATCTGCTACAGTGCTGTTGGGCGCAGATGCCAGATTGTGGCCGTTAATTAACGGTTGCAATTGCATGTCTGACACTCTATGTAGAGTCTGAGACTCCAAGAGCCCATCCAGGAATCCATGATCGCCATCGATGATCGCGCAGCGTTGGGGACTTTTGCTCTTATCTGCTGTGCTGTGGTTGGCCCGCTAACCAGCAAGATAGTCACTTGGATCATGGATGTACATAGAGTAGTTACGGACTTGCGTAGCGAGGACTCGCGTGCAGATGCAGCTTTCAGCACCACCGGCGAGCCAGCTGCTAGCCAGGCCAGCCAACCGCTGTGGCGCATCATAACACCGTATCATACCAGTATGTTCCCGAGTACTATGATAGTAAGAGTAGATACACTACGGATATGTATGCCCTTGACTCAGGATCGAGATCGATGGCGGGCCTGGGGGACTGAGAGGCCTGAGGGGGGATACCGAATGTAACTGCTCGAGGAGTCGTGGACTGATCACGCTATGTATTGCAGCTGGCGGGGGTTTGAAGTTTCTCCTTCTTGCGCGGCGCCTAGGTAACCTTCATACCGCACCCAACCCCACTGCACCGCACTCCAATCCAGCCTCCCTCCAGAGTTCAGCGCAGCCATCAGAGTCCCTAGCGAATGAGCGTCGTTTCTCCGTTTCTCCATTGCTGCAACGGCTGCAACGGCTGCAACAGCTGCTCCCACCCCCGCGTCGGAAGGCCTCGCTCACTCGTCCACGGCCGGACCCACAGCAGAGGTCATGCCAATCATCTGCAGCTAGGTGCTGCGGAAAAAATCCTTGCAGCGATCCCGATCGTGATCGTGAAAAAAGGGTACCGACACCTCGGTTGGCTGCGAATCGTGAGGCTTGTTTAACGGTTCTCTGGGGAATTTTCGGGTCCGATCGTGAGCTTGGGAGCCTATGTACGAGAAGAGACATGCATGGAGCGGCGCGTAGTACATACCTAAGAAGTAGGTACATACTTCAGTATGGTAGGTGGGTATATACTCCGTGGGTGGTGCAGAAACGGCGCCGTTCCTTCGGCGAGGGAAAGGCGGCGGGCGGGATCGGGAACTAGTTGCTAGAGGAAAGTAATAGTAGCAGTAGTTAGCACGAAACAGTCGCGATTTCAACACTTCCCCTATTGGTTTTTTTTCCCTGCAGATAGTGGTGGTGGTGGTGGTGGTGCGGGTGCGGGGGATAGGACGAAATATTTCCGATCCAGTTCCGGCCCGTGAGCAATGAGTCCGCCGCAGCCATACGCGCGGTCACCGTAGTCTGGTTTTTCGAGTGCTCTTTGCCGATGCCTCTCCAGGCCTGACGAGAAAGGAACCGTACACAGAGGAGAGAGAGGAGAGAGAGGAGAGAGAGGAGAGAGAGAGGAGAGAGAGAGGAGATGGGGGATTGACCGTCTATTTGATAGATGATGATCGAGAAAGAAAGAAGAAGAAGAAGACCCCGCCATGCCCGCCAACGTTGAAGCCCGCCAATGCTGAAGCCTACTACTAACCACATTCGGTTTCTGCCGCCGACAGGAGTCCTCCTTCACTTCCTCCTCTCGCCGACAGCTGTCCTTCTCTCGCCGACAGCTCCTCCATCGCTCCACCACACTGGAGTCTGATACCCCCCGGGGTCCACATACGTACTGAGGGGTGAGGAGGCAGAGGCGGCTTGGCGTCTTCGGTGATCACCGGAGAGAGGAGACCTCGTTGAGACCTGGTGGGACCTGGGTGTTGTGGAGGCGGGACCCGATGCAGACCCGACGCGGTCGTCCAACGCTTAATTGTTTTTGTTGTCACTATTTCTGTTCCTATTGTCGTCGACTCGTCGTTCGGTTCTCTCTAGAAATCTCCACCTTCTACATCATCACCATCGACCGAAACCTCTGGTTCAATTGATCATGTGTTTGTTCCTCACCCGTTTTTGGGTTTCTCGGTACCCATTTACGTAGGGGGCTTTCCAACTGCGGCGTTTGTCGGCGCGCGTGTGAAATCCGTGTTTAGCCATCCAGAGTCCACGGACAGGTTCGCTGTTTCACGGCTTCACTCCACATTTACTGCCCACGTAGAGTACATCACGACTTTGGTGTAGATACCTGCCAGACTCGCCCGTCGATTCGACGTTGCGGGTTTCATCCAGCCCAGCCACGGTACGCCAGAATAGCTCGTAATTGCTTCTTTTCCTGCACACACACTTGTGCGACACCAATGCCCAAACCCGGTTCTTTGCTCTTCGCACTCGGAGCATGATTAGAGTGGGTACTAGCGGAAGAGGGAATTACGGAAAAATAGAAATCAGCTCGAGTAACTCCGAAAATCCCTGCCAAGAGCCCTAATCCGGAGCGCTGGTTGCCGCATCGGGGTGGTCACTAGAACTAATTTAGTAACCCGTGGTGCGCTTGGGACTCGTCGACTCGTCGCAGGATCAAAGGATCATACCGTTGATCGGGCCTGAGATGCATCTCTGCCTGTTACCTGGTCTCTGGTATCTTTCGAGGGGGAGGCCGGATCATCTCTGCATTCTCTCCTTCCGCATCCACGCAGACCATAGTTACGATACAACATTGCTCGTCACTCCTTGCTTGATCGGCGCCCGATTTCTGATTCGCAACAAGTTACAACACGATAAGGCGTTAAACTTGGACCGCTCCAAACTGCTTGTATACCTCTTGCATTCCGATGACTCGATGCACCAGGACCGACAGGCGCCTCCGACAGGCGATGCGCATCCTCGCCGGTTTCCGTCCGCAACACCATGGCGCGGGCTAGATGGGGACGGGTGCGGAGGACGAGGCGGCTTGGCGTCATTGGCGAGCACCTGAGAGAGAGAGACCTTGCTGAGACTTTGTGTTTGGGATGAGCGACCTTGTTGGGACTAGGGGGGACCTGGTCGGACCTAAGTGCTATGGAGGTGGGACCCGGATCAGACCTGATACGGTCGTTCAACGTTGACTTGTTATCTATTTCTTCTAACTATTCTGTTCTGCCTGTCTGTCCGTCTTGCTTTCTTCTGATCATCATCATCACCATGCAACAAAAACCTCACTTTCAATTGATCAACCCTTTTTGTCTCATCCAGTTTTTGGGTCTGTCACCAGCTTATTTGCACTTTTCGCCCTGCCGCCGCCACCACCACCACTATGGCACCACCCCAACCGCCGCCACCGGCATCACCGGAACCTGTAGGCCCCCCCGCCCATGAATGGGGGTGCCGGTGCTGGCAAAATGGACCTGAAGGTATGAACGATCGCCACACACCCCGCCGAAGCTGAGCGAAGTTGTGCGGTTTTTTCTTTCTTTTTTCCCTTTTTTTTTCCGCCTGCACTTGCCCTTCCCTTCCTTGTTGTGCGGGGAATACCTACGGTGCACTTCGCCTTAGGACAGGAACCGAATTCGGAATATCACGCGAGGCAGCTAGCCGGAAATTGTTTCGAAGGTGGGTGCGGGGGCTAAGTATAGGGCTAAACAGTACTAACTTCTAAGTATAGGGAGCTCCCTAACAAGGGCTTATCGCGGAATCAGACGAAAGGGATGGGCGACCCCACGACTCGCAAGTGTTCGACGGTATCATACATACAAATCTACATACATAGCGGAGAGAGCTACATACTAGTACATACTACGGTGCTCTGAGGTATGTGAGGGGGGCGGGCACGGATTCTCGCCGCGCAGCTTCCCTTCCTGCAACTTGGTCGCCACAGTCCGATACAGTTCCCACCACTGCGCAGAGGGAGAGGGAGAGGGGGCTCGCCATACGGTATGTATACCCAAGTACTTCCCCATGTACGTGCTTTTTTGTGTCCCTTTTATGATATGATATGAAGTTAATGCGCACTTGTGTGCTCTAGTTATCCATGCACGGAGAGAAACCGGTAATGGTACATAATACTCTTCATTAGTGCCGTTTTCCGTCCCTGGTTCGCATTTCCCCTCATCCTCCCGCGGTCCGGATCTTGAGTAGCGGTGGGCTTCCCCGGCCTTACCCTCGCCATTGACGATGCTTGAAGTTTGTTTTGTTGTGGAAGGTATCATAGCCACGACGTCGGAGAGAGAGACTCTGTTTTACGCGCCGGTACGGTATGTACTTCATGCCAGACCTTCCTCCCGAGGTCATCTGCCAGAACGTATGTATGTACGATCGTTCAACGAGCGGGCCAACCACTAGTACATAACTCTACTCTAGCTTCTCAAGCTCCGACGCCAGCCGAGTTGCAATCAGTTGGGTTATCGGTTGGTTCGAGCTGCGCCTAATGCAGGGATCTACTTCACTAGAGTGGAGGGGAAATACCAACCTTGCAGTGCTCACTGCTCAGCCCGGGGACTCGGGGGGAGGGGTGGGGAATGGGATGTTTTGGGATGGTTCTAGGCTCTAGAGACGCCTAATGCAAGGAAGGAAAAAGAGAGGCCCCCATTTCTGCCTATTCGTCCATCATCTTCAATGTCACATAACCATTTACTGACCTAGAGTCCAGGGAACGACCTCCTGGACTGTGCTCCTGGAGGTCTACGAGAAACTGCAGATACATACCAAACCTATCAGCCAACAGTCCATCGGTTTAGAGTATCGACGAGCCACGGGAATGGCAATGATCCAAAGGCCGCTGACTACTACGATATGTTAACTTTCCCCCCCCCCTCCCCCCCACCCCCACTAAAGTATGAATGGACCACCAATACCGGTATCTACACACTTACTCGACTGCATGTCAACAGGTTCGATATGAGAGAACCTCGCCAGCCAGCTGCCTGAAGGTACGGAATCTAATTCGCTGCCTGCAACTATCGGGGGGTTAACGGTTCCCGTCAGGTTTAGTAACGTCGACGACCATGTTCACTACTACACACACGTGAAGGAGTCCATAACAATTTCTCCGAAACGCTGTGCATACTGGTTGGTATGTACGTATGACACTCCGATTTGCTTGCGCTTGTGGACATGTACATATGCGGGATTTTGCCCAGCGGCTTGCTCCGACTATCGACGACCGAGCCACTTGACTGGTGGTGGGAGACGGGGATGAGCCTTCGCGGACGCGATAACAGGAGGACGCGATTGACTAGGTAGTGAAGCCCCTCCCATTCCGCACACGGGTTGCCGGCCGGCTTTCCGTTCCGACCACTGGTGGAGAGGGCCACCACCTCCACCACCACCACCACCACCACCGAGTAGTACAGTTGGATGCGCACGCCCAGGCCTCAGCAGCGTTACGCGTATGTATGTATGCGTGCACTCGACCTTCCGCCTTGGCTCTTTGAACTTTGCGCAGGGTGCAGAGTGCATTCCCATGACCGCCCGCGCCTGCGAGAGCAAAAGGGCCTCAAAAAGCAAAACTCCTCTCGCTCACTACACTGCACTACACTACACTAGAGATTATGAACCCGACCGAGCACGCACAGCAAAACCACGACGCCCCGTTCGCTTGCGTTGTCGGAAAAGGAGTCTCAGGTCGATGGGAGGCGGTTTCGCTGCCGCTCGCAGCAAGCACATATGACCGTGTGCGCTTTCCTTGGCCCGTCCGGCACGCATGCACGTTCGTTCGCGAGGGTTTCCGGATCCGTTCTGTTTCCTTTGGCTAAGCGCTAAACCACCATCCGTGCGAAGTCTATATGAGCACGTAGTTACGGCTGGTCAGACACAATAGCTGCACTTTGTGAGCGCTGGCCTGTTTTCCCCTGCGGAGCGGCGGAAGGTGACCGCGATCGACACTTTCGTTGCCGCAGCGCAAGCGTGGTGTCTTCGCTCCTATTATCGAGGTTCTGGCCCGTCTTACTTAACTCCCGTCCTATTTTTCAGAGTAAGTAAGCACAAAACTTAAACGAAGTTCTGCAGCGGCCGTCGTAACGTATCGTTCTTGGCATTGCATAACCTATCCAAAACCAAAAAAAGTCGGTCGGGTGGCGGGGAGAGGCGACCCATAACCAGCTAAAGCCACAACCAACAATCCACCGTGATGCCATGACACCGCGACGCCGCGACGCGCAACTCAACCGTTCACAAGAGAAAAAACCCCATTTGTAGCGACCGTAGGGAATTTGATTTGATGCGAACGACGTAATAGAGTCCATATTGAACTGAAGCCTTGATAGTGATGGTTGTGGTTGTGGGAGTTCTCTCTCTGTACCTCCGCGTGCGCCACAGGAGTCTCTGACATGAGTTGTGGCTGAATTCTCAATCAGGTAGTTTGTTTACATCTTGGGTGCACAGGACGGACAGGGGTTACGCCCAAGTTTTCCTGTGCATACTTTGCCCGGCGTTGTCAGCCTCGTCCATAGCCTCGACGATGTGCTTAAATTTACTCCCTGGACCCACCCCTGCAACACCCCTGCAACCCTCCGTTGCTGTGACGACCTATGTAAGACGGGCTGTGCAGAACCTCGATATAGGGCTGCTTTGCCGAAAGCGCTGCTTGGTAGTCTTGGAGTGATACGCCCACCCCCCCTCCCCCACCCCTAACGAAGTTCATCCGGGATCCGCAGTTCCTCTACGTTCTTCGTGGGTAGTTCTTTGCCCAGTGTTTTCCATTTCCCTGTCTGGTTGGTCTGCTTTCTGTGGATCGAACTGAAGAGCCAGCTATGGGGGCGGGGGGAGACGCCTATATCAAGACGGTTATGGCCTGTACGATACAAAGGGATGCGATGTAAGATTTTGTATTCCGTTCGTGTGCTTTGAATCGCCGATGCTTACTTGCAGCAAGCGGATACTGCGTTTCTTCCCATGGGATCAAGAATTAAGAGAGCAGGCATGACCCAGGAAACGCGTTTGGCCCGTGGGTAGGGCCAACGAAAGGGATGTACCGGTATGTCACATAGCTTACTCCCGCCCCTCGCTCTCCTCTCCCTCCTCCTCCTCCTCCTACTCCTCATCACCACAATATCAACCGCGCACTAACACGTCCAGCGTCTGGTTCTCTGCCAGGCCGCCATACTCCACCACCCTGGGCCGAATACCCTATCGTATTTCGAGGCTTCGAGTACGCGCATGGTAGCTACAGGAAGCGCGAACCCCCCTCAGCTCTACTAGAGCGAGTCAGATACCAACGTCGAGCCTCCCCAAAAACTCGAAACTCCTTGCTTCCCGTACGGACCAGACCCATGGTAAGAGGGGGGGTGTGACTCCTTGGACTTCGCAGCAGCAGATGAGTACGAACGCCCACCTGACGCGGTCTGCAAGCAATCGTAGGCTTCGTATGTACCTCGGGCTTTCGCAACGACTCCGATACGAGGTCGGAGGAGCGGACAGTGACGAAAGCATAATCTTCCCCTTCGTGTAGATGGTTATCGATCGTTGATATGGCCATCCATTGCAGCTCGTGTTCTCTTCCTGTGGCCATCCGCGCCGCCGCCCTCTCATGCCGAATACATTTCGATTCTGACTGCATGTGATTTGCGACATACCGCATTCCTTGCTTCGGGGTTAGAGTGTTTCGCACCGCCGCGGGATTCGGGCTAGTTCCAGAGATCTCCTACCTCATCTCTAGCTGCTACGAGCTAGTGGGTGATGGCGGTGGTGGTGCTGGTGGAGGTGGTGGTGCTGCTACGAGCTAGTGGATAACTACTTGGTGGAGGTGGTGGTGGTGTTGCTGCTCCAACCAGCCTGCCAGCCTGCATTTCGGCGTTTACCCTACTGCTCTTCCTCTGTCGCGGGCGGATACCCTCCCTCCAGCACGCAGTATGCATATGATATCGATCGAGCCAACCAACCACTGCACAGCAACCGCAGCGCTCTCTGGCTGCTGTCCCAACCCGCCCTGCACGCTTGTATACGGGCGTTTGTTCTCGACGCCATAGGCCCACGCATACAAAGTACGAAGCGCTATGCGGATTCGTCGGTGTCAGCACTCTTTCCGCGGTGCGTCCTACCCCCGCCCACCCGCCGTGAGGCGGAAGTAAGTACATTCCCAAGACCAGGCTTGACGGAGGGAAGGGAGGGAGCGAGGGAGGGGCTCATGGGATCACTCGTGATCACTCGTGATCACTCGTGACACTGCGCTGTGGTGATCACTCATGACCGCTTTTCCCGCCCACTAACCAACTACCACTGCGCGGTGCCGGCTTGCCCCCGCGCCCACCGCTCGGACGCAAGAACCCACGGGACGGGACGTGGCGGAGAGACATGGTTCAGGGGCCGGGGGCGGATAGATCTTGCAGCTCACTCCTCAGTCACCCGGGGGAAGGGGCACTTTGCGACTGTGCGAGTACATACTTATGTGAGGAAAAAAAGGATACTCTGTTGCGTTGCGAACGCTAGTCTCCACTAACCACTTAAAGGAATTAGCACTGCCACACCCTCACTCCCACCGTACAATTTATGGCATCGCTTGGCGCGCTGATTGACTCTTGGCGCGCTGACTGACTCGGCGTGCTGACGGGCCCGGCGCGCTCACTGGAGTGGAAACATGCATGTAGGCTGCGACATCACCATCACTCGGTTTTCTCAATGAACTGGAAATAGAAGTATTTATGTAACCGCATCTCCCAGCGGGCTCAGTGAACTGGAAATAAAAGTATGTAGGTAATAGCATCACCTTGAACTGTAAATAAAATTATGTGGGTAGCAGTATCATCCAGTGCGCTCGGCGAACTGGAATAAGAGTATGTAGGTGGCAGCATCACCCAATGCGCTCAGAAGCATAAAAGTATATAGGCAACATCATCACCCCGCGCTCAGAAGTATCACCGGCGCGCTCAGTGAACTGGAATAAAAGTTTGTAGGTAACAGCATCACCTGGCGCGCTCAGAAGCATCACCCGCGCTCAGCAGCATCACCCAGTGCGATCAGTGAACTGGAATAAAAGTATATAGGCAACTGCATCACCCGGCGCGCTCTGTGAAATGTCGCGACAGGAAAACAAAGAGACAAAACACTCCGCAAATAAATCTATTACAATTCTTCCGCTTGTTCATTTTGTGGGTGGAGTCAATTGTGCCAAGTGTCCCCATTTCTGTAGAATCTCAACCCGCGATGGCAACACAAAAACCATTCCCCAACGAAGTACTTTCTTTGAATCGAGGACAGAGAAATCCTTCTGAACGATGGTATTCGCGGTGAGTCGGCAAAGACACTGTGGTACCTATCCGCGGCGACAAAACTGTGGTATCCGCGACGCGAAACCGTGGTATCCACGGCGAGGAAATTGCTAAAGAGTAGGAGCTGTCAGTCGGACAGCGAAGGATAGTGAACTTACTAGCGGATGATTCGTTGCGGAGACAGTGTGCTGTCCGCATCGCGGAAGGTGTGTACGTGGTGAATTTTTGGTGATGGTAACGCGTCTGCAGAAGGATGCCCCCCCCTGAACGCATATCCCCCGAGCACTGTGGCGCTGTACTTTTTTTTTATTTTTATTTACGGTGCCCAAAAGACTTTAGCGTATAAAACGCAGCACCTACACCCGGAAAAAAACACTTGCCAACCAACCAACCACCGCGATACACTACTATAGACTACTCGGCGGTACATACATAGGTGCAAGATTTGCCCGTCGCACGAACGGAAAGGCACATCCGCTGAGGAATCCGGGCCCCATGTGTGTGTGTATGTGTGTGGGGGGTGAAAACTATCCTCACACGGGTTGATCGGGGAAGTGGGGTGGACTGAGGTGATCAACGTGCGGATTCATCTTCATCTTCGGTACGGTGCGGTTATTTCGTGCTGAGGATTTGGGATCCTGCGGGATCCAGTGTGGATCCAGTGGGGGGCTATTGGTGCTAGTCGTGAAGCGGTTGGACCGCATGTGCAGATTTAATTCCTTCTAGATGGTCGGAATGATGTGGGGTGCTTGCCCGCCCCGCCCCTTCCCTTCCCTTCCCTGCTTGCAGTCTGTGCACGCTGCCGTCGCGGGTTTTCGATAGCTATAGTTATATGTGGTGTGGAGTACTCTAGAGTCTACGTAGCTAGGCGGGTTGGGTTGGTTCCGCGTGTAGTTAAAGACGATCCTGCGCGAGGGTCGCAGTGAAAGCGCGAGTGGGCAGATACATACTATTATACCGTAGTGACTACTGAGTTGCTGATAACTACAAGCAGCTGTTTTTCTAGCAACCATACAGCCAGCCAGCTAGCAAGTGAGCCTGCGGATCTGGGGTGGACATGGAAACAGATGACCAATACTTTGGACGCACCGATTGTCACTCGCGCCGCTCGCAGAATCCGGAGATGAGAACGCGGAAGCGGGGTAAGATGTGAAGATCGGTGGGCAATGCGGGCATGGATGTGAAGGGCGCAAGATAAGGGTATCGTGGCCAACCGAAATTTCCGCGATTGGCATCATCCGTACATAGTCACGGCGAAAGAACGGTCTTGAGCGACGGTCCATCTCGCTGTGGATATCATCAGTAAGTGGGACTTGAGTAGGTATCCTAAGGCCCGCCGTCTTCTTGTACACATATGCCACGCAATATCGGCTCCGCGTACATGCTAAATACATACTCTCAGCGAGTCAGTTCGTAGGCCAGCACGTGGTAATCTCCACAGAGATTTCGCCGTTCAGGAAGAACATCCAGAAAATGTCCGCCGAACCTCCGCCGAGCCTCCACCAGAGGATAGAGGCCCGAGAGGAGTTGTCCGATGTGCAATAATCTCCAGTGTCCTCCTCTGGGGTCCTCTCTCCACGAGCCGTCTCGTGCAGGCCTACCCTCCCCACGACTCGAATTACCACAACGTATGTACTACTACCACAACGGTCCCATCGAAGGAGTCACGGTGGGCCAGTGGAGACCCAGATCGGACTTTGACAACCCATAGTTACGACGGAGATGAAAGAACCTCCACGAACAGCCGGTATCGTACATCGAACACTTCCGTTCCGCCTGATGCCAACACACCAGTCTCGATTCTCGAAGCCCGCATAAACACTTGGAGGAGGAGCGCAAGTACCGCGCGGTTGCAAGCGCCCTGTCCTCTATCATCCCCAATAAACATCTCGTTGCGATGCTCAATGTGAACTACGGCACCCACTCACTTCCGGATTTCCTCCTCTGTTTGGAAGGCATGTGACCAAAGCGAGTGATTAACCATGCGCAAAATCGGCATTTCGCAATTCCGTGCGGATGTGCACTTTTGCACTTTCCCAGCGCGGCACGATCCGCGAATGCAAGCAATGGAGAATGATTGCTTGGTGGAAACGCCAATGGGAGTGACCAGGAAATGAGAAGGAAGGTGAAACACAAACATGCGAATAGGTCTTTTTTTGCTGATCATTGCCAGCGAGGGCGCTCATGATGGGTTAGGGATCATACGGGTGCAAAAACGGACGTCCCGGGGGCCCGGGCCCAGCGTGGGTATGTAGCGCCGTGGAGCCCATGGCCCCCTCACATCGGCGGCACAAAAAGCAAAATAGTCGTGCCATGTTTTCGCCGAGCCTGCGAAAGGCGGGGTAGACTATCGAGGCAGTGGCCAGTGATAACCACTTAATTACGTACCTATCTACTTACATAGATTACCAGTACGTACATGGTCGAATCAATCGTGCCGGTGCAGCCTCTTCAGCCGCAAGAAACCCAGGCCAGAGTGGAGAGTGGAGAGGAAGCCTTCAAGCGCCGCCAATGCTCCTGCCTGGGAACACTCTACCGCTCGAACGGACGAATCTACTCCCTACGACGCGGCCGCAACCCTTCAAAGAAATCCCAACTTCCCCGTCGCCGCGTCGTCGATACTATATTGCTGTGGCAGAACCCATCTCGCTTGCGGCTTCCCGGGCGGCTCCCAGGTCTATTCGCACTGTCGGGAAAGATCGGCTGGATCGTCCATGTGCTTGGTCAGTGTGAATAAAGTTCGTCGTGACGCTCTGCTAATCAAGTGTAGCGAATCATCTACGGAGGCTGCCCGCAGCTCGGCAAATCTCCGGGCTTCTGTTCACGACGTCCTCGAGTCGAACCGCGAGCTTTCGATGCACGATCGGTATATGATGTCCCACTTGGACAAGATCCGTCTAGAGGACGATGGAATGTCAGTCGTCTCTACCGGGAGTCACGACACTGTTCGTGGACGGAAAATGGCCTTCGTATTTGAGTGTGCCCTCCGGGGAAGTATGGTTTACTATACAGGCAACAGAGGGTTTGGAATCTCTCCACGCTCACCCTCGAAGTTCGGTGACGAGAGGCACATGGTGGACGATGCTGTCGGAGCCGAGTCTCGCTAATGTGATCTCAAATCCACCATTATTTGAGCTTCCGATCTAGCGCACCGACAATGACGGCCATTCCAGCTACTCAAATCCCCACCTTCGAGGACCAGTTGTCCTTGTAAGCATGCCGAGCAGACTCCCACGCAGCCCGATCGTCTTTCTGCCACTCTCAGACGTTGATAGATACCACTCCGTCGGTGCTTCTGGGGATGTCCCACTTTGTGCCGAGGCTTTTAGGTGATAACGGAATGGCTACCTACCTACTTCATCGCGGCACCGCAATCAACATAGCCGACAAGACGGCAATACTGCCCTCTACAGAGCGGTTTGACTGGATATTGACGTGACAATTTTCCGGGGGTATTCTCGATTGGTGCCGATGTGGTACGTTCACTCATTAGCCGTGGTGCTAATACTCGAGTCAAGGACAACGATGGGCAATCGCTATTGTACCATGCGTACAAGGAGGGGCTTGGGTCAATTGCTCTGCTGCTGCTCCGACCCCCTCTTATTGCGAGTGACACCGTGTAGCCCCGCAGGTACCCAATGGAAGCAGCGAAAATCACACGGACGATTGAAATACGACGCGGAGTACCTACAGGCCTTTGAGGATGGGTCCTCCAAAGTTGTAGCCGGGGCTGGATATCCTTCAATCCCCATTCACTTTAAAAGCTTTCAGTTCAGTTCAGCCCTAGCTCCCACCCCTCCACATAAATACCCCTTCTTCCCTTTACCAGTACCACTCAGGAATTTCCCCTCCCTCCACTACGACCCCTTCAAACATCTTCCATCACACATCACACATCAACACCGCAAAGAACCAAAAATCAAGATGAACCATCACCACCTCCACACGTACCCACACGCGGTCGCTGCAGCCGGCAGTACGGGCGATACACCCAACACCATCAGCGACTTCCGCAACCTTCTGTTCACGAACCCACAGTCGAAATTTGTCGTACTAGTCGTCGGCGTACTCTCGTTCTTCCAGACAATATACCTAGTGTACTTGGTCTGCACATGTCTCAGCATACTCAAGCGTCGAGATATGGCCCCCTGCGAGGACTGCGATCTGTGTGCGGAATGTGGTCGCGCTACTCTGAAAATGTTTGAGTGGGAGGGCGCGAAGAAGAAGAAGCTGGCGTAGACACCCGGCGGACAGTGTTCGACACACCTACCTAGTCTGGTCCGTCCGTCCGTCCGTCCTGGGCCGAGGACCAGACTGCACTGAACTGCACTGGACTGGACTGTATGTTGGCGGGCCATCCGGTCCGGACTGCTGCCCTGACCGGACTGTGTCGAACACTGCCGTCCGAGCGGCCTAGGTGGATGGGATATGGAGGAACTTGGGAGGCGGCGCCGCGGCGGGCACTGGGATAATTTTTGGTATCTATTCCTTTAGTTTAGGCGTTCACCGGTGGAATCGGGGATCGGTCATGGTTTGGATTCGAACTGATAGCAGCTTTCTATTTTACAATTGCCTCCTGATGTACTCTTTCCTTGGTTTTTTTTTCACATTTATTTTTGTACTCGATCGTTTCAGATCATCATACCTAGTATTATCCATCCTGTCCCATTTCCTCCAAATTTACCGTGTTTTCGACTTCTGAACCGATTTCTACTGTATCTAGATATCTTCTGCTCATTGGCTCTTCCACTCGAGGGCCGGGGCGGCACTTGAAGAGCTGTGCTCCCGCGCCGGTAGAGTGGGACAGCTCCATCCATCCACTGCTGAAATAGAGTACCTAACCATCCATCCGTGGACTACGTTTTTTGTTACTTCATCATTGCATCGACGATACCATGTAGGTAGGTAGGTAGATCATGGCAGTTATTATCCTCCACCTGGCCTCATCCGTGGATTACATACGCCGTCAACGAAGGATACGGAGCACGTGACTGACGGTGACCGTAGCGAGTGCGATATTGTGATTCTTGCGGACAGCTCGTCGGAAATACTTGCCGGATTGGTATTCGACTCCATCTCACTCGTGGCATTTTAAATAGGTACATAGACTTTGGCCTGCCCATGGTAGCTCAATGTAGCACCCTATGTACAATACTTCCCCTTTTACCCCTTCCACACACAAAAAACCTGATGTCACTGTTTTTTTCCTTGCTGGAAATTCGAATACATCACCTTCAGTGAGTGGTTTTGCATGATGTTGACTTCCATCGACCAGCTACCCAGGTACTAGTACAACCCGACGATTCCAAGCTCTGTCAATGTGCTATGTAGTACCCATTCACAGCTCCCGTGAGTCGCACCACCAAGCCCAGCACAGGCGGCTACCCAGGTACCTAGTACTATAGAGCATATGTAGGTAGACCGCCATATATACTGCCCGGAGGCTAGAGGCTAGAGGCTAGAATCAATTCTTTACGCCCTTAAAATACCCATTCACCATCCCTCATCATTCACCCTCCCTGCTCATTCACCCTCATTCCGGCAGGCTCTTACAAGTTACAACTTCCTTTCCCTCCCCATTCGCTTTCCGTTCAACTCAGTACTCTATAGGGTTTTGACAGAGGTATCTACCTCCTCCGTCTCCTGTGGCAATTCGCGAGACTAGGTACTGTAACCACTAGGTAACGGGTTGCCGCGATCGGGAGAGGGGATGTATTGTACACCGAGGGGGGGTTCCTCCCTTCCCCATTCACGCTGACTCCTGAGTGTGATACCTAGCTCGAGGCGGCGCAGTACCTATGAGACGTTTGCGAAACCGACAGAGTACCTACCTACACTACTATAGTCTGTAGGTATTGTTTCGCTCAGACCGATGGCCGATGGCCGATGGCTGGTGGCCGGTGGCCGGAGGAGGATGATGTTCGCAAACCCCGCCACACGCCACACACCACACTCTTTTTTTTTTTGTTTACCACCTCCCGCGAGCGCGAGTGCGAGGCTGAATACCTATCCCTACTCTACTGCAAACCCACTTCCGCTTCGTTTGCACGCAGTGCTCAGTGCTCGGAAACAGATCGTTGTTTCGACTCGGGGGGCGGTAACGTGCGATCACTTCATATCACTCGCCTACTATCTTTTTCCCCCACCTAGAATCCGAGAATCTCCTCGCTCATACTACAAGCCACCGAACCGGGCTGAACGGGATAATGTGAAATAAAACCAGATTCATTTAATACATAACCGTCAGTATCAGTGCCAGTGATGTCATTCCCCAATCCCGCCGTAGCTAAAATCCCCCACCGTAAACTAAAGGAACCACAAAATCCCACCTCGAGAAAGATGAGAAACGACACCAAAGTACTTAGATACTAAATACTAGTACTACTAGTAGTATATAGTACACGCTCCACAGGAGCGGCAAGAAAAGAAGTGAACTGAAAGAAAAAGGAAAAGAAAAGAAACCCTTCAATACTTGTGTCGAGCTATCCTACCCCCGCCGTCCCCGGCCTCATCCCCGCCCCGTCGCCGCATGCTTTCCATTCCTTTCCTTTCCTTTCGTCGTTACCATCACAACACAAGAAGAAACCCACACTACAAACCCCACAAACCCCCCGCCACACCACATGGTACAAAAACAGCCATCCATCCGATCCCATCCCATCCTATCGCATCCATACATCACACTCTGATACAAATCCCCCCCCTCAAAATAAAAGAAAAATAAGAAATAAGAAGAGAGAGAAGAAGAGAAAGAAGAGAAAACTAAGAAGAAGGGTACTCTCTTTTGCGCGCACGACACCATGAGAAACAAAACAAAAAGTTGGAAAAAAAAAAACAAAAAAACACCGCGGAAACGGAAAAAAAAAACCACATATTACGACCCCGCGTACCCCTGCAAGCCTGTAAGCCCGTCCCGCCGGTTACGCGGCAATCCTTGTAGTCCTCCTGCGCGTACTCCTCCGGAGCGACTCGACCTCGGCCTGTGCTCGCCGCTCCTCCGCCGCCTCTTCCCGCACCACCGTCTCGCCCACTTGTTTCCGCCCCTCCCGTACCTTGCCGTTCATGGCCGCGACGCCGCCGTTGGTGGTGGTGTGGCCATTCACGTGCGAGTTTGTGATGTCGTCTTTCTGCGGCGGGAGGAGAGCGGCGACGCGGTCCCGTTCTACAGCGGCAGCGGCACGTTCGCGCGAGGCGGCGTAGCGCGCCGACGCGTCGCCACCCGTCCATTGCGTTCCGAGCCAGCGGTCCCAGCAGATCAGGAATGGCTGCGAGTAATTGGTCTGCCGGAGGTGTCAGTGTTCCGTGTTCCGTGTTTTCTCTCCCCCAGCTGTTCCGCGCCCACGTACCTTGATTCCCCAGCTCTGGTGGTGCACATCGTGGTAGCCGGCATTATTCCAGAAGATCTTCTGCAGAGGATCCCATGGCAGTGCGTACCCGCAATGGTCGTCGACGGTCTTCATGGTCGAGAAAGAAAAGAAAATCATTCCGCCGCGGATGCCCATTCCCGAAAGTTTGTAACCGAGCCCGGCGCCGATGGTGTCCATGAGTAGACCTTCGAACCAATGGTTGTAGAGCGCGCCGAACGCGAATGGAACGTAGAGACGGTGGTGACGAGAGTGAAACGTTTCTATAGAATTCGGTTAGTGTTACAAACAGTTGGCGAGGTGGATGACGTAAACGACTGTTGTAACGGGGGAAAGGGGGGGAGACGCACTGTAAAGCCACTTGGACTCGTGCATGAGCCGGTGCAAAAAGTACTGCCATGTGTCGAGAACAAAGATTGCGAACCATATCCTGACAGCCGGCAGGATATACCAGTAGACAAACTCTGCGACCGAAAGCTTCCAGTCCGCCGGACCACCGCCCAACCCCAACCATCCCATAGCCGTGTTCAGCAGCTGGCCGCCGCCGGCGCCCACAACCCCGCGCACAACCTTCTCCTCCAACGCGGCACCATTGATCCCGACGACCCCCAGGGCCGCCGTCATCCATCGCTCGACCGACAAGAACCGCGTGTACAGCGCAAACACTTCGGCCGCCTCTCGACCCACCATCTCGGTGGGCTCATAGAACGCGGTTATCCCGCCGACGATCGTCTGGACGATGTGCTGCAGCACGACATCGCGGATCACCTCGCGGCGCGTAACGTGGTTTCTTTTCAGGACCTCTTCGGGTGTGTGTAGCCGATACCGCGACAGGAGATTGTAGGTGTCGAGGAAATGGAAGAACAGCGACAGCGACCAGTAGGTGATGATGGGCAGCGCCAGCAGCACCCAACTGTCGGGTATTGGGGGTAGCAATGGCGGTAGTGGAGTTAACGTGGTCGGCGGAGGAGGCGGGAAGGGGAACGAGCTGTTTGTCAGTGAAGGTAGTGTTGGCGGCTGCGAAGCCATGTTGTGTATGTGAGAGAATCGGAGCGGAGTCTGTGTGGCGATCGGGCCGGAAGGGCTGAGGGCCGGGAGCGAGAAAAGGAGCGACAGTGCGTTTTCGTCCGGGGGAGAGTGTGTGAGTGAGTGCGTGAGTAGAACGACACGACGACAAGAGCTGTAGAGTACCGATGTTACGGGGGGCAGGTGGGCGAAACGAGGTGTGAGCGAGCGACGGAAGATCGAGAGGAGGATTTGCGAGTTTGTAGGCGGAGCGGTAAAAGAGAGTGAAAGGAACTTGGCTTGGAGGTATTCGTAAGGGTGGTGGGTTGATCTGTCAGTCTTGGGGGGGGGGAGGGGGGGTGAGTGGTGACGAGGTCTGTCTCTTCCGTCTGTGTCCTGTCTGGCGTTTTTTGCCGCAGAGGATGGAATTGGTTGATTAGTGGGCAGGTTCCGTGCAGGGTTTGGTGCTACCAAGCGTAGCGAATTGGGTTTGGTGGACGAAAAAGGCCGCTCGGATTTGTTGCTATGTAAGCAGAGCACTCGCCACGAAGCCGAACAAAGTCGAGAGGAGAGCAGCCAGCGGATCGTCAGCGGCGGGCAGGAGGTGATGGAACGGACGAGTCGTTTCAGGAGCGGACAGGAGGAGTTGGAGGTTCGGGGGGGCGGGGGGGGGGGGAAGAAGAGAGATGGAGGATTCTTCGACTGGAACGGCCGGACAAGGCGGATAGAGGTTCGAACGGCTGCTGACTAGCTACTAGTGGTGCCTGCTTGCTGACTGCTGCGGAGGTATGGTATGGTATGGTCTGGTCTGGTATATGAGACCAGGAAGACCGGGAAAAGGAAGGAGGGAAGCCAAAGTCCGACGATCCGAACGGCCAACGGAAGGGATAAACGAACAACGAGAGAGAGACAAGTGATGATGACGAGGATGAAGAGGAAGAGGAAGAGGAAGAGGAAGAGGAAGAGGAAGAGGAAGAGGAAGAAGACGATGATAATGCGGGTGAGGAAGGAAGCAAGAACGTAATACGAGACGAGGCGAGGCGAGGCGAGCAGGACAAAGGCGGGCAAGGCTGTGTCTTGGAGATTGTTCACACACAGCCAACCGGGAACGCAATTCCGTGGCTGCGGTGGGGGGTTGGGCTGATTCGAGGGATGTCCGATGTTATTCAGCGGTGGTCTCGAATGCGCCTGATTGGAGCATCAAAGTCGTCTGGGGAGTGGGCGGGGAGTCGGGAGTGGGCGAGTGAGTGCTCAGGTGTGTAGATAGGTCAATGGGTACCTACCAGGTACTATAGGTATACTCGGTAGTGTCGAGCGTGGATCCGGTCGAACGAGCGGAAGGGGAGGGATTGCGATGAGCTGGAGATGGAGACGAGTGAAATCAGATGGAGAACCACCAGATTATCAGATGGCGGCCGGTGACTCCGTTCGACTCAACTCGGCAGCGCCGTCTCCATGGATGCTTGGTCTTGACGAGTGCGCTGACAGTCGCGTGAGTTTCACGCGCTGTCGCTACTCTAAAGTGATGGGTACACACTCTTTCTCTGGAAAACGTCCAATACTCTGGAGTAACCCCGAAATGTCCGGTGTTTTCCTCCGGCCACCACCACTATCACTACCTATCGCCGAATCCCAGTACCATGAAGTAGTTAGTAGGTACTATGCACCGTAGTAGTTATACCACCACTTGAACACGTCGGGTACGCAGTATGGAGCAGACACCCAGGTCCATAGTACATAGATACATGTACCGTCCACTGCCACTGCTACTTCGTCTTCATCTTCATGTCCCTCTTCCGCTCGTCCACTGGAGCACTGCCATCACAGCTCTCGTGTCTCTCTCGTATCCTTCGTGTGCGGCTTCAAGTTCCCCCGAGAGAGCGCCGCCCTCTGACCGACTGAATGAATGACTGGCCGGCCCATAACTGCAGCGCGTCCGCTGATTGCCTATGCAACTGGACGTATGTAGAGTAAAGCACCTCATTCCACAGTCGTCTCGCCCTTCGCACGAATGGCAGTTGCCCCTTCCTCTTCCCCATCTCCTTCCCCTTTCCCCCCCACTCTTGTGCACCAGTTCTGGGCTTCGTGCGCTCGGCATCGCGTTGTTCCGGTCGGCATCCGAGCCGAGATTCTTCCAGTTCCAGTTCCAGACGCACGCCGCACGCTGCCCGCCGCATGCCGCACAAACCACGCTCGCAGCTCGCTCGCGCGCGTATCTCCGGAGAGCCGATCCGTCCGGACTCCGGCCCACCCCACCGTCCAATAGAGTGATGTCGTCCATCGTCCAAAATGCACAAGTCGCCTCGCCGCCACTGGAATTGGCCGGGGTGAGGCAAGCCCCACGTGGCTGAATAAGCCGCGCCCCGAGGCGGCGTCGATCCGTGCTGTGGCGATCCGTGCTGTGGCGGAGGCGATCACGTGCGTGCGTCTAGAGTTGCTGGCTGGTTAGCGGATCAATCTCGTTGCGTTGCATGCATGCAAGCTTTGCTTCTAGTTGTCAAAAAATTTCCCATGCCCCCCTCGTCTTGGCTAGCCCGAGTGAGTGAAAATTAAAGTTGGGGCGTGGGATAAAGTTGTTTCTTCATAGCCATTCGTGCCACCCCACCCATCCCACCCCGCTCCTTCCCACTCCTCTCCTTCACCACCTCTACACACCACCGCCCGCCAATAACCTCGACTCCCCTCACTACTCCCCATACACACACGCCAAAATGCTTATCTTCAAGGTGAGATGATCTCTGTCCCTCTCTTTTGCGCGGGTTTCTGTCGAGTACTGGAAGCGGAGCGCATACCAGCAGCACCACCAGGCGAGGTGCGGGGTAGCGGGGTACCAGATGGGTGGAAATCTCGACGCATAGGACAGGACAGAACGGAATAGGGCCAATGCGAAACAGAAGCTGACGGACTCGCTCGACAGGATATCCTCTCCAACGATGAGATGATCTCGGATGTGTACGACCTCAAGGAGGTCGATGGTACCCTCTACGAGGCAGACTGTGCCATGATCACGATCAAGAAGGGCGCTGATGTCGGTACGTATTTTTCTTCTCGGAGAGGGAGTGGTGGGAATGTGCGTGCGCATGGCTGACTTGATTGGGGATAGATATCGGTGCCAACGCTTCCGCCGAGGAGGCCAGCGAGGAGCTCGAGGATGGTCAGGAGACCGTCAACAACATCGTCCACTCGTTCCGTCTCAACTCGACCAACTTCGACAAGAAGGGCTACCTCACCTACCTCAAGGGTACGAGTTTCCTCCCCTCCCCTCCCCCCTGCTCCTCTCACTAACACTCTCTCCACCTCAGGCTACATGAAGGCGGTCAAGAGCAAGATGCAGGAGAAGGGCAAGTCGGCGGAGGAAGTCGCCAGCTTCGAGAAGCGCGCCGCCGCGGCCGCCAAGAAGCTGATCGCCAACTTCAAAGACTACGAGTTCTACATGGGCGAGTCGATGGACGTCGACGGCATGGTTGCGCTCCTCAACTACCGCGAGGACGGTGTAACGCCCTACATGATCTTCTGGAAGGACGGTCTGGTGCAGGAGAAGGTTTAAATATCGAATCGGTTTTTTCTTTCTTTCTGGATTGGGATTTAGGATGGCCATGGTGTTGTGGTTGTGTGTGTTCTGTACGGTGGAGCGAAAACAAAATAATTGACGATGCGATGCGGGGGATTGAAGAGCATCTGACTGACGGCGGACGGTGGACGCGGGTGGTGATGTGATGTGATGTGATGATGCGATCCCTACGTGCGATCTAATTGAGGAATCGGCGCACAGTTCCCACTCTGCCTGAGTACTACCGAAATACACGCCTACTCTACTCTACTCTGCTACACATAGAGATGTCGAAATCTCCATGTAGATACATAGAGTACATAGAGTGTTGACATGTCGCCCCGTCGGACCCCGGGAGAGTGGAGTACCCACTACCCACTACCCAGCATGCGTAGGGGTGTCCCGGACCTCCCCAGCCCCATCCCCAGCGGCCAGCCCCAGCCAGCCCTCGCGAGTCGCGAGTCCCCGACCTCACTCCCTTTAATTATGACGTCGTCCCCTAGAACCCCAGAATCCTTCCATCGGATCGGACATCCTTCCATTCTTCCCCCGTTCCCCCGTATTTCCGTGGTGGCGTTGACTCGTCGGAGCGTCGGAGCGTGGATAGGGGGAGGATTTATAGTGCTTACGTAGGGAATGTAGAGTACTCCCGAGACGTTGTGTTCGCAGTGGGGGGCTTGGCTAGAGTACTGTGGGATTCGGGGGGCCAGACCCGATGCGGTCGGCGGTCGCCTCAACGTTGAGAACTTGAGATGTTCTCTGTTACTGCTTTTATGTTCGTCTGGTCGGTCAGTCTGTCGTTCAATACACGAAACATCAGACATTATTAGTTTAACATCACGGAAGTACTTGAGGTTGTTCGGCTTGAAGAATACAGGCTGCTTTTCATTCTTGTTGTTTTCTAGCGAATTCAATCAGTCTCGCCAGTTGCCCGTACCCGTTGGAGACTCGGAGGTCTCTCACTAGTGCTGACGCATCCATCAGTCGCTCGGCTCGATCGGCTCACTCGGATCAATCGGCTTGCTCGGCTTACTCGGGGTTGGTGAGAGGGGGACGGCGAGGAAGGGAGGGGGGGATGATGGAGGCGGAATGGAGGCGGAATGGAGTTGGGATTGTGGAAAGGAAGTGGAAAACGAAAGAAAAGACTAGAGTACCTAGAATGGGATACCTAGAACAGGAGGGGATTACTCGCACGGTGTTCATCACAATGTCTCACTCGCCCTTCTAGTCAGGTACGGTATCGTAGTTATGCCGATCCGATCTGCGGATTACGGTACCAGTAGGTAGTGGGTCCCCCCGAACGGTCGTGTATTGTACATACATACATCATGTACATATAGGTAGATGGTACTTCCCAGCAGCGCCATGATGCGATACGATAGGTACACTCTGCCGAATCCGCTCGATGACTTTGCGAAGCCGGCGGCGGGCGGGGGCGGGGGTGGGGGGCCTTCATTAATGGTTGGTCACAAAAGACTTTGTCGCGCCTGCACGTGGATGCGACACGCGATGGTGCGATGGTGCGATGGTGCGATGGTGCGATGGTGCGATGGTGCGATGGCGGGACGGCGGGATACGGAATGGTGTCCTACGGGATGGCGGCACAGCGAGCACGGCGGGACTGTTCCTGTCTGCCGACGGGGTCGGATATCTGGTACCATGGCGCTGGGGTGGTCCGACCGTCCGAGGAGTTCGAGACTAACCTCCAGGCGCGTCTCCACGTGCGCCGATGGGGGATGGCGGAGTTCGTCGCGACCCGCGGGGAGCGGGCTTATACCGGTACCAAGTTGGTAGTCGGTACTCGGTCTCGGGCGCGGGCGCGTGCGGCAGTGCGAGGCTGCGTGGGCTGCGTGAGGTTGCGTGAGGCTGCGGGGCTTTTGCAACCCGTAGGTGACGGTGAAAACATCCCGCAGCCCGCTCAAGAGAGTACCTATCGGCACTGCCGCGACACATTTGTAGGTCCCGTTTGGATGGCCTCAGTTTTTCGAGAAACTGAGCAAATGGAACTGAGACCCCGTTTGGATGGCACAAAAACTTTTTTAAAAAAACCGAAACTGTGCGGCTCCAGCGACGAAACTGGTACTGACCTCGAGAGGTCATTTCTTTGCCGCCATTCAGTATCGCATTTTAACTTCAACCATGAGAAAAAAGCGGGGCCACAATGTGTCCACTATTAAAGCTCTGGTGAAGCCTATTATTCAGACTTATGGCTGAGTAATCTGAGAACTGCCAAACACTCTATTCACCTCAAGGTTTTCCGGAAACTGAAACTGGACAGTGTTCGGTGTCCCGGCAGGGAACTGGATTTGCCACTAAAACTGGAACTGAAAAGTGAGTGCATCTAAACGGGCCCTATGGACAAAGCTTGTCGATGAAAGTCGACAGTCGACATCATGCAAAATCACTCACTGATGGTGATGTATTCCAGCAAGGGAAGAGCGACATTACCTTTTTTTAGGCTCGCAACAGCTGTGGAGGCTGGTAGTGAACAGGAAAGTGCATAGGGCGCTAAATCAAGCCACTAATACCATCTGAGGCACTATAGACAGGCCACGGTCCAAAATGCCACGAGCTTGAGCACTGAGATGCGGTCGAATGCATTAGGATGGAACCTAAAAAAAACGTGAACCCCAATACCCGATGAACCAGTTATCAACGTTAAGGCAGACCCATAAGTAGCTCATCGTGACCTGCAGGAGGTCAGGAATCCATCCTGCTATCCTACTATCCCGCTGGACGGGTCCGACAGGTCCGACGGATCCGGGAGGGTCAAGCATCTAAAAAAAGGACAGGTCCAGACTCCAGACTGCAGACTTCAGACACAAATCCGACTCGTTGTGGTTGTGCAAGAAAGTGCAGACCCTGCAGTAGGCTTCCGAGGAGCACCGAGACCATACCCGGAGAGGACAGCAATGAGGAGGGGGAGGATGTGGAGGAGGAGGATCGGAGATTAGCGAGTGGATCGTCCGTCAATCGCGGGGGGCGTGGCGGGTAGGGGCGGAGCGTGGGGCGGGAGGATCAGCGATCCAATGCGTACGTGTGCTTCTTTTCTTTTGTTCTGGCTGGACACGGTTACCAATGAAACAATCTGGGTGCCAGGAACGTCACACGGTGCCAACATGCCAGGTTTCGACCTGGACGGCGGCGAGTGACCAATAGGATACAGGTTTTGGAACAAATCGTGAATCCGCGATCCGGAATCTGGAAGGTCAAATGCAGTATGATGAAATAGCTGAAGAAAACCCTGAATTCCCGCCTCCCCCTCTGGCTGGACGGCCGTATGTATGTAGTATTGACTCTGGAATCTGGAGTTGAGGCAACCATGAAAAATTGATTCTCGACACCTGCGTAACCTTAGCTGAGATCCAATCATTGGCCTATCTAGATAGAGAGTTTCATCTAAACGTTCGCCCTCACCCCCCAGAGCTGTTCGGTTTGGTTTCGTTCTCATTTGTTTCAAGATGGTCTTGTCACCACTAACCAAGGTGCTTCTCCAATGAGATGGCCCACTTGTGATTTGTCGAGCCGGTCGACCTCTAGGTCACGCGCACTGTTACTTGGCAGGACGACTACGGTACTTCACCGAGTGGAGCGTATACGTCCCTCGTGACATCGTGTTTTGGATTGCGCGTGTGTATGTACTGCACATACATGCATACAGCCGCGAGTGAAAAGGTGTGGACAGGACTGACTCCTGACTCCGGCTGTGAGGCAGAAACCGAGTACCGTAGATAACGGGAGCTCTGTAGACTGTTACCGAAGCTTTCTATGTACATAGCGGACGGATAGCGAAGACTGGGCTACAGTAGTGTAATAGTGTACTACCGGTACGGCTGAAAATATGGACATTCGTGGCCGCGGCGCGAGCAGTCCGACAGACAGACGCAGAATGCCGATATTCCCCATGAACTACACGCACGTGTTGACCTAGCCTGAAATGCGGAATACATAGTCTGTATAAACAGCCGAAACGAGGGTTTACGATAATGTCTGATGGTATGTACTGCCATCCCAGGTGAAATACGATGTTGGTTCGCGAGATAGCAGTGCTAACTTACCACCCCTCCAACACTGCCGGACGATGCGTCACAGGTGTTTTCGCTGTTATCGATGTAAATCCAACGCCCATATTCAAAGAATATACATAGGAGTATGTACTTTCTCGTCCGCATCACTAGACACCAATTTTTTGACTGTGTCGTAGATGCTTGGGTAAACAGTACCAAGACGGCGAAATAGGTAAGACCCTGGGCCAAAAGTCTGACACAGACGAGCACTCGTAAACCCGTCCCCATCCATAATCCATATGAGAATCGTCCCCCACGTCCCACGCCCAGCGAACCGTTCTATTTTTGGTTTTGTTTCATCATCACTGCACTCGGCCGGTATCGGCCAATGACTATCATAGTAGTGGAGATATTCGCTCCGTAGTTCTGCTCCCCCACGTATCTACGAGTAGTGGGGGCACGTAGGTTGGAGCGTCCCCATCGCCGTCTCCCAACAAAAGGAACTAATTACTGTACACTCGAAGTAAAAGACCTAAGAGGTGATCAACTCGCAGTCTCCCATCCTTCTCCCGCTCCTACTCCTGTACTCCTCTACTCCTCCGAAAATCTCACGACTACGGTACTCTGCCCTGCTGCCATCAGCGTCTCTGGGGCCTGGGAAAGCCCTTTATTCCTTGAATGAACTTTTGTTCAGCCAACAGATATATCTGCACCTGCACCTGTCAAATTCGTTTCTTCTTGCATCGCCAGCTCACCACTTGCACTTTTTAGAAAAGCGGTGTGCACATTACACAACTCTCGTTAATCCCGCGGTCGGTCCACCACACGATTCTTATTCTGCCTCTCTCCAAATTACCTTTAGGTACCGCGCACTCAGGGTGTGGCCTGGCGGTCTTGCGTTGACGATACCGGGCAGTGATCATTATCGACGTCTTCCCTCACAGGCACACAGTAAAACTACGGCTCCACTCTCAGTTGGTACATAGGGCGGGGGGATTTACAGCACCTCGTCTAGACGACCCACTCATTGATGACCGACCAAAACCCATCCCACCTCCTTCCAACAGCTCGTCGCGAGTGATACCACATGCACCTCTACGTATTAACCCATTCATGGCTCGGCGGCAAATAACCACCCCGGCACTTACATTCCAGGTTTGGACTGAATCTACAAGATTAGCTGATAGCGAGTTGGAATGTTCCATTCCACTGCAGTCTTCTCCGCACTCGGCGATTTGCATGATGGAGCGGGAGAAAAAATACAGCACAGCCCCCCCCCCAGCCCCTACCAGCCTCAGGTTCTCCGCTTTTGTGCAGCCCGTCGAATGCGTGGATCCTCCACATAACAACCCCTCAGCCCCCCCACCCACCACCCGAACCTCCGCGGAGAGAGAGAGTCGCCGACTGTTGGTACACAGTTCATATCATCCCGTATACACACACACATACACGCAGACATACACACGACTCAGCAAAGAACACGCCGGAATATACACCTAAGCGAAACGATCGTATGTCGAGGCCACGAATGACCCATATCTACCACCCTACCTCCACGTCGACGTGGAGAGTGAGGGATACCTGCACGGACGCATCGCATCGTATCGATTCGAATCAGATAGGATACGGTTGGTGGGTGGTGCTGGTGGTGGTGCTGCTGGTGGTGACGATAACGACACTGAACGGCGACTCGATGAGCGATTTGAGTCCGGGGATCTACGGCGAACGGTGTTGGGTTCTTGTCGACTTCCTTTGGGGGGAGGGGGGGCTGGGCTGGCAGGAAAAGCGACGAGAGTTTGAGGCGGACGAGATGCTCAGGTGTCATGAGTCGCTCGCTGCATCTGCAGCAGCTCGAAGGGTCGGTAAGTGGCTTCTTTTCTTCTTCTTCTTCTTCTTATGTGCTGCCGCGAGCCTGTTGTCATCCATCGATTTGACAGGTTGACTGCTGACTAGGTGCTTGCTGACGCTGCGGTCATCATCCTCACATACTCACGAGAACTGGCGGATTTGCGGTGGCATGTAGTTTTGCCGGCTATCATAAGCGAGCTCCACCTCCGCCTTCACCTCCACCTCCACCTCCACCTTCCATGCATCGATGGATCACTACTCCAGAGTCCGGGGAGATGGACGCTATGTATGGGCTGCAGAAGTGACTGCGACGAGAGCCATAGTCCAGCACTGCCCGCTGAGATCCCCGGTTCTGGAAATCAGCTCGTTCTCGAAGGTTGGAAAGAAGGCGTGGACGAGGAATTGAGCAATATAATGGCACACAGAGGATCTGGGATCGGTATTTGGAAATCGCTCCACGCTTGGGAGGGCGAGACACTGGTGTGAACGATAGGGGGGGAATGCTTACTGCTGCTGCTGCTCGAGGAGGGATGGCCAATTGATGGTGGACAGCTCAGACTCATTCCGAAGGCTTCGACGACAAAACCGCTCGGCGCCGCAATCGATCGATCGCTGCGAGTCCACGGCTTCCGTTACATACAACCCACACCCACATCGACGATGGGGAGAACGCCGAGACGAAGTGTAGCCCTTCCTGTGGTTATACTTCGCAGCTTGGCCGGTCATGCGAATCAGCGCCTCGTAAGAGCGGCTCACAGTGGGAGGAGAGAAGGTCAGAGTGGGACACCGCATGGGTCGAGTGGGCTTGGGGGTAAATCAGGGCTACAGCGACATCTTCTAGAAGGCAAAGGGCCATCTTCTAGAAGGGAAGGGGCGAGCTTGGGTATTGGATTTCCGCGATTGCCTTTGTAGGGGCATCTGACCACCTACAGCCTGCTCTGCTGGGGGTTCGGCTTCTAAAAGTCGGAAGTGCCTTCTCATATGAGCAATAGTTAGTATTCGTACCTCGTAGAATAATGCCAAGATTCAAACAGAAAGAAATCCTACCCAAAGTGCAGCTAAAAAGTGCTTACTTCATCCTGCAGAACGTTTGATTGTCCTTTATATACCAAAAAACATGACAGCCGTTATAGCAAGCTACGAGACTCCGTGGCGCAACGGTAGCGCGTCAGATTCCAGACCTGAAGGCTGCGTGTTCAAATCACGTCGGGGTCATACCTAGACACTCGAGCTTGCATCTTTTTAACTTCCGTTTGCGTCGGCTTGACTGTTAGCAGAATTTGTTTTTGGTTTTTGACCGGTGTCTAAGGACTGTGCGCAGTGAGCACTGAGAACGGGTCTAACTTCAGGGACACTCCTTCGGCGTTCAATCCCTGGTCATCGTACACAACCTTTGCCTGTGACCCACCATACAAGACAAGGCTGAGCATCTACACCTCCAGAGTAGCTCTTGTGACCAGCAATGTTTCTGACCATCCCTGGCGCTCCATGATTATCCCCCGATGGTCCAGCAGTTCAGTTTCGAATAGGTCTGCAGAATCATCCAAACAAGTTGGCAGTTTACACAGCTGAGGGGGCGAGAAAAAAAACAAACAGGAATTAGAATGTAAGCCGTGTTTTCTGGAAGCATGGAAGCATGGAAGCTACCAGGTATGTGTGTGAGGCTCTCTGCGGGTCTGAGGGGGGGAGGGGAGGGATTTCTCTTTCTACTCTGCTCTACTCTGCTGCGTGGCGCTTACCTACGGTAAGGCAATAGAGTAGTATCCGCTCATTCAATAATATGATGTTGCTTGCGGTCGGACGTCGTGTGACTAGACATGTATGTAGGATGTCCAGCACAAACACGGCTGCACCAGCCACATCATGGTTGGGCGAGCGAGTGATACCGACGCCGCCCTTTCTTTGGCCCTGGAGGCTGTAGAGGATCTGTGCGGTGTGTGTACATCGAGAGTAAATACTCTACTAGTACGTACTCTACATACTGTGATACGCGGGACCAGTCAGGGCAAACGCTGCTTTCCCCTCCTCCTCCCTTTCTCATCCTCGTCATCATCATCGTACGTTCCCCGCGCCCATACCCTGGCAAACGTATCACAATCTTCTTCCGCAGGTCCTCCTCCCACTGGCAGGCCCTACCTACTACCTAGAAGCTCAAACCTCAAGCCGGCTGCCTCCAGCGAACCGGACAGGGAAGGGAAAGGAAGAGGTCGGCTATTATTACCTTACGTTACCTCGCCTTCCGACCGCCGCCTGGCACCGTGACCACTACTCTACATACCACTATGCACCCACCAGTACCATGACCGCCATCAGCACCACTATCGCCAGCCGTCTCGACTCTCGAGTCTCACATACCCATTGCCCCAGCTCGCCAGCAGCCAGCTAGCCCTAAGCTGGAAAAGTAGATTGCGGAGAGACGGATTGAGGAGTTAGGGGGAAGAGATGGGATGGGATGGGATGGGAAAGGCGACGAACGCCATACCGTTGCGCGTGCAAACGCCAAATCGGCAGGCCCCTGGCCATTAATGCTAGTAGAGTAGCTGCTCAGCGTCCGTGCGGCGTGCGCACGCGAAGCGGTTCTATTACACACTCTAGTTACTAGTTAGAACCAACTAGAGTATATGCACGACGAAGCAACTGCATGTGAGTAGAGGAGGTATGCTCTAGATGGAGAGGGATGGATGGATGGCGATGGATGGCTCGATGGATGACATGTAGAGTAATTACTGTAGAGTACATAGGAACTTCTCCAGTAAGGCAAGCGCATGTAGCGGTACTACTAATTGATCGATACCCCAATCGCTGACACCTATGTACCAGCAGGGCAGGCCGTCGCTGTGATCGACATAGTACATTTAGGTAGGGAGTAGGTACTCACACCGGGTAGGTATTAGTTAGTAGTTACGCGAGCCGACGTTGCGTTTTTTGACGGGTCTTCTTGCTCGGTATGCGCCATACATCTCGGACGTGCATAGGTATGGTGCGGGCCGCTCGTAACGAAATAGTCTAGGAACTGCGTGGAATCCGTTCGGCGAGAGTAAATAGTGGCCGTGGATTTCGTGCACGTGGAGCGAGGAGGTTGCGAGATTTGAAGCTCACACCGCAGTCCCGGTTTTCGGCAAAATTAGAAGCACAGAGAGGAGCAGTCGGCGATCACAAAGTACCGCATCTATCTCTCACGACCGGGGCAGAGCCGAGTTTGGTACGTACTGTTATATCCCGGAGTTAGGTTACAGGAAGGAAGCTACCTACATACCTACGTGGTAGTTGGAGGAAGCGCGAGCCCCCCCCCCCCCCCCCCCCCCCCCCCCCTCCGTCACCTCACCGGTCGCCCAATTCGTAGGGCTATAAGCGGCTTCCATTAAATAGTAGACGGGAGATGGAAGACTCTCTGCATGTTTAACGTAGGTAAGGCGCATAATAACACCAGGGCATGATTGGGCGTGAATTCTGCCAAGCTTTACTCTCAGGTATGCTCTAAACTTTAAAGGTAGACGGGGAGTAGCTTTGAGAAGGAAAGTTGTTGTATTGGTCTTTGTTACGTACAAGAGTCATCCAGGAAGCATTGGAAGAGTTAATCAATCCACATAGTTAGGGTCATTGAAGGTATGACTCTAGTAAATGATCAGGAATGACTCTAGTCAATAATCACGACTGCACCCGCGCGTCGAACCTCATTTCAGCCCTACGTAAACCCCCAGGATCGAGGGCGTGTTCAACTAAGCATCGCTGTTAACTAACTGGAGTATCATGTACGAAATCTAGAGAGAGTGGCGGCAGAGATACCTAGTAATTTCGAGATTTCGGCTATCTACCAGACTGATTGATTGTCGATCGCAGTTACCGCTCACCGCTTTTTGCCCTGGCTAACGTCGGCCACTGCTTGTTAAAGCTGGCACGCTTTTCCGATTGGCTGCCTACAACGTTGACGACGGATTCTGTTCGTTCGTTTGCTGGCTGGCCACAATACCACCACCCTAGCTTTTCCATCCACCCACTCGCCTGCCTCCCCTCCCTTCGTAGCATATATATTTGTATCTATCCGCCCATCGAGATCACCAATCCAACCATCCAGCCATCCAGCCATCTAGCCATCCAGCCAACCTCCGATCAGCGAACAGTCCCGTCTTCAAGCCACAATCCAGCATCAAATCCGCCAGTACCACCAGCACCACCACCAGCACCAGCACCACCACCACCACCACCGTCACGATGGACAACCCCAACCCTCCCACCGCCGCTGCACAGAAAGCCGCAGACCCCAAGCGCAAGCCCAAGCCCGAGTCCAAACCGGCCGAAAACAGCACTCCCACTCCCACTCCCACTCCCACTCCCACTCCCACTCCCACTCCCACTCCCACTCCCACCGCTCCTCCCGCCGCTACTCCCGCCGCTACTCCGCCTGCTCCACAGCCCACGCCAAAACCGGAAGAACCCCCCGCATACACCAAAGTCGTCCGCTTCATCCATGACCCGGATGGCCCGTGGACGCCGATTCTGAACGCCAACACCGACTACGCAGCCGCTGCGGCGGCTAGGCTGGCGGACTTTGAGTGGCGGATTGGTGGGTGATGTGGTTCTTAGGGGACGGTGGTCGCTGAGGGGGATGGGGATGCCACTGCTGTGGATGGAGAGTAGCAGTGGAGGTGCAGTGGAGAGTGGAGGCGGTAATGGTCACTGGCGTGTTGGGTTGTATTTTGTGGCAGCGTTTCTTACGGCGAGAAGAGGCGGGGCCGGTGGGACGGTTGAACGGACTACGGTTGGACAATTGGACGAAAACAGGGCGAACGGCGGATGGATGGCAGTGGATCTTGTACTATCATCTGTTTCCTTTAGGCTTTCCTTTCCTTTCGGCAATCTTGTATTACTCCCCTTCCCCCCGGGCCCTCCCTACTACCCCGTATGTAAGACGTGAGCGGTTTGTTTCCGACAGGGTCGGGGGGTGTGTCGTCCGATATCTACTCTCGATTGGTAGGATCTACATACGTACTTCTTACCTACTCTGAAATAAACAAAACGTGTGGTCCTACCACACTCTGCTTTCTGGAACCCTGGAACTCTAAAGCTCTGGAACATGGTTCCCTAGCACAGATGAATCGCAGTGGAAATACTAGTACTTGTGCAATTACACATATGCACGGCATGCAGTCTGTGCAATTACACATATTCACGGCATGCAGTCTGTGCAATTACACATATGCACGGCATGCAGTCTTCATGCACGTTGGGTGGTGATGTATGTCGGATCAGCTGCGCACAGCCCAAATCGCACCTTGCATATGACTAGCATCACCTACTATACATAAGCCCAAAATGAACCATGCACGGTCGATTTACATAAATGCATATACAGATGGAGATCATCAACAGATTTCGTAAGTATAAAGTTACGTATCTACAGAACATGAAAACAAACACACTGGTACTAGTAGAGTACTCGGTATACGTAGGCAGGTCAAATTAAGTAGGAATATCAAAAACCCAGAGCCCAGAGCACCGAACCCCCAACTCCATACCCCATACCCTGTACCATGGCCATGCCCAAATATAACGATTGTAAACGGGCTGTTGTTGTTGTTGTTGTTGTTGATGTTGTTATTGTGAGTTGTGAACCGTGCATTGCGCGAAAGGCAGAGGAGTTTCACGGGTTCAACCAAAGGTCTCCGGTCGGCTCCGGCAGTGCAACAGGGCCCGGCCTAGCCAATCCAATCTTATTGGAACTCGACACGATTTCCGGCAACTCCGCCGGCAACTCTCTACACCATACCGCCACGACCAGCCCCACCACCATGGCTGTTTCTAGCTTAACAGCCCCCGATAAACGGCTGTGCTTGACAGCTTACCTGAGTGTGGGCTTTCCCCATGCCTTTTATCACCTTTTATCATTAGCGGCTTCCATATCGTCTCGGATGCGGTAGACACTTCATGCATACGCGCGGAATGTGTCGCTGTAGCTAGACGATATGTACCCGTGGGTTCGTGTGCGCATCTACTACAGCATCAGCGTATATGCCGCCCACCGCACCCAGCCTCATCGAGACACCCAAAGCCGTGCGTGAAACAGGAATCCTCTGCTTTCCTCTGCTTCTCCTCGGGGCTCTGCCGACGACCCGACCACGTCTGCCACGGCCCACAGTGCATCAATAACGACAACGACAACGAGGCAGATTCCGGCTCCCAATGCGCCCCACCACCAGCACCACCAGCACCAGCACCACCGCAAAAAGTCCGCAGTTGCCAGTGGCCACCTATGTCTCAAATGTCAAATTTTTATCCGCAAGGCAGACTCCAATCTAATCTACACCTATTCGTTGTCCGTACATAGAAACGCCGTGATGGATCATGGGGGAAGAAAAAAAAGGACAAGTTACGCTTAATATACACAGCCTTGTGGGTATGCATAGAGTGGGTAGGTAGGTAGGTAGGTGATAGCTCGGTGACCGGGGAACCAGCACCAGCACCAGCGAGAGGGAGGGAGGGAGAACCTCGGGGTACTTATTATGTAGAGTAAGTAGAGTAGATACGGTACTTGGTCAAGTAGGCGCATGCGAGAAGTAAAAGCAAAACTGAAAAAAAGAAAAGAAAGAAAAGCGAAAAAGGCAATGCTGATCGGGATGATATCTACTCGGATGGGTGGCAGATTTGTACCTGGACGCATCCATGATCCTACATGGGCCACATCTGCGAGGAAACAATCAATACCGGATGTACCGCCCCCCGCCGTTTCCCCCACATGCGCCGCATAGCATAACCCAAGTAACTACATAGCCGAATTTTTGGTGAAGAGTGTCGAAGGAGAAACACCCTAATCTTGAGTCAGAGAGTATACGCAGCAGCAGCGGCGATGCGTCCACCTTCCCAAGCCGAGCGACTGGTACATAACCCCTCATTTGTGATATGTACCACCTATACCTACGTGGATCCAAGTCGATGTGATGTGATACCGCGTCCGGATACCTCCAGGTTGTACTCTCACCAAACGAGCGATTGGAAAAAGTACGGTACGGTACGCTACGGTACGGTACGGTACGGTACCGTGGCCCATGGATGGGAAACCTAATTCCAACTCTGCAGTTGCATAGCCTGACGAGCAACCCATCGTAGCTTCGACATGGTAGATACCATTCAACCTTCCGAGGCCTTTCGGTGACGTCGATCAAGGGCCTTGCAAGTAATGTGAGGTAGTAGGTGAACGCGCAACGGACCCGTTTAACGGATGCCGATGCGATGGTCTTCGGCGGGCGGAGCCGCTACCGGGTCGCATTGACACAGTACTAGGTAGAGTATGTTGTACTCTACTCGGCGAGAACAGCCAGCGGCTATGTTTTAGCCAACCGTTTCTACGGTTGAGCTCAAGTCACAAAGAATTCAAGAATTTGGATAATCGCGTGGAATCCCCCAACTCGGGACGCGCTCAAAAGTTCGTCCCGTTTCTCGATGATACGGAGACACTTTGCAGGCATCTTTCCTCCAAGAAACGCTGCGTGACACAACCAGGCGGCTCGCGGGCTTTCTGGTGGTAAAAAAAAGTCTTGACTCTCGAGTTGAAACCGGCCACGAAAATTTGCACACGTATCAATAAGAAAGAATGTATTTGCGGGTGGAATCGCAGCGACTCGTCTGTCCGTTCTTGACGAAGAGAGGGTGGGTGGTTCGCCCATCCGCAAGTCCATGACCCGTCACTGTTTATTGGATGGACCTCCAGGCAGCAGCTGTGCGGATCAGTGTTTTGCGCGCCATCGGGCCCGCGTTCATCCCCACGATCGAAGTGGGCGTGTCGAAACGGCTGCACCCCCCAACTTTCCCGGATGACCTAAAACTCTGTTCCCCATAGCCACCGATCGCACCGATACACAGCGTGCCGGCGTATGGTTAGTTGCGCTCTATTCATAGGGTCAAGTGAAAGCAGCGCCCAGTCGGCTTGTGTGTAGGTGAATGCATTTAGAACTCAGTGCCCCCCACGTTGAGCCTACCGAGACAAGTTGGCGGAGTCGAGTCCAGTAATCCAGACCCGCAAAGGTCCCGCGACGAGTTCAATCATCCGATGTGACCATGAGTATTAGTGCGTTGGCAATGTGTCTATGGAGGTGTAGCTCGATTCGTTCGCGGAAGTACAACCTGATTGTGAGGAGGAGGCGGAACCGCAGCATGGGTGCCCTCGATACACTGGCTGGGCCCCTATAGTAATTAGTTGAGTCCATCGTCAGTAGAAGCTGGATGGGACAGAATAATTTTTTAAATAGAGCCTACTTCTCCGCATCACCCTCCATCTCCTCGAACCCCACAACAAGCAAGCTGGTCAAGTAAAGTCCAAGTCCAACCCCTCTTCGTTTGTTTTCCTCCTGCAATTCATTAGCTTTCGTCCTGCCCATCGCCAGGCGTGGTCTCATAGCCGTAAGATCCAACGGGGCGAGAAAAAAAAAGGAAGAGAGGCAATCGAGCACAATCCGCGAGATTCGTCGAATCCGAAACGCCGCAACACCGAAACATCCATCCGCCATCCTGCCCTTCCCCCTTCCCGCAACAACACAAGCATTTCTTCGACTCCGAAACTCGCAGACTCGCCGTTATTGCTCGGATCCGAATTCGCATCAATCCACACGCGCTTCCGTCTAGAATCCGAAAATCCGCGACAATGCCGGCCCCGAATCCTCGCCACGGCAACACCGCCGCCGCCGCAGCAGCAAACTTCCACAACTCCAACCGCGATGCTCTTTCGACGTACGTGAAAACGGCGACGCAGGTGAACAAGAAAGAGTGCGTCTGCGATTTCCTCAACGACCCCGAGAGCTTCAATCTCAACGTTAGCCTTGCGCACGAACGGGAGGCTCGCATCGCACGAGAGATTGATGAGTTCGAGCGAAAGTTTAACCGGTAAAAAATGAAGCAGGGATGAGGATGAGGATGAGGAGTAGGAGGAGCAGGAGCAGGAGAAGGAGGAGGAACAGACCCATGCGGCGACCCGGTTGGAATTCGCCTCCCTACCTACCTATGTCGTACTTCGCAGGATCGAGCCCTCCAACGCTAGATTCATCATATGTATGATCACCCTCCTGCCGAGCCGTTCCCGAGTTGTCGTCTAGCCACGCCGCCGCACAAGGGTCCGAAGTGGGGATTTGGCAGTAACGGTGATGGGAAAGGAGGGCGGGAAAGCAGGTTATGGCGGAGAAATACTGGGGATATATGCAGCGTTCCCGGATTACCCCGTTCCGTGGTGGCGGGAGGGGTGGAGGGGTGAAGTGCATGAAAAGGAAAGAACAGGAGGGGAAATGCTAGTGGGGATATGGAGGTGCAGTGGGATACGAAGGTGTGGCAGGAGGTTTCATATATGCCGGCAACGGTCGTGGAGGGGGGCGCTGTCGTAGAGGAGGAGCGATGCTCGATCGAAAGAGAGATCGGTGATAACTGGTGATGGGAGGTGGCATCGGTCGGTATTGAACCACAAACAACAGCGATGCGATTCCGTTCTAATTTCCTGCGTTATAGATTCAGTGTTTTTCTCTGTTGTTCTTCTTCTTCTTCTTCATTTCTCTTTGCGGTTCTATGATTTAACTCTCTTTATTGAGGTTTTGGCAAGAGGGGGTAAGGTGGGAGGAGGGGAAGGGGGGTGGGGGAAGTTATTCTAGTGGGGGTGGGGAAGTTACTTTGGTGGAGGAGCATGCACTCATCTGAATCAAACATTCACTGCAGTGTCTTTGTTTTAGATCAGGTACTGTCGTTAGAGGTCGAGCCGAAGTATATTGTTTGTAATAAATCGGGCCGCTTATCCATGGGCCGAAGAGGTCTAGAGTCGAAATTGAGGCCAAAACTGACGCGAACTCCACCCCGCCCACTCAGGTGTGCAAACGCGGCAGTTGCTCGGACGATCCTATTCGTTAGAAATATAAGTAATGTTCTTGGATGGTGTCCTACAAACTGGCCAGATAGCGAGTCCAAGAAGCAACTTGGGATGCACTTGGCAGTCATGTCTCGATCTCCACCACTCTCTTCTTTCATTCAAGATACCTTCACTCCTCAAACCCAATACACCACCCTCCCCCGATTATTTGAACGTTGGATTTCCCTTAGGTACGAAGTGCGCATGCTGATCGATCGATCCCGGGTTTGCTTGTTCTGGATTCCGTCCCCCTTCCCCCGCGAACTGGTACTGCGGCTGAGGTGTACACGTACAGTTGGAGCGTTGAGAGGCCGCCCCGAGAATGTTCTGCGGTGCAGTTCCTTCGAAGGCTGGCACGAGTCGCACGACTTCTCGTGTTGTCGAGCTGTCCCTATATATGCCCCAGGGGGTGGCGAATCGCGACCACCTACCTATCGACGTCAGCGGAACAACTCGCAACGCCCCTGGAGGAACAAGCAAGTGGCAAACAGAACAACAGAACAACAAAAGCAAAAGTTGCCAACAGACTTGAAACGAGCACGGCATCTGATACTCGAAACGAATCATATGGCGCGGCAACAACACGGGACAGGTATGGAACTTCGCTTCTCGACTTCCATGCTTCGGCTTATATTCACTCGTAAAGGGCTGATATATGCATAAAAGCTCGCGACGGATTCGTCTCTGCATCGGGCAACAGAACGCAGAACGCACGGCCAGCTGGCTTTCGGATAGGTAGGGGGTGGTTATCCACGTCCGGTTGGAAAGCTAAGTGTGCAGCTGTTGGAAGTTGGCCGCCAAACCACAGGAAAAGGACGCCAGTGACGTCTTTGCTACAGCCCTCAGTCCGATACTAGGAGCCGCTGCAGACGAGAACCTTAAAAGGATCTCTGCAGATATACACTGAAGCGGAAGTCCGGTGGTGCCCCCGCTCCCACCCCCTGGTCGAAGCCGTGGCATTCGATGTCACGACCGAGTTGTCGTCCCGTCTGACGGCAGCGGCATTCTGTTCAGTCATTCTCCCTGATCTGAGCCGGGCTGGGGAACAGGCCGATATGTAGTTAAACCCCAGCCGGCTCGCGGCATCTTGGCAGGAACCTTGACGCCTCCGCCATTTGCGAAAGACAAATTTTAACTCCCGATTGGCCCCGGCCCCCCACTTGGTTGACGGGGGTCTTCCACCGCTGATGCTGCCCGAGCACACGAACGGATACCAATCAACCTGTCTCGATCAGCACGCCATCTCCGAGAGGCACTAGCTCGAAGCGCTGTACTCACACTTCTTGGGACGATCTTGAGCTTGGACATCCTGGTCCGATCCTCGGGCGGCCAGCAACTCGGACCGGCAGTGGGTCGCACTAGCACCGCTGCATCCAACATAGCGGTGTCGCCTGTTGGTAATGATGTGTTCGTCGTGGGCGACGGTCCCGGAACGCTCTCCCGGAACGCTCTCCCGGCGGTTGTAGTCATCGGCACGGTCTCGCGGTTTCATCGGAGAGGAGTGTCACTGCAAGGGATTTCTGGAGCGTCTTTGAAGTCCGAACGTCGGCCTATGTTCCGATGGTGTTTGTTAGCTCTTAGCATGAGGGCCGGCACACACGGAACCGACAAAGATCTGCATACCCGAGACACACTGGACCAGGAAACAATGTTCCGACATCCACTTCCACTTCCACTTCCACTAGCACACGAACTAGCGAAGCCGGTTTCGGCGAAATATAGAGCCTGTCCTCTATTACGACCTCTCTTCCGGTTGCCGTTCCAGTCCTGGATATATCCCGAACCCTCAGGGCGGTGTGTTTTCAGCGGCTCGTGATGGGAAGCTGAACGGCTAGGTACCGACTGGGGGCGTCCACGTCCACCGAACGAGCTTAGCCTTTCGAAATCGAAATCATCGACGACCAACCGATAACTAGCGAGTTAATTGCGCCAGGGTTCCGAAGGACCTGTCGGTCGGTTAGTCGGTGGAGCGGCGTGCCTTGCCATGGGGGGCGGGGGGCGGATTAATCGCGTTCCGTTCCTCGGGGGAGAGGGAGCGGGCCGCGTCGAGCGGCGAGACTGTTGCTGGAGGGTCAGAAGGGTCCGAACAGGAGGAAGATGAATGTTACATACCCACATCCCATACAGGAAGAACCGACGCCTTGTACTCGTCCAGCGCAGCAGCAGCCCAGCACACCTTCCTCGCCCTACCTATCAAAACTCCCGGCAACCAACAACCGCCATTCGTCCTTTACCGTGTTGCCTAGGATTTTGCTTTTCTGCGGGCGGCTGGGTGTACATACGGTACTGCACATGGGGATCTACATCATACATATCATCGGACGAACGGTCAACTTTCAACAGGGAGCAGAGACGGAGGGGCGCCTGAGGCCTTCATGTGAACAGTGCACATCGCTTCGGCCGATACCAGTTGCCCTACACGCCATTCATACATAGGTCTTGACTTGCAAGCATGGCCTGTCCATAACTAACTAACTAGTTACCGTAGTCATGGCTACTAGTACAAGCATGGCGTCCCAATTAACCGGTAAGCTTTGTTGGAGATGGAACTGGGTCGCCGATCAAGTATCATCTACATATGCGGCGTAAGTTTCATCCCCTAGGTACAGAGGGTTCGGTGGATGAAGGAATATCATCCAGCTCTGAGCGCTATGTACCTAAAGGGCGGTTACATGGCTGACTGAAGAGATCCAGAATGTAAATACCCTAGGTAACAACGTTGTCGGATGTATATGTCCGTCCCATCTCACCGTCGGCGTGTGTTGACATGATACCCTGCGTCAAGCAAAGGATCTCAACCTGGTGGGTTCCCTGACGATTGTTACACATTCTTTAGCTATCTTCAGCCACCTTACCACCTTACATTCTTCGGTACCTAGGTAGCGGGCTGTCTTGTGGCAGAACATACTAATATTTGGCCTAACTATAGTTAGTAGTAACGCATATGCCAATGCTATTTACATAGGACCATTGGTAGTAGGCAGCCGAGAAAGCGATGATTACATATTCGATTTCTACAAAACAGAATGGCAGTTACTTGTGACATGGAATACCGGTAGTAGCATCGACAAGGTCAAAATACGTGTTTTGATGTCTGATACGATCTTAATAGAGTATCTGTGGGAGCGGGAAACGATGTTGTTTCGCCCTCCCCTGAACTATGCCGTAAAATGGTAGTGCCAACGTATTTTCAAAAACAATGGTAGTGATTTCGTATCAGTACGGTCATAATACGTATTTTTCTGCCCGGATACGATATCAATATGCGTCCAGCGAGAAACATCGCATTTCTTACCCCTCCCCCTTGACTATACAGTAGTTAAAACCATATCGGGACTCGGGAGGGCACTTGATCACCGGGCACCTACAACAGCCGTGATACTACGGGGCAAGGGATGGATTATGTAAATATGTACTGATTGGCGGCTACTGATATGTATCATACATACGCTATATAGTATAACTGGACGTCTGCTTAAACGATATAAACAGTCACTTGGGCACATCACCTCGGCCTTGATATATTGAACCTACGTCGTCGTCCCATTGTTGTTGCTTTTTTTTTTGCTTTTGTCTTTAATAGCTAGCTTCTGCGTCTAGTAGCCGAATAAGTACACTGTCGTATAGTACGGTAGATATCGATAGCGGCCAGCGCATCACATCACCGCGATCGCCACATGCGTCAACTACTCTAGCCCTGCCAAACTTGGGTGTGCGGTGAAGAGGTGAACAACGGGGGTCTGGGATTTGCCAGATAATACTCTAGGTAGCGAGTGGCGTGCGCTGCGCACGTGAGCAGATGATCGCGCGGTGCTGGGTACCGGTACCAACTAGAGTAGGTATTGCCCGGCGGTGTATGTATTCACCTCTCGTCCCACAATCCACAGCCCGCTGCAGTGACCAGTAGTACATATGCACCGAGCCATCGCCGGCATTCACAACTCAACCGCAGGTTTACGAACAGGCCTCGCCAACAGCCACCCGCAGAAAGCATCCAGCACGCACACGGGTCATCATACGATCTACTCTAGAGTACGCTCGATACTGTGCCCATGGTAATCAGCAAGCTCGAGCACCAGATCAGGTCTCAGATCAGCTTCTATCAGATCTTCCCACGAGCCATGGCGAGAATATCTGCTACATAGTGGTTGCTCCTAATAATATGTGTTCGATAGTTGATAAGAAAGGTACGTAAGGCGGCGTGTCGGCGAGAAGTGTAAATGCCAGCTTTCAGCACGTTCTTCAGAATTATATGACGGATGCGATAACTTTGAAGGATATAATAGGGAATGCACTCGCTGTACACTTTGTTATTGCCAGCAGGGTCGCTGGTCACTCTTATCTTATCAATTTCCGGCCCACTCTACCGTTCGGATCTCGACTACATGCAAATGAGTATCGGACGGGCAATCTTGACGCCCCCGCTGGCAATCAATCGATCATACCGGGACTCCTTTACTCTACTCAAATACCACAAGAAATAAAAGTAAGAGATCGTGTACAGAGTCAGAATAGATGATTAAATACCCTCACACCCGAGTACAGGTGGCGGTGATCTTCCGCGTAAACAATTTAGTAAAAAAGGCTAATTCTGCTGTCCGTTTGTCTCACTTCTCTTGCTCAGTCTCGACCAAATGGTTCGCACGTCATTTATCGGAGGTTAGGGTTGCTGGTGGCCAGAGGGGGGGGGGGGGGGGGGACAAGGTATCCGTTCGAGCTTGGCGTTTTACCACGATTTGCAACATTTTTCTCGCAGGGTCTGACTTCTGCCAAAGCTATCAAAGCTAGCGGCTCGGCAACGGTCATACTAGAGCCAGCTATCACCATCGCCAACCGCCGTCAGCAGCAGCTCCTGTCAAGTTTCAACGCTTCACTCACTCAGTATGGATCGCCTCAAATCTATGTCGAACGCCGTCAAGGAGCGGATACCAGGGCAAGAGCCGAAGTCGTCGTATGCGGGGTACGGCGACTCACGGAAATCGACTCCTCCCGGCCGCCTCCGCAGCTCCACGTCCGAGGGAGGGTTGGGCGAGCGGTTTACGGGCTTGGTGAAGCGCGTTACGGGCAAAGATGAAGAGGAAGAACGAGTTGCGCGTCCAGTGGCCGCTCTGAAGGATCCAAATTCCTTCGCGCCTCCGCCGAAGCACCGTGCTGCCTACGGAGACGATGTGGCCTCCGCCTCGATCCGTATGGGCTCCCAGCCCCCGCCTGTGCCTACGAGAAGGGCTACGATTGAAGATGGTGCGAGACCCCCGCTACCGCCGCGTCTGCCGCCGAGAAGGTCGCCGGCTACGGATACTACTGCTGCGTTTCCCGAGGAAAGACAGGTTTCGGGAGAGGATTTGGCCCACAGAGGTGGATTGAGCTCCGGCTCCGTCGGTGCGCTTAGGCGGTTGGGGAATTCAGGGATCACGATTCCCGGGTTCGAAACGACCAGCTCTACGAAGAACCAATCCTCCACGAAGACGTCCATACTGCCACCGCCACCACCATCACCTGGAAGTCGTCCTTCCATCAGCTCCTTAGGAGACCGCTTCTCAAAGTCCAATCCCGAGGCTCCAGCTACGGGTACCACCTTCAAAGAGAAGCAGGCAGCGATCAAAACGGCGAACTCATTCTACAAAGACCCCACGAAGGTTTCATTCACAGACATGAAAGCTGCAGCTGGTACCGCTAGGAACTTTCAGCAGCGTCATGGAGAGCAGGTCGCCGAGGGCGTAAGGGTCGGGAACAAGCTGGGACTGATCCCAGGCAATGCCGAGACACCACCAGAAGCCTCTCATCATGAACCCCCACCGACGCCAACGCGGGCACATATCGAACCCCCGCCGACGCCAACGCGGGCACATATGCAACCCCCACCTCTTCCCGCGAAGAAAAAGCCACCGCCACCCCCGCCGAAGAAGAAACCGATATTAGCCACACCGAGCCCCCCACCTCCGCCGATCCCTGCAGCCTCCCGCCCGCATCAGTCATCATCTTTAGCAAAATGCTCCTCGTTGCCCAATTGCGGTCATCCAACCGACACCGTTTCGGAGCTCCCATGCGATTTAGATCTTTCCCTCGAGCAGGAATGGTTCACCACATCTTTGATGCGCTTCCCGCCGAGCATTCACAACAATCCGTACAAGGCGTATCGCACATCCAACTCCTGGACACGCTCAGCCGCTGGACGCGCCAAGCACACGCTGCTACTCTCACTCCTGTGGACGCAAAACCTCTCCTATACGCTGATCAGACTAACCTGGGATGCATCTGCGCCGGCCGCCACCGTCAAAGCGGAGCAGCGTCACTTCCCGCCTCCGCCTCCTCTTTCCGCACAGGAGCTGCACACACAGGAAGGCCGGGGGCACGAAATCGTCGAGTGGTGCGAACAGAGAATAGGCACTCAGGTGGGCAATGGCGAGTGCTGGACTCTGGCGCACGACGCACTCGAAGCCACTGCGGGCCTCATGTCGAGCCAGCAAACAACGCACGGAGCCTGCATCTTCTCCCACTATCCCCCCTCACCTCCACAAAAAACCGAGGGTGTCGACATCCGACGTGGCGATATCCTGCAGTTCCTGAGCGCAAAGTGGGTTTACCCTGACGGGGGATGGACTACGGCGGGTGCTCCCGACCACACGGCCGTCGTTACCGATGCCTGGAAGGAGGGAGAGACGTGGGTGTGTGAGGTGCTCGAGCAGAACGTCGGCGGGGTCAAGATTGTGCAGACTGGAAAGTATCGTCTGGGTTCAGGCAGCGGCATGTGTCAGGGGGGCGTCAGAGTTTTCCGTGCTGTCGAGGACGAGAGAGGCTGGCATAGGGGATGCTCGGGTGGTTCCAGCGAACCTCTGGTCTGGGAGGAATAGAAACCGGAGCAATGGATAGATATGGAGTATGAGTTGGCGAGATGAGCAATTGTTCATCCGTCACTATGTTATGTAGCTATGAGGTTCGCTCGCGATGAGCGGAGCGAGTGATATCGGAAAAGCTTCGAGAACGGCTTTGTCTCCGCAAAACGTGGGGTGGTATGTGGTCAGCAAGCATGATTTGCGGTATATAATTCCTTTACTCTGTCGTCCTTCCTTTTTGTCTGTATGTTTGTTTACGAGAAAAGCATTAAACACGGCGGAAGCCTGAAGGCCATCATCATCTATAAATAGAATCTGAATTTTCAAGAGCTGTAGTAGAAGTTACGGAGAAGTTAGAACATTTGTTAGGTATCTGACCAACGATCTTTCACAAGCCTCAAACATCATCATATGTACTCGGGTGCAAGGGTAAGTGGTGCACCCCATCAGGCACCATTGGTAATGGTGATGGTGCACGACTTTCCCTCACACCCGAGTACCAACACTTGGCAGCCAAGTACCTGGGCAGTTAAAGATCTGATCAGTTAGCTTCCAGGCTGACTGACGACTTGCCCGTGCTCCGATCCGATTCGATACTACAAGTATACCAACCCCTGGTCCGTGAATTGGTAGATTCATGGAATGAAGCTCGGAGAGTCGGAGCCTCGGAGGTCCCATCTTGATTCATGGCCCTTCCTTCGAGCCCCGGTGATCCCTCTGTCTTCTGGGTTGGAAACTACGGTAGTTACGAGTGCTGTTGACGGGCCTTTACGCGGCCAAAAGCTCCCGCGTTATTCAGTCGTAAACTCCAGCTCAGCTACAGTGTCCCCAACGCGCCCCGGAATCTTTGGCCAGTCAGACGAGTGTTCTGCCGGTCGACGACTCGGCGGCACAGGATGCTCAGGCTTGAAGTACTACAGCATGCCTGGCTATTGGATGAAAGCCTGGAAGGCCTAAGTGCTTTTTTTGCATACATAGGTACATACGAGCTGAAGTCATCCAACAACTGTGCACCTTGAAAATAAAAGGACACGAACAAGGTTGAATCCTACCCGCACATGCACGGATGCCAGCCAGAGGCGTGCTTGCTTTGCTCTGGACGACATCGAATGACTACCGCAGTCGAAATGGTCGCGTGTGTCATGGATACGAACCCCCCCTTGTAAATGGTACCATATGGAGCCCAGCCATTGATTGCGTATGTAGCACCGTGCTGTGAGCAATCCTTCGCTGCTTCTGCGCTTGCTGCAGCGGTACGTTGCGGGCGGGGAAGGGGGATCCTTGACTGTACGTCTATTTACAGTTTCCAGGGCTACGTACAGCAGAACCTGGGACGCCTGGATTACCCCGGACTCCCAGAGGAGTCAGAGACGCAGGCAAGCGTAGAGAAAGCCCCCACCGAAGCGGGACCACACAGTCACGACAAGATGTACGGTGATAGGTTGATAGGTACGACCAACCGTAGCCTGCAGCGGGGATGCCACATGCGCAAGATCGACGATTTGGATGCCGGGAGGTCGAGGGGCCGTGTTCGTGTATGCTGCTCCGAGTTTCCTTCCCGAGGATCGTGTCGTTTCCACTGGTTGAAACTTCGGCTGCAACATTGGCGGGGTAATAGAGATACCATCATTTCTCACAAACGATGCAGCTAACCATAAGCCTAAGACCCGACGCTGTTTGCTGGGGGTCGACTCTCGAGCACCTTCTCTATCACCATTGGGCCGTATGTACGGTGCGGTAGCTGGAGCCTGGGATCGCGAAATGAGGCGGTAAAAACGAGACCGTTCATAGCACCGAGATCCTCCAGTAGGAAGGAAGGTAGTCTCGATCTCGTGATGCTCGGGCAAGACCATCCAATAGCAAAAATGAAGGGCGGGGGCGGACTTTAAGCACCGATCATCAATTCGCGATGCTCGGCCATCGACTGCACTCTACTAATATATCATGCCTACTGGTTGACTAGTAGACATACGTCATTCTCAGGTCGATTTTCGTCTGATGTTCTGCAAACGACGACCGTCTGCCCCTAATTCATTCACTTGGATCGCGATGTCTTGGGTTCATACGGTTCGAGCGGATTTAATCTCTCTCAAGAAAACGACTCGACGCTGTGGGTTGAAGCTGGATTTAAATGTTTCTGAGGCTTGAGCTTCCATGGCGGTACTCTACATATCTACCGGTATCAAACGTGGAACTCCCGAAGCTTTGCATATCCCGTTGCGGTACATACCTACATGGTACTATAGGTAGCTGCGTGAGAATCACACCTGCATGGGGAAGTGTTGAGTGAGTTTTGAGTGTTGAGTCTGCGAGTCTGCCTTCAGGGCCAATCGCTTCTCCATGCTCGGAAAGAATACCTGTACTGTAGTGAAGTGCTCGACGGTGTGTGCGCCGAGGCACTTTTTTTTGCGGACATCGGGAGAGGCCGGGAAAGGCTCGACAGCTGAAAGGATGAAAATCGTCGAGGTCCGTATCGTCCACGAAGTCTTCACCGCAAGCCACGGGAGCGGTTGTGCGTTGGCTTTCGGGACGTTTCATGGACTTTTGCAAAGCTGTAGTTACATACTGTAGCCTGTAGGTATACTCAGAACTGACTCCTGAGTTTTCTCCATGCTTCTTCTTCTTCTTCGTACTCTTGTGAACCGGCAGACTGCATGCAAAAAATCTCCAAAAAACAACATATCAACTTACATAGTGGCTGCACGATTATATTTTCCTTGCTACAGGATCGCTATATAATATAACCACACTACCTATTACACCTACCGAACCATTTATCTGCCGATTAATATGCAATGCATCATGCTACATATGAGCTGCAAGAGAAGTATGTAAGTACTTACCTTGCACCTATGTAACTACCAAGTGGGACTGTCGACTGGGCTCCCTTCCCGACACTCTACCTACCTACCTACCCCCTCTTCCCCTCTGAGCCTGTGGACGATCCCAACATACCTTGTACCTAAGTTTTGGCCCGTCGAAACACTCCGTTTAAGCCAGGCCGGGGCGATCGGAGGACAGATATCACTGAACATGAGCAGTGAGCATACAAACGGCCTAGTTACGGGCCTCACAATACCCCCCCACCCACAGTAGGTAGTAAGTTCGCAAAATCGCCGAGGCTTTCGGATTGCTCATATGTAGCTTACCTATTATTCAGGCTATTACCCAGGGGGACGACACGTCACAAAGGGCGAATTTTACACGTTGCTGCCGGCCCGGCCGTACTCCACTACATCAAACGGCTGCGCCCATGAATAGTAGGTATAGTAGTCCGACCCCCGCGGTTTTTGCAGGGTGAGGCTTTCGACTCTTTGAGGGACCCTCCCCCCCGATGTGCTCTGGAAAGAAAGGCCATTCGTCTTTCCACCTCACCTCACCGAGTCCAAAGTAAGTACTCTATCGATCATACTCTGTTCTAGTGGGTGTGTACGTTCTGTCCGAGCGGAGTGTTGAATGCTTTATTTATTGACTGTCGGATAGATAGAAGAGCCCCCATCTAATACACTATTGCCAGATGGAATGGATGGACGGGCAATCTCTTTGCACTTCACAGGCCCTTTTCTATCCATCTTCACTGCTCAACCACACAACCGGGGGACACCACGGGGACACCACCTTCGGCCGGGCGGCCGGCCATCATTCATTCATTGTGCGTATGTATGTACCGTCCAGCAGGAAAGCCTTGACGGAGGGCTTGTTCGGGTTATTTCGTTTCGTTTGGACAGCAATAAATGGATGAGGTCGTCGTTTGAAGCTTGATTCCGGTACATACCGTTCGAGGGCCTTCTTTTTTTGAGTGATGAGCTTCTTCACGACCTGTGTCCGTTGTCGGCTTTCCAAGGAAAGGAAAAGTATCCATCACCGTACCTATCACCGTATCGACTCTCGGGTACCTAGCCGGCTGGCGGGCAGGGAGCATCGTGTGTTCAACTTGCGGTACGCACCGCGAGTACATAGCAAACTCGTTCTCGAGCAGATCTTTCCGTCGAGATCCCAGGACTACCGTACCTATCCATTGCTTTCGCCCGTGTGTGTATGCTTCAATGGGTATGATGGCGAATGATGGCGACGCTGTACATACTGATTTCAATCACAGCAAGTGCCATCCGACTTCCACCAACCCAGACAGAACGTTTGGCCAACTCCGGGATTGTTGATTTTTTTTTCTTCAGGTGCGCCGGCGATTCGGTGATGGTGGCTGGCACTGTCTGACTGAATGCCCGTTGTTGCATAGACAAGCTAGTAGCTGTAGGGGCCGTGCCGATGTCTGGGACGTGGAACGAGATTGGGCGGTTCTACTCTACTCTATGATGATCCGGATTCGTTCGCTAGATGAGTCCTAACTAGTTCACGAAGATGTTGGGAGCTAACGGAAAAGAAGCCCAGCACATACATACCCAACCTCTCACGATCTTTGGCCGGGATGGCGTCCCTAGGATTTGCCCACATGCTCCGGAGAGTACTAGTATTGCAGAGACGACGTCTCCAGCACTAGGTATGTAGTATGACTCCATTCCTGTTGCTTGTGAAGAATTTCCTTTCCTTCCTTTCCTTCCTTTCCTTCCTTTCCTTCCTTTCCTTCCTTTCCTTCCTTTCCTTCCTTGCCAGCATGGATACCTATCTGACTGTTGTTTTCATAGTAGAGGAGTACCCTGAAGAAATCGATGTTTTTAGCTCGCAGGTGCTACTGAGTTAGGGCGAGTCCAACGTTTGCACGTGCGCCCTAACTGCCTATTACGTATGCCTGGCGTTGCAGTTCTTAACCCCCTCCCCCCCAATGCCCACTCCTCCCAGGCCCTTCCCTTTCATCCATCTCGACACCGTCCATCCCCTCAGTTACCACCGTTCCCCGGACGGCCGAGGAGAGGAGAAAAGAGAAAAGAGAAGACGGACGCCCTATGAGCACGAGTCATACGACAGATGTGCACGTGGAGTCTGGAGATGCACTCATCTACCACCTATAGCTTCACCATGTTTTCCAGGATCGGGGGCCAATATCGTACCGTACCTACCATGAATCTTCGGCTTCGGCTTTTCATACGCGTTCGGGAAAGCTTCTACCTACCTAGGTGGCTTGATTGGGTTGGGATCATCGAATGAGCTGGCCACTGGTTGCCTGTCTGGCTTTCGAGGAGCATCATCCGAGAAATCCTACCGTACTGCAGGAAACTGCCCACTCGGAAAACATGCGAGTCTACCTACCTGGGTATGCTATATGAGCCAGCCCCTCCAGATATAACATTATTCCCCCCAGCGGCGTAACAGCCCAAACCGGTCACTGGTCACTGTCTTGGTGGCGCAACCCATACCTACCTGATGGATGCATTCCGATGATGGCGATGGCAACGGACCGCCGCCAACACCACCAAGAGGTTCAGATTAGCAAGTAATCGAAGCGGATAGATGGGTGGCAAGTGTGGTCGGAGCACAGCCTTTGTGCAATTCCTTCGGGCTTTCCTTCCTTCTTTGTTAGCATTACGCATTCCCAGAGAGTCACAGGAAGTGGCGTTTTCATGCACTCATCCACTCACTTATATAAGGGCAGCCTGTTCCCCTTCGCCCCTCGCCCTCACCCTCGCCCTCGTCCTCAGCTTTCCAAAGCTTCCCACCGATTCGGAGGCCTCGCAATGGTACCTCCCGGCTATGAGCGGACGACACTTGAGATGGACACGAGACCACCGGCTCCTCACGCACCGTACCCTACGCAAACAAAGCATCTCCAGCATCTCCAGCATCTCCCGCATCTCCGGGAAATTCGATTCCAGGGCTGGCGGGCGGAAAGGGCGGAAAGGGCGTGATTCGCATCGATGATCGGTCCCAAGGCAGCTGGTTTGGGTTTGGGTTTTGCCCCCTGGTGGCGGCGGCGGTGGGGGTTGGGGGCTGGTTACGGTGTATGGACGCAGTAACGCAGTAACGTCGACGTCGACGTCGGCGAACACATCCGCATGCATCCAGGCGTGTGGTTCTCGTTCTCGGCAGGGCGGACCTCGTCTCGCATTGCATCGCATAGCACAGCGGTGAGAGCCCAGTGCAGTGGGGTCGCGCTCATCGGCGTTCATACTCTACATTCGCCACCAATGCTATGTGTGAGGCTGCGCCTCAGATCGGCAGACAACGGCCGGGTCAATCAGACGGAATCGGCCCGAGACGATGACTGCACCCCTGTACCCCTGTCGGGTGTCAGCTGACACATCCCCGCCGAAACGAAACAAATCTCTGACACCGTCCGTGCACCGAATATCAGCGGGAAATACTTTCATTTTCCACGGCCATTCGTCCACGGAAAGTGGAGCGGAAATTAATAAGAGAAAGGGAGATGAAGAGGATGATGAAGCTTCGCAATTTCGGCGTTCTCGGTGGCTATTAAGATGGAGATTGAGATTGTTTGTTCTACGGCCTACGACCGGCAAGCTGGCACATCAATACTCTACTCTACTATACACTGACGGAAAATCAAGCTCACCTCGACAGAATCCATCCATCCAAACATCCATCCAAACATCCATCCAAACATCTGGTCTGGCGGTCAGGCGATACTAGCATATTTCGTTATTCGTCCTTTTCGTGGAGCATTCCATTCCATTCATTCCTCACGCTCCCATGTGCATACCTAGATGATAGCTAACGGACCGTCGGGATCCAAGAACCAGGATTCAAGAACCTCTCCGTGGAATCGCCTCTTGCATCGCCACTCGCTCGTTTCTATTCCCTCCCACGAGTGTGCTAGGTACTTTATCGATACCATACCACCTATCGTCCCTCGTCCCTCTCCCTCGTCGTCGGTGCCGGCCCTGCTTCATGCGTCCTCGTCGTGTGTGTCTTGACGCCGGTCCCCTCGATTCTCGTGCACGTTGCCTACTTCGATGCCTCGCTCACGAGTCACCACTCGACACCGAAGCCTACCTAGAGTAGCTTACCGAGGTACTACATCGCACTGCTTGAAGCTCGGGTATACCATACTACACTCTACTATCGGCCGGCCGGGCCCTACGGATTCAGGTTCACGGCAGCTCACCTGTCAGCTCACCCGCCAGTCCACCAGTCCGCCAGTCCGCCAGTCCATCATTCCGACAGTCCGTCAGTCCCTCACGGGTATCTATACAATATACAAAAACTCCCATTGCCCAATGCCCCGAGGACAATGCTCTTTATATTTAATTTTCTTAATGTATAGCCAGCCATATCCATATCCAAAACACCATGTACCCAAACCCCGATATCCAGATTCCAAACCTCCTGAAACGAAACGAAAAGCAAAACGAATAGCAAAACAAACAGTAAGCCAACCCAACCCAGGAACGACAAGCACATCAAAGCAGGGGAATCAAAGCAGGACAATCAAAGCAGCCCAATCGAAACAGTCAAGACGAAACCCGCCAGCCAGCCTCCACGTCGGTAGACAACACAGGCATACAAAGGAAACTGAGGAATCTGAGGACGATTCCGCCCATGCACCACACCACCACACAACCACCAGCCCATACAACATACACTCATAGGAAGGCAACCACGTCATCGAGAATAAACACGAATCAGCAAAACCACCAGAGCCAATATAAAAGGGAAAGAGTAGCAAATGACACAAAACGAAAAGACGGACTGAAGAAAAAAGCAGACAACACGGGAGGAAAAACTGTCGCACAAGAGCTATCAGCTAGAGAGCTCGCAAAAGAGAAGCCGGAAAGAAGCACATATCCACCCACTGCCAAAACAAAACAGAAAAAAAGAAAAGCATCCCACAGAAGGAAACATCAGACACGACAGACGGACAGACGAAGCTCAAGGGTAGGAAGCCGGAACCGGAACAGAAAGACAGACAGACAACTACACTAACAGCATCCATCCCGCCCAGAACTGGAGACGTGATATGGGAATGGGAAATGAGAAATGAAGCACAAGATTCGATCGAGGAATGGGAGGGGATGTGGGAACGTCCGGGTTGGGTTGGAGAGACCCGGCATCTGAGCAACAGAGAGAGAGAGAGAGAGATCATTTGCAAACGACGGAGGCGGACATGGACATGGACGATGGCGGCCGAGACGACATCGGAACGATGTCAGAAGTGCGAATTAAACTCTGCAATCGCATCCAAAACCGCCGGCTTGACGAACGACGCCAGGCCTCCCATCCCTCCCATCCCACCCAAGCTGTAGGCAGCCTCACTGAACACCGCATTACCAACGTAACAACAGCCATCACCGTAGTCGACTCCAGCATACTCGAGCTTTTCAAACTCGGCCGGGAACATCTTGCACACGGCGGGGTCGTCGAATGCGCTGTCGTGGAAGAATACAGGTGGTGATCCTCTGTGGTATAGAGACTCATCGCGCGTCCATCTGCCGTGGTTGAGCTGCAAGAGGATTTCGTGGGTGGCGATTTCTAAGAGCGGTACGGGCTGGGGTGGTGGTGCTGGCTGTGCTGCTGGAGGTGGAGCTGGTGCTGGCTGTGCTGCTGGTGGTGGTGGTGGTGGTGGTGTGGGCGCGCGGTGTGCCGGTTCCGGTACGGTATCGTCCGTGGTGGTGGTGGTGGTGCCGGGTGCAGGACTACCGGGAGCGGCGTTGTCCGGCAGGACAGCCAGAATTGTCGCCGACGGTGCCGTCTTCACACCCATTATCCGACCAGCGACCGATACCGAAGCCACCGGGACCTCCGCAATCTTCGACGCCCCTCCCACTTCCACTTCGGACGTGATATTGGTAGCGCGGCTCTGCAACGAGCCGAAGCTGCCGGTTTTGGGCGTGGTAGAGTCCGAGACGGAGATCTCCTTGTCATTGTCCTTCTCCGCCGTTTTCTGCTCACTGACATAGAGGGCGCGTTGAACCATGATTAATGATTGAATTGCGGGCTAGTTACAGATGGACGGATCGGACTACGACTTCACGGCACAGGTAGAACTTGACGGCCAGAGCAGGGCTGTCGCTTCCTTCCTTCCTGGACGCAAAGATGCACGGTCTCACGGTCCCTACGGTCCTCACGGCGCCGACGAAGTGTGGTACAGGGATGGGATGTAACTAGAGTAGCGATCCGATCGGTCGCCGGGTTCGAAACCGCCGGATGCAAAACGAGCGCGTAGTGCGCAGCGGGTAGCTAAGGACGCTGTGTCCGAGCTGTGTCCGAGCTGTGTCCGAGCTGTGTCCGAGCTGTGTCCGAGCTGTGTCCGAGCTGTGTCCGAGCTGTGTCCGAGCTGTGTCCGAGCTTCACCACACCACATCACCATCAGCGACGTTACGTTATGTTGCATCACGGAGTGCAGGAGAAGAAAGAAAAAAGAATTGGGGGCGTACATACAGATACAAGTGCGACCGGCAAAGGCAACAGCAAAAGCTCCCAGCCAAAAAGGTTCCGATCTACCAACAGCGCACAAAGGTGGCGGATTGTTCACGGTGTGTAGGTACTCTATCTTGCTTCCTTCGGACTACGGTATCGAGCGAAAAACGTCGTGAAACGTCGCGAAAGACGGGCAACCACTCGACGCGACCGAGGAATTATTTGATTGCGGGCTATGGAAACGGGTTCTTGAATCGTTCCTTTGGCGACGGAAAGGGAGGGGCGTGGTTGTTGTGGGGTTGCTCTGGAACGAGGTGGATGCACTGGATGGATGGATGGGTGTAGGCTGGTAGGCAGGGTGGAACACAAGCGAGGCGAGAAGGCGAGGTGAGGTGGGAATTGGTGAACTGGCTGGGAATACGTTGGCATGGAAGCTTTACTCGCCGTCAATCTCACTGTTCAACTGAAGATGGAGAAGAAGGAGAAGAGGAAGAAGAAGAAAAAGGAAAAGAACAAGAAAAAGAAGCAGCAGATGGCAGATGGCAGACGACACACGAGGCTTCTCATACCTTTCACAAGCAGGGACGATATGCGACGAAAGGCCGGGCGGGGACTCGCAGTGTGGAGAGCGATTAGTCGGATCGACTGGTGTCGGAGGCAAGAATTGGCGGGCATGCCGGGCATTTTATGATTTTTGGATTGCAACGGAGCCGGGGTGAAAGCCGGCATCGTCAGGCGGCTCTCGATGATTGGAAGGAACATTGTGGGATCTAAGTGCGCACTTAAGACTCCAGACGGTGGTGGCTCCGCGAACGTGTGTTGGCATAGGTACCTACGGATGGGCTCAGCGAGGATCGATCTACTGACTCGCTTGATGTGAGTCGGAAGCGCCGCATCAACCTGGCCCGACTCGACACCCGCGGCATTATGTCCACGGGATAAAAGGCATTCGGGTGCTTCTATACATACTGTCGGCTTCAATACACCATTTTGCTCTTATGGCCGCGAGTTGCAATGGCGTCGTGGATCCAGTTCCTCACCACCTTCTCCGTCTGCCCTACCTGAGTACTCACTGCATAGCACACCTACCGGTATAGTAGAGTACGTAGCGAACTGGCGTCCTTCTAGCGACGCAGCCATTCGATCTTCCATCCGGCAACCATCACTCACTCACCCACCAACCCCCTCACATACCCCCCGAGCCCCCGCCGCCCTGCTTCGAGCGGAAGAAAAATGGGATTCTATTTCACGAGAACACAAGCCAGACGATGCTTCTGATTGGCGAAACCTAACACCGCCTGCTGCCAGGGTTGTTGCCCATAGATCCCCACTGACTCACGAATATGTACATCGGATACGGATGGAGTAGCCTTTTACGGCCACGACAGGCGCTACAGGAGCCCATCGACACCTTGAAAACTTGTTTTTTTCTTCTGTCTTCGTTTGCCCGTTCGATACCTCAAGGTCGCGGATCGGGTCTGGAAAATCACAGATCGAAAGCGCAGCGTTGCGGCGAAGAAAGAATCTCGTCCTGCTTCCGTTTCTTTTTGTGGAATACTCGAAGTCCAAGCGAGTTGCTCCATGTAACATGTACTCGTTGCCTTGCCCAGCCAATCTACATCTACCATCTACCTTCTCCACGCTGAGCTTCCGAACGAGTGGGGCAAAATCCGTGCAGGACTGCCAGCCAGCCAATCCACGTTCGCGTACCTAAATTTATGCTATTCGATTATTGTTCGCGCTCCCAATAACACTCGCATCTAATATCCGCGAGATCTTTGCAACTCCTACTCCTACATCTAGATTCCAACTTCTTGATTTCCCTGTTCTGACGGAATCCGCGACAATCCTATCTGCAGATACCTATTTATCAGGCGTGCCCGACCGACCGACCACATCGACTTTCTCTGTCTAATATTCGTTCCTACACAACTCCACTCTGCGCGTCGCCTTGGCATCCCATACCGCACCTATGCTACCGTATCGCCATCACATGTGTGTCGCCGCGACCGCGACCGGCCCCCAGCCTCAAGTGGAGCGGGATCGTCAATGGTCATCTCCCCTGGACCCTGGAGACCTCTGCTGCGAGCATGTTGCCAGCGTCGACGGTTGAGTGGTTGAGTGGATCACGTCTGTTTCTGTTTCTTTCTTCTTCTTCTTTTCCCCCACCCGCGCGGTATTATTGTACATACTGGATCGGTCTGTCGGCAATATATCTATGTAGCGGTCGTCGTACACGCACGCACTCACATTCGCTGCGAGCCTCCGACAACACCAGCCCCAGCCTCGTCTTCTACCGTACTCTAGTGCTGCAGATGTGTGTCTGTCTATCTGTCTGGCCGTGTGTGCTACTATCATAGGTTTCGAAAGTCCGAAACAGCCTAGGTAATTAGCGGTCTCCGTGCTTGTTTGATCCGCGTGTAGCCGTCGTTGTGCGGACTTCTCTCCCTCTTTCTCAGCCCGTCGAGTCGGAATGCTGCGTTAAACGGCCGGAAGGCGTGGGCGACACCTACCTGCAGATTTTGGCGGCGCCGGAAGCGCAGTCGTTCCGTCGGTGCATGCCCCGCAGACGCCCTGCGGAAATGAAAACCGTCATCACGAGCTGCTGTGATGCCCTGCAGATGGAGGTATGTACAAACGACGCCGATCCAGGTCGCCGGGCTGGGCTCATGGAGTATTGTACAGAGGCAACTGCGGGCCTGCGGCGGGGTCCCCGCATATTACTTACGCATATATATCGTCCGGACAGACCGGGGAAGCAGTCGGGGAGTGTGGAGTGTGGAGTTTGCTGCCCGTTGGGTTCGCTTCCCCTTATCCGACCGGCCATCCGGGGAGGGAACGGTCGTTGATGGATGGATGCATGGGATGGCTGGCGTTGCGAGTTGCGGGATCAAGATAAGCACGCCTATGTCAGCACTGTATGTATGGGGAAGGGGAGGGTATGGGGTGCATTGGGTTCGCCAGGTTCGCCGGGCCATATCGACTTCGACGTCGACTGCATCCGGCCGCCGGCGCGGTGCAATAGCCTGTTTTGGCCCTTGGGGGATCGGCGGGGGAAGTAATGGGTGGGAAAGCTGGGGAATGATATATCGGAAGATGGTCGCCGATGCTGCCTCTTCATAGTCCCCGTCTCCTACATATAGCTTATATTACGCATGGTTGCGCGTTCTTCAGCATCATCATCCGTCAGCACAGCTTCAGATTGATTATATTGCCTGATGCCTGAAGATACGCAAGGCTTCACCGAGCGCGGGCTGTTAGCTCGCCGACTAGACCGGCCGCTGGTCACTGGTGGCTGTTTATCCATTTAGCTGCTGATCGTCCGGCTCTCGTCGTTTTTCGCTTACCGCCGCGACGACGATGCTCATCCCGTTGCGACTTTGGCACCCCTCCCCGGTCGTGCTACTTATTCCCGACTGGTATTAGCGCCACACTCACGCGACCATCTCCGAAAACCACCTCTCCCCGCCCCTGCCCCCTTTGCGACACCATCACCACCGTTCAAGAGTACCTCCATGCTCACTTTTGTGCGCACTCGACATGGCAGCGGACGACTGTACATTCGAGCACTGTCGTCATGCCCGCAATCGTTGGTAGGCTGAACAACTTCCTGCAGGCCAAATCCAGCACAGCCATCCACCTGCGCCCCGAAAGAAATAGGTAGCATGGCGAGCACACTGTGGACTGCTTAAACGTCGCCGTCCCGGCTGGCATCGCCGTTTCCCTTCCTTTTCCCCTTCGATGCCCTATCTATCTTCTTGCCTACGCCCCCAGAACTACACCGGACAATCTGCACTCAAGCTACCTAGCCGTTCAACTGCACTCGACGTCTTCGCGAAAGAACATCCACTTGTGGCACGCCACCATCTGCACTCTCCACGTCGGCAATCAGGCGGAGCTCTCCCCCGGACCCGGATCCAGGCCATTCCCTGAGCGGCGTCATCGCGTCTCGTGCTGGAGCATCCATCCGAGCAGCTGCACTTCAACATGGCCGCCGTTGCCGTCACCGCCGCCGTCTCCACCGCGGCTTCAATCTCGACCACCATCGTGGCCGAGGCAGAGCTTTCCCCCTCCATCTCCCAGCAATCCTCCGGCTTTACCGACCCGCCGCCAGACAATACCTTCGTCACGACATGTCACAAGTGCGGGGAACAGGTCGTGGAGTCGGTCGTCGACATGATCAGTAAGCTGCAGAGCGGCCGCCTGCACATCCACTGCCAGACTCTGCATTGCAACACGATTGTCTGCCACAGCAGCTCGCTGTTCTCGAACGCGGTGTACAGCAATGCGCCAGCCGCGGATACGGTACGGTGCTCTCGGCATGGAGGGGGGAAGGTTGGGATAGTAATGCAGCTAACATGGCGATAATGGTTGTAGCAGTTGCAGTTTTCGATTTACTCGAGCGCCGACTCGCTGGGCGCGAACATCCACAACCCACGGAACTCGCTATCGGACTGCGAGCCACCAACGAAGCCGCCCGCATTCAGCGCTGCGGATATCGAAACTCACGGGTTCGACAAGCTAAGCGACCGCCATTCCTCGTCGTGGTCATCGACGATGTCCGACTACAGACTCCCCATGCGCGCGACCTCCCCCGAGATCTCATCGATGCTCTCGGGGCGGCGGAACACCACGGCCTCGAACCGGACGGACAGGGACAGGGACAGCATCATCTCTCTGACACCCTCCGATCCCACGCGGCACCGGGGCTGGCGCATATCGCAATCCTCGGCCCTCTCCGACTCGCCGCGGAACTCGGCAGACCACAACCTGCTAAAGCTAGCCACGAAGAACCGCAGCCGCGTCAGCCTGCAATCGCTTTCCAAAGCGCAACCGATCCAGTCGATACAGGGAGGAGTGCGGAGCACGGGCGACGGCTCCACCACTACCAGCAGCAGCAGCATTGCCGATGCCCTCGCGGACACAAACGCCGTGTCGATTCCCGCCGCCGCAGGCTTCGCGTTCGTCCACCATCGCCCCAGACCACTGTCGCAGCCGCTTGCGGTCCCGCATTCGGGAAATACCCGCATGCCCACGCCTGTCCCCGAGGAGGGCGGAACACCGTTTGCTCTCGCGGCAGCGGCAGAGGTGCTGCCGTCTGCGGATGTGGATGAACGGGCCGTGAGTCTTCGCGCCGCACCGGGCTCCGCGCCACGGAGGCAGGAGAGGCCTACGAGGCAGGAACAGCATCAGCAACAGCCCCGCAGAAGCCAAAGAGGGATCAGGGGCTTCGGATGCTTCGTTAAGCGCGGGCTGAAGAAGCTGCCGTCTAGGCTGCAGAAGGGAGTGGTGGGATTGATACGGGTACAGCTGGTGCTGCGCAGTTGGGAGGGGAGACAGAATGATAGGAAGGACAGGGGGAAGGGGGTGGGGAAGGGGAAGGAGCCCGAAGTGGTCCTGCCCGAGCCAGAGCCGGAGGCGAGTCACGAGAGGAGCCGTTCGAGGAATTCGCAGGAACAGGAACAGGAAACGACAGTCGCGCCGACACACGCAGTAAGCGCACCCATCACGATCCCCGATGCGTCCTCGTCGCTGCTTTCTTCTGCTTCACCATCCGCATCCCTCTCGCCAGCCCCCTCACCCCCCTCACCCCCCTCGTCCGAGTCCTCCCCACCCCTCCCACCCCTCCCCTCCCCCTCGCTTCCATCCCCACGCCTCCTCAGCCCTGGTCCCGGTCCAGTAGAGGAAGCTTTCCACGACGCCGACCTCGGCCAGGAGCTGGATCGGCAGCAGTTCGATGTCAGCTCTACGCAGCAGATCTCGGATACTGTGCGTAACGCAATGAGTGAGGCGTGGGCGCAGCCGGAGGCGCCGGTTATTATCGCTATGCGCGTGCCTGTGCTGATGGGGATGGGGGTGCCGAGGGGGTGGTGGGGGGAGGGGGTGTAACGGGCCTTTGAAGACGGATATGACGGTTGTACGATATAATGTTGAGGTACCGATGGGCGGTCTACACGATAACGATATCTATGGAAGCGGTTTTTGGTTCTTGCATACTTGGTACTTTGTTTATTGAAAACGGGAGCTGGAACTTGGGATACACAGTGTTTAATGCCATAATTATACCTTTGTAAATTGTTTTCGATGTCTACGTGAAAATGTATGCGCAATGATGCGAGATGCAAATGCAAATGCAATTCCGAAATCCCGCTCCACACAATTACTCCATGTTACCGTTCCAGAGGCGGCAGAGGCATTGTGCGTGCGTGGATTCGGTTATCTACAGAGGAGGGAGTATGTAATACATTCGGTACTCTATTAGAACTATGTAACTGCCTCACGCTCATCTCCACCCCCTAGGTCCGCAGCCCCCAGATCCGCGGGAAGCAGGCAAGCAAGCAGGCACGATCAAATTTCTCCGTGGAGGGGATGGCCTATGCTGCACGGCACCGCGCCGCACGGCGCCGCACGACAGCGCAGAAGCTTTACCACCGTTCAAATCTTCAAATCTTCACATGCCATCCGCAGACTGCCCATCGCGATTCGCACCCACACACCCACTCACCCACGCACTCACCCACACACTCACTCACTCACCCACTCAACCACCCACTCAACCACCAACCTCACACCCACCCACCCACCACACATCCACCTCACCCATTATACTCACCCACTCACCCACCTCACCCACCTCACCCACCTCACGAACTGCACCCACCCACCCGCCGCACTCACCCACCTCACCCACCTCACCCACCTCACCCACCTCACCCACCTCACCCACCTCACGAACTGCACCCACCCACCCGCCGCACTCACCCACCAACCGCACACATCCATCTCGCACCCACCCACCCGCCGCGCTCACCCACCAACCGCACCCACCCGCTGCACTCACCCACCAACCGCACGCATCCATCTCGCACCCACCCACCCACACACTCACCCACCAACCGCACGCATCCATCTCGCACCAACCCACTCACTCACGCACCCGAATCGCACTCACCCATCCATCCATCCATCCACCCACCCACCCACCTCACCCACCCACCCCCCCAAGCACATGTGCCTAGGTAGTGCCTAGGTAGGTAGTGCCCAGTGCCTAGTGCCTATTGCCAAGTACCAGGAACCGCAGCCTGTCCGGACCCTACAGGGCGACCAATAAATGCCCATACCGAGAGTCCGAGACTGTCCGAGACTGTACGAGACTGTCCGAGACTGTACGAGACTTTCCGGACTCCGCGGACGGTCGGAGACCACTGGAGGGCTGTGGTCCTACATCCTTTGCATGGGGATGTATGTGTGTATGTGTGTAAGAGTGTAAGAACGCAAGAGTGTAAGACAGTGAGAGTGTAATCCTCCTGCGATAGGACGCGACCGGATATCTGCACCTGGTTCTGGCCCTGGCTTTGAGTCATACGTACCGTACGTACCATTAGAGCATGTGGTTATTGCCTGTACTCTATGTGCGCCTTGCATGGAGGGACGGTGTGGCAGGGGTGGCAGGGGGTTGGGGTTGGGATTGGGTTGGACGCCTGCGCAGTGCGAGATCGATGCGGATGCTTACCTGGGCGAGAGGGCGAGAGGGCGAGAGGGCAAGAGGGCGAGAGTGTGTGTGTGTGAGATAGAGAGAGAGAGAGTGTGTGTATGCCCGTCAACGTTGGAAACGTTGGGAACGTCGAGGCATCCTTCCCTTAGCAAGAGAGCGTGTGTGTGGTACCGTATGTGTGAGAGAGAATCTGCGACGTGCGCGGGCGCGGTCTCGGTGCTGCTGGGGCGGGGTGTCTTGGCGTGGTGGTGGTCTTAGTGAGAGGATTCTCACGACGACGGTCGTATTACACACGCCGAGTAGAGTACTCTATCTTCCTACGGTACTCTACGTGCAGAATCCTCTGTTGCAAATTGCAATGCCTACTCTACTCTACTTTACTTACCTAATATTCCCCAATCCGCAGCAGGACGCTGATTCCTACATCTGGGTCACACGCAGTGTGACCAGTCGCAGTGGTGGACTCTAGAGTGGGTCCAGTGGGCTATGTCCACCGCTGGTCCGGTCCGCGATGCGATGTGGGCCACGCTTGGGCTTGGATGCGGACCAGTGACGTTGACTTTGACATTGATGCGGTGCCACTAGCAAATTTAGTTCGCCGGCAGGGCGACGGCACGCGACGAGGGGCAGCGGGACGAACCGAGGCTCGGGTGTGGCTAGGTGCAGGGGGGTAATTAGGGCGGAGTCCGGACACGGCTGCGGGGTAACGACTCACGGTAGCGCGGAGAAGGCTGCGGGGTGCCGCGCGGGGTAGTAGCACGGGGTGTCACTCGGTAAACGCCTCCGGCCTCCAGGTTTTGGTGGGTGGGGTTTTTTCTCGACTGGGTAAGTAGGTGGATGATAGATATACGAAGATATCGAGAGGATTAAAAGCGTTTTAGTTCCGACTTTTGAATCACGTCGGGTAGTGCACGTGAACGGGAAAGACCCCGATCTCTGCCATTTCCGACCGAGTGGTTCTTCGGGGGCCTACAGGCCATCATACACACTATGAATACTAGTAGTATCCGGGATCCAGGATACAGATACCGCCTCGCGCCCGCCGTCTCGGGTCGAGTCACATCTATGATCTCGTAAATCTCGTAAATCTCGTACATACATACAAAAACCTCCGAACGATCCCCGGCCGGCCGGTGGGCGGGGGTGTACTGTATGTAGGGCCTAATCTGCAGGATCATGTGCGTTGGTTCCAGAAACTTCAACGATGAACCAGGCACGTGGATCGTACTAGGTACTATGATACCCTCTTTTCACTTTTCAGGCGGGGTAGGGTGGGGGTCACATCGGAACGTGCATGGATTGAGGAGTGTGTGAATGTATAAAGCCATGGCTCTCTGGTATAGTAATGTAATCGATCTCTGCACGAATAAACCCATCGCAGCTCGCTACTCGAGTCCGTCCATCGCCCGTCGCTCAATGCACGAGTCCATCCATCGCTCAGTACTTCACCGCCACGACGACCTGTTCGCACTGCGCAGCTACTCCGTGTCAGCCGTTGCCCTCTCCATTTCCATCCCCATCTCGCAGTAGGGGACAACAAACCATCCACACCCTCCTCCTTCACAAACAGCCCCAAGTTCCCCGAGATGAGATCGCTGGCCACACACCAAACACCCCCAGCCGGTCCTAGTACAACCTGCTGCACCCCATTCTCATCACAGCCATACCAACCGACGACCTCGAGCTCCGTGGTGGGGCTCACGCCGAACCCCAGCTGCCGGTACGGCGTCTTAATCGGCACCTTGAGGTATCCCGTGAACGTCAGGCTTGCGCTGCCGTGGTCGAGCGAGAGGCGCGAGTCCGTCAACTTTACGGCCGATGGGGATCCCGCCGGAGAGAGCCAGGCGCTGTAATCGCCTGGTGTGCCCACCGAGGTGAATTGGACGGAGGCGTTGTGGTAGGATGCGGTGGGGGCTTGGACCTGACGGGGTCAGTGGGGGGGGGGGGGGGGGGGGGGGGGGGGGGGGGCACAGGGAGGAGGAGGAAGACGCACCTGCAGCGTGAAACTGTCCGCAAGGCTGAGGATCAGCGGGCGCGTGACGGTGCAGGTCGCGGCGGTTCCCTGGGGTGCGGCCAGCGAGCCGGCGACGAAGAGGAGGAGCGTGGCGAGCGTGGAGGTCTGCATGTTGGCTGCTGGATTAGTGGGTGGTTGATTGATGCTTTGGATTGTGGCGAGGAGGGTGGATAGTGAATATTGGCAGAGCAGTAGGACGGTCTTATATATCCTACGCATCTCACTTCCACACGCCTACACTACAACAGCCGCATCCGTTGCATCCCGAACCTCGTATTCCGCCTCTGTCTCCCCTGACGAATCCCAGCCACGGCCCGTGCTGCCAGATGATTCCTCCACCGGTTCTTACTCTAGAGGCTATGCGACAATTAATTACTATATACAGCACCTACAGGCTACCTACAGGCTACCTAAACCTTACCCGCACTACAGTCTACCCAGTTACTTGGCACGAAAGTACAGTCAACGCTCCTCTCGAGTCGCAGCTCGCTTGTCGGGTATATAAGCACCAGCTACACCCATGCCGCCTTGCTTATATGATATGATATGAGCGGCCCGTTTATCACCGTGCGTCGTGTGAGCTTATCCAGCCGATGCATCAAGCGATCTAAGATCTTGGCTGCATTTCTTGGTGCAGATTCTTTGAAGGAATACGGGACGCGGAATGGGATGGGATGGAATGGGACGATGAAAACAACCGATGAATACGAGCTCGAGCGGGATTGTGTTTTCCCGCGAGAGGGATCCGGGAGTCCGCTGGCAACTTGGCATGACGAGAGTGCTATTCTGGGATGAGATGGAGCGGTGCTCGGTACATCTTGTAATTCTTGTAACTTGTAACCCCGGCGCAGTTGTGCTTACAGTGTACAGTATCGGGAGCCTCGAGCAGCCAGCCCATCACATGTCCCATGATCTTTTCCGCGATGCCAGCTTCCATCTCCGTCTTCACGGGCGTCGATCTCAAGTCATCTCCAGTCATCTTCCGTATCTCACGCCCTGTACCTATGACTCTTGCTCCAGTCTCCTCTTCCCCCCGTCGGGTGCACCTCCTTTCGCGTCAGGGATTCAGGGCGTAATGCCATTTCGCGCGCTAGATCGGAGCTGCACGCGCTGCACCATCTCACATCTGCTTCGCCGCCGCAGGCCCGCAGCTGCAGCCTCCTCCTCCTCCGGTGCGGCCCCACGCGACTTATCGAGGGGAAGGAGCCTTGGTGATTCTACAGATCACCGCCGCCATCCTTATCCCCCCCCTACCACCTCCTCTTCCATCTCTGCAGATTCATCTTCCCGTTCCCATTTCAATCGACTAACTGCTGGAGGGTCTGAGAGAAGGAGGAGGAGGACTGAGCAGTCAGATATCTACCCACGCTTTCCGGTCGTCTGGGGAGCGAGAGGGGCCCCGTTGCACTTTCCGAGCCGCTGCGCAGTATGGATAACACAATGTAGGCAGCCACCATAGATTCAATTGCCAGTATTTACTATCCATGCTTATTCCTACCAACCGCGATGTGCAGGGACATCCCCACTTAAGAAGCTCATATCCGTCTTCGTAATATAATCATCATCGACCGCGGTACATATGTCCGAGTGATTGCATGCCAAGGTTCTGCACTCCCGGGACCCGAACCGCTGCGCCAGTAGGTCGCCTGGAGTTCCCGTCCACGAAAGGTCGTCTATACATGCCCACATCACCGGTAGAAAGGAAAGATCGGAAACCGCCTCGCCACTCCATTTGCTGTTATGGTTGTTGCCGCCGCCGCTCAGAGCAGTCAACAGGGGCCTTTAAGCTACAGCCTACAGCCTACAGGTCATACCGGGCCAGATCAGGTTAACTAGCCTTATCGTTATTCGGGAAGCTGACATTGGCATTGCACCCTAATATGCATAAGGTATCCTTCCTTCTTATGTGCACAACCTCCCAGCGCTCATACTCCCTCGGTTTCCCTCTCATCACGTCAGCGCCTTTTCAACTACCGATCCCGCAAAGGTAGGTAGGTAGTCGAGCAACCAAGCATGAAGCACCTGCTGTTTTTTTTTTGTTTAATTATCATTACCAGTACATTCGACCTTAGTATTAGCCAAGCACCAGGCACCAGCTTCTGACTGGACCGCTGGGGATCCGAGGGGCGAGGTGAGGTGAGGCGCCGTGGATCGTCGGTGACACACGCTCGTCGCTCGGGGCTGGGCTTATCCGTGTGTGGCGCAGCTGGATGATGGCCCGTGGAGCTACAGGGGGCGGAAAAGCTGCGGTAGCCTGTAGGCGAAAGAGTTACGGCAGATATCTACTCTATTTAGGCGCCAGGAAGGTGTAGGAACTGGGAATAAGCGGTAGGCGGCGATAGTACTATGTAGTGGTGGGCTTTGTCAGGATAGCCGGGATTCAATCGCACCGTATCACTCGGAATGGGAAGTACAACACATAAACGTGTTTGGCACAAGGGTCTTTCCGTGAATATTTGCATGATGTAATTAAGTCAAAAGCAATTAATGATTAAACATAACAAATGAAAATAGGTACAGCGGGTAGAACAATGACAGGGGAGAGAGTAAAGGGAAAAGGAGGTGTCGAGGACGAAGGTCGGCGGTGGGGGTGAGAGAACTATAGCATCCAATCGTAGCCTGCACTCCTCGATCTGCGCATTGAGGTGGTGGCGGGTGTCGTCCAACGAATCTTACCACGCGCGGAGCTTGGCGAGGAGCTGCTGCTCGCGGCGACCGAAGTCCTCCGCATCATTCGGCCCGGATGGTCCGGGTCGGAATTGAAACCTTGAATCTTGACCTTCATGGTTCGCGCTGTTGGATTGGACTGGGCGGTGCGCGTCTTGTAGCTAGGTGCGCCCCCGCGTGGGGGGTCGTTAGACTGTGTTCGCTGTTCGGGGTGGACAGAACAATGGTGGGGGGTAGCGGAAATAGTCCTCTCGGGTTCAGCGTAGCGATCGGTTCTGATCATGTCGTTGTCGATACTTCCGACCAACCCACCAATGTTGATGATATGGTTCATTTGCGGTTCGATTTGCTCCTGCTTGAGCTCGCAATTCTGGACCAGTTCGGCCAGTAGGCCTGGCCACTCTCGCCGAACGATATCGGCACCGGCGAGCGAACCGCCTCCACGGTCCACCGCAGATGATCAGCGCGTCGATAGCGTTGATGATGGGGTTCTTTGCACCCCTCAGGACTTTCCCTCTCTCTGAATTCCTTGCATCGGGCAGCACCGATTAAAGTACCGCCCCACCACCACAAACCACACATCAAAGCAAATCATTCCCGCCGCCGCTATCATCCACGTCTTCAAGACGCTTGTTGTTTCTCCTGGCGTATTCGTTCAGATCTTCCATAGACTGGGAGCGTCCCAGTATGCGACCCCAGCTCCAGCGGGATCGGGATCCCTGGCTGGGGACAGTGGACGTATCCACTGAACAACAGATCGGCAGGACGCCTGCCTCGGCGTGTGTGAGGGGGAACATAGTTCCAGTAGGGTTCGAGTGTGGCGCAGCGGCGGGCTGCGATAGGGATAGTGCTGGCAGTGGGAGGCTGAACAAGGTTGATTCGCTCGAGCTCGGGTGGCTAGGAGCAACCAGTGACGGAGAGGAGGTAGTGAGCCACGTTGATGAAGCGGTAGGCGTGTTCGTGGGCACCGCGGGGATAAAGGTCGGTAGTCCGACACCCATATCCGCGCGATACTCGATGAGCATAGTCTGCGCCCACAGCCTGGTAGTTTCCCCTGAATGCAAGCCGAGATCGACATCTTGCCACTGTTGTGGCGAGTTGAAATCGGCCCAAAATCGGTCGACCTGATCTCCGAAGAAAATCTGTTGTCGCAGCCAGCCCAGCACGTCCTCCAGATCATGGTCTGGATAAACTCCCCGCCCTTGACCTGGCCCGTGGATTCGGATCGTCTTCTCTGTGACCGCGCGCACTGCAGCTTTCATACTAATCGCGTCAATCCTCTTCTTCTTCACACCACCGCCGGGGCGGCGGGGCTAATCGGTCAACTTACCATCGGGGGGACCCATCGTCCCCGGCCGGCTCGTAGCCGGCCTAGTTGCCGGGAAAAGTATCACCGGCGGCAAAGCCGAAACACAGTTTGTACATTCCACGGAGGCCATTTGTTGATAGAGCTGAATTATGGAGTGTATATCCCACGGAAGTCGTGTTGATGTTGATGATGATGAGAGAGAGAGAAAATGTTGTTGATGATGAGAGAGAGAGAGGGGAGAGGAGGCGGAAGTGGGGGAACCCTTTTATTTGGAAGCGGTGCGGCTTGGTGCGGCCGATGCTGAGGGCGCAACCCCGCACCCCCACATCCTCGCACACGCCGAAGAACTACAAACCGTGGCTGAAGGCAGGGCGACTTTGTCGTTAGAGTTCTTACCGGGAATCCAAAAGCACTCTGGTATGTAACGGAAGCGGACGAAACACATGTCCCTACCGGTGTGACACTGCACCAGGCATGTCACATAGATACGTACGTATGTAGTGGTCAAACGCACTGTGGCAGGGCAGGTACTTGGGCGGGTTCTATGTACACGGTGGTGAATCGCAGACGATTTGTAGGCAGATGGATCCACCAGACGGAACGTAAGTTACGTCGAGCTCGAAGTGGTTGGTACGGCGACGACGGAAGCTAGGAAAACCTCCGACAACGTCAGGAATCCGGACAACCATGATATCCAGGGATTCCTCATAGCATATCGCAGCCCAACAGCCGGGACAGACGCTTCGTTTTCCGGCTCCTCAGCCTGCCGAAAGGAAACCAGACGAGGCTGACAGCACGATCGGCAAACGAACGGTGAAACGTGACCTTCCGGGGCTAATCGGACCGGTCACGACTCAGTGGAGACGGAGATACACTACTGCATAAAGCGGAAGTACCAAACTACACGGTCTCCTGCTGGAATAGTCACAAAGTCCATGGGCTACTACCCAGAGGCCTACATATGATGCGGAGGGCGCAGTCACCACGCCGGCACTGCAAGCGGGCTCTAATAGACAACATAATGCCTCTTTCAGCAGGGTCGCCATCTAGATACACACAAAAACCATGAACGAGTAGATACACTGAGTAGGTGCCTGGAAGGAAGAGGGGAACGATGATGATGTTGATGTGATTGCAAAATCTGGAGAACTGGAATCTTCCCACCACCACCACCACCACCCCGCCAACTTGGAGATTTAAAAGATTAAACGTAGAACTCAAGGAATTATTTTTACGGAACGCCGACTCCGGACTTTGCACAAGAAGATTCACGCTGCGCCATCCTTCACACCCTCGGTTTGCCTCCCTTACTGGCCTTGCCGTTTCCCTTGCCTCCCCGACTGGAAGAGGCATCGCGAAATGCGGGTGGCGGATGGTGTTGGCATTATGCTGCTTGAAGCCTGTATCGTGCTGAAGATGGTAGCGGTGAGGGATTGTACAGCAGTAGTCACGTGGGGTTGTTTGGATTTTGAGGATAGTGTGTCACGTGAAATGGTACCGGAAGGGTTGCTGAGGCCTGAGGAGCCATTGAGGGTGGGTCACACATCAGTTGGCGATTTGTCGTCTCATTGACCGTGATGTGGGGCCTCAAAAGTATCACGGTCTCTAGAACATCTATAAATACCAGCTCCCCGCCCCACTATCTCCCTTCTTTCTACTACATCCATCCTACTAAGCGCTTGTTCATCCTCGAACCACGAACAATAGTAAGTTCCCAATCCTCTCCCCTCCTCCCCCCACAATCCACATACGACTCCACACAAAAACCGTCCTTTGCATATACATCATCTACAATTGAGATTTGCGAGCTGTACTCACAGTCAGATAGATGGTTGCCCCAGATATTCCCGCCACCCACGGGCACCTCCTCCGCGACCGCACAACCCTCAAGGCGCCGGACAGAGTAAGATATTCACTCTTCCCTAGCCACTATTTAATGCATCACCCCCTCATTCGATTTGCACACAGCTTTCCCCAAGCTTCGTCGAGCGGAGGAGGGCCCGTCGAGCGAAGAAGAGCAAGACCCAGCGTGCGAAGGTACGTTCATTCATGCCGATCCATCTCTGTATCTATATCTCTAAAAATATACAGAAAGCCGCCGCCAACACCACCACCACCACCGCCGTCCCCGCCGCCGCCGCCACTACCACCACCAAAGCCGCCAAGGGCCGGTCCAAGAAACCACCTAAGGCTATCAAGTACTGGATGGTCCTCACTCTCGATGGCGGGAGGAGGATTACCCAAGTCGCCGAGAGTGCGGAGGTGCCTGAGGACGCGATCTCTGTCAAGATCGTGGTCCCAGCCTCCCACCGGTTCTTAGACTGGCCTGTGGTGGCTAGATTGAAGGGGAGGGGAGAGGAGGAGGGGTAGAACAAGAATAAAAATAAAAGCATTTTTTTTTTCAAGTCAAACGTCTCGTGAACCGTCTGTAGTGTGCCGGTGCTGCCATCGAGAATCAGTCCCGAGTGTACTTTGTTTCTTTGCTATGTAGAACAGAGCGAGAGACGGCTCCTTTGATAATAACCTTCCAGGCCGGCGGCGGGGTCGAGAGGAGAGTAGGTACACCCATAAGAATGATGAGATACATAGAGGTTGAGCGTCTATTCTGTAGAGGATCAAGAAGATAGAAGAAGAAAACCCGCGAGTGCCAGCTTAAGTCCCCCTTCCTCATTCACCAATCGGCCCCGCCATGCACCAACGCTGGTGCCCACTATTAACTAGATTCGCTTCCTCCCGCCGACAGGAGTCCTTCATTTCCTAATCTCGCCGAGAGCTCTTGCATCACTCCGCCACAGCGGAGGCTTAGTTAGCCTTCATCTGGCTATCACTCGTTCCCATTCTCACGTCCGTATTAGGCTTCAGCCGACTTGAGGACATCGGATCGGGCGATTCAAATCGGAGGTGATGCGAGGTACCTGGCTACCAGATATGACAGTAAAACTCTTCCAGCTGCCTATCGTGTGAACAGGCTAAACCGCAACACAGAAAACCTTCATCATCAGACACTGTGGAGGAGGAAACGTGGACGACGTCTTACATACCGGGGGTAGAGTACAGTGCGCCGGCTCGTGACCCCAACGTTTGAAACGACTAATTATCAGCTGAGAACCTGGTGCCATCGGATGGCCAACCATTATCAAGTTTATAGAACCCAAAAAAGCGTCTGGCTCTTGGCCAGAATAATGAGAGCATTGCCGTGCTGGGCCGCTTTCGCCTTCCGGCCGCCGGGGGTGACGGAGTTGTTGATGTTGTTCGATTTTGTCTGTTAAAATTGTTAGAACCAGAATCATGGAGCGACCATATTGCGCAAATGGCTCTCAACATCCTCAGTATCGGGCTCACCATGAGCGCTGAGCCAGGAAGAGCTTTTTTAGTCGTGCAAAGATCATTGTTAGATCGGCGGTGGATATTGCACATAGCTAACGGGCGCGCTCAATCGACAGTCTGCTAGTATCTGCGGCGAAGATAGCGTGGTATCTGCGGCGAGTCAGCCTTGCCTGATACTGTAGGTCGGCATAGGAGGACAAGACGTACCGGCTGCAGGAGGGACAGATGTTTTCGGACAGCGAAGGACGGCAATTCCAGGGTGTAATTGCGGCGAAGATAATGAGCTACCCGCGGCAAAGAGAGTGTGGTATCCGCGGCGAGCCAGACGTGATACGTAGAATGGCATCGAAAATTTGGAAGACGACGGGTACCGGCTGTAGAAAGACTGACAGGTGCTGTCAGTTGACAGTCAGCGGAGGACGATAAGCAAAGTGGGATATCCGTAGCGAGGCAGGCCTGATACTACTGTAGGATATCATAGGAGGAGCACGATGGGTATCTGCTGTAGGCAGAGGTCCAGAGACTATCAGAGAACGACAGCGGCAACGGGTAACGTAGCAACGATGCTTGCCAGCTGTGTGACGACGAATTCGGAATAGCCCGCTGGCCTCGCTGTGGACCTAGTACTGGCTCCACCGTGGATATATCATATGGCGTTCTCGTTGCAGTGAATACTGTGTGACGGAGTGATGGAGGAGCTATCGGCGAGAGGACTCAGTGATGGAGAAGGTGTTGGTGTGAGGAGGATTCAGTGATGGAGGAGCTGACGGCGGGAGGAAACGAATGTTGTTAGTAGGGAGCATCAACGTTGACGGGTCCAGCGAAGTCGTCAGCTCCTTAATCGTCTGCTCCTGAACAATCTGCTCCTTAATTGGCTGCTTCTTAATTGGCTGCTTCTTAGTCATCTGCTCCATCTTCTTTTTCTCTCTCTCTCATCTACCGAATAGACGGTCAACTTCCATATATTATCTTTCTCTGTGTGCGCACTGTGCTCTCCTCTTGATTCCATCCTGCCTGGAGGGTTGTTACCAAAAAAACCCGTCCGCAAAACCGTTGCTGTCTGGGCTGAGTCTTGTGGACGTTGTTACCTATGCATTTTCCACACGGGCGAATACCTTTGATATCACTCGTTCGTGGTTGAATACCGTTGACATCACTCGTCCGTGCACGAATACCTTTGATATCACTCGTTTGTGCACTATTCGAATTGCACGTATATTTCACTGCAGGAGGCACATTTCACTGGTTGAATTGTGTTCGGCTTTGTGCGTTAGACAAACCTGGGCTGTGTCGTCGTTTGAGAGCCTCGCAATCGAATACTACCGGTACACCGCGATGGGGGTAGTCGATTGCCGCCGCTGATGTGCTGCCTTCGCTGCTGCTCAAAGGTCGATTGCGCAAGTTTGTTTGAACGATTCTCCACTGAAAACCAGCAGGTGCTGGTGTCGATTGCGTTTCTACGTAAACACACGCAAACTCCCCCCCACACCATCGCTACTTGCCCGCCCGATTAGTCGGGCGTCAAGTATAAGTAGTCCTGTTCTCCCCCCACTCTCTTCCTCTTTTCGTTTCCACGCACACGAGAAGATCTAGATACAAGCGAAGAATAGTAAGTTATCACCTCCTGAATCCTTCCCTATCCCCAACTGAATCACTCCTTAATCGTCCACGTTTCACGTGCCTGCAACCTCCGCTAATTCCTGAAGAATCTGCAAGAAAAATGGGTCGGGCGAAACACCCAACTGTGAAGCCCAGGTACGGACTGAGGGACCGTAAAAAGCTCAAGGCGCCCGAGAGGGTATGTTCCCTTTCTGCCCCCCCCCTCCCCCCCCAATCGAACATCTTGCTAACTTACTTCCACAGTTGCAACAGGAGGCTCTCAAGCCGAGAAGGAGGTACCCCCGCCGTAAGGTAAGTGATATTTTTGCACGACTGTAGATTACGGGTGCAAAACTGACGGTGTGTGTGTGTGTGTGCAGAAGACCATTGCTCGCCCTGCCGCTCCCTCTGTGACGACCTCCCGTCCCCCCACCAAGACCAAGGTGAGTCCCGCATCACTTCCGCCATGACTCCCGCAGATGCTGATGCGAGTCCCGCGTAGTCGGATGCGAGTTCCGCTGTGACTACTCCGACTGCGACTGATCTCAGTCCAGCCGTGACTTCCGCAAACTCTCCGCGCTCTGTCAAGACCTCATCGGAATCAGCTGAGAACTCATCGAGCTCAAGCACGGCGTCTCCAAGCCCCGCCACCGCTCCAAGAAGTGTATTCAGCTCCCCCGCTTTCGCGGTCGTCATATGGGTGAGTGGCCCATGATTCCGCGATACTCGTTTTCCTTCTCTGCTCCTAGCTGACCAAACCTAGAAAAGGCCTACGGTCGGTGGATTGAGGCTGCCTGGAAGTAGATGTCAAAAATGAGTGGGAATCGGGATACAGGTGGAAACTCGTTATGCCTTTCTCATTACAAGTTCCTTCCATAGATAAAATTCCTGCCAGCTATGTCTTGTCTATAAAACCAATATGTATTCGCGTACCCAATGCCCATGAAATTACATCCCCACCCCATACCTTCCCTTCCCCATCCCTTCCCCGCCTCCTCCCCGCACTACATTATTCATATTTATAACACAGAATCCCCCCTAGCCCGCCCCCCGTGGTCGATGTTCGCGTGGTAGACGAAGAGGATCGGGCCGCTGGGGACGCCCATTGATCCAGCATCTAGTTGCCGGGTGTTAGTGCGTGGAGGGAGGGAGGGGGGGGGGGGGGGGCGGAGGCGGGAGGAAACGAATGTGGTTAATAGGGAGCATCAAGGTCGACGAGTCCAGCGAAGTCGTCAGCTCCTTAATGGTCAGCTTCTTAGCCGTCTGCTCCGTCTTCTTCTCTCTCTCTCATCATCTGCCGAATATAACCTAGACGACCAACATCCATATCTTGTCTTTCTTCTGTGTGCGCACTGTGCTCTCCTCTTGATTCCATCCTGCCTGGAGGGTTGTTACCAAAAAAACCCGTCCGCAAAACCGTTGCTGTCTGGGCTGAGTCTCGTTGACGTTGTTACCTATGCATTTTCCATCCGGACGAATACAGTTGATATCACTCGTTCGTGGACGACTACTTTGGAGATCACTCGTTCGTGGAGGAATACCTTTGATATCACTCGTTCGTGCACTATTCCCGACGCAGAAAGAATTGAACGTATATCCCACTAGACGAAGGTGTAGAGGATCGTTCAACTAGCTCCGATTAAGAGCTCGGGTCTTGCCATTACACGTGAATCTCGTGGTATGCATCTGCTGCACTGTCAAATACCGGTATATGTGGTCGTAGATGAGCCGGCAATATGCAAACCGGCTGCGTAGCTTGCGGATCAAACAGTGCAGCTTGAGCTGAAAATTTGCATAGATCCTGTTTCCGTACCGGTGTGCCGGTTAGTTGACCGGAGAAGGCACATGTCACTGGTTGAATCGTTCGGCTTTGGGTATTAGTGGCTGCGTCGTCGTTTGAGCGCCTCGCAATCGAATACTACCGGTACACCGCGATAGGGGTAGTGGATTGCTGCCGCTGATGTGCTGCCTTCGCTGTTACTCAAAGGTCGATTGCGCAAGTTTGTTTGAACGATTACCCACTGAAAACCGGCAGGTGCTGGTGTCGATTGCTTTTCTACGTAAACACACAAACTCCCCCCACACCATCGCTGCTTGCCCGCCCGATTAGGCGGGCGTCAAGTATAAGTAGTCCTGTTCTCCCCACATTCTCTTCCTCTTTTTCTTTTCCACGCACACCAGAAGATCAAGATCAAGAGCGACAAGTGACCTACGAGTAAGTTATGCCCTCCTAAATACTTCCCTATCTTCCACTGAATCACTCCTTAATCGTCCACGTTTCTCGTGCCTGCAACCTCCGCTGATTCCTGAAGACGCTACAAGAAAAATGGGTCGCATCAACAAAAAGACCCTTAAGCCTCGGTACGAACTGAGGAAGTGTAAGACCGTCTCACGATACAACCTCCGAGACCGAAAGAAGATCAAGAAGCCAGACAGGGTATGTTCCCCTTCCCCTTCCCTCCAGTCGAAAATCATACTAACTCACTTCCACAGCTGGTTCAGGAGCCTATCAAGGCGAGACGCAGATACACAAGACGCAAGGTAAGTGATATGTTTTCAACGGGCGTAGATAACGGGTGCAAGACTGACGGTATGTGTGTGTGTATGCAGAAGACCGTCATGAGGCCAGCCGCTCCTCCTGTAGAGTCCTCCGTCTCTCCCACCAAGACTAAGGTGAGTCCTACCATCACTCCCGCTATGACTCCCGCAAAGACTAACGGTGTGTGTCTGTGTGTGTCTGCAGAAGACCGTTGCTTCCCGTGTCACTCGTTCCGAGACACCCTCACCTTCCCCCCCCAAGACCAAGGTGAGTCCCACCATCACTCCCGCTATGACTCCCGCGAAGATTGACGGTGTGTGTGCGTGTTTGTGTAGATGACCGTCAAGAGCCCAGATGCCCCTTCTGAGACGCCCTCCGGTTCCCCCATCAAGACCGAGGTGAGTCCCACCATCACTCCCACCATCACTCCCGCCGAGACTGCTGCGAGTCCCGCTGTGACTTCCGCGAAGACTGACGTTGTGCGTGTATGCCTGCAGAAGACCGTTGATCCCCGTGTCAAACATCCCGAGACGCCTTCCGGAACTCCCCTCAAGAACAACGTGAGTCCTACCATCACTCCCACCATGCCTCCTGCCGAGACTGACGAGATACACGCCCAGACTCCCATCAAGAAACCTGTCACGACCCCCGCCCATACTCCCATCAAGAGTCTCGTCAAGACCCCTGCTCATATACTCCCGCCGCCAGTCTCGGCCAGAGTTCTTCTTCAAGTTCAACCACCAGTCCCGTTCAGAGTCGTGGAAGTTTGGTGGACAGCACCGCGAGTATAACCCGCGGCTCGTTCGCCGTAGACTTGTGGGTGAGTGGCCCATGATTCCGCAATACGCGTCTTCCTCCTCTGCTCAGTGCTCATAGCTGACCGAATCTAGAAGCCCCCGGGAAGGTAGTAGGAACGCCTACTGTCGGTGGACTTTGCTTACCAGGCAGTGGCAGTCGATTTACGAGATAGACAGTAACTACTACTGGATTCTGGGCACCAAGTTCTTAAACGTCTTTTTTCTTTCGCATTACTTCCTTCCATTGATTACGTTCCTGCTAGCAGCTGCCTATGTCTTGTCTATACTATATATGTATCCGCGCGTCCAATGCCCAATGCTCATGAAATTACATCCGCCATCCCACCCTTCCCTTCCTTTCCTCCACCCCCTCCCCCTCCCCGCACTACCTATTCATACCTATAACACAGCAACCCCCTTTCCCCCCTTTCCCCACCCCCGATCATAGACCCCCTAGTATCCATAACCTGCTCCACCCTTACATCCAGCCTGCTTCCCATGGGGCCCATATCGATTCTGAAACCGAGGGTAACATTCCCCATTGGGGCGTCAGGCCACAGCGGCCGCGTGAGCGGGTTCCGCGACGCGATGGGATTGCCGATTGCCCACTGGTTCTGCGATGACTTTGACTGCCAGACTGACCAGATCCGGTCGATGTTCGCGTGGTGGACGAAAAAGATTGGGTCGCTGGGAGAGGCCCATTGGTCTAGCATCTACAGGTGGGGGTGTTAGTGCGTGGCGGGAGAGGAAGGGAGAGGGGACGTACATCGCCGCCGACACCTAGGTGCCCCGCGTTGTGGATGCCCAGGGTGTTATTTAGGTCGCCGTCGCCCTCTAGCACGACCGCAAAGCGCTCGTAGGTTTCGGAGGCGAGGACATCCTGTTCCGCCGCGGCGTTGAACCAGCGAGTAGCCGGGAGCTGGAGGAAGTTCCTCTTGATGCAACGCTCATGGTAGGTAGTATCGCCCTCATGGCCGGTATGTATGACCTCGCCGGCGAACGGCCCATCGAAGAGACACCCGCCGCCGTCGGCAGTGATATTGAGGAACGGGATGATAGCGGCGGGATCGTACGCGCCGTTACCGCCGAACCCGTGCGAGGGCGAGAAGATCGGCGCGCTGACGATGTCGGCCCCGTCCTGCTTTGCGTCCCAGTACGGCAGGTAGCCGGCGTAGTCGCATTCGCTGCGCAGCACGCGCTCGTACTCGTAACTGCGGACAGATATGATGTCAGCCCCCACACACCCACCCACCCCCAATTAGCGAAAAAGTATGCGGATGCTTACAGGTACAGCCGGTGGAACGGCAGGAACTGCCCCACGTTGTGCACCATCGGCATCTTGATCTGGTGGATGTAAATGAAGTCCTCCCAGCGAGTTTTGACGCCGGACGCCAGGGCCTGCAGCTTTCCCGGGGAGTGCATCAGGCACTTGACGGAGCGGACGTAGTCATCCTGCTGGTGTGTTGAGAGAGTACGCCTGATAGTGGTGTAACTGTATTAGCAGGGGGGACCGGGGCACGAAGAATGATCCATTGAAGTAGGTGTGTGGGAAGAACTGACCACTCTTTCCGGATGGCGGGGTTTTTGCACGCGCCGTAGCGAGGTTTCGTCGACTCCCCGTAGCGATGTGTAGACTCGGTTGGCAGGGCGGTCGAGATCGTGGCCAGACCGAGAAGGCCGACTAGCGAGGAGGCGAGGATGTTGGTGAGCTGCATGATGATTATTGCCGGCGGGCGTGTCGACGAATGGAATGATTAATAGGTGTTGGTGGCGGACACTGAAGGGAGGATGCGATGTAGACTGAGGCTGCTGGTCTTCACCCTATATATACGGTTGTAAATCGATTGAGAGGCATCGCAGATCACCAGCCCGGTAGAGGAGGATCGCCGGCGCCGCTCTGTCCGAAGATGCACAGCCTGAGATCTAGGCTCACACGCCGAAGTCGGACGGATTTACTACCTACCTACTCGAACCATCAAGTGAAAGTAGTAACATAGTAACATAGTAAAAGCACGCCCAGTTCCTTGCATGAAGCCCGCCTTGCTGTAGTAACGCCGGGGCGGGGAGATTTTCTCACCTCAGACCAATGATATGTTTAGAAGCTTCAAGCTGCCATTGCCGTGGAGTCCGCGGCGCCGGCCTCAAGCGCGAAGAGCTGTGTATGTGCACAAGACATCTCGCTACCCTTGAGCAGTCTGTGCACTGTGCATGCTACCTGCGCAGCAGCGGCGGCGACGGTAGCAACGGCAGTAGTAGTGGTGGTAGTAGTTGGGCGCAGGGCCACCGGCGAGCCCGAAATAGAGCTTTTTCCTCGAGAGTACTTACATAGACAGTACTAGTAACCACAGTCATGCCGATGCGGCACGGACGGGACGGCCTGAGTGGAGGCAGTCTGATCCTAACTCCACCTGCTCTGATAATATGTACCATGCACGAGGCAGTGGCCAGCTCAGTAGACGCCAATTCTGCCTCAGCCTCCGACGTGGAACAAAGTCAGCCCTTGTGGCAGGTGGCATCGGATGATGAGATATTCGTGAGGATGAGGAGAAGGATGATGATAATCAGGCGTGCTGTGCTGCACCACCGCCAGCCACTTGATACAGTGTCAGTCTGACAGACGGCAGGTCGTTCTGACCTGGCATGCCCGATTTGCGTTGAGTTACCTACTCGGTTCTAAGTTGCGCTGCCGAGTCTTCTGACGTGTGACAGCTCCATGTTCGCATCTCGCTGCACCGCTCGCTGCACAGCTCGCTGGTTAAGCTTGTCACTTGTCACTTGTGCAAGTGTGTGTGCTGCGGGTGCAAAAATAACTGGTGACACGGAATACGGCAGATCTGCAATTCCGGTTTCAGACTTTTCAGTTCATCGGGCGCTGGTTGGCTCGTGTAGTGCGCCAGTACTATGGGGTAGGATAGTGTGGGTGGGTGGTGGTGCTGAGCCGCGAGCTCTCGGCCGAGAGAGACGCGGAACGCACGTCGCACGAACATTGGGTAGAGTATGCTATGCACCTCACCCATCAGATTTCACCTGCCAGTGGCCGGGGTAGCTACCTAGCTGGTCGAACCAAAGCAGAGCGATGCGACACTGCGACAAGCCTACATAGGAGTCCTCGTCCCGCTTTCCACCACAACCACGGTAAAGACCGTTTTCATACCGCTTCACCTATGTCTCTCTCTTGCGGACGTACGGCTGAGAACCGTCAAAAAACTACAATATCGGACGACTTTATTGCAGATTGGGAGGGGACCGGGGCCGGGACCGGGGCTAGGACAGGGGCGTAACGATACTCCAGTCTACATTGTAGAGAACCTATGACGATGTATTGTGCAACCGTACTTAGTCGAAAGCTGAGCTGAGCTGAGCGACTTCGGTTTCCATGCGGCGTGTGGTGCGGCGTGCAGTGTGCGTCCGATCGCCACCGCACCCCACTAACATTTCGCCCGCACCGCATACCTATCTAGAGTACCTATTGCATTACCCAACCCCACCACGGCGTATTACCATTACAATTTACATACTACCAGTACGTGTAGATTCCTCGCAACTTGCGCGGGAACCTATAGCCAAGTCCATTGAGTTGTGGCCTTTCACCGGCTCACGGGTTCACCGTTGTTTGAATCCGTCTGGGTTGCGAATCGCGATATAGTAGGAAGAGTCTGTGAAAGAGCCTGTAGTTGAAAATGGCCCATTTCGGATGTAAACATGGCCCCGCGATGAAAATAGGTACAATTTACTCTGCGATTGTAATCAACATGACATGTAGAGTACTGCGCGATTCGCCTCTTGGATACATATAGGTAGTAGAGTGCGTGCCAGGTACAGGTACTCTATATAGTTGAGTCTGCTGGGTAGTTGAGTCTGCTGGGAAGTCGAGTCTGCTGGGTATATCGAGTCTATTACTCGATATAGGTACACTCTACTCATAGTACTCAGTACTCGGAACTCCACTCTCGATAGTACTCTACCGTAGTAGAGTCTAGGGATGGTACGATGATTCAGCCTCCGCGCGCTAGATAACTTTCGGGTGTTAATCGTGCTTTCTCTTTTCCCCAACTTTCTTTATCGCAATCGTTTCTTTTCTTTTTCGCAGGGCCGAGACTCAAGAGCGAGCAAGAGCATGACGTTAAACTCTACTCCAACTACTCGGTACGGTACTCGCCAGCGGCCGCTGCTACCCGACCCGCTCGTGGCTCGAACGCTCGTGGCTCGAACGCTCGTGGCAGGCATAAAGTATCCGGAGTAACTTAGCGCAACGAAAATCCTGGGAGTCTGGGACTGCAGATCTTCGTTCGAACCGGAAATTCTGCACCACCACCACCAACTGCTGGTTGAGGAAAAGCTTCATGCCGAGGAAAAGGCTGTATATCCGGATGCTATGGTGGGAGACTCCTAGTCGCGATGTAGTGGGACATTCGTGGAAAAATCGAATTTAATTACAAAATGGGTAATAAATAGCGATTTTTGAGAATTTTTTTTAGCAAAAAATGGCATTTTTAATTCCCTTTTCGGCCTATTTGTCCACATTTCAGCGTATTATGGTCCTTAACTCACCTGATCGGGCTTACCATGGGTCCAGGCACACTCAATAATGCTTATGGAATACAAAATGACCATGAGATGTGGCTCATGTGTGGCTAACATGTGGCTTCTTGAGATAGCACCTTCCTAATCCGGAATTGGGCAGGGGTTAGGGGGGTTAGGAGAGGGACATTCGGGGGAGCGCCCCACCAAAATCACTTTTTTTCTAAATTCAAAGGAAAATCAACCACACTTTCTAAAATTCAAAACTTGTTATTAAGTGAATCTAAATAGCCTGATCTATCGACTAATAACGAGCTTTAAAAATTTGGTGTGGTTTTGTGGGAGGAGATAGGTGTCAAAGTTGGGGGTGTTTTTGCATCGGGACTAGGCGTCCCCCACCATGTGTAAATGCCTGGCGCCTTACACACACAACGCACACTGTCACCAGGACCTCGAACCCCGAACCTCGAACGCCGGGGCCCGGAACCCGGGATCACTGGTAGACATATCTAAAAATAAAGTCATCTGTCCATCTCAACAATTCCATTTCTATTCCATCTAGCAAATTCATTCCATCTCGCAAAGTCATTCCATCATTATTTCATCGTGTACCCATAAAGACAACTATCCATCTCAGTAATTCCATTTCAATTCCATCTCGCAAACCGATTTCCTCACGATTTATCTAGTACCCACCGCACAGATCTAAAGTTTTAAACATAGTGAGCCTCAACCGCCTTCACCGGCGCCGACACAATCATGTACGTATCAGTCCTCACGACTAGCGACATCCAATTCTGCGCCTGCATCATCTGCATGGTTTCCTTTTCCATCCACAAAGCAGCCCTGCACACGAACCGGAATGCGCCCTGTCTGCCCCCCTCTAGCTTCCAACCGAGATTTCCAAACAGGAGGATTTTACCGTATGTACCAGTACCGCAGGCACAATAGTTCCAGAGTTGGGTGAGGTCGTGTGGCGACTGGTCGGGTGCGACAAAGGCCACGCTGAGCATCTCGGTCGACGGCCCGACGGTGGTGTCGATTATGTTGAAGACTAGTGAGTATTTCTCGAGCGCGGAGCGCGGAGGGAGGGAGAATGACAGGTTGTATGGAAGGATTGGCTGGTGCCGGATCACAAGTGCGCGGAACTCGGGGATGAATGCATCGAGGTTATAGTTCTCTAAGCTGGGGGGCTCGGCACCGGGAAGGAGATAGGATACTTCTCTAATTGCCAAGGGAGCGGTGGTCGTAAAACGCGCCGCGGTCCACACCGAGCCGGAGAGGAGTGAGTCGATGGCGTTGGCTACCCAGTGGGGTGGGATGCCGCGGTCCTTCACGAGAAAAATCGAGAGCCTGATGAAGGAAGACAGCGTGAGCGGTTGGTTGATGCGCGTCATTCCATCCGCCATGGCTCGTGGCACGGGTAGGGCCAGCTTGAAGAACATCTGCGTGAACCAGCGGGTGAAAGAAGCTTTCGGCGGAAATGGCTTTCTCGTCGATAGCGTCCATCGGTCCGGATCGGACAGACGCACCCAGCGGTAAAGCTTGGGGATATTGGCATCATGTGCTTCGGAGTCAGGACTCTCCACGCGGTCGATACCGAGCATGGAACTGGCAACCTGGACCGACGGAACACAAAGGTACTCAGCGAGGGCACGCGGAAGGCCTTCGCTAAAGCATGCTGCGTTGAGCAGGATGTTGATCTGCGTGAAGCTGATGGCATCGAGGGTATCAGGCTTGAGCACTGGCAACGCATGAAGCGCAGTCGCCAGGTGACCGCCGGAACAGTCGCTTTTAGGGTTAGCTCTCAGGATGCCATGCTCAACAGGAACGAATAACGTACCCAATGTTGCCCAGAAATATGCAATCGTATTGCGTGGGAAAATCTGACCGACCATCTGTCTTGTATCGAACGGTATCGAGATGGTGCAAGACCTCATCAACTACCAACTCGATCGTAAAATGCAACTCCGCCAGCACTTCTGCGCACTGGCTGAATATCGGCATGCACATCTCGATAAGTTGAGGCTCAACCTCAATCGGCGGGACAGGTCGCTCTCTCAAAACATCGGCCAGTGAAATCATCAAATGCTTCGGTGAGGCTCCAATGTAGAATTTCGTGATCGTTTCAACCACGTCGGTGGTATTCTTCCAAGTATACCCCCTACGCAGATTCTCAGCATACCAGATTACTATCGGAGGGGTAACGGGTTGGAGGACGCATACCATTTGTTGTACCAGTCTGGCTCCTGAAGGAGAGTGATATTGACCTCCCAGTTCTTCTGAGCGTATTCTTTGAAGGCCTGTTTCGGTGTCAGCAGCCGCTTCGGCGATCACAGGCTAGCAGGGGAAATGCATTTTGCCTCAAATGAACACGCTTCCCATTATTCTCCTTGACGAGGGCAGCGAGCTCAGGTTCCTCCACTAGCTGAAGTATTGGGGGAGGGTATACGAGCATGCTTGCTTCGTATTGGTTCCATTCCGGCTTCAAGGAAGCCATGTCCTTCATTACAGGATTATTAAGGTATTCGGCACGCTTCGTCCACGACAGCCGCGTCTGGGCATACTTGACGTCGTAGTCAAGTCTCTCACGGAGCGTCATCGCATCGCCAAGCCAGTAGGAGAGCACCGAGCGAATAGCATCCACCGTCTTCTTGTTGGTCCTCATCCACGGAATTCCGAAATTATCCCTTGTTTCCTCGTATAGCGATTTCATGACCGAGGTAAGGCGAGCGAAGATGTATGGAGGCATGATATCGCAAGCGAGTGCGTACCAAATAGTCGACAGTATCATGGATTTCTCTTTCATCCGTGCCTTCGCATCCAAAAACCTCTGCGAGATCATCGTCAGATCGAACAAGAGACGATAGATGATCAGATTCAGCGCCATCGTGTGCGCACTGATATCCATCGCGGTAAAGAAGAATTTATCCGTGCTCGTCTTCTGCGTCGCGGGCTCGTCCTTCCGGTCCTTGTAATAGCCGTAGATGTGGTGTATCTGCTGAAATACTTGTCGGGAGTCGCCGATACCACCGTAGAACAGCGAGATATCGAGTGGCGACTTCGCTTTCGCTCGTGCATGCAATTCCTCCACCTTGATCCCAGCAACTGGATGGTTGTGGTTGCGCGGAAAGTAAATGTTGAGTCCAGCATGCAGACTCGGCCTGAATCTCGGCATCTCGACCATTTCCGCCACTACCGCCTTCTTCACCGCTGCGGTGTACGGTTTCTTCCCATTGTCGACGGTCTTTTTGATGTTTAGGGCATCCTGGCTGCCACCGGAATAGCAGTCGAGCAAATCTCTCGCCTCCGGAAACCGGTTGAGGTGGAAGTAGCACTTCGCCTGTCGTATCCTCAACCCCACCTTGTTCTTCTCGTCGGTCTCGAGCGGGAGAGTATCCTTGATCGTCGCTAGGCATCCCTGGTAGTCTCCGTTCTCGAATCTAGCGCTTGAGAGGCAGCGGCGGGCAGCGACGTCGGCAGGATCTAGATTTATCGCGGAAAGGTAGTTTGTGACAGCTAGGAGACATCTCAACACAAAGTAACTTTGGGGGGTTGGGGTTCCCAAAAGGAAAACATACCGTCAGCGTACCTTCCCTCACGATAGCATCTCTTCCCTTGTCTCCTGAGGAGAGCACCAGGGGCGGCCTCGGAACGTGCTGCGGATTGAGGGGTCATGTTTGTGGGGCGGTGATCGTTATGGAAATGAATGGAGAGAACGGAGAGTATGGCGAGGTTGTAGGAGGATGATCTGCTGGGTTGACGTGGGGTGGTGTAAGGCTTAGCGTTAACCCTGAGAATGACCACTTCTATTGTGGTCGGCTATGTTTTGATTAGCGTGGTCCGAGTTTCCAAGATTTTATTTCATACCTCCACTTTCAAACCCCAATCCGTCCAGGTGCTTGTGCAAAATATTGCAGCCCCAACCAGAGACATTCAGTACAAAGGGTGTATCTTTCACCTTTGCACGGCAGCAGGCGAGATACGGTACCACTCTGCATGTTGTTTGCCAGACGACCGTCCCGCTTGACGTACCAGCACAAACAGCGTTCATAATGATGCAGTTTTTGTACTAGTGAGGGTGGATGGGTGTCCAATAGGCCCAGGCCTAGGAATTGTCCGTCCACTCCGTCCGGGGCCGACGTTATCGGGCCTGGAATCCCAAGGACTGTAGGGCTCCGAAATCTAGATCCTGCCGACGTCGCTGCCCGCCGCTGCCTCTCAAGCGCTAGATTCGAGAACGGAGACTACCAGGGATGCCTAGCGACGATCAAGGATACTCTCCCGCTCGAGACCGACGAGAAGAACAAGGTGGGGTTGAGGATACGACAGGCGAAGTGCTACTTCCACCTCAACCGGTTTCCGGAGGCGAGAGATTTGCTCGACTGCTATTCCGGTGGCAGCCAGGATGCCCTAAACATCAAAAAGACCGTCGACAATGGGAAGAAACCGTACACCGCAGCGGTGAAGAAGGCGGTAGTGGCGGAAATGGTCGAGATGCCGAGATTCAGGCCGAGTCTGCATGCTGGACTCAACATTTACTTTCCGCGCAACCACAACCATCCAGTTGCTGGGATCAAGGTGGAGGAATTGCATGCACGAGCGAAAGCGAAGTCGCCACTCGATAGTCTTCCTTCCGGACAGACTGTTTTCAGGCCTTATTAGGCTTTGAGGCCGAGAATCTCCTCGGCGAGTCGTGAAAAGAAGCAGTCGTGGTGACCCGAGGGTCTTTAAAACGAATGGTAGCAGCGCTGGTACGGGAACCCTTGCAAATACCAACGACATTCTGTGTGTTCACCGTTGTCAATGACTATCGTCAGGTATAGGGGAGATACCTGCGGGCAGGCTCCCGCGACGGGGTCAGCTGACTTTTGAGTACCTAGTGGTATTTACATCTCATGAAATTGAGAAGTGCCTTGAGAATCTTCGCGGGGGTATCCTTGACGACCGCGAGCCTTTTCGTGATGTCAGTGATAGATTATGCCTCCTGTTTTGGCATTGACTTACAACTCGATGGTTGTGCGCTTGCCAGCGTGTTTCCGACCGGATGCTTCACGTTTGCAGTGTCAGTTACGGTAGATGTGTACCTGAACTTGCTCTCAAGCCTATCTGCACCTGGTAGAGACTTCAGAAATCTAGTAACAACTTGCTTCGGTGACAGGCGAGGGGACGCGAAGAAAGCATATCATCTCCGATACCCGAAGAAGCGGCAGCGACCGAGATGGTACTCACATATCATGCGGGAGGAAGGATTGGACAGTGGGGCAGCCCAGTCGAAGCAATGTTCACGGAGACACGCGTATTCGTGACCTCTGGGTTCAAGCTGACATGCGAACATTGAGAAACAGAACATGGGCATCGTGCGGGGTTTCTTCAGGACTAATAACTATCAAAGATTGAGATGGCAGAGTTGCCTGAGGGCGGATAACTATGCAAAACTGAGATGGGGGTTTGTTGTTGTGTGGTATGGTTGTATGTAAGATGCAGGAAGAAACACAGGTAGATAGCTCCGTTCGGTTGGTTTTGAGCTCGCTCGAGCCCGTGACCCACCGTGCCAAGCTGCCGTACTGCCAAGCCATCCACAAACCAGTTCTCGTCACATGATACCGACACCACCGAGCCGCACACTTAATATTCCCAGTCACATGCTTCAGCCACCGCACGGGCGACATACAGCGCCACAATACACGGCATCCTCCGGCGTCAGCCCCATACTTGTCAATCTGCCATGTGGGTGCGTGTTTTCCAGTATTTTGTAGTGTGCTATTCACGCAGTGCGAAACTCGAATATCGTTCAGGTAATCATATCACAGCATCTTTTTGGTAAATTAGGGTGTGTAAAGTAGAGCGAGCGATCGGAGATAGATTATCGCCACCATGATTCCCGAGAATGGCCCACATCGTGAGTACATAAGATTCTTAAATCCATCTCCTTCTCTCACAAATTCTAGACTTTCCTATTCTGGCTGACGTCGGTGTCAGCACTTTACTCTTGACCGACATTAATGTTAACGCCTAGCGTGCCTTTTCGACATCGGCGTTACAGGCATCCTGGCTGTTACACAGGTACGCAAGCTTATGGCCGACGATTTCGGCGGTAAGCACTGCGACATTTGCGACGCAAAAGCTTGCGCCGAAATGCTTCGGACTTCATGTTATACACAAACGCACCCTATGTCGGGCCATAGGTGATAGTATGAAGGGCTACGAAAGCACGGCTGTGCTCGTAACTAAGTATAAAGGCCCCGTGGTTTCCGAGAGTTGAGACTCCTCATCAGTAGCAGTTTCAACATCAGCTCCATTAGTATCAACATCAAAACAAACACCTCCACCTTCAACTATCGCAATTCATCTTCCTACTATTACTGCCATCTCCTCCACCACCACCAAAATCCCCACCCAAACCACACAATCAACAATGTCCTCTCCCCTCGTATGGCTCATTACCGGCTCCACCTCCGGGTTCGGCAGTGAAATCGCCAAAGCCGCCTTGGCCCGTGGCGACCACGTAATCGCGACTGCCCGCAACCCCTCCAAGCCCGAGATGACCGAGCTCACCTCCCTGGGCGCCTCCTCGCTGGCCCTCGACATCACAAGCAGTGACTCGGTGATTGAGGACGTCGTTGCCTCCGCCGTCGCAATCCACGGACACATCGATATCCTTCTCAACAACGCGGCGTACATCCTCGAGGGAGCGGTCGAAGAGTGCTCTCAAGACGAGATCGCAGCCGTGTTCGATACCAACGTCTTCGGCCAGCTGAGGATGCTGCGGGCGGTGTTGCCGTACATGCGGAAGGCGAAGAGCGGGGTGGTCGCCAATATGGGCAGTATCGCCGGCTGGGGAGGGACGGTGAATGGGTCGCTGTACTGTGCAAGCAAGTGTGCCCTGCTCGCCATCACGGAGGGAATGAAATCGGAAGTAGCGCACTTGGGCATCGACGTAACGCTCATCGAGCCCGGTTACTTCAGGACCAACTTCCTCAGCGGTGGACATAAGGTTTCGCCGAAGAAGCACATCGCGGACCTGGATCTAGCGACGAAGCCGATTAGGGATGTGCTGGCGGGCTTGGATCACAAGCAGCCCGGTGATCCGATCAAGGGCGCGAAGCTGATCGTCGAAGCTTTGACGAAGAGTGGGAGGTGTGAGGGACGAAAGATACTGCCGAGGCGCCTATTGCTGGGCAGTGATGCGATTGCGTACACCATGGGCAAGATGGAGGCGTGGCAGCAGGATATTGAGGAGTGGAAGGAGCTGTCTCTCACCACCGACCACGATGATGTTGCGAAGTAGGAAAATGGCTTGATAGGTTGATTGGGTTTCATTTTCGTTTTGTAATAGTATGTAGCTGGAAAGATTTGGTTCGAGAATTCAGCTACCTGCATCTTTTAACGTGAGTGACAAACAGTGCTTCAACCTGAGATCCAGATACCACCACCGCCACACGACCGTCATCTACCTTCCAGTCATACACACCACGACTTCAACCACGGTTCCAACAACGACTCTTTCCATCAAAGCCTCCTCCCCTCTCCGCACCGCCGTCGCGCGCACCTGCACCTGCGAATCCTCGGTCTGTGGCCTAGAATGGCCCCTTCACCTTACACCACGCACAGCGGCACCTCGACGGATTCCGAGCCGAACCCACAGTCAATGCCACACCGGAACCTTCTCCACTCTTACCGATGAGAGCTAGCTTGACCGTGCGGATGCCTCTTGATATGTGGGGCGTTTCCCGGGTGCAAAAACGGACTCGGAGTCTTCAAAGCTACACGTACTGGTATCCCTCCGACCGTCACCCCGCCGAGTGCCAAAACGGCCTCATATCGAGTTCAACTCTCCGTCCAGAAGTCCAGATCCGAACGATGTCTACTCCTCTTGTTCACCAGCCAACCGTCCCACCGCCCCACCGCACATCTTACCCCGACCTCTACACCGCTCAGGGCCCGGTGAGGCGTTCTTCCCTGATCGCCACGACATAGTGACACGCGGCAGGCGGATGGACAGCACAGGACCAACGGATTATGGGCGCAAAAAGATTTCGGTCTAAGGGATAGGACGAAGGGGGAGAAGAGGAGGATGTTGGTGTGGATGAGCTGGAGAAGGGGCTGGAGGACAGGGAAGGGAGGACGTATCTAGGTTCAAGTCAGCGACGGCGAGAAGGCTGAAGAGATGTCGGTGAGCGCAATCGAGGTCAAGACGGGGATTTTCGTCAGTCAGCCTTTTGCGCAGTGGCATAGCCATGGGATGATATGGCTTCTAGCTTCATGGATAGAAAGGATCGTATTAGATTACGAATCATCTAAGCTGTATCTGCACTACCGGTACTGTAAGCACTGCGTTTAAGGGATATGTGGGGATTTCATCCGACGAATAGATGTCTTGTCTTCCACTGAAACAATATTGCCGGGCAGCCAGAGAGTGCATCCGTCGATCTACATCCGTAAACAGACTTTTTCGAACCCGCCACACAATACCCCTATGCTCGTAAAATTCAGCCCAAAATCGTTTACTCCAGTTCTCCAGCCTCGTAACCAACAGGCACATGGTAGAAACTTAACAAGATTTACCCAGGACATCCTCCATGCACTCGAAATCAAAGTAAAATGCATAAAGTAAAATGGTAAAGATGCGAGATGGGAAAGGTCCGTCACCCCGCAGTGGCATAACGATGGGATGACATGGCCTTCTGGCTTCATGGGCGGATATATAAATTCTCACAGAAAGGATCAACTTCACAAGATTTCCACCCATGACATCCGCGATTCACTCGAAATCAAAGTAAAATGCATCAAGTAAAATGGTAAAGACGTGAGATGGGAAAGGTCCGCCACACCCCACATTATCCCTTCCCCATCCCACGTCTTTTCATGTAAATTCTAAAAGCCAGAAAAAAAAAGAAAAAAAAAGAAGAAAAAAGAAAAGAAAGAAAAGAAGAAAAAAAAACAGAAAAAAAGAAAGAAAGAAAAAAGCCCCAGTCAACTTAAGGTTCGCCCTCGGCCTGGCGACGACGCATGTCGCGGTCAATACGCCTAAAGAAACTCCCCTTTAATTTCCTAGGGGGACGGATGGCCGTGGCCCGGGCGTTCTCAGCCGGCAACGTGCTCCCAGCAGGCCCGACGGGGGATTTGTGCTTGGGATTTCTTTCCCCATAGTACAAATAGACGGGTGCGCCAAACACCGTCGCCGACACTGCCGTGTCTTCCTCGTCCTTAACCACCCCTCCTCCACGGATAGACCGTGTATCTGCTTGAGGAGGAGGATCGTCACGTGCCCGGAGTCCATTGTCGCTGGGAGGCATGTCGTTGAAACGAGGCCCTTTGGGCTGCTGCGGGCGCTCGTCGTCAATGGCAGGATATGAGCGTTGCCGCTCCTTGGATTGGCATTCCAGATGGGCTTGGGAGGCATCGTCATCCATGAATTCTCCGCGTTTCGGGAGTCCATTGTCGCCGGGAGACATGTCGAGACGAGGCCTCTTGGACTGCTGCGGAAGCTCGTCGTCAATCGCAGCGTACGAGCGTTTGAGCTGGGCTTCCTGCTCCTTGGCTTGGTCGGCATTGCCGTCCACGTTGGTCATATGGTGTACCCCCGTTTTTGGGTCCTTCGACGCATTTTGCTTGCGTTGGCGGAGGCCGGAAACACATCTGTCCGAGATGCTGAGATGCACGTGCAGTGACACCCAGTCGCCGCGGAAGTCGCAGCAACGGCACTGAAGCTGATGTCCGATATCGAGGTGCGATTGAAAGAATTCCTTGGAATCCGAGACTGTTGATCCACAGGTGCATGACATATTACACCCTTGCGACTCCTTCAGATGCGAGTGGAGCGTGTGGCCATTGCCGCCCTTGAACTCATCACCGCAGGCCAGAAAGCTGCGAACGAGCAAAAGACGGTTGATGGTGGCGGATCTTGTTGGTTCGTCGGAACCGTGTGAAGTTATCTTCCGATGTAGTCGGCGATTGTGGAGGGCGGATGCGACCTGGTCCATGACTAAGTGAGGGACCTCAAGCTTGTTCTTCTCCTTTTCGTATCCCCAATACTCGCAGCACTCGCGCCAGTATCCGAGGTATTCGCGGTGTTCGAGACGCATTCTGATGACGGTGACCCCGGCCGATTCCCACTCATGCCAGAAGAGTCCCTCGATCTCGTCGCTGTAGGGATGAAAGTAGGTGAAACCTGAAGTAGAAGATTCGTACTTCGAGAGGACCAAGTAGAGGAATGAAGACTCCTCATCCGTGGAAAAGGCTATGAGCGCGCTGTCCTGTTCATCGTGCCGAGAAACCAGCCAGTCCGAACGTGACTCCTGATGCTTCTTCAATTCGTATCTAGGGTCGCTTGGATGGATAGAGGTGAAGCCCAGGGAGATGGAACTGCGGTGCTCCGCTGTATTTTCGGCCGTCCACCGAAGGTAGGCTGCGGCGGATATCAGAATGAACTGTCGTACTGACGAAGGCGGGGATGAAACATGCCTGAAATTCCGTCGCCGTTCTCGGATGTGTTGAAGACCCGCCACTTGCGGGCCTCGGTGTCCATGATTGACACCTCTGTTACGTTGCAAGTCATGCTCATGGTTTCTGATGTCTTTTCCATCTGGAAGGAGACATCGCCCGGCTGGACATTTTGTCTGTGGCCTGTTAGTCTTTGTTCTGGTCGCGTAGATAGTGGGTTGAGATTGGAAGTGAACGCACCCAAATGTCATGATTGAGTTGTGTCGGTTTTGGAATTGTATGGAGGGTCGTTGGTGATGAGTAATTGTCGAAGTGGAAGCAGTGGTGGAAGGATGCTGAGCAGTGGTGGAAGGATGCTGAGCAGTTATCGAAGTGGCTTAGAGGAAGGAGGTTGTAGGTGGGAGAAGACAGAACTATAAATATAGAGAGACTTCGTGGAATTTTTTTGTGTTGTCGCTAGTGTGAGGCAGCACAGATCACTCACACGAGGTCACTCGCACATCGTACCTAGTGCAAACTTCTCATAAAGAGTCACTCCACAATCCCACGACAGGTAGGATGATTGAATCAGAACAGCATTCTACAATATGGCAAGAGTAGATTTATCTCTTTCTGGTTTTATTTACTTAAGGTGCTCCACATGTATTTTTGGGGATGCTATAGCCGCATCGTAGCGAGTACAAACTTCTCATAAGAAGTCACTCGACAATCCCACGATAGGTAGGATGATTGAATCAGAATAACAATCTACGATATTTGAGGAGCAAATTTATCTCTCTGGCTTCATCTACTTAGCGTGCTCTACATGTATTTTTGGGGAAGCGATGTAGGGAAAGCTATGTGACCGCTCCGCATGACAGGAGTCAGTCGGAGTTTGTAGTTGATCCAGATACATGGAACGCACGCAACCAACAATCATATATATATAAAAAAACCCTAAAATCCGTTCATACATTCTGAGCCATAGTCAGGTACCTATGTCGCAAGTAATCATCCCTCCTCTGTGCATCGTGACCAGCTCCATTGAATTTGTCCAGGTGGCTAGTCCCAATACAGTGACACACTAGCCGGCTGCAGCGAAATGAGTGATATACAGCGACACTACGAGTATGTGGAGCGCAAACGCAGAACTTACGGCGAAACGGAGGTGATCACAACTTGCAGTTGAAATCCTCCATACTTCACGCCTACTGGCCGATCAGAGTAAGACGTCGTTGGCTGCGATGAGGTTTTCTATTACATGAAGCCATAGAATGGAAAATAAGGATTACGGATACACATTGGATGAATCCGTGATCACTGTTCACTCCCCCGCGATGAGAAGAAACACTTTTCAATCGGAAGCAAGAGATCGATTCTTTCGATAAAGAAACATCATTACCAGGCCTTCGCGCGGATGCAGATACGGGCTAGAGAACGGAGAAGAGACAGAAAATGAAACACAACAGTAAACATAAACCAATTGCAAACAGATATCTCGAAAGCGACCGCCATAATGAACACGAGGGAATCGATAAGAAAGCCACCAAAATCTCGGCGTACCCCGAGAGACTACCTTCAACGACTCTGGTATCTCTGGAATGCAGTCGTACCATAGTTCAGTGCGATTTCCTGGGGTGTGAAGTTCTCAACATGACCGTGTAGGGCCGACAACTGCACCAGATCGTTGCCATCCGCTGCTCGACGGGGTGCCTGTTCTTCACGCCTCAACTGTGCCAGTCGTTCGCGCCACCTGTGGTCCGCCACCTCGGGGGTCAAGTACCTCCGAAATTCCCGATCGAACCGCTTCTTCTCGGCGTCCTCTCGCTCTCTCGCACGAGCGTTCGCGGTGTCTTCACGCGCGATCCTGGCCATCATAGCCAGGGACTTGTCCTCATCATCGCGTATCGCCCTAATCCGCGCCTGTAGTTGCTTGTCCTGCTCGCGCTTCTTCCGTATCACTTCCTGCTTCCGCATCTGCTCGTCTTGCCGTCTTACCGCGTCCCGGAGGCTCTCCTCTTCCGCGAGCCTCCTCCGATAGTCGTCGACAGTCTGCCACCCCGGAGGTCTCTGCTCGATCGGCGGACGGGGTGGGTATAGAGGCGGTGGTGCAAACACGGGGACTGGCGGCCGATACATGCGTAGTTGAAGGATGCAGTTGTCGCACGTGCCCATCTCGTTGCGCACGAGGCGGGGCTGGCACGCCGCGAACGGCAGCATGCAGTGGGTTCCGTGGACGGCACGTCCGACCAGAGTGCTCAGGCAGTGCGGGCACCTGAGGGTGACTTCTACGCAGTCCGTCATCGTGCGTTTGTAAATATTAGGGATGGGTTCGAAGATATGGATGATAGGAGAGATCGAAGGGATATGATGATATGGATGAGTACAAAGTGATGGAGAAGAGGAAGAGGACGAACTCGGTGGTGTATGTACTTTGCCCTTAATAAAGCAATGTGGGGGTTCCCTACTTCACGCCGACGACGCTGGATACTTTCTATTGAGCCGATATTAGGTTCGGCGATGTAGCACAGCACAGCCCCGCGACGGGAGCTGTATCCGTTTGTATGGCTGTTCTTTGCCTACAGGCCGGTGTTTGCCGGATGTTTGTGGTTGAGAAGCCACTGCTAGTACAAACAATGTATCTCTCATCATCAGGTTTCGATATATCGGCTGCGTTTGCATGGTTGGTGTTTGTTTTGTTATGGTTCTCGCCGGATACAGACGGTACAGACGTCGGGGAAGGTGGTTGGACGGTACCGATGGATGGCCATCGTTTCGATTCCTGTGACATCCGCTCTTCGTTCAATGATGGGTGGTCACTTCAGTGACTTCACCGTCGACACGAGAGACCACCTGCGGCGGAGCCTTGATAAACATCCTCGTCGATGGCGCTGGCTGGCTACGTGCCAGCCCTGCCTAGCCGCTCGCGGCTGGGCGAGGCTTGCCTCGCAACAGTTTGGCTAGACGGTGGTTGGAACCGGCGGAAACAATTCTCATCTAAGAAGTAATCTCGTATATGAAGAGATTAATTTTGGCCATGCAAGCAATCAAATTTCTATCCCCAACCATCTACATACCGTATCCTTCCTCTCACAGCCTCGTCGACATCCCCTACCATCTGCCATATCCATCCTCTTCGATCCAATGGCCTCGTCGACGGGGGTGACTGGCTGCCAGCCCAAGCCAGCCCAGGCCAGCCCTAGCTGGCCATTAGCGGCTGATTGTGGAGTACCTTGCTAACTGTGAACTTCTATCCCAACCATGGATATCCTTCCTCTTAAATCCAACTTCTTCGATGGGGTTAGCCATCTACCAGCCAACATCGCCCAGCCGTTGTCGGCTGGGCGAGGCTTGCCTCGCAACAGCTTGACTACACGGTAATCGGAAGTGGTGAGGACAGTTCTCATCTTATGTAACGTTTCGTTCCCAGCAGACTTTCACATGCTCACTGACTGATTACTAAAGACAAGTGGACTAGACTCGGAAACTAGCACGCGTGTGTCACTAAGCTCACGACCATGCAAACTCTGCACACCAGCATACAATCACTAAATATCACTTGCTACCAAAGCGCCAACCCTCAAAACTTCAAAAAGAGTTGTTGATTGAGCCCGACGTGGGACTCGAACCCACAGCCTCAAGATTAGAAGTCTTGCGCGCTACCATTGCGCCAGCCAGGCCATTTGATGGTTTGAATAGAACTAGGTCAAATACATTGAGAAGGTATCTGCAGCACTCAAGAGTAGAAGTCCTGCACGGAGCACCTGACATGTATGGGTGGTAGTAGAGTTGAGGCAGATGACTTCAAAGGTTAAAAGCCTACATGTAGTACAGTATGTGTCACGGCTCGCAACGGAATGAGGAAGAAAGGGCAGGCGCAACGATTGGAAGAGTCGTGTAACGGCACGGTCGGGCAAGGCTCCAGGTAGCAAAGTCGGGCTGGGGATCGGGTTCTGGGTTCGGTAGAGGCAAGACGGGTTCAGGGGACAAGGTGAGGCAGGTGTAACGGCACGGTCGGGCAAGGCTCCAGGTAGCGAAGTCGGGCTGGGGATCGGGTTCTGGGTTTGGTAGGGGCAAGACGGGTACAGGAGACAAGGTGAGGCAGGGCTCAGTGTGTCACGGCTTGCGATGGAATGACGAAGGGAGGGTCGGCACAAGGATCGGGAGAGTTGGGGGGCAGTGCAGAGGCAGTGCACCGGCAGTGCAAGGATGAGTCGCAGAGGATTTGGGGCTGTGTGCAGGGAGCAGGGATAGCGCAGCAATGAGTCGCAGGAGATTGGGGCTGTGTGCAGGAAACAGGGGTAGTGCGGCTGCGCAGGGTATGAGTCACGGAAGTGGGGTACTGGCAAGGTGGATTTCTCAGGGTCTGGCACACGCCCACGGTCATTGTCAGGTTGCGGGAAGAAGTGGAGGATTTTCTATATAAACGGGCCGTTGCCCCTCTGTATTTAGTTCTTCACGCAACAACTTGTTAATTCAACCACTGTTACCTCTGTCCTTGCCTCGGCTGCCGTCTGCGCCGTAGTCCTTGTGCCTGCCTCTGTTCTCAGTTGCCGTCTGCACTGAGCCCTGCCTCACCTTGTTCCCCGAACCCGTCTCGCCTCGACCGAACCCAGAACCCGTTCCCCAGCCCGACTTCGCTACCTGGAGCCTTGCCCGACCGTGCCGTTACACTTTGTTGCGTCCCCTATCTCTCCACCTAGCGAACTACCATGGCCACCAACACTCAGGTACCCGACGTCCCCCAGCAGGACGAAGTACCAGTGGCACCCCCCTTCTACCGAGAAATTCCCGCCGCCATCTACGAACAACTCGAAATCATCGTCAATCATGATGTACCCGCCGATGATGCAACCCTGATGGGGTTGTACAATGAATTCAGAATCCTCGCCCGCGCAATCACCCAGTCCCCAATAGCCGTACCGACCTGGCGATTCGACGACCTCGAAGAACAACTTGCCGACGCCCGCCGCATCGCCAACCGCCTCGCAACCGTCGAAACCCAACCTCAAAGCCGCGCTGAGCGTGTCCCAGAGCCAGCCATGTTCGACGGAACACGCGAGAAACTGGAAGGGTTCGTTGCGCAACTTCGACTCAAGCTGTACAGCGACCCAGCCCGTTTCCCAACTCCAGCACTCCGAATGGCCTATGCCTTCAACCGCTTGGAAGGCCGCGCCCAAGCCCAGATCCTGCCGTACATCGAGAATCACAACATCACCCTCACCAACGCTGATGCGATCATCACACTCCTGAACAACGCATTTGGTGACCCTGACCCAGCGGCCACCGCTCGAGCCAAGCTACACCACCTGAAACAAGGCAATAAGGAGTTCACCTCCTACTTTGCGGAATTCCAGATGCTTGTCTCCAAGCTCAATTGGGACGAGCATGCGAAACTTGACGCGCTGCGAGAGGGAGTATCCATCGAACTCCACCGGCAACTTGTGGGCCGTACTCAGGGCCTCAACTACGATGAGTTTGTGGCCCTCTGTCAACGCCTTGACTCCGAGCTGCGTGCCCTCCAACTTCGTGAGGGACGTCGCACCACCAACCCCCCTCGGCAGAGTAGCGCCCCACACCCAACGGCGCCGCTCAGGCACACCACCCACAACACCATGCCCGCGACGACCACTGCCACAGGAACGGCCCCCGGAGCCATGGACTTGAGTGCCAACAGCCGCAGGATCCCAGACCAAGAGCGTGCTGCCCGGCTCCGCGAAGGCCGCTGCCTGTACTGTGGGGGAAGTGGCCACATGGCCAGGCACTGCCCCAACAAGAACCGAAATCCGTTCCGAGCAGCCGTTGCCCGGCTGGAGTCAGCCCAGCCCACCAACACCACCCCGACTCACACCTATCACAACTGCAACCAGGATTGCGGCGAGACCTCCCAGCAGTCGGGAAAAGCCTAGACCAACAACCGCTTGATGGCACTGTTGTTGGTCGTACCCAGGATAAGTCTTTGTCTCCTATGTCCCCTATTTTTCGTTTGTCTAGTCTTTCAGTGTCAGGAATGGTTGTGGAAGAATCATCAATGGAAGGAAAACATCTTGTTGTATTGTGTAACCTTTCGTTTGGTGACAAAACTATTGCCACGCATGCGCTGATCGACTGTGGGGCAACCGGAATTGCATTTGTAGACAAAGACTTCGCCCGCCATCACCACCTACCCCTCGTACCCCTGAAATCCCCGCGAAGTCTCGAAGTCATTGATGGCCGTCCCATCGAGTCAGGCGACATCACACATGTTGCCACCACCACCCTGTCCATACAGGAATACCACGAGGAAATCCCTATGTTTGTCACCAAACTAGGCCACTACCCCGTTGTACTCGGAATCCCCTGGATGGACCTCCACGATGTGGCCATCCGGTTCAGCTCCCGAACCCTCACCTTCGGCTCCCAATACTGCACAGCCAACTGCAATGCGGTGCCCACAGTTGCACATGGAATCACCACCGACCCACCTGACGTATCCACCTATGCTCTCGCGTCAAAAGCAGCTCAGCAAGAGCCAGCGGTAAGCGCGGGGGCCGGCGACATCGTGGCCCGCTACATTACGTCTCCCCCAAGGAAGAATCACCAAGAATGCACTAACCTTTCAAGGGAAAGCACAGTCAGAATCTCAGCCTTACAGATGGAGTCATTCCAAGAACTGGTCGACAAGGAAAGCCTCACGATTTTCAACACCACGCTTGCCGAGGTCAACGGCGCACTGGAAGGAAACAAGGACCCCACGGCACATATCCCTCACGAATACCACGAGTTCCTACCGCTATTCTCTGAAGCCCTTGCCCAGAACCTGCCCCCGCACCGACACTACGACCATAAGATTCCACTCAAGGAGGGATTTACGCCCCCATACGGACCCCTGTACTCACTTTCGAAAACGGAGCTTGTCGCACTGAAGGAATGGCTTGACGACAACCTCCGCAAAGGTTTCATCCGTGCCTCTTCCTCTCCAGCAGCATCGCCAATCCTGTTTGTCAAGAAATCGGACGGCTCCCTACGCCTGTGTGTGGATTACAGGGGCCTGAACGAAGGAACAATCAAGAACAGGTACCCACTCCCACTCCTCCAAGAAACTCTGATGCGGCTATCCGGGGCAAAATACTTCACTACCCTGGATATCCGTGGTGCCTACAACCTTGTGCGGATGGCGGAAGGAGAAGAGTGGAAAACTGCCTTCCGGACACGCTATGGGCTCTTCGAATCCCTCGTCATGCCCTTCGGCCTCACCAACGCCCCTGCCGACTTCCAAGCTCTGATCAATGATGTGCTACGCCCGTTCCTCGACGGCTTCTGTACCGCATTCATCGACGACGTCTTCATTTACAGCGGATCCTTAGATGAACACCGGAAACATGTCAGGAAAGTACTTCAGGCCTTATCAGCAGCCGGTCTGCATCTCAAACCCGAAAAATGTCATTTCCACCAGACGGAAGTCAAGTATTTGGGACTGATCATTACAACAAACGGGATCAAGATGGACCCATCGAAAGTCTCCTGCATACTGGAATGGGAGGAGCCGAGTACCGTCACCGATGTGCAATGCTTTCTGGGATTTGCGAACTTCTACCGGCGATTCATCCAAGACTATTCCAAGGTGGTATCCCCATTGACAGCATTGACCAAGAAGGAGGATGGAAAGTATGTTCCCTTCGTGTGGGGACCGGAACAGCAGAAAGCATTCGACGAACTAAAAACAGCATTCACTTCGGCCCCGATCCTCCGGCACTTCGACTACGATCGGCAGATAGTAGTGGAAACCGACGCCTCCGACTACGTCTCTGCTGGCGTCCTATCTCAGTACGACGACGAGGGAATCCTGCACCCAGTGGCATTCTATTCCAAGAAACATTCCCCGGCAGAATGCAACTACGAGATCTACGACAAAGAACTCCTCGCAATCGTCCGCGCCTTTGAGGAGTGGAGACCACACCTGGAGGGCGCTCCTCACCCCATCCAAGTCCTAAGCGACCACAAGAATCTGGAGTATTTCATGACAACGAAACTACTCAACCGACGACAAGCGCGATGGTCAGAGTTCCTTTCCCGTTTCCATTTCAAGATTGTCTACCGACCAGGCAAAGCGGGAGGAAAACCGGATGCACTGACCAGGAGGTCAGGAGACCTCCCTAAAGAAGGGGATGAAAGACTGCTTGCCAACCAGCAGGCAGTCCTGAAACCGGATAACCTACCGGAAGAGCTCCGGTTGGCAGCAACCAACACACCCGAACAAGACCGTCCCCTCCTCACGTCACTGATAACAGAAGGCTACGACATAGACCCCGTCCCAAATCGAATCCTCGAGCTACTCCGAAATGGTACACGCCACTCGAAGCAGATCTCCTTGGCCGAATGCCGTGAAGTCAACGGGCGACTGATCTACCGAGACTGCCTCTATGTTCCAGAGTACGACCGACTCCGACTACGACTGATCCAGGACCACCACGGCCCACCGACCATGGGGCACCCAGGGCGCGCAAAAACCCTGGAACTACTTGCTCGAAGGTACTACTGGCCACAGATGCGAAAGGACGTTGACCAGTTTGTCCGAAACTGCCACACCTGCCGACGAACCAAGGCCACCCGGCACGCACCCTATGGTGTCCTGCGCCCCCTCCCAGTACCCGAGAAGCCATGGCAACACATCTCAGTCGACTTTGTCACTGGCTTACCGGCCTCAAAGGGGTTTGACGCCATCTGTGTTTTTGTTGACCGACTGACCAAGCAACGCCATCTCCTACCATGTACCACGACCATCACCTCGGAAGGACTGGCCGAGCTGTTCTGCGACCGGATCTTCAGGTACCACGGGTTGCCAGAAACCATCGTCTCGGATAGGGGTCCCCAGTTTGCCTCGAGATTCTGGAAACACCTATGCTCATGCCTCAAGATCGAGCCACGCCTGTCAACTGCCTTCCACCCCCAGACCGGCGGCCAAACCGAACGGATGAACGCCGTCATGGAACAGCACCTCCGTGCGTACGTCAGCTACCTCCAGGATGACTGGGTCGACTACCTCTTCTTGGCCGAATTCGCCGGCAACAACCAGGTCTCCGACACGACTACCCTGTCCCCATTCTTCGCTAACCTAGGATACCACCCACGGTGTGACTTTGAGCTGGATATCCGTGTCGACACCAAGGAGGAACATCAAGCTCAGAGTGCAGCGGAACGGTTGCATCAAATCCACGACGTCGCCCGCAGCCAAATGCGGTATGCCCAGGCACGGCAACAGGACGACTCCGACCGACACCGAACCCCTGCGCCAGCCTTCCAACCAGGCGACATGGTATGGGTGGATGGTCGGAACTGGCGCACCGAGAGACCCAGTCGCAAGCTGGAAAACAAACACCATGGTCCCTACCGTGTGATTCGGACAATCGGAACCCACGCCTACGAATTGGACATCCCGGACACCGTTCAGAAGCACCGAACATTTCCTGTATCCCTCCTTCATGCCTCCGCTGACGATCCCTTCCCTGGACAAATTCCACCGCCACCACTTCCGGTAATCGTGGACGACCAAGAAGAATGGGAGGTTGAAGAGGTCCTCGACAGCCGGAACCTCAGGGGCAAACTCCAGTACCTGGTGAAATGGAGAGGCTACGCGGCACCAACATGGGAACCAGAGGAGAACCTTACCGAGGTACAAGCTGTGGACGACTTCCATCGACGATACCCCATGCAGCCTGGACCAGTCGAACTTGCTCTCGTGGGAACTCGAGCCTTAGGAGGGACTACTGTCACGGCTCGCGATGGAATGACGAAGGGAGGGTCGGCACAAGGATCGGGAGAGTTGGGGAACAGTGCAGAGGCAGTGCACCGGCAGTGCAAGGATGAGTCGCAGAGGATTTGGGGCTGTGTGCAGGGAGCAGGGATAGCGCAGCAATGAGTCGCAGGAGATTGGGGCTGTGTGCAGGAAACAGGGGTAGTGCGGCTGCGCAGGGTATGAGTCACGGAAGTGGGGTACTGGCAAGGTGGATTTCTCAGGGTCTGGCACACGCCCACGGTCATTGTCAGGTTGCGGGAAGAAGTGGAGGATTTTCTATATAAACGGGCCGTTGCCCCTCTGTATTTAGTTCTTCACGCAACAACTTGTTAATTCAACCACTGTTACCTCTGTCCTTGCCTCGGCTGCCGTCTGCGCCGTAGTCCTTGTCCCTGCCTCTGTTCTCAGTTGCCGTCTGCACTGAGCCCTGCCTCACCTTGTTCCCCGAACCCGTCTCGCCTCGACCGAACCCAGAACCCGTTCCCCAGCCCGACTTCGCTACCTGGAGCCTTGCCCGACCGTGCCGTTACATAGTGCAGACGGCAACTGAAAACAGAGGCAGGGACAAGGACTACGGCGCAGACGGCAGCCGAGGCAAGGACAGAGGTAACAGTGATTGAATTAACAAGTTGTTGCGTGAAGAACTAAATACAGAGGGGCAACGGCCCGTTTATATAGAAAATCCTCCACTTCTTCCCGCAACCTGACAATGACCGTGGGCGTGTGCCAGACCCTGAGAAATCCACTTTGCCAGTACCCCACTTCCGTGACTCACACCCTGCGCAGCCGCACTACCCCTGCTTCCTGCACACAGCCCCAATATCCTGCGACTCATTACTGCGCTATCCCTGCTCCCTGCACACAGCCCCAAATCCTCTGCGACTCATCCTTGCACTGCCGGTGCACTGCCTCTGCACTGCCCCCCAATTTTCCCGATCCTTGTGCCGACCATCCCTTCGTCATTCCGTCGTGAGCCGTGACACATTCGGCCAAGGACATCTCCTTCGAGTGGCGTGTACCATTTCGGAGTAGCTCGAGGATTCGATTTGGGACGGGGTCTATGTCGTAGCCTTCTGTTATCAGTGACGTGAGGAGGGGACGGTGTTGTTCGGGTGTGTTGGTTGCTGCCAACCGGAGCTCTTCCGGTAGGTTGTCCGGTTTCAGGACCGCCTGCTGGTTGGCAAGCAATCTTTCATCCCCTTCTTTAGGGAGGTCTCCTGACCTCCTGGTCAGTGCATCCGGTTTTCCTCCCGCTTTGCCTGGTCGGTAGACAATCTTGAAATGGAAACGGGAAAGGAACTCTGACCATCGCGCTTGTCGTCGGTTGAGTAGTTTCGTTGTCATGAAATACTCCAGATTCTTGTGGTCGCTTAGGACTTGGATGGGGTGAGGAGCGCCCTCCAGATGTGGTCTCCACTCCTCAAAGGCGCGGATGATTGCAAGGAGTTCTTTGTCATAGATCTCGTAGTTGCATTCTGCCGGGGAGTGTTTCTTGGAATAGAATGCCACTGGGTGCAGGATTCCCTCGTCGTCGTACTGAGATAGGACTCCGGCAGAGACGTAGTCGGAGGCGTCAGTTTCCACTACTATCTGCCGATCGTAGTGGAAGTGCCAGAGGATCGGGGCCGAGGTAAATGCTGTTTTTAGTTCGTCGAATGCTTTCTGCTGTTCCGGTCCCCACACGAAGGGAACATACTTTCCATCCTCCTTCTTGGTCAATGCTGTCAGTGGGGATACCACCTTGGAATAGTCTTGGATGAATCGCCGGTAGAAGTTCGCAAATCCCAGAAAGCATTGCACATCGGTGACGGTACTCGGCTCCTCCCATTCCAGTATGCAGGAGACTTTCGCTGGGTCCATCTTGATCCCGTTTGTTGTAATGATCAGTCCCAAATACTTGACTTCCGTCTGGTGGAAATGACATTTTTCAGGTTTGAGATGTAGACCGGCTGCTGATAAGGCCTGAAGTACTTTCCTGACATGTTTCCGGTGTTCATCTAAGGATCCGCTGTAAATGAAGACGTCATCGATGAATGCGGTACAGAAGTCGTCGAGGAACGGGCGTAGCACATCGTTGATCAGAGCTTGGAAGTCGGCAGGGGCGTTGGTGAGGCCGAAGGGCATGACGAGGGATTCGAAGAGCCCATAGCGTGTCCGGAAGGCAGTTTTCCACTCTTCTCCTTCCGCCATCCGCACAAGGTTGTAGGCACCGCGGATATCCAGGGTGGTGAAGTATTTTGCCCCGGATAGCCGCATCAGAGTTTCTTGGAGGAGTGGGAGTGGGTACCTGTTCTTGATTGTTCCTCCGTTCAGGCCCCTGTAATCCACACACAGGCGTAGGGAGCCGTCCGATTTCTTGACAAACAGGATTGGCGATGCTGCTGGAGAGGAAGAGGCACGGATGAAACCTTTGCGGAGGTTGTCGTCAAGCCATTCCTTCAGTACGACAAGCTCCGTTTTCGAAAGTGAGTACAGGGGTCCGTATGGGGGCATAAATCCCTCCTTGAGTGGAATCTTATGGCCGTAGTGTCGGTGCGGGGGCAAGTTCTGGGCAAGGGCTTCAGAGAATAGCGGTAGGAACTCGTGGTATTCGTGAGGGATATGTGCCGTGGGGTCCTTGTTTCCTTCCAGTGCGCCGTTGACCTCGGCAAGCGTGGTGTTGAAAATCGTGAGGCTTTCCTTGTCGACCAGTTCTTGGAATGACTCCATCTGTAAGGCTGAGATTCTGACTGTGCTTTCCCTTGAAAGGTTAGTGCATTCTTGGTGATTCTTCCTTGGGGGAGACGTAATGTAGCGGGCCACGATGTCGCCGGCCCCCGCGCTTACCGCTGGCTCTTGCTGAGCTGCTTTTGACGCGAGAGCATAGGTAGATACGTCAGGCGGGTCGGTGGTGATTCCATGTGCAACTGTGGGCACCGCATTGCAATTGGCTGTGCAGTATTGAGAGCCGAAGGTGAGGGTTCGGGAGCTGAACCGGATGGCCACATCGTGGAGGTCCATCCAGGGGATTCCGAGTACAACGGGGTAGTGGCCTAGTTTGGTGACAAACATAGGGATTTCCTCGTGGTGTTCCTGTATGGACAGGGTGGTGGTGGCAACATGTGTGATGTCGCCTGACTCGATGGGACGGCCATCGATGACTTCTAGACTTCGCGGGGATTTCAGGGGTACGAGGGGTAGGTGGTGATGGCGGGCGAAGTCTTTGTCTACAAATGCAATTCCGGTTGCCCCACAGTTGATCAGCGCATGCGTGGCAATAGTTTTGTCACCAAACGAAAGGTTACACAATACAACAAGATGTTTTCCTTCCATTGATGATTCTTCCACAACCATTCCTGACACTGAGAGACTAGACAAACGAAAAATAGGGGACATAGGAGACAAAGACTTATCCTGGGTACGACCAACAACAGTGCCATCAAGCGGTTGTTGGTCTAGGCTTTTCCCGACTGCTGGGAGGTCTCGCCGCAATCCTGGTTGCAGTTGTGATAGGTGTGAGCCGGGGTGGTGTTGGTGGGCTGGGCTGACTCCAGCCGGGCAACTGTCACAGTTCAGAAATCCTGGCCTTAAGTAGCTACTGGGATAATGGCCATCAGCCATCAAAATACCTTTTGGTCGAGTGGTATAGTACTTTCCCAGTGTACTTTATTACAGTTTGATGGCTGCAAAGGTCATGAGTTCAATTCCCACTGTGAGCAGTTACATTCCTCTGCTGCAGCGTTGTTCAGGAATTGCATGGCTTACAGTGAGTGACGGTTCATGATTGTTATCATGTATTATCACTCATTGGGGGTTAACTACTTGAAGGCTTCCTGGAGTAAGCCCCTAAAGAGGGGATACTGTCACAGTTCAGAAATCCTGGCCTTAAGTAGCTACTGGGATGATGGCCATCAGCCATCAAAATACCTTTTGGTCGAGTGGTATAGTACTTTCCCAGTGTACTTTATTACACGCACTACCCCTGCTTCCTGCACACAGCCCCAATCTCCTGCGACTCATTGCTGCGCTATCCCTGCTCCCTGCACACAGCCCCAAATCCTCTGCGGCTCATCCTTGCACTGCCGGTGCACTGCCTCTGCACTGCCCCCCAACTCTCCCGATCCTTGTGACGACCCTCCCTTCGTCATTCCATCGCGAGCCGTGACACTGGCACACTCCCACGGTCATTGTCAGGTTGCGGGAAGAAGTGGAGGATTTTGTAACGGCACGGTTGGGCAAGGCTGCAGGTAGCGAAGCCGGGCTGGGGATCGGGTTCTGCCTTCGGTAGAGGCAAGACGGGTTCAGAGGACAAGGTAAGGCAGAGCTCAGTGCAGAAGGCAACTGAGAACAGAGGCAGGGACAAGGACTACGGCGCAGACGGCTGTGACACCCCGATAGGTATCGGAGGTCACGACGGTCGCAAGAGATGTGATTAGATAGTTCGGGTGATTAGAATAGAGTTGCGAGCCGAAAGGATAGTTAGAAGCGATCAAGGACAAGATAGGAAGGAGGGAGCAAACGGATTCCAGAGTCTAGACAGTGATCGGAGATGCGGGTTATCGGGATAACAGTCCAGAGGACTTTGAGATCTCCGATCATAGGGCCCCGCAGTAGGAGCTCCGATCCAGGAAAAAACTGTTATGACGAGAGAATCGAACATCGACCGATGGGGGCAGACAACTTCGAGCGAAGAACTCTGCCGGCGCATGAGGGAGATAATTGCTCGGAAACTCCGATCTATCTTGGGCGCGTGGTGTTTACCACCTGCCTAGTCGAGAAGACTATCCGAAGAGAGCTGACGACGACTCAAGGCTAGGCCGCGGAACTCCGATGCAAAGGAAGCAACGGAGCTACGTTAGGCCGCACTCTAGAGGAATCACGTGCTGAGGAACGGGACGACTATAAGTCGAACCGAGCGGGCAACCGAACAAACTACAATCATCGCACCGAACAAACCATCGAACAAACACCCTTAAGATTATTCCGCTGTGAATTATCGAAATCCCTGACTTTTATTCTATCCTCGATTTTACTATAGACTCCGACGACACAAACCCGTCCCAGTCTCACACTATAATCTTAAGGTTACAGTCACCGATTTCTATCGAAAATGTCCTCCTCAAACCTCGACATGCTCCGCCTCGAACTTCCTCAGACCCTGAGCAATGCGCTCGTTAGCATCCCGCAAGCATCCGAAACCGTCGAAGTACGAAACCCGGCAGCCTGGCTCAGGCTGATGAACCACCAATACCAAACGGCACAAAGAGACCTGCGCCAGCTTTACCAAGCATGCGATCAGAAGTTCAACGAAGAGGACTCCCGAATGCAGGAAATCAGAAGGAACTACGAACAACTCTGCGATGGGGTCAAGTATGTGTACAACCTCTACGCTCACAACGCCGAAATGAATACAGAATGGCTTCGAACCGAGCTGTCAACGGTAGCGAACGCGACGCACGCCCTGAGCAGCGACGTATGGGCAGTCATTCGAGAACGTAACCAGAAAGACGAAGACAACCGCGAGTTGCAAAGCGTCGCAAAGACTCGGCTACAAGACGCCATCGTGTTCCTCGAAACGGCGCAAGTCGAACAACGCAGGGAGCAAGCGGTGTACAACCGCAACGTGGAAAATTGGGCAGGGAAACAGGAAGAGAAGGCAGAATACCTCTACAAGGAGCAACAGCGAATCAAGGAAAAAATCGCTCGAGCAGAGAAAAAATTGAAGGCTGTAGAGGTAAGGACAGGGAAGGCGAAGGAAAAGGCCCCGGAGTGGGTAAACACTACCCCATGAGGAGGATCGCGGGCAGAAAGATCAGCAACAAGGGAAACTCCGGCAGGTGCAGGAATGTCCCCTCCTCCTCCACCCCCAAGACGTCCGGTGACTAACCTTGGAGGTGATCCCACGGATGAGGAACCATCGGATGATGACGGTTCCATCCCCTTGCCGCGTCGTTCGCCGCCCCGTCACCGACACGCTCCGCTACCAAGAGAAGACGACGAAGACGAAGAGAGTCGCTTCGCTCGGATCATCGCTGCTGCCGTCTCCGCATCGAACCCGAGGGCCATCAAGCTTAAAATGAAAGAGCCCAAGCCGTTCGATGGCAAGCAAAGAACAGCCTTCCGTCCATGGTGGGACTCAGTTGAAGAATATCTTGAGTTCCACCCAGAGACAAACGAGCAGCAGAAGATAGCGTGGGTGGGATCCCGACTGGAAGGGACAGCGGCAGAATGGCATCAGGCCCGTCGAAAAAGCCTGAGGCAGCTACACTTGGAAGATACCTGGCAGGCGTACCAAGAGGCACTCAAGGAGGCGTACCGCGACACGCAGGAAGGAGCGAACGCATTAAGAAGGATGTGGGCCCTCGAATACAAAGGAGACATTCAGGCTTACATGACCTCCTTCCGATCGCTCAACATGATCGCTCGCGCCACCGGCGAACCGCTACAAGACATAGTCAACCAGGCCATGACTACCGACATCGTTGATATGTGCTTCAACCAGCACACCGAACCCTACGAAGACGATGAAGACTTCCTGGAAACGGTGCTCAGGGCTGGCAACCATGTGGAACGACGGGACGCGCTGAAAAAGGCAAGGGCAATGAGGAAAGGGGGATCGGGTAGCCAGGGTTCCGGCGGCGACCGGAAGGGACCTGGCAACGGCCGGCAGGGCCAAGGAAAGGGAAGAGACCCCGGGGGCCGCAAGGAAAGCGGGGAGTCCCCGGAGGGCCGAAAGGCCAAGGAAGCAACAGGAGTCAGGAAGGGAAGGACAAGGGAAGGGGACATCTACGCAGGAGCAAAGGAGGCTCTGGTAAGGGTTCCCCAGAAGGAGATCGATGCCCACAAAGCATCCAAGTGCGACTGTTGGCGTTGCGGACGAGACGGCCACCGAACCTTCCAATGCTACGCCAGAAAAACAGTCGCGGGTACCGAACTCCCCGAGAGTCCAAAGGTGTCATCCGTGACAAAGAGAAAGCGGGACACCCAGGATGCCGAACCCACTCGACCGAGGTCCAAGCAACACAAGGCTGCGGCGGTTGTGGTGGAGGATGAAGCAATGACGGAGGCCCCTCCATTCTGGGAAAGGAATGAGAGTGAGCCGGAGGATTTTTGAGCGGCCCCAGCACTCCGCAGACTGGACGGCCAAGTGTATATGTTTGCGGAACGAAGAGACCACGGCCTCAGGATATCGACAGCGAATCCAGAGATAAGCGAAGACGAACGGACCAACCTATTTCTACGAGTCCAACCGCGCCGAGCGCCTCAGGGTGTGAGCCCCCAAAACCTGTCAGCGGACCACGACCAATCATAGAGATGATGCTCCTCTGGTCTGAGCACAAGCGACGACGGATCCGAGTACTCCTTGACACAGGATGTGCCATTCCGATCATCAAACGAAGCCTTGCACGAGAACTTGGGTTGCCCCTCATTCAACGACCCAAGCCGGTGGAAATCAAGGACTTCCACGGAACCATAGTGGAAGGAGCCGGGGAATATTATACAATGCCGATGCTCCTTCAACACCGGAGCCACTACACCAACGAAACCTTCGAAGTGGCTCCCTTGGACGACTGCGATGCCTACCTCCCGTATTGGTGGATGGCTAAGCATGAACCGACAGGGTTGTGGAAGAATGAAGCACAGAAAATTCGCTTCACCAGCACCCGATGCAAGGAACAATGCACCTTGCAACAAGCAACCAGCTTTCCGATGGAACTTGACACGTCTGTCATTCACAATTCGGAGGCTCGCATTATTGGATACGTCTCAGCTGGCCCGGAATCAGATCCACCCATGAATCTGCTTCCGGAGAAGTTCAGACGATATGCCAACATCATGAGCAAGGAAGCAGCCGATAAGCTTCCCGACCACAAGTCCTACGGCCACGCAATCGATCTCAAGGAAGGAGAGACTCCTCCATGGGGTCCTATCTATGCCCTGTCAGAGAAAGAACTTGAGGCCCTCAGGGAGTGGCTCAAGGAGATGCTCCAGACAGGCAAGATTCGAAGATCCAAATCACCAGCCGGGGCGCCGATATTATTTGTACCAAAGGCGCACGGCAGGGGTCTCCGATTGTGTGTCGACTATCGCGGTATCAACAAGATTACCGTAGCCAATCGCTACCCACTCCCGATCATGGCAGAGTTGCAAGACCGAGTCAGGGGTGCGAAAGTCTTCACCAAGATTGATCTGAAGAATGGCTATCACCTTATCCGCATCAAGGAAGGTGACGAGTGGAAGACGGCTTTCCGCTGTCGATACGGACTGTTTGAGTTTTTGGTCATGCCGTTTGGGCTGACCAACGCTCCAGCGACGTTTCAGGACATGATTAACCACATATTTCGGGATATGTTGGACCTGGGACTGGTCGCGTACATCGATGACCTCCTCATCTATGCGAAGACGCACGAGGAGCATGACAAGATAGTCATCGAGGTACTAAAGAGGTTGGAAGAAAATAAGTTGGCAATCTCACCAGAGAAGTGTGCCTGGTCAACAGGGAGAGTCGAGTTCCTAGGATACGTGATATCCCAAGATGGAATTGAGATGGCTAAGGAAAAGGTGGAATCTGTGCTCTCATGGGAGGCGCCGCGGTCCCTGAAGGAAGTACAAGCCTTTCTTGGGTTCGCCAATTTTTACAGGCGCTTCATCAAGGATTTCTCAAAGATCACGAGACCCTTAACCGAGAGCACAAAAGAAAAAGGGAAGGATTGGAGATGGACAGCGGAGATGGAACTGGCCTTCGAGGAGCTGAAGTCTAGGTTCACCACGGCACCGATTCTCGGGCACTTCAACCCAGAATTACCTGTCATGGTGGAATCCGACGCTTCGGACTTCGCGTTGGGCGCGGTCCTGTCTCAAAGGACAGAGGATGGGAAGTTACACCCAGTTGCGTTCCACTCAAGAAAGTTTACCCCAGCCGAAATCAACTTTGAGATTCACGATAAGGAACTACTCGCGATAGTAGACTCTTTCAAACGCTGGCGGCAATACCTTGAGGGAGCAAAACACCAGATCCAGGTGTACAGCGACCACCAGAACCTTGAGTACTTCACAACCACGAAAGTACTCAATCGACGGCAGGCGAGATGGGCACAAGAACTCGCTGGCATCGACTTCAAAATCTACTACCGGCCCGGCAGCCAGAATGGCAAGCCTGACGCATTATCCAGGCGCCCGGAGTACCGCCCTGAAAAAGGGGGGGGTGAAGATCAGCCGATTACGACGATCCTGCATAAATCACACTTTGCAGGCGACGATTCGAGAGTTTCATCAATCAGCACCGGAGGCGAGAGCACCGTGTTTCTGGTTTCGTCAACTCGGCTACATTCAATCCCCGTGCCAAAGTGGAATGAAGAATTTCTGGGTTGGGTCAGGAAGGCAGGAAAGGAAGATGCTGGGTATCAGGAGGCTCTGAGCAGCATCAAGGACACGAACGAGGACGCGGCTCAGAAGGACACTGAGTCGGAGGGCCGAAAGGCCTGGGAACTGGCCGCCGAGAGTAGGGACTCCGGCAGGATGGGCCGAAAGGCCAGGATTTTGAGGATGGAAGAGGGGTGCCTGTATAGGAAAGAAAGGCTATGGGTACCAGACGATAAGGAACTCGTCAGACACATCCTCGAGTCGGAACACGATACGAAAGTCGCGGGGCATATGGGCCAGGACAAGACTATCGAACTTATCCGACGCAATTTCTGGTGGCCAAAGATGGACGAGCAGATTATAGACTTCGTCCGGAGTTGCGCGCAGTGTCAGAAGGACAAAGCAACAAGGCACCAGCCGTATGGACTACTCAATCCCCTCGAGTTACCATACACCCCATGGCAATCAATAGCCATGGACTTCATTACCGACCTACCGGAATCCAACGGTTGCGACCAGCTATGGGTGGTCGTCGACCACTTCACCAAGATGGCGCATTTCATCCCCCTACCTAAGGATGGAAAGATAGCCGAGGATCTCGCGAAGATTTTTGCCCGCGAGATATGGCGCTTTCACGGATTACCAGCAGACATAGTGTCGGACCGAGACTCACGGTTTACCTCGGGTACATGGAAAGAATTCATCCGGCTGCTAGGCATTAAGCCCCGGATGTCAACAGCATTCCACCCACAGACGGATGGACAAACTGAACGCCTCAACCAGACGATTGAAGCATACCTCCGCTCCTTCGTCAACTACGAACAGAACGATTGGGTGAATCTCCTACCGATGGCTGAGTTTGCCTACAACAACTCGGTTACATCGGCAACCGGAATGTCGCCCTTCTATGCGAATTTCGGATACCACCCGTCGGCGACAAACCCTGCTGCGGCAAATTCTCTCAACCCCGCCAGCAAGGTCTACGCTCACTGGATGCATACAGTCCACGAGGAAAACATCAAGACCCTCGAACGAACGCGCGAACGAATGCGCTAGTATGCAGATCAACATCGTCAGGAGGCACCGGCTTATCAAGTAGGAGACTTGGTAATGCTCAATGGGCGGAACATTCAAACCCGCCGACCCTCGCGGAAGTTGGACCACAAGAACCATGGTCCCTTCCAAATCGAGAAGATCGTATCGCCGCTCGCTGTCAAGCTCACTCTGCCAAGGAAGTGGAAGATTCATAATGTCTTTCACGTCTCGCTCGTTGAACCGTTCCGAGCCGGCACCCGAGCACCACCGGATCCCTCTCAAATCTTACGAGAGGCCGATGATGTGGAAGGCAACGAAGAATACGACGTCGATGAGGTTATGGGCAGCTCGAAGAAAGGTCGACGAGTGCTCTACCTCGTCAAATGGCTCAACTACCCCGAACGACGGGACTGGACGAACGAGCCATTCGACAACTTCTCAGTAGGCGGTCGGGAAAAGCTACGCGAGTTTCATCGCAAAAATCCCGATGCGCCGAGGGACTACCGGCTCACAGATGAGTAAGAGTTTTTTCCCATGAGGTTTTTCTCGAACTCGGGCAGGTAGTAGGATGAAGGGGTTGGAGGACTTCATCCACAGTTATCAAGTTAGGATAAAGGCGAGGACTTGGGTGCTTCGGGCCGAAGCCTTGTGGGAGGGGAGATGGTGTGACACCCCGATAGGTATCGGAGGTCACGACGGTCGCAAGAGACGTGATTAGATAGTTCGGGTGATTAGAATAGAGTTGCGAGCCGAAAGGATAGTTAGAAGCGATCGAGGACAAGATAGGAAGGAGGGAGCAAACGGATTCCAGAGTCTAGACAGTGATCGGAGATGCGGGAGATCGGGATAACAGTCCAGAGGACTTTGAGATCTCCGATCATAGGGCCCCGCAGTAGGAACTCCGATCCAGGAAAAAACTGTTATGACGAGAGAATCGAACATCGACCGATGGGGGCAGACAACTTCGAGCGAAGAACTCTGCCGGCGCATGAGGGAGATAATTGCTCGGAAACTCCGATCTATCTTGGGCGCGTGGTATTTACCACCTGCCTAGTCGAGAAGACTATCCGAAGAGAGCTGACGACGACTCAAGGCTAGGCCGCGGAACTCCGATGCAAAGGAAGCAACGGAGCTACGTTAGGCCGCACTCTAGAGGAATCACGTGCTGAGGATCGGGACGACTATAAGTCGAACCGAGCGGGCAACCGAACAAAACTACAATCATCGCACCGAACAAACCATCGAACAAACACCCTTAAGATTATTCCGTTGTGAATTATCGAAATCCCTGACTTTTATTCTATCCTCGATTTTACTATAGACTCCGACGACACAAACCCGTCCCAGTCTCACAGTTATTGCGTGAAGAACTAAATACAGAAGGGCAACGGCCCGTTTATATAGGAAATCCTCCCCTTCTTCCCGCAACCTGACAATGACCGTGAGCGTGTGCCAGACCCTGAGAAATCCACCTTGCCAGTATCCCACTTCCGTGACTCATACCCTGCGCAGCCGCACTACCCCTGCTTCCTACACACAGCCCCAATCTCCTGCGACTCATTACTGCGCTATCCCTGCTCCCTGCACACAGCCCCAAATCCTCTGCGACTCATCCTTGCACTGCCGGTGCACTGCCTCTGCACTGCCCCCCAACTCTCCCGATCCTTGTGCCGACCCTCCCTTCGTCATTCCGTCGCGAGCCGTGACAGATTTTCTATATAAACGGGCCGTTGCCCCTCTGTATTTAGTTCTTCACGCAACAACTTGTTAATTCAATCACTGTTACCTCTGTCCTTGCCTCGGCTGCCGTCTGCACCTTAGTCCTTGTCCCTGCCTCTGTTCTCAGTTGCCGTCTGCACTGAGCCCTGCCTTGCCTTGTCCTCCGAACCTGTCTTGCCTCTGGCAAACCCAGTACCCGATCACCCGCCCAACTTCGCTACCTGGAGCCTTGCTCGACCGTGCAGTTACAGCGCCCATAGGACTTTTTGTTTCTCCTGATGTAGAAATCCTAAGCATAAAGTTGTCGGCGAGAGGAGGAGGGCATGGTGGGTCGATGTCATGGGGAAGTTGGAAATACACTCAGTGAGCTGGGCACAACAATTACTACTCGGAGGCCAGTGCTGGATGAGCATAAGGCTGATATAAGAATTTCCGCGTCTTGCGGTCTGATTTTCACATATGCTCTACGTAGTGTGATCCCTCTATGTGGTGTTGACGAGTGATGGAGGAGCCGTCGGCGGAAGGAAGCGAATGTGGTTAGTTGGGAGCACCAACGTTGGCGGGGCCAGCGAGCCGTCTGCTATCTTAGTCATCCGCTTCTATCTTCTTCTTTCTCTCTTATCATCTACAGAATAGACGATCAACCTCTACATCCTCTCCCTCCTTGTGTGTTCTCCTTCTCTCGACCTACTTCCAGGCGAGGCATTAGCAAAAGAGCCCTCGCAAACCGGATTCCCTTTCACCCTCGCGATGACAGCCGGTCGCGGTCCCTCGGTCTGCTACAGTCGCTGCCAAGCTCACGATCTCACCTCAAGTTCCCACGCGCCTTGAGTGGGTTCCCCGCTACCTCAGCAACATAATCATCGCGGATGTCACACCTAGTGAGCTTGCATTTTACCTACGGAGACGTGGATATAGTTAAAGATCCAATTGAGCTGACTCCTGGTTAGGACATCCACGGTTGCACTGTTGCAGTCGCCGGAAAACGGAGGAGAGTGATACAGCAGGCAGCGATCGCCGATGCGTCGAGTTCAGACTGACGGAACGGACACCGCGTCATCGCCCGGCGGAATCTAGCACGGCCCTCGTTTTCCGATTTCTCGCTGGCCGTGATTGCACTTCAGCCGGCAACCGTGATGCCAGTACAGATGTGGTGCAGCTTTGAATGTTTCCATTACGACACACTCGTTTTCAAGCGATTGGGAACTTCGACTCTTCCCCACTACGACACACTCGTTTTCGGTCGATTAGGAGCTCTGAACTGTCTTTCGTCTCCCCCGGGTGTGAGATTGCAACTCCAGCTGACAACCATGATTCTAATACAGCTGTGATTTAGCTTTGACTGTTCCCACTACGACACACTCGTTTTTAGTTGATTAGGCGCCCTGGAGCGCTCACCTGTCTTTCGCTTCCCCTCGGCTGCGAATTCGTCGCTATGGCCTAACTAGTTTTCAGTTGCTTTCCTCCGCTCAAAGGTATCAAACACACGGCTTTAAGAAACCCCCCCCATGGTGTTGACAGAGCTGACTGAGATCAACGACGTTAGTAGAGTTTTGGTGGTGACGTCGAGGGAAGGAGCCGAGGGATTGGAGGTGGGTACATACGCTTGCTGGGCACCGTGATCACGAAAGATCTCTCGGTCGGGCGGAAGGGAGTACATAAAATATCCGGGTGCAAAAGTGGGGCAGTTGCACCTTTTTGACAAAAGAAAACAGGAAACCGCGGTATTGAGGATGCCTACTCGGCCAGCATTTTCCCGAGCGTCGTGCGCAACACAGTACCCCGGTGTCCGATCCCGAAATCCGGTTCGGCCCAAGACACTATCAATTAGACATCCCGGCCCATCCATCCCCGCAAACGCATGGTGCCTACAGCCTACAGCAATATATCTTGGAACAGAAAACAGGCCTCGGTCAATTTCTCCCCAAACCGAGATCTAGATTGCGCTTGCCGTATATAACGTGTTCACCGCGCCCCCTTCGTGCATCTTGGTCCAACCCCGTCCCAGAAGTCTGGCAACAATGCAGTTCCTCCGTCTCCTTCTCCTCCCGGTCCTTGCGCTCACCGCCGCCGCCGCAGCGCCCCGTCGTGCTTGCCAGAAAGCGATCTTCGTCCTCAGTGGCGATTCCACCACGGCCCCCCAGTCCGCGGGCGGCGGCGGCTGGGGCAACGGCTTCAAGAACACGACTCTGCTCGCGCCCAGCTTCGCCGAGAACCACGCAGTGAACGGACGGTCAACCCAGAGCGTCCTCGCGAACGGTGAATGGGCAGGTGTCTTGGACGCTGTGACGAAATACAAAAGCCAAGGGAGCGTTTATGTCACCATCCAGTTTGGGCACAACGATCAGAAGTTAGTGAATTTCACGGGGCAGTTCGAGGTGAACCTTAAGAGGATGGTCGGGGATGTGAAGACGGCGGGCGGTGTACCGGTACGATTATCTCCCTGCTGGGCGTGAGTGGATTAAAGCTGATGGATGGATAGATTCTCGTCACCCCCCTCGCCCGCCGCACTTACACCGACGGTGTGCTTACGGACAAACTTGCGGATTGGGCGACGATCACCCTCTCGGTAGCCAAGCAGACGAAGACGCATAAAATCGATTTGCTGAAGGAGAGCATGCGGTACCTTACCGCCATCGGCGAAGCGAACGCGCGGAAGTTCGATCTGGTAGCCGATGATCGCACACATCTAAATGATGCGGGGAGCGTTGTGTTTGGGCGCATGGTCAGCGACCTCCTAGTCGCGGAGATGGGAGAGCCGGTGAGATGTGTTACGAAGGCGGACAAGGAGCTTAGTAAGAAGATTAAGGACGGGGTGATGGCGATTTAGACAGGGCTGTATAAGTACTAAGGAATAAAAAAAATAGAAACAACGGTGTTGCTTCGGTGAGAAGGTACTTACCCCGAAGTCCTGGCCGTAAGCGATGGTCAAGCTTTCCCACGCGAGATCTGCATTTCCCCGCATCCCACATTCCTATATTAGCCGGAACCGGAAATTTCGGGATCGGGGGTGGTGAAGGCCGGTGCCACGCTATTTCCGCAACGGCCAGGCACAGGAATATCTGCGAGCCGAGGATGTTGTAGACACTACATAGAGGCAAAATTTGCGGTCACATGGTTGACCTCAATCCGTGCTCGGTGTGCGGACTGAGGGATAACAAAAGAATGTACACGTTAGTACGCGAATTTTAACATGGATAAGGTCCGTAACTTCTCCTACAGGTAAATACGATCTAAAAAACGAGGGAAAGAAAACACCCATTGATCATTGCGTAACTCGTAGGTACAAGAAATTGCGGTACAACAGAACAACAATCCAGGAAAGTGCGCTGAAAACGCGCGAACCGTCGAGGGTAAAAAGGTGAAACACAGAAAAGAAAGAAGGGCTTGAAAACCGAAACAGAGTAAAAAACGGAATCAATGAAAACCGTCAGGGTGTAGTGAGCTGTGACAGTGTGGATCAACAGAAGGAAGAAACAGTGGTAACCTCAAAAAAAAAAATCAGACATATGACAAAGCACGACGAGAAGATGGAAACTTACAGAATCTTGGAGGAGTTGCAGGCGCGTCTCCTTTTTTTTCGCAAGTTTAATGATTGAGTTCAATCTTCGGCGGGGAATGAGCGGTGTGGTCTCTGGTTTCTTCGGTCTCTGGCTGGAAGATCGGTGTCTCTAGCTGGAAGACCCTTTTTCCCTCTGCGATGCTTCTTCGGTCAGTTCTCCAGAACCGCAGGCTCCTCCAACTCCCCTCCTTCATCCCCAGCCTCCCGCACGTACTCTTGCTCCTGAAGTTCCTCCAACCTCTGTCTTTGCATCCTGGCCGCTACGTGTTCCGCCGTACATTCCGCATTCTTCATGAGATGCTGGGAGTAGGAGACATAGTCGCCAAGGTAATGACCGCAGTAGACACACTTCATCCTGTCGCCGCTACCTTGGTGGTGATTCATGTTTTTGAATCCGACCTCGTCATCACGCTCGCAAAGGTACGTGCAGGGCTCCTTCTCGAAATGCACTAGAAAGTCGCAAGGAGTGGGAAAGCCTCCTCCGCAACCTCCGCAGATGCGGCGGTTGGGATGCAACGATAGGCATCCTTCTTCAGTTAATCGTTGCTTCTTTGCAAAGACGTATCGTCGTCACTCTCGCCGAGGAAATGCTCGATAGCCTCCGGGAGAAAGTGTCGCAGTGGCGTCCCTTCCGCAAACATCTCACGCAGGTAGTCGTGCACGTATCCTACGAAGTTCGGCTGCTCGAACTTAAGACGGATCAGGATCTCCTTGTTCTTCGACCGACCAACGCGGCATTGTTTGAGGATCGTTTGCCGCATTGATTGGTAGGCGATGTCCCGCGGTCTCCCCAGAGCCTCTGACGCACCTTCGACCACCACGAAGGTTATCGTGCCCTGTTCAGGCGCTGCAGAGAAACCACGCGGCGATTGAAAGATCATGTGCCACTCATTTTGAATGCGGAGCACGAAACGCTCGTCGCGCGGATCGAGGGCGCTAAATACTATTCTGAGACGGTCGGGAGTTCTGTCGCCAGGGGCATTCTTGAAGGCGCACCAGAGATATCCGAAGACGATTTCTTCTTGTGATTCTTCCTCATCGCATGTACGTGTGGCGGATGGGGCATCCTCCTTGAGACGACGTCCGGGTGTCTCGAAGGTGATCCAACGCTTTGCTGGCGGGTCCGACTCGTAATCCACTATCGAGAACGTGGTGAACATGCCAGAAAATTGGTCGCGATCAATCCCAGATTCCTTGAGACCTTGGCCGACTATGACGCCTGACTTCTTGAGTGAGGGCAGATCATCGGATGGCGGTGGACATGGAAAGATGCTTCCAAGGCGTCAGTAAAGCAATACGACACCACTCCAGGTAGTTATTAGCTAGCATCCGCCGTCTCTACTCTCTGTACTGGTCTGGAACAATCCATTGGAGGTTGCACTATACTTACCAGTGTCTCGTTACCCATCTTGATTCCTGAGATCTCAGATGTGGATTGGGAATGCGGGTGGTGGATGTTCCGTTTGATTGATGATGGTGGGGGAAATTAGAAGGATTGTTGATGGTATTGTGGGGGAAAGGAGGAGGATGGTTGATGGTATGGAGGGGGAAAGGAGGAGGAGGAAGTGCGATGATTAAATAAGTATTTCGACCTCACTGTTGATCATCGCGATAACAAACGATATACCTAACTTGGTAACGTAGATGTTATCGATCCGATAGGCAACATCTGCGTGCCCTGGAACTGGGGCAGCAGTTGCTTGTAGTCACACTGGGCCTAGCAAACAATTCCTCGTATGGTGCAAATCCGGCGGCTCCAAAGCGTCGCAATACGTCCTCCACCGTCACGCAGCAATATCCAGGGAAAGGTTCTGCCTTTCCCGGGGCGGTCCCATGACTCTGTGTGCGGAATAACCAGACATATACGCAGCTGCTGCACCGCTTGATACTCTTACAGAGGGCTGTCAAAAACCATCAATCAGCCCCGTCTTTCGACTACAGCTTCAAAATTAATCGGTCAAGTCAGTCAGTGTTACCAGTAGCCGGTGAATTGGTGATGTGTAGCTTCGCAGTATGTTTTACTGCTTCCACGCAATCACAGGAGTCACTCGCAGTTTACTTACCCATATGCGATGACCCCACAACAATAATTCCATTCGTATCCCATCCTGCCTAGTCACTATTGACCACCATCCTCTCCGACAATCCCCAAATCTCCCATCGTCTCCAATGAAACCTTAATCGGTCAGAAGAAGGATAGGAACGCCATGAACCAACTCCGACGACAGTAGCAGGGCAGATGTGACTTTCACCGACAAACCACCGCAAGGTCATGTCAGCCTGCGTCTAGTCAGTGGCGATGCGCAGATCGGAGCTCTGGTCGCGAGGAGATGGCACAGCAGCCACGGACACCATCGGAAAAGGCGACGACCTTCGGAATATCCTCAACCAGGAAGTTAGGGCGGCCACAGGCAGTTTCAGGATCATCAACCAAGGCATCCTCGAGCTGAATCCGGACTGCGACCGGCAGCAGCACAACTCAACAACAGCGGCATACCTCTCAGACTCCTCAGCCATCAGCAATGTTCAAGGAAACCGACCCAGGACCACCTGGTCGAAGCACGGGCTGCACCGAGCATGGCTGGCTTCCAGCACCGAGCAGATATCCTGAGGAAACAGGACGTACTCCATACTACCGAAGCATCGCTTTGAGGGTCGCAGGGAGGGAGGGGATGGATCTACGCGGTACCGGACGCCTTAATCGTGCATGGTTGGCCGCAACGAGGTGTTTTGTATTCCGATTTCCGAACGCTACTGGATCCTTCCATGTACGCCCGCGATGTACGGAGGCGGGAAGACACGACCTACGAGGTATTCGGACAGCCACCCTACTGGTACCACGCATCCTGTCCGAATAGCCATCCTGTCCGATTACTCAGCTATCCAGTCCGAATACCAATCTTTTCCGATTACCCAGCCTGTCCGATTACCCAGCCTGTCCGATTACCCAGCCTGTCCGATTACCCAACCTGTCCGATTACCCAGCCTGTCCGATTACCCAGCCATCTTGTCCGAATAGCAATCCTGTCCGAATAGCCATGCGCTCATATACTGGTAGTAGATACACCTATTACTTCCTTTAGGTATTCATAAGGACGGGATGAATCACTTCGAGGCCAGAAGCTATGTTGGTAGCGTGACTGGATCCATCATCTCCGTGAATCCTTCAACGAGCCGAGTGATCGCAGAAGCATCCGGCACTCCCTGTCAGGTTGTCGTCTCATGTCAACGTACGGTATGACGATAGGAAAGGTTACGAACTTACAATAAAATCACTATGGCTATGGCTATGACTACAGCTAGAAGTCTGAAAGCGTCGGTACGAATGGTTCCATTTTTTCGAGGTGCAGTAGGTACCTGGTAGGTACCTGCCCAGTGCCCACCGGAGCGGGTTACTTCCAGACACTTACGACATGTGGTAGTGGAGTAGAAGATGGTTGTTCTACAGTGGATAGAACTGGCTGATGATGGGATCGGCGTAATAGGTAGACGTGTTCCATCTCTTCATCCACGAGCTACCTACCTGATACCACCAGACAGCACCGGAGGTTCTCACAGTCACGACGATGGGCCACGAATTCATGATTAGCAAACTATGTACTTTCTGGATGCTATAGTGAGTTTACTTCGAGCCGGACTCGAGACCAGGCAGAATTGACAATTTCCGTCGTTTTATTCCATAAGTACACACATCCCCCCCTACGTAGCCATAACCCCATCCCTAATCGCAGCACTAAGCGTCTCATTCCTGTTCGTGACACACCTGACGGGCTCTCCCAACTCCGCACCGAGGAGATCGCTAACCAAGCGGGAAAACACCACAGCTCCCACAGCGTTCAGGTGCGTTTTATCGCCGGCGGCCAGATCGAACGTGCGCGCGTTCGCCTCGCCGATCGCAGCAAGGTACCGCATGCTCTCCTTCAAAAGCTCGATCTTGTGCGTCCCCGTCTCTGCCGCTACCGATAGCGCGATCGCGGCCCAGTCGCCGAGGAGATCGGTGAGGACGCCGCCGGACCACGTGCGCCGCGCGAGAGGCGTCACCAGAACCTATCACTCCCACGTCAATTCCGATCACTCTCGGGCAGCAAGGCCAGAAGAAAGGACAGATCCTACCGGCACCCCTCCGGCCGCCTTAACATCGTTGACCATGCGCCTGAGATTAACCTCGAACTGCGCGGTAAAGTTCGCGATTTTCTGATCGTTATGTCCGAACTGTATGGTGACATAGACATTTCCCTGGGCCTTATAGTCCTCGACGGCGTCCAGGACTGCGGCCCACTCGCCGTTCGCGAGCACGCTCTGTGTCGACCGTCCGCCCACAGCGTGGTTCTCGCCGAAGCTCGGCGGTAGCAGAGTCGTCGCGTTGAAGCTGTCGCCCCACCCGCCACCTGGCGCCGTTGTGGAATCGCCGCTGAGGACGAAGATCGCCTTTGAGCAGGCGCGGCGTGCGGAGGCTGCCGAGGCGCCGGTGAGTAGGAGGATTGGGAAGAGGAGGTGGTGGAGGAGTTGCATTGTTGCTGGAGTGATGCTGAAACGGTTGGAGCTTGGGGACTATGATGCACAATTGGGCGCGGCGGTGATCATGTTATATACGGAAAATGCACTCTACATCTCGGTTTGTGGGGAAATTTACCGAGGCTTGTTTTTTGTTTCCTGCAAGCTGTAGGCTGTCACGGTGATGACCGTTTTTGTTTTCTTCCATGGCATGTTCACAGTTCCTTCCGTCCGCTGGATCGCATCGCACGTGGCCCCCCGCATCGATCGGCTCCCCTCACTCAGGCACCGTGGTCCGTGTAGGCAGTAGGCTGTATGTAGGCTGTATGTAGGCTGCAGGTTGTGGGGTACCTAGATGGCGCTGGGATGTTTATCGATAGTAACAATATCATACCTACAGGCTGCCTCCAGCCGAACCGGATAGAAGGATCGCACGGCGGGATACTATATTACCCGCGACTGCTCGGGGAAATTCTGGCCGAACGGGGCGTCTTCTCGAACCATTTCGCAACCCATTTCTTGGGTCATGGGTTTCCGATTCCGCGGTGCAGAGTTCGTCACTGGATAACTGGGTCGCTGGCCTATCAACACCGAGTGATCTGTGATGGGGGAGATACGTCACTTTGCATGACGAGGAACAAAACAGGGGAACTCAGCAGAGGACTTGCATTCATCGGCTCACCTTGATGAGTACGGACCGTACGGTATACATCTCCATGTGCTCTCCATGATAACTGGAATCCCGGAAAGACAGCCCGCCTAGTGCCTACAGCGGGCCCAACCTCCACTATGGATCTCCCCGCTTCAGCGCAGCACGACTCACGAGCAGCCAACCGCTTGGAGCTTCACGTCCTCCCGCAAACTTAAGTCGAATAGTCGACCAACCGTTTTATCACCACCCGCAGCCGCCTCGCCGCCTCCCGAGACCAGTTCGTAACCGCAACCACAGCCTTCACCAGCTGACGTACATCCCCGCGCATCTCCTGCAGTATAGAGAGCACCAGGTACCCTACATCTGCCGCGAGCTCGGCGAAAACGATGAGAACTGGGTGTACCCGTGACCCAATAGGTGAATACTTGCGATTCGCCGCTCCAGCTCGGCGCCGCCGGGAGTTGGGTGGTCGTGGAGGACGGCGTGGGCGACTGCCTACGTTGAGAGAGCTCCGGCAAACGTCGATGAGAGCCATGAGGTGCTGGAAGAATCCCGCTGGGACCGGAGCGGTGGGGACGGGGTTGGCCATGGTGGAGGTTTTTAGAAATCTTGGTCGGTGGATTGGGGAGTGCTGTTGGAAGTGCTGCTGGCTGCTGGAAGTGCTCTTGTAAGTGCTGTTGGGAGTGCAGGTTAACGGGTGGACATTGGATGGAATACTCCTCCATGTACATACCATGTGTATATTCTCTTTCGGTGGGCACGTGCACCGATGGCGAGATGAAAGAACAAGTAACTCCGACGAGAAAATTCGAGATGTATCGAGTTGAGCACGGTGTATATGTCTGGACGAAGACCAATACCGGCCATCAATAGAGACCTTTGGTTACACACAATTGTGCCTGCTTCCCGTCGGGGCCCGCTGCAGGTACCCGTTCCTTCTGTTGCTCTAGCTCCGTCGGCCCAGTTAGCTTGAGCCACACTCCTACGCAGCAGCCACGCTCGTTTCGTCGATTCCATCCGTTTGTTTGTCTCTAACCTTTCGACTTCACATCGTTCACTGTCCATACCTTCACGCTCCCTTCGTCCTCGCTCTCTGCTGGAAACAACACTCCCTTCATCATCGATCCCTGTCCAAACCTTCACATTCCCTTCCGTCCTCCCTCTCCATCGAACACAACACTCCAGCTTCACTAGTCACTACAATCACTCCCTCCACCGCCCCCACCGCATCATGTCCTCGCAGCCGCAGCCGCCTCCCAGCCTCATCAGCACACTCCTCCACAGCAGCATCCGCCTGCACCGGTCACGGTACAACCTCCCCAGCCTCGTTCTCGTGGTCCTAATCACTTCTGGGTGCATCTCGACTCTCCTCGCGATCCTCCTCGTTTCACCCTCGCCAGTCCCCCAGCACCGGCACCGCGTAATCGCCTTCCTCCCGTTCAGCGTAATAATCTTCACCTGCTGGTGGCTGCTCTGGAGCTTCCGCACGCCCGTCATTGGCGACGTCTCCGACGACGCCGAGGGCGGTGCACACACACACGCACACGCACACGCACGCGCGGATAAGCGCGGGCCGACGTGGCGCCGCCACCCGCCGCCGACGACGACGCCGCCGCAGGTCGTCACCCTGCCCGCGGCGATTGCGGGGCGCCATGGGCGCGGGAGGGATAGTGCTGGCATGAGGCTTGTGGTGCCGTCGGTTAGGTCCAGGAGTGGGTCTGGGAGCACGGATGCCACGGTCGTGGGCGTGGGGCTGTCCAGGGAGACGACGAGGACCGGCGGCGGGGCGGGACTGTCCAGGGAGACGACGAGGACTGGCGGCGGGGCGGGACTGTCCAGGGAGACGACGAGGAGCCAGAGGGAGCAGATGCTCGGAAGAGTCGTGGTCAATGGGCTGAAGAGAGGCGGGAGCACGGCGAGTAGGAATACTACCGCGTCGGCGAAGGAGCGGCTGGAGGTTAATACCGGTGGCCTGAGCAGGACTATGTCCACGCGCAGTGATGCGCCGGGGTTGCCGTAGGTACTTGGCTAAGCGTTTGTGACACTGTTCCGTGACGCTGTTTGTCAATTGCGGATTGCGGGTTGGTTGGCTGGCTGGTTGCGTACTTTTCTATATCGTGTGCTCGGCGTTGCGTTGGTATTGGTGTTGGCGTTGGCGTTGGCGTTGGCGTTCGGTGGTATTAACTGATGGGCATTGGGGAGTCGCGAGCGTACGCATGGCTTGTTTGTTTGTGTGTTGGTCCTGCGGTGAGTGAATTCACATCTTCTAGCGATATTAATCATGCCGTTTCGTAAGATTCGGAATCGAAACATCTCACGTAGTACCTATCACTCGTTGTCGCGATGGAACGGCTTCGGTCCGGTATGTGGCTGTAGCTGTGACTGTGTATTATATCACTATCTACCTACCCGAACTACCAGCGGAGATCATGATGTAGAGAATCGAGAATGGCTACAAGACCAGTAGTAAGTACAGTTAATTCGCACCTCCACAGGATATATCACGGGCACACGCAATGCCCTTCTTGTATGTAGACGATCCTGATTATTTCTTCAGCCGAGCCCGCAAGTATACGGATACATCGTGAGAGCTCTTCTGGTGCAGTCGTAGATGCCAGCTGATTTCAATTGATGGAGTTTGACGACAGATTTTGATATCCGAGTGAGCGTATATGTCGCGGTATATTTCCGGGGCAATGGCGAGGCTGGGGGGAACAAGCAGCGAGTGGATTGGCACAATCCATATCTACTTCCATCATAATGTGAAGTTATAATTTGCTCTAAGTATTTGCAGATTCAGACCCGAACAAACTCCAGACTCCAATACGTACGGGATAACTGCAGGCAGGACAGGTGTCTGTTCGGACCTAGGGGTTTTCTAGGTACTCCACCGATCCATCCGAAGCCGTATGTACTTTACATACCAATCTACAAAGCATAGGAATTTTTCTGAGGATGGTCCGGCCAACAAGCAGATCAGAACTATTCATGACCTGGCTGGTCTGCTGTCCGCTGGGCCGGCCCATCTAAAGATGGGAAAATCTGCCGTGTAGGCTAGCACATATATAAGGTATCCATACTTAGTACACGGACCGTGGACGGTGACGCTGGCCGCTGGCGGACGGCTGGAACTTGGCGTAACTGTTTCTGTACCTACTCTACATATATCTGTATCTGTATGCATTTGTGCGCGTGCGCAAGATAGCCTGGGGTTGTAGCCATCTCCGCCACCTCCGCCATCTCCGCCGTGTGAGCCGGAAATTGTGGCAGTCGGAGTCGGGGCAGTCGGAGCCCGCAGGGGACGGGTGAGTCGTGGGGGACGGAGAAGCAACCGCGCGTCGAGCAGCCAAGTAAGCAAGTATGCAAGTACGCAAGTATGGCAATCCCGAGCCCCATGTAGGTACTCTATACGATGTGCGTTGTGCGCAAAATGTCCCCGACCCCCGCCCCCGCCCCCTCTGTCTGTGCTCTGTCTGTGCTCTGTGCGCAGAGACTCCGAGACCGCGAGACTGCGCATTCTCTTGTTTCATATGTACATCTATCTTTCTGTCTGTCCGTCAGTCCTTCTTGGCACCTTTTCCACCCCCAAAAGCGCGCCGGCGGCGCGCCGGATGCCGTTGCTGTGCTGTGCTGCGCTGGTATCTATCGGTGTGCTGCATCTCTTGCTGCATCTCGTGATGGATCGAGGCGGCAGGTCAGGGTAAATATGCGGGTCACAACGTCACAGGTAGCGGGATGCGGTGGGTGTGCGCACCACACCGTGTTGTCGGCCTCAGGTTTTTTTTCTGTTAGGATGGATGAGATAGATAGGACGGATGGGATGGATGGGATGGATGGGATGGATGGGATGGATGGGATGGATGGGATGGATGGGATGGATACTGTAGATGTTCGCTTCAACTTCGCTTCTTCGCTATGAACCGTAGCGTCACTTGCGTCTTGCGGTGGCAAACCATAAGTTAAGTTAAGAAGGCCCACAACCTAATACACATCTCGTCTATGGGGAAACTCTGGAAATGAATAGATAGATATAGATATTCGCTACGAACCGACGAACCGTGGCGTCACTTGAGTCGCGAGTGGCAAACCATAAGTTAATTTAAGCAGAGACACAATACATAGACTACCGGTAGGGAAAACTCACATTCGAGACAGGTCGTGAACATGGTACATACTACGGTAAATACATAGACTACAAACCTGTAGAGTAGCGATGCTGACCATTTTGCCCATTGCCCATGCCCATGCCACCATGGTGGGGAATGCGGATCTGCGTACAGGGATCGAGGGTGGTTATGTGACTCACCTCCCCAGCTACTCACCTCCATGGTATTCAGGTACTCTACTCAGGTACTCACTCCAAACTACGACTACGACTACGAGTCTACGAGTCTACGATGGATGTGGAGATGACGATGGATACAAAGTACGAAAAGAAAGACAGAAAGACAAAAAAGAATGGAAGACACTACCACCATAAGACGATTGAGTTCTACTAGTATTCGATGCCATCTCATTGAATGCTCGGGGTTGCCAATAGGTAGCGTTCTACGGCACAGGAAAAGAAATATCCATCTCGATTCTCGAGAAATAGAGTAGGTGCGGATCTGGGCTCTGCAAGACTGCAATGCAAACCATCACGATCGCGACTGGTCACTGCACTGGTCACTGCTTGTGCGTGTACCTATGTGTGTGTGTGCATGTCAAGTACCAAGTAGGCATAGAATATATTGTAGATTTTAAGAGTGAAGGAAAAAGTAATCGAACCGACAAAAGAAACCATCCACCACCCATAGCAACCCGCACAAGGAGACTCCAAAGGAAGAAGGAAGGAACATTGCTCAGAGCACCGACCACATCCATCCCCGCGTCCATGCCCCGTCTGGATACTTTCCCCGGACCGGAGAAAAGCAACATCAGAAAAGCCTAACAATATAAGTAGGTACAAAAAACAGACCCAGATCCTGCTACCAACCAACACCCGTAGAAACAAACAGACATGAACAAGAGTATGATAAAAGAAAAGCAAGCCCCACTCGACATCCAGCCGGCCGGTGCTTGGCCGAGATGTGCGGTTGCGGTTGTGATCGTAGTCCGTCGGTGTCATCGCCGTCGCCGTCGTCAGTCGTCGATGCGCCAAAGATGGCGGGCCTCGGAAGTCGGAAATCGGAAGTCGGGAGTCGGGGAGTTCGTCGCCGGTAATCAGCTCGCATGGTTGTTGGAGCTGGATGTTCGCCCGTCGGTCGGAGTAAAGAGGAGTTTAGGGAGGAGTGGTGTTTATACATGCGCAGCGCGTCGCATACTGTCGTCGGATCGGCTCACTTGTGGCCGAACATGCCGTATGGCGCCGGAGGCAGATCCGGGGTCGGAATGCGCGGGGGCTGCGGCCGCGAGGGGGGGGTCGACGGGGCAGGCATTGCGATGGGGTTGCGGTGGTGGTTGTAGTGGCAGTGGTGGTAGAGTAACAGCAGTGGCAGCAGAGGTAGCAGAGGTAGCAGTGGCAGCAGTGATAGTGCCAGTGGGAGCTTCGGTGATGATGATACGATGCGATGCAAGGGTGATCCTTAGTGGAAGCGGATGTTGCTGTTGCTTTGGTATTGAGAACTCGTGTTGGTATGAGGAGTGGTGGTAGTTGATGTCTTGCGATCAGGTATGAGCGAACGCGGGATCTTATGTAGGAGTAGGAGCTGGAGTAGGTAGGTGTAGGTGTAGCTGGATTGCGATCTGATCTGCTGAGGAAGGTGGAGTGAAGAATGGATCTCGAAACGGTGGTTTCGGGTGACTCTTATATCATACCGGTTTCCGCTGGACGAGGAGACGGACACCCGTGCGCCCTCTCCCTCCGCCGGGGAGAGGGAGGGAGGAGAGGGAGGAGGAGGGTGGTGCTGCGGTCTTGAGTAACGGCCGGCCGCTGAGCCGTGCTAGAGAGTGTGTGCAATGCGAGTCTTGCGGGTCTTGCGAGTCTTGCGACCCTTCGCTCCCTTCCGCTCATCGCGTCGCTCGGCAGGGCTCCAGCTAGTGGCTAGTAGCTTTTGCGTCACAGCGGGTCCCTGGCCCTAGCTGTTACGGCAGGCAGGGTGGGGGGAGGGGAGGGGAGGGAGGGAGGGGAGAGGAGGGAGGGAGGGGAGAGGAGGGAGGGGAGGGGAGGGGAGGGAAGGGGAGGGGAGGGGAGGGAAGGGGAGGGGAGGGGAAGGGAGTCGGAGGGAGCCATGGCCTCGCTCGTTCGGCGGTGCGGAATCAGGCTTAGAGGCTTAGAGCAGACGGAGCGGAAAACCCCCACGGGACGGGTAGGCGGGTGGTGGTGGGTGACGGGTTGTCTGCGGCGGTGGTGGTGGTCATGGTCGTGGGTGAGTGAGTGCGTGTATGAGTATTGTGTGAGCGTCGGGGCGATGAGGGAGGGGAGGGAGGAACATCGAGGCTGCCAGGGAGTCATACCTGAGTAGGCGGAATTACCTGAGCATCATTAGCAGAGTTTCGGTGAGACCCAATGAAGGAGCCAGCAAATTAGGCAGAGCTGACTGGACCGGCTGGCATCCCTGTTCCTGCTCGGGTCTAGCCAGTTCGGACTGGCGGACCAATCAGCAGCGTGCTTCAAGAGAGCAGCACAGCCCCAACGCGCGGAGAGAAGAAAAAAAGAAAAAAGAATGAGCCATCCGACGCGAAATCACGGGAACTCGCGGAGAGAAGAAAAAAAGAAAAAAGAACGAGCCATCCGACGCGAAATCACGGGAACTCGCGTACAGTAGTTTGCTAATATCGTGACTCCTCGCGGAAAGTGGGGGGATTCCGGCCGTGGCAGAAGATAATAAGAAGGGGGCTGGCCACTCGCGCGATTTTCGCGATGAGCAAAGTCGCGTCTTCCCAGGCCACCAGCAATTCCTCTGGGTGGACACATAGTTCGGACACGCCCTCCGCTCACGCGCAAACGAAACGAACTCGCTCAATTCACTGCCCCTCAACGCGTCTTCCCGGGCCGACACGGAAATGAGGTGGTTGGGGGTACTCGGATACGGAATCGTACGTGTGGAAGCGTGTCATTTTCGCGCCAAAAGCTAACGTACGCGTGGCGGCTCAGCTAGTTTGTGTGTTCTCATGAGTCGATACTCAGAATCTAGAGTAGTACACGAGGAAATCCCCCACTATCGGCAGATTTCGCGGAGACGGCGGAAACGGTGCTGAGGCAGCCCGACAGACGTCACGACTCACGACGGTGGATGTGGCTTTATTTTTTTATTTTTTTATTTTTTTAAGTCACAGGAGGAGCGGGGGAGGGGGGAAAGTTTACTCTACAGCGGATTCGAACCGCACCGAAGCGAAGCGAAGCTGTCAAACCCGAGAGCGCGCGCGAGGGATCGATTGATTGATTGATTCGCACCGCCGACTCTCGAGAAGCAGAAGCAGAAGCAGTTGGAGGACCCTGTACAATGCTCCCATTTCGCGGAGGAAACACCCACCGCGCCGCGCGCTGGCCGACTGGCTATCAATCGAATCGCGAACCCCCGAGCCTCGTCTCGTCTCGCCTCGCGATGAAACAACGAGTCAACGACCGCGCCCCAGGGGGCCACCCGGGCCACCCCCGGTTTCCGGCGAAGACGAGGAGCACGGGGAACACGAGGGTCTCGTGCCTAGCGGACGAAACAACCAGCCGCGACATTGACGTCGACGTCCACGGTGGCAGTGACAATGACTGACAGTGACTGGAAGTTTTTAGATGCATGTTTACTCCACGTGTTGCAACTTGCGCATGTCACGTCGCATCCCGCACCGCGTCGCAGTGCATGTGCGCAAGGTACTCTGCGTCTGCGTCTGCGCAACTTCACGAATCACTTCAACGGACTGCTATGTGTGGTAGAGTACAAAGTGCTTCTTGGTTAACCACATCCGCACGGGGGTTTCAGGCAGCCGACGATTCACACCGGCGTCGAATCCGCGCCGATATGATAACTGCCAACTGCGCAGAAGCGCGCAAGAGCACTGGGGAGACGATGGGCACTCTGGATCTCCGGTGAGGTGAGGCCCAGTACCAGACGAAACAGTAATCAGAGTACTCTATCACACCCAGGACAGGCCAGTCATCATCCATAACTACGGCCGCTACCGTCTCCGCAACCCTAACCCACGCTCTCCCCCACTCCTCCGCCTCCGCTCCGCCTCCGCCTCCTCCTCCTCCTCCTCCGCCTCCTCCTCCGCCTCCTCGCCAACGTGCTATGTATCCCTCAACGTCAGCGAATTCACCTTTTTTTTCCAGTCAGCACTGGCAGCACTGGCATAAGGCGTCGGATTGGAACCCTATCGTCGCCTAGTTACTAGCAGATAGCCTAAGCCCTGACAAGCAGAGAACATCTGGATTCTGAACAGCCTTGGCGACGGGCGTCATGTTAGCGAACAAACTGCCGGGCGCCGTGCGCGACTCGCTCGTCGAAAGAGAGCGAGAGAGAAAGAGAAAGAGAGAGAGAAAGAGAGAGAGAGAAAGAGAGAGAGAAAGAGAGAGAGAAAGAGAGGTGCAAGACGTACCCCAGGTACGCGAGGTGTCCACGAGGTGTCCACGAGGTGTCCACGAGGTGTCTACGTAGTTCTCGCAGCTTCCTTTCGAACCCGTCGAAAGAATCAAAGTCCAAGCCATGCCGACGAGTTTCGAAAACGTCGTTACGCGCCGGAGACGATTGAGTCACGCTCCCTCCCTCTAAAGTTGAGTACTGTACTCAGCACTCTACGAACTGCCGCAGCTCGCAGTCGCAGTCGCAGATTATTTTGTTCGTAAGCTCGCCTCGCATGAGCATCACCGTCGTGGCTATACAGCATACTTTGTCCCGTGCAGTTACAGTCATCCATTCCCTCGAGTTCAGTGAGAGCGATGCGTGCGATGCGAGCGGAAGAGGCCGGGCAGACAGCTCCCAGCTCCCTACATAGAGATAAGTAGAGTGGAGTACCTACGTCGGTGTTTCCAGAGTATGCAACTCAAGTACCACCGCCCCGCCCGGTCAGTCAGTCAGTCGGTCGGTTGGCGGCAGCCAGACCGTCGCCAGACCGTCTCCGATGTCATCAACGCCGTCAATATCGTCAATGTCGTCAACGCCGTCAATATCGTCAATGTCGTCAACGCCGTCAATATCGTCAATGTCGTCAACAACCGTTGATCCTAACGTCTAGACGTCCAGAATACGTTTCCCCTCACGGCTCACGAGCGAACGAAGAAGGCTCATGATGAAAGATATGGTACGATACTGACGTTTCCTTTAACTAGCGCGATGTTTGGTTACCGTACTCGTAGAGGATGATCCTGCGCGGCTGCCTAAGTAGGCTGGCAGCTGGCTTGGTGGTTGGCGAAAGGCGGTGAGAAGACTACCGTTACCGTACCGTTGAGTCCTGCCTACTCTACATACGTCACGAACGCGAAAGTACGGCACCTATTGCCAACTTCATTCAGCCCCCAACGGCCAAATCGTGATGTCCGGCGGGGAAGAAGTAATCACGACTCGACACGACAGGCAGTGGCAGGCACATAGGAACCACGCGGATGCACCCTCCCCCTCCCCCTCCCCCTCCCCCACGTCACGTCCACACAGGTAGTCTGCGGGAAGGTTCTAGAAGTGCCGTAACGCGACGATCCCGCGCGGGGGGAGGGGGAGGGGGAGGCCTGAGGTTGCCTAAGGATTCGGCGAGCATTGAGGCAGCTGTTGGATTGGTTCGCAAGCGAGGGATATTCAGCATATGACGCTTTCCACGCAATGACCGTCGACGCGGGGACAGGCAGAGGTACGATTTGATGCGATGCGGTGCAATGTGCGATGCGAGGTCCCGCGATTCGCTGGTTCGTGGGTCTGTTGGACTGTCGGACGATGGACCCAGACTTCCCGGACCGGGGCCGGACAACGACTATCTTTAGCCCACGTCACTAAAATTAAGCTCGTGCCCGTGAGCACTCGTCAGTGGTGAGTCGTGACTGAGCGCCTAACCTCGCGCCGAGCACCGGAATGAGCACTGAGCACTTAACTAGCACTGAGCACTTAACTAGCACTGAGCACTTAACTAGCACTGAGCCGTGGGGTGAGCAACCCAGGTGCGTAGGTACTGTCACCGTACTGTATGTACTCTACATGCAATCATGGGTATCTAGCTACCGTATATTCTCGCCGACGTCGACGACGACTCCAGAACTACTGTTGTTCTAACTTCTGCGTAGTGGGAGACTGGCAACTGTGGGTAGGGTCTAGATACTCTATTTCTGTTGCCTCAGGGCTCACATGGAGGTATTTCTGGGAGACCGGCGACGGTCGCCGAGCCAGCGGGGACAGGCAGTAGAGCACTGGTGTCGTAGGGCTTGTCTCTCGGCCTGGTCGGATGGGTACGATAGGTAGACGGGCACCAGTACAGAAAGAAACACTGGGCAAAGATAGATACCTACATTACCGTTTTCGGGTGAAGACTGTGTACGGTAGTAACTCAACGACTCTGGAGAGGCATGTACCAGTGCCTAGAGCATGTAGGGCATGTGACGCCCTCTCCTCGCCCACAGTCCACTCCTCGCCCACTCCCCACCATATGCATAGATGATGGTGCCCAACAAACAAACAAACACCTAGGATAGACTCTGCCTCTACTCTAATTCCCGCTGATAGCTACCGTACTATGCATCCCACCCACCCTCCATCCACCCATCCACCCTCCACCCACCCTCCACCCTCCATCCACACATCCACCTCCACCCACCCTCCATCCACACATCCACCCTCCACCCACCCTCCATCCACACCGTCCCATATGAACCCCCACCCGCATACTCATCCCGCATACACTCATCGCCCAACACGGAACCAACAAGAACAAGGCAGGCATGGAACCTTCTAGACGGTTGCACCGCAGATTCCAGAGTCCGCAGCCTCCGCAGATTACAACTTGCCGTATGTACTAGGTATAGGTAGGCTTGACTTGCCTTGCCTGGACTTGACTTGGCTGGTTACATAGGCAATCGGTCGGAGTTGTGGTGACCTGTGAGTATGCACAACAACGACCACACCAACCACACCAACAACAGCTCTGTGATTGGCTGATTACCGGAGTGACGAATCGAACCCCGGAGTCCGGACGTTGCGCCAACTCACCAAGACTTAAAAAATACACGAGTGTTCCGTAGGCTGTGGACTGTAGGTGTATAGGAGGCTGTCCTGTGTCTTGGCTATGAACGGGTGGTGAGGGGGAAGCGGTGGAAGCGGGGGGGAAAGCGGGAGGGGGCATCTGCAGATTGCTCATCATCACAGATCACTCGACGGCCGTGTCTGGCGCTGCGGATTTTTCGGGCGTGTTTTCGGATTTCGGATTACGAACACGGTTGGAAGGAAGGGAGTGGGAACACTGTACTGGCGCTGGAGCTCCGGGCTGTCGAAGCCGACCCGGTGGGGAACAGGCGCCTGTCAGCTCCATCCCGCTGTAACGAGTATCCCGTCGTGGAGGATGACATCCGGCAGCCTGCAGTCGGGTATAGCCACAGTCTTACAGGCGACTACCGGTACATACGCTCTAGGGTGAGGATACCTACCTCGGATGATAACTCGGAGGAAGATGGCAGCCGGTCACGAACCATCACTCACCCCTTCCGTTTTTTTCTTCAAATCACCGCTTTCCAATGTCCACTTCTGACAAGATCTCTCTCTAGACTACTATCATGCCATGCTCTACTAGCTACTAGCTATCTACTAAGTAAGAGGTTAGCCGCATACGAATCATCAACCAAAACAAACCCAACCGCGGAACACCCTCACCGCTTTTCTCCAGGCCCCCGTCCTGAAGGTCCCCGGAGCCGCTCGCGCACTTACTCCGGCTGTTTACATCTCCTAAGCAACTACTTCTTCGTCCTCCATCGACCTCCGGGCGGCGTCGGCGGCGGGGGGACGGGGGGGAGGGCTATACAGATCTACACGACGAACACGGCTGGTGCCCACACGCCCAGCAGCCAATCGTGAACGATGTGCCGCAGACGCAGCAGTAGTGGCCGCCGTTAAGGAACGGAAGGGGCGAAGTGGGTGTGGGCGGGGGCGCGGGGTGGGTGTAAGGGCTGTGCGGGGTTATGGGGTGCATAGTGCCATGGGGGTAGGGAGGGAGGGAGGGAGGTGCTTGGTATAAAGAGTGGGGAGCGGACGGGCGAGCGGGACAAATCGCTGTGGATATAAGGATCGTGGTGCTCATGATGTCCGCGACGTCGAACACGATGGGCGGGCCCTCAACATGCGCAACGACAATCATCATCACCATCCTCATTAACATCACGGAACGTACCACCCGACCTCGCGCCGCTGATTTCGCTACATACCAATCACGAGGGAGGCGGAGGTGGAGCCTGAAGGCGCGGGATACCACCTACCTTTGTAGTTTCCTACGCCACTACGTCCAGGCAGATGTGGGGGGTGGGAACCATAGGCGCCACCCCCAACGTCCCGACGTCTCACCTGCCCTGGACGAGAAACAAGTTACAACCCAAGCAGGACTACCGTACATATGGACACGAGGACCGCTACAAATCGCTTGCCAGGAGTATAAACAAGACACATGCAGTCCGATACGATATGCTAAAACAAGCCGATCTTCGGGATCCAATTGCCAACTATTCCTCAGCCACAAAACAAGCCATCAGGTGGGTGGGTATTCACACATAGATATTAGATATTAGACCCTCGGTACATGATGACCATCCAACCATCCACCCATCCCTCCCTCCATCCCATCCACCCACCCATCCACCCATCCATTCCTCCCAGTCAACCCTCAAGCCTCAAGCTTTAACACAAGCCGCACATCCCCTATGTCCACAAGCCCAGCAGGCATTATTATACGCGGTACCGCACATGCAGCAGTAGAAGCCACCGGTAGCACTTTTACCAGTAGCACTTTCACCGGTACTATCACTATCACTGGCACTATTACTTCCACCGCTACCGCCCGGCTTCGTAACAGGTGTGGGCTGTGCAGGCGAGGGCCGCGGCTTCGTGGGCGGCTTCGTGGGCGGCTTCGTGGGCGGCTTCGTGGGCGGCTTCGTGGGAGGAGGGGGGGCGCGAATGATGGGGCAGGGGTCGAAGACGGGGGCCATGGTTGTGTAAACTACTGGAGGTTGATCGGCGCGGCGTGGGTGTTGGGGACGGCGACAGAGGACGGTGAATGGGGGAGTTTATAGACGGCCGCGGGAAACGTCACGAATCGGAACCGGCAACATCCAAATTGAATGGATCGTGATACCAAACGCCTGTGGTCACTGGTGGGCTACATGTCGAAGGACGCTTCCGTTTCGACTTTCGGATGGATGCCGGACGTGGGCTCGGGACCAAGTCAAGCTCTATCGTATAGGTGCCCATTTGGAGAGTGGAGAGTGGGGGATGTTTGCAACCCGAGTCCACAAACAGACCAAGAGTATCAGGCAGGAAAAATGCGTGCTCTGGTATCATTCTATCGATGGTTGCAGACACCAGACACTTATCCACCATCACGAGGGAGAACTCGGAAGAGACATACCCAGCTCCAGCCCATTAAAGGCATGAGCTTTGGCAAAGCCCGTTTGCATCCAGGATCGAAGAGGTTATATAAGTAACTTCTCGAGCGCCCGAAGATTCTTCATCTTTTTTTCCCCATCCAACCCCCATTCCCAGCACAAACATTGACCAACAACTACGATGTCTCCCTCCCATCCCCGCCGGGCCCCCCGCCGGACCCCCCAACAACACTCCCGGCACGCCGGCCACGCCCAAAAGCACTCGGGTCGGAGTAGAAGACGGCTAGCTAAAATCTGTACCTAAGCAATTACAAGACGCAAAACATTCTCAAGAAGGCGCTGCCTGTCATTCCGTCGTGTGTGGATCTAACTACTCTGAATCCCTCTCGCGAAGCGCATGCAACATTTCCTCCACTTCTTTGACATCCTGGCGGCTTCCTTCCGCCCATCCCGCTCTGTGCCAGCTCTTAAGGCATTCAAACGCCTCAATAGCATCGTCTCCCACCCCGCACCAGCTCTCAGACAGTGCAAGTTTAGCACCACTGAACACCTGCTTCGGCTCCGCACTCATGGCAGGTATCGTCAGGTAATCCAGAGCCATGCGGGCGAGGTCGCAGTACTGGGGAATACCCGAATGCATCCTCCAGTATTTGACGACATCGTTAACATCATTGCGGGTTGGGGGATCCTGTTGAAATTCGTCCATGATGTCATTGTTGGCAGTGTCGTAAAGACCAAGCGCAAGGCGCTTGCGGTCCCAACGGATCCCTAGTTTCGAATCGTGAAAGTGATGGTTCAGATCTTGACTATCCGCCCCATGCAGTCGAATTGCTTGTGCTGCACTGTATCCACAGTAGGTAGTCTTCCAGATCTCTTTCACGGTGCGCTCGGCCTGCTCGATCCACTCGGGCCTTGTCTGCCACTCTTCGCGGAAATAGGCAAACCTCATGTTGGGATGAAGTGCCATAGCCACTGCATATCCGGGGCAGAGATCAGTCTTCGAGTAGTATCTAGTAGCAGCAGATACAATGTTAAAACTATAGACAAAAACAACCGGGTAGAGTAGGTACATACTTATCCATGATGGACCAGCCATTATTGATCCTTGTGAGTAGATGTTCGTCGCTGTGGAACTGAATTTTGAGATCCTCAAGGTGAGAGAGAAGCTCATCCATCGTCGGTAGAATATCAGCCACACATCCATTGCCGTCGCGCACTTGTAGTCTGAGCGTCCACTCCTTGAACGGTTCAAGGATTTGCTTGATGCAGCGTAAAAAGTCCCAGTCCTCTGGAAACAGTCTGTCCGGGCCATCGCTATCACCGGTGGAATCTTTCAGGATGGCATCATCCACAAAAGCATCAACTGCGTCACGTAGACGAAGGGCTCTCTGAATGCTCTCGTAGTCACTCGACCAACTCGTGACATTGCCGATAAATACTGTGTAGACAGTTTCATCAGGATAGAACCGGTTAACAACGCATTCAAAGTCATCACGACGTTCTGGCGTGTTCAGAATGTAGGCCAAAATGTTATGGAGCTTTCCCAAAGCACCCTTTTGGCGCCACTTAGGCAGCTTTGCCAACTCCGGTTGAACCGCGTTGATATCGGTCTCGAACGTTTCGACATCCGTTCCCCAGAGAATTGTCTTGACTGTAAGGTTCAAAACATGACCGAAGCACCGCAATCGTGAAGCAACAGGATCAAAGGAGGGGTGCCCGGCCGCACGTAGCCGCCGTGCAACTTCCACAAGGGCTGTATCATTGATCAGCGAATTGTCGACGTTAAACATTCCGACGAACGGTTCGATCTCGTAATCTCGAATTGTATTCCAAAGGTGGTCGGCCAAATTGGTTCCGCTATGAGTGCCTCGGAACCGATACAACGAGAGCAATACAGCGTGAACTTTTCCATCCGTATCCAAGCAATGGCCAACAATCGCTTGATAGGCCTGTTGATTCGGTCCACTCCACACGTCAAAGGAAAAGTGAATCTTGCTACTCGTGGCTCGGAGTTTCTTCTTGACTTCCAACTTCATGGCTTGATACCATATCAGAATTTCCTCCTTGATCGCATTGCCATTCCGAGGTAGGGCACGATCAATACCAGAGTAATCAGGTTGGCAAGCGGCAAGGTAAGCAAAAAGCGTTCGAAATGACGGATCTTCGTACATCCGAAGGCTAATGTTGGTGTCGACCATCCACTGTAGAAGCATATCCTGAAAGACATCGGTATTGAAGACGATTTTTGGAGGTGCCCTTCCGAATGCGGCTTCAATCGTTTGCTGGTTACCACTGGGGCTATCTACGATTGGTCCGTCGGGGCCGACATGGTGTACAAGTTTGAGATGATTGATAGCGTTTTTCGTAGTGCTCAGAGAAAAGGTAACAGCCGTCGAAGGATAGGGACCTAAGCATAGTAGTTAGCAGTGATATCGCCTTTGCTAGAGTTCAGATGCAACCATACATCGATGACATTTCCATCTTGTTACCCCATCGACTGCACATTCCGAGCCGTTCTCTGGAAGCCAAATGTGACTCGACCGCTGTTTCCTCTTTGATTTGGAGACTTCGGGAATTGATATGTCATCCGCATTCGCTCCAGTGGAAACATCTTCCTCCTGCTGTTGTACGTCGGTTTCGGGGTTAGAGTCGGGTGAGTCGTCGTTGGTAGTTGGAGTTGGGGATCTGGACCGGGGTACTGGTAGTGTGGACTCGTTCGTTGCAGCGGCGCGAACTCCGCTATCGGCCCTGTGTTTTCTAGCTCGTCTCGCCATGATTGTTGGGTGATGATGAGGTAATCGCCGGCGGAGGAGGATGCGGCGGCGGCAGAGGAGAGGCGGGAGGGGAGGCGGGAGGCGGAGGGGGAGGAGGAGGCGGGGGCGGAGGGGGAGGAGGAGGCGGAGGCGGAGGCGGAGGAGGAGGCGGAGGCGGAGGCGGAGGCGGAGGCGGAGGGGGAGGAGGAGGCAGAGGCGGAGGGGGAGGAGGAGGTGGAAGCGGCGGGGGAGGCGGGTGTAGTTGGTGGCGGCCAGTAGCGGTTCAGATGAAGTTTAAAAGTTGGGTCGAGAGTTGCAGTGTTTGCAGGTTTTATGGGTAGGGTAAGTACAAAGACAACTAGCAATTTTGACTGGCAGTGTTCGACATTCCAGTCCGTCCCGTCCCGGGACGGACTGGACTGGACTGTATCTTGGCAGTCCGTCCGGGAGCGGTGTTCGGACGAACTAGTCCAGAAAAAATCGAGGGCAGGACGGACTGCAGTCCAATGCCAAGACATCAAGAAAACGATTTTCTTTTCAGCAATTGCAGAATTTCGCCAAACGAAGGCTCGGTGGCAGAAGAGATAGAGATCTTCAGTTTATTTCGCATGCAGCCTACCGAGACTATGGCGAAAGGACTCCAATTCAATATGTTGTTCGGGTGTGAAAGCGATCTCGAAGCGAGTGAGCCATGGTGACACCATATATCTCACTCTGCAGCGGGAGGGAGCCATCTCGACAAGTTAACGCTTCGATCGGTGGTCTTTAGGTAGCAACACATAGAAGTACTGATGGAGTACCGACGGTAGGTATGTCAACATGGATTGCCGAAGCCGCACGCCGCCGCCGCGTCATATAAACCCACCCCTTCCGTAAGGGCTCGTCTCCTCAGTTGTTCATCAACAGCCTCGCTAATCCTAGGTACTTCAACGTTCACGCTCGGGCCCTCCGCATAAACATCGCCGACGGCCACATCTCCAGCTTACACATCACATCTTCCACGACCTTCCCGATCTCACAGCGAGCACATCACATCACATCACATCCCATCACAATGTGCCAGTGGCAAAGCACGACCTACACTCCGTGCGGGCACGTACTATCACGCATCGATTTCGCCCTCGGTGCCGGCAAGAAGCCGGTGGTGTCACTCTGCTCCGCAACCGCAGCCAGAGCTTCACGAGGGGCAGTACTCCCGTGCTATGGTTGCCACGCCGGATACATCACCAGCACCACCGAAGGGGCCGAGGGGGGCAAGGCGCCGTGTCCGGCCTGTGCTGGCATAACCCTGACGAGTAGGAAGGCGGCAACCCGGCTAGGCGTGCTGGAGGGGTATCTCGACGTGTCTCGTAAGGGTTCGGCTCTGCCGTTTGCGACCTTGTTGGTGGTATATAATATGCCGGATTCGTGAATCATGATGCGAGTCGGATATCGCCCCGGGCTCGAGACCCATTGAAACCGGCGAGCGTTACGACTAACCGGTCTGCTTCCCTTCGCTGTCGTGCCATGCGTTTCCTCCGTGCCATAGGCGGCAGAGCAGTTTCACATTCCGAGCCGTAGGCCCGCAGAACGATGCCGGTGTAATAAAGTAGACGGCACAGCAAACATCCCATCCCGCACGGCTACAGGCGTCGAAGTACCTAACATGTACTATCTCAGCACTTGCGAATCCACCCTTTCCCGGCACAAGCACAACATTGGTCTCGGTCGTTCCCAAGAACTGCTACAGACGTCCCCGGCGCTTGATCATGGCTGAATAAATCTCCCCCACCAGTGACATCCGTGATCCAGCAGCTAGAAATCTAGAAGCCGTATGTACCACCCCAAACGCACGTCGTCGAAGAATACCTAAAAATTTCATTCCGGTTCCCAGGCACTATGTTCCGGCCAATGCACTGCGCACACCCACCACACCTGATAACCGTCACATCCAACCGGCCGGCAGAGCAGACTGTCATACGGTACAAACACGTGCCCTGGCCCCCAGCAACCCTCGGGAATCGGCACGCTATGCAGGTACCTCTCCACCTTACTCAGCCCGCTTACCCGTAGAGTACCTTACCCCAGCACCCGATCACTGTCGACTGACGCCTCCGGAATCTGAAAACATCTGCGCGAACGGGCGACGAAACGCCACAATGCCCACGCCACAAGCAGGTACCAGACTAATCGGTACCAGGTATCAATCGTAACGACCGCCACCGCCACCACCACCACCACCACCACCATCACCACTGCACCACCACCACCGGCCGTGTAGGGCCAGCAAATCTTTGCGCATCTACCACCCTTAGATACTCGCCTACCTCCGGATCCATGAGGTGTAGGAGTAGATTAACCAACTGCCATAAGTGACAGTGGAGTACCTAGTGTATGAGTAAACGCCAATCCACTTATCGTACGCACCTACCAGAACAGGAAAACATTCAGGCCGCCCACCGCCGTTGATGCACACACTCTATCTGCCCTGCATAGCGAGAGAAGGAGAAGGAGAAGAAGAAGAAGAGTCACACGCTAGGTATGCATGTACATACCCCGCCGATTTCTCCCCAAACGGCACTGGGGAGCGGTAGAATGGGGAATGGAGATTAGGAAATCATCGTTTGCGGAGTAACTTCCTGAGCACTTGGTTACATACCTGGGTTTTAGCCGGTGGAGGAGGCGATGTCCAGCGGCAGAGAGCTTGGACCGGTGGACGTCGGCGTCGGCGTCGGCGGTTGTTTGAGTATGCGAGTACTTTCTGACGGCGGATACCGGCACCGGTACCGTAGTCGCCATCGACCGCCAGTCTCCCATCTCTCGTCTCTCGTCTCCGTAGCGATCGCTGAGCGTTGAAACGGGTGGTGCGGTCGGAGACGAGACTGGACGGAGAAGTACCCGGGCCCGGCAACCGATAGTTAGTAGACAGAACGGAGACGAACTACGACCACAGAACACCGTACCGAGCACATTCCGTACGTCCACCGAGTCCATGAGGTGATGCCATTGATCGCATGTGATGTGAATGCCTACGACTATCGTTGTATCATGTAGGAGGTATGATAGGATGTAGGAGACCTCACATAAGCAGTCGATCAAGTCAAGAGCGACAAGACCGGACAGGACCAAACAGAACAAGACAGGGTTACAACGTGCGCAGCAATCAACTCGCATCCCTCCATCGATCCACCAGACCCACCAGATCCGCCAACCACCGACCACCGATTATCGATCCACCAGATGGATCCACCGACCGCCAACCGCCAATTACCGACCACCGACCGCCGACCTCCAGAGTCCAGCGGGCAGCAGCTCGGCTCGGCTATTCCAGACGCGTTCCACCACTCCACCACTCCTTCGCGGCCACCTCTTCCAACCGCAGTGCGCACGCCATTCAAGCTTTTTGGAGCCTCATCCTAGAATAGTTATGCCAGGTACCGTATCATATGTACCGGTATCCCAATGCCCATTCACCGGGGGCACCGGGCGGCGGGCAGTGGGCACCCTGCAGCACCCCAATGCTCATCCCACCCCACCCCCAAATTGAGGCAACATCTCGTAGACTCCAGAGTAGTGAATGTCGACTACAACCACGAGTGACCGCCCATGCCCACGGCTTAACCCCCCCTCTCTCCCCCTCCCCTTTCCCCCTCTCAGCCTCCCCATCCCCTTTCAATTCCCTCACCTAAAGTCTTGAACGCGGGACAAGCCATCCCGCCGAGCCACCCCATCCCGCTCGCTCGCAAACCACCCGCCCAAACCACCCAAGCCACTACCTAACCGACTAACCCCACTAACCCATTAAGCAACCCCACTACCCAAGTAGGCATCAGCCCACCCTCCCTTCCAAGTCCCCCCTCTTCTCCCAGGCACAACCCGCACGCGCCGGGCGCTTGGCACACTCGGATAGGGAGTTGTCCCAACTTCCTATCTGAGTGTCCACTCCCCCTTTAATTTCTTTCGTGCTCGACCACCAACCAGACCACAGACCACACAGTTAAAAGTAAGAGTGCAAATTACGGGAACTGGCCGGGAACTTTCTCACCCACTCACTCCCACAGCCTCATTCAGGGGAACACAATGGAGAATGAAAGAATGAAAGAATGAAAGAATGAAAGAACAAATCCGATTTCTATCTATCGCAACTCCAGAGAAAACGAGGTAAAGAAAAAAAGAGCGGACCAAAATACGAGTACAAACAATAATAATGCAGACAGACAGGACAGACAATACAATACAAACGTGTCAGAACAAAAACCAACCTGTAATTATAATCCCATGCACGTTTTTGAATCGAGGAAAAAATCAAAAGAAAAAAAGATAATCCGGGGGTATAATGATATGTACAGCAGAAATGAATGAACAGAACAGAACAGCAAACTAAAAATCACACATGCATGCTCTCGCACAAATCTCTCCTCTCCCTTCACGCGAACCACAATAGAAGAGAAAAGAAAACGGAAGAGAAAAAACAACAGAATTTGGAAGCCAAACAAATGGTGGAGCTGTAATGCTCTCCACGTGACATTTGTTGACAGAATTCGAATCCTCTCATTCCTCATCTCCTCACAATTGACTAATTACACCAATGCTCCTCCAAACAGATCCCCACATTATTGCATTATGTAAATCCGGTGATTTAGAAGAGGGTGAAGGCTGTTGTATTTGTTAGACGATGCAGGGAGAGATTGATGGGGGTTCAGATGAGAAGACACATACCCATGGCAGCAACGACAGCGACGAGGGCACCGCCGACCTTAAGCTGCGATCCGGCTCCGGTGTACTCGGCGGTGGGAGGGGTGGTGGACGACGGGACGTTGTATCCGGTGGAGTTAACGGCCTCCTGGGATCCGGTTCCAGTGGGGACTACAGCGTAGCTAGTGGGGGTCTCAGTGCAGTCGCAAGAAGTCAGGGTGGCATAGTGGGTAGAGTACGAGATGCTCTCCTCCTCAACCTCGGCCTCAGTGGGCTCAGCCTCGTACGTGGGCTCGGCGGCAGCGGGCGCCGACGTGGTGTACTCCGGGGTGATGACCTCCGTCTCCTCAGGGGCGGCGGTGGAAGCCGGGGCGGCCTCGGGGGTGGACGACGAAGCGACCGCCTTGTTGGAGACACCGAACTGGTCGGTGTACTGGTAGTAACCGGTCGCGTCCTGGATCAGCTGGATTCCGTAGTGGGAGACGTCGTCCTCGAGCGTGGCAGCCGGGGTCCAGGTGTAAGATCCGGTGTTGGGGATGGCCTCGGCGATGGCGTACATGGGGACCACGTTGGTCGACGGGCCACGGAGGAGGACCAGCGACACGGTTCCATCGGAGGTGGGCTGAATTGTCAGTTTCGTTTGCGACCAAGTGCGCGAGCGATTGAGATACATACAGTCCAAGTAACGGTGTACGACTTTCCAACGGGAACGCTCTCACCACGGGCGGGAGTGTGGAAGGGGTTTCCCTGGGGCTCGCCAACCGGAGTGGTGTAGGCAGCAGCGAGGGCAGCGAAGTAGGCGACAGCGCCGGCGAAGATGGAGGCCTTCATTGTGAGGATTATTTGAAGGTGGAGGGGTTTTCGAAAGTGTTTTGTTTGTTTGTTTGTTTTTTTTGAAGCGACTGTAAAGAATGTGGTGCGGTATTTAACCAGCAAAAGAATGAATGACGGCGAAGGTTTTGGTGTAGAGAACGACGAGGATGCGATGAAGAAGTGAAAGAAGGGAGGGGAGTGAGATGGGTACCGAGTCTTATACGGATGGGGTGTGTGCCTGAGTGAGAGTGGTGTGTGGAGGAGGTGGTACCGGGCTGGGGCTGGGCTGAGTTGCTTGCGTGCAATCTGCCAGGAACAACAAAGTGACGCGGCAAGGATTCAGCGGAGGGGCACTCGTCCACCTCCACCGTCACCTCCACCTCCACTTCTGGTAGTACTACCACCACCTTCACCGCCACTTTCCGTCTAGCCAGGGGAAATTTGCAGAGACGAGCGAAAGTGCTGGCCAGCAAGCATTAATGCGGCAAGGAATCGCAAGGATCATAGCACTGGGCGAGAATAGTTGCATTCCTAGGTCCGTACCATATGTACCGAGAATATGGACTTGGCCTGCAAAGAGTAACGGTCGGTTTGTGTCCACCGATCTGGATGGCTGAGCGCAGAGTCGTTGTGACCATCGATGCCCATAACGAATATACAGAAAGACGAACAAAGGCTGAGGAAGAAGATCAGACGGCGCCTTGATGGGTGGATGGGCCGATGGATGACTGGATTGATGGCTATTTGGGGAGCATCGATAGGAAGGTATCTACAGTCTGTCGCTATGTTTACTACACCGACGTTGCTCTACGCTGCGCATCCAACTCCAACAGATACCCACCTGCCCAGGAAATGCGATTCTCGTCGCTAGGCGCATCGAACCGCCGGTGTCTCGTGCTCGGCGCGCTCATTGGTTACCGGGATCCCCTTTTCCACGACTTTCTCGTCCTCCCCCCTGCCACCGCATTGCATGGGGCCTGCAGAAGAGAGTCGAGTCATCACGGTCTCTCTCCCCCTCTCTTCTACGCAGGGTGTATGCGTGTGTGCGTGTGTGCCGGTGTGAAACGGAGACACCAGCCGAATAAATGGACTGTGGTGCCTGTCACCAAACTCCCGGGATCGTATCCGTCGTGATTACTAGTATGTTTGTATAGTGGTACACTGCAGAGATGCCTTCACCGGCGGTGGAATGGCAGGCGCGTCGTGTCTGTACTCTACATAGAGTACCTACAGTACCTGGAAAGCCGTTACCGTTGTATGTCCCTATGTCCCTACATAATCCAGCTACCGGTATCCCCACCGACTCCCCACCGACTCCGCATCTCCGACATTCGGTGAGCTCGTACCGGTAACTACCACACACCCGGCGAGACTCTCGAGTCTCAAGTAAATATACATGAAGCAGAAACCTCGAGCTCTTGCTCTCGCTCGAGCACTCACTCACTCACTCACTCACTCACTCACTCACTCACTCACTCACTCACTCACTCACTCACTCACTCACTCACTCACCCACTCACCCACTCACCCACTCACTCACTCACTCACGGGCAGAAACCTTTCAGCCATGCTCTACTCTCTGTGGCTAGCGGGCTCGAGCTCGAGCTCGCGTTCCTGCCTCCTGCCTCCTGCCTCCCTCCCTCCCTCGCTCCCGCTACTCTGGAGTAGGAGTGCACGCAAGCCAGAAGCTTCGCTAAAACCAAACCAAACCAAACCAAACCAAACCAAACCAAACCGCGGTCGGGCCTGGACAGTGGACACCCACCGACTGCGCAGAAAATGGAAAGAAAGGGGGCGACTCGCGACTCGCAGCTGACGAGGCTTTTGGTTGGCTTCATTTCGGGCCGGGGGTTCTTCATCTTCTTCTGCTAGATATGGGCCTGGGTGGTAGGTATGTGGATACAGAGAAGACGGCATTTTTTTCTTCGCACGTGTTGCGTGAGTCTTCGCGCAGAGAAGAACTACCAGAGGTGCTTCTACGTGGTTTCAAAGGAGCTTCGAGTCGCCCCTAGATCATAGAATTAGTTACAAAGTCGTGTGCTCCCCGTCCCCGTCCCCGTCCCCGTCCCCCCCGATGGTCTAGAGTTTGTAGCCAAGCTCTACATCCCAATCCCAGGCGAAGGGTGGAGGGTGCGTGGTTGGAGTTTAATTCTTACCGACTGCGCAAACCATGTGTGGGGGGCCATAGCGAATCAATCAGAATCTGCATCAGAATCAGCATCAGCATCAGCATCAGCATCCCGGAGTCAAAACGTGATGGCGATGCTTACACAGATACTTGGTAACTACTGCGAATGAATGGATGTATGAATGCATGGATATCGTGGATCCGAGCTGCGGTTAACATTACCATTGGCGCCTGGGGGCGACGGATATGAATGGAGAGCTGAAGATGAAGGAACGCTCACTCGTGCTCGTGCTCGTGCTCGTGCGCAGGAGCACTCTTCTCTTCTGTGTTCTGTGTTCGGTGTTACTCCAGTTATTTACGGCAGGGCAGGGCTGCCAGGGCATCGTGAAGGAAGCAATCCTGCGTCCTCCAATCGCAGGTTTCATTACCTGTTCAGTTCAGTTCAGCCCTTCCGCGCACGCAGCACACACACAGAGAGAGAGAGACAACCCCTTCTCGCCTCGCCTCGCCGTCAAGTCCAGTCCACCTCTCACCTCTCACGTCTCCGACCCAGGCAGAGCAGGCAGCAGGCTCTTCGCTTCCCTCTCCCCCCTTCCCCCTCGCTCGCTTCCCTCCAACGCTTCCCTTTCCTCCCCTTTCCCCTACTTTTGTATGTAAGCACCTACGGTACCTGCATATGCATCCCCCGTGTTGTAGTCTGCGACTCTGCGTGGCGATGTCTCATACCAATTCCGACTCGGATTTCAGCTGAACTCCACGCCACGCCACAGGTCTGGCGAGAGGGGCGAGGAGCTGAGGAGGGCGCTTCGGGCCACCGGTTCGGGGATAATTAAGCGGGTAGATATGAACTTACTGAGTACAGACGGGCGGACGTGACCTGCGAATCGGCAAAATCTGAATCTGCGGATGCAGCCCTATGGAGAGTATGAATCCCATTGATGGAATCCTGTTGATTGAATCCCATTGATCCCATTGATTGGAGTTCGAATAAGCGGATACGTAGGGATTGGAATCGTGTGTACTCTATGAGTGGGCAGGTGTGTATAAGTGGTATGTACTGGTACACGCGTCTTTCGTTTCCCGTCCGGCAGTCAGTCAATCTGGGATTCCGGGGTAGTGAGGTGAATCGTGAGCAATTCTTGGACGAACACGGGTGACACACTGTGATCCCCCCTCCCACGCAAAGCGTAAACTCCGAATCCCCCCTCCCTCCCACCCCCCGAGTCGATCCCCGAGTCGATCTCCGAGCACGCGCACGCTAGGGGCTCTGTCGACCCCGACGTTGTTTCATTGTTTTACCCGCGGTGCATTCGAGAGTCGAGAGTCGAAAGCCGAAACAGTGGTTCCGAGCGAGCGGATCGTGCAACGTGCGGTGATCGGCGGGTGCACTATATCTACCGTAGATGTGCCGTAGATACCTAGATGTAGATACCTGCTCCGTTCGGTAACTCTGTGTTGATCCGTTTCCCACCGCGAGCGGGGACCGTGGAAACGACACCTTACGCTTCGACATCTTGAAATTTGGAAACTTACGGGATTACGCCTAAATATCACGCTCGAGAACACAACCCTCTATTTTTTGTTTAATCAGTAATTGCATACGGCCTATCCAGATCATTGCAATCACCCTTCCCCCGTTTCCACTTCACTGTCCAGCCCAACTTCCATCGAGCGGCCCGATGTGGCTTTGTCCTTCCCCTACCCCCGTCGTAGGCCGTGGCCTGTCCCAGCAATGTAGATAGATACACGGTAAAGACTGATATGGGCCTGCATGCCCGCTCCTTCCAAGTTCCAACCTCTCCTCTCTCCCCTCTATTCCCACCTACCCTCGGAGGCTCGCCTCTGATTGAAGGTTTTCCGACTCTTGTTTATGGGGTTTGCGTGCCTTCTGCGGCCTCTGGCGTTCTTGCTCCCACCGATGAAGACGGGCTTCGCCTACTATACTCTACAGTCCCCCATCGACCGAAATCGAAACCTGCGAAATATCGAGTGACACATTGTGATCTCACCTGGTACCACTCCATCAACCGCCCCACAGGAATATCTACATCCTACGTCATTGGTTTGTAGCCACCAGCTATTCCGCTCCCACTCTCACTTACCACTTGATTTCTTCCTTCCTTCCTTCCAAAAGTTTTACACGACCGTTCCGTTCTATCACTCGCTTTTCTTGTTGCATAATTGTTGAAAATATGAGTGATGTTTCAGTTGCTTGATTCATTCGCAAAACACAGGGGATGACCATCTAGACATACCCGACAGAAGCAGAAGCAGGTATGAGAATAAACAGGATTCTCGAGACGCATATATGACAAATGCACCTTGGACGAGTGACGACGGTGGCTTTTCAACGAGAATCGCAATCATCACAAAACCACAAATAATCATTCACGATTGTCACGGACTACTTCATTGTTATCGGTCTCGAATCTCCAGCAGCCGTCGATTCCCCCTCCCTCCAACTCTACCTTCTGACCTCTCTAGACATCCCCCCAAACCACCACCATAAGAACACGAACAACGACACGGCCACCACCACAAGAACACGGGCACGGAAGCGGACAAGCACAAACGTAAGAAACTATTATGGATATGTATAAAACCTCTTGCAGTACCAAAGTTCCACACCCACCAGCCAAAAGTATAAAAAAAAACACCGTACCCCATACGAAATATGCAAAGAAGCTTTATCCCCGCTCCTCCCCCTTCCCCTCCCCCTCCTTCTTCCCCCTTCCCCTCCCCCTCCTTCTTCCCCCGCTCACGTCTCCCGCACCAACTCCTCGCACCACTCCCTCCCGACCTCCTCAGGCGCGCCGATGACAAACTCCGCGCCAGCGATCTCCATGAGCGCAGTAACGACAGCGTCCGTGCTCTCACCAAAGCCCTGGATGCTAGGCATATAGCTGAGCCACATGACCATGGCATACCTACAATTATCCGTGACCCAGCGCATCTCGTCCTTCGCTGCCTTCAGCGTATTCAAGTCCTGTTCGGGGAACGCACCCTCTGCCGCCGCATGCTGTAGCCAGTCGCCCTCCTTCAGGGCGTCGCCAAGGAGCGCCTCGTTGATAGCCACGGCCATGCCAGTGACGGTCTCGAACGCCTCCGGCGACACCTCCAGGAGCGAGCGGAAGTGCCGTGTGACCTCGATGAGGATGCGGGCCCAGAGGACCTTACCGAGTGGCTCCGCGTCGGCGTGCGGATGGATCTCGTCGGCGAAGCGCAGCATGAACAGGAAGCCGCGGAGCGGGTAGCGGTACACGATGCTGTTGAAGCCGCGCGCCGGCGCGGTAACGCACGCGTAGATCCACTCGCCGATGTACCCGTCGTGTCCGTCACCCGACATGTGCACGTTCGCGACGATCTCCCGTTTAGTCCAGAGCAGCGCGTCGCGCCGCTGCTCGTTCTCTTCGCTGCCGTCGAGGCGCGCCCAGGACTTGGCGCGGAGGGTCTCGTCGACGAGGGAGAGGAAGATTAGGGGCAGGAGATCCCGTGAGAGACGCCCGTAGTGGTGGAAGCCTTTGTATAGGTCTTCTTTCCAGCGGTCGGCGTTGGTGGTGTAGGGGATTAGCGAGAAGGCGCCGGTTGCGGGCTCGCGGAGGGGCGTGCGGCCTTGCTCGACCACGTAGAAGCTGCAGTTGTCGCAGCACATAAAGGCCGAGATGATGTCGTTTTCGGGGTCGGAACCGACGGCGAGCGGCCATTGCACGTGGAATTGCTGGGGTATCGATTTTCCCGATTGCTTGAGGAGGAAGACGAGCTGCGAGTCTTCTTCGCAGCAGAGTTGGCATTCGCCGCGGAAGGAGCCACCAAAGTTGGATAGTGCTGGTTGGAGGGAGGGTTCCTCGAGGATGCTGAGTGGTCGGTTGGAAGGCAGCCCAGTTATCCAGGAGCCTATCGAGCCGTTTGCCGATCCCCTCATCGACATCGAACCCATGGACATGCCCATCCTGCTGTTCCTCCGGTGCTCTGTCCGCAACTCTTGCTGGAGTCTCGAGATTACCGGTTCGCTCCCAGGCGTGGGCGCCGCGAAGAGCTCGGAGATGCGCCGGATCCTCGTCGCCACACGTTCACTGGGAGCGGCTACTACTTCTTCGGGGTCTTCCTGTATTGGCGGAGATTGCTCGAGCGGGGAATCAACAGCACTCATCACCGAGCCCGGAATCCCGTTCAGAACCAGACGTTCCAACGAGACGCCTAGCTCGAGGTCGGGCAGGTCCATCCATTCTATCATCCGGTTCAGGTTGCGGCCATCGAATTTCCCGCGCCGTCGAAGATACTGGAGGTTCCCGTCGATATGGAGGATGTGACACCACCCCAACGAGTCGAACGCCGGCGTCACCTGATACAGCACGGCGACATTCGGAAGGTTCGTGTATTGCAGCGCAGAGGCGAACGCCTCCCTCGGAGTCGGTTTATGCGGATTCTCATTCGCCATCACCACGATGTGCGGGGTGAGTTGTAGCCCCGCTCGTTCGATGCCCAGGAGAAACCGTTGCGATAACGCGGCGCCGCTTCGATTTGTAAAGACGATGATGAGATCCGCCTGTCGCTGCACTGGCTCCAACCTGGTAAGATCCCACACCGATCCCACGTCTGCGACCTCGGACTTGATCTGGCCGTCGACGGCGCTGACTTCTTGGAGCACGTACTGGTTAAACGCCTCGTTCCAGAATATCATCTTCGTGGTCGCCGGCGCGGTAGGATGCGCCAGCTTTCGCCGCAGTAATAACTGATGCGCAAAGTTCTTGAATCCGCGATGCTGCGGCGTGCCGCCATTGACCACGAAGAGCACATTGCACTCGTGAAATCGGACCTGTGGGATGGCACCACTACCCCCCTCCAGCATCGCCAGCGTATCCAACCGCAGGTCGCGAAGCCGATTCGTCATATCGACCGACGAGCGCGGGGTATTCTCCATTCTGGCCGGAACGTAGGCCTCGAAGCTGCTGATCGACGCTGACGTCTGGCGCCGTCGACGGGCGCGGGGCGGCGTGGGCGGGAACCGGAAACCGGTCTGCTCGGTATATTGCGGACGCGAACTCAATCTCTGGAGGTTCGATAGCTAGATGGACGCGCAACACAATGATTCCATGAGCCTGAGTTCATACGCCTTCCCCCTGCAAAAAATGTAATGATCGGGGGTCTTGGTAATTACCGCATCCTCGCGTCCTGCTTCCCGACGAATAGGGCTATCAGCTCCTGCTCCGCGGCCAGCACCAGATGTCGTCCTCCCACCAGAGGCCATGTCCGCTCTGTCTGTCCGTCTGTCTGCCTATCTCCGTCGGGTAGCTTCACGCTCGGATCGCGAGGGGCGTGTTCTGCCGTGTGTTGGCGGGCGGACGAGCTGTGCGGGATGATGTAGCTGGATGCGGTCGGTCCAGTGGTTCAGCAGGCGATGAAGCGATTCCGATACAGCTCTGAAGAGCTCTTGACGCGATCGACGTTCGTTCGGAGAGGGTCCAGGAGGGAAGATGGATGTAGCTTAGGTAACAGCTAGTTCACTGGGGGTGCACGGGCAGTGGTGACAGTAGGCATACATCGATTCCGACGATCAGTTGGGTGGCGGTGATGAGGCTGAGGTGCTTCATGTCGGACGGCTGTCGAATAAGATTCCTTGCTCTAGGCGGAGGCCGTCGGCCTTTTCCGTTTTATGTCCATTTCCGCCTACCAGGACAGAGTAATCGCATATTGCAGCGTGATTCGAAGAGGTTGGAGCTAGCGATCGCCAGTACCATGACGGAGCGTTTGAGGCTTGGAGTCCCAGTGGGCCTGAAGGATAGCTGAGGTGCCCTACTGCTACTAGTAGGGTAGATACTTGGAGGTACCGTACGTACATACGAGTGTCTTCAGGATTGGGATTGGCCGTGCACGGGAAAGTTCTCACGGGGCGTGGGCGCATACAGCAGGCATTCGGGGTATGTAACTGCACTCGGCGGGATATAAGACGTCTGATGGGCTGCTGCTGCTGCCTTCTGGAATTCGAGATGCATTGGAGGGGGGCTGTGAGCAGTGAGCACGGAAGCTCCAAGGGCGGGGAGCGGGCCATGGTCGGGGCCAGCACTGTGGCTGAAACAGTGTCCAGTCTGCGGCTGAGATCTGTGGCTGGAACCGAGTCCAGACTGTGGCGTGTGTCCGTGTAGACACTCAAGCCTCAAGGCCCCTCTTTAGCCGTTCCTCTTGGTCTCTTCAAGTCTTGTCCCTCGAAAAATCTCCTATCTACATACATGGAGGATCGATATCTCGATTGATCGCGGCAAATGGTGCTGGCCCTACCGGTACTTCAGTGGGCGGTCTGGTTCGCCAGGGCAGGGAGCCCCTCCTTCGCAGCCCACTTCCCTGGCACCCGCACACCATCACCACCACCACCATCATCATCATCATCACCACCCACCAACCCTTCGTCTCGCTTCTCTCCGCAGACACCCACACACCATTCCACACACCATTCCTCACACACACACCCACACACGAGACAAGACACATCACCTTATTGTTTTGGGCTTGTGCACTCTGGAAAGGGAGAGGCGCCAAAACCAGCACCAAGAAGAGAGCTTGCTGAAGCGAAGTGAACTTTTAGTAGTGAAGCCAAATCATAAATCGAGTCGGTAGGTATTTTTACTATGCATATACGCGCGCTGTATTCAGGGCTGACCGGCCTGTCGATCATGGCCAACACGCAATACTCTGTGTCCTCAGAAAAGCTTGCACTTCATTTTGATGGCCGGTCCTCGTTGTGGTATTGGCTGTAGTTACTCTGTAAATCTTCATCCCTCTGCCCCGAGTACCGTTGCCGTCCTCCCCTCGTGGGCCAACATCTCCATAGAGTGCCCTGGCCACTCCGTTGCATATACATACCGATACCACCCATTCCGGAGCTGGGTTCATGCTGCAGGTGAGATATGATTGCTTGCCTGCGTTTGCTGCATCTCCACCACCACCACCAACTTCTCCTCCAACTCCTCCACTGCCACCACCACATCCCACTTCCTTATCCCACAGCCCCTCCCCACTGTTCCTCCCCCACTACTTCTTCGGTCTACTACCGAGTCCGACTGCTTGCCGCCACCTTATTCTTTGTCGGAGCTTTATAAGTAACTGAGTCTTCCCGCCCCCGGCCCCCAGGAAGCACTCGCGAACCCCACATCGTCGCCCGCCGTCGTCACCATCGCTCGCTTGAACCGACCCAATCCATAACGCCTGGCCCCGGTCTTCGCCTGTCCGCCCGCAGTGCCCGCAGTGCCCGCCGAACGATGGAGTATGCCCAGCTGAACTCGAATACACACCACCAGAACCCCCAAGATATCTATGCGCACGTGGGAACGGCAGGGGAATTGTACCAGGGCGATCAGCAACAAAGCTTGCGCTCGCGGATGCAGCGGCGACAGCAACTACAGCAACAGAACCAGAACCTGCAGCACCAGCAACCACTGGAATTGCTACAGCAGCAGCAGCAGGAGCAGCTACAACTGCAGCAGCTGCAACAGCAACAGGCGCTCGAACAATCTCAGTGGGATGGATACCAGCCCCCCGTGACAGGCGCTTACGCGCAGCCGGCGGATCTCCTCCAAGCACCGTACTCTCCTCCGGAGGGCGGCTACTACATACCGAATTCCGGTGTCAATGTCGGTTTCTATACTTGTTTCGTTTTTGTAACGGACGTCTCTTTTGATCGAGACACACTGCGCTGACACGGGGACGTAAGGTTCCGTACACTGATGCGCAGTCACAGTTCCACGAGTCGTTCTACGGAAGTGGCGGCGGAGGCGGCGGCGGCGGCAACGGCACATTTCTCGCCACCACCGACCCGTCCACAACGCAGCCCCGGGTGGTGGGCTACGAAACTCAGGACCCCTGGTCAATGGGTCAAATGGTATTCCGCGCTCCCTTGCTTGATGTGTCTTAAGCCGCATTGGGGTTGACATGTACGTCTCGAGGTACCGAATACTACCATAGACATCGATCACACAATGGGCTTGCCGGCGACGACGGGCGCAGAGACCTTCTACAATCCGCTAGATCCGTCGTTTCTGGACGTTGATCAGTACAATACCGATTTCCTCAATGAACTCACGCAGCACTACTCGGCCGAACATGGGTACGACCTCGAACCGCTGCCGCCGAGTCGAGGCGTTGATCTTTTCGATCGTCCTGTCCCAGATCTGCCGGACGTACCGCGTGGTCGCAATAGCTGGCTGCCACGGGACCGTCTCCAGCACACCCCCGAGACCATCATGGAGTGGTTCACCACAAACTACGCATCCAAGCGGAATCTACCGGTCACCGGGGACGAGATCCCGAAGGAGAGCGGTGGAATACTGTGCGAGCTATGTCAGCCGGCCTGCTTGGTGGATTCGCTCGCGTACCGTCCGCATAGAGAGGAGATCCACGGGGTGGACTTCCAGACCGGATTCCGGTATTGGGCTCCGCTTGAGGTGAAGCCAATTGTTGGCATTGTTGGCGCCGGCTACGAAGGATTCTGCGCAAGCTGCAAGAACTGGATCGCGTTGGACTTGTCGAAGCCCGACTTCAACTGGTACCAACATGCTTCGACGGTGGGTAGCCCAAGTGTCAATCCTACCGTTTGCGGATAGCTAAACCCTCACAGTGCCAGGATCACACCGTATGGACGGACGAAAAGAAGCCCGCATCACCGATCGAACGATACACCACCAGCGGCTCGGAAGATGAAGGTGCTGATGTGAACGCCATCAAGAAGGAAGCAACGCGGCGTGCGAGGGCTGGTGATTTCTTGCTGCCTAGACCGCCATTCGCTTCCAACAGCAATTCGAATCCCTCGGATGAAGGCAGCAGCGACATCCCGTCCTCCAACAGCTCGCACTCGGTTCTCACCTCGAACTCGAACTCGAACTCCAGTGTCAACTCGGCCATGTCGCAGCACTCCCTCGAGAGCCGACGAAAGAAGGTGCTCCGGCTGCGCAAACGGAAGGGCGCCAGATCATCGAACCAGGGGCTGCGCTTGTACCAGTGCACATTCTGCATGGCCGACTTCGCCAACTTTGGCGATTGGCGCCGCCACGAAGAAGTCATCCACCTGGTCCTCGAGAAATGGGTGTGTGCGCCCGAAGGACAGTACAAAACCGGCACACAGGAATGCGTGTACTGCGACGAAGTGCACGCTGAGAAATCCAACATCCCCAACCGCTGCAACGCATCGTACTGCCACGGCCGCGGGCCCTCGGAACGCATCTTCGCGCGAAAAGACCACCTCAAGCAGCATCTGAAGCGCATGCACGGCATCACGAAGTGGCGCCTCTCCTTCGAAGCGTGGGCGCAGAAATCCAAAGGGCCGCAAAAATCGCGCTGCGGCTTCTGCGCCGCCACCTTCGAGGACTGGCACCACCGCATGACGCACGTAGCCTGGGAATTCAAGCACGGCCAGAAGATGTCGCAATGGCAGGGCGACTGGGGGCTCGACCACAAGTGGATGCACGCCGACGGGAAGCTGTCGAACCCCATCCTGCCCGCCGACAGAACCGACCACATCTCGAAGACCCTCAAGGGCGCGCAGGCGCTGACGCCGGCTCACGCTCACGCCCAGGCGAAAGGCTCCCGCGTGCCGGACTCGGGCGGCAAAAGCGCGCCATCAGACGCCGATCACGCCCACCATTCCCTGCGCGGCGGGAAATCTGGCCGCGGCCTGACGCGGAAACCGCGGCTCACGTCGCTGCGCGATGGGTTCAGCCAGCAGCAGGAGCACCAGCACCAGCAGCACCAGCAGCAGCAGGGGCTGTTCCAACAGCAGATGGACCAGTTCCCGCCGCCGCAGCAGGAGGATCTGTACCAGCAGGGGGGAGGAGGAGATATGTACGCGCAGGGAGACATGTTCCAGCAGGGGGATATGTTCCAGCAGCAGCAGGAAATGTTCCGGCAGCAGGATCTGTTCCCGCAGGGAGATATGTATCAGCAGCAGGATATGTACAGCCAGCTCCACCACCACCAGCAGCAGCTGCAGCAGCAGATTTTCCAGCGTATAAAACCGGAAAATAACTTTTCACAACCGATACAGCCGCAGCAGCAAGTCCTGACTCGTACGTCCCCATCCTCCCCCACATCCCCCCCCCCCGTCCGTATCAACTAACGTAAGCACAGCCCCATTCTCCTGGTCACTTCCCTCCAGCGCCGTCTCGCCACCACAAACCAGCCCACTATCAGCCTCGTACACCAACCTTAACCACAACCACAACCAGAACCAACTCCCGATCCAACCGCGGCCGCCAGAGACAGTTCCCGTACCAGTGTCGACGGCGGCGGGAGGGACGGGAGGGATGGGGAAGGCGGAGCAGGCGGGACAGAAAAAGACGCCGAGCTTTCAGTGTCCGTATTGTAGCACTAAACTGTCACGGCAGGATAATCTCAGGAGGCATGTTAAGACGCATTTTGTTAAGACTAGTTGACGGGGTGAACGGGTGGACTGTGGTGGGCTGGGGAAGGGGGAGGGGGAGGGAGGAAGGAAGGGGGGACGGAGGGGGGAGGGTGATGGGGGTATGATATGATGAGATGAGATACGGGATATGATCGGATATGACTGGATGACTGGATATGATGGGATATGACTGGACATTATATGACTGGACATGGCTGGACATGACGGGATGATGGGATGATACCATAGATACCCTATTGTCTATTGCCTACTGGTTTAGTTTTATGTGGATACTTAAGGTATTTAGATATGGTCTGCGATTGCTTTTGAAATGTCAAGCTCGGAGCGATGGAAGATTATGAATCATATCCTCAGTGCTTCGTGTATGATATCTCATGAACGATTCTAGTGGTGGAAATTTATCCGTTTACTGGTAGAGCTAATCCGTTATATTCATGGACAATGGACAATCCTACATGAGTCATTTGCTATAACCACACACTTATATGTGAAAGCATGGGAGGAGGCAACAGCGGTTCCCTCTGCTGTTGGGTAGTTAGGTGCTCCGGAAGTGTTGATATCACACAACATCACTCACCCCCCACCCACTGACACGCCCTTCACGCAACGGAGATCGTCAAAGTCCACAATAGATCCATAGATACCTATACAGTCCATAGTCCAAGTATCCTGACAAGTGTCTAACGAACGAACGAAATTACACAAGTAGGTGGGTACATACAACGTTACAAAGCTGGCAAGCTGTATTAATAATCAAAGGAAAGGAAAGGAAAACGAAAAAGAATCCCGCTCGAAACAATCTTCTGCGCCATACATATCATACCCCCCCCCCCCCCCCCCTCACCACGCCATCTATAGTACTAATCCTCATATATCGGCACCCTCTCACTGATCGCTCTAATATCGCTATGCACGACCTCCTCTATGTCCTCGCCCTTCCCGGCGACGACTCGTAGTATAAGCTCGTTCAAATCGGGCCTTCCGAGGATATCGACATGATCGGCGGTGGTCGGACCGCCTCTGATATCGAACCTGCCAGGCTCGTGGGCGAGCTCAACGGTCTTTATCTGTACGCCGGCGGGATTGTACCGCGAGATCTTCCAGCCCTTGGTGCACATGTACCCCGAGCTCAGGATCGGCACTGTGCCGTCGCCCTCGCCCAGGATCACGCCGTGGTCGCTGCCGAAGCCCGTGATGGCGCTGTCGATGACGACGCGCAGCTTCGAGGTCGCGTCGTCGACCGGACGGATGTAGTAGCTCCGCTCGGTGGGCTTGCCGACGCCGTAGAAACAGTAAATTTTTAGGTTGGGCGCGAGCGGGAGGCGCGACTCGAGTGGGTTGATCCATTTGGCTGGGTTGTGTTCGTTTTCCTACGAGTTTGTTAGTTGGAGCGAGATATACACCGCCGCCGTGCAGATGTGGGAAATAGCTACCTCAATCTCCTTCCTGGTCAAAGCCACGCCGTGACTATAATTCTGCGAGATCTGGTTTCTGTACCAGTCATCGCTGGTATCTAGCAAGTACTTTAGACTATCGGAAACCGTCATGTTGTTCGCCACGGTAGTTCCATTCTTCAGCGCGTACTTGAGCGTTGATCCGAATGTATCCCCCATTCCTGGCTCGTCGTCAGGCGCCCAAGTGAGGTTTCCCCAAATCGCCTCGCCGCCCTTCGGTAACATGCTGGAGATTCCCGGCATGGCCCGCATGATCTCCGCTCGGTCTTCTTTGCCGAAGAATTTTTCGAGGCCGTAGACGGCTACGGGGTTTAGTTGAACGGTGTCTCGCATTTCGCCAGAGAGGACCGCGGGAACGCCTTTGATTGCACCGAGCATGCTACCGCTGAGCTGAGACACTGTCAGCACCGGAAAATTCACCATAGCTTCCCCGATAACCTACATTGATGAAAGAGTCTATGGTCCCATCGTTAGAATAGCTTCGTAATATTGATACGAGGTTCGTGAATCTTACCCACGTTGTCCTCCACCCAATTCGGACCTCCATTCCCAAAGCCTTCTGCCTCTACCCACTTGAAGAAGTAATGTACCACTGCATCCCGCGGATTAGAGTCACATACTCGTTCGTTCCGCAGAGCGACGAGATCTGCCTACCTTGTGAGCCCATGCTGTGCGCAACGATAGCAACCTTCTTATCTGACAATCGTCTGGCCGTTTCTATATGCACTTTAAGCTTTGAGAAGTATCTATCCCGAACCTCCAGATTAGAGTACGACAGCCGCCAATCGTAGGAGGCTTGAGTATTCCAACACATCAGTGGGATTCCTTCGTCTCACCAAGCTGAGAAGTCCACTCACCGGTGTATGCCGAGGTAGGATCATATCCAATCGACGCCAGGTTCTCGAGGATTTTACTCCAGATCCAGTATCCAGTAACGAAGAAGTCCGTGGCATCGAACCCCTACACAGCTATCAGCTTGCGTCCCTTCCATCGAATCCTTAAAGTCAAACTCACCATGGCAGCCCTCAGTTTAATCCCCGGCGGATCGAGTCCCGTTACTTTATCCAACATGATATGTTGCTATGGGTACATCCCGTCAGCGTCCCATCCGCACGAACCACTCGTTCGACCAGAGTAGCTACCTTCCAGCTGGTACGATCTTAGTAAATTAGTAACGGCGTGCCGCTTCACAGCAGAGGTTTGTGGGGCCAAACCTGTGATCAACGCCCGAAGCATTACCCACGAACCCCATAACCGCTTTCTGAAGTACGGCCGGCTTTGCTCTTCAGTGCCCCAACTTTCGAGACTGCATAGTAGCGGTAATCTTAGCACTGTCGTATGTGTTTTCAACGGAGGAGGAAGATCGCGAAACGAACCCTGTAGAAATAACCCCCGGAATCTGTTCTCCCCCATCATCAGCATATATCGTCGACCGTTCAACCTAGCCCACATACCATAACAACTGGATACTTAACCTCCAGTCCTTGCGCCTTTAGCGAAAGCCCAGTGCTAAAGGCTTCATAATTAACTGCAGCCTTCTCCCTCTGAGAGATATCGCTCGCCTCTTTCAAGATGCCGACTGGAATAACATCAATAATGGAGTCGAGACTCATGTCCCTCAGCAACTGTAGTCCTATGTCCTGATTCTTTGCCGCCGCCCCAGCGAGCAGCAACCCGGCCAGGCCACCTATGGTGAAGATCAGCCACGACGACCGCTTTTTTTGACGTTTGTGTGTGGTTCGGTGGGCGGTGGCGTCTTCGGACGAGGAGGATTCTTCGACTTCGAGCGTGACCGTGGTGGTGCCGGTGCCAGTGCCAGGCTTCGACTGTGACGATTTGCGATGGCGAGGAGCCATTTCTGCTTTTGCGGTGGAGGGCGACATCACAATGTCCGGAGAACTAGCGAGGGTGTTTCTTTCTTCTCAGAGGGGGGTGAATGGCGCGCGCGGAACGGATCGAACTGAGGTTCGCGTTCCGTCCCAAGCTTGTGATGGAGCTTCCCATACCATCCCTGATCCCCCGGGTTCCGTGGTCAGAAATTGGTTACATCATTAGTTAGTGGAGCTTCTTTGAGCCGCATGGGAAGTTCCGATAAGGCATGTGCTCCACTCCCACCAACCATCCAGCACAGCAACCCCACGTCCAACAAGAAGCTCGTGTTCCGAACGAAGCTTACCTATCCATCCTCGCCCGCACGCAGAGAACAAGCTTGTGAGACGCTCCCTCCCGTGTGCTTGCTATGCCAGTGCCACCATGCTGAACCCCGAAACGCAGCCCGACTCCCACCCACCACTCTACCCACCATGGCCGCCACCCAGGGCCCGATCAACTACAGCGCCTACGACCCTAGCCGCGAGGTCGCGCAGCTCGAAGCGATCCGGTCGATGATCTCCACGGACCTCTCAGAACCCTACAGCATCTATGTGTACCGGTATTTCCTCTACCAATGGGGCGACCTATGCTACATGGCGTTCGATGGGGATCTGTTGGTCGGGGTGGTTGTTGGCAAGCTCGAGCGACATCGTGGTGGCCCCCTGCGTGGGTACATTGCCATGTTGGCGACGAAGAAGGAGTACCGGGGGAATGGGATCGGTATGTGGCGGTACGCGTGGACGGGGGAGGCGGTTGCTGACAGCTGAGGGTTACAGCGACGAAGTTGGTGCAGATGGCTATCGATGCGATGAAGGCGCAGGATGCCGATGAGGTATTGTGCCCCGGCCCTGAACGGAAGGAGCTGGCTGACAAGCCGGGGATTCACAAGGTCGCACTCGAGACGGAAACGACAAATACCGCGGCCATAAAGCTCTATGAGCGCCTAGGCTTCCTGAGGAGTAAGCGGCTACATCGATATTACTTCAACGGCAACTCAGCGTTCAGGTTGATTCTGTACCTGAAGCCGAGCCCGAACCCGAGCTGTGGTTGTGAAGGAAACGAGCATGAGCACAATCACGACCACGATCAGGATCACAGCCATAGTCACGATGGATCATCATCGTAAGAGAAACATAGAACATAGCCAACCAAAACCGCTAAAGAAAGAAAAGAAACCAATCATGACCCTTCCATACCCAAGTATCTTGCATAATAGAATAGAGTAGATCCCCTAAGCAGCAGCCTGAACCACTCTGAAGCCCCCCGTAACTGTCTTCTGTATTTCTTCATTCTTATGTGGGAGAAGGGAGAGTGCATACGCAATCTCGTCCCATTGCCGCTGAGTCTCGCAGCGTGGGAGACGAGCGGCAAGTTTGTCGGAGAGCTGCTTTGCGTGTTTGTCCTGTAATTGTTTTTGTATGTCAGAAATAGTTTAGATGAGAAGGGAATAATAGGATCGAGGCGATGATTACCTTCTCAATAAAGCTCGCAAGGAATTTAACGATACGCTTCATCGACTCCTCGTCGAGGTCCTCCTCTGCGGAGAGTAGCGAGAACATATCCACAAAGTGGTTATAGACTGCATTATCCTTGGTAGCAAGCTCGGTGAAAAACATTCTCGCCAGATCCGCGATCCTCTTGTCCGAATCCTCAAGGCACTTGGCCATCTGTCCCAGCTGCCCTTTGACCTTGACTTGACCCGCCAGGATCAAGAATGTCAGTGTCATCAGACAGGTGCGCTTTACCGACGCTTCGTTGTCGTTTAGACGCCGGTAGAGGAAGTTGGTGTTTTCATCGATGAGGTGGTTGAAGCATACGGCCATGTCGCCCACTGCGATCACGGCGTTGTTTCGCACAATGGAGTCGGTGGACCGTTCCATGATGGTAATCAACAGCTGCAGGTGTTCCTCGCAGTATTCCGCTGACACACACATCAACTTGCCCATGCAAAGCGTAGCCTGAGCCTGGAGATTCCGATCCTACTGATCATCAACACACGATGTTCCATCTATTCCAGGTATCGGTGGAGAACTTACAGTGTACAGTGTATTCCTTGTACAAATCTCCGTGACCAAAGATCCGAACCTGGCTAGCAATGAATCTTCTCCATACAGCAGCTCGCGTTCACTAATCATCGTTAGCCATCGTCCATAATACTCTATGCAACCGTATGGCAACGAACCGAACGTGTGCTATTCCCTCGGTGAAATCGTCCTCCGTAGTACCGCCAATGAGATCGAGTTCGTCCTGCTCCTCATCGGTTTTACCGTTGGGAGTTTCAACTTCCTTCTCTGCAGGGTGTCAGCTGGACCAGTAACACCGAATAGGCAGGGGGAAAGCGCACTCTTCTCCAGCTCCGTCTTCTTGCGTTTGAACTCGAGCTCTAGGAGTTCGAGGTGGACGATTTGTTTGACTAATAACCATCAGCTTCACTGATCTTGCGATGGACGATTATGAAGACACTCACTAGCAACATGTCCAACGATGAAGAGAAGCTGCGACAACGGGAAGTAGGACGGGGCCGCCGGTTCGTTCGATTGTTGAGCCGTCTCCGCTTCCTCAGGCGCACCAGCTTCCTGCATGACCTGATCTTCAGAACCGTCCTGTTGCGGGAGCGCCGGCAGGTTGCTGAAGACAGCAACCGTCTTCCTCTTGATGATGTCTCCGCAGAGTAGATCCGGCTTCTTCGCAAGTGCATATATGGCGCCTATCGCCTGTTCTGCCATGCCGTACCAGTCTTTGCTTTCCGATGGCAATTGTACCAATGCTGCCAATCGTTCCATTATCGGGTGATCGTTCGGTAGTTTGCCCATGGAAGACGGTGCGTCCTTTGCTTTCCTACCAACGGGACTGATGTGTCTCAAAGCTAGACAAGTGTATTTTGCAAGCCCGAGGTCCTTCCTCCCCAGCGGACCAAGTCCCACACGAATGATGGTCTCCAGCTGCCTGACCACGATCTCCGGTTCGGCGAGGGCCAACATCCCAAGCACAATTATCGCGCCGCGCCTCTGCGCTCTCGGAATCTTGACCTTCTGCACATTGTATATCTGCCACAATTTGCTGATGACGAGATCGGAGATGAGACCTTCAGACATCATCTTGCTCATGAGTTGTTCGAGCGAAGTCAACTCCGAAGTTGTGGTACCGATCGTCAGGCTGAGCATGTTTCGGGCAATGTAGTTGGCAGAGTCATTTTCCGACATTTCCGGCGGAGCAACGAAGAAGAGGTCCTTGTAGGTCTCGATGAGGTGCGTTTGCACCCCCTTCCCTTCATCGCTGCTAGCTTTCGTCCAGATCAGACGGAGCATTCGCCGGATTCCAATCTTTGCGGTCTCAACTTTGTAGACGTCGAGGGATTTGAAGAAGTCCATGGCCTCGATGACTTCACTCTTGTTTTTAGAGGACAAGAGCTGCATGACGATGTCCGAGGCCTCGTGGATTGTTTCGATGAACCTCAACGCCTCCAAGTAGTATCGCCTCGTAAGCTGCAGCCTCGTGATTTCCTCCGAGTGGTCCTGTTGGGGCTGCGGCGGGGCTTTCTTTGGGCTTTCTCCGGCATCATGGCCATCGTTACTCCCGATCTCTGTCGCGTCGTCCAACAGCTCGGGATCCACCGTTCCGTCTCCGGGTTCAGCTTTACTGGCGGCCATCTCTTCAACAGGTGCGATGAGCTGGTTGAGTTCGTCATCCAACACGTTGAGCCGCGCCTCCCATTCCGAGTATCTCAGGAGACCACCGTGCAGTGCACTAAACGGGTGGCTGGAGAGGAGCTTAGTCAAAAGCTTAATCGCATTCCTGCGGACATTGCTGCTCTTGTCCTTCAGACTGCGACACGCAAGGTCTGCCGCCTTTTGACGACGCTTGGGGAACTTGGTTTCAAGGCTATACGCGTAGTCTCAGTTAATGTCCGAAGTAGGCAGGGAAGAAGCTGGACATGACATACTCGAGAAGTTTGCCGTGATAAACCTGGATCGTTTTTGACCTGCAATATGGGTTGACATCCAAGAATCTTTCTTCCAGCAAGTCGAAAAACGCATTCATCTGAGCCTTATGGTTTTCGCTTCGCTCATCGTCCTTCGTCAGCTCTACAATAAGGTTTCCGCAAACTTCGATGACGGCGTTCCGCAAGTTGTGTGACTGCGACATTGTGTAAATTTCAACCAGCCATAACCGTGGGATCCAACAAGACATACTTCTATCTCCAGCAGCTTGACAACCAATGTCATCTGCTTCAACACCAAGCGAGGCAGCCTTTCTGACAACGTTACGATGAAGGTCGAGATGGACTTGGGGCCTTTGGAGTCATTGCTATTGAACTCCCTGTTGCTCAGTTCCCTCAGGACTTCATCCACCAGCTGCGGATAGTCGTATTGCTCGAACAATATTTGGAGGAACTCGGCCATCGGCTCAGACAGATGCTCAAAGTACGTCAATTTCTGCACGATGGACGTTTGTGCACCTAGACAGAGGTTTCGTCAGATATAGACGCCACACCTAGGATCTCGCGGACATACCGAAAGCGTGGCCATGGTGCTTCACCGCGATACAGAGAACCCTGATGATGTACATCTTGATTTTGTTGTTTTTCACTCTCTGCTCGTTCTCTAAAATCAAGTAGACTGGCCTCGTGAAGAGCGAGACAAAGGTGTCCCTCTCGGAGGTCGTGACAAACACTCGTAGCAACCGGACCTTGAGATTGAGAACTTTGCACATCACCTCTAGAGCGGTGGTGAGCTGTGTGGTCGAATCCCATGCCGCGCTTGCTACGGCTTTCCCCTTCCCTTTGGCTTTTCCTTTGCCCCTTTGTCCGCCCACCGTCGTACCAGCCGTTGCCGAAGAGTCCGGTTTCTCATTTCTCGCCTCCAGTCCTGCGATCACCCATTGGAGGAGGAACCCATAAATCTCCAGCAACTCTCTATGTTCCTTCAACGTGTCCTGCTCGTCGGAATCGAGATCCATATTGACAACGTCCGCTTCCGCCGAGAGTCCGGAGACGATGATGTCCAGGACTTTTCCGGCGGCCTGGACCGGGATGACCGCGAAGTACCTGCGCGCACAAACACAAACACATCAGCCGCGCGCGCCCCAGATCAAAGCCGCCACACCCACACACGTAGAAGACGCCTACTTGAGCAAACACTGTACAGTATCCAGCACCGAGAGTCTAGAGATCGCGTCGGGATTCTCGGCGACCCGATCGATGATGGGATCCAAGATCTGGTTTATCATCGCATTGGTGAGCGAATCGGGATTCTCTTCTGCTTCGATCAGGCCGTTGTCCGCTTCTGTACATGGCACCGACGCCGGGTTGTCGTGGTAGAAGCGCAGCGAGGCGTTCAAATCGAAGGACACCCGGTCTTCCTCCATATCTTCGTCCATAGCGACAGGTGCAGATGTTGTGAAGCGAATGTGATGGCGGTGCTGAAGTTTTTTGTTTGTTTATGCGGCGTCCAGAAGAGGTTGCGGTGGCGGGCGGCAGTGGGGTTGTAGATAGGTGATGCTCTCTCTCACTTCCAGGCCGTTCGCTTCACGCTTCACGCTGTCACGTCTTTCTTTGTGATCCCTGTCGCGTTTTTTCGCTACACACCACCACCAGCACCAGCAGCAGCACCACCACCGGCGAGACCAAAACAACTTCTCAACTTCACAGACCACACCTTACGAAACGACTCGCGCATTCCCACGACCCCGCGAGACATTGTTGCTCTCCCTTGTCGCGGACGCTGTCTAGTCTATTCAGGCCAGCATGGACTCCACCCGCGAATCTCCAAGCGCATACCACACGCCGGTCAAGAAACCGCCTTCGCCGATATCGCATGCGACGTCGTCCTACAGCTTCTATGACGAGAACGTCGAGCGCCAGATCGCGCTGCGAGATCCGGGCCTGGCAAATCTGATTGAGCACAATAAGCGGCAGCGCGCTTCGGGGGCCTACAGCATTACCACTACTACTGCGCCAACTACCGTCGCCACTGGTGCCGCACCATTGAGTTCGCACACTGAAGAAGAGGAGGAGGAGGAGGAAGAGGAGGAGGAGGAGGAGGAAGAGGAGGAAGAGGTAGAGGCGGATGGCGGAGAACGGGGATATAGTCACAATCACAAGGACAGCCGCCAGCCAGAGTACGACGAAATGGATGAGGACCACTCGTATGCGGAGGAGGAGGAGGTGGGCGAGGAGGAAGATGAGGCGGAGGAGGAGTATGAGGACGAGGATGAGGACGCGGAGGGTGAGGATGAGGAGGTTGAGGACGAAGAGGTTGAGGATGTGAGGGATCCGGCGGAAACAGAAGATCTACAGGAGGAGAGTGAGGAGGAGCCAGATGAAAGGCGTGGAAATGCCAATGTCAATGCTGAGAACGGGATCAAGGATAGGCGGCGTGCAGCTTCTCGAAGTCCTAGTTATGAGGATAAAGCCAGGGAGGATGACGACCGGACGGATGGGGAGGGTACGGAGGATGAGGATGAGGGGTCTGTGTACTCGGAATGTCCAGAAGAGGAAGAGGAGGAGGAAGAAGAAGAGGAAGAGGATGAGGAATATGCCACAGATCCTCTGGTCATAGAGGAGATTGAGAAGTTCCAGACCACGTTCCGCGGCATTGAGAAACGATTTAGGTTGATAAATAAGATCGGTGAAGGTAATCACCCCTCCACCCACGGCCACCTCTCAGAACTGATTATTCCTCCAGGAACTTTCAGTTCGGTGTATAAAGCGGAAGACCTACTGTACGATAGATACGACAACAGCTGGGACCTCGAGGACATACCCCCGCCACGACTGAACGGCAGTCGTCCGCCAAAATACGTAGCTATCAAAAAGATTTATGTCACCAGTTCACCAGCACGAATACAGAACGAGCTGGAACTTCTGCACGATCTGACAGGCTGCAAATCCGTCGTTCCGCTGGTTACCGCATTCCGGTACCAAGACCAAGTTGTTGCGATCCTGCCATACTTCCGACATGTTGATTTCCGGGTGCGTCGATATATCTTCATTCCACACAAGTCAAGTCAAGCTACAGCCACTGACCCAGCACCATGCAGGAATACTTCCGCAACCTAACAATAAACGGCATGATCTTGTACTTCAAATCGCTCTTCACCGCGCTGGAGCACGTGCACGCCCACAACATCATCCACCGGGACATCAAGCCGACCAACTTTCTGTACGACTTCTACAAGGGCCGGGGCGTGCTCTGCGACTTTGGCCTCGCCGAGCGCGAGGGCACCGACACTTCGTTCTGCGCCTGCCAGCAATCCAGCGGAGAGCGCAAAGACCTCCGACTACCCTCGTCGATGACCGCCATGTCCCAGGGATACCCAAAAAACGACTCAAGACCCTCCCGCCGCGCAAACCGTGCGGGCACCCGCGGCTTCCGCGCTCCAGAGGTGCTGTTCAAGTGCACCTGCCAAACAACCAGTGCGTCCGCCCCCCCTCCCCCCTTCTTCCCCCCCATCCCCCCCACTCCTCCCGGGCACAGACTGACTTAACCCCTGTAGAAATCGACATCTGGTCCGCGGGCGTAATCCTGCTCACAATCCTCAGCAAGCGTTTCCCCTTCTTCAACAGCAGCGACGACGTGGACGCCATAATCGAGATCGCGACGATCTTCGGCAAGTCGAAGATGCGCTCATGCGCCGCTTTACACGGGTGCATATTCGAGACGACCATCCCGACGATCGGCGAGAAGGGGTTCACGTTAGAAAAGATCGTGCTATGGGCGACGAACCGCTCCGCGGGCGGCGGCAGCAGCAGCGCAGACCAGGATTTACTACCAGAGGGGGAAAAGCTGGCGTGTCAGTTCCTCGCGAGGTGCTTTGAACTTGACCCCGCGAAGAGGATTAGTGCCGCGGAGGCGCTGGAACATGATTTCCTCAACTATGTCGACCCTGACGAGGAGGAGGAGGAGGAGGAGGATGGGGAGGAAGGGGAGGGGGAGGATGATGATGCGGACGCGGACGGCGATGAGGAGGTAGATATCTGAATTGAGAACTGGATGTGGCGTATATGTGATTTGGTTATGGGCGAAGAGTTGTGTACCTACAACTCATGATTGAGATCAGGATATGGCGTATATGTGATTTGCTTATGGGCGGATAGTTGTACAATACACAACTCATGATTGATCTATGAGCACATGAATGGGCTCTCGACTGTAGTGCGCTTCGTCGTGGTATGTGAGGTGCTGATACAAGGGCTCAACGTGGAATAGTAGGGACCTGGTTGTTAGAAGACGAGCTTTGCAATCGCCGCTAAACAAGACATGTTTGCTTATCGCAACGCTTTTCCAGGTAACTACACGACTACGAAGTGAAAGCAGAGATGGATACTGGTGTAAGCTGCCGTACCGCAATGAATAGACTACCTAGAAGCAACCCTCTCGGCACCTTGAACTCCCGCCCGTCATGATCATGATTTTCGTAAACCCCACTGCTCTCATCCAACCTCTCACACGCACAAGCACACACCAGAGAGAAAAGACCTTCCACGAACGGAACAATTTATCGTATCAACACGTGTTTGCGTACAGTGAAACCGAAGAATGAAAACACCCAAGCCGTCAGAACGAATGAAAGAGAATCAAACATGTTCGCCCCACACCTTAGATGGCGTACTTCCTGGTCCACTCCCTCGCGGTCGCCTCGTAACGAGCGCGGTCGGTCTTGTAGACATGCGCGATCTCCGGGACCAGAGGGTCGTCGGGGTTCGGGTCGGTCAACATCGAGCAAATCGAAAGCAAAACTGGTGACGTTAGAGACTAAACCTAGAAATGGTCGATAATAGCTGGGTACTAACCTTTCGAGATGGTTAAGGCTGGAGACCACTGATCCCTCAGGATGTCAAGACAGATACTGCCGTTGGCATTGATGTTGGGGTGGTAGATGCGGGTGGTGAAGTTGACCTTCGGGGGCTTGAACGGGTAGTCGGTGGGGAAAGCGATGCTCAGGAAGAACACGCCCGACGAGTATGGGGAGTCAGACTGTGAACAAAGACAAATCAGTATGTACTTTCATCGTCGAAGGTTTGGATGTAGTCAAGACGTACGGGACCCATGATGGTCGCCTGCCAGTGAAACTATAGATATTATTAGCACTTTGAATAAATCACAACAAAGCTGAGCTGTCATCGCACAGCTGTGAAACCCCGAGCCTCTTTCTACAAAGAGCTCGAAAGAACTCACAACCGGAGACAACCCGAGCGGAAAAGAAGTGTGGAAAACATACCAAATCGTCTCCGATAGGACCAGCACTGCAGGACGAGGGTGGGTCGCTGTAGGCACGATAGTTTGCGTCAGTCTGCTATATGAAAAAGCAATCACGATGCCCAGGTGCCTAAGCACATGACCTCACTACCACCTCCATGATATAATGGGATGGCGGACGAAGACCAAAGCTCAAGACACATGAGAGAGAGGGTCGACATACCGTCCGAGATCAGTCAGCTCCTTGGTGATTCTCTTGAGGGCCATTTCTGCTTGTGGTGTTTGTTTGTAGGCTGTTGGCGAGAAGTGGGGTCAGCGAGAGGATCAGGAAGTTGAATGAAGTGTTTGATTGGGTAACAAGAGAACAAGCGAAGGAGCGAAAGAGGTGATTTTGTCGCGATTAAGGTGGCGAAGGAGAGAGAGGGATGAAGGAAGTGAACAGAGTATATGTGAGAACAGACCTTTTGGGTGGTGGTGGTAGTGGTGGTTGGTGTAGGAATCAAGGGGAACCGGGGGGTGGAAGTAGTGGGAGTTGGAGGAAGAGGTGGTGATGGAAGATGGTGGGGAAGGTAACGGGTGGTGGTTGGGATGGGTTAAGTAAGGAAGGGGGGGGTGGGTGCTGGTGGTGGTGGTGGTTGCAACCTTTGAATCGGAGGGGCGAAGAGAGGAGATAGAAGGAGGGGTTTTGCAAGCCAACCAGCCGCTGAGCACCCAAAACACTCACTCGCTCACGCCCCCAGAAACCTAACAAACCAACCCATTTCGGGGGACGCAGCTAGCAACAGGTGGAAATCGAGAGAAGCCAGATAAAATGGAAAATAATATTTAATTCTTTGTTTTTCGATTTGTTTTTTGTTTCGAATTATTGGAGCGGCAACGGCGACACGCTCTATCCGGTCTTGTTTGCCTGTCTGCCCGCCCGCCTTCTTGCCTGCTTGCATCTCCTTCCGTCCTGCTGTCTCATTCCAGTTCCATCGTTCTCTCTTTGTGTCAGCTTTATCCGCGCCATTTCTCGCCATGCTAGTGGATGGGCACGTGAATCGAATCAGCCCTCGACGGCGCGATAGACAAGGAAAGGACACCCGGGAAGTTGCGGCACTCTCTATCTCCATCTGGTCATGAAGACCCGCGTCGATACACCAAGATGCTGTCGAGTACCAAGTGCAGGGTGCGTGCAGGTACTCGTGCCTGCTACCTAGTAGCACGGAAGGCAAGCAAGGAGCTGGGAGAACCCGCCACTCGAAGGGCCTCGATGCGTGACAGCCAGCTGACAATGCAGAAATCTCGGAGAAACACCGCAGGTCATCCATCTTCCTCGGCGGCAAAGAACGTCCGGGTTGCTGAGTGATATCACGACCGACCGTCCGTTCGGCCCGGCTAAAAAAACACCCCTCCCAAAGAAGAAACTGCCGGCCAGAACTTCTTCCCCAGACGTCGGTTGTACGCACTCTCCAGGTACACCAGCACGCCAGCGCCAGCACCAACTTCCGAAGGCTAACCGGAAGAGAAAGAAATTCGAGAAATTCCACCTCTCTCCTACAAGAAAGTCACGAGGCGAGAAGAGTTCTTCCTCGCGGACTCGCCCTCAGAGAGAGAGAGAGAGAACTTCAATTTATTTCGTATACCCCTCGCTTCCCTCCTCAGCAGCACAGTGATTCTCCGAGGAAGATGCCTTCAGACAGCGTCGGACCCTTCGATTATCACGGCATGTCTGGGCTTCTGCCACTGTGCATCACTCGGTTTCTTGTCTCGTGACTTACTTTCAAATTGTATGTATGTATGGGGCAACTTGGAGGATGCCGAGATTCACAGTTATGCATACGTCAGTTCATATCTACGACGTTCCAGCTACAATCAGCTCCTGCGCGGTTCGGGATACGTGTGCAGTATCTCTCGTCTGTGAGGCCGTGCGCTCGTACTTACGTACGGGTTGACAGTTGGCTTCAAAGTACCGTACGACTTCTGCCCTGCAACTCCCCGTCAAGAGGTGGAAAATGATCAGATAGGAGGGGGCTCTGGCTGTGCCGCTGGCGCTTGTCCGGCAACACGTCAACAGGGAGCAAATCCATGCTGCTAGCCCAGCTTGCCAGCACTGCGAGTGTCGTGTGTCAAGTATGCAGCCGTAGTTACCGTTCCTCGTTCCGCATCGATTGACCACATATGGCTTGGCATCACACTCCAGCACTCGTCGCAGACCGAGCTTAGTAAACATCGGTTGCATGGACCCTACGGCTTACCCCACCAAGATTCTTCCCACCCCACATGTTCGCACGCCGCTAGCTATGAACGATGGAGATCCGGATCCAAACCAAGTCCTTCTCACCATCAACAGGCCGAAGCTATCATGATGACTGGCGAAGTTGGTTCCTCGATACCGGAGGATACGCCGCATGTTCGTTTTTTCTCCCTTCGTATGAATGACTGGATCGGTTTTTGACTGTACGTGCGTGCGTAGGCGGTCAGCGTGTCGTTGCCCACATGGAAGGCGAATGTCGCGTATGAAGAAGGAGAGGCGTGGGTATTCGATAAGATGCAGACTGGATACCCCAGGTGCGATTGATACTTCGAGTGGGTGGGTGGAGGCGGTTGCTGATGGGAAGAGTTGTAGGTTCTTCATCCACAAGAGCATCCAGAAGCTCTCATCGTCGATCCTCGCGAGCCACGGACGTCCCGGAGAGGACTGTATGCTCTTTCCCTCCGCCCATATTGCCCACCGCTGCAACCGCTTCTTGAAGCAGCACACCGCGACGCTAACGCCGCCGTCGGTCCGCATCGTCGAGTTCACGCCCCGAGTCACCGGCGCTACCCGCACGACGATCATCTCCGGCCTCTCGGCAGTGTTCTTCCCCGCGCCGGATTTCAAGGTCGCGAAGCAGTTCTGGCAGCACTCGGGCGACGGCGTGTCATCGCGCCGCGCGGAGTTCTGTCAGCAGGAACTGGAGGAGGGTGTGTTGGTTGAGAAGGGACTTCCAGATGAGCTCTCGCAACGTCCAGCGAAGGGGCCGAAGAGATACTCAAAGGTTGCGGCGGATAAAGGTGCTGGTGGGAGGATCTCGCCAACGGAAGATACGTCCCGGTTCGTCGAGGAGAGGTTTGGCAGGAACTTGGGGGTGGAGTTTGTGGCGAATGCAAAGTTGGCGGTTAGGAGAAGGATTGCCGGAACCTTGAGGAGCAATGTTGCGCTGAGCGATGCGATTGCACTATCGAGGGAGGGTGGTAGAGATGTCGATGGGTTCACGGAGGAGGATGTGTACCTCTTCCCTACGGGTATGAGTGCCATCTTCAACTCTCACCAGCTGTTGATGGAGACAATCGAGCCGAGGAAGAGCGTTTGCTACGGGTATATCATCTTCTTCCTCCCTTCCGCGGGCCTCTACAACTGACTGTGCACTAGTTTCCCGTACATAGACACCCTCAAGATCCTCCAAAAGTTCGGTCCGGGTTGTCACTTCTACGGCCACGGCTCCTCGGAAGACCTCGACGATCTCGAAAGCAAACTCCAATCCGGTGAGCGGGTGCTGGCGCTATTCTGCGAGTTCCCGGGAAACCCCCTCCTCATGTCCCCGGACCTCCAGCGAATCCGAAAGCTCGCCGACACCTACGATTTCGCCGTGGTGATCGACGAGACCGTCGGCAACCCGCTCAATGTACATGTCCTGCCGTTTGCGGATATCGTTGCCAGTAGCTTGACTAAGGTGTTCAGTGGGGATAGCAATGTTATGGGCGGAAGGTACGCTCTCCGCCCTCTCCCTCCTCCTGTGGCATGCACGCACTGACAGATCCCCCAGCCTGGTCCTTAACCCCAAAGGTCCCTACTACGCACGACTGAAGAAATCCCTCGACGCCACGTACGAAGACAACTTCTGGGGCGAAGACGCGCTCTTCCTCGAGCGCAACAGCCGGGACTTTGTGTCCCGCATCGAGCGAATCAACATCAACGCCGAAGCCGTGAGCACTTTGCTGGTCAACCACCCCAAGAGTGTGTCCATCCCGCCCCTCCTCATCCCCTGCACTGCCCCCCACCAACCCCACTAACCCATCCACTTAGTCAAACGCGTCTACTACCCGAAATTCTCTCCCACGCGGTCATTCTACGACGCCTGCCGCTGCCCCGACGGCGGCTACGGCGGCCTGCTGAGCGTGACATTCTTTTCGATGGAGGATGCCGTGCGCTTCTTTGACGTTATCGATACGGCGAAGGGTCCGAGTCTGGGCACTAATTTTACGCTCACTTCGCCGTACACGATCCTGGCTCACTATGGTGAACTCGAATGGGCTGCACAGTATGGTGTCGAGGCGAATCTCGTAAGGGTCTCCGTGGGACTCGAGGATACGGAGGCCCTGGTGGGGATCTTTGGGGGGGCGTTGGAGGCGTTGGTGGCGGTGGTGTAGGGAGTAGAGAGAGTAGAAGCGGAGATGAGGGGGGCAGATAGATATCTTGTGCAAATAGACTTTGGAATCATCACTCGGGGTCTGGATTGGATATGATACCGGCATGAAGACCATGTGCTTCCGTGGAATTATAGATGTCTACCCAGCTCATCACCCGTCGATTCTCGATGGTCACTGCGAAAGTCGGCATCATAGTGATACCCCCTCTCCGTGAACGTGAATTGAGATGTGAAATGAAACTCCGGTACCCCCCCCTCCCCCCAGCGCCATCGTAATGACTCAGAAGAGCTCCCCAATTTCCTCAAGATACTGGTAGCCCGTGAATGTGAATTGAAATGTGAAATGAAATGAACCCCGTTACTCCCCAACGCCCCCAGCGCCCCCCGTATACGCCATGGTACAGATACAACTACAAAACGCCAGAAAAAAGAAGAAAAACCTCCAGAAAGATGAAGAGAACAAGAAACCAACAAATCAAATTATTAAACCGCCCTGACTTTATCCCATCCTGCTGGTCGTAGACCTTACCGAGTAGGAAGCCAGAGCGAAAAAGAAAGAAAAAACCAGGAAAGAAAAAAACCAGGAAAAGGGCCATCTCCAAACACCACCGCCAATGGAAACCGACCCAAAAACCCGAAACCCCAACCCGAAGTCGAAAAGTAAAGAAAAAACTCCGACTCCCCAGAAGCCGAGCAAACCGAGGGGACGAAGAGAAACACACCATACTGTCGCCCGACTTCGACATCTTCAGATATCTCAGATCAAAGCTTTTGCTGGGCGATCTTCTTTGTACCCAGGATGGTAAGCGCCCTGTGGACAAACGCCTCCCAATCGACCTTGCGCCTCCTCGCGATTTCCACGAAGTCCTCGTCGACATCCACCCCGGTCTCCGGTCCGACCGAGAGAAGATTGAACGTGCGCTCCTTGGGGTAACGACGCATCCTCTCGCGGACGGTGGAGCCAACTTGAACGGTCCACTCGCTCTGGGGGCAGTTGCACACGCGCACAGGCCGCTTCTGGAGCCCATCGAGCTCGTAGAGGGCGCCGTTGATGTGGACGTAGGCGACGTAGTGAAACGCAGGGCCGTCGTCGTCGTAGTCCTCCTCCTCCTCCTCCTCCTCCTTCGCCTGCTTCTTCTTTGAGCCCTTCCCTTTGGATTTGGGCTTGGCAGCAGTCATGAACGGCCGCGTCTTGACCTGCTCTGTGAGCAAGATGTCGAGGTCCCGGCATTCAGACTGCCTGTTGATGTTGTTAGTGGCTGAAGAACTTTGGAGATCAGCGTGGGGGGTTCTTACCTGGCGAAGGAGTTGTGGATGTTGCGCAAATGGGGATTGTTGGCAACAGCGAGTCCCTTCATGGGAGGTGTCAGAGGAGCCGCGAACTCCTTGAACGCTGAGAGCGTTGCGCCGAGTTCGGCGGTTGAGTTGGCGAGGATATTGAGCATCGCAAGCGATGCGCAGGCGTTTTCGACGATCTATTGGCCGTAAGTATTTGAAGTGTGAAGTGTAAAGGAAGAGAAGTGGTTGTGGTGGGGGATTTGAGGGCTTTTATAGGAGAGGCAGAGGGGCCCAATGTCTGCGCGACTCTTTTCGGCGGGGATGCACTTACTTGATTGGCGAACCAAACACCCTCCGGACAAGTCGTCTCGATATCCCCTTCAACCTCCTCGTTGTCCCTGTGACGAAACAAGAAGATGATTCCATGGGCATTGACGAAACCGCGCATAGTATCCTCATCAGTACTGTAAACATCTTGTACGACGACTCCCTTAACACCGAACTCTTTGATCAACTCGGTGAAAATAGCCTGCATATCGACGTTAGATATATTCGAAAATAGTATATCACTTGCGGAGAGCGATATACTTACCGGCTCGCTCTCGACAGGAGCCCAACCAGGCCACTCCTCCGTAACCTCTCCATCAACCTTCTCTTCAGTTGACGAAGCGGTGGATTGTGACACTGCGGGAAGCGCAGCACTGGTCTTTTTGTTTGGTTTAGCACTAGACATATGGGAAGCCTTGCGTTTGGTTGGAGCCATTGTCATCTGATAGTATTGGGTCGAAAGGTTGAGTCGGCTGGACGAAAAGGGTTGGCGGTGACAAAGTGAGTCGTCGGCGATGAAGTGAGTCGTCGGTGGTGAAGGAAGTCGTCGGTGGTGAAGGAAGTAGTAGATTAAAGAAATGTGGCCGAAAGTTGTGGGGGAAAGTGAAACTGGGATTGTGAACTGAAGCTTCTTTAGAGTTGTGGATTGAGTTGGAACGGGAGACGTGGGGCGACGCGGGTCGTGCAGTAGAGCGCACTACCTACTGCATGCCAAGACTTCATAGTCCGCGACTGTGGCTTTCGCAATAGCTCATGCCAAGACCCCAAATCCGCCAATAGGGCTCGGTTAGTGCCCTTAGTAGCAGAGCCTCACGTCAGTCGGATTTGTACGTGACTACGTCCGTACCGAGATTTCCATATACCTTGTAGCGAGATTCTATGTATACGGAGGCGTGCACGCCATGATCTATAAGTCGAACGTACGAGGAAACAAACTGTCTATCGGGAAATACAGTAGCAAAAAGTGGGGTGCGACTCCTTCCGCAGGTCATGAGTAGAACCGCCGTATAGGTAAAAACCTAGCAGTTTTCCGAAAATACAGATATATTTTTTTATTCCTTTCTTCCCATAGTCCAAGCTCTACGGTATCGAAAATCTTTACGTAGGGTTGTAAAGATATGCATACCAAAAAGTGGGAAGAGCCACTGCAATTCTTCCAGACGCAAAATCTTACGTGGTGTCGGGAATACCAGAGACATACCAGGAAACTACCTTGTATGCACAACAACGTAGTGCAGAGAGCACCGTTGTCATGTCAACCAAATGGTCCCTGGACTGTAGTAAAACTACAACCACAAGAGAAATCCATAGAAACCCTTTGGCTTCAAAAAATACGTATTGTGGGTAAGACGTGTTGTGCGCAAGCAAAAATGTACGACATTCTGGCAGTTTTCAGGTACTACTACCACCATTACTACTACTATTACTACTACTACTACTACTACTGCTACTACTGATTACTGTAGGCGGCTCGTGCTTCCAATCGAAGCATCTGCCAACCACCGATACCCTCCCCACAGTTGCGGTGGGAGTAGCAGTAGTAGTTGCGGCGAGGGGAGGAGTTGTGGGGGGAGGAGGAGTTGTGGGGGGGAGTTCCGGGGGGGAGTTGTGATGATGAAAAAAGGAATAAGAAGAAGCAGAAGAAGGAAGTGAGTTCAAAGACTGCCGGCGAGCAAAGGAGGGGGGGGTGGAGGAGGGGGGGTTGACCGTCTATTCTGTAGGAGATGAACAAGAAAGAAGAAGAAGAAGAAGAAACGCCGCGGGACCCAGCTTAAGTACCCCTCCTCCGCACTCGGTCGGCCCCGCCATGCCCGCCATGCCCGCCAACGTTGAGGCCCACTACTAACCACATTCGATTTCACCCGCCGACCCCCCTCGCGCTGCAGTGGAGGCAGTACTGCTGCCGCCTGGGGGCCATATATGCAATACTGGCGCCGGTGACTAGAGTCATTCCCACTCATCGACTAGTCACTCCCACCCGATGACCAGAGTCATTCCCACTCGGTGGCTAGTCATTCCCAATTTAGTGACTAGTCCTTCCTGCTCGGTGACGAGTCATTCCCCCACCCTGTCTGAGGTATCCCTAGCCCAGGACGGACTAGACGGACGAAGCCCCATGGTACTCCAAAAGATCGCATTGTACGGACTCTATGGTACTGGTGAGCACAGATTTCTGCAAGCACGGAAGTCTTTTAGTAGAGATATCGCAGACATCCGGTGACGATCACGCAGTACCATTGAAGTTAACCCAATAGGCAGTTTTGTTTACCATATGATTCTAGAACTATGTAGATTTTATATTTACGTATTATATGCAAATGTGACTGCAACACTGAATAACTCTCGTGATCTGTAGTAGACGTATTATATTTTGATACATGGTGTGGGAAAGATGGTAGTCCTTTTTTCTATGTGAAAATACGTGATGTCTGTTTTTTTTAAAAAAAAAGTAAAAATACGGGTTAAGTAAAAACCTGTTAGTTCTTTAGTATTGCGATAACCCTGGTATTTTTCAGGTAGTAATCGCACCCCACTTTTTGCTACTGTAGTTACAACTTCATACCAACGGATAGAGCCCCATTTGTGCTCTCCGAAGATTTCCAAAGCTCTATTCTTCTACCGTGCGGAGGGCGAAATGCTTCTACCTTCGCATGCTTTATATTTACTCTGCCCTCACCCGCTCTCATTCTAGATGCGGACATTCTTTGAGATTCTCTGAGGCTTCTTCTTTATCGGATCAAGAGCTACCCAGTTCCGAGATACAGCAGAGGAAATTGTCTTGACGTAGATTGATTGCCTGGCAACTGCTGGACAACAGTTGACACTGGCTTCTATTGGTAAGCACGTATAAAGAGGCTCTTTGTATTCCAGCTTCATTCAACCGGGATTCCTTTGAGTCCTTCCTAGAATCCAACACTTCAGGTTCCCATCACTTGAAGATCAATCGCAATAGGCAAGAAACGACCAAAACCACGGCATAGGCCGATCTCGTATGTAGAAGTTGTCGATAGGTGGCCTCGTCCGCCAGCAGCTTTTTTATTTGGCCATACTCACTCGTCTGCCAGTGGCAGAGAGAGGGAATAAACATCAATTTATTGTTGCATACGGCCTTACTAGAGTGCCGGTAGACGATGGCGACTACAAACTCAACCTTTCCTGCCAGCTCCGCCGGATGGAGAGAAAGTTCTACCACCACGGCCCGTTGCTGTGCCACTGCTCACCAGCCAATTTTACAAAGGAAAACATGATCGCGCTCATTGTCCACACCCTCCGCACACGCAATACCTAGAAATGCCACTGCATAGGAAAGACCGCCACATGCGAGTGATAGGGCTTCATGGTAATCCTGCGGCGTTGTCGCAGATTGCTTGTTGGATGAGAGTCTCGGCTTTCAGTGATGAGGGAGGCCGTGCATGGAAGCGGACCCACCTTTCGGCCTCCTTGACGTGAGTATATCCTCTCAGCACCTGTCTTCTCGAGTTGGTCTTAATGGGCCACATTCTTGTAGGTATCCTGCCATCTGTATCATCGAACAACATTGATACTAGAGAAGAGGCTGAATACAACTTGGTTTCTGTCCCGAACGTATCTTATCTCCGCAGTGAATGTTAAGAACCCGAGAGTTGGAAAACACCATGTTCACGGTTCACCATGCTGTCACGCTCAGCCTCGGAAAGGTTGGGTTAGCCTTGCTCAGGACAGCCGAGTCCACCAACCAACCAGGCATATGATGGGGAATGGAGCGGGACTGCTGTAAATACTTCTCACTTTTCTCCAGTGGTGTTCGGGAAGAATATTTCAGAGTGGAATGGTTCGCACTCTCCTACTCGACTCGACTTCCTCCAAATAGACAGGCCATGCTGTCGTTGTTATCTATCCCGGCAAAATCCACGTGCCCACCACAAAAATTGCACACTCGCGTCTCCCTTTTGCTAGCTGCATGACGGCGTGAGATCTGTTGAACTACTACCGCCGCCTTCACGACACGACACGACAACACATCCTCCATCCACGAAGACAAGCTCACTCTGTCTCCTGATCCTCAGCAAACTCGTTCGTCCCTACTCCACCCTTCCTCTGCGCTGCGTGTGAATGGCCTAGGAAGATGAGCAACAACAATCCCCAGGAAACCCCACGGTTTCCATCGTCATTTCCCGAATCTCCACATCCTACCGCTCTTCGTTCTCGCCCTCCTCCCCCTCCTCCTCAAAGACCGTTCGGCAATCAACCGCAGCGACGAACAGGGGCGTTAGGAACACAGGCGAATACCGCCGCGACGACGACACCGACATCGACGACGACAACGACGACAACACCGCCGTCAACGACGATACCCTCTGCGGTGGTCCAGCCAGTCGTCGGAGAGAATGATACCCTGATCCCAACAAACATCATCGACACGCCCACGCAAAGACTATACGTGGTCGGAATATTCGGTTTGCTCCAGGCATGGAAGTTGTACGACATTTCGCGACTTTGGGCCGACGAAGGGGATATCACGACGCTCTGGTTCTGCCTGAAATGGTGGTTCGCCGATGCGCTTTTCTTTTGGAACCTGCCTTACTTGAGAATACCGTGGCTGCGATTTGATCCTTCTGCTACCCTCTCCATCATCATGTGGCTCGCCTTGGTCGATCTCTTACTTCCTCATGTCTCCGGCGCGCCAATCATTGCCGTGTTTTCGAGCCTGTGGAAACTCGTCTACGATCGCGAACTCTCCATATCGGAGAGACGTGTGAAATGGAACGACATCATCTATAACGACACTCACATCATGGGAAAGTACACGGTGCATATCCTACCTGAGGGCGCCGCCAAGCTGAATCCGGACGGGAACTGCTTCTGTTTGGGCCCTTCATCGCCGGTCATCACCGTTCCCATCAAGATCAATGGAACCACTCCGATCAAAATCCAGCTCACAAGGGCCGACCTTGACACCGGCCACGTGGATATCATGGATCTCCAGCCGAAGGAAATCAAGAGACTCATAAAACAAGCACCGCGCGAGGATGAACCGGATCTACGTTATCTTCCCTACACCATTAAAACCCCCGGTCTTTACCGCCTCACGAAGGTCAGGGACGTCTCTGAACTCGACGTACGTATTCAGGATGCCTATGCGCTCGTCGTGAAGTGTCCCCAGGCCAAGATCAAGACCACGCCCGGAGCAAAGAAAGATGTGTGCAAGCACGATATGTCGGATCTGTCCATTCAACTGGAGGGACTAGCTCCCCTTTCCGTCACCTATAGCCGTGTCGTTAAGGGCAAAGCGACTACCCTTAGCGTTGGCAGAATTCATCCGGAAAACTACGAGTCACCACTTTTGAACAACCCTCGCCTTGAAGGGCATCTTCGCGAACGAGGTTACGAAGACCTTACATCCTGGGGCAAACGCGAGACCCTCGATGTTGCTCTCAACGATTCGATGACCTCGACTGGCGATTGGCTGTATGAAATCGACCAGGTCACTGACGGATGTGGTAATCTGATAGACTACAAGGCCCATCAAGAGGAGGGAGATTCGTGGCTTCCGAAGTCGACTGATATGGCCGGCCTTGGGCACAAGCTGGTTGTTCACGAACGACCGTCGGTGCGGTTCGGTAATTGCGACCTCAAGAATCCGCTGCAAGTTCCGAGGGGCTCTAAGGGTGCCCTTCCCGTCAAACTCGATACCAGGGGTTCCGATGCGCCCTATAACTTCAAGGTCGCCTTTACACCGCAGAGCAAGCTTGGTTCCGCGTCTGAGCATGCGCCAGATGCTCAAATCCTAGAATACACTTGGAAGAGTCCATCGGACTTGGTCATGGTCAAGGAGCCTGGACTTTACAGTTTGCGCCAGGCCTCGAGCGCTTACTGTACTGGCGACGTGTACGAACCAGCTTCTTGTCTCGTGGTGACTCCACCGGAGCCTTCAATGACGATGGAACACGATGAGATTTTGGACAAGTGCACCAAATCCTCAGTCGGACTCAATATCGACCTTACTCTTGTCGGTTCACCGCCGTTCAGTCTTCAGTACCGTCTCATCAAGGACAAGGGCACCGCAGAGGTTAGGACCCTTCGGATTGATAGGACGAGACACCAGGAACGTTTCACGCCGGAGGACCCCGGCAACTACACCTACGAATTCTTTAGTCTGGATGACAAGAACTACGGGGGCATTAAGCTCAATCCTGCTTTATACCGTGTGGAGCAGGCCGTCAAGCCAACTGCTGGTGCACACTTTATCAACCCGACCGCAAAGAGGACAGCTTGTATCGACGAGCCGGTGGAATTCGAGGTTAAGATGGTCGGCGATGCACCTTGGAACCTCCAGTACGATCTCATCCACAATGGAAGAAGGGTCCGGTATTCCGAGAAGGACATCACTTCGCCGATTTACAAGATCAAGACGCCTCCTCTTACGACTGGTGGTGAGCATTCTTTGGCTTTGACTTCGGTAGAAGATCAGAACGGATGCAAAGTGTTTTTGGAGTCGGAGGCCAAGGTTAGCGTACGCTTCCAGAGGCCCAAGGCTCAGTTCTCCCCCCACGAGGGCAAGATGTCGATCCGTGCTCTCGAAGGCAAGACCGTCAAGATCCCGCTCCGCTTGAGTGGTGAAGCTGTAAGTCGTCCAATGAAACCACTCGCGAGAACTATCGTATCCTAATAATCATTTAGCCTTGGTTCATCAAAATCAAAAACCTCGAAACCGATACTCCGGCAGAAGAACTCCGATTCGACAGTGCCAACACTCAGTACCAGGTTACCAAAGTTGGTACTTACCAGATTGAGGACGTTCGCGATAGTGAATGCCCTGGTGCTGTCACCCCGCCAAACGACAAGTTCACGGTATCTATCATCGAGAGACCCAAAGTCCGACTGCCACCGTCCAGTTCAATCACCCAGAAGGATGGTATCTTTGTCCGGAAGGAGGTATGCGAGGGCGATGAGGATGCAGTCGAGCTTGCATTCATTGGTCAGCCGCCGTTTACTGTGGACTACCAACGGAGCTACCGTCCTGAGGGTACTAAACGTCAACTCGAGAAGACTGATGATAGGCTGGTCGCTGGATTGTCGACTGCCACTGTCCGACTGGAGACTCACAAGTCTGGTCTGCACGAGTACAAGTTCAACCGCCTTGCTGATGGACTCTACGATGACCCACGGGATCGCAACATACCGGCACCGATTGTTTTACAACAGACAGTCTACCCCCGTCCATCTACCACGTTCTTGAACCCCAACAAAGTGTACAAGTACTGCCTGGACTCGGCTGTTGCCGGAGAGGATAGCATCATTCCTATTCAGCTTACGGGACTTGCTCCGTTCGCACTTACCGTTCACATCAAGCATCACAACACGGGTAAGAAGGATATAGTACACCTTCCGCTGATCGACTCCAACTTCTACGACTTCAAGATACCCTCGCACGTCCTCACCCTCGGCGACCACACAGTGACCATCCACAAAGTCAAGGATGCGCGCGGCTGTTCCCGTAGAATGGACGACGGCCCGCACGTGACGGTCGCTGTCGCGGACATGCCCACCATCTCTCCCTCCGACCAACGCAAAGACTACTGTGTGGGAGAGCGTATCGCATACACACTTGCCGGTCTCCCGCCATTCGCAGTCCAGTACAAATGGAACGGCGAGACGATGCTGGCTGCCAATCAGCCCTCCTCGTTCGTCCGTGTTGCCGAGCGCCCAGGAAACTTCACCATCACCGGGTTGCAGGATAGTGCCAGCGACTGCCAGGTAGCCGTCGACCTCCAACGCACCATCCACGAAGTGCCCTCCGTCAGGATCAGCGAGGGAGAAGCTGTCATTAAGGGAATTCCTCAAGGTACGTCTAACTACATACCCTCTCCTCTCCTCCCCCCTCCCTTTTTATTTCCTATCCTCATCAACTAACACAACAACGACAGGTGACCAAGCTGAAATCACATTCCGCTTCTACGGCACCCCGCCTTTCACCTTCACCTACACCCGTAGCGCAATCTACAAGAAGGGCCAGAAGCCGCGCGTCCTCGAGAGCCACACCCGCATGGCCGACGACTACACGTACAGCATGTTTGCCAGTCTGGAGGGAACGTATGAAGTCACTTCGATCGAGGATCGGTACTGCTCATATCCTCCATCTAGCGCTAGGAAGTCGGGATAGAAAAGGAAGAAAAAGAAGAAGAAGAAGAAGAAGAAGGGGGTGATTTGTAATAGTAGAGTGTAGGGAAGGTGTAGGGAAGGTGGGGGAAAGGGGAGGAGGCATGAATGGACGACGGCGTTAAAGTGGTTTTGATTTGCTTTATTTTCATTACAATTACTGTTACTCTGTTGCTTTCTTTACCTTCGCGTTACTACTTATGTTTATTGGTACTTCTTTTGGGGTTCATTATTGTGGTTAAGGAAGTTCAGGCCTGAATCGACCTGATAGGTATCGTGCTGCACGTGTATTCCTATTCCTATTGACGAGTGCTATGGGTGTTTTCCAGGACGACCATCGTCACAATAAGTACGCGGAAATGGTTTGTAGAAGTATGTGCAAAACAATGAATACTTCTGAATCACGAGCAACCGGCTCATCCATTTACCACCGTTCTATATTTGAACATCCAACTACATATTTACAGCAATCAAGCCCTATTAACCACGACCCTCGAAACCAACTCCCCGCCGATCCTAGCGATTTCATTCAGAATCGCGTCCTTGTTCAATTTCACCTGGACATCGCCGTCCTCCTGCTCCTCCTGCGCTTTCTTCGCTGCAACAGGAATCGACGAGTACCCCAGCTCCGCCTTCCACTTCCTGGCCGTACTCGGCGCCCACACGCCCCCGACCACCGGCCACGACGGCGAGGAGAAGAATATCACCGTACCGCTGTACAGCGTGGATATCTCCTCGACAAAAGCGCCCACGGGATCAAAGCCGAGACGGCCCAGGTCCTCGGCGGTGACCTCGCCCGACTGCTCCAGATTCTTGAATTTTGTGGTGGAGGAGGAGGACTTCTTCACGCCGCTACCGCGGACGAAGCGCGGGTTGAGATCGAGTACGAAGTCGAACTCGGCTGTTTCCGGCGAGAAGAGGATCTTACCGTCAAGGTGGCTTCGGGCCGCGCGGGCCAGGGCGGTGATGCGCGCGGCGACGACCTTGGCCGGCCGGTTGCCGGTGGTCCATAGCGAGTGCTCGCGATCGTGGTTGCTGGCTACCCACATCGCGACGTGGTTCATCGCCGGGTCGGTGTGCGTGCGGGTGTTTGTAAAGTTCTCGCGGATCTTGGTGAAGTCCTCGGACTTCAGGCCGTCCGTGGAGGAGATATCGAGGATTAGTGGGTCGGTGCGCCAGTCCCACCGGGCGAGGAAGCCGATAGTGCGAAGGAAGCCGGTAAGCACACTTGCGGGCACGGAATTGGGAAATGGGTAAAGGAAGCTGCGGGCAGCGAGGAGTTCGATGAATTCTTCGGTGACGTGAGGCGTCAGGAGTTGCGAGGAGAACCACCTCTTGAGGAGGCGGATAGTGGGGGAGAGGAGAGGGAAGCGGTGGGTTAGCTGCCGGATTCCGTCGGTGTGGCGGGGGGCGAGGACGAATGTTCGGCGATGCGCGGCCAGGGCGGCGATGGCAGCGTCTTTAGAGCGTGGAGAGAGACTTGGGTCTTTGCTCCGGTTCTCAAGGAGAGTCGCTTCACGGTCGTGGTAGATGCGAATACGGAAGGATGGTCCGGAGAGGTAGATCACGTCCAGGAAGGCGTAATTCATTATTTCGGCGGTTTCATTCTCCAGGCCGACGCGGGTTATGAGTTGGTCAGGCTTCTTTTCCTCGAGCAGGCGTCCCATTTGGATCAAAAAAGAGGCCTTGGTCTTTTGGATGGCGACAAGGTCGTCGGGCCATCTACTAGAGGATTCGAATTGCACCACGACGTCGGCGGGTTCCATGAGCGGGTGGTCCGGCGTCATGGGGATGTCGACGGTAGCAGCACGAAGAGCAGGTGCGGCTGCAGAAACGTGCCGCATGGCAAGCGGAATTCCGGTCAAGCTCTTCAGGTCTCTATCCAACGTATCGAAGGCGTCATAGACGGGCTGGAACAATGTGACCTGCTCACCGCCGTCAAGTATGTGATTAAACGCATTGCCAACGAACTCCAGATGCTCTACCAACTCCACATCGAAATGCCGAGTGAAGATGTGAGAGATGATTTGCTGGTACACTGGTACTTTCGACTTGGGCCAGGTGACACTCTCGATGATGCTGCCGTCCGGGAACCGTCGAAGTTCTGCCTTGGGGCCCCAGAACATGCGGAAAGCTGCAGCTTTCTTCTTCTCCTCAGGGGATGGACCGCGGTCGATTGTTCGCGAGACATTCTGGGGGTTTAGGAGAAGTCCAATAGTGATCTTGCCGGACGAAATATCCGCTTGTGGGGTGCCCTTGATTGCGAAGGATCTTTCGCTAGGGAGCGAGAGGTGGATCAGCGAGGCACGATCGGTAAGACCTTCCTTTAAAACGTTATAGATCCGCTGGGCATAGTCCACTTCCCTGCCGAGGCTTATCGCCGTCACAGATACGTGACCAGCAAGCTCTGCTTCTGACGGAAAGGGAAGACGTGCAACGACGTCGAACTTGTAGCAAGGTTCATCCGCCTTCTGCAAAAAGACAACCTCGAACTGATCAGACAATGTGGTATTATTGAGGCATTCCAGAGTACGCTCTGCTTCGTGTCGCAGCTGTCCAAAGCATCAGAATTAGCAAAGAAAAACCCGAGTGCTTGTCTGTGAACTAACCATTTCATAACTCCACGGCGTCATCTTATACAGCACATTAACCCCACGCTCCCCATCAAAGAGTACCGGAGCCTTCGAGCCCGCCTTCTTCACACTCTCAGTCGTTCCAAAGACCAGGGGATCAATCGACAGATTCCTCCCGGCCAAAAACTGCAGCATTGCCTTGAACATTTGGTAGTTACTGTAACCAGCAGCCAACAGCGCATGACCCTTAGTCCCGCCGCCTTTCAGAAGGAAGGCCATTATGACCGCCCACTCAAAATGTCCAAACCCGCCTTTGCTCACGGCACCCCCAAAACCTCGTTGTCTTAACCATACCCGTCCCAGTACGCACGCATCAGTGAACGCCGCGCATGTAGATGAGCTAGAATGCAGCAGTGCCAGGTACGGGAAATAGGTCATATCGGCAGCAAGCGAAGCATTGTAGACAGGAGTAGGGTCGAAGACGGGCGCACTCGTCGCCTTAGCGGGGGCATCGGCAGCCTGCTGCGGCCGCACACAATTCTTGAGTGGATACAGCTTTCCGGCGGGGAAGATATTTGACGGTGCGGAAGGAATAATGTTGATAGACCATTTGAGGGACTTTGCGTCGGACCCTGCTTCGCTGCCAGGTGAGACGACGAGAATCGGCTTCAGCTGGTCACCGTTCATGAAACTATACTCCATCTTTAACCCCCTCAGTTCTTTCGAGTCGGCGAGGGCACTTGCGACGACGGCTAAATAATATGCGCGCTTGTGGAAGTATCGATAGTTCATGTAGTCTTTTTCTTGAAACATTTCCTGCGTCATGACCATCAGCACCAAGCTTCATAATTTCAACCAAGGGCGCTGTACAGATGGCATTGAAAGAACTAGATCTATTGAAAGACCCTCCTTCTGCTTGATCACCGTTTTGAGCGCATAACTGCCGGTAACATTGACATATGACGGCTTCGCGAACGAAAACTGGTACTGCGCATCCTTCGCCGGCTTGGATTCTGGGAACGGAATATTGATGTTGCGCTTCTTCATTTCTGCCTCAACCTCCGCAATCTACTCTCATCCGTCAGCGCCCTCATAAACCCAAGATCCAATCGTAGCGAAAGAACGAACCTTCAGTCCGCTCCTCTCGGGAATCGCATCAACCAGGTCCTTCAGTTGATGCAGCGTCTTCTCTACGGAAGCCATGCGCTTGCTCCCGTAATTGAACGCAACCTCACTCAACATCTCCTCGGTCTCCATCCGGAACACATTGCTCTTGTAGCTGTACATCTCGCCAACCGCCTGTGCCGTCAACTGCGTCTTGTGCTGCGCCGCCGCATGTTTCTTCTGTGCCTGTCGCAGGGCTTTTTCGTCTCCAGAGGTTTCTTCCATGTCGGTTCTCCGGCGTTTTGCGATCGGTGACATTGTATGGTTGTTTGTTCGTATGGCGAGTGGGATGGCTACCAGTGTAGAAAATTTAACGGAATTCGAGATAAACTATCGCGCTATGTTATTCGCACGTGATCTACACGTGATCGACATATGCATGGGATATCACTCAGTATATTGCCTGTGGACAAGGGTTAAGAAAATGCGAGACAGGAGAAAAGGCATGGAGCATGGCGGGGATGTTCGCCGATGAGCGCTACTCAGAGCCGTGCTAGAATACCTGAGGACGACAGAAGTGGGGGGAAAAATTCTAATGATGGAAGAAGTGGCCGAGGAGGGAAGCCACGCCTCCGAAGCCGAACAGGCATGCCCGGCGGGGTTCTGTGTATGCGGGTTGTGTACGTAGGGGAATCATGAGGTGAGGAGCGCAGTCATGTTTTCCTTCTCTCTCTGGTTTTGGAAGGCAGCGACGCAACAACGAACCATACAGTTACAGGGCTTCATCTCTGTCCCCACGGGGCTGACAGGAGAGGTCGGCAAAGCGGGTCACCACAGTCCAAAAAAAGCCTGTATGTGACAATAAATTGATCATCTCTCTAAGTAATTCGTACAGCCGAGTACATCAATGAAACATCGGGAGGTAAAAAAATAAGGAACAAAAAATCAAATCGATGGGCGTTCGCCATCCAAGAACGCCGTCCGCCTGGCATGTACACTCCAAGTTCCAGATCCAAAGAGAACAGGTAACCCCCGTCTCAAGCCAAAAGCACATAATCCAACTCGCAAAGTTCACTCCAACTGTCTATGATCTGCTTAGCTATCTACCACTACACCATTCCTCCTCCTGGTCTACCGGCCCCATCGCCTCCAGCAGCTACAAACTGGTTGAGCATGCCCAATACTCCTGCACCACCGCTCACGGGCTTGTCATAGGTGTTTTCGGCTTGAATGCCCTTAACTCCAGAAGACACAAACGATTCGCCAAGGCCATCCCTGAAGCCTCTTGAACTGGTGTTCCGTGAATTATCTTCATAGTCATCCTCTTCCTTCAGTGACACTGCCGTGGACGGGTGGAAGCCAGCCCTCGGATTTCGATTGTAGGTGTTGGGTGGCTGATGGTGGTGATCCAGCAGTGACGACCGCATCATCATCGAGGACTGCATACGGGTTGGATTCTCCCGGAACATTGACTGTGCAAGGTTGGGTGCTCGCTGGTCCTGAGGCCCATGGCGATTCGTGGGCCATCGGCCTGCCGCGGCAGCGTTATCGCCTGTTAGGACCGGCGATACCATAAATGGATGCGTTGGTTGTAAACGTTTGCCATTCTTGGTCGTAGGGTGGTATTGGTCCATGAACCCCAGGTATGAAGCGAGCATCTTGTTGTCTTTGGTGGCGAAGTATTCTTCTCGGAGATCTCCAGCCTTGTGCTGCTGTAACGGGATTTAGTACTTATCATAGCGAGCGGTGATTGGGGGCGATTCTTACTCCAGGCTTCTCAAAATCAAACATCCCAAAGCTGCAAACGTACCCTACCCCGTCGATGTGTACGGTAAACTCCCTGAAGAAATCGATGATGCGGTCACTGCTCTTGGGCAACGAGAAGTATAGGATGAAGGGTGTGAGGAAAACGCTCAGAACTTCTTCCATGAAGATCGTCAACTTCATCGCATATAGCTGCATGAACTCCCGTTTAACCTAATCGTTGTCAGCGAAAATAACGCCACAGGGAACTGAAATACTGACATCATCAGAGTGCAGCTTGTCTTTCCAGTGGTCAGGCATGTAATGGGTGTGTTGGATGACATTGGTGAGTGACCACTCTGGATCATACACCGCGTACTCATCCTGCAACATCCCTCTGCTGACCGCAACAATTGTCGTGAGAATTCCTATGACAGTGACCGCATTGAGGTCTCCGACGATCTTGAAGTTCAATTCGTTGTCGATCAAAGTCCCGACGACGAGGACACCCAAGAGAGAGCCCGCAACGAATGAGACAAACCTACAACACGGTTAATTTAGGAAAAACGTCCTATGTACTGAGGGCGGAGACTGTACCTCGCCAACTGAGCGGTCTTTTCCTTTGGAAACTGGTCGACGTATGCCTCTGCGGCCGGATAGCTCATATTGATTCGCATTTGAAACAAGTGCCAGAGCTCATTGAACTCCCGGAATTTCCACTCCGCGAAGGGGGTGTATTGACGGTGGCCAATGCGAGCCGGTGTTTTGATGAAATCCTACATACTTAGCACTCTGAAAGTACTTAGGTTCAGGAGAAGCCTACATGAAGATTGCGGAACAAGAACAGCACGAGGAAGTAGGATGCGATGAAGGGCGCAAATATGGCATTCATTACTGCTGCGAACATAAACCGCCTCCGGAGACTGCCTCTCGTAAGCTCGGGTATCCGGCCAGATTTCTGAGCAAGTCTTACCCTTCACTGAGTGCCTTCCTGTGCGTACCATTGAGAAATAGTTGCCGAAAATGACCCTGATCATTGAAAGCAAAGTCCAGAATGCACTGACTGAGATTCCACTCAAGCGTCCTAGTCAACATGGGCCCTTGGTTCCTGAAAAATGGCAGTGGGACGGTCAAATCGAGAACCTCCTTATTAAAGAGGGCAATAAGGTAGTTCTCTCTCCTCATGAGCCGGTTACAGATGTCGTGAGCATCCATACGTTGCTTAGCCACGTTGGTCCAATTCCGGTTCTTGATCGACTCGGATGTGTTCGGGTTGGCATCTCGAAGAACCATCAGGCGGCCAACGACGTCTTGCCATGCGACCGTCTGCATGTCGCTATCCGGAATAGCTAGAAGATGTGTATAGAAATTGTACATGTCGATCAAACGGCGAGCGTCCATGAGGTAGCTGACCAGCTTGTAGACGCAGAAGAATACAATCATCCACTGGAAAAACGTTGCCGTAGTTGACATCTCGCTCATGCACTGGCCCTTTATGATCATCGCAAGGCTGTGGTGGGCATCTATTTTACTGTAGTCGATGCAGAAACCAAGAAACGTAGAGAAGCCAACGACGAATACGAGGGTACTGAGATAAGGTCAGAAAAGCTTTTTGGACAGTTGGTGGCCACTTACCAGAGATTCAAGAGCCGAGTAAGGAATATGTTGTATATTCCTTTGCCAACATAATAAAGATACACCTAGCAGCGTCAGTAAGCAAAGCTTCCACCATGAACTACTGGAAAACCAACATCTTGCAAGAAATTGTCCAGATTCTCAACATTCGCCCACTTCCACATAGCTCGTTCCTTCGCGCCCACTGACCATCGCTGCGGCATCGGCTTCTTTGCCGCGCCCCTCGGCTCATTACTCGCCGCAGCAGTAGCAGCATTCCACTGTTCCTCAAGTCGCCGATTCCTCATTGTGGGCGGCCCAGGATCGCCGGAGCTACCGACGCCAGGCCCCGGAACCGACTTGTCGCTGCCGAGGTCTTTCCGTCGTTGGTGGCTCGGGGAACCCCCGGTCTCAAATAGTAACGACTGTGGAACTTCGGTATTATCGTCGTCGTCGATATAACGGCTAGGAGCATATCTGTTGCCTCGTCCGCCCGATAATGACGGAAAAACCCGCTGACGATCCTTCCCCGGTGGCTGATCCTGGAGCTGGAACGTGCTGTCGTCCATGTCCGATACGTCGTCTGCGTCGCCACTGTCTTGCCGTGTGGCTATTGGCCGTAGGCCGGCTCGTTCTTCAAGATCATCGGCATCGGAGTCTGAGTCGATGGCGGCATCTTGCTCGCGCAAGGTCTCGTATATTGAAGCAGATGTGTTCTGGTTGAATATTCGTGACAAAAGTTGGCTTGTCATCGTGAGTACAGTGGAGATTGTATCGTGACAGTATTGCTGTTCTAGATGTGTCGCGGCAACCTAAGAAGGCTGGCTGTGGCTGTAGCTCACGCTCCTTCGTCCGGTCAAACGAAATAGTGGGGCACTGGGGAGCTGTAGGAACGGTCGGGCGTCTTTTCAGAGAGAGGGCAGGCTTTTTCAATACTGTTCTCTGGCTCTGTAGAAGTTTGGAGCTCAGGATAGATCAGCTGGAGGATGTCCCGCGTTGTCCGTTGTCGTGTGCTTTGAAGTTGTTCTCGTGAGTGGTAAATTTGTGGGTGTGGTGAAGCTATGGCTCAGCAGATGGAGGAGCTCATGTGCACTATCCCTCTTGCGACTTAGCCCCATCGGTCAGATAAGATACGAAGGTTTAAACGCGGGTTCCTCTCTATTGTAAATTACCCGTCTTTGCTTCCCGCTTCAGAGAGCACTCGCGAAGCTCCTGTCCACCTATCAGCAATGGACTCCTCCTCCTCGTCATCTGCGTCTCAGCAACGCCTCGCCAGCGTCTTATCTGCATCCTACATTGACGCCGATATTCGTAATGCACTCGCCGTGCTGGATACACGATTCGTCGAGAACACAGCCGAAACCCGCAGGCAGCTCCGAGTCAACGTCCAAGGCGACGTTATCCGCGGCAATGCGCAGATAGTGCGGGACTTTGCTCTGGTCGCAGAGGTATCTTTTCTCCTGCATGTCTTGTGTTTTGTTTCTTGTTTTTATAGTGTCGAACGGTATTGAGATGGTGCCTCCCCAGTAGCAATTGACACAAATCGGCTCCGCTTTGGACTCCATGAACGATGTGGTCTCCTCGATGCGCGCTCGTACTGCCCTGGCGTCTGCCGAAACTGCACCGATCCTCGAAGAGTCCTCTCAGCTCCTCGCACAGAAGAAAGCCGTTGAAGACAAGCAAGTGCTGCTCGCCGCGTTTACCAAGCACTTCACCGTATCTGAAGATGACATCGTGTTGCTCACGAGCTCCGCCGAACCCGTAGACGACCGGTTTTTCAGAGTACTCCAGAATGTCAAGAGAATACACACCGATTGTCAAGTACTACTGGCAAGTGGGAATGAAAAGGTGGGCACCGAGATTATGGACGAAATGGTCAAGCATCTACATGCCGCTTTCCAGAAGCTCTTCCGTTGGGTGCAGCGAGAGCTCAAGACTCTCTCCCTGGAGAATCCCCAAGTAAACAGTGGTATACGGCGGGCTCTTCGAGTCTTAGCTGAGCGCCCTACATTATTTCAGTGGGTTCCCATCATCCAGTGTCTGTCCAAGAATTCCCAAGTGCTGACGCACTTCAAGAAACTGTCTAGACTTCTTTGCCGAGGCACGACAGAAGATATTGCTCGACTCATTCTACACTGCGATGACCGGAAGTACCCACGGCACCGCGGTAGACTACCATATCGATCATGCCACGAAACCTATAGAGGTCTATGCCCACGACCCTCTCCGGTACATTGGCGACATGTTAGCGTGGCTACATTCCACAGCGGTAGGAGAGCAAGAAACACTTGAAGTTCTGTTCGTCGCTCAAGAGGGCGAGGATGGCGTTCAGAAAATGAGTATATTAGGGGGGTTTGAGGAGAGCTTGAAAAGTGATCTTATGGCAGAGGATGAGGCATTTGGGTGGGATGCTCGGCGCGGGCTGGTGTTACTCGTCGATAAGAATCTCGAGACGGTGTGCAAGCCGTTGAAAGTGAGTGAGATCTTGTCTCAGCTCTGGAGCTATCTGACTAACCTATTTCGTGAAGGCCCGGATTGAGCAAGCAATTGCCAGCCAGGAGTCAAGCACCTTGACTTACAAGCTGACGAACCTGATCAATTTTTACCGGCTCACTTTCCAACGTCTATTTGGAGAGGATTCCAATCTTCTCGCCACCACACAGAAGTAAATCCTCTGTTATTCGACTATTAGAAGCGTAGCTAACGATATTCAGCCTGCACGACTCAGCGCTGCGACAATTTTACAGCACACTCCAGGACCATGTCCGGTCGGTCAAATCGGACTTGCCGCAGGCACCTACCAATCTCGCGCCTCCTATGTTCCTCCAGGATGCGCTGAAAGAGTTGACACTTCTGATGAAGTCGTACGACACTTCTCTTGCTCCGCTAGAATCAAGAGAGGATGGATTCGCCAAGATCCTAGATAGCGCGCTGGATCCATACCTTGAAGGATGCGTCGAGCTCTCGCGAGAGCTGCAGAAGCCTGATGGAGATGTCTTCAGTCTCAACTGCCTACACGTAGCAAAGTCTGCTCTGGAACCCTTCGAGTTCACAGCTCGACGAGTCGAAAAGCTGCAGGAGCAGATTGCACACCATGTCAACATCTTAGTGGACTATGAGCTTGACTTCTTCCTTCAGCAATCAGGCCTGCATCCTCTCCTTCAGACTCTCTCGGAATGGGAAGCCAAGGTAGATTGATTGACCCGAGTTATTGCCGGCTCTCGCTGACATGTCTCACAAAGCCCACCGGCCACCCTCCGTTCACACCCACTTCCCTTCAACAAGCCTCGGAAAAGTTGGACGACTTCCTTCCCTCGGCGCTGATGGACGCCCGAGCAACCCTTAACCGCCTCAGCTCCCCGCAGTTTCTAGACGAAATCACGGCGAAAGCCGCTGAGGAGTTTACACACAATTTTGCACGGGTCGAGGAGGCAGTGATCGACACGATGGGCGGTAACGAGGGGGAGGCAGAAGATATGCGTCGATTCTGGCCTAGGACTGTGGATGAAGTTACTGTGCTGCTTAATTAAGCTAGACTTGGGAATGACGAAGAAGATAGCTCAAGTGTATTACCTGCATGAATTGAGAAAATACGATACATAATACCACACTTTATGAACCAAATTCAACGCACAACCACATCTAGAAGGTGGCCCATCGTGAGTGATACAGGATGTATCGGCATTTCCAGGTGATTCTTTAGCTCCAAGAACCCTGCCGAGTTCGTTTCCGTCAGCCTCGGCAGTCGATCTGCGCGCCCGCTTCCGCCGCCGACGCACCCCGCCATTGCTTACATTTGTATATATCTGGCCCGCGTGCTCCATCTATATACACTAAATTGCACCCTCTATACACGAAACTGTGCTATCTATACACGATGTTCACACTTCTCAAACGCACCGCCTTCGCCGCCTCCGCCACCGCCGCCCTGCGGCCCGCCGCCCGGAGGTTAGCCCACACAACCACCTACGACTGGGAAGACCCACTCCTTCTCCGCGAGCAGCTCGACGAGGAGGAAATTGCCATTGCACAGACCGCGCGTGACTACTGTCAGGAGCGCCTTCTGCCGCGAGTTCTCGGTATTTAGGTCATCTTCTGCGCGGGTAGCTAAGGCAGTGGCTAATTAGCGGGGACAGAGGCGTACAGAGAGGAACATTATGAACGCGAGATACTTGAGGAGATGGGAGAGCTCGGGTTTCTGGGCGCAAGTATTGACGGATACGGGTGCGCGGGAGTGGGACATGTTGCTAATGGTGTGAGTACTCTAAGCATGCGGAGTGATATTGAGCGAGGCTGATATTGTGCGCGCAGTTGATCACACGGGAGGTTGAGAGGTAAATCTTGCTTTATGACTATATGGATGAGATATTGATATCATAGCCGGACAGGGTGGACAGCGGTTACAGAAGTGGAATGTCCGTTCAGAGCTCACTCGTTATGGGTGGAATTGGTATTCCCTCCTTCCCAGCTCATGTCAATTGGACATATATTGATAGAAACACAGACGAGTTCGGAACTACTGAGCAGAAGGAACGATATCTTCCCGGCATGGCGAAGGGGAAGATCGTGGGTGCTTTTGGGTTGACCGAGCGTAAGATTCCTCTGGGTCGGACGTGAGTGAGTGCTGCTGACTGAAGGTGTAGCAAACCATGGTTCTGATCCTGGAGCGTAAGTCCCGACGCCCACTTGAATATTCAGGCGCGGGGACTGAGATTAGCAGGATGGAAACCGTTGCCCGACCGCATTCCACAAAGGAGGGTGTCTACCTCCTTAATGGCTCCAAAACCTGGATCACCAACAGTCCCATCGGTCTGCATTCGCCTTTGCCCACCCCTCCTTTCGTACCACTTTCTAACCCACCATAGCGGACGTCCTCCTGGTCTGGGCCAAACTAGACGGCGAGATTCGCGGCTTCCTCGTTGACCGCTCGACCGCAGGGGACTCCCTCTCCACCCCCGCAATCAAAAACAAATCTGGCCTGCGCGCCAGCATCACGGGAATGATCCACCTTACAGACACTCCTGTACTAGCGTCCAACCTGTTTCCGCACATCTCCGGCCTCCGCGGCCCTTTCACCTGTCTGAATTCCGCCCGTTACGGCATAGCTTGGGGCACCATAGGCGCACTTGAAGACTGTCTCGCCCGTGCCCGCGCCTACAGTTTGGAACGCAAACAGTTCCGTGGGAACCCGCTGGCGAGGTATCAACTCGTCCAGAAGAAGCTCGCAGATGCGAGTACAGATGTCGCCTATGGCCTTGCCGCTGCGCTTCAAGTCGGACGGCTGAAGGATAAAGGCCTTGCTACGCCGGAGATGATCTCAATGATCAAGAGGCAGAACTGTGATCGTGCGCTGGTGGGAGCGAGAGCGCTACAGGAGATTTTCGGAGGAAACGCGGTGAGCGATGAGTATCACATTGGAAGGCACGTCGCGAATTTGTTTGTTACGCAGACATATGAGGGACAGAGCGATATCCATAGTAAGTTATCCCGTGACTGGTTGGGATGGGAAGGCTGCTAAAAGTAGGGATAGGCTTGATTCTAGGACGGGCTATCACGGGGGTACAGGCGTTCTGTTGAGAGGATGTGGTGTGTGTATGAATACTCCCTTTTTATAAGGATACTGTGATCATCCTTCACTTAGGATCACAATTTATCAGGACGAGGGAGTTTGACAGAACGGGATCGTGAGATCAAACCCCACAGCAAAGACCAATGTAATGAACAAGCATTTATAAAACCCATAGTACAACCCAAGATGCATAAAAGTAAAGGAAAAGCACAATCAACGCCGACCAATGCCATCCATCCATCCATCGACTCTTAACACTGCCTCACCATCATCCCCTCGGGATTAATAGTATACGCCTCGTCGACCTCGTGTCTCCAACGATCCATTTGGATCCTCGGGGCACCTCCGTTCTCATCAGCGACTAACACCCCCATGCTGTCGAGTGCCGCCTTGATATCGTCCGGCTGTATATACGTCGCCTTCGACAGATCGTTTATACTGATACTATCCTTCTCCGAGTCGCGGATTACCTTCGCAATGCAGGTGGACCAGTAGGCAATATATCCTTTATGGCCCAAATCCGATAGCGCTATCCTCCCACGACATCATCAGCATTCCTCTCTCCCTCTCGGAATTCCAAGTTACCTACGTTTCTCCGGCGACCCCATTTTTCCCGCGCCTCTCGACAGCTCATACGAAAACGCAATCAGGAGCTTGCCCAAACCTTTCTTCTGAAAGGGTGGGAAGACAAGTATACACGCGAGGTTGTAGTCGTCCCACGAGATTTTCTCCTTTGAGAAGAAGCCGAGTACGCGTTTGCGTCCCGTGGTTCCGCAGGTGCCGATAAGCGTGTAGAATAAGAACGACCGTGTTTCGTAGCAGACGCCTTTTGTGTCGAGGAAGAATTTGGCGAAGAGACTGAGGCTCTGGCAAAAGAGCTGGGAGAGATCAGTGGGGGTCGTGGGGGACGGGGAAGGGATACGGGGGTAGGGAGGGCTCACGGGCTCTTCTGCTCCATCCACTTCGTAGATATCGCACCCGCCGTGGGAATACATCAGCGTGCCCAACATCTCTCCTCTTGCCAACGTACAAAACTTCTGTCCTCCCCTCGTTCATTAACCCACTGTCCATTGTCACTTCTCACTCCAAAGTGCCATACCTGATGTCCCAACGCGCGCGCTACATCCGGCGTGTACTTAAAGCAGTGCTCGCATACGTACAGCCGACCATTCTTGAAGCTGGCATCGCCGAGGAGCTTAGAAGGGTAGCTGGACGGGTACCAGGGCGCGATTAACTGTCCGCCGAAGACGACGGAGGTTATTTCCTTCGCGGCGACGCGTGGCGTGGTGCTGCCGGGCTTGTCGGAGCTGGGGGGTGAGGGTGTGGGCTTTTTGCGCATTGCTGTTCTGTTCGTGACTGCGATATCGGTTTGTCGCCGGGTGCGGGAAATAGGCTCTATTGGTTGGGGAGGATGGAGGCGGAAGGCGGTGTTGGTGAGAAATAGTTATGGTCGGTGCTGAGTCTGAAATGGCGAGCCGAGGAGCGGCAGGCGGCTGTAGTGAAGGCGTGGGTTTTCTTGCGCCTCATTCAGGCTGGTGGGTTCTGGTGAGTTGAGATTTGAATCAGGGTGTGAGTGAAGATGCCATTCAGAGTGACTGTTACGGCGTGGAGAGTTTCCAGTAGTGAAGCTTGATAGTGGTGCAGAGTGATTATGCGCGATAAGCGCGGCCCAAGCTTTTGGGTGGAGAAGCAAGATATTGTCTTATTCCCATGCACTCTACACAGCACGAGACTCAGGAAGGCAGCCAGAATAAGATGTTCAATCACACGTTTCTATATACGGAGCTCATCTGTCGGTCCAAGTTCTTGATCTTCAGCTCCATCTGCTCCCTCCTCTGTTCCAGCTGCCTAATCGCTTCTTCCTCCTGCTCCAACATCTCATCCGTTATGAAATCTTGCTCTTGCTGCGGCGCCGGCTCCTCCTCCTCGGCATCCTCCACACCAGCATTGAGAATATCCAGCTGCTTCCTCTGCGCCTCTACAAGCGCCTCATAGATCACAATAGACTCGGACAACTGCTCAAATCGCTGTCTCGCCGTCGCGATCCGTCTGCTTGCGCCAGGAATATGACTACCCGACCCCCATCGTCAGCCGACACCCTTCCGATCATCTAGATACCTCCCCTCGACTCCCCACACCTTCAAGGGGTACTTACAAAACACTAACGAGCTTCTCGGCACCCATCAACAGCAATTCCACATCCACGTCCCCCTGCGCTGGATGACCCATAGCGCTACCGTGACCACCCGCGCCTCCGCGACGCAACTGCGCAATCATATCGCCGCCGAGAACGTTTTGCACAGCCGTGTTTTGCCGCTGCTTGCGCTCTGCGGTGCCAGCGCGTGTCGCCGTTGGCATCGTGAATAGCGCGCGCTCTTGTACATCGCTGTCGCGGAGGAGGGAGACGATGTTGGTGGAGTGGAGGATCGCTATGTATTCTTATCAGCTCCCGTCATTTCGAACCCGGATCAAAGAGTGAGGACTGGACGGCACAGACCATTGGTGAAGATCTTAGGGGGCGCGAAGTGGAGGGATGTGATGTTGGATGCAGATTGAGAGATCTGCGCAAGGGGCTGCGCGAGGAGCGAATCCATATCTGTATCGACCCGTGAGGTGGGGAGGTCGTGGAGTTGCTGTTGTCGACGTCGTCGCGTGGGGTCACATCACATGCATGCAGATCCCACGTCAACGCGGTGCGGCAACGAGTGACTAAGTAAAGTACCTACATACAAACCGCATGCAAGCGCGTTAATGTGCAAGTTGGCGACCGGTAGATTTCGAGATAGGTTCCTGTGGGCCCACAAGGGTGCTGTATTCGGCAATTACTCCACATTACTCCAGCCACAGCCACACATGAAAAAAGTATTGGCGTTGTGAAAGAGAGGAAAGCAAATGGCGCATGCGGGTGTGAGTGAGTCGTCGCGCTGACAAAAATAATGTTCTTTCTCTCCGACCATCGCGGCGCCGGCAGGAAAGATTGTTGTGGTCACGCAACAAAACAAACTAATGTTCTCTCTCTGACAAAAAACCGTCTCCGCGCTGGCAGGAAAGATCGTTGTGGTCGCGCAGCAAAAAATAATAATTGATGTTCTCTCCTAGCTCCACCACTGGTTTACAGAGTCCATCAAATTTTCTACAATCTCCTGGTGTTCTGCGTCTACAAAACGGTCTTCTTCTATCATATCATGGACAGCATAAAGCTGTTGGTTAAGACGTTCCCCTAGTTCGCGTAGCTGAAGAACGATTCCCGTCACAGTGATCGGTTTGTCCACCGTATGATACGCGTAACTTTGATTCGGACCTGACAGAGTCCAGGCTGCCATTACTGTAATTTCGCCGTTCCTCCGTGTTTACAAGCGTTGAGTTTGGCGTACACTGTACTTACAAGTGGCCGGTACGCGTCGTATTCTTCCTTTGTCAGAAGAACAGGCGCGTGGAGATTAAACAATTTGTCGCACCAGATCAGTGTTCTGGGGAGTAGGTAGAAGCAGTGTTCTACATAGACCAGTCCCGACCAAACCTGGCAAGGTCTGGTCGGTCGGGATATATCCCGACCAAAAAACAACTTGGCCTGGTCGGGTCGAGCTATATCCCGACCGACCCGTCCGGTCGGCCGACCGGTCTGGTCTATGTAGAACACTGGGTAGAAGTCATGATGAAGTAGTGGCGACAATAGATGGTATCGTGTTTGTTGTAGGTAGTAACGAGGACAAAAGTTCGAGTATCTGGTGAGAGTTTGTTGGGTGGTACGGGTTTGTTGTGTGGTGAGTGTACAGTAGAGTAGAGTTGCGCGTGCCGTGAGCATTCGCCCACCCTTTTTCCACGACGCCAATATTTTTTATTTTATTTTTTAATTATTTCTAATGTGTGGCTGAGGCTGAGGTGATTCCGCATAGGGTAGAAATCAACGACCCTTGTGGGCCCACAGCAACCAATCCCTGGATTTCGGGCGACTGCCCTACAAACACCGAGTATGTATACATAGAAGAGAACGCTTGCTGATCAGGACTGCTGTCCGTTCGCTTCTAGGTTCCGCTGTATATTTATGTGGAAAGATGCCCATAAGGTTGGAGTCAAATTCGAACCGGTCGGCTGGGATTTAGCTACCATTTTACCGCCACTTGTATGCACGTTTGGCTTTCATGCATTTACGCGTTCCCCTAGCACGATATAAGAGAATTGTGGTATCGGTCGTCCTGGTAGGTGAATCGTCAATCACTCAACTGTGATCCAATACTTTGAAAACAGGTGGGGCTCGAGCGTAACTGCGGGCGAGAGAGGTTGCCAAGATGTCACTCACGTAAAGTTTGTAGAGTCGGGCTTGTGCGCCAGTCCACACGGGCTGCTTGATTGATCGCGTCGCGTCGAAAGTGGGCGCGCTTCTGCAGGTTGTAACCCCTCCACCTCCCCGAGCTTCAATACCTACAGAACACAAACACCGCCGAGCACACACCGCCAACAATGGCGCCAAAAAAACGACGACAGGAGTTCACCTCCGACAACGATGAGGAAGACGAAGATGCTTCCTTCAACTCCGATCGAGAAGATGATGAGGAAGAGCGGTCCACCGCTTCGGTACGATTCCCTTTGCATGACTGTGTAGCAAGATACTAAGTCTCATTTGTGCTGTTGTAGGCATCGAAACGACCACGTCTCGATATTCCCCGAACTCCTTCTAGCGAAGAAGCGAACCAGAGCGAGGAGGAATCACGCCCTTCGTCACAGGCCGACGATGACGAGGACTTGGAAGAGGTGTTGACACAGGCTGCTGAGCTACGGAAGAAGAATAATGGAGCCAATGTACTGAGGCCCTGCGTAGGGAGGTGCGTTCGATTCGTATGCTAACAGTGTCTTAGACCGTAGCGGAAGGAGGCGTCATCAAGCAGGTCATTTGCGAAAATTTTATGGTGAGTCGACGCCGAAGATGGAGCTGGTGAGAGGTCGAATGGGTGCTCACATGGAAGTAGTGTCATGATTACTTGGACATTCCACTCGGCCCCTGCATGAACTTCATCATTGGTCACAACGGCAGCGGAAAGAGTGCTGTGCTCACGGCACTTACCCTCTGCCTCGGAGGAAAAGTTCTTGCGACAAACCGTGGCACATCACTCAAGAGCTTCATCAAGGAAGGACGGGGGTAGGTTTGATTCCTCTGATTTGTTTGCGCATACTAATCGATGGTCGATAGCACCGCGAGGGTTACCGTGAAACTGTCGAACGGCGGCGATGGCCACAGAGTGGATGCGTATGGTGATGTCATAGTCATCCAGCGAGTATTCAGCCGCGATGGTGGGAGCAGTTACCTTCTTAAGTCGAAGGCTGGAAAAGTTGTGTCGCGGAAGAGGGAGGAAGTCGACGCGATCACCGATTTTTACGGTTTGCAGGTGGACAACCCAATGACCATCCTTACCCAGGACAACGCCCGAGCGTTCTTGAACGAGTCAACAAATGCCCAGAAGTACAAATTCTTCAACCAGGGTGTTCAGCTCGAGCAGTTGGACCAAGACTACTCTCTCATTGCAGTCGCCATTAAGAACGCCGAGGCGATGCTTGAGCTCAAGAAGGAGGCCGTGGCAGCCCTCAAAAAGAAACGAGATCAAGCGAAGGAGACGGTCAAACAGTTCGATTCGCAAGCCTCGCTGAACCAGAGATACGACGACCTCGTCAACCGGAGTGCTTGGCTTCAAGTCCGAGATCGTAAGGCAGCCCTCAAGGCTCACGAAGACGTGATGGAGATACACGCCCGGAAGATCGCTGCGGCGGAGAAGGAACGAGATAAGGCTTCAGCCGACTTCGATGCAGCCAATCTTGAACTGGAAAACATCAAAGCCCAAATCGAGGAGGCGACAACCCTGCTAGAACCGATCGAAGACGAGAAGGCGCAGAAGAAGGAGCAGCTGAGCAACAACAGAAGCGAGCTGTTAGAGTACCAGGTATTCCTCTATCTTTCAATAATCAATTATCAAAGATATTAATACTCATCTACAGCGCCAACAACGTGAGACGAAGGGAGAGATGGTCAAAACGGACAGGAAAATTGCTGAGTGCAAATCAAAAATCCGTTCCGAGGAAGACCGACTAGAAGAGCAAAACGGAGGAAGCAGTACCCGTTTGATGGATTCAATCAAAGCTTTCCAAGTTGAGGTTGATGACCTGAAATCGCAACGGTCCCAAATCGAAGCAGGACGAGAGGATAGAGGCCTTGACCACCACGCGGCAGTCCAGGCGAAAAACGAAGCCGAGACTCGGGTCAGTGCCAAACAGAAAGAAATTGACTCCAAGCGCCAATTGTTCGAGCGGCTTGATCGAGCCGGCTCGGATCCGCTGGGGGGCTTTCACCCTAAGATGAAACATCTGCTGGATGCTATCGATAATGAGCGAGGCTTTCGGGAAAAACCCATTGGTCCGCTCGGGATGTACATGAGTCTCAAGAAGCCACAATGGTCGAGCATTGTCGAGAAATTCTTCGGGAATAAGGTGAATGGGTTTGTCGTGGCTAGTCATGAGGATGGCAAATTGCTGGATAGGGTCATCAAACGTGCCGGGCTTTCGAACGTCCCGTACTTCGTTGTACCACGCGAGAAGATAACCATCGAGGAACCAGCGGCCAATTACGACACTATGCTTAGGGTCCTGGATATCAGGAACGAAGCGGTTCGCACCCAGTTGATCATCTTCAGCGGCATCGAACAGGTCGTCCTGATCGAGAACTTGCGCGAAGCTAATAACGTTATGGCTGCCAGAAGTCCCGAAGACCGTATCTCCAGCTGCTACGCGCTCAATCGCTCAAGGCCTGGCTGGGGCCACAAAGTTGGCGGTAGTTACGGTGTGATGAGTGTAACACCTATCTCCCCGTGGTCGGGCATGGCTCGAATCAAGTCACAGGGAATGGATCAACGCGAGACTGTTCGAACTAGTATCAGATACCTGGAGGAGGAATTGCGGGTGTTGCAGTCCGCTGCACATTCAGCAGGAACCGTTGAGGTCGAACGTCGTAGAGCCGTACAGTCAGCAGAGAGTCGCCGTAAAGAGCTTGTGATTGAGATCCAACGTAAAGAGGAGAAGATTGAGCGTTTGAACAATAAGATCGAAGAGATAGCCGTGGATGGTGAACTCAATGTTCTCCAACAGGACCTCAAGGTGGGATCGAGAATTCCCTGGCTAAACATACATATATGCTGAGAAAAGAAATATAGTTGGCCGAGGAGGATAGGGAGCATGGCGAGAACACCTATCGCGATCTGGAAACGAACATTGCTCGGATGAATGCAGCCCAGGCCGTCATCGAAGGGGAACTCCGAAGCCTTCAGCAAGATTTGGATCGTGCTACGCAACAGGTCAAGTCAATTCAGGTTCGTATCCCTTCACACTATCTAATGGTTTTCTAAACATCCTGAAGGACGAATACACTCGCATCAACGGACGGCGGACGAAAGCCCTATCCAGGAAGAACGATTTGCTGGCCAAACTAGATCAGTTTGAAGCTGTCGAGCAGGAACTCCAAGCTAAGAAAGAGGAGTTAAATGAGATGCTTCAGGTTCCTCTCCCGCCCCTTTCCATTACTCCTCGAAGAGTTCCGGCCCACTAACTGTAACAGACCCACACCGACCAGGCACAAGGGGTCTGCGACGAGGTCCCCGTCCCCGACACGGAGACGATGGCAACTTTGGACAAAAAGCTTACGAAAGTCAGAAATGACATCCTTACTTCCGAAAAGAGGTGAGTTGGCAGTCCAGAGAAGCACGGAAACAGTGTTAATGGCCTCGTAGGATTGGATGCAGCAAAGAGGAAGCAGTCAAGGCACTCCTCAAGTTCCAGAAAGACTACGAGGCGTCGAAGAATGAGTGGGCCGATAACGATAGACTTCTTGTGGTATGTTGCTTCTGCTTTTGGGAGAAATCATGGCTGATTTGACTGTAGATGGCAACAAATGTCATGATGGAGCGGAGGCGCCGATGGGAACTCTTCCAGAGTTTCATCAGTATCCGCGCCCGGGCTCAGTTTTCCCATCTAATGTCGGAGCGAGCTTTCAAGGGTCGTCTTAGGTTGGAGCACAACGAGCGCCCGCCGCAGCTTATCATCGAGGCCGGACCTAGTGGCGAAAAGTCGGGAAAGCGGGGACCCAAGACTCTGTCTGGCGGTGAACGGTCTTTCTCGACCATCTGTCTTCTGTTGGCTCTCTGGGAGGCAATGGGCTCCCCACTGCGCTGTCTGGACGAATTGTGAGTTCTCTCCATGTGCTGTTGGTGCGTTCTGTCGGACTAATGTTTTGGTAGCGACGTGTACATGGACCATATCAACCGAAGTATCAGTGTGGAGATGATGGTAAGCAGTCTACCACCACGAGATATTGCTTTCCCCGAGATTGACATCCGCACAGCTTAAAGCCGCCGAACGTTCGGCCGGCAAGCAGTTCATTCTGATCACTCCGCAGAATATGAACCAGGTGACGAGCACTCGCTGCAAGATCTTCCGGTATGCTGGCCTCACCTCGTTATTCCTTCCGTCTTGGGACACCATAACTAACTACTACCTCACAGCCTGAGTGACCCAGAGCGTGATGGACGCCTCCAGACGAGGATCGCCTAGAGTACACTGGATGGCCATGATAGAATAGAGCATGTCTTGTTTGCTGATGCAATGTGAATTCGGTCAGATGGTGTTTTGTCTGTTTTTTCTGGCGTCTAGTGGTTTTGTGGCATAGATAGTAGTTCATAGTTCGATGTGTCCCTTTTTCTTACCCTTTCGACACGATGTCTTTTCTTTTTCCTCAGGGTTGACTACTATTTCTTTGGTCTTGGCCCCTTTGGCACTCTAGCTTCTCGGATTTCAGTGGGAATATGTAGACGCTGCTTCCTAGAGCATAATCACCGTTGCGCCACAACGCCACAACGTAGCTAATACACAAACATAGCCGGTGGTGCCCATGAAAGAAGCAGACAGTCGGTCGTGATACCGATTTTGGACGTAAACAGAGCAACATCAGCAGCGAGCCGTTGGAGTTGAGAGCAGCATCTGTGGTTACTCGAAGGTGTGCCCGCTGCCAAGTTTTGCGGTGAGGCGCTGTACGACGGGCACTTGGCCCCTTCCCTTCATTGAGAGAGCCATAGAAAGAGGCAGCTGGGCCTTTCCTGTCTTGCGCTCGGCTCTCTCGTTCTCACTCACCCTCACTCTCACCTCTCACCCACCAATCCAAACCTCATCATCCCATCCCTCCACCGCCAACTACCCTACCCACTACAACCCTCAAACTCCCCCCTCCATCAACCTCTCAACATCACCAACAGCAACAAATAACAACAACAGCAACAGCAACAACAAGAAACTCCCTACGAGTTCCTCAATCCGGTACAAGCAACTCCAATATAGCCTTCGACTTCCACCCCCACTTCTGTGGTTTGACGAATCGACAACTCCTTCCTCGCTCAAAGACAACACTTTTCCTCTTACTTCCCGTTCGTCGACCTCTTCGCTCTCTGTTCCTGTTCCTGCCCTCTCAGCCCCTTCACGCACACGCCCGAAGAGCATACTCATCTCTCTCCCGCCCGCTACCACTCGACTACTCCTCACCCCCACCCCCGCCAGTCGAGACCGGTCGATCTTTTGTTCTCACACCTCATCGTTGTAGTCACCCGCTTCTCTGTCCTCCTACGTCGGCGCTAGCAGCAGGTACCGCCTTTGAAAGGGAACTTACACATCTCCATTGCATCAACTCCGCATCAACCCTACCACTCTCGACAACGTATCACCGCCACTACCACTACCACCACCATATATCCAATCGAACCTCGTCCGCCGAATTCCTCACGAGATTGCCGGCTCTTTCACGTATCATCAAGTCTCCGTTTTGACGACTCCTACTCGGATCATCCCCACCCTCCGCCTTCCCCGCTTCCCCGGCCTGAACACTTGCAACACACGATACCTCCCAATGGCGACCAATCTCGCGGAACAGCTTGAGAATACCTCATTAGGGTTTGTTGTTGACCGCTGTCGATGCTGGAACTTATGCTGAGTACCATTGGACGCGCAGGGGTGACGACTGGAAGGCGCAATTGAAGGCTCCTACAAAAGACTTGAGGCCACAGACAGAGGTATCCATGCCACCTCACAATGCACAACAAGTGACAGTTTATACTAACGGATTGAAAGGATGTCACCAACACGAAGGGCCTGGAATTCGAGGATCTATACATCAAGCGTGAACTGTTAATGGGGATTTTCGAGGCTGGTTTCGAAAAGCCCTCGCCTATACAAGAGGAAACTATACCCGTTGCTCTAACTGGCCGAGACATCCTTGCTCGAGCAAAGAACGGCACTGGCAAGACTGCTGCATTCGTTATCCCCGCACTAGAACGAGTCAACCCCAAGAGCCCAAAGACCCAAGCTCTGATCCTTGTGCCCACCAGAGAATTGGCCCTGCAGACGTCGCAGGTTTGCAAGACACTGGGCAAGCACCTGGGCATCAATGTCATGGTCACGACTGGAGGAACAGGATTGAAGGACGACATCATTCGTCTAAACGAGGCTGTACATATTCTCGTCGGCACACCAGGAAGAATCCTCGATCTTGCCGGTAAAGGCGTCGCCGATTTCACAGAATGCCCCACTTTCATCATGGACGAGGCAGACAAGCTGCTGAGTCCCGAGTTCACTCCCATCATCGAACAACTCCTCGCATACTTCCCCAAGGATCGCCAAATCATGCTCTTCAGCGCTACATTCCCGCTTGTTGTAAAGAGCTTCATGGTAATTGACTGTGCTGCGGTCACTTCCTACTTGGGCTGAGCTGACTGGCAATCGCAGGATAAACACCTGAGCTCACCTTACGAGATCAACCTCATGGACGAACTTACCCTTCGTGGTGTAACCCAATACTATGCTTTTGTGGAAGAAAAGCAGAAGGTCCATTGTCTCAATACCCTTTTCTCAAAGGCAAGTTGTGACCCTTTTGGATCTTTCCAGAGAGCTATAGCCTAATTAACTTCTCAAACAGCTACAAATCAACCAATCTATCATATTCTGCAATTCGACAAACCGCGTCGAGTTATTGGCCAAAAAGATTACTGAGCTTGGATACTCCTGCTTCTACTCGCACGCAAAGATGTTGCAGAACCACCGTAACCGTGTCTTCCACGACTTCCGAAACGGCGTTTGTCGCAACTTGGTCTGCTCCGACCTTCTCACCCGTGGTATCGACATTCAAGCGGTCAACGTAGTCATCAACTTCGATTTCCCAAAGAATGCCGAGACCTACCTCCATCGTATTGGTCGTTCGGGCCGATTCGGGCATCTGGGTCTGGCCATCAACCTGATCAACTGGGATGACAGGTACTTGAAGCGCATCCGTACTCTCGGTGACGTAAGAAGCTGACTTTTCTGCAGGTTCAACCTCTACAAGATTGAGCAGGAACTGGGAACCGAAATTCAACCCATTCCCCCGATCATCGACAAGAGTCTCTATGTTTACGACTCACCAGAAACAATTCCTCGCCCTCCCCCTGCCCCTCAACAGCAGAATACGCGATCCAACCAGCAGCAGCCCGGTGGTCAGCAACAGCTTCAGCAGTCAAGGAACGGTGGCCAGCAGCCTCCCGCCGGACGATCCAACCAGCAGAGGCCTCGACAATATCAGCAGCAGGGTAGCAACCAAGGCCAGTATCATTCACAGAACGTCGCGCCCCGGGAGCAGCAGCAGCAGCCTCGGGAGCAGCAGCAATCCCAGCAGCAGCAGCAGCAGCAGCAGCAGCAGCAGCAGCAGCAAGGGCGCAGACCACCTCGGTTCAACAATCAGCAACAGAGGTCAAACGGCTTCTCGTCGGCGGATTCTGGAACTGCCCCTCCACGGGGTCAGTAGTCCAGATACCATCAGCAAGAAATGGTGGGGAGTGGAGGTGGGCGGGGGGTTGAGGGGAAGAGGAGGGTGGATACCGGATGTTCTTGGCCGCAAGTGATTCAACATTTTCCCGTTCGACAGTATGTGGATGGTCTGATGGATTACCTGTGCTGATTGCGCTGTACATTATGTGATTTTCTTTGTGTCTGAGCTTTTACGTCTGGTAATGTTTGGGGACGATGGTCGGTGTGGTTTTTTTTACTTTCTTTTCACTTTGGGTTTTGTATTAGTTGGGTTCTTTTTTTCTGGGGAATCCGGGTTGGGATTGGCACGACTGCGATGATGGGATTCGGTTGGTAGGCGCATGGAATTTCCGTCACTTCTGGTTTTCATTTCTTCTTTGTCGGCTCCGGAACTTCGGGCTCAGGCTTCACTTACGCATTGTGGATGGATCGGATTTAGCATTTGTGGGGGGAAGTGGAAGGGTACGGTGGATGGTTGATAGCAAGTGGAGGAGTTAGTGCTTGCTGTGGATGTTGGGATGGCGCTGTGGATGTTGGGAGGGCGCTGAGGATGTCCGTTGGATGGACGAGAAGTGTTGGGCGCCATCTTGCTTGCGCACAGATTAAGAGGAGAGTGAGACTCCTTTACCTTGACAGAACTGACTTCAGTGGGTTTATTCCTGGGCATCAACCTCGGAATCGGCATCATCGACGTTTTTCTGTCCTTTGTCTTATACGACGACCCCTTTACGGACCAAACGGACGGACAGCATTCTTGCTTTCTCTCCCACATCAATACACGATTTACACCATACACCATACACATACTCATTATTCGAACGATGCGATCACAGACCGGCTTTTCAGTGGGGCATCTTGTGGCTATGGAATCGATTGGACCTGAAGGGAACAGTTTGCACACAAAATCTATAAAAAAAAGAGGATGGATAGGTGGGACGGAGATGATCTTCTTAGCCTGCCCTCGGCTTCTGGGATGGAAAGCTCAGGAATTGGATGAGAAGGGAAGAAATAGTTGCAGTGGAGATTGGCCGTCGATGTTGTCTCGTACTTAACTTACCTTTTCTGCTTCTGTTTCTGTTTTTTGGAGCTTTTTCTGCTGGATGTTGCTTCTTGTATGGGGCTGTAACTAGAGATCTCTGTCAATGCGAAATACCCGTCTTCCATCTGAATTTTGTTCCTGAATTCCGGGGCTGAGGAGGAAGCGTCCCCGCCATGCCAAGTAGCCGAGCACTGGCTTCATGCAGTCGGATAAGCCTCAGCCATCATCGACTTTCTTGCCTTGCCGATAACTGAGTTAGATTGATCCATACTTTTGGTGCCTGTCATCTCTCACGACGCCCCACCACGCACACGATCACTGCCTAGCATGGCCGCCTCCAAAAGCGAAAAGGTCCACCCCACCCCACCCCACTCCAACCCAGCCACGCACTCTAACCCGCCCAGTAGCCCAGCGTCCTCCGCTCCCTCCTCGCCGGCGCCACCGCCGGCGCAATCGAGATCAGCATAACGTACCCGTTCGAATTCGCCAAAACTCGCTCACAGCTCAACCGGCGTCTCGGCGCGGGGGAGAAGCTCCCATGGCCCAAATTCGGGAAAGAGTGGTACGCCGGCTGCACCACCTCGGTCGTGGGCAACAGTGTCAAGGCCGGAGTCCGCTTCCTGGCGTTCGATGCGTACAAGGAGATGCTGGTCGATGAGGACGGGCATCTGAGCGGTCCGCGTACGGTGCTGGCTGGGTTCGGGGCTGGTGTCACGGAGAGCGCACTCGCCGTCACCCCGTTCGAGAGTATCAAGACTCAGATGTGAGTTCTCTCTCTTTCTCTCTCGCTCTCTCCCAGGCGGGGGTTTGGGTGAACACCCGTGGTAGGTAGGTAGGCTAGGCTGACGAAGAGCTTCAGCATCGACGACCGCAAGCGTGCGCAACCGCGGATGCGTGGCTTCCTGCACGGCTCCGCACTGATTTTCCGCGAAAAGGGGGTCGCCGGGTTCCTCCAGGGGTTTGTGCCCACCACCGCGCGCCAGGCCGCCAACTCCGCCGTCCGTTTCGGCTCCTACACGACTCTGCGGCAGTTCGCGGCGGGGTACACTGCCCCAGGGGAGAAGCTCGGCGGCATGACTACCTTCGGAATCGGTGCTATCGCGGGATTGATCACTGTCTACTGCACGCAGCCGTTGGATAGTGTGAAAACCCGCATGCAGAGCATTGAGGCTAAGCAGATGTATAAGAACACGCTGCATTGCGCGGTCAGGCTGTATAAGGAGGAGGGCGTGAGGGTGTTTTGGAGTGGGGCTACGCCGAGGCTGGCGAGGTTAATGGTGTCCGGCGGGTTGGTCTTTACGTTTTACGAGAAGGCTATTGAGTTCTTTGACCGCGTGGATCCAGGGAAGAAGTACATCTAGGGGATAGATAGGACTTGGAAGAGGGGATATACCATAGAATAGACAAAAGTTTGAACGGAATTTGTACTCGATGCTCGAAAGCTCAGGATCCGTGATAACTCGTGATCCACCATTCCATGCTCGAGTCGCTTGTGTAGATAGATAGACGCGAACTGCTAGTAACTACCACGCATAGAGTATCTAGAGCAACCCACCTAGCTCCAGTCACGTCACCCCACCAACCCCACCAATCCTCACAACCCACCATGCCGCCCCGTCTCCGTCTCCACGCACCGCGCCTTCCGCAAGCCCGCAGCTTCGTCTCCCACTCGCACCCGACGGCAGCCACAGATGCATACACACCGCTGGAGTCAACGCTCCTCACCACAGCGCTGACGCACGTTCCCACTTACGGCTTCACGAGCACCAGCCTCCTGCACTCTCTGCGGCGACACGGGTACCCCGACACAAGCCTCGCACTGTTCCCACGGGGGGCGTTCTCACTGGTACAATGGCACCTGGTATCTCAGCGGGCGGCCCTCGCTCGCTCCGACACTCCCACCCCCGGATCTCCACCGGGCATCCGCGACTTGATCGTAGCGCGGCTGCGCGGTAACATCGAGGTCCTGCCGCGCTGGCAGGAGGCCCTCGCGATCATGTCGCTCGGCGAGAATATCCCCGAGAGCGTCCGCGAGCTCGCAAGGCTCAGCGACGATATCGTTTTCCTGTCGGGTGATACCCATGTCGATACTAGGTGGTACTCGCGCAGGGCGGTGGTCGCTGCGGTTTACGCTTCCGCTGGTAGGTTTCCCCCGATAGTGCTCTGTGGTTCTGTGGGCTGGGCTGAGTTGACATGTGATGTGGCAGAGCTGTTCATGACTACGGATCGGTCGCCCGAGTTTAGGGATACGTGGGAGTTTGTGGACAGACGGCTACGAGATGTGGACGTGGCCACTGGCGTGGCGGAGGGGGTGGTGGGGTATTTGGGATTCACGGCGAGGGCGGCAATCAATGTGGCGAGGTCGAAGAATGTTCTCGGGTTTTGAGCTGGTATTGGGGCTGTACATATGATGGCGTGGAATATGAAGACAGGAGAAATGGATTTAACTCTTGCACAGATTGTGTAGGTAGATGCAGCGCCAAAACGATCTCGCAACGCCTTCATTCATTCGTTTGTGATCTCGACTCTCGAGATGCGTGCCTACACACGGCCACGGCTATCCAATCAACCGTCAACCGCCAGACAAAAACCCACCACGCAATCCATAGACTCCGCTCCGATATGCAACTCGACAGATAGAAGAGAGATAATGAAACCAAAATAGCAACAGAAACAGAACGGAGTGCACCTCAATCAAGGTGTAGGCAAAACAGCAAAAATATATAGCAGAGTAAATGACACCGCCAGCAAGCAACAAACGAAACCGCAAAGGAAAGGGGGCATTCGAGAAAAATATATCGCCCATAGAGATCCGAAAGATCGTCACAAACGGAAACACAACCGTCCATACATCAAGCCAACAACTCCTCCGCAAACCCATCAAGCGGCACAAACCTGAACTTGCCCTTCCACTTCTTCAAAAACGCCTTATCCCTATAGAACCCGCTCAGGTTCTTCTTCCAGCTGACGAGTTCGACCGTCCATCCCCTTATAAGGCATCTCTCGATGACCCTGAAGAATCCTGGACTGTACTCTCCGGCGGCCCCGTCTCCGGAGGCCAACACAATCGTGCCTGGCTTATAATCCAGCACGCTTTCCAATATCTTCAGGTGGCAGATCTCGTCTACCGCCTGCTCCACCTTGCGACGCTTGCTCGTCGCCGACTCGGAGCCCGACGAGGCGGATCCTGTGTTCCGCTCTTTCTCGACGCGCTCGAGAATACTCGTTTCGTAGGATAGCTCGCGCGCCTCGAGGATCACCGGTGTTATCGGCGAGCTCCCGACGAGGACTTTTTTGGCCGTGGGACGGCCGCGTTCCAGGATCAAAGATAACCCGTGAAAGCTGAATGGTGGTCGCCGAACGGACTCGTTCTTGCTGAAGCCTCGCAGCTTCTTCATGTGGTCGTAGAAACCGATTAGAACCTAGTCTCTGTTTCAGTTGTGTCCAATAGCAGGGGATGAGTAGGAGGACTAACGTTACTGTTATCGATAAACACATGTACCCCCCCTTTCACCACCACCCCCGTCCCAGTGGGTTTCAGCAGCCCTCCACGATCCTCGGGGAACATGGCCAGGAGCTTCTGTATGATGCTCTTCTTCCTCTGCTCCGATGTGAGAGCAGGCATTATCATCGGTCGTGACGCATGCTTGACGAAAGCTTTCACGCCGGTGCAGGTCTTGTCGTCCAGCGCAGTTTTCAAGCCCGTGGCAGACGTAAATGCGGCTGATGCAGTGTTGATGTCTTCATCCGAGAACCCGACTGCGGACGCGAACGTTACCACGCGTCGCGGCTTGCTGGGCGAGCCCGACGAGCGGAGAATGGGGTATTCCGGTTTCGAGGGCGTGAGCGGCGCGAATGTATAGCTGTCGGTGTCGTTATTGGGAGTGCGGTGGCGGGTCGTGAATATAGTCGGCGTGGTAGAGGGCTCGGAGATTGGTGCGCCAACGCGACTCCCGGCGGTGGCGGCAGGCACGCTCGATCCCAGGAAGTGCCATATCGCGGCGAAATCGCCCAGCTGTCGGGAGCTGTCCGTGTCCTTGCTCTTCTTGTTGCTCTCGCCACTCGGGACAGGGAATAGCGACTCCTGGTCACAACTGGTGCCCGCGGTGGAGGGTGTTCTGCTCGAGTTCGGCGGGAGAACCTGCAGCAGGCCTATTACCGGCGATAGATCAAAGCTGGTACTCATGAAAGGGTGTCTGTCCGTCGTGTTATCTCGGTGTGGAAAGTAGTGGTTCGTCGTTCATCTGAAGTCGTCACCCAGGATGAGAGTGTGACAGAGCTCGAATATGTACTACCTAGCACCGTTGCTGTTGCCCATGATAGGCGGGGCTAGGCGAAGTTGAGTAAGCTGGCTTCATGAATGATCACTTGGCGCTCTGGACCACGTAGTCGCGCGGTAACTGGTGGGCCTTGGGAATCGTTTTTCTCTAGGGGCCGTGAAGACTCTTGAAAAGCAGATCGGTCCGGTGGAGAGAAATGTTGAGACATCCCGTGTTCCGGTGCGGCGTGGTGCGGCGTAGCGCAGTGGTGGCGCAGTGATGGCACAGTGATGGCCCATATGATCATCCGCTGGTGGCGCCAAAGTGGAGTCCCTTCTCCAGCTCACAATCAATGTTTCTATGAACATCCTGTTGTTCTATCCTCTATCTGCAATGTTTCCGGGCATATTGACCATGTAAAGTTTGCATTTGGACATGCCGGAGTTTCAGATCCTGTTTTTAGGCATCATACTCCGGGAAATTCAGTTCAAACGGCGGACGGCAGGAATACCGGGACCGCGGGGATGTGGCAACTTCGGAGTCCTGAGACGGAAAGTGATACCGACTCGAGTAAGCACCCGCGGAGGCAATTTTGTCTTCGTCCACGATGGGAAATTCTGACCTCATTGAAGCTTAATTTGCACCTGGAGTTTAATTCTCCATATGTACTCCTACTCCAGCTTTCGCAGGTTTGGGCTTTGAACGGCTACACGGTTTTCGGCGGACAAAAAACCGGCCTTTTCGTTCAATCCAGAGCTTATCAAACCTCGCCAAAGGCAATGGATTATGGAAGTCGTGGCAAAAGAGCCACAAGAGCTTTGGCCAGCGCCACACTCGCATGTGCTTTGCTCCTTCGATACCCCGCCGGCCACGCCTCATGGAGCTCAGCTGGCTGGCTGGCTGTCGGTTATGGCTAGCTAAACCTACGTCCCTCTTTAGCATAACCGTTCCTCGATAGTTACTCCATATGCATTGATCGTCCGGGTTATTGATGTTTGCGTTTATCAAAGTTCAAACGTTTGCGAGATACCTACGGCAGGTATTGGTGTGGATCCAGCGTCCACCGCCTCGTCGATTCAACGCGCATGTAGGTATTTGCGGATATCCATCCGCGGCTCTCCACGATCGCCTAGGCCATCTGGACTTGTCGGACATGCACATCGAGTTCAAGCCGCCGCTCGGAATTTCCACTCTTGGAGTCTAGCCAGCGTCGGTACCGGTGGTACCGTAGGAACCATTGATCTCGATGCTCCCGCAGCTCCACGCCGTGGGGAAAAACATTACGATCATGATGATTCCTATTATGTGCGACCTTCTCTAGATCATGGGGAATTACACTGCAAACTCCTAGTCCTATCGGGGAAAACAACTATGGTTTCAACTTCCGATGCCTCCCCCACCACACACTACCGAGTGACATCCCATGAGTTTCCACTATCCGTGATCTCCATCCAGCAACGTGCACCCCCAACCCTACCTATCGCCAACTCCAAACAACTTCCAAGGCCACTGCTCCACTGCCCCAGCACTCCATGCGGGAGAAAAACGCGCACGGAGAGGATCAATCCGTCCCGCATGATCATGATCATCAGCATCGAAAGCGAGCTCGAGAGTCGAGACGGTTGCGGCCGACGACGATCATATACGTCATCGAGATGTCATGGATCGTCAAGGCCACCACCACCACCACCACCAACGGACAGCCCTATGTCGAAGTCCGGTATTTTGTACGCTACATACCCCGGACTTTCAGTGTTGCGGTCGAGATCTGGGGGCAGGACTGGAGTAGAGTAGGGCGGACGCGTGCGTAGAAGCCATATGTGTGGAGGGGGAGAGGGGGATTGTCGATTCCGCCCAATCGAACGGAATCGTGTGAGTATAAGAAACGCTCATCCCGCTGCTGCTTCTTTGGCTTTTCGTCCAGACACTTTCACATCCACTCTCACATCCCCCACAAACATCCACACAAACCCACTCGAAGCCCCCCCCCCCCCCCCCCCCCACAAAAACCACCAGCCCCTCAAAATGTCCGACAACATGCGCAAAGACTTCAGCGACCGTGCGCAGGAGAAGGTGACGCCCGACTCTTCGAAGAGCACCATGGACAAGGCCAAAGAGAGCGTTACCGACACTGCCGACAGTGCGTCTCTCATACCTGTTACCGTTGGGTGAATGCAGTGGGTGGGTGCTGACGCACGATACTTAACTAACTAGGGGCCGCTGGAGAACTCCAGTCCGATAGCTCAAAGAGCACCACCCAGAAGGGATTCGATAAGTCCCGCCGCGAGAAGGAGTCCATGGCCGATAAGGCGAAGCATGCGATGGGGATGGATAAGTAGGAATAACTAGGCTTAGGCTCAGATTGACGGGTTTCTTTTTTTGGTTTGTTTGCTGTTATTGCACTGAACTTGGAATTTGGGATATGGATCATGAATTATGGAATGTGGGATATGTACGGAAAGTGAAAATTGATTTTGTTTCCTTAACGATTGGGAATTTGGGAGTGCTGTGAAAGTGAAAGTGAAGATGACATGACCTGCCAAAACCGCTACGGACAGACTCCGTGTATGTACGTACGGTAATGGGGTCCGGTATGTATATCATGACTATCCCGGATTACTCACTATTGCGGTCGAAATCCGGGGCTGAACTGGGGCGTGGGCATGTTGCGTGGAAGCCACAGCGCCTCAAGGTGTCTGTCTGGTTGGGGGCCGGTCGTGTATAAACCATATGATCGGGGGTTATAAATTAGGTATAAGATACGAAATATGAAGGTTGGTGGGTTCCCTGATGATCGGGAGTGGAGATATCATGATTCATGGCCGGCAGCTTCCTCTGTTGAGAGCACGGGTCTCTATGTAGCCAAAATCTGCCATAGATCGGATCTGCTCTACATAGGAGGCAACGCACTGCAAGAAACCCCATACACAGTGTTCGGGGTATCTTTCCGGCAGTGGTTCAAACCTTTTGTCCACTGATTTTCTTGATTATGTACCTTACCTATGATCCTCTGCAGGCTTATATCCACTGAGTATTTCTACCGCATCTATCATCGGGTACTGTTGATAACTTGATAATATGCGTCCTATTGCCTACCAATTCCGGTGTCACTTGTACATACTTTTCTCCGCCCTCTGTCCCTTTGCATTATCGCATACCTACGCAACCTTCATGGCTTCTTACTTATGTAGCATTGTCCCTGGCTTCTCACCAGAATATAGGTACAGTACATAATAAGCCTCTTCAGGCCCCCAGCCCCAGCCCGATTCCCTTTACTATATGAGCAGTCTCCTTTCTCGTCTTTTGTCTTTCTCATCTTTCTCATCTTTCTCGTCTTTCCCGTAGATATCATTGCATCACTCAAGTCAACTCAAGTACTTCTCTCTCCCAGTTTCAACTTTCAACAGGTTATGAGCCCGCGCTCGCCGCTCATAGGTGCATAACCTGTTGTTGATACCTACTCTGTCTTTCTTGAGACGACACGTGCAGTCGACAGTGGTACTTATGGTTGTCCATTTTGAAATTAGTGCATCGATTGAACAGACTGCAAAATGGATAACCATAAGCACCGCTGCCGACTGCACGCTTCGTTCAAGACTTCTGAAAATATCAACAGGTAACGAAGCTGAAGTTGTGGCGAGTGAGATACCATGAATACGCATGCCGAACGTAGGTATTTGACCATGGGGAAGTGTTAGTTGTTAGAAAGTACGAATGAATTGCAAGAATCCGAGGCCTCGAGCGGGCATATGTACAAGAAGGCTATAAGCTGGCCAGTGCCCGCTGCCGTCGTCATAGCCAAGTAACCGCCTACCTATGCAACTACTACGCAACGAATGACTCAATAGGTATTGCAACATTGGTTAATTAACCGCCATGCCTACCGGCGTGGAATATGAGAGGGTAACTAAGGCCGTGTTCAGTACTCGTGATCCATTGGTTAATTGAATTGAAAGGTTTGTTTTTCACGGCCTTCGTTGTCATGGCATGCAACAACTGGCTACATATACCTACCGCGATGGATTCACATACTGCCAGCACTATCTCCATGCCGACCTCGGAGAAGGCTAAGAACGGAACCCGCGAGGCGAGTCGAGGCGAGTCGAGGCGAAGCGTTGGCAACTTGGCATGTCTCGAACCGACGAGACGGCCACGGTTTCCAAACGTGAGAGCAACCGCTTCGAGAGGCGGCAGAGGGTTGTCTCGTTGTCTCGCGACGTCCTGCCCGCCTTTTCGAGAGGCAGCACGGGGGTGGGTGAAGGTGGCCAGCTTGCTGGCTGGTTTTCGAAGACGATGCTTTTGAGTCTTAACGGCAGCATGAGTAGAGGGGTGGGAAGTGGGGCTGCTTGATATCGATGTCGATATTCCTTATGGCCGTCCCGTGATTTTCCATCTTCGGGTTCCGGTTTTGGCACGGGCATTCACCACGAGTGTGTGTGTACATAGTAAAATCGGATCCAGAGGGCTCTCGAAGCACAACAGTAACAGAACATTCCCGATATCGATGGCCTGTACCGTAGTGGAGTATATGTAGCGTTTTTGACATTAGGATTCGGCGTACGTATGATGAGCATAGGTGGGTAAATAATTGGGTACATATTAGAGTCGAGCTGGTGCACCCGAAGCCCAAATCACAGGAAACGTCCTCGATGTCCTCATGTATAGGTGGTACTTACCGTTTCCAGCCAAGCCAACTCAATTGCGATTGCGAGCTTTTAACAGGACATGCACAACGTAATTGCATGCAGCGAGTGAGCCGTGCCGCACCGCAGCGGGTCGTTCGGGACCAGTATGTAAGCATAGTACTTGCCTACATGTTGTGCATTCGCATTTCAACGTGGGGGTCGCCGATGTCGCACACGGTGTCACTCGGCATCGGCATGTGAAAGGCAACAATAGCAGTTGGTTATCTATCGGGTTGATCCGTCTGTGTGTCGCTTCCGCTCGCGGTTTGCTCTGTCCCTCTGATTTGCGTTTCAGGGAGCGAGGCTGTGGGCCCCGAGAACTCGAGAACTCAAGAACATGCTCCAACTCATATGTAGCATGGCTGGGAAGGTTCGGCTCGCGCGCTGCGGGCGGTCAAAAGCGAATTCCGGTGACTAAAGAGGTGGGCGCTATGCCATTCGCAGAATGGCGAGCAAGAGGCGGGCCCTTTGCCCTTGTCCTTGTTTCTTTCCGTTCTGCTCCAGCAGACGTCTCAGCCTTGCCGCTCAAACGCTGGCCTGCTCCGTGTCCTGATCTTCATTCTCCCACGGCCAACTTCCTCGTTTGGATGCAGCCGGTCTCTTTTTCCTTTCCTTCCTTTCCTTCCTTTCCCTCTCTCTTTCGATCCCTCCCTCCGTCCCCTCTCCTCCAACCGCTAACGCTGGACTTTGCAAGCATCAACCGCAGAGGACACGACATCCATATCGATATATCATCACCCACCCCGTCCCGGTCCCCCCCCACCACCCTCAGTGCTCACCCCACCCCCTCCACCAAAAATAAATAAAGAAAATCCCGAAAGAAGGGACTGACCGACCCGCCTCTCCTTCGCTCTGTCTGCCTGCCGAGAAAGGCGTGCTGTTTACTCCATCCAGCCTCCCCCCTTCCCCCAAGAAGAAATCATCCACCCTTGCCTGCTTGCCAGCCTCCTATCGTATCGCGGCAAACGTTCAACATTTCCTCTGCATCCCATTCGCTCGCTCCTTCCCTCCATCACTCGTCACAAAAAAAAACCACACACACAAGTCCGCACGCGCAACTCACCACCACCACCACCAGCACCAGCACCAGCACCACCATAACACTTACAGCACGGATACATAAGGGGGGCTCCGCACCTTGCATATCTACCCGCCCGCTCCCTGACTCTCTCCTCCGAGTGATTCTCTCTCTCTCTCTCTCTCCTCCTAGCTTCAAAGACAACAGGAGTGAGCTTCTATGGGTCTGCTGCTCCCAACCAATACTTCTTACATCTGAACCACCACCTCGCTTTTTTTATATATATACATATACATCTACCCTTTGCCCTTCTCAGCAGACAAACCCGGTCCTCACTCCCCCGTACTCTCAGTCAAAGCTAACCAGCGGCGCTCTGTTGATCGTCATACGCAGACAACGTCAGTGATTCCCACCGTCGTGGAGGTGGAGGTGGAGGAGGCTTCGTAGACGGCGCTCGTTCGTTCGATAATGTGAGTACTACCGTTCCGAGGAGATGGTTGTCTCGAGTCCATTCATCTTCCCTTCTGTTCTCTTCTCTTCTCTACTTTTTCTTTTTTCTTCTTTTGCGGTGGAGGGGTGCACTGCGCATTCGATTGCGGGCTTTCCGGTCACACTGAGCATACACATTTTGTGGTGGTGGCGGCGCTGGGCTGTGACCTGCGCGCTGAGATATTCCCTCAAACTCCGATCACTGGCACTGGCACTGGCACTATTCCCACGGCGGCAACATTGTTTGGGCTCCGGTCGGAGCTGGGAAGCATGGCGGGGCAACACCAGCTGGCGAGAGACGGAAAGACGGGGGAGCAGAAGCAAGCAAGCAGACAGAGAGAGCAAGCAGCCAGGACAGCGGAGAACCGAGATGGCGGAGAGCTCGGAGGAAAGCGAGCAAGACAAGAGATACCCATCACGGGCCACGACTCGCTATCTTTGTTACTACTTCCATCAATACCGATTACCAACCCTTTCCCGAGCATTCGAGTTTGCGTTGTTTGATTCAATTATCCCATCTTTTTCCTGTCGGCCACACTCTGCACATTGCCCATCTCATCCGCCACGTCATCTCCATCGTTTCTGCATCGATCAAGCAATCAATCAATCAATCAATCAATTCGTCCGTCGGAGATGGCAGGAGAGATGGATTGGATTGACTGGATTGACTGGATTGACTGGATTGATCGTGTCGGACGGATGGCGATGTGACGGTGAGACTCGAGCTCCCCACATTCTTTTTCCCCATCCCTCTGGAGAGGTGTCTGCCGCAGACGCAGAGTGGAGTACAGCACTCTATCTGTTCTGCTCCGCTTCCTCCCCCATCCGCACCGCACCGCAATCACCTTTTCTCTCCCTGGCTGCAGTTAATCTACCCATGTATCCGCCTGCCTATCTTCCCCCCTCCAGTGCTATCGAACTTCCGCCACCGGTATTCCCTGCTCGTCCGCCCGCGTGGTGTGTGGTGTGTGGTGTGTTGTTGTTTTTGTTGTTGGCGATGCTGTTGTTTCGTTTCCGTCCCCTCGCGCCCTCCCCTCCACCCCCACCTTTGCCCATGCGAAAGCGGAAGGTAGTAGAGTGGTCGGTGCTGTCGCAACCAGCTGGAGATGACCCCAGCCATCGAGCGCCGTCGAGTCGTCCCACCTGCGGACTCGACATTTCCCCTCGTGCGTATGCGGGAATGCCGGGCAGCAGGAAAAAGGTGTGCTTCTAAGTACTGCTGCACGCGATATCCCTCACGCATCACCATCATTATCACCATCACCATCTCTATTATCGTCTTTTACTTCACTCAAGACTTGTGGGATTGGTGGGGAACGTATGGATGGGCGATTGAAAGTTGATACTTCATGCCTCTGATTGATGTTGTCACTCGATCTGCTCGATCCGTATGTTCCTCACGGCACCCTGTCGTTGCCGTGTTGTCGTTGCCGTTGTTGTTGCCGCTTGTTCGTTCGTTCGCATCTCCTGCTTGCTCGTGCTGTGATGGTTGCTACTGCGGCTGTTGTTGCTGCTGCTCTGTCTGCTTCTGTCTGCCTCGTTCGCGCTGGTTCGACCCTCGTCCGCTCTTGCCTCGTTTGCCTCGACTGATCGAGGCCGTTGAATAATTGTTCCCCCACACTCGTGTGTGTGTATCTCTGCCCTAGATATGCCACTCCGAGTTGTTTCGTCGTCTTCTCCCGTCGACATCCCTCCTCTTCTTGTTTCCTTCCCTCTCCCTCCTCTCCCCCCGCCCGTACTCTGTCGTCGAGTGTCTTGCCGTCGTCGCTTGCTCCCATCACACTCCACTAATCCTCGGCCACTACTTCCTACACTTGCTAAGTCCCGTAATACCCACCCCCCTCCACCCCCCCTCCCCTCCCCACATCTTTCTATCAATCCCGCCCTCGCCGCTGCTTCTGCTACTGCTGCTGCCTGTCGCCCTGTCACTCTGCCAACCCAACCCCCCCCCCCCCCCCCCCAATACCCACACCACATCACACTGTTTCCTACCCCCCAACACACGCACCCTTCCACCACACACACCAACTACCCTTCCCCACCCACCCCCAATCCTAACCCTCTCCCCACCCTCCACCCCCCAAGTCCTTCCTCTTCGCTTTTTTAGGCGCCGATCACACCCGCTGATGGACCACCCCTCTTTGACACACTCTCAGCGCGATAGATCCCGTTCTCCGCGTCGTCGCTCTCCAGATAACTCTCACCATCATCGTGATCGCGCAAGGTCACCTCGCAGCCCTCGCCACTCCCGTCGGAGATCCTACTCACCTCGAAGCAGATCAAGAAGTCGGGACGAATACCACAGCAGCAGCAACAGAAGGCGACCGAGTCGCTCACCAGCACCGAGCGGAGGATTAGGTGGTCAAGGCTTAGGAGGAGCATCATACGCAGGTTCAACTTCCGGCTATCTTGGTGGTTCTGTTTCGGGTGGTGGTGTTGTTGGTGAACCTCGTCGCTCAACGGAAGATCGCACTGCAGCAAAGGACGCTATGATGCAGAGTCTTCGTGATAGCTCTCAGCAGGACCGTCGGGTCTACGTCGGAAATCTCTCTTACGATGTCAAGTGGCATCACCTCAAGGACTTTATGAGACAGGGTGGGTCAATTCGTTTCTTTTCTCTCTTCGCTGTGCTTTTTCTCTCCTCGCGTTCCGGCGACGTTTCCTGATCCTGGTTCCCTTCCGCCTCGTCTCGACGGTGAGCTTCCGTCTTTCGAATCTCGGAGCTCGCAATCGGGTCGGGATGGGATAACACCATGCGTAATGTCTTTCGCGCTGCGTTCATTCTCCCCGATGGGAACTGTCGCGTGGTTGCATATATTCTCGCTTTTTTCTTTCTTGTTCTTTTCTTCACATGTTATTGCCGATCGAATCAATACTAACGAATACTCATCTGTACAGCCGGAGAAGTCCTCTTCGCCGACGTCTTGTTACTGCCGAATGGAATGTCGAAGGTGGGGTCTACGAACGATGCTGGGTTTTTCTTTTTTTTGTGGGATTATTGTGGGATGGTGATTGACGGGGCTGGACATGGACGTCCGTGGGATTTGTAGGGATGCGGGCATGTATTCCTCTTCCCGAGGAGACTCTTTTTGGTTTGACACCTTGCTAACGGTCAACAGGATTGTGGAATATGCCACAAGGGATCAAGCTCAGACTGCCGTTAACACCCTTAGCAATCAAAGCCTGATGGGCCGGCTCGTCTACGTCCGTGAGGTAGGAGGATCTGCGCCGGCATTGATCTTGCGGAGCAGCTATTGATCAGAGTTCTAGGACCGCGAGGCCGAGCCACGTTTCAACGGTCAGCCCAACGCCCGTGCGCCTTACGGTGCTCCCGGCGGAGGACCCGGCTTCGGTGCTGGTTACGGAGGCCCCCCTGGCGGAGGCATGGGCGGAGGCATGGGCGGGGGCATGGGCGGAGGCGTTGGAGGCCGTCAGATTTACGTCTCCAACGTATGTCTCACCGGTTTCAGGCTGTCTGGGTAACTCGCTGACGCATTACAGCTTCCCTACACTGTCGGGTGGCAGGATCTTAAGGATCTCTTCCGCCAAGCCGGTAAGTTCCCAATGGACGACCATCGCACGCATGATATCCTATCTAACATTCTCAATAGGTGCTGTCGTCCGTGCCGATGTTCACATCGGTCCCGACGGTCGTCCCAAGGGTAGCGGTGTCGTTGCCTTCGAAACCCCCGAGGACGCACGTAATGCTATCGCCCAGTTCAACGGGCACGAATGGCAGGGTCGTCAGTTGGAGGTGAGGGAGGACCGCTTTGCCGGTGCTGGCGGAGGTGGCGGAGGAGGTTTTGGTGGAAACATGGGCGGAGGACGTGGTGGATTTCCCGGCGGAGGTCGTGGCGGCGGAGGTTTCGGCGGAGGTTTCGGAGTTCCTCGTGCTGGAGGCTTCGGCGGAGGTCGCGGTGGCTTCGGTGGCTATGGCGGCGGAGGTGGAGGCTTCGGTGGTGCTCGTCCTGGTGGTTTCGCAGGCCCTACCGACTACAGTGCTCCCACACAATCGGTACCCCCGAACGACTTTACGGATCATGCCAGCAGTGGAGGAGATAGATCCAACACTATCTACGTCCGCAACGTGAGTTTGGTCAATCACTCGTCACGGTTGCTTTTCGCTGACGAATAATTTTAGCTTCCCTGGTCTACCAGCAACGAGGACCTGGTCGAGCTGTTCAACACCATCGGAAAGGTTGAGCGTGCCGAGATTCAGTACGAACCGAGTGGCCGATCCAGAGGAACCGGTGTCGTACAGTTCGATACGGCCGAAAATGCGGAGATCGCTATTAGTGGGTTCAATCCATCCGTGGGTGGACCAGTATAGTTCCGTGTGCTAACCCGTTTACGTGTAGCGAAATTCACCGGATACCTTTACGGCGGGCGTCCTCTCGGCCTTAGCTTCGTCCGGTACACCAGCTACGGCGGAGATCCGATGGAGGGCGCCGAGCAGTCCGTTCCCGACCACCAGATGGGCTAGTTTTTTTTGACGCATTGGATACGGAGCTGTCTCTTTTACGGGGTTTCTTTGTTTCTCTATCGTTCGGATCTCTTGCTGGTGTTTACAGATCTTTCCATCTTTCGATGCTGTGTTGTGTTGCTACTATGGGGGCGATGATTTCATTTTTTCTTTTCATTTTACATTTGTCGTCTTTCCTTTCGAGTTTGTCAACCTCTCTTTTGAGTTCGCTGTTTGTTCTGCTTTCTGCTTGGTGATGGATGGGGGCGGCCGGTCTAGAGGGGAGGCGAGGAGGATCGGAGACCGGGAAAAAAGGGTTCTTGCGTTGATGAGAATCGTGACGGAACTGGAACGGCTGGCTGTTATTGTGACGTGCGTTTGCGACTGTTGATGGAAATTCCCTTTGCTTAGGCTTTTTTACTGATTTCATTCACTCTACCCACCCCGCCCGTTTTCTTGTATGTACTTGATACTTGATCTGTATTGGTACTTACTGGTATTGGTATTTACTGGTACTGGTACTTACTGGTACTGGTAGGTACCGCAAGGCAAGCTTTGCATGCAGACCCGGATTAAAGGATTGATGGTTTGAAGGTGCAGAGAAGAAGGGAGCGAACGGTAATGGTTGAATGGTTGAATGGTTGAATGGGTGGTTTGAGTGATGGTTGAGTGATGGGGGTTGAGTGATGGGGATTCCAAGTGCGGAGTGGGGTGCGGTGAGGTGACGGTGATGGTGAGTGAGGTGACGGTGAGTGATTGAAGCGAGGCTGTGAGGGAGTGGAGTGATACTGCGGGATGGGTATGGTAGTGGTGGAGTGGTAGCCTGACACGAGTGATTAGGGTATTGGTGGCATCGAAGTGATGGAGTGGTTGCGCGTGGTGGTGTGGCAGCGTAGTGGCGGGGTGATTGTGTGAAGGGCCATGGCAGCTCATTCGGTGGTGGGGGTGGTAGAGTTTATGTGGCGGAGGTGGCGGGGAGGGGAGGGTGAGTGATGACGGGCGGGCTTGTGAGGCCATGGCGGAGACGGAGGCGGGGAACAAGGTGAGCAGTGCTGAGCTGGCACGCTGGTGCCCGAGCAATAAGGAGCGAGGAGCCTGAAGGTATGTAGAAGCGGGGCAGGGCATGGGCTGTGCTGTACAGTCACTCCAGAGTCCGCTGGCTGCTTTGTTCACGGTCCACCGGGCTGGCCGCTGTAGTATGCACGGGCGGGAGTGGCTTGCCATACTGGGCTTCTTTGTTTGTTTCAAGCTTTCTGAGCAAGGTATTTGGAGGAGGGGAGGGGGGGGGGGGGCAGGGGGAGGTAAGGAGGGTCGGCAGGACATGGCGGATTCGTCGCCGGTTAGTATTGATATTGGTATTGGTATTGGTATTGGTATTCACTATTCACTATTCACGCTAGGATTGAGGACTGAGGACTGAGGACTGAGGACTGAGGACTGAGGACTGAGGACTGAGGACTGAGGACTGAGGACTGAGGACTGAGGACTGAGGACTGAGGACTGAGGACTGAGGAGGGCAGTTAGGGCAGTCGACTGTTAATGGATGCTTTTGCTTTGCGTTGGTGCTTGATGAACGGCGGTTGCATGAATGGTGAGAGCGGGCGGTGGGCATAGGTAATTTGAGTCCGTCTCCCTTATGGATAAGAGCTTTTCAGGAATCAGGAAGAGGATGTTATCGCTACATATGATCATTAATGCTAAATGCTTTTACTTGTGTGTCTCTGGTCTCCACGGTCTACCTAGAGCGGGTATGCGTGCGTGCCTGCGAGTGCAAGTGCAAGTGCAGATGGAGTGCCTTCGTCGATTGGCGCCGTATGTATGTACAGTACAAGTACCTATGTACGGACGTCCGATTTCTGGCAGTGGGATCATGGATGGACTCAGACCCTCCAACAGTTCGAACTGGGAACAAACCGGGTTTTCCGTACCCCCCAACTGCTGGGGGGTCGTGAACTGAACCAACTGGCAAACTGAACCAACTACATATCAGGTTTTGGACTGGGAAAACTGCTTGGCCCATCAGTTCAGTTCAGTGAGGCTTAAACGTTTGGGCCAAACCCATCGCCACCACCAACCGACCGGATAACCGCCTACAAGGCTACAACCCGCCACCCAGTCACTACTATTTCCCCAGCAGCCAGTACATAGGACGCCGCCGGTTGACAAGCTCCAGGACTACCTATTGTTCATTGCCCGTCGATTCTCGAGAGGAATTTTTGAATTTGAAACAGTCCTGCTGCGAATATACCGCGATCGAATGGTGGCTGGAACCGCGCCGGCCAGCAACGACGTCAACTTTCCTAACCTCAGCCGAATGGCGATTGACATACTGTCTACCTATTCCAGCCATGTCGGCTACCTAAGGTTGAACGGCCGTTCTCCGAGTGCAAGATGATTCTTACTGATCACCGATATTCCCTAAGTACATACCGAGAATGTTCAATCTCTGCAGAGTAGGTATCAAGAGGTTCAATCGCCGTACTCCCATCATGGGTAAGTACATAGCATCAGAGTAGTAATTCATAGCTAGTACTGTATGTACCCATTCTGTATCGCTTTTTCCGTGAGCATAGGAAACCTACCTACGGTATCTCGCCCACTTTGGCTGGGCTGGCTGAACTGAACTGGCAGTTCTGCCAGTTTTCCCCGGGAACAACAGCCAGACTTAGATAGATACCTAAACCAACTGGGGAGTTAGAACTGACAGCCTCTGTTCTATTCCCAGCTGAACCGCGAACAAAATCAACCAGAACTGGACTGTTTAAACCAGTGTTCCAGTGTTCCCATTTCAATTTTCAACCGGCTAACTGTTGGAACTGGGAGGGTCTACCTACCTACAAGTGCAAATGTGCAACTGTGCGACTGTGCAAGTGCAGTGGCTACATCGATTGGTTTGATTTGGTGCCGTACGGTATGTATTGTACAAGTAGAGTATTGCCCGGGCGTCAGATTGCTGACGGTAGAATGGAGTACATACCCAAGTACTTGGACCGTTGGACGTGCAGCGTGGTACATACGGGTACGGATACGGGCGAGGAGCAGTGAAGTCACGAGTGTGCGATGGTATGTATGTATGGTGATGGTATGTAAGTATGCGGTTCCATACCTGTGCTGATGTTTGAAGGTGGAGTATAACAGACACCCAAGGAACACGGATTTGTTCTGATTCCGTATTTAGGCGACCCTGTGCATGAACTTGAATGATAACTCGAATAAAAGCGGTAGAGACACCGCATTGATTGTAAACAGCTACGGTACTCAAATCTCCAGTGCTGCCTCCACGCCGGCGAGAGGGGCATCTGCCGAACGGTTGCAGAGCATAGCAGTGAGAGACGTCTCCGGGGCGACGCCAGTACTGCCTCCGGAACGAGGCCATTTGCCTCCACAGTAGCGAGAGAGGTCCTTCGAGACGAAACCATCGCCGCCACGGATACTGCTACACCACCATTGCCGGGATTCTACGCTATCTTCACCGCCCCGTTCGCCTGTTGGGATTCATACCGGTGTGGTGGAGGGTCCAGCGTTGGGGAGTCCACCGTTGATAGCCAGCACCAGCGGTGGGGGGTCGAGTTGTGCCGTTCGCTGTTATAGCCGTCGGCTTCTGCTCCCCTCATCCTCTCTTCTTCTTCTTCTTCTTCTTCTTCTTTCATCTCGTCATCATCACCACCATCATCCAGGTAGACGATCAACCCTACCATCTTCTCTTTTTCTCTGTGTGCGCTTTCTTCCAAAGATCCCGCCTCCGGCCTGGAGTAGTGTTGGCCCACGAACCGCTCGCAAAACCACATCCGCTTCCTCCCGCCAATAGAAATCCTCTATCACTTAGTTCCTCCAATACTTCCTCCTCTCGCTGACAGCTCATCATCACTTCCTTCTCTCACCTACAGCTCAGCCACAACCCGCCGCTGATACTGCACTGTGAATCCCCGCCTCCGCCCCCCTCTCTACTACTCCTAACCATGCCGGCACCATCGCAGATACTGTCTCCCCCTACTACTCCTCTCCCTCCTGGTCCCTGGTCCCATATGGGGGCGACATCACTTCCTCCTTTCGCTGACAGCTCTTCAATCGCTCCACAAGCCGCCGCAGATACTCTCTCTCTCCACCAACTGCACCTTTCCCTGCTTCTATTCCTGCTTCTATTCATGCTTCTATTCTTGCTTCTAGTCCTGCTCTTCAATCTGCAGGCCCCGCAGCTGATACTGTCTCTCCCCTAGATACTGCTTCTCGCCGACCATCTCACAGCACTGGCTGCACTGTGAAAACTGTCTCCCTAATAGTATGTGCTGATCCTAACCCAGCTGGACTACCAATATCTGTTCCTTCCTACTAGTACTCGGCCGCTAGACCCGCCGCGGATAACGTCTCCTCCTACTTCTTTTTCTACCAAGCGAGCAGATAAGTCTCTGGACCCACCAACGTCGATGCTCCCAACCAACCACATCCGCATACTTCTGCTAACAGGAATCCGCCATCAATTCGTCATCTCGTTGACAGTTCTTTCTCTCGCAGATATCTCCTCCTCCTCTCGCTGACAGCTCCTTCTCTCACAAACAGCTCATCCGTCACTTCCTTCTCTTGTGGGTTGAGCCTCTTGTAATAAGTAGAAATTCATTAGAAGATGAATTCATATATAAAGTCACTTCGCATGCTAGGTAGTATAGACCTTGCAACTGGGACCTGTATCAATACTCTTTTTTGGAATTCAGATTTACGTATATACCCATCAAAAACGAGTAGATTACGGGTTGATGTCGGAAGCATCCAGTATTATTTTCTGACACTCGTTTGTGATCATGCGGCGTGATGGAAGATATGGGATCAACCCAATATGGCTGCTGTGATTCATTCAACACGGATTGGTTGAAGTAGGGTAGCAACACCAGGCTCACACCGGATTAAATCAAAAGAATAATACTAAAGACCTCGTGTTGTAATAAAATTTGTGCTTATTGAATTCTTTGAGTTTTATGATCTCGGTGTTTCTTCGGTGTTGATCCGGTGATCATCTAGATATAAATTTGTTGAAATCCATCATGGATCCCGTATAGATCCCACAATGATAAAAATAAAGAGTTTCTTGCAAGTGGTATCGAAAATAGATGCCGAACCTGAACAAATTATAGTTTGTATATGCACCGGATTAATATGAGGTTTAGTCTAAATGCATGAAAAAAACATATTCCGTGTAGACATAGTGTAAATCCAGTGTCAATTTCTACCAGCTTTTTGGCACAGTACTTACCTACCATCTACCGTAGAAGTCCACAATTCCACAATTCTCAACAATGAAATCAGTCTTCCTGCTGGGCTTTCCTTTCCTTTATTCACCGCTTACGCTAGAGTACTGCGGGTTGGCAGAGTACGGCACCGGTGTGAACGGTATGAACGGTAAGTACAGTATTTGCAGGCTGCCGTTGGTTGGCTGGCTGACTGCTGGCTGCCGATGACTGCCGCAGTGCCGCTAGCTGGCTGCCGCTGGCTGGCTGCTCAACCACAGGACTTAGCAGAAAGGCCTGTGCCTGGCGTAAACATGTCGGTCTGTAGGCGAAAGCCATGCCATCGCCGAGCTAGAAGTCCTGACCGGCGCAATCGCTCGCGGACAGGAGGACATGAACTATTCACTTGGAGTCTTGGAGACGAGCTTAGACCTCGATCGACTTTCGGTAATCGGTAATCGGCTCAGAAGAGGAACGCATGGGTTTATAACGTTTGGTGAGATGGCTAGGTACCTGAGGCTACCGATGTGAAGTTTGAAGTTTGAAGTTTGAACTGGCCTGGCTACAGACAGATAGGTACCGCCGTACCGCTGGGCAGGCAGATGTCCGTGCTTTGCTTCTGTACTTGTGGCTGTATAATTGCTGTAGCCGTACGTGTACCGGCACTCTACTTGTAGCTGTGCCTACCGATACTCTGCCTACCGAAACTCAACGTCAACGTCACTTCCACTGAACTGCTCCTACCTTGAGGCTTGAGGGGCCTGTGTATGCTTGGTGTTTCCGTAATATTCACCTAGGTGTTGGGTAGCTTCTTGCTTCTGCTGTACCTACTCTGCCCAGTGCCGTACTGTGTCGATTTGAACCCTTCAAGCCCACCAGCGACGTACTAGGTAGGTACCTTCCCGCTGCTACGGTATCATACACACGACTTTCGGTTGGTTGATACTTCGTTGACAGCTTGCTCGATTCGAATTTCGAAACCCCATTGGCAAGTGTCCTATATACCAGATCCATCCTTCGCCGCTGGGGCCGGAGGACGATGTCAAGTGGCAGCTGGGTGGGATTTGCTGTCGTACCTATCGTACGCTTGGTATGTACTCTGCCTACCGACAAGCAGGCACACTCTCTGGAAGCCGAACAGTGAAATTGACTTGCTGCTGCCGCTGCTGCTGCCGTCGACAAGACGTTTGCTAGTGCTCGAGCCAGCGACCTACCTATGCGTACGGGAATGAGCAGCCCTTCGAAGTTCTCGCAGCATTCCGAATTCCGAAGCATTTCGCTCGCGGACCGGAAGAGTCTGATCCACCACATAGTTCAAAATTCAAACAGTGCGCGCCGCTCGGTCGGAGGTCCAGATGGGGGACAGGACAGGATCGAGTATGTACGTATGTACGAGTAACCTGTAGGTATGTACATTTTCCATGGTCCGAACTTCGCACGATACAATTCCACCGAGCTGCTGGTGGGGAGGGAGGGAGTGAAACAATCTCAAGCAATGCTGAGGTAGGGCCTCGACTCTCGATTTCTCGGGTCGGATTTATCCCTTTTCTTCCCTTGCATTGGAGCTCCGTTAGAGATCGAGACTTAAGACTCGAGACTCGAGAGTCGCGTTTTTTCTTTCTTTCTTCCCTTGGGCCTTCGCTTCCGGATATGTGAGTAGGCATACAGTGTCCACACGCATATCTCACCCGACTCTCACTTTTTGGTCGATTAAGGGTCGGTTCTGTTCGATTAAGGTCGTCCTGACCAATTAAAGTCGTCATTACCGATTAAGCCATGATTCGCACTGGAATGGGATTGGGTTTCGTTCCTTTGGTCCTTCGCATGGAATTTATGGCTGGATGGGTTGTTTCTCTCGTCCTTGCAGGCGGATATTGTAGGCCTTTCGTTGCCTTGGATTCTGTTCTGTGAGTACGTATGTAGGTGGGGTTTTTGTATGCGATATAATCCCGAATCGCGAATCGCGAATCTCGGGGCTTCAGAAGCTCAATATAGGTAGAGCTCTATGGCTGGGGATATGATATCACGGCGGTGAGGGGAGGGGTCATCATCCATCCATCGTATGCAGCCACAAAGCCACCATTCGCCGCATCAGATCTGGTCCCTCGCATGGCGCGTGGGGAATAATAATACATCCAGCGAGCAACCTGGCTAAAGCTTGGTCCAAGGGATCTTGCATTAGGTAGGCGTATGTAGGCTGGTGCGCCGTGCGGAGCGTTGCTTTTGTTATGTGCGTGCTAGGTTGTTGTTAGGCACGCGTACCGTATTGGCGCGTCGCCGGCCGAATCCGTTGAACAACCCACGAAATCGCACAAGTTTCAGTCGCCGCGGCGATATGGACTTTTGAGCTTTTCTTTTCTTAACTCCTCCACCGCTCTTTCACTTCTTCCCTCCTTCTTTCCTTGCTTCCCATCGTCTTCTCGGTGTATTCTTTCGTTTCCTTTCCTTTACTCCTCCATCACCACCACCACCACCACCACCACCACCACCACCACCACCACCACCGTAATTACCACCACTGCTATAGTTACGATCCCCCATTCCCCCACCTCCAGCTGCGTATAGTTCCCTACCCGCTCGCTCGTGCGGTCCGGCAGCATGGACGACGAGGTAATCGTCATTCCCTCTTCACCCCCCGTGTCCGACGAGGTAATCGCCATTTCCTCTTCTCCGCCGGTGCCCGACCAGACCAATTCGCCCGAAGAAGCGCCGGACGAGCAATGCAAGTCTTCAGCGGCCGACGACGCTCCTCCGGCGGACACGGCCTCTCCCATCGACAGTGCGTACGCAACCAAGGCGCCCGGAACAGCTAGGAACAGTTCCGAAGTCGCCGAAGTCCCCGAAGAGTCAATGGTTGTAGACGGCGCCGAAGACGAAGCCATGGTCATTCCCGCGGTGACGTCGAAAAAGCGGAAGAGAGACGACGTCAAGGATGTAGAGGCAGAGGCGGAGGCGGAGACTGAGCCTCGGGCGAAAGGCAGAAGCTTTAGCCATATCCTGCCGCCTGGCAGTGTAAATCCGATGTCGGTGTATGGGCAGAGGCCGGCGCCGAAGAAGCCGGAGCAACTAATCGTGTCGATGCTTCTTGTAAGTCTTTGCGCTGCGAGATGGCTTGTGGGTGCTGTGTGCTAACCTTGAATAGGCGCAAGAGAGCAAGAACGGCGTCGACAACGACGATAAAACCTACTATGAGTACCGCCTGGAAGATTTTAGCTTCTACACCGGTCGCAGCCATATCAAGCCGAAGGAGGGGGCGAGGGATCCGTATCCTTTCAAATACCCGTGGGAGATGATCAGACTATCGGCAATGAACATCGTGCCGAACATCGAGTATCTCTATGCCGATGGTTTCCTTGTTGGCGAAGATGGTGTGCGACACTACTTTGAACGAATGAAGGTTGACGTGTTGTCCGTTAGCTACCGCGACCCTTTCAAGCCACGTGACATACACGTTCAGTCCTCAATGTGTTCGAATAGCAGAAGTGGTGACACGAGGCTTCGGGATGTCTGGTACAGGTTAGGAACGCCCTCCAAGGAGTACAAGCCATACTACGAGCCATTTCAATGGTTGGCGCAGTTCGGCCTTCATTTCTTCGCATTCGTGGAGTCGCAGATGAGGAAGGGCGACGTCTTACTGCGCGACTTCCGTAATTTCGGCGACTGGATGGAGAGGCAGTTCGATAAGCGGGGTGACAAGGTCGAGGTGGAGACGTTCTTCTTCGGCTGGTGGAATGCGGTGGGGAGTCGTCGCGACTTCCGGAATGACATCACGACCCACAAAGACTGGCTTTGGAACCAAGTCTACGCTGTCCACGCCTACCGCCGCTTCGCTGATCTCACGCTTTGGAAGGAGACCAGGACGCTGAATGCCATCGCGCCGGCTTACCCAGGTCGGCACGAGAACCTCACCGTCGTAACACCGTATGTCTATGAGATTTTCAAGGACATGTACGGACCCCATCTGAAGAAAGTTGTACCAGTCCCGGACGTGCCTAAGAAGCTCGCCGGCGTCCTTGTGCATAAGAAGCAGAAGGCGAAGACCAACGAGGTCTACGTCCCACGCGTGGGAGACTGCGTGCAGGTCGCCGTCGAAGAGAAGGGGACATGGTCCAAGAAGGAGAAAACGAAGAGGAGGAAGGGGGTGAAGGGTGTGGTGGTGGACGACGACGAAAAGGAAGAAGAGGAGTGGTTTGGGTATGTTACGAAGCTGGAAGGCCGGCAAATTAAAATTGTCTGGCTCTACCGGCCTAAGGACACGATTCTGGATGGGGGCCACTATCCGTACAAGAACGAGGTATGTTTCCTTTTACACTTTGTTTTCATTGATCCAGACATGAAGCGGTCTCGGCTTGCTGCGCGTCTTCGGCTCGGCGTCAGCTCGAGCCTGCTCGGTTCGTCGGGTCTTCAACTCGAATGTGTGAGCCGAGTCGGCGCGACTCGGCCAAGACCTTGGGTTGAGCTCGTTCTCGAGTCCACAAAGAATGTACCCTAGACCGCTCAGCTCACCGGCGGCTGCGCTCTAACCGACTCTGCTCATGTCCACTCCATCCGTTTGTTTACATCTCGCTGAGACTGAATCTAGCTCTTCTTCTCGGACCATTGCAATTGCGATGAGGATTCAGATCCGCTGTACGCGAAGAACATCGTCCGCAAGATCTCTGTGGTGTTCAATCCGAAAACCACGGAGGAAATGGAGTCAGCCGAGTACTTCATTCGGCAGAAGGCGCAGGCGACCGATTGCGCCTTCATTTCGCTTTCGAAGAAGGATCTCGAACTCGGCAACTGCCAATGCACGGACCCTGACGATGACGACACGATACTTCCCAACCTCTATCACAAGCTCAAGAAGCAGTTTCCTGTAGGATCAACAGTGCTTTACACTCCCGAAGGCAAGGACGTCAAGTTGCTCGAGCCCGGAGTGGTTTTCGCTCTTGACGACTCGACAATGGGTATCACACTCAGGAAATTGGTCCGCGCGCCGGGGGTGGTTCCGGGGGCGAAACCCAACCAGCTGTTGTGGACCCAGGAAACTGCCTACTTGCATTGCGGCATCATCGGTAACATCAAGCGTAGATGTTACATCGCTGTTCTCCGGGACGACGCCAGACCCGAGACACCTTACGATCGCGATGGGATTGGTGAGCTCTTTTACATTTCTGGGGCCCTGGACTCAGAAGGCAATACCATCCCTGTGCCCGAGCTTGGTCAGGACGAGTTTCGAGAAGGGTGGAGTCTCACGGATGAGCTCCCTAAAGATAAGCCCGTCCTCAGAGGTATGGACCTGTTCTGTGGAGGAGGCAATTTCGGACGAGGTCTAGAGGAAGGAGGTGTTGTGCAGATGAAGTGGGCTGTTGATTTCGACAAGAACCCCCTTCACTCGTACAGAGCCAACCTGAACAATCTGGACGACACGAAACTTTATCTTGGTAGCATCAACAACTACCTTGAGGATGCCATCTGTGGACGATACTCCGAAAAGACAGGTATCCCCGGGAAAGACGAGGTGGACTTCATCAGCGCTGGATCCCCCTGCCAAGGGTTCTCACTGGCGAACAACTGCCGGACCAGCTTCGGCGCTCAACGCAAGCAGAGTCTGGTGTGTTCCCTAGCCACTGCTATCGATGTGTACCGACCCACGTACGCCATTCTGGAAAACGTGCACGGCATCGCGACTTCACGAATCCGGAATGGAAAGCAAGAGAACACGTATACGGAGATGCTCTGTGCGATCGTCGGCATGGGCTACCAGATCCAATCCTTCTTTTGCGACGCCTGGTCCCACGGGAACCCCCAGAGCAGGACTCGGCTGATCCTCGCCATCTCCAAGACCGGATACAAGGCCCTTGACCGGCCACCCCGGAGTCACCAGCACAGCCCCAACGCGAAGTCCCAGGCTTTGTACTCGGCGCCGAACGGGGCACGGTTCGGACGCCGCGAGATCGGCGAGCTGACGCCGTTTCCGTATTTGACTACGGAGGTCGCCTGGGCACACCTGCCCAATATCGGAAACGGACACGTTGGCCTATCGATTCGCTACCCGGACCACACCTGTGCCGGCGCCAACGACACAACAATAAGATTGCTGATGTCCCATGTGCCTCGGTTTATGGCAAACAATTCGTGGCGGGTAGCGATCGACAGTGGTCGTCTCCACCCAGTGCTCCAAACATTCAACCAGGTCGGTGAGAAGGGGACGGCCGTCAGCAGGACATATAGCAGAGTCTTTAGAAGTGGCCTTTGCCGCACGATCACTACGACGCCGACTCCTCAGTGCTCGAGAACCGGTCGCTGGATGCATTCGGACGAGAACCGTCTTCTAACGATCCAGGAAGCTAGGATCGCTCAGGGCTATCCGGAAGACGACGTGCTCGCCGGTGCTCCCTCCAACAAGCTCCATGTCATAGGAAACTCAGTGGCTCGAGGAGTGTCACTAGCTCTAGGAATCGCTGTTAGAGAAGCCTACCTAGAGAGTTTTATGGATGAGGTGCATGGTGCGATAAACAATGCGACGGACTGCGACAAAACCGATGGTGTTCTAGAGTTAGAGTTGGCCATCGGAGCCGTCGAACCTGTCGATGTCGACGCCGCTGCCGCTGCCGAGCAGGCCCTCCAGGCCGATGCACAGAATGATATGGATAAGTGTGTACTTCCATCCATCAGTTCGGACACGGATCCTATGGACCTAGACCCTGACGACGCCGTCGCCGAACACACCCAGCCCGCCGAAAATGAGGACCAAGTGCCTGCTGACGACGCCGTCGCCGAAGATATCCAGCCCGCCGAAAATGAGGAGCAGCTGCCTGCCGACGACGCCACCGCCGGAGACGTCCAGCACGCCGAAAACGAGGATCAGATTGTTGCCGACGAAGTCAACGGTCATAATGCTGCTCCTGGCGATGACAGCACCATTCTTTCCGCCGAAAACGAGGAACAGCAGCCGGCCGACGAAGTCAACGGTCATAATTCTGTCTCTCGCGACGACAGCACCATGCCTGCCGAGGAAGCTAATGATCATAATTCTGTCTCTGGAGATGGCAGTACCTTATTTGTTGACGAAGCCAACGGTCATACTACCGCCTCTGGCGACGACAACACCATGCTTACCAACGACGCCCCCACCAACCACGTCCAGCCCTCTGAAAATTCGGACCAACTACCTACCTACGAAGCCATCCCCCATACTGCCCCCTCTGCCTCTGGCGACGACAGCATCCTTTCCCTGCGCAACGACGCAGACGAGAGCATGTGGGCCGGCGAGCCGTCGGAGGACACCTTTTTCGGGCGCAAGGAGTACGGTGGCGGCGATGATGACGAGTTGGATCTTCTCGATGCCGACGGTGAAGATGATGAGGAATTCTCGATCTGATCTGATCTGAGTGATGACGAGATGAGATGAGACGAGATGAGACGGGGATATGTGAATGTATGTTGTATGAATACGTCTGTTAATTTTTGAGTTTCTTGTAAGGTTTTGCTGTTCTGGTTTTTTTCTTCTTTTCTGAGGGGATTTCTTTCAGCGTTTTTACGGGGGATCTACTTCGGTTATTCTGGTCTTTTTTTTTGTTTGGTTTTTTTTGACTGGAGTACCGCCTGTATTGAAGAGTTCCAGTGTTTCGAGTACCCACCTGGTCCGGTTGCGTGTTGCGAGTGGTTTTTCTGTGTAGATGTTTGATACCATACCCTCTTAGCTTCTGTTTCTTGGCTTCTGTTTCTTAGCTTTTGTTTTCATTTCTTCATTTCTTCTGTTCTTTTACTTCTTTTTCTTCGATTCTTCAGCTGTACATCTTCAGGCTAGAGTATTCACCAAGTATTTACGTCGGCGACAATGTTGAAACTTGAATGGAGCGGTGGGATTTCTGGTCACTTTACGGCTCTATCATGTCATCTGTGTACAATTTCGGGATGCGTCAGTGGGTGTGTAGACGTGGGGTAAACAAGCCACAAGCTACAAGCTAAAGAACAGCCCCATTAGTCCTCTGTTTTACCTTTACTTTTACTTTTACTTTTAGGGGTATCCCACGCCCGCAACGTGCGCGTGGGCATCCAAACGACCATATGCTTCCTATGTAACTCCCGGCCTGTCCACCGTCCGGTAATCCCCCGGCGGGCCCGAAACTTATGGTCATGGACTCCCGAGGTGGAAGGTGCTCAACTCAGTCAGCTACATACCAGGTAGATACTCGTAGATACTCGTAGGTGCCTACCTAGATATAAGTATGTGCCTAGGTACCGGGTGTGAGAATCTCGAAACACTCTACCTACCTACCTAGTATGTACCGGTACAGGCCTTGCTGTCAGGAATTCTATATACACGCCTTTTGGCTATCCTTCTAGCTATCGATACGGAGATATGTGCGGATAGGATTGTGGTGGAACTCGGGAGAACTGTACACTGCATAGAGGAGGAGGGCTGCGTCATGGATATCACTCAACTCTAGTGCTTCGAATCGTAGTGGCATAGCGGTGTTTTCCGCAGCGATATACAGCCATCATTTCGGCCACTATTTTCCAACAAGTTTCCTCCACCGTCCACGAATTATCTGTCCATTTCTCTGTCTGCAGCCATGCCAACAACTTTCATCCCCCTTCCCCCACTAAGAAAACTCCTTCCGATCCGTCAACGGAACATACATAACACCATGACTCTTCTTTTTTGTGACCTTTCCCTCTTCATCCTTATCCACCTCCCAAACCCACTGCCCCGCAGTGCCTCCCCCCTCGCCCTCGCCCCCATCCCCATCACAAACAGGAATAAACAACCTCCCGCCCCTCCCCAGCTGATTGACCAGCGTGTCCACAACGCCCCACCCATCCGCCGCAGCGCCGACATGAATAGCATCGTACGGGGCCTCGGGCGCATAGCCCTGGCGGCCGTCGGCGGTCACGGCCTGGATCCGCCCGTCCGACAGCATTGCGGCGGTTGCGGGGGAGCGCCGCAGGTTTGAGGTTGCCAAAGAGGTTAGTTGCGGGATGTGCTCGATGCCGATTACTTTGCCGCCCGGGGGCTGGGGGAGGGGGGGGGGTCAGTGGAGGAGTGAGAGAGGGATGGGGAAAGTACGAGAAGATGTCCGATCACAGCAAGAAGATACCCGCTGCCGCAGCCGACGTCGAGGACCCTCACTCCCCTGCCCTCCTTTTCCCCCACCTTCCCCCTTCTCTCGCCAGTTATGTAAGGCAACAGCGCCTCCAGCGCATAAACATGCATATGCGGCGCGGAGATAGTAGCGTCGTATCCGATGCGCTGCGGGGCGTCGGCGTAGGGCGCGTGCGGACAGAAGTGTGCGCGGTCGGTGGCGAGCATGGCCGCTGCCAGCGCGCGCGACGTCAGCAGCCCGTTGCGAGACAGGTTGTTGATTAGTTCGCTGTTTGTGTGTCCGGTGGAACGCCAGGACATTTTTGCTGTGGTTATTGTGGTTGTGAAAATGGGAGCTGGGGGGTTGCTGGTGGCGAGAGCTGTCGAGATGTGGAATGTGGAATGTGGGGAAGCTGTCAAATGTATATACCTATCGTACATACATGACAGACAGACGTCATGCATATGCACGAGTGCGTCCCCAGTCCACTAGGATTGAGGGCGGGGGTGCATGTGATTGATGGTGGAGTTCAGTGCACACGTTCGGTCTCACTCGGCATGTTCGTGAATACGGTAAATAGCCAGCCCAAAAGATTAGGTACCTTGATATGCAACACTCACTGCTCTTGCTCCTGCGCCCGCCCGCCAGGGCCTACCAGCGAGTATTGTTGTTTCTATGGCAAAAGGTCAGGCAAAGCATGTAGACAAAAAGGAACGCAAAGAAGAAGAAGAGAGTACACATGAAAGGGAAGAAACACCATGCCAGTAATCCAAATACAAAGCGAAAGGAGAAAAAAAAGGAAAAAGGAAAGAAAGAAAAGAAAGAAAAGAAAGCCCGTAAGAGAAAAGAATCGGAAGCGAAAGGAAAAATATGTCTACATGCAGGTAGACGATGATGATGACGATGACGACGACGATGATACTAACAACGATGCTTATACCGCCCTCTCGGGCTGCTCATTCTCCGCGACGACCGCGACACCAAGGCCACGATCGGGACTCGCCAGCACCAACTGCTCCATACGGCGAGCTCTCAAGAAGTCACCGACCGCACGGATCAGAATGAACCAACCGACGACCATCAGCACATAACTCAGCCACTCATTCCGCCCCAAGCTTGTATCTGCCCCCGCCGGATCCGTCGCCGAGTCCGTCGCTCCCTGGAAATTGTAGGCGTTCGGGTCCCCCGGCGAGGTTTCGGGCGGCGGAGAGCCAGTGGTCGCATCGCCATCGTCCGAACGTCCGCGCATCATGAAGCCAAACTGAACTAGTGTGATTCCGAGCCCAGCGCGGGATCCGTTCTTGGCTGCGTGCGTCGTGTGCAGGAGGTAGGTGAGGAGGAAACCGACGAGCTGGAACGACATGGAGACTGTTTGTTTGTTACTCTCGATTAGCTATCCATTTCCCCATACTCTCCCCGTAGAAACTCCTCGGTTCGGGCCCTTACTCAAACAATTCCAGACGAACGCGAAAACCGAGCCGACCGGTAGCCCATCGATGAACACCTCGTCGCTGGCCATTCCAGGGGTGAGGATCGTCGTCTCCCAGTAAGGAGGTGTAGCGTCAGCCGCAGCCTGCTCGTACGTCTATCACCAGCAGCATCAACATCGTCAGCCCCGGCCGCTCGCGCACCCCATCTCATCTCATAGAAAACCCCTCATACCGGCGGATGTTCCTCCAACTTCTCACCGACGGTCGGCTTCGCGCTCAAATTCGCAAAAACACCATCGGTCTGGCCCCCACCGACCCTCCTCCCGGACGGCGCCGCAACATTATACACCGGCCTCATTGTGTTCGTCGCCGCGGTCGCCGCGGACGACGGCACGAGCGGCTGCGACTCCTGAAAATTCGCATTACTGGCGGAGCGGTTATGGTTTCTCATGTCGTGGTCGGCGTCATCGTCCTCGTCGTCGCTGGGGGCGTCGAACGAGTCGGCCAGATCCGGATTGTGCTGCGCGATGGCGGGCGAGACGGGGCGCGAGTAGGCGGGCGGAGAGCTCATGATCGATGCTGCTGGCGGTGAGGAGGTGATGGGTGCGCTCGTGTTTGTGGGAGGAGCTATCACGCCGTGCACGTCGAGATCCTCGTCGTCGGCATGGTCGATCTGTGGGTGGAAAATGAAATGCGTGCGTCAGCGTCTTCGGTTCGGCAGGCTGGAAGCTCCGACGCAGCTCTCCGACGACGACGACCAATGTCACTCACCCTCTCGTAGCGGTGGCTCATACCGAGCGATCGAAGGTTTATTGTTTTTGTTTTGGATTTTCTGTTGACGAGAGGAAAGGCGAAATAAGACCGGGGCGCAGAAGGATTACGGAAAAAAGAGAAAGGAAGAAAACAAAAAGGTGGGTGTGTCGTGTCGACGGTATCTGGTTGGAAACAGGAGAAGTTGAGGGGCAAAGTCAGGGCGAAGGTGATGTCGCGCTTAGCTCAGCGGGTTTGGGGGGAAGACAGCCATTTACCCTTTGGGCGCTGCGCCACAACACCAAGACTCAGGCACGGGTCAATAAGCCGGCCGGAAACCTTGAAGGACGCGATTCGAGTGAACGCTTGGAATTCATGAGCACTCGGCGACGAAGGAGCAAGAACACCAGAGAATCCCACGCAACAAAAAGAGAATATAAATAAGAAGTATATCCCACACTGTCTGTCCGACTGACTGGTGTGTCGTCATCTAAATACCAGAAAGAGCCAACACACACACACACACACACACACAAGATCCCCTAGAAAGCACCGTAGGAAAACGAAATGAACAGAATTGAAGGAGCAGCAGCAGCCGTTGACACTTATAGAAAGAACCCCTCCCAACACAGTCAAGAAATCTCGGAACGCCATTCGGAAAAAAAGAAAAGGAAAAGGAAAAGGGACGCAAGGGAAAAGCAACTCTACAAGTACATGTGGCCCGATCAAGAGATCCCACGAAGCACGGGTCCACCGACTGTGCTTCGGAAGCCGCAGCAAGCAATGGCCGAAAGGGATGCTCTCCTAATGGGGATGAACATCTTTGGACTGTGCAACAGCAAGGGCATACCTCTCTCGTTCCTCCTTTTCCTTCTCCAGCTTTTCCTTCTCCTTCTTGGTGATCCTCGGCTTACGCGCGGTAGTCGCGGGAGCTCGAGTCGTCGCAGTACCGCCGCCGCGGCCACCACGGCCGCGACCTCTACCTCTCTTGACGGTACCATCGGCCCTGAAGCCCAAGTTAGTATGAGTAGCATAAAAAAGAAAAGAAAAAGGCATGCGGTGCGCCAGCAACATACCTCTCGATCAGAGGCTTCTCTCCCTCGGGAACCAACGGGCCGCTGTACACGAAAAAGCCATCCTTGGAAGAAGCAGCCTGCTCCTCCCACATCATCTCCGAGTCGTCAATGAAGGGATCCTCCTTGTCGTAGATGTCCTGATATCTCCTCTTTTTGCGCTGCTTGGAGCTCTCACTGGCAGCTTCTCCGGTTCCTCCCATCTCCACGTTCGACTCAGACTCGGACCCATCCACCGCCATTTCATCTCCACTGTCCATCATCATTTTCGCCTTGGCAAGCCTCGGGTTCAATGCCGCCCATCCGTACTTCTCCTCCGCCAATTTGGCAAAGTCGATGTACCTATTCGTTTCTCCCTCGAGTGGGAAATTTAGGTAGATGTTCGGTACACGAAACTCGTCATCCTGGTTTCCTCCACCCATGCCCGGCAGAGCGTTTCCAAGCAGTCCACCCCCCGATCCCGCCTGACGAGCCGGCTTCGGAGAAGGAGCCTTCGAACTGTTGGCCGTGGAAGTATTATTATTCGTAGTAGTATTAGTCGTAGTGGCCGCCTTCAACATGGGCGAATTTTCGGTCCCTTCCTTCTTGAGCCTCTTGTTGTTGTTGGTACTGCTAGTACTACTATTGTTGCCGTTCGGATCCTCGACGAAATTAGATGTGGGCTGGGCACCAGACGTCCTAGGCTTCTTGGCCGGCGGGTCAGCATTGATTAAGGAAGCAATTGACGGCGAGGCCGAAGCGCGATGTCCGAATTTCGTCGAGCCTGCAACGGCGGCGGAGGTGGGAGTGCTATTGTTGCCGGCCGAGGAGCGAGGGATCGGATCAAACGGAGGTTGCAGATGCCCCGATCTGGGAGTGTGATTTCCCAAATTTCTATTTTCCGGAGCGCCACCTTCGGAGTCCGAATCAGTGAGTTCGATCACTTCCGCATGGCGAGACGGTAATGCGCGTTGTTGCTGTTGTTGCTGTAGTAGTTGTTGTTGTGGGGATGAAGCTTCTGTGTTGCGATATCTTTCGTTAGCATCATGTAGCGCAGTCGCGCGAGCGTAGTTTGTGTAGCGGGAAGGGACGGGGTTGAGTTGGGGTGGGTTGAGTTGGGTTGGGGTGGGATGGGGGTGGAGGGAAGGGTAAACTAAACACCATGAGAAAGATTGTGGTGACGCTGGAACGGTGAGGCGTGGCTGGTATTGCTACCACCACCCCCATCGTTGCGCGTCAGGAGTGCGTGGTTGGGACTTCCAATACCGCCATGGACGGCAGGGGTGTTTGGGGAGCTGGCGTTTGGGTGGTGACGGTGCTTCGCGGACGGGCTACCAAACGAAGCCGAAGACATCACGGCGTCGGCGTGAGGAAAAGAAAAAGAAAGAAAGGGAAGGAAGGAAGAAGAAAGAAAGCGTGATAGCCTCTCGTCGGACGGGAGAGTGCTGTTCTCGCTACTCTGCCAGTCTGCACCGGAGATCAAGCTGCGTGACGAACGAGCGCAACTTCAACTCTGGCGTCGAGCGTGGAGTGTGGAGCGTGGAGCGTGACAGCAAACAATCAGGAGGGAGACGAGGATCTTGGGAGGGAGCAAAGACGAAGAGTCAAAAGGACCCCGAGAACCGTAGAGACGGTGGCGGTAGTTGGGGATAGGTTGAAGGGCAGAGTGTGGAGGCAGTGGGGGGACGGGGGGTTGAATATGGGGGGATCGTGATGATGAAGAGTGTAGTTTTCTGGGGGGTGAGGGAGGAAGGAGGAAGAGAGGGAGAGAGGGCGAGATGGAAGGGGACTTTTCGGTCAAGGGATACGGTGGTGGGTTTTCTTTTAATTTTTAAAGACAAGCAACACAGTTGAGAACTTTCGGCCTCAGCAGCTTTGGAACGGGGGGTGGGAAATTGAAAAGGACGGGCACTGGACGGTGGGCGGTGGGCGGTGGACGGTGGCAGGCGAGTCTTGGGAGAGGGAGGCCGGAACTGGGGGGAGCCAGCACGCAGCTTGCTTTGCTCTCTGCTCATGCTTTGCTTCTTACCTAGGCGGCGGCGGACGATTGATGGGTTAAGGGTGGTGGTGGAAGGTAGTATGGGGTGCGGTCAGGTAGGCGGGATCGGAGGAACGGGGATTGTGATATTGCAGAGTGATCCGGTGGTGGGGGAGAGGGGGGTGGGGGATGCGAAGAGGGAGGCTCGAAGATCAAGCGGAAGGTCCCCAATGAGAGTGTGAAGACCCATTGAAGCTGGAGAACAGCTTCGTGACATGGAGGAATAGCTCATGGAGGGCTGTGGGGAGGAGGTGGAAAGCAGAGACGACGCCGAGACGCAGGCTGGCCAGCAGATGTGGCGCTGGATATGTCCAAAGGCCTGGGCTTTTCCTCTGTCGGTGGCTGCAAGACATCATCATCACACGCATCGCTTCTGGAACACGCTGAATGGCCGGTGGATGGATTTTCTCTTCTCCGTCACCGTGGTCGATGTGCGTTCGGCCTCTGGGCGAGGAGGAAGGGGACGAACAAACGAAGATGAGCTCTGCGATGGTTCACGGTACCTAGAGTACCTACTGGGTGAGTCAGGCCTAAACGAGGCTGCCGCGGGCAGTGGTAGAGCGAAACAAGGCTGAAACGCGGCATCCAGCATGGAGTGGGGGGAACATGCCAGAGCAGAGGAGAGCATGGTAGAGTAGAGTAGTGCCTGAGAGCCAAGACCGTGCGAATCCATTGGACGCGCGCACTGCTCGACTCCAGCAAGTCGCCGAAAGCGTCCCCACGGATTGGGGTCCATACGTCTCATGCCCAGTCTGGGGGTCGGCGTGGTTTCTCGTTTCTCATGCCCAGTCTGGGGGTCGGCGTGGTTTCTCGTTTCTCATTTCTCAAGGCTGAGGGGGTGTGATCCTCATGCCCGTCACCAACTTCCCTCCTGCACATCGGCAAGGTTTGTCTGTCGTCAACGAGGCTCCGGCCCATCACATCAGCCAGCAACCCTGTCCGGCCGTTTAGTGGTCCGTGCGTCGTCGTCCCCCCTTCCCGCCAAGTCTCTTCTGCCGATCCTTGTGCGACCACCTCCCACCTCCCCCCCCCCTCCCCTAAACATTGCCAACCGCTGGCTGCACGGGCTTTTCTAGAACAAAAATCTAAACCCCCCCCCACACACACGCAGGTCGCAGGTCGCAGCTTGAGTTCGATCGATAATGCTTTCCCCGCACTCGTCTACTTACCGTACCCCACACTCGCAGAATCTGGTGCCATCGAATCCTCACGTTCTCTATACGCACATGCATACGGTCGACGGTGACGATGATAGGCGCGCTGGTGGCTGGCGGTTGGTGTCATGTGGTGCCGGTCGTGTGGGCGGGGTTGCCTGGGTCTACCTATCCGGCCTTAGGCAGGTACCTGCTTACTTACATACCTGTAGGTGCGCATGGATGTGCCCTCTCTTCGTGATCGAGCCTCGTCCAGCTACATATATATGCAGCATTCCTCCAGGTGCTTCTGCACAGCCAGCGAGTAGTTGAGGCTGCCTTGCTAGATAGGTGCGGAAACAGGCAACTACCCACCTACCCCGGAACAGCGTGTCCGTGTCGGCCCTCCCCCCCCTCCCTTCATCGGCTTCGGCCTTGTCTCAACGCCGCTCGCCGTGCATCTACCATCCACGACCATCAGGCTCCGGCTGGATTCAAGCCCGCTGGAAACAGCGCCGCCGCCAGCGGCCAGCCTGAGGAACTGCGCTGGCACTACCGCGCGCCGAGTGATACTATGTGCATCGATGGCCTCCAGACTGCGGGGCGCCTTGCTGTCATCGCCTCATCGCCCATATTGCCTGCCTGCCGGTCGTTGCTGTCTGGTAAATACGTGTTACAGGCGGCATAGGAACGCGGTGACAGGCGCAAAAGAGGCTTTATCACAAACATGGCGAACCTGTAGGTATCGCAGATCAGTGCCAGCAATACACAACCGCTCTCGATCTTCAGTGTTCAAAGCCCAGACCAGGCCAAGCAAGCCCTCTAACCCTCCAGCCTTCAGCCTCCAGAAGTCACCCTGCGTATTCGAGCGTGCGCCAAAGCCGAAGCCGAAGTACATGAAACCGACTGCTGTCGTCCTCGCCGTCTCGACTCTCGAGGATGAGGAGAGGTATGCATATATAGAAACCATCTATCCGCCGAGCTGTAAGTATCCCATTCTATCCCATCTCATACCGCACTGGTCCGATGGTGAGTGGTGCTTGGTTTCGTCCGATCATGTGAATACCTTCCCGTATGTCCGTCCGTTTCCCCGGTTTTCTCGTCGTTCCACCCTCCGGCATCTGTCGCTCCTGAGTACCGTGTTGCTCGTGCGAGGGTGAAGGAAGGAAGGAAGGAAAGTGAGGAAGGGAAGTGGGTGCAAGTCGCAAGTCTCCAAAGCCGTAAGTCGCAAGTCCACGGCTCAGAGGGCGGTTCAGAGGCGTGGCAATCCTATTGATACCTACAGGAACTCAATCCCTGATCAGACTTGATACACTTCGGCTGCGGCAACGTTACAGTCAATGCAGCCAGGTGTGGATACGACGAGTATCTCCCTAGAGTAGTATAACCTTCGTTCAGTGCGTGGGAATTCGGGGAGTTACTGGCGCAGATGTAATAGTAGCAACGGAGCACCGCCGGCTTCATGCAAGGAGATCATAGAATATCAACGGCATGAGAGATAGTGAAAAGTCTTTGCCTGCTCTTTACCGGGTCCAATGTCCATTACGCTTTCAACAGTTGGTAATCGAGTGAAGGGTAGTTACATCCAAAGCAGCAAACGAAGCCAAACAAAAAACGCCTTTCTCCAAACGAGTGCAAACGACAAACAACTTTTGAAGGAACCCGTAGGTAGCAGCGGACAGACAGACAGACGGACGGACATGCTAGCAGAAAACGAGGGCCATTCCTTCATTTTCATTTTCCCTAGCCGGACGGTAATCATTCTCAGTCAACATCCATGCGGGCGGAGACCTTTTGCTTCTTGTTCTTTGCGACCTTGACGGGGACCTTGACGAGCTGCACCTCCTCCTCCTCTTCGCTCTCGACCTCGACGTCGCTCTGCATCTCGAGATCCATACCCTCGACGTCCTTCTCGAGCTTCTCGACGACGGTGCGCTGGCTCGGATGTAGCAGGTGCTGGTTCTCCTCGACGATCTTCCGGTTCGCCGCGCGCTCCTTCTCCTTGTTGCCGGACATGCGCTGGCGGTAGAACACCCGCTCGCGGCGGCGCCGGATCTCCTCGACCCGCTGCATAGCCGTGAGCGTTTTCGCGACCAGGTCACGGCTGTACCGCGTGGGCACGTGGCGGCGTTGGGCGAACGTCAATGTGGTGTCGACGACCATCTCCTTGCCCGCCGCCTTGCGGAAGGCCTTCGTCCACTTCAGTTTACGGGGGTTACCTGCGGGATGAGTGATGGTGTTAGCAGAGAAGGAAGGCACAGCGCGAGTGTGCGCACGGAGGGGCAATTTTACGCTTCATCTTGAAGTTCTTGTGGCATTTCGACCGGCAGAAACGGAACTCTTTGGCATCGTTGCGGACAAAAGTTATTCCCTTGCTTGGGTAGACGGGAGCGCTGCTATGTGGGGGTCAGTAACGGTTTTCTTCGCAGGTTCTCCTCCGCCTCGCAATGGCGACATACCAGAAGTGGCACGAGAAGATACGCATCGTGTCGGTGCTTGTGGGTCGGTGGACGGTGGTGAGATTTGTTGTTGTTGGTCGGAGATGCGCTTAGAGGAGATGAAATGGGCTGCTTCCTTCTGAAGTTCTCTGCTTGACAAAAAGTTTATCGTTTAGAGTATAATCCAGGTGCCTTGCCATTTGCCGTTAGCGCGGGGGCTTGGCGGCGGCGGCGGGAAATCCCTGGCAGAATCCGGCTGCAACATTTTTCTGGTAACTGTGAGCAATTCGAAAGATGGCCGATCACTCCTCCGCTCACCCTCACGAACACCACCAACAACAACAAACGAACGAACTCCAGAGCTCCGGATTCACTATGTCGACTGTCATTTTGATTGGGTGCGGTGTGGCCGGTGCTGGTATGCTTTCCCGAGCGGCTGGAAAGGTGAGGGCAGGTGGCTAATGTGTGGCGTGGGTTAGCTATCGCGGGAAGGGTCGGACTACAGGCGTTCAAGCGCTACAAGGCCGGAGCCGGAGGTGCTGTCGGTACGCTCGGGAAGCAGTTCTACAAGGGCGGATTCGAGAACCGGATGAACAAGCGTGAAGCTGCGTTGATCCTGCAGATGAGGTATGCAACTCCGGGCAGATGGCGGGGGGGTTAGGGAGGAGCCTCGGGCTGACAGTGGGGTGGCGGGATAGCGAACGGAACTTGACGAAGCCCAACATTCGAAAACGACATCGCGAGCTCATGCTGCTCAATCACCCGGATCGTGGCGGCAGTCCGTATCTGGCCGGAAAGGTCAACGAGGCAAAGGAGTTCCTGGAAAAGAACTCATAGATGCGGCGGGCGGTGTGTTGCGATGAGAGATGAGTGTTGTTTTACGATCGATGGGCTGGTGCTCGTGGGGTGTACATTAGTTACTTGGGCGTTTTCTGTCATTTTGGGGCACAGCTTTTCTCAACTCATTGATTGCTTCGTAGAGTTTCATGAGCATCTTCAAAACCTTCTTCTGGTATCATTCCGTTCTGTAGTAATACACTGTGGCCGCATCGAATCAACTCTTCAACAAAGGACCCAGCACCTGCTTAACATCCACCCCTTCCGTCGCCATCCCTTCAATCTCCTTCCACCTCTTCTCCACTTCCTCTGCTCCCTCGACACGGGAAGCACTCCAATGCGGACTCTTCTCGGCCCTCAACCACTTAAAATCATCTACCTGATCCCACAGATTTTTCGGGTCCTGCTGATCCCCGTACGGATGAAACCGGATATCCTCACAGTCCTCGATAATCGGCCTCGAAGTGCAGCGCAGATAGACGTCCACATTCCTAGCATCATGCATCCTGAACTGTCTGCACGCAAAAACCAGGACACTATCCCTCACGCCCGTAAGATGTATCGGGCCGTTAACGGCCTCTCCTAGCAGGAGCAGGGACGCATCGACGTTCTTGACGGCGGCACTCGAGAACCTCAGCGTCTCGGGGATAGTGATGCCACATCCCCTCAGGCTGCTCAACAGCAGCGACGCGGACGCGGTAGTCGTGGCTCCCGGCGGCCGTATGAACTCGTCGGATCGCTCAGTGACAACGACATTTTCCTGCTCGGTGGCGGCCTTCTGCGCCGCGCTCGTGAACTGCGTCGGCGCCCCGGTCTGCCCGAGGTCTACTGCGCCGCCGATGGTGCCGCTGGTGTTTTTGCTGCGCGACTTGAACGAGAATTTTTGTTTTGGCGCGAGCGAGAGTCGGATGCCCAAGAGCTTGTCGGATAGCGTTTTGACTTTCTACCGGGCGGAGATTAATACGGCGTGGGGATGCGACGGTGGTTACTTTACTTACCAGGGAGTAGGCGCGTTGGTCGTAGGCGGGAAGGTAGGTGGACGCATCCTTGAGGACGTCGGTCAGACGGCCGATTCCTGCTAGACACTCGTCGATTATCTGTGGGCGGTCGGTGGCTGAAACTGTGGGGAGAATTTCGAGGAGAATTTCGAGAGCTATTGGGCTTCGTTAGTGGCGATGGGGATGCTGCGGGAAGCGTGGGGTTATGCCTTTGTATTGCTCGTGGAATATGCTGTGTACAGCTTCTTTGCTGTCGTTAACAGTACTCATGGGGCCGGTTGGGTAAAAACGTGGTGCAGACACGCGGGGTTCGGGAGGGGCAACGAGGAAGTTGAGCTGCAAGGTTACGGAGAGAAGGAAGAAGTTAAGAACGCGAATGGGAACCACGAGGCAAGCAAAGAAAGTGAGAACTCGTGTGAACACTGTAATTGGTCATGAGAAAACATTTTTAGAAACGCGCCGTTCGAAATGTACAGAGTCCTCTCCCCCCGTGCGGCCCCGGTATCCAAGCCCCGGTATCCAAGCCCGTGATGAGAAACCAGTCTATCTGCGCTCGACGTTTGTGAAGTCGATGCCATACTTCTCGGTGAGGCGCTCACGTCGTCTATCCTCGTAGCCCGGGCCGTAAATTCCTGTATCATTGGTCAGCGGCACAACATCGGAGAAGCGGAACCTGCTGGAAACATACCACGTCCTTCACCAATGTGCTCAATAGCCTCCTCGATGGGTCGTCGGCGGCTCTTCCTCAGGGCTTCCTTCCGCTCAACCTCGTCGATTCCGGGGTCCCGGAACATCGCTTTAAGGGAGCCACCGCTGTAATCAAACACGCCCAATGTCACAGCCAGAGCGGCACCGTATCCAATGACGGAAGGCATCGTGCGGACTAGATAGAAGATCCCGTGAGCCCTCCACTAGAGGCTGTAACAAAGGGATGGGTAGGCATACATCGGGTTCCGAGGATGGCGCCGGCGACGAAGCCTCCAATGGTAGGGTTCCAGTGATCATCCTTCTCCCTCAAATTGGCTGAGGCGTTGCGCACGAACATGAAGGAGCCACCCATAGCAGCTACAACACCCTCAGCATCAACTCTCTGTTTCCTTCAGCGGCATAGCATTAGGCATACCGAAAATCGCGACGGTACCACCCGTGCGAGTGATAACACCCATGGCTCCAATGTTCTGCTTGGCGAGCGAGTTCTGGACACCGCTCAGGATGCTGCCTATACCGCCCATGATCAGGGAGCCCTTGACACCCTGTCCGATGGCATCCCGCCGTTCGAAGCCCTTCTCTCCGGCCATTATTTTCGTTCGAGGTGGGGGGTGGATGAGTGGAGTGAGTGGAGGTGGGGATGACGTTCGCACGAGTCTATCTGCTCTGTGCTACATGTGAATGCTGTCAGCAGGCGACTCGATGGATGCGCAGAGACGACGGTCCGAAGGATTGTCGTTCCAGAGGGGGCTTGCGTTCTCTGTCACTTACCGGTCGGGGTGTCTGTGTGGTCGTGGTAGTAGTAGTACTGGAGCCAGACAAAGAGAGCCGATTGCTTTGCTGATGAAGCGGATGCGGGAGTGCAGGACGGAAGCGAAGCGGCTCCCACGAATGCATGGTAAGGTTCCCCCACCTAGCAAACCAACCGTTCAAAGTTACCTGCTACCCCCACAATTACATTTACAACTCTCAACCTTCATCTATAACTACAACCCCAACAACCCAGGGTCTCTCGTCGCGTCCCATTCTCACCTCCCACAAACTCACCTCAAACATCCTTCCTCGAAATACCACCCTACGAGCTGTGCTCCTTTGATCCCCAACTGTTGAAACTTCGAAGCTACAAGTAGAGGTCATCTACTATTCTTTACCTTTGCGCCAGTTTGACCGCACCTCAGCCCTCAGCACATATGGAGGCATACAATAGTGACTCTGGGAGGCCAGGTATGTGCCTGTATTGTCGTCGGGGGCCTTCAGGCCGAGGGTACCCAGTTTACCGCTTGGTTTCGCAGCTGACCGAGTCGCCTGAATGGCAGGGAAAACACCACCACGCTTCATCGCCGACCTGCTGGAGTACGATCCCACCAATCCAGAGCGAAATGTTCTTTGCGATGCGCCGCCATATGTCGACGAGTCTACCGCCGCCAAGTTGTTATTGCAGCGGCACAGACACAGCCTCTCACTCCGACGAAGCCGGAGTGCCCTTCCACCTCCGCGAGCGAGCGATACGAGTGCACCTTGGACAGTATCGTCAATCTGTGAGATCTGTCGAGCGCACATAGACGTCATAGTGGATTCCTCGCAGCCCACTTTGTCCGAGTCCGGTCCCTGCCCTACCAAAGACAATCCGCTGCATCACTTGCGCTATGAACCCTCGAGATCGTGGCCTGCTGCGCGGGAATCCTTCGGGAAGACACGGTTTGAAGATATCCGGGTCTTCAGCTGCTCGGCAACGACCTGCCCGACAACCGTCACCGTCATAACCAAGCCTCCTATCCTCGACCTGCAATCTATCAACCTTTTGACAGATAAGTCGGTGCTGAAGCGACGAATACAGAAATATGAGGAAGCTCAGGGAGTGAAGAGCAACCAGGACGCTTCGCCGGTAAAGGTTCTGGAGACATTTCAGAAATACCTAAGCAATGTCATTGGCGGTGATAAGCGGAAGATTCCGCGGGAGAATGCGCGCTACCAGCTCCATCTTTCTGATGAATGTGCGCCGATTTTGAAGACACTGGGATTTAAGGATTTTCAGGATGTACGGTGCCCGTCCAATACGAGTGATGTCGGCTGACCGATAGTAGGGCGATGCACTTTCCTGGGCTCCTCCCACTTTGGAGGAAATAGACAACAAGGACGGACCGGTACGCCGGAATCTGGAAGATACGGTAGAAGAAGTCCTCATCTTGATGGACCAACACAGGGAACGGAGAGGTAATGAACCCACGTTGCACGCAGTATGTATGAAGGTAAACAATGTGTTGATTTGAAACAAGAAACCTACCGCGCAGGCATCGAACGTGCAGACACCATGATCAGGCAGCTCTTGCGTGGTAATTGTAGGTGATCCCAACCGTCCCACCCGCTCACGAGTCACTCACATGTCATGTGTTCAGATGATTCATACGGAGCATCCCACAGTATCGATCTCACCAAACCTGAGCACCCGTGAGTCGCCCTTATCCTATGTGCTTGCTTGTCGCTGAACCCTCCTCGCAGCTTTTACGCTGTTCTTGGCATAGTGTCAGATGTTGCCGATAAAATAGTCGCCTGGGCGTACCGTCGGCAGCGAGACTGCAATCCTAGCGAAGCAGCCTTCTACTTTGAATGCTTCTCAGTCATCGCACGTGGCAGATCCAGTGACGATCTCTTACTTGACGCCGCAAAGCTTCAGTCACAGGGAGAATTCACTAGAACGGAACACACTGAAGCATGTTCATCTCTTGGAATCGACCCAAAGGAACAAAATGAAGATTTAATTATCGGAATATTTCGTGCTCGTCTTGCCGACGCACCACGACAAGAATCACAGATCAGGAACGCTATGAGGATTATGGCACGGCAGAGACGGAGCTCTCGACTCGAGTTTGCTGCGCAGAAAGGTTGGTGCATCACTGGCACGTACATACGAATCCTTCATGATGATGACTGGTAATTGCTCTTAGCTTTTACGGACCTTAAGGGGGCCTATGCTTGGCTAGATGTTCCGGAAAATATAGATGATCAGTTCCTCATCGTAACATACGATCTCAGGGTATGTGCTTAAGGTGTTGGTCCCCATCACTTTTTAACAGGTGCCCCAGGTTTCCGACCACCCCGTCGATGAGCCGATCGCAAAAGAAGCCCTGAAGGCGATTGCCGAAGCTCGGAGGAGTACATTCCTGCTCTCATACATTGAGAAGGGCGGAGCCATCTACGATATGCCTCCGAACATCAACGAAGCATACACTAGACTTGGGATCGAGGATCCATCCGTTGTCGATGATGATTTGCTTATCAGCCTCTTCAACTTGCGAGTATGCATCATAAGTTCTTTAGGCTTCGTATGTCCGTACTGACTCATAGTGTAGTGGGATGATGAACCAAGTAAGATCCAGGACCTCCGCGGCGCGCTACGAGTGATTGGCGAGAACCGAGACAGCCATAAGATTAAGGATTTCCTGGACACCGGAAACGCCAACGATCATACGAGAGGCTCTACTTCCTCGCCAGTCGGACTTGAGAACATTGGCAATACCTGTTATCTCAACAGTCTACTGCAGTTTTATTTCACTATCAAGCCACTAAGGGAGATGATATTACAGCTGGATCAATATCAAGAGGGGGAGGTCACCGACGAAGTCGTCTCCCGCAAGCGAGTGGGTGGGCGAAAAGTCACGAAGCAGGAAATTGAACGAGCAAAGAAATGTGAGTGTTTCACTGTGACTGCATATGAACGATGCTGATTAGTTTTAGTCGTCGGACACCTCCGAACATTATTTGCAGAGCTGATCAAGTCCACTTCTTCTGCTATTTCTCCGGAACGTGATCTTGCCTACCTAGCATTAGTAAGCTCGAAGGACGAAGCTGAGAGCGAAGAGTCAGCAGTTACAATTGCTGTCACAAACGCGGATGATACAACGGCTAGCACAAACGTGGATGATATGGACGTCGACCAGGCTCAGCCCGGGGCTCCAGTCCAGGATGACGACGCGCGGAGTGAAGTCACGCTGGTTAACGATTCTCAAGATGTTGTGTCATCTGAAGACCAGATGGTAGTGAATCAGGTGCAGAAGGAGGAAAAGGAGAATATGCCTCCTCAAAACGAAGATGCACCGATGGAGCTTATCGATTTATCTGAGCCTCCATCGGACGAGGGCATGGAACTGACCGCCGGCGTTCAAACCCTTCCGACTCCGCCCCCCGAGCCAGAGCGCATGCCTCCACCGATCCCTATGCGGCCCAGGGCGAGGAGAGATACCGTTTCGGACATTAATATGTTCGGTCGCCAGCAGGATGTGACGGAATGCATCGGGAATGTCATGTTCCAGATCGAGGCTGCAATCAAGCCAGACCGCATCGACGAGAACGGTGAACAGATCGACCTCGTAAAGGAATACTTCTACGGCAAGACGAAGCAAACGCTGGCTTTCCCCAACTCCATGGAGACCAGGACCAAGGAGGAGATGTTCTCACACTTGCTCGTGAATGTCTCGGAAGGCGATTGCGATCTGTACACTGCACTAGACAACAGCTTTGACATCGAGCGAGTAGACCTCGAGGGCCGAGAAGCGACGCGCCATCTCTCAATCAGTCACTTACCTCCTGTGCTCCAGATTCAGGTTCAGCGAGTCCAGTTTGACCGTGAGAAAGGGGCTGCTTACAAATCGAATGCTCATCTCAGCTTCCCTGAGACTCTCTTCATGGACCGGTACTTGGACAACGACGACGCTGGTCTGATGGCTAGGAGGGAGGAGACCTGGAACTGGAAGCAAACACTAAAGGAGTTGGTCGAGCGCAAGGCGGAGCTTCTACAAACAACGGTATGTTTACACTAGGATAGTGATAGCTCGTGATTGATTGCTGACTCATAATAGTTGGCCAACGAGAACAGCTTATCAGTGCTCGACGCCGCGCGTGAGTGGGTGGAAGGAATGCAAGCGAATCTAGACACCGACCTGATAGAGGAGATGGACATCCAGCCCAACGTCGTTGAGATGCTTGAGCGTCGCACCGCGGCTGTCCGTCGCGAGGTAGAATCCATCGACCAGAACATCAAAGAGCTCGAGTCGCGGATCAACCAGCAATTCACCGATCTCCGCAAGCACGGATACCGCATCCATTCGGTCTTCATCCATCGGGGATCGGTAAGCTTCGGCCATTACTGGATATACATCTATGACTTCCAGAAGCGGCTCTTCAGAAAGTACAACGACCAGTACGTGACGGAAGTCCTGGACGAGGCGGAGGTGTTCAAGCACTCGGTCGAGCCTGGATCTTCGCCGCCGACACCGTACTTCTTGGGTAAGTTGTCATGTTGACGAGATACCACAATACACCCGCTAACTTTGTTTCTAGTGTTCGTCCGAGAAACCGAACTCGACATCACCGAGGCGGTGAAGCGCACGATGGAGGGCTAGATACCTGCGGGGGAAAGGGGGGGGAGAGGTGGGGGTTTTGTAGTGATTTCTTGTGCTCCATTTGATATCATCATTTAACAGCGTACAGTCCAAAAGGCGTCTTTTTTAAAAAATTACCCCTCGTGTCTGTCTGGTTTATTCTGTTAGTGCGCTGTCTACTTAGTTGTGTACAACCAAGTAATTCCTTTGTTTACTCTATGTAATGTAGTGTTTCCGCTTCCATCGATAGGTACTTACTCTGAGAGGGTTGCTCATGGTCTGGTTTATTGTAGTCGGGGATGGTCATGTATGTTATGATTGGGCGGTGGGCTTCGTAGGTTTCGTGTCTGTTTGAGGCTTTGAGCTCGGAATGATGCTGTAGGTAATGGCAACGGAAGAGATTCGCAGCCGCGAAGATGTGTTATTTGTGTGAAGGCGGGAGTCTACTACACGTGATTACTCTGCACGTCACTTGTGTGCGGAGAGTGACGGCTGGTGCACGAGGTGACCGGACCGGGGGGAGCATGACTTCATGGCTTCAGGCTTTTAGGACTTCGTGTGATCTCTAGCGCGAAGCGTCCAAGCGAGCGATACCTTCCTTGTATGTGCCTATGCAAGCCCGTATCGGGCACCCTGACTGTCTGACATACCGTATCGTGGCGGAGCACGCTTCAAGGGAACGATCCGAAACCGATTTCAGATCCGCCGTGCATCCAATCCAATCCAATCCAATCCGGATCCGAGATTTCAGTAGAGTAGTTACATAACTGCTCTACATAACTACTATGGAGTCTACATATGATAGGTAGTAGCGGCGGCACACTTCCCAGTTGGGATACGAGGCCGGTTTCGTGATACGATCACCGCTCGGTCAGGTTTGTAGTGGGAGGGGGAAGGAGGGGGGGGGTTTCTGGATTTGATTTCTTTCCTGAGTTCCTTCCTGGGCCCATGACCAGCGGGCACGTCAGAGCGTGGACCAGAGCGTGGACGGTGGAGCAAGGAGAGTGGGGGCGCGGGATTCATGGCACATCTCGCACATGTATGGCATGCATGTCTCATATCGTCCGCTCCGCCTCCCGGCCGTCGGGGGTCGGGCTTCGGGGGTCTCGGAGGATTTCTGTGCTCCACCACCAATCGGGGGAGCTAGGATCGGGGGGCTAGGATCGGGGGAGGTGGGGTCGCGGGAGCTGGGGATCTCTGAGATCTTCGGGGCGCTATGTATGTACTTGGAATCATGATTCACGAGTGAGCAGTGGTTAGAACTTGGATGGCACGAGTAAGACCTTTTCGATAGTGGGATACGCAGATTTCGAAGGCGCGGATGGATGGCTGGCAGAAAACGCCGAAGAACTCCAAGCCAGCCCAGTGCGCACGAGTCCGTACTCTAAGCTCCTGTTCAAGACGTCAACCCACCTGGGTACTTGGAGGACTTACCCCACTGCTCCCAGAACCGGCGGGTACTCTAGGCAAGCGGCGGAAGACAAGCAACCACGCCTCACGAGTCTCGGATCCGTGCAAGACTCGCAGGAACTGGGCTTTCCCAGTGCCCACCATCTAGCCGCTCATATTGCACCCCGCGGACTCCGCATGAGTCCCCACCGCCATGTCGTCAGTAGCCGCCCGCTCGCTCGCCCGCCCCCCAAAACACCTCCGTCCCCAAAGCATCCACGCATCCTGATTCCTCGCATCCAACGCCGAGGCAAGAGCAACTGCATCCCGCGCAAACACGAGTTTCGGAGCGCAACACGGCTCTCTCCCGATCCCGATCCCGTAGGTGTGACCAGTCCGCGCGACAGTTGCCGTAGCAGCATACTTGCCGTAATAGCACACTTACCGGCCGAAGAGACTGTTTTAACTTTTAAGTTTCAACTTTCAACTTTCGAACCGGCTTGGGAGGATGGAGTGGGGGTGATCACTCGTTGTCACTCGCGGTATAAAACCTCACCCCGAACAGGCACCCTCCCCCATCCCCGTTCCCTGCTGAACTGGCAGCTCGCTTTTGTCGCTTCTATCGCTATGGGTAGTATAGTACTAGGTATAGACGAGCTGTATGCAATAATACATCTCTCTCTCTCTCTCCGCCTCCCACCCCCCCGCCTCCCACCCCACCCCGGCAGTCCAGCAATCCAGACAATCCACCCCAACGGGTAACGTTTCAACTTTCGGAACGGGTAAGTACCTTATCTACAACCGTCAAGTGTCAAGTGCACGGGGCAGTCGGAGCGGGGCAGTCGGGGCGGGGTGGGGAGGATTTAGAGTTTGCGGCGAATATATTAGGTTCTTGTGGAAGACAGTTTTTAATGCCGGGGTCCGGGGGAGGGATGGAGGGGAGGAGGGAGGGGATAGTGCCGCAATTGGAAGTTCTATCAGTGCCGGAAATTTCTTTTTTTCTTTGCTTTTCTTTACTTTTTCGAGAGAGGGGGAGGGAGGAGGAGGAGGGAGAGGGAGAGGATACATGGCTCTCCACTTGCTTCACACATAATCTGCCTCTTATGCATACCTGGTACTCTAGCGGACATTCCAAATTCCAGCAGAGCCTTGTTATTCCCGGAGGGCGTGACTTGTGATCATTTCTGTCTCTGTCTCTGTTTCTGTTGGAAGGGCGGATTCGATTACTAAAACATGACAACAAAGTTGGACCATCGCGAGCTACGATAGTTACCGCTCCGCTCCGAAATAGTCTCTCAGCGAATATTTCGGTGCCCTGCCCGCCTCCCCCTCCCCCTCTCCCCGGCGCCTCCCAAATGCTACATACGGTACAGCCCCTACCGGTTTCGGGATAGAGGGACGGAGCGCGGAAAGGTTCTGATGCAAGGGGAGAAAGCTCAAAAAGGTTATTTCGTGCCTTTATGCCTCTGTGCCTTTTCCGGCGGGGTCGGAGCGCCGTGCGGAGCTCCGATACCTACCGATACCGATACATACTCTAGGTAAGTATATATCCGGCGCCAGCAAGCAGGCCAGGCTGCGCGTCGGCGCCTGCAGCTGGCGCGAAGCTAGAGCATCAGCTCGGGAAGTATGCAGCCTGCGGGCAAGTAAGTTACCGTAGGCTTCGAGGGTTCCGATGGTCCCCGGTGGTCCCCGGGACGGCCGTGTGTAGAGTATGTGCTCTTACGGTGACGACCGGCCGGCTTTTGCGGGATTAGTTGGTTACCCCCGAAGTTATTGCCGTAGTTACCGCTGTAGTTAAGCCGGAAGTTGCGCCGTAGTTACCGCCGTAGTTACCGCCGTAGGGGCGCCGGAAGCTGAATGGACACGTCGGGATCATTTTAAATCACTCGGGTGTCACGTGCTTCTGCGAACCGTGGATTGTGGACCGTGGATTGAGTTGTACTAAACGCACGTGTCACAGTGTAGATACACACTCGAATCGTATTAGTCGTATGTAGAGGATCCCTAGATACCTGCCCGCCGCAGGACAGAGTGACAAGCTACAACCAAGTTCTCGTACCCACCTTCACCGCTCATCCAGCAGTCGACGTCCCTGCCCGCAGAGCGGAGTACCGTGGTACTCTATATAGGGCGGACATGAGGCGCAACGCTACCTATAACTAGCGGTTAAGCTAGATCTCGCAACGCTGAGGCCGACCCTGCTGGGCGTATCCAACCGGCGGGCATTGGATCCGGAGGCGGGCTCATTGGACGAAACCAGCCAGCAGATACGTACCCATTGCTTTTTCTCGTGTCCTGTGCGGTTGTGGCTTCTCTACCGTACTCTACCTACTGTAGAGCAGAGCAGTTGGTTTCTCTAGGGACTGTGGTCTTGTACGGTTGCACCGTCCAGCCGCGGTGGGCTTGGTAAGAATCAAGATATGTAGGTAGGGACGGCTTGATACGAGAGGTCGAATTACTCTATCTCCACCACCACAACCACCACCAACTCGTTATGTATGAGAGTAGGTACACGATGTTGCCAAGCTGTCGAACCGACTTCAAAGCGTGCATCTCATCATCTATGCCAAGAAAATCCCAGACATTGTTGGACGCCCACGCCCACAAACTCTAAGTTCTAACCACGGGCCGGAAGATTTCTTTCGTGTTGGCCTCCTCCTCCTCTTCTTCTTCCTTTCTTCTTCTTCTTTGCCATTTAGTAGTCGAGGCTCGAGCTGCCAATAATAGGCACCTCTGCGAAATTCAAATTCCGAGCAAAACACGAGGTGGCATGCATAAACGAGAAACACGGTAATTATCCTCCTCCCTCGTTAAAAGAAACCGCCGAGAACTTTCTTTTCTTTTCTTTTGCGTCCACCGCACTCGGTTCGTGCGCGGTGGTGGGGGTTATACCCGTTTCCGACACTCCGGAACAGCCGTGGGGACTCGCGAGCCCGTTGTTGAGGTTTGAGTTGACACGCACTGGCGAGAACTGCTCTTCCCCCCGAGATGAAACTCCACCGAGACCGGAGGCATGGACTCGGAAACTTGGAAACCCGTAGAGCTGCTTGGGTCCCCGGGGGGATGTTTCGCAGCGGCGTGGCGTCTCAGGATTTGGATTTGGATCCGACAACTCGAAAACTTCCATGTATGTACCTACCGTATATCCAAACACCGGGGAAAAGGGTCGTGGTCCGATAACCAAGCAACCAAGCAACTGCCTACCCAGATACAAAGTTACCGCCCCCACCACAAACGCAGGGCTCGCGTGAGGGTAGATTACTTTCCGTGGAAACAGAGACAGAGGCGTTTCTCTCCGATGAAGATGAAGGTGCGGTCCGTGCATTGTACAATTACCGGGCATATCTCCCATGTCTTCCCTTCCATGTCTCCCATGTCTCCCATGCTTTCCATGCCTTCCATGTCTTCCCTTCCATGTCTCCACGCTGAGATCTCCTCCACGAACGCTCGGCCGACGTCAACGCAACCTTCCACAAGTAGAGATGTGTGTAGTCCCGACCGGTTGGGACCCCCTTTCGAGGCGGACGAGCAGACCGACCTGGAGCGAGCGAGAGCGAATGAGAGCGAACAAGAGGAGAGCGAATGAGAGCGAATGGAAATACCCGCCAATAGTTGGGGTCCCCGTACGCTACGTACGTGCCGTCTGTGAGTATGTAGAGTACGCTGGCACGGGTGGACGCTCCAGAGTATAGGTAGGCTCGGTAGGTGGTAGACTCCTGACTGGTGCGTCGGGGGCGTCGGGACTCGGGAGGCGGGGAGGGGGCTTGGTGTCCTCGAAAGCCTCGAGCAAGAGCAAGCTCGGCGTCGCTCCGAGAGGGCCATTCCGTACAGTATTCCGTATTCTATATTCCATAGGTATTCCGTATCCCAGATCCCATTTTCCGTATTCCGTATCCCATTATCCCACTCCTCGATCATCCTACAAATGTTGATCCCCGGATCTTGCTGCCTGGTCCCTGAACCTCCATCTTGCCGAAACCTAGGCAGGGCAGGCGGTTGCATCCCGTGCAGGGCTCGACTCACCTCTAGGCCCGGACCTTTGGAGCCGACAGTAGCCGATTTGACCCTGTGCCGGAGTTCTCCCATGAGCGAGCGGCTCGGGATGTTTGGCTGGGGCCGGCTCAAACTCCCGGAGGCCCGAGGGTGCGGTTGGCAGTGGTGCGGTGCGGGCTGGTAGTGGTGCGGGCTGGTTGGTTGGTCAGGATTGCTAATTGAGCATCTATCTAGCTGTCGGAACTGGACTGGACTGATTTGGTCAGGTCAGGGCAGTGGACACGGGGCGCAAGTGGAAAGCTGCAAGCCACACACGCAATACCCCGAAATAGTTAAAATAGTTAGCTAACCGCGCTTCCGTAGTCCCGTTCCAACTTCAGTCTTCCGTTCCGTGGTTGCTGCTTCTTGAATTCTGAACCCTCAATCCTCGATAGGTTTACATAGCACGTGAGGCTGGTGAGGTCATTACGACGGATTGATGGATGACTGGATGGATGGAAGGAAGGAAGGATGGAAGCGGGCACGCGCGGGGTCCGCCCTCCCCTCCCCCAGATGGTGCCGGGGATTGCGGATTTTACCTACTCGTACGGACTTACCTCCATGCCCACTCGTGTCGGAAAGCAAAGTCGCCGAGCAGCAGGAGCGGTGATCATTAACTCTAGGCTTCGGGGTTAGGGTTGGGGTTTGAACATCTATGCTTATGCTGCTGCTTCGGCGAGATGGAGATGGAGATGGATCTGGATGGAGATCTTGGAAGATCTTGCCATCCCTCCCCCCCCCCCCCCCCCTCCCCCCGGTCCTGGCCAGGCCGCTCCACAGATCGCTTCCGCACGAGATAAGACGCATGCTGCGGACGGGATCGAGGTATCCGACACACACAGCTGCTCGCAAGGGAGCGGGTTCCAGCGGCTCGGACTGGCGGACAGGGTCGTTCGCTGCTCGCTCGCTCGTGAAGCTGGCTGGGTTGAAGGGTTGTCAGGTTTTCCGAAAGCGGTTCGGGGATGAAGGGCGCGATAGGCTAGTTGCTACTTACCTGGTACTAGTTACTACTGGTTAGTACTGTTCATGGCTATCACAGGAGTGAAGTTAAAGTAGAACAAACGGTGAATAGAGTACCGTTATGCAGAATAGAGATAGAGACGGAGTTCCTACACAACTCGACACAGCGAGCCACGGCACCAGCTGCATCAGAAGCATCTCCCGTTCATCAACTGAGTTTTCCGGGAAGTAGTTAGGGTAGTTAGAGTACTGCCAAAAAGTTTCCGGCGCCCGTCACGCCGTCACGGGTTTCGGTTTCGGACGTTTCCCTCGAAGGTATCTAGACAGGCAAGCCTGTCACGGACTCATGGTGCGGACGTTTTCGCTCCCTCCCTCCCTGCCTCCCTCGAGGGCCCGCCGCCACTACCGGTAGATGGTTACTCGACTGTGCAACACGAGATCGATAGTCAGAGGAGGAGAGACACACACACACACACACACACACACACACACACACACACACACACACGGGACACACGCACACGGGACACACACAAAGCTGCACACAAATCTCCACGCCATCTGCCCCCACACCCTCAACATCCGCAGCTGCCCTTCCAAGCCATGACGACAAGCTCCGTACTCTACCGCGTCCGGCTTGTTGATTGGCCGGAACCATCCTCCGCCGCCTAGCTCTGAACCGGGGGGAGCCAGGGGGGTGGAAGATCTGAGCGCCCATCCACAGGCGTGCAACGATCTGGTCTATGCCTGACGGGGCTAGCGCGGCTCGCGTATCTCTCTCTCAGTTCTCTCTGGTGATGGTGGTGGGGAGGGGGGGGGGGCACACTTCCGCTTCCTTCCCTGGCCGCTTGCATCGCTGGTACTGACTGGTACATACGATACGGTAGTCGGTCGACTACTAGAGAGGAGCTAACTGCATATTGCTGGGGAACCGGCGGTCTCCTGTCGGTCGGTCGGTCTGGTCGGTCTGTAAGGGCGGTCTGTAAGGGCGACTCGCCCGTCGCCCGTCGACAGGGACATGCGAGATTCGAGACACCGGCTTGGGACTGCGAGGATCAGGGAGGATCAGGGAGGATCAGGAAGACGCCGTGGTCGTGAGGTGACGATGCGGTGCGGTGTTTTATTTTTCTCTTTCTCTGCCTCCCTCACCGCTTCCCACGGGTCCCTGCCCCCCGCAAATCAGGGTCATCGTCGCGCGGCCGTGGCAAACGTCGTTAGTAGAGCACTCTAAATATCTGTTCGGGCTGTGTCACTGGTTGGGTTGGGTTACGGAGTGGGTTGGGTGGGGAGGTATGATAGGTAGGAGGTATGGTAGTATGGCAGGTATGATGCTAGGTATTTGGAATTCATCAGGATTCGGCATTACACCCTTGGTTGCTTGGGCGCGCTCGGAGTTCCGTGGGCTTCTCGGAGGTGGAGAGGATAGCAAGTGTTTGGACAGAGGATCTATGGAATTGTAGAGGCGGCAAGCGCTGGCACAGAGCATTTACAGTTCCATAGATGTAGCGAGCAATTGCACAGAGCCGTAGATGCAGTGAGCATTGCACAGAACCGCAGATGTCTCCATAAAGCAGCTGTAACTATTATCGATAGCACCTATCGCGATGCTGCCGGGCTTCCACGCCGCCCCTGCTGCGTCCGTCGGTGGATGAAATGAAAGCATGCGGCCCTACCATCGGCAAGCAGCCACCTATGCACACCACCACCACCACACCGTTTTCCGCATCTCCCGCCAATCTTCAAACCCCATGAAACTCGCCAAGGTCCACCCACACCTGCAGCCGAATCTGGCTGTCCGATCTCCGTAACTTAGACATTGCTCGTGGCATCGCGGCGCAGTCCGCCCCCCAACCCATCTCCCTTTCTGCACTTCTCCCTTTCCTCACCTCCCCCCAGTTCCTCCCGCTCCACCGCCTGTCGAGCAACGTCAGAGCAGAGCCAGCGCGCCAGACTTGCCCACCAAGAGCCGGAAAAAAAGAAGAGCCCCCCCCCCCTGCCCAGCGACCTTCTCCATCATTCCCTCCAGACCATGCTTGCTTGCCTGCTTGCTTGCCTGCTTGCTTGCCTGCTTGCGTGCGGCGCCCAGACGTGTTGTTCACCCTTCGCCTTCGCTCACTGCCGTGCAACCATGATTAACCAGCGCGGCTGCTCTGGACCCTTGGACGTAAGAGCCGATAGCATTTATGTTGGAAACTCTACCGCCCTCCCGGCGCCCTCGCTGCTCCGTATCAACCTCTGCCAGCCCTTTCCTTCCCCACCCCCCTCCCCAGACTGTCAGTCAGGCTACTATACTTACCCTTCCTACCCTACCGCACCTTCTTCTCCTTCCTGGGAGATAAAGAAAAGAAAGGAAAGGAAAAAAAACATTCATACTTTCCCCAACAAACTCAAGCAATTAACAGCCTCCCACCCCCCTCCTCACAACCCCGGCGCTCTCCTCACGCACGTTGTGTCTCGGTTTATCCGGTGTCGAACCCTCCGCCCCCCTCCCCCAACCCACTCACTCTCACACACCCCTCCCTCCCCGCTGTTACTCTTACATACTCGCTTTGCTCCCTCTCTGCTGTCTCGGACCCGGCCACCGCACTTAAGGATTCCCTTCTGCCCCTCCGAATCGACGATCTGGACCTCTGCACACTACATCTCCTCCTCCTCCTGCTCACGCATACCCGATCACCACGACCATCATCCCATAATAGATCCCTCCATCAACCGCCTCTCCCAATATTCTCCGACTGAACCACCGGACGCAATTAGAACGTGCAATCACACACACCCACCCACACACCGCTCCCCCGTAAACCCCAGCGTATTCTCGGTCATCGTCGGTCATGCCACCCCAGAGAACGGCACATTCCAAGCCGGCTTCCAAGCCGGTCAAGTCTGAACGCACACACGAAGAGAATCAGGAACGGTATGTAGCACTTGTCTCCGTCTGCATGGGATCGGGTGGGATAGCTGATTGCCACTTCACAGAGCCTACATTGCTGCGTCCCGAAGAAGTGATAGAAGTCTCGAGGCGAGAATCGAATCTGCCCGCCGAGCCTCGGAGATCCACAAGAAAAGGACCGGCCGAGCTCTCCGAGTCACCGAGGCCGATGTCGTCAACGAGGAGATGTACGAGGAGGAGGACGACGACGTGACCACAGCCTACCGCAACCTGAGCGCGCTTATGGGCGGTGGACCCATCGATCGCCGTTTCGCCGCTTACTACCAACACCAGGTTTACATGAGGAATGCCGTGGACCGAGAACTGAACAACAGGATGGCTATGAGTCAGGCGAGTATGGGCATGGGCGTGAATATGGGAGTGGCTACCGGTTATTCCCCGCATCAGACCTTCCCCGGTGGATACGCTCTCCAGCAACAGCAGTATCCCTTCTTCAGACAGCCTCTACAGCAACAGTCCGCCTATCGCCAGCAGCCTTATGCTCCTCCCGCCGGTGGTAGCAGCCACAGCCATGGCAGGGCCATGTCTACGCACATTCCGCAGCAACAGCCGATGATGATAAGGGCAGCCCAGCCCGCCGAGATCAAACGGACATCAAACTCGCCCTCGCTCTCGCCGGAGACTCACGTCTCGCAAGAAGACCAGTTCGCTGCAAACATGCCTCACATCCAACAGATGCCAACGCCGTCCTCTTGTCGGCCCACGCCTTTGTACTCGAGCATGCCGGCGTACCAGTCTCCGCCCCAGCCACCACCCTTGTCATCTCCCATGTCGAATGAGGAGGAACCCTACTCGAACTATCTGTTCTCGAACGAACTTCCCGCCGAATCCGCCAGGTTCTTTGCCGGAACAAGTGCGAACAGTCTCAACATTCCCGGAAACTTTGACCGGTTCGATAACGGCACCACGTACACCACCAGCAAAGGCTTCACCACGAGTCTGAGTCCCAATCAGCAGAGCGATCCCTTCGAGTCCAAGACCGAGGATGGCCTCGCGACCACCACCGGGGAGCTGAAGTGGCAGCCTAGCAGAGTCGACTCTCCATATCTCAACGTGGGCACCGCGAGCAACCCTAGCTTCTTGAACGACAATCAAAACCAGGAGGACGATCTCCTGAACTCGTTGTTCAGCGATGGGACGACGCTAGCGGGATCGGATGCGTTCGGAAAATTCGACTCGGCACCGATCGAACAGTACGCCGCCGATCAGGACGCGTGGGGCGAGTTTGTGAACCAGGACTGGATGCTCGAGTCGAGCGTCACGTGAACCACGAAACCGGATCGTCTGTTCTTTTCTTTTCTTCCTTGTCTCATCATCGTGGTCTCGCGCCGTCTGCCTAGCCCCGCAACGCTTCTGAATACGATATTCACGGACACAGCAATAACCGCACTAGACATTCAAGATCTTCCAAAATTACGGATATCTTGATTGTTGGCTTCTCTGGATAAAAGGCGTTCGGTGCATAAAGGGCTGGTATCCTTCCTGGTGCGAAAAGAATACATCGGCGTTAGTTTGTTTTCGGAATACATTTGTTATCCTATGGAGTTTGTCGTTCAGGACACTTGTTTTTCTTTTCTCTTTTTCTTTTCTTTTCACTCATGGTTATGATTCGGTTTAATTTTACGGGGGGGTTTTTTTTTCTTTTTTCTTTTCGGTATATTTGTTTCTTGATGGTTTTACTAGCTGCTGCTCTTTGGCTTCGGACGTATATAAGGTATCAACCTTATACGTCCGGTTCGTCTCAATTTTTCCTTTTTTACCTTTTTTACCTTTTTTTTTTTTGCTGTTACTCGGTTTCTTGCCTAAGCGGTGAGGAGGTGTTGCAAGGGAAGGGAAACAGCTTTCGAATTGTCAGTTCTTATGATAAACTGCCGCATATGAGGATTAGCACAGTATGCATTGTACAATAGATACACAAACTTCAAAGGTCTTTATGAGTGGCATACCTACTGCCTGGTAAAGCATTGCAAGTTTCGCAAGTTTTCCGTGGAGCGTTTTGGTGTCTTCCGTTTTTGAAATTCTGAAAGAAAGAATATTGCCCTGTCTGGGCGGTGAGGCGGAAATCTTGGCCCTCGGGTCTTGGGAGGGGGGCGGGGGTTAAGGTTAGGCTTTCCGTTGCCAGTTGACAACTTGCTATTGCGGAGTGAGTTTGTGTGGTAGCTTTGCGTGGTGACTTTGCGTGGTGGCGTGGGTTACAGTTGGGTTACGGTTAGGCGTAGTGAGCGGGTTTTTGGGTTTTATGGGGTTTTTTGGGCTTTGGGTTTTTGGGTTGGGGGCTCGGAGGGGGCTCGGGAGGAGACTCGGGAGGGAGACTCGGGAGGAGCACGGAGGGGCTCAGAGAGGGAGAGACTCGGAGAGATATTGGTATGACTATCTCGTGTACCTACGGATGGGGAGTACGGACGGGTAGTACAGACAGGGAGTTCTGGAGTTCTGGAAGCCTCTGGATCGACAGATACCGCACAACTACGGCACATGGCAGCGTACCTACCTGGGTATACAGATGCTCCATCTAGGTAGCCCGCAGACGGACGGTAGAGCACGGTAGGGCACGGCAGGAAGATGCTTTGAAGATGTTTTGAAGATGTTTTGAAGCTGGCTCGCCGTTATCCACACTGCCTAGTACTATAGTTACTCGGCTTCGGACGGGAAGTGACGGACGGGAAGTCACGGGCGTGACGGCCCACTATCACGGCCACGATCCTGAGGAGAGCTGAGGGGGCGGTGGGGAAGGTGGGGAAGGTGGGGAAGGTGGGGAAGGTTCGGTGCGCTTAACCATATACCTAATGCAATAGAGTGTGCAATAGAGTGTGCATTCCCCACAGGCCTGTCAGGCTCGTCAACGGGCAAACCCTCCCTCCCTCCCTCTCTCCCTCCGGAGTCTATCTGTCAGACCTGGATGGGGCCTACCAGACTCCTCGACGACTCTACGACGGCTCCAACAAGCACGCTACAGGACGACGGTGCCCTATCGATAAAACCCTTTCCTCCCCCACTTCTCCCCCGCACGACTGAGGGAGTGAGGAAGGATCCCCGGCGCGGAGCAACACCAACACCAACAGCGTCTCTACTAGAGTACCGGTATATTCCACACAGCTGGTGGTCGGTCGGTATCCAAGGCGAGTATGTACAACTGCCTATGCATGTGCCTACCAAGTATGAGGTATGCATGTATGAGGTATGTACATGCAACACACCCCAGGCCTGGCGGGCGGTTTCAGCACCCGGCTAACTATAGTACTACTATAGATATGGGCAACAGGTTACAGCTGTAGCCTGTAGCCTGTATGTAGCCTGTAGGGCTGAGCGATAGATGAGCGATGCCTGAGTGACAAAGCATGATGTTCGGAGTCGGAGAGTCGGAGTCGGAGTCGGAGAGTCGGAGTCGGAGTCGGGTGGATATCTTCTCCTCCCCCGTCAGTGCTTTCGCGCTGACGTTTGGCATACATGTTGGGAACTTGGAGCTGGAAATTGCCCCGGTGTGATACGAGGATACCGCAGATGCGGCGGATACGGGGATACTTGGGTATGCCAGCTTGTCGATGACCCCTCACCCCCCCAACAGGCCGGACCAACAGTCTAGACCAAGCGCACGGAAATTGGGACGTCTCCAGCCATTGAAGCCAATCGTTAACACGACTGCATACATGCATGTATGCAACCCACCCCGGGAATGGGTTTCAGGACACGACCGTTGACCGTCGACCGGATGGCGGTGAGTGACCGGTGGTGAGCACGGTTGTTATGTGTGGAATAAACCCCCTCCCAACCCAGCGCTTCGCTAAGTCGACTCGTCTACTCCATACGTCCTCATCCCCCCCCCCCCCCCCCCCCCCCCAGCTGCTGATGATGCATGTATGCAATACATAGACTCACAGACTTCCCCAACATCCTTATCGGTATCACAGTCGATAACCTCCCGGTCCTGACTACACGGAATCACTCTACTGCACGCACGCACGCAAGGCCTGCCGGGTTCCAGACTTCCAGTGTTTCACCACCAAACAACCAACGACCAAACCAAACAACATTAAACGCTTAATCGCTTAAACACACCCAGTGAGTGCCCACCTGTAATGCATGCATGCATATAATCTACTCTATAACTGGTAGTATAAAAGAAGAGAAGAGAAGAGAAGAGAAGCTTGGAAGTTGAAACGGTCGCGAGTGAGCTGAGCGCTAGTTACCTGGTCAGTCAGTCACTTGGTGCCTACTTTTATGTACCTGACCTACCAGGTGTTCACCGAAGAAAGAAATAAAATGAATGAAGAAAAATGCAACGGTGCTTACTGAAACGTTATCCGGCCCGGTCACACCATGGCTGAAAGTTGAAACCGAGTGAGGCAGAGGGTGCGGATTAGAGTTGCCTATTCGGGCGGGGAATCCGAGAGGCGACGAGAGGTGACGAGAGGTGGCGAGTGATTTCCCGCCGGCCGGAAGGGAGGGAGAGAAAGGGAAAGGAATTCTGAAGCCTGAAGGGCGAGGCCGCTGAATGGTGTATGTACCCAGCCACTTGATGCTGCCGCATAGGCTGGTATGCAGGTACCTATTCGATCACTCGGAAACTTGCGAAACTTGCACTACTTGCGAAACTTGCGTGGGGCGTGGGGCCAGCCAGCGGGTCCGACACCGACACCGACACCGGTACCAGTGACTATGAACCTAACCACTCTACTATAGTAGGTAGCCGGCTGCCATCGTCTCTACCTGATTGTTCCGCACGAGTTGGTAGATACCTACATTTTACGCCAGCAAGCATACCCCCCCACCAACCAACCAAGCATCAAGCATCCACCCACAAAGTGTGGGGAAAGTACCTAATCTTACAAATCATTCCCGGCAGTCTGTTCCTCCGTTCCAGGTCCCCCCCCCCCACTCAAACGTGCGAGATTGGTAGTTATTGGTATTGATATTGGTAGCGGCACATGCCATGGATACCCCTACCCGCGAGGAAACAGTAACAGTTATCAGTGGTAGGTATTTGATATTGATATCTCACAAGCGAGTGATGGGGATGCGGGGCTGTGACAGTGCCGACTGTGTATGGCTGGGATAGTGCCGACTAGGTATGCGCAGACGTCTCTCTACCTGGAATATCTACTTATGCATATAACTCGATACATAAAGTAGAGTGGCATAAGACACAAACATGCATCTCTGATCCCCCGGCTCGAGACGTTGCTTGGGAGCACACTCCCGTCTTCCCGGCTCCTGTTATTGATATTGACATTGATATTGATACCCTGGATAACTCCGCTATGTAGTATGTATGCATCCAACATCCAGCCTCAGCGCAGCACGTGGTGCTGTCTCAGGCTCTCTACTCCACCCAAGCTCGCGATGCAAGTAGGTAGGTTGATGGGCGGGTGCATAATTCTTGGCTTTTATACGGTTTCAGGTCTGGGGGCGGTACCGTCTCGAGCTGAGGCCTGATGCATCTCGCTGCGGCCAATGGCGTGGCGGATTGTAGATGGGGGCGGGCGGGTTCGGTGGGGACGTCACGAATGCTCTGCCATCGGCATAGACGGCGAGATCCCAAGCTGTTCTCTTCGAACACCCAATATCACCGCACGCACGCACGCACGCGGACAGACAGACGATTCCGTGAACTCGTAACGTCGTAAGTATTCCACTACATATAGCCACTTAAGTAGCCAGCTCGTACATATCCTACACTCCCTCGTCCCTCGTCCCGGCCATCCCCCTTGACAAAGTAAGGACGGCCCCACCGATTATCCGCCACCTCCAGTTACGTCCCAATGCCCAATGCCCCCCGCCACCGTCCTCGTCCAATCAACCAACACTATAAAAACACCCCCCCTCCCCCCCCCCCAAGAAGAAGAGGAAGAAGAAGAAGAAGAAGCCCGCGGGACCAAGTGATCCGTTAGATGAAATAAGAAAAAGGGGAAAAAGAAGAAAGCCCCGGGGACCAAAGCGATCGCACGGGGTAAGAAGAGCCACAGGCACAGCCGGGCAGAAGAAAAGAAGAAAAAAACCCAAAGATCCAGCCATGGAATGAAGCAACAAATCAAAGAAACGTATAGTAGCGTCTAGCCAGCCGAGCGAAGCGAAGAAAGAAACCCCCCAAAGGAAAGAAAGCAAGAAAGAACAAAATACCCCCCCCCCCCACCCAACCAACTCCATTTCAGTGGCCTTCCTCTCATAGCGAGTACTCTGCAGCACGTACTTGGAGGGTCTCATCCCGTCGCTCCGAACACAAACACATGCACCCATTTCATTCACCAATGATTCGAATCGTCGTGGAGAGAGAGAAGAAAAAATAGGAAGAAGAAAAAACACCCAGCCAGAGCGGGGGGAGGAGGCACGGTGGTGGTCCACATCCTTGGTCGGATTGGATTGGGCCGTGCACCCGAGCCCGCTCGATGCAAAACAAACAGACAGACAGACAGACGTAGGAAACAGTTCGCGGTCCGCGGACACCAACTAGTTGTTGCTGTAAGGGATCACCGCACCGCCGGCGCCAGACATGGACGGGACTCCGTCGTCGCCGAAGGTGATGACTGCAGATCGAGCGGTTAGCACTGGAAGGAGAGGACGTGGCTGTCCATGGGACGGGAAGGAAGGGACTCACCCTGACGGGCGGCGAGCTTTCCGATGGGTGCGGCCATGGTCAAGCCAATGAACGCGACGGCGGCAACGAGGAGCGTGCTAAGCGTGAACTGCATATTTGCTGTGTTGTGTTGTATTTGTTTTGTTCTGTTTTGTTTTTGCGTGGTTGGACGATGGAGACGATTCGGCGGATGGATGGATGGATGGATGAGTTGTTTTTTCAGCGGAGGAGGAAGGAGCCCAAAAAGTACGTGATGTGATGGTTGCAGGCAAAAGATGGAGTGTATAAAAAGTCGAGCCGGTCGACAGGGTGCGTATTATGCGAAGAATGTAAAGAAACTACAAGTAGTCTATAGACGGACGGACGGAAGGGAAGAATGAGGATCGAGGAAGTGACCGATTGCTGGATGGTATTTTGGATGGGAGGGCAAGTTGGGAAGCACGAGAGAGGGGCGGTATATATACGGCTGTGTGGCAGGGCAGCAGTGATGATTTCCTTTCCATTCCGCACGGAAGACGTAGCAGAAGTTTCGAATGGAAGGGATCTGCGAGATCCGTGTCGGTGGCTGTTACAGCTGCAGCACCAAGTTCCAACCAACCAACACGACACAGCGAATGCGATGCACAGCAGACGGACGGAGCGGTGGTGGCTTGTGGCTGCTGCCTCACCATCGTCACCGACCAACACCTCTTTCTTCTCCAGGGGAGGAGCAGCACCGCCCCGCGCCGTATCGTATCGTATCGTATCGTATCGGAATGGACCAGCAACATCGAAACGTCAGAGCTCTTCCCCCCCGCCGCGACCCAGCCCAACCCAACCCAGGCCAACCAGCCCGTGTCCAGTTTGGAAGTCCGACTCTTGACACATCTGTACGGTTTCAGTGCATACCTACCTGTCGCTGTCGGACCGGGGCGGCTACCTAGTTACTAGCAGGTAGGTAGGGCACCTGGATTATAAACGCGCCCTTGTTTTTTTTGTCATGGAACTCTTGCATCAGATTCGAAACCGAAGCGAGACAGAGCCTGAGGTTGATGAAGAACCTGGGCAGGCTTGGCTCGTATCCCCAGAGCCCGGGTTGGGCATGACAGGCGCTTCCGCAGTTGGCGAGGAGCGGGGTTGACTAGTACTTGCAAACTAGTTGGTTAGTTAGCAGCCGGCCAGCAAGGATGCTGGGGAACATCTTGATAACCGTAGTTAAAATCGTGCCTACCTCATGGATGATGATTCATTCGTGCGTACCGTACGATAGGTACTCTCAGATCAGAGCAGGACGACGCAGACAAAAGGAAGTCAAGAAATATGAGCCGCTTTTGGAATTTTTTCCTGCAACCCCTGGGGAGTCGTCTGGCTCATAGTATCGATTTCTCAAAACCAAAATGTTTCTTGGTGCCCCGAGCAATACAGGTAGAGTACTTGGTTAGCCGGAGCTTTGTCATGGGAATACCACAGTGTATCACTCGGCGACGGAGTATTCGGGCTGCTTACTCCCAACGAAGAAGCAAAGCTGAGGTGCTACGGACAAGTATCACGGTGGCGTGCAGTTATGTGTTTGTCATAAATTCTCAGGATCTATTCTCTATACTGAGCAGTCCCACCGAAAACAAGTGCGCGTTCTAGATCGTAACATTATAAACAGCGCTCGCGCCCCCTACTCATCCTCCTCCTCGTCCTCCTCGTCTTCATCCATGTCGTCATCGTCATCGTCCCTCTCATCATCATCATCCTCGGCGCCATCGCCCACGAGTTTCCTGTACCCCGCCCACTTAGCCGTCGCATTACTCCCCCTATACCTCGTAACCTTGAGCGGGATCTTCCTCCACTCATCCTTCCTGCCTGTCCAGCCCGCCTTGCGCATGAGACTGACCAGCGTCTCCTCCTGCGTCCAGCCCTGCTCCACCGGCACGTCGGGCAGATACGTAGCGCCCATCCTCCTGTGATGGTACACGAAGTCGATCTGCAGGCCGTGTTTGCCCAGCGTCCAGTCCATCGCGTCCTTCGCCGGCTCGAAGTCGGTCAGCAGCGTTACGCCGCACTCGAGGCGCGAGAGTTCACTGCGCGAGATCGGTTCGAAGCGGGTATCGTGGAGGGCACTAGAGGAAGCGGGGGAGATGTTAGGAAATGTCGCGGAGTGGAGGGGGAGTGGAACTTACGCGGTCAGCGCATAGTCTTTCAGCCCACTGTTGAGCGGCTTTGCGTCGAAAGTGCCGATGCACCCGCGCAGCCTGTGGTCCGCCGACGACGACGAACTCTTCTTCCATGTGACGAACAGCGGTGTTTCGGCTTGCTTCGTTGGCTGCGGGTGAGCGGCGGTTCCGTTTGTCTGGCTATGACCGTTGGCGTGGACGGAATTACCGTTGGTGAGGTCGGCATGACCGTTGGTGAGGCCGGAGTGTCCGCTCGCTTGCGACAGCTTCTGTGCAGCCAACAGAGCTTCGATTTTGGCAAGAGAGTGCGGAGGCCGGCCTTCGAGCTTCGCCGTGAGAACGTCGAAGCAATAGTAACAGTGGGCGACGGTCGCGGTGGCCATGGGATACAGTGCGGGGTTGGGTACGAGAGCTGAATCGGAAGCTCCCTGGTCATATGGTTACATCCCTATTATACCTAGAGCTGGAACCCGGAACTGGCTCACGTAAGCGACTTTCCGTGAAGCTTCCAATAGAACGTGGCGAGCGGCAAGAAAACGAGAAAAGCTGCAAGAAATTTTCGTCGGAGAGAGAGGTGCTGATCGGAAAACCCTATTGGACGACAGCGAGTCCAGGCTTCTCTGTTGAATTTTTGTTCCTTTCCAACTCGGTAGAGCTCCGTAGCTCTCTCGATTAAGCTTCGTCCCTTGTTAACTAGTGGACAGTAGCAGTATTCCTCTCCAATGAAGCTCCATCCCCATGGCGACGACAACAGCAATGACTCCTCCCTCCCACGATACAAAGCTTCCCGACCTCAGTCCATGAGACCTTTTCGGAATCCAGTCATTACTCGTTACATATACACATCAAGAAATTTTGATGTTGGACAGCCCCCGGACACTCTCCGCCTCCTATCAACACCACTAGTTAACAACCCCAGCCCAGTGAACAATCACGACAGTGTGAGTACATACATTCAATAGAATATTTCTTCAAGCTGGAGGCTGACCCATTCCGTTCAGGTGAACAAAAAAGGAGGAGCAGAAACGCTATACAAGTTCCCTAGATTATGTGGGCATATGGTCAACGCCAGAGTTATGTACCTATAAACGGCGAAGAGCTTGCTGAAGTTCTCACCGCCGACCCGCAGGCTGCCGCAGAGCCACCTTGGGGGTGCAGCCCGTCCAATCCCGAAGAAAGAGCTCAGCGTAGTCACATAAGGGGGGGTTGGAAATAACCCCCAAAGTACCTATTCTCGCTATAACAAACTCAGACACATGTGGTGATGCATTGCATCGTCCCGGTTCCGGACGAGCTTGGGAGGTTTCTGGAAAGACAGCTACTTGGGTAGGTATAAGTCTTTTTTCGAAGGCCGCATCTTCCGCGTTGAAGACGGTCTGACTTGGACGGCAAAGGGTGCTGTCATTTCCCAGGAGTTTACTCGGATACCGATTCCATTTAGAGATATCAAAGTTCAGTACATACATTCATGTACTTGTCTCGACGCCTACTCGATACCAGGAACTTTGTATTCTAGTTAGCTAGCTATTCCTCCGCCCAAGTCGGTCAAATCAAATGAGAAAGCCGCTCCGCATTGGAGCTGGGTGCTTTCGAGGTCACAGCGAACCTACTTGTCACTCGCCATCGATCGATGCCTAGGTTTCTTGCCAGGCCGATTCCACATCGTGAGATGGGGGAGGGGAAGAGCATACTTCCTATGCCATGCCCCTAGAATCCAGCCACGACGTAGCCATCCGCTACCACTACTCTACAACTATGCTCTAGTCTATCAGTCTAACTTAGGTAGGTAGTATTTGTAGCGGATGCTGCATTATCACTCGCTCGGTTTCCAGGATGGAAGTGGGTGAGACGTCAAGTGTCAATGGCGACAAGTTGCAGCGATACACACTGTCAGGGCGGTTCCAAGGTAGGTTGTCAACCTTACTGCCTTCGGGATGTCGTTCCAAGCGGAGAAAATCCTCATAATATATCACTCGGTCACTTACAGTCATCAAAAATCTGTGCGCAAGAAAATAGCTCTTCACGAAGCCACAGCACCGCAACTGACTGTACGGTAGCGGGTTTTCCATCCTGACCCTCTGCAGGGCGGGCAGGACAGGTCAGGTTGGTTTGATTAGTCATAATCTGGAAAGGCTGTACATATGCGAAATGAATTGATGTTCTCTCTCCCTCCACGAAGCCACAGCCACCGTGCGATGTTTACAGTGCAACCAACGCCACACGTGTGTGTGAATTCAATCTACAACCTATCCAATGCTATGCAAGCTAACATCCACTCCATCCTTCAAACCGCCACTGGGGGCACATCAATATCCATCTTCGCGAGCTCCTCCTCATCCGAGAAATCGTAATGACTCCCGACATCATCGCCGTCGCCATTGCCCATCTGCTCGGCATCTTTCCCAGTCACCTCCTCAACCCTGCCACCCACCGCGTTGCTCCGCTGGTGTTCCTCGAGCTCCGCCAGCGTCCACGTCGATATGCCGTCGCGCTCCTCCATGGGCTGGGCCATAGTTCTGAGAAACTTCTTGGCCGCTGCAACCGCCATATCCGTGGACAGGTTGACATCGCTCTCGTGAAGGGCCTGCGCGATCCATTTCGGAAGCTGTGTTCGCTTCCGGCCATAGCGCTTATCCGCGAGCACCATGATTCCGTAGTCATCTTTCCCGCGGAGGACACGGCCAAGGCACTGTGCGGCGTGGCGCATCGCGTCGAACGAGAGGAAATCGCTCTCCCGGATCCGAAAGTTCTCGCGGAGGAATTCGAGGCGCGCTTTGAGGATTCGAGACTCGGTGTACTGGTATGGAACTCCTATGCAGAGCACAGTGCGTCCGTAGTGATGGTCGAAATCGATTCCCTCGCTCACCTTGCCGCGCGCGACGCAGAGCATTACTGCGCCGCGGCCATTGCAGCAGGCGGTGCGGTAGGTTTCCAGAGCCAAACTGGTTTCCTGGCTGTCGGGAGTTTCCACTAGGAGGAGCTTGTATTTCCAAACTTCGTCGAGGATCCCCATGCCTTGCCACATGCTGATTATGCTCTCCATGTAAAGGTAGGAGGGGAAGAAGACGACCATCCCGTCGGGGGTAATCTTGGAGAATTCGACAAGGAGACTGCCGTAGTTCCGTACGACACCGGGATCGTTGCGGATCTCGAATCGGCTGCTGACAGCTACTTGGTCGCTACCGCGGGTTACGATGAGGGGAAGGAAGGAACGTCGCGCTAGAGTCATGGTGTAGGACTCCATGACGACCGTCTCGAATTGCAACATCCGTGGGTACATATCCAGCGGGGAAATTGTCCCCGAGGTTATGACGACCGACGAGAAGCGGTCGAACACAGGCTTAATGGCAATAGAGGCATCCAGACAGGTAAAGTGTAGGACGGGATTAGGCACTTTGGCAGCTTCAGATTCGAATGGTTCCAGTATTAATAGGAACCCCTTCTCATATGTTGCCACTAAGGTTGCAAATGTTGCGACCTGTTGTAATGGTTGGTAGTCCTCTATATTGGCCAGCTCCAGAGTGCGTACGAGAGATGTGAGCCGTTCCGCACAGAACCTACGGACAGCCCGTCAATACTTTCCCACGGTGTAGAAGGAGTGGAAACCAACCTCAGAGGCTTCTTCTCGATGAATGTCAAGTCTTTTAGATGCTTAAGGAATGATGCTGGAGTTTCCGAGATGACGTGCAGGACTTTCATTCGTGTCTGCAGACACTCAGCATGTTTGTATCCAACCGACATCCCAAGCATTTACATACCTTCAAATATTCGACAAACCGTTTCAAGAATGCCACAAAATGCTCAGCTCTCCGGATATTACCAGGCACTGCTTCTTTCAACAGATCATCAGGTAACACTATTACCTCGTCAGCTCATACGCTCCGTATCGTAATACGATAAACCCACCAGGATTGGCCATGAACGAATCTTCAGATTCTCTCCTCTCATCTTCCTGCCGCAGGCCTTCAACAAGCTTCTGATATTCATTCTGTAGCTTCGCCGCATCACTCGTTTTCATCTCCGCGATCTTACGTTCCAGATTGGTTGCTCCCCGAGAGGCTTTCCGTAGTGAGTCATCAGTCAGGTCTATGCTCAGCGACTCAATGCACACGTTGTCGATATTGTGGGCTTCGTCGAATACCACGATACAGTCCTTGGAGAATTCCTTCGATACACGCTCGGCAATCTTAGGATCGAGTAGGTAATGGTACGAGTAGATGATCACATCGCAGAACGGCATCTAGTACATTTCTGATGTGAGCATCGGTCGAACTCTTGTTGGATATTCAACTGGACATACCATTCTCCGTGCACTGAAGTACGGGCATTGTGTGTGCTTCTCGCAGTACTTCAACAGTCCATCGAACGTATATACACCCGGCGGGATGAGGTTACTCGGCTCCAGCAGGTCCAGATTCTGCCCCCACATCAGTCGCCCGTTCACCGTTATTACTGGGAGGCAGCTCACATCATGATAAACGCAAACCTCCACATCCTCGCCCTGCGCCTTCTTCTCCTTTACAAACCCCGCCGTAAGGCTTCTACATCTCGCATCGACCGCCTCGCCCCTCTTCTCCCTCTTCACCCCGGGGTGCAGACACAAATTTTTCCTACTGGTTAAACCCAGCCCACGGAACTCCTCGACATATCCCAGCTCTTTGGCGCGGTACGCCATCAACGCCTTCAACTCTGCCAATGCCTTCTCGATCTCCGACATCGTGCGCGAGCAGTAGATGAGCTTTCGCGGCTCCGCGGACGCTTGCTGGTATGCCACAATCAATGAGAGAAGCGAGACGGTCTTGCCGGTGCCCGAAGGCATCTCGAGGATGCCATGGCCGCCCGCGTCGAGCGTTCCTGGAGCTTGTTAGTTCTTCTATTAAACTAGTCGTCGCGGTCGCTGGGGTGGTACGCTTGAGATCTGTCATGTAGCTTTGTTCCCGCAGGCCCGTTAGCTACCTCTAGCGCCCCGGTCGTCGTGGGTGTAAACATACGCATATTGTTCTATCGATTGAGTCCGGAGTTAGCTATCAAGCTATCAGACACCACTGGGGAGTTCCGGAACATACCTGGATAGATCTTTGGATATGGGAAGAGAACTTCCAGATCACTAGCACCAAGTTAAAAACTGACATCGCGAAGTTTGGAGGGGACATACCCAATCTTGAACCTCATCGTGGCGGTGGATGAAGGAAGTGGCGCGTGGAAAGAGCTGGGAAGACGCGAAGGTTTTCGGATCCATGAAGTTGGTGGCAACGTCAGTGGAACGCTAATGCCTGATCAGCTGATTTGGAACCCTTGGAACTCCACATGGTATCACTCGTTGCCAATGGTATGTACTCACATCTTCTCGTTTGGAGCTGTAAGCAGGAGGGATGAACAGCGGTTTTTAACGGGTGGGATAAATTTCTACTCGTATATGGTGGCTTTCGGGATTCATTCACTCCACACACATCTAAGTTCCTGTTCCTTCCCCACCAGTAGCGGAGGTCAGCCGTTCTCATCTCTATATTCTACTAGAGGGTAAGGTAACAATAGGTTATGCAGTAAATGAAGTCCTGTAATGGGAGGTTTTCATTCTGTATCTTTTGACCTCGAGGGCCTCTGGGTATAGTAAAGGAAGTCCAAAGATCTGGCAGCGGGGAAGCTAAAATGCTAGAGTTTTGAGGGAGCTTGGACGGAATTAGTGTTGGTTAGAACTTTATGCAGTAGGTGGATAACTATCACGGGGTCTTTGAGGCAATGGTTGCGCTTCCGGGTTGATGGTGGACGTTTGTGGAGGTTCGTCTTCACCGCTCTGCTAGACGTCAACTGACGCGAGCGCGACGCGAGTATGTCAGGTTGGAGACGCAGAGCTTCTCCATTCTACTGAATGGCCGAAAGGTTCATCCCAATCCCAGTGCAGCGCAAGCTTATTCATCGTCATTGTGCACGGTTACATTCTTTGTCGGCGCTTGACACATCTCGCGCACAGACATTCCCTCAGAATCCAGATGCCGAGGATCCAAGTTGCCCCCCTTCAACGTCTGCCACATGCTTGGATAGAAATGGTGGGGTAAAGTAAAGATGGGGCACACAGAGCTCAATCGATGCAAACAAGTAATCGTCCCGTGGACCTCCTACGAAAAGCAAAGCAAAGCAAAGCAAAGAACTGCCTCGATACCTATGCAAGGTTGACCTGTTCGTTTCCCTTCCATTCCACGCGTACCGGCCCGGGTGTGCACTTTCCCGTCATACGAGTGCATGTACCTTGCTCCCTCCTTCCCTTGTTTCGTCGGGGATTGGTGGTGTGGCAGTGAATGCACGTGCTGGTGCGCTTGCTTCGAGATCTTGTAGCTCTTCACCGTTGTTCTCGAACTCCACGTCGTCTTCTGCCGACACTGGCTGGTAGAGCTTGGTGAGGCGCTTGCGCTCGAGCATTCGCCGGTGGTACCAGGTGCACAACAGCAACCCCAGTCCGGAGCCGAGGAGATTCGAGACGATGTCTAGAGGATCGAATTCACGGCTCTGTGACGGACGGTGTTGGTAAGGTGAAACATGGAAGAAACATGTGTAGTTGTTTGGGGAAGCATACTGTGGCCACGCTCTGCACGAACTCGCTACCGACTCCGCCGACCAGCGTACAGACTCCCATCGTGAGATTCACTACCCGACGGCGGCTCGCATCGAGAATCCAGTAGAAGCATACCTGCCGAGAGGTTAGACGAGTGCCGGAAGAAGTCGAGGAGAGTAGATGATGTAACTGACCGTCAAGGTCAGGAATGTGACGAAGTGTAGGAACTTGTCGTTGACGGGGAGGTGCAGTGAGGAGAAACCGAGGTAGGCCGCGATCAGGCACAAGGTCAGAAATGCGAGGGCAAAGGGCTTTCGTATTCTAGAGTGGGTGTGGACGAGTTAGCTACATGTTCGGTGAACCAGCCCCACTAACACAACGGTTCTCCGCGGTGATGGTGCAGAATCTCACCTCATGGCAGCGTCGTTTCGTATGCTATGATTGCATCAGTTTGCCGGCGTGGTTATGGTTGGGATTCGTCTGTCCGTTGGACCCGAGGATCGACTGGTCCGTGGTTTGCCTTTCCGTGTGCTTGTTGAAGTTCGGCCGAGTTGAAGTTTATGGATGGTGGTGGTGGTAGTGATAGCTATATCGATGGTGGAGACGATGATGGCGGGGATGATGCTTATGTGGTCGTATGAGATTAAGATGCAGTGGTGCCGTTGTGTCTGGATATACTAGTAAACCCTCTATTCTCCCTCTTCCATTGCCCTCTGACACTTCTCTCCTGCCTCCCATTTTGTTTCGACTCTGCTCTCTTCACTCTCCTGCCCCACTTCCGATGACATCTTCATGGTCTTAGCACGTTCACCTCCGCCAACCACCGCTGCTCGTCAGCCACATTCACCAGCCGCCCTGCCGCACCGCGTAGGGTTACACGAACCCATACCCATAACTAGAGCCACCTCCAGCTCGGCCAATCCCAAACCCACCATCCACCTGACTGATCTGATGGGACTTGCCTGACTAAGGCGGCTCTTCAACAACAACTTCCAACCCTCCCCTTCTCCGCGAGGGAACGATACTTCTTCCACAACCAAGCAAAAATATCAAATCCCGCTTTTCATCCCATTCTCCAGTCCCCACTTTTCGCGGGTCGCCTGTCGCACGCGAGGGCTATGACCCGTGCTACTTGAATACGCTTCTGACGTCTCCCTTCGCGTCAGATATCCCCCAATCTGTGCCCCCCTTGTGTATAAAATCATGTCCTCTCTACCTCCAGCACAACGGCAGCGCTTACAGCCCACCCGCGATGACTCCTTCCCCCGTGCCGATCGCACGCGAACACTCTCAGCCGAGATCGTTGGCGACGTGGCCGACAGAGAGGAACAATCCGATCCTATCATGGCCGCCTTCCACGACCGATATCAACTATTCGAGAGATCCATAAACGCCCTGTTTCGCTCCGATCACCCGTGCTGCGCCGCGTCCGAGCTCGATATTGCATCGCTGGAATTCGCCGAACATGATATGACCGACGATGCGCCCGCCGCCGCCGCAGAACCCCCTAAGCCGGCCGCCCCCGTGCGCGTGGAGGATGACGACTATGACTTCGACGAGGACGAGGATGAGGCCCCCGCGAAAAAGCCAGCCACACCGCCGCCGCTGCCGAAGCGGTTGTCTTCCTCGCAGGTGACGTCGACCGGATCCCCGACGAGACCAGGCATCGATGCCAAGGATATCGTCGCGACCCGGGAGAAATTGGAGGCCGACCGCAAGGCCGCCGAGGAGGCGGCGAAGCGCGCGTTCCATACTACTTTCTTTACGTTGGAAACCGACCGCGATGCGATGCTGGAACAGCAGAAGTTGGACGAATCGGATCGTCAGGTCAATGCTGAGGCCAATGCGGCTCAAGATACGCAGCCGGGGAAGCTCTCGAGCGCTAATTTGGGCGCATCAAGCTTGACCTTGAAGCATCTCATTGCTCGTATCGATGCGACCCGAGAGCGGGTTAAGATCTCGGACATGGAGCTGCGCAACCTTATGTCGGAGGTGCGCAAGAACCGGTCTAAATGGGCGAGCGAGGAGAAGGTTGGCCAGGAGGAACTCTATGAAGCTGCGGAAAAGGTTGTTCTGGAATTGCGTGCAATGACAGAGCATTCCACGGCATTCCTGAACAGAGTAAACAAGAGAGAAGCTCCGGATTACTACACGAGTGAGATATCCACAGGGCATACCATGGCCGTAAGCATTGACTAACAGTCGTTTGCAGTCATTAAACAGCCTATGGACCTTGGCACAGTTATGAAGAAGCTGAAGCAACACCAATACAAAAGCAAGAAGGAGTTCGTCGAAGATATTAATCTCATCTGGGCGAATTGCCTCAAGTACAATGCCGACCCGAACCATTTCCTCCGCAAACACGCGAAAGCCATGCAGAAGATCACAGCTACCCTAGAACCACTAATCCCCGACATCGTTATCCGGGATCGAGCGGAGGTAGAGGCGGAAGAAGCGGGTGCTGCTGAGGTTGATGCCGAGGGAGAAAGTGACGATGGTAGTTCACCAGTGACGTTATTACTGGAGTGGCTTTGTTGACACCTTATCTAGAACCCATAATGTCCAGCCGCGGACGGAAAGGACCAGGCACAAAGAAGTCGAGAAAAGGTGCATCGCTACCGCGGGAAGGCACTCCCGACATCAAACCCCCAATAGTCAATCTCATCCGCGCCGATTCAAATCCCCCGCCAAACGACACCCATATGAGTCAAAACGGATTCCTTACACCAACCGGTGGAACACCGATGCCGAACGGGATCTCGGGAATCTCTCAGCTGGATTTGGACCATGACAAGCTGGCGGATGACAGCAAGGACCCCGAGTATCAAGCGTGGAAGAAGATTACCAAGAAGGGGAGGGCAAAGATTGCGGTAAGGACGATTGATTGTCTGGCTAGCCGGATATTGGGCTGATGTTTTGTCTAGAGCGAGCGCCATAAACTAGTTCGCGGTAACAAAATCAACCCCGAAGAGCCCGCTTTGATACGTTCGAGAATCGGTATGGCAAGACATATCAAGAACGCGGAAAGTCATCTAAAGGACATTGAGGAGGATGACCTGGTGGGGACTCTCTTTGGGGATGCGGAAGAAGAGGATGGGATACTTTTGCCAGACTATTACTACCCACAGGCTTGCGTGCCTGAAATTCCATGGAGAACAGTTTGGGCGAACGATGGGGACGAGGAAGAGGTCGAAATGCCCGACGAGCGAGTGAGGATTGCACCTAGGGGGATGTTTGTCCCGTCGAAATCGATACTCGCCAGCAAAATTGATGGAAACATCAAACAGATCCAAGAGACAAGGAAACTATGTGCAAAGATTGGCGTTGTCAAGCAGATGCAGGTTCAGACTCAGGTACGAACACACAGTCCGTCCTGGAGCCACAGTAACTGACTATAGCCCGCTTAAAGATGTACGCCAACCAATTCACGAAATACAATCCCAAAGAGTTTGTGGAGAAGGATGTGGATGATTTTGTCATATCTGATGACGGGCCGGTGATGTGTGCGAATGTCGCGCGGGCTGCGCTACAGCGTTCGATCGGGAAAGTCTTTTACCATGCCGGCTTCGAGGAATTCCAGCCCACAGCTATAGATGCCATAACCGACATTGCAGTGGATTACTTCCAGAAACTCGGCAAGACCCTAATGGTTTATCAAGAGGCGCCCCAGCACGAGCGCAGATTTGACACCGAGGTAGGTGGTCGTAACATCCTTGGTTCCTGCGTCACATCAAATTAACGGCTGGTTGCAGGAAACCATACTACATACCCTCTGCCATAACGGCGCGGATGTCGAGTGCTTAGACAACTACATCCGAGACGACGTTGATCGGCTCGGTACGAAGCTGAATAGCATCCATGAGCGTATGAAGTGCCACCTTGCAGATCTTCTGGTGGGTCTACCGCGCATCTATTGGGTATTTCTAGTGCTAACCGTTTCCAGCGTCCTGCACTTGCCGACTCGACCGGCGATGATGCGAACTTTGTTGACGGCAGTGAGCAATTCATCGGCGGCGACTTTGCATCGGACATTGGCGATGATTTCTTTGGATTTAAAGAACTTGGTCTTGATAAGGAGTTTTCCTTATCAACCTTGTCCGTACCCTTGCACCTGCTCCAAGGCAGAATGAACAAAGCATATCAGCCCATCCAGATGTATGTCCCCCATTCTCATCCCACATGTTCCGCTTGCTTACATTTGAACCCATAGCCCTGGCGCTACTGCCGACGAAGGCCACAAACCTCCGCCTTCATTCGAACCAGTCACTCACGAGCTCCTCAAGCCTCAAATCGACCTGGTGCGAAACTTCTTCCTGGCCAAGCTCCACGCCAACAATGAGCAACCCCTTATCGAAGACGAGGACCTTCCGCTCAAGCAGCGGCCGCCTAAGCCGCGTCTCCCACCGACAGGAAAGATTTCCATGCCCCGGAAGCGACCCCTCAACGGCCAGGGCGGTGGCAGCAAAAAGAAAAAGAAGCCAAATGCCGCGCCGCCACCAGTCAAAAAGGAGTTTATGGAACGCAGCGCCAGCAAGATCTCCGAGGCAGACGACGGAAACGGTGGTATGATGAGTCCCGAGAGCTTAGTGGCTGCTGGGTGAGCGGGCGAGCGTGTACATGGTAGAGGAGGTTTTTATTTACTTTCTACTTTTTTCTTTCCGGGCTAGGTTTTACTGTGTTTCTTTTCGGGGAGAGGTTTACCGCCGTTTATTTCCTCGCTGGCTGATGATGATATCTCGGGCCCTTTCCGTCGTCCTCGCAATATCCCCCTTTTTTCCTTTACATTACTATGTATATGTATGTATCCCGCCGTCCCTACATACTCATCCTTCCAGGTTTGCTTTTGCTTTTTTGCTTTTTGCTTTTTGCTTTTTGTTACTTTGGGCGTTCAGGTTGAAATGTTTGTGGTCCTTTTTTTGGTTTCTGTGATGCGATGTGCTGCGATGTGATGTGCTGCTGTTCGGTTGACTACCTTACTTACTTACTTATACCATGAGAATGTATGATCGTGTGTGGTGTGTGTGCCCGTAGTGGTTTTTTTTGGCATCTGCAGTTTGTGAAGGGTGGTGGTGGGTGTTTTGCATTTTTGTCGAATGTGTTTTGGAGGGAGGGGGAGGAATGGAGATGGGAGGTGGGTGGATGAGTTGATGTGTGGATGGGATACTATGGGTGGGCGGAAGGGAAGGTATGGTGACGATACTTAGAAATTGAGCTCGTTCAATTGGTATGGAGTATCATACGGCCATTGTAACAGGGCAGAATGCATTGTATGGTAGCCGACGGGACCGAATGATGAATCTTTTGCAAAGAGGAACCACCACCCAACACGATCGTGATCCGGCAACGACAAGCCCAGCCCACCACTAGCACTGTCCCCATGGAACATGGGACATACCAGCAGGCTCTCCAGAGTCCATTCACAGTGGTATGATCGAACGATACCGGTACATACAACTTCGTCTCTTTAGTATATGTATCGTATCCTAAACAACAATTACATCCCTCCCTCTCCCGCTTTCCTTCCTTCCCTCCTTCCTCCCTGCGTCACAGACCCACACTGAGATCTCAGCTCTTCCTATCATACCAGTATAACACACACACACACAAAAAAAAAGGGTATCAAGACCTAATGAAATCCCCCCCTCCATCCCCCTCCATCTCTCCATCCCTCTCCCTCTCCCTCTCCCTCTCCCTTCCTATTAAGTAAAGTAACCCAACTTCTTCCCTGAACGAAAATGAAAGTAGAAATTAAAAAGTAGAAATCACAACGCCCAACCGGATAACACGCAAAAGTAAAAGCAAAGGCAAAAGTAAAGCAAAAGTAAAGCAAAAGTAAAGCGCAGCAAAGCAAAGCAACCCTCCGTTTTTATGGGCTGAGGAGAGGGAACGGAACTACAAAGGTGGGTAAAGAATCGAAAAGCTTGGTGATAGAAGAAAGAAGCAAAAAGAGAGTGCAAAGAAAGAAAAGAAAGAAAGAAAAGGAATATGCAGCGCTGATAGACAGATAGACAGGATGGATGGTAGAAACATCAAAGGCCATTAAATTCATGTGTGGGTGGGTGGGTGTGGGGAGGTCGTGGACTATTCAAAAGACGTCGAAAAGCCGGTCAAATCCAGTTCTATCGGCGTAGGCTCTGGGGTGGTGGCGAAGCCGCGTTCGATGACGAATACGCCGTCTCGTTCGACGGCGGCATCCTTCTTTGCGGCTACCCACGAGAGCCGGTCTTGGCTGACTTTTTCGCGACGCTCAATCGCTGATTGGAGGGTTTCGATGTAGGTTGTGAATTTGATGATTTCGCGGAAGAGGTACGAGCTCTTCTTCTCCCAATTGGCCATGGTCCTGGCGCTGTTGGGATGGCGTGGGGAGAACTATCAACTGGTCAGTATGGGAATTCGTGAAAGGGTGAGTGGATGGTGGGACTTACAGCTAGCTTCATGGCATGCTGGAGTTCGTTGTGTTTAGCTAATTCAGCCTCAATGTTCTCCACATAGTGCTTGAGCGCCTTAAGCTGGTCCCTTTCGGCGAGACTGGACGCCAGCATACTTTGAGTCGGGGGCGACCAGTCCTTGATGTTGATCTTGTCTCCGGGGAGTCTCGGACGCACTGCACCATGGTCCATACTGGAACGAATGCTCATCTGAAGACTTGCACGTCCATGAGCCCCACTTTCCTGATTATTCGAGGATGGCGGCGATGAACTAATCGTTTCGATACCAGCCAGGCACTCGCCCCAGCCGTACTCGACATTACTGACACCACCTGTCAGGGGTTCCTTCGACAGACGGGCAGACCAGTAATTGGCAGTTGTGACAAACTCGGTGACAATCTCGGCCGTCCCAACTTCGAAGAAATGGACTGCACCGGATGGCAGCGAAAGCGCCCACACATTCGGCCTATCCTTCGAGTATCCCGGCGGCGGAAGAGCAGAAGCAAGAGTCTGGCGCAGAAGGAATGATCCAATCGGCTCTGCATTCTCCGTCCAATTACCACCACCGACGACACCACCAGAGGCATGCGAGCCCTTCCCGCTCTTGCTAGGGAACTGGAAGAGGCGCATGTAGCCGCGTTGAATAACGGCAAAGCAGTCGGTCCATCCACGGTTCTTGGCCCGCTTATCAACCGACTCAAGGTGATGCTTATGCTTGAGCAATCCCTCCTTGGCCCATGGTGCTCCTTCCAACTCAAGTGCGTCATCCCCGTCGAGTATATCCACATCGTCATCCTCCCCGGCAGAAGTCATTGAAGCCCCTTCCTCCCTGATGATAGCGTTGTTGAGCGCACCGGCGAATCCTATTGATTGTTGATAGTCTCCAGAGTGCGCAAACGAGGATCCAAGGGAATCCACAGACATGGAAGTCTGGGTTTTGTCAAGCGTGTACTTACTCCAAGTGCTAGATGCCGAAGGGCTCCACATCGATCGGTCCTCGAGACTAGTCCTGCTCGATCCTGCGTGCGATGCATTGTACACTCTCTGGCGGGACCGGTTCTTTGACGACCACTTGGCGCCCAATTTGCTGCTGTCTCCACCTCTTTTCGATTGTTCGGACGGCGCTTTGCTGATAGTACTCGGTGATCGACGAAGCATGCCATTGTTCCCACCGAACACAGCCAATCCACCCGACTGAGACGACTCCATCCTCTCCTGCGCTCCATGTAGAGGCAAAGCGTTATTCTTGACGGAATGGTAAAAGTCCTTCAAGACGATCTCCAGCTGGGTTTCCCACAGCCGGAGTCCACCGCCTATCGGAGCATTGACCAACGCAACAGCGCCGTCCAGGTCGAAGTCTGATTTTTCCGCATGGTCCTCCGGCAAGATCCTAGGGCTGAGGTTTCCGATGTTTCCAATCCGGCTCAAGCGCGAGCCCTTCGACTCCCGCCCGAAATCCAACGACCCTTTTGCCTTGTGTCCCCGGAGTTCTGGCGCAGCTAGGGGGAATGTGGCCGATGCGGATGCAAACAGCTGAGAGTCCCCATCGGTACCTCTCTGGAAAGATGTCTGGGAACGTGCTACCGAAGCACTTTGCGACTGTCTAAACTCCTCTTCGACGCTGGCTGTAGCCGCAGCTTCTTGGATACCACGTCGAATCGTAGCCATGGTATTCTTGATGAACTGACCGCGCGTCATCCTCTGCGAATTAGTCAACTCGGCGAGATGAAGGTCAGTGTTCAACAATAGCAACGAGTAAAGAATCGTGTGCACAATGTCTGTAACTCATGTGTTAGATCAAGATATTTCAGATGCATTCCCAAGGGCTGTCTTACCTTCGCTCTTGAACCCATGGTTTGGGTTGCAAACACACCATCGATGCGCGAACGCCACGATGATTCTGTCGACCTGCTGGGTTTCTCCCTTGAGAATGAGTCTTCCACACAGTATCCTCATGGCGTGCAAAATGTTCACTCCCGACCAATCGAAGAGTCGCATATACGCTTTCAATATAATCGCCTTGCCCGCCTCACTGTTGAACCCGGTTAGTGATTTGATCCGACAACGTCGACTCTGCCGAGAGTCACTCACTTGTCGCCCAACCAAGCTGCCGCCCGTTCCTTTGCAATGAAATCCTCGTCACCACCAAAAATCTTTTTCGCCATTTCGTTGTCCTCAGCCGACGGCTCGGGCAAGCCATCATCCAGTGCACTGTCCGTTTCTTCCTCGTGGCGCAGTGGTTCCGCCTCTTCACCGGGACCGTCTTTCTGTAGAGTCACGGTGGGCGTGCTGGGGCTTGGTCCTGATATCCAAGATCCTTCCTTCGGTCTCGGTGGCTCCAGGTTGATGGTATCCAATTCCAACTGATCGCCGCCCCTGCTGGTACGCGACGACGAATGCTTCTTCTTGGCATCCTCCTCGTTGTACAGTCTTTCGAGCTCTTTCATGTCGACGATCGCGTTTTCCCTGGAGGCGGCTGATGTCTTCCGTGTCTGGCTCAGTGAAGCTGTTGAGGACTTCCGTACGGCGCTGAGGGATGTAACAGAAGACTCTCGCGCGCGTCCGAGAGAACTGTCCGAATCCTGTCGCTCTTTCCCTGATCCCAGGAACCCGGTAGTGCTGGACCTGGCATTGGTCAATATGCCGCGGCTCGGGGGCGTCGGTGGCCAGTTCATGTCCTTGTCATCCTCGTCCTTGTCCAAGAAAAAGGTGCGGCTGTTGAATGGGGTGTTTGGGGATGTTTGTGGTCGCTCTATGCCGCCTGTGGGCGATCTCGACGGCGCGCGGTGATCGGTGGTCACCGACATATCCTTTCCGCCACCCCACATCTCCTTGTGGTACCTCTTCCCGCTGCTGTCTACGCTCAGGTGTGGTGCAATATCCCGATCCCTAGAGCTCTCACTAAAGAATGATGGGCGCCGAGGTGAAACAGGATCGGAGGAAGCAACCGTGCGGATCGTCGCATTACGTGCAAGGTAGGCTGTCTCGCGGTCTTCCATTGTGGATTCCAGTGTTCCAGGCCGGGGAGGCGCTCGGATATAGGGGTTCATGGCGGTGCGCAAAGACATGCCGGATGGGCTGGGCACGATTGCGTCGTCTTTTATGGCTGCGGGCGGAACATGGATGGGCGCGGGGACAGCTTGAGGGAGAGCTGGAACCGGCGGGGGTGCAGTGATGTCGGACAGCGACTTTTTCCGCCTCCTAAAGAAGGAAGCTTTCTTATGAAGCACTGGCTGTGATTGTTCGGGTGGGGGAGCTATCGGAGGATTCGGTGGCGGTGGATTCGGCGCACTGGGAGGGTAGGGGGGATTTGACACTATGCTGGTCTTGGAGCTGCTGTTACTTGTGCTCTGTGTGTGTGTTGAGTTAGAGCTTCCGCCGCCACCAAACACACGTCTGAAGAATCCGGGCCGCCCGCCCGACTTGGTAGAAGAACCCATTGCCGCTGCTGCTGCTACTGCTGTCGCTTGAGATGGGGGGTTGGCAAAGGCTGGGAGCGGCGGGAGTGTCGCGGGTTCAGGGGGCGTGTTGAATGGTTGATCTCTGCTTCTGCTCCTGTAGCTTTTGATGCTCTTGTTGGACGGTCGTCGCACAAGTCTCGGCGATCTCGGAGGAGAAGGTGTGCGGTTCCTAGTTCTTATGCTGGGCGCAGGTGCAGATTCAAAAGTTTCGTAACCGTTCGCATACCCATGTGATGAGCTTAGCCCTCCGCGTCCCCGCGAGCGCGTGTCTCTCTCGTAAGTAACTCCGAAACTGCCCTCGCCGTAGTCGTGTGCAGATTCCAACTGCCTAGGGGCAGAAGACGAAAACTGCGAGTCGTAGCCGGCACTATTGGAACGTCCGCGCCGCGAATATACAGATTCGTCGTCGTCGACCTCGTCGATGTTGGAGAAGAAGGGTGAGGCGTCGAAGTTTCCAAAAGTGCCGTCGCCAATCTTGTCGAAGGAGAGAAGGAGGTTGTCTAGGAGTGAGTCTCGTACTCGGCCGCCGTTGCTCAATGAGAGATCGTGGGAATCACGTCTGCTGCTGTCGTGATTGTGGTGGTGATTGTGGTGGCTGTGGTGGTCGCTGTCCGGAACTTCCCCTGACTTTGGTAGATGGGACCTGTTGGAATTCGTGCTTCCGTAGCCCGACATCGATGATGTTAGATCCGTGACAGAAGAAGCTGTCGAAAGCGGCGACGGACCAGAAATTGACCTCTGGATAGGCCTGCGCCTCGTTTTGTCGGCGGTGTGGAATCGAGATGTCGAGGAGTCCGGCTCTAGAGGGGCCACCATGGTCGAGGGGAGCCAACTTCTAATAAACACACTACCGGTGCTTAGTTCAACGCTCGCGGACCCCAACTGGACTGGGAGTGTGTGTGGGTAGTGGATATGCGCCTCTCTTTCGAGGATGCCTTTCTAGCGTCTAGCGGGGAAGTTGCTGCAAATCGTAATTCGACAGGACAGGGAGAGGCGGTGGTTACCGATTGGCTGGAGAACTGGGTGGAGGGGGCACGGCAGGCGAGTTGTCTGCAGGTACATGTACCTACGGGCTGGGCTGAGCTGAGTCTGTCCGCCCGAGCAAAAGATCCCCACGTTTTTTTCTTTCTTTCTTTTCCGCCTGGAGATGCAGGCAGCAGGCAGCAGCAGGCAGGTCAGGTCGGGTCGGATGAGTGTGGAATCTTTTCGTCTAATGTGCACGCAGGGCTGCTGAGACGAAGCTGAGCCGATGAAGCTAGACGTGCGGCATCAGTGTAGTCTCCGGTCCGGCACGGTTGGATGCCTGCGTACTGAAGTCAGTCCCTATGTACCGTAGGTACCGTGTGTAGGTATTCGAGGTCTCCAATATACGCACACGCAGGTTGTCGGTGGAGAAGAATCTCCGGGGATCCGGAGCCAGAGCTTTGGTATGATGTGAGCAGTACCGTCTATACAGCTGCGATAGGTACCCAGGTCCAACAAACGAACGAGTGCGTGGGAAAAACAAAAGAATGTATGCGGAGAGAGCGAGGGGGTGGTGGGAATGGATGAATGATAGGCAGGCGTAGGTAGTGTGAGGTTACCCAGCCGGAGGAGACCACATGTATGCGAAGAGTTGGACAGAACAATCTGCACGTGTGTGAAACTTGGAGTAGCTTGACCAGAGAAGGTGCGTGCGATGCGGGTTTACATAAGTCCGTAGATGGCTATTGGGGAACGTGGGTGTGGATTAGTTGATCCCGAGGCATGCGTAGAAGGAAGGCACGAAGGTGAAGCGAGTAAGATATCATGCCTATATTGAGGGGCTGCGACGATTCAAAAACAATGGCGGCCATGCAGAAAAATTGCCTCGAGATGCGGTAAGTGAGAAGTACTCACGTATTCACTTCCACCTGTGTAGGTACATGTACTTGTGTATCTATGCATCGTGATCAATTTACGGGAAAACAGGCAGAATGTCTACCGCCTAATTGCGAGATCCGGAGGAACCATGATCAGCCTCAGGCCAGCCTTGGGCCTGAAGTCTTGACCGGGCGGGCTGCCCAACGCGCCGAGGAACTAAGCGGCCAACTGCGGTCTGGCCGAACGAACAATCCTCACTTTACTCGAGACGGAAACTTCAAGATTCACCATTGTTTCGGCCTTTCGTCCTTACTTCCCAACTCGTCTGTAGTCCATAATATCCCAATCACAGAGAAGATCTGCTCCTGAGGAATCTTAAATAAATACCTACTGGAAGCATCCATCCCTTCTCCCCTTAACTCACCACCATCATCATCATCCCGATCCTCTGATTGAAGCAGATACGGAAGACTTTGCGGTTGAGTAGATACACACATGGCAAAACGTTAGATACTCCCCATCACCAACCTTCCCAGAGACACGGTAACTTTTGCCACGCCACGCCGGTACCGAGATCATATGTATGTGCCGCATGTACGTACGGGAACCGGACGAACATCGACATCTGTCAACATTTTCCCGTTAATTGGATGTCTGTGTGAAACCGAGCTGGAAGGACTTGCACCATGGGCAACTATGGCTCCATGTAGATAGCATCATAACGTCGGTAGGTAGGTCTCCCCCTGGAAATGCGGGGGTGAACCATGTCGTCAAAGGTTCTCCGGTGCCACGTCCGCTGGCTGCTGCTGCTGCTGCTACTGCCGGTGGCGGGACTGCTACAGTACCGAGAGTGCATTCTTTTGACTGCGAGACTTGAGGGCTGTCACTGGATTCTTGTGAAGATATTGGGCTTTCCGTCTGTGGATACATAGAAAAAGAAGAGGAAAAGGTACATAGCGTACCTACAGTACAATATAATTCCCAGGAGAGTGAACCAGGGCGCTGGTTCCGAGCACAATGGGATGGATGTTCACTACCGTATCATACGCGCGCACCCAACATACTTGGGTATCATCAGGTGTCCACTCATGAATCGTCATCTCCGACTCGGCGTTTGACGCTGATGCCTAAGTATAGGTACTTTCGTGCGGTATCTTTCTCACGAGTGCGGCTTTTGTTTGTCTGTTCTAGCTCTCGATGCTTTTTAATCGCGCTTTCAACTGTAGGTAGCTGTGCATGATCGCATTGTGCAGCTGAGCCTGCGGTTGGAGAGATCTATGTTGGCCTTCTGGTCATGCTCATTGGCTGGAGATATGTACATAACTGCACCCCCCGGGGAACGGAGGTGAATTTATGGTATCGCGGAAGTCGGGGCTGATCTGCAGGGGCGCTCGCGGAGGTCAAAGGGCTCCCGTTTCCAGCATGAGGTCCGTCTTAGCCAGGCACGCGGAGCGGGAGCGGCGGCGGCACTTTAGTGGCCGTACCCAGGGACGATCCTACATACAACAGAAGACATCGTGGCCGACGCGTGGGAGATGCAGTTCTCGTTCGCATCACCTATTGCATAACACAGCAACTCATTCGCATCACTACATAGAAGTAAGTCGCATAACACATCTAACATCAGCCTGCCGTTCAATTCTCGGAAATTGTACTCACCTGCCGGTGAAAGGCCGTAACCATGGCACTTACTCAAGTCTTACATACTATTAGGCGAGTGCAACCTGGCCTCATCGAGTGACATTCCATGTCCCACGTGACCACTCGTCGGAGGCTTGTATTGCCGTCGAAGGCCGTCAACCTTGAACGTCATTGAGAGCCACCCCCACGAACGAATCGCAACGTGCCCAAGTAACAAGCGCATCGAACCCTCGAGATACCATTCAAAGACTACCGCTTGCTGCCTAGATTCGTACCCGCGTCGACACTTCGAAATGGCGTCGCGTTACTCACCACCGCCCAACCGCTCCACGTTTTCTCCGCATAGTACCGCGCCCCGATACACAACGGCTGGTGCTAGAGAGCGCTCCGCGATGCGGTTACCGGTGTTCTTTCGAAGGATCTTCAAGTACCCACAGATGGATTTCGAGGTTCGTTTAGTTGGGAGGGGGGACCCGGAGGGGTCCTGTCGGCAGCGGAAAGGCGGCCCTTGAGATTGACGTGGTGAACAGGTTGCCATATGGGAGATGACCTCTCTGATCATCGCGCCCAAGAAGGTGTTCAAAGCGATATATTATCACGTGAGTAAGTCTAGCAGCTGTATGAATACTGCTTGCTGACTTTGGCTGGACAACGGCAGAAACGTAGGTTGTGTTCGAGCGCATGCTGTCACGGACTTGGTTGATCTGACCCCGCGGGCTCTAGAAACCAAAAACTCGTGGTCGCGCGATGACCCATCCTTCATCGTTCTCCTCACGTTTTTCCTCACGGTTACGGCCGTAGCCTGGGGCCTCGCCTACACGCCCACGTTCAGCTCGATCGTACGATTGGTCTTCTCGCTCGTGTTCCTCCATTTCCTACTCACGTCGCTCGTTTTCGCGACGGCCGGATACTATCTGTGTGGCAAGTTCTTGAAGGTTCCGCCTTCCGGAAGGCTACCGAGGGCCGGAATTGTTACCGGCGATGGCGACCTTGAGTTTATGTACTGCTTCGAGATCAGTGTTAGGGCGTTCTTCCCGGTGTGGGTGTTTCTGTGAGTTTCCCGCATTGAAGGAGTGGAGACGGAGAGTGCAAGGCTGATACTGCCGGCGGGCGGTGTAAACCAGCTATGTCGTTCAGTTCCTGATGATGCCGCTCCTGAAGAACGATTATTGGTATGTATGGGTTGTTGACGCACTATTTCGGTACGAATCGGCTGATATTAGCTTGACGCAGGATATCGATCTTTCTCGGCAATTCGCTTTACTTGATCGCATTCTCGTTCTACAGCGTAATCACCTTTCTCGGGTACAATGGTACGGGAACCCCGCTCCCTCCGTTTCACCGGACGGATTGACGCGATGGACGTACGATTGCTGACTGGCCGATGTTCTCGCGCTTCAGCTCTTCCTTTCCTCCACCATACCGAGGTCCTCCTTTTCCCTGTTGTTGTACTCGTCATCCTATGGGCGACCAGCTTGCTTGGGTTCAATGTTGCGAAGCATGTAATCGGGATGTGGTTGTTCTAGGGGGTTGAATATGTTGTTTTTGCTGGTGATTGTTGTTGGTTGTTGGAATGTCTTTGCCCTTCACGGCTGTGCCTTCTCCTTGCCCCCTTTAAATGCATATCTCCCCCACGTGTAGGATAGGTGGCGTATTAGAAGCATCGTTACTGGGCGTTTTATGGGACGTGTTTTCTCCAGCTTCGTACATATTATTCTCAGCTGTTACTCCTGTTTGTGGTCACGGGCTATTCCGGGTGCGTGACATGCCAAGGGTCTGTTGCTGTTTCGTTTCGTGGGCCCATCTATGTAGAGGGTGTTGTTGCCGAACGCTCATCCCTTCCGAACCATCGCCCACTACTACTACAACAAGCCCCCCACCACCACCACCACCACCACCACCACCACCACCACCACACACCTCCACCTCCACACCCTCCCTAGTTGTGGCATCCAAACGCCGTCTCGTCAACATCACCTTTCCCAAAACCTCTGAACGCGGGCCGAAAGCAAGATGTCTCATGTAGGATCTTTCAGAGGTACTCCCAGCAGAGCTGGTACCAATAGTGGTCGAAGCACCACTCCTGCTCCGTCGGGAATCCCTGTTCCTAACAGTCATACTCCGCCGGCTTCAGACTCCCAGCCCAGCGTCAGCGATAGCCGGAAGAGACAGTCAAAGAGAGATGAGGTGTGTATAAGTCCCTCGATCTCTACGAAACGGGGGGTACGGCAGGGTCCGCTCATAGGCCATCTGCATACCGGCCCCCGTCTGGCTGTGGGGTTGTGGCTGCTTGGCCGGCCCGCTTTAGGGAGGAGAAAGGATATCGGAGGCTGACACCCGTTCTCTCTCTCGTACAGGCTATCCGTCGCAAAATCGAATCAGATCTCAGCAAGAAGAAGAGCACGACTTCTCGTGCTAGACAGACGCGCAAAATAGCCCCCGGATCGGTCATGGCCCTGCGTCCATCCCAGGCACTCCAGATCAAGCCTCTCACGACGGTAGCGGAGGCTGCCCAGCTCATGGCGGCGAAGCGTGAGGATTGTGTGCTCGTTACCGATGACGATGACCGCATCTCTGGAATCTTCACCGCCAAAGATCTGGCGTTTCGTGTTGTAGGCGCCGGCATCGATGCTAGAGATATCACGATTGCTCAGATCATGACCAAAAACCCGCTCTGCGCCCGGACCGATACCTCCGCTACCGACGCTCTGGATTTGATGGTTCGCAAGGGTTTCCGTCATCTGCCGGTGATGGACGAGAACCAAGACATCTCCGGTATTCTGGATATCACCAAGTGCTTCTACGAGGCGATGGAGAAGCTGGAGCGTGCATATGCGTCTTCCAGGAAGCTCTATGATGCGCTGGAAGGTGTCCAGTCGGAGCTCGGGTCCTCGCAGCCCCAGCAAATCATCTCCTATGTCGAGGCTCTGCGGCAAAAGATGTCCGGCCCGAACCTGGAATCGGTCCTGGACGGCAATCCTCCTACAGTTGTTTCCGTCCGGACTACCGTCAAGGATGCGGCGGCCATGATGAAGGAGAACCGCACGACTGCGGTGTTGGTCCAGGATGCCGGGAATATTACTGGTATCTTCACGAGTAAGGATGTAGTCCTGCGTGTCATAGCGCCGGGATTGGACCCTGCCAACTGCAGCGTCGTGCGTGTCATGACACCTCATCCGGATTTCGCACCAATGGAGATGTCCATTCAGGCTGCCCTGCGAAAGATGCATGGTTCGCGACTCTCCTTACTTTTTTTGCCAATAAAAATATAACTGCTGACATGGTTATTGTCGCTAGATGGACACTATCTTAACCTTCCGGTTATGAATAATGAAGGGGAGATTGTTGGAATGGTGGACGTCTTAAAATTGACCTATGCCACTCTCGAACAGGTAAAATCCACGGGAGTAGGTGGATCAATGAATTCGGTGAGCTGACTTTGCATCATAGATCAACTCGATGCAAACTGCTGACAGCGAGGGACCCGCTTGGAATAAGTTCTGGCTTTCGCTTGACAATGATACAGAATCCCAGATTTCCGATCACACCAGTGCGCGGGGTCCCACACCTTCGGTCCGAGGGCAAGGAACAGAATCGCCAATTGCTGCTATGCGACACACATCCGGCCTGAGCCACCTAGAACGTCACGATGCTGCCATCCAGCCTGGCGATTCAGCTTCGCACATCGGAGACCATTCCGAAGGTTCCATGATCCATGATCCAGTTGCCGACCCGATGGATCAGCCGTATGCGTTCAAGTTCAAGGCTCCCAGTGGTCGTATCCATCGTGTGCAGGCGGCCCCAAACGGAGGATTGATGGAACTCCTCGGTGCTGTTAGCGAGAAGCTTGGAGTCGAGGTTGCTGAGGTTGGCGGAGAGCCTGAGTTCGGAGCGGACGGCAGTTTGATCAGCCAAGGCTTTGCGTTGAGCTATGTCGACGACGAAGGAGATATCATTTCCATCACTTCGGACCCTGACCTGCTTGATGCCGTCAACCTTGCCAGGCGTACCGGGAGGGACAAGGTTGACCTGTACGTTCACGACCCTTCGAAACCGGCTGTGGTCGCCACCGTAGACCCACAGCCCCCAATTGTGACGAGGAGGAAGCCAAGAATCGAGATCGAGGATCACGACGAGGACTCGGACGATTCCGAAGGACAAGTGCGTAGGCCGAAGAAGAGGTACACGGCGCCGCCTGAACCCATCTCACCGGCTCAGCCCGAGTTGATTCCGGGAGTGCCCAACGAGCTGATCTTGCCGGGGGCCATCGTCACGCTCGCTGTGGCTATTGTTGCCGTCTTTGCTCTGTCCAGAAGATAGAGACATAAACTTCAAGTACAAAGGGGAAGAGGAGTTGGTGAAGGAGAGATGGGACCAGCAAGCCTGAGAATTTGTTCTTTGGACCGCAATACCCATTTTTTATGTGCTTTAGAGGTAGACGGAAGCTTTTTTTCGGTTGTATTGATCTTGTTATTTGTCGTTGGAGCTCAGCGGCATAGCTTAACTGTATCTCTCTCTCTCTTGCCCATTCAATTACCCTACACAGACCGAGGGCTACTTTCTTGAATTCGATTCCAACCTTTTCATGTCTCATTTTTGTAATTTGGTCCGATTGTCCCGTTGCTTGACTTTTTTTTCTTCATTTGCACTGTGCTCACTAACTATCGCCTTTAGCCCTTCATTTCCGTCTGTTCGTCCTCTGTTTCGTTTCCATGCTATCATCCTCTATTCCCTTTATTTATTTCCTCTCGTAGGGTTCTTCTTTCTCTGTTCCTTGTAAAAAGAAACCTATCGAAGTTACGAAGTCTTTTACTATGAAGGTTTGGGTGTCCAAATTGTGGATGAGGGATTCTGAGCGGCTGAGAGAGCTGCGTATTGACTAGCAATCGTCGAGCGAGATATCATGAACGGATGTCGCTGCCACTTCTCATTCAGCCTGCCCACTTGCCAAGCCCGTAAACAAACGAAAATTGTTTGGGATTCAAGAGGCCTCCTCTCAAGTTGGGTCTGTAGACCTCAGATTTCCAACCCACTAGCACACCTTCCTTTCCTTCCTCCTTCTCTTCTCCCCTCTTCTTCTCCACTCACTGCTCTGATCGACAACATCCTCCGGAAAAAGAAATCTCTCGACTCGCGAGCGTACGCAACTTGCTATCTTGCTGTTTGGTATGTACTCTACTGCCGTTGCAGGGTTCTGCCCTTCGGGCTACTAGTAACTGTAAGTAATCCTCTCGTACTGACTTCTACCTCAAAATTTAGGGCCATCCAACCAACCCCACCATCCGTTATCCCCCACCCACCCTACCCACCCCGAAAAAAGAATTCAACACGTCGCCCTCGAGCCCTGTGAACAGTGATCGCCGCCCTCACACCCGCCGGTTCGCTTGGCCTCTCATTTCATCGCCCGTATCACTTCTTTGCGACTGCAGCACATAACCAGCAGCACAACGACCCACCACACCAAACCGAATTCCACAACAATCACGACCCATTACCACCACCCGCGTTAATTCTTCTGACGACCTACATACCCACGCCCAACTAACGACTACACCCCGCAGTTAGTTCGTCGCCTCTTGTCGACGGCTAAGAGCACTTCCTCAAACGAAAAGGAAAAACAGTTCGACAAAAAGAAAAGCAAAATCATGGCATCGCAGCTCCCTCCAGATATCGTCGAGAGCCTGCAGCAGTTGCTACAGGGCCTCAGCTCGGCCGACAATGCCATTCGTCACCGCGCGGAGGAGTCTCTGACTAACGACTGGGTCGCTACAAAACCGGAAATGCTGCTTTCGGGCCTGGCGGAACAGGTCCTGGGGGGTGGTGACGCGAATGTGAGTTTGAAATGATCGACCCCGGGGATGTGTTTTGCTACTAGCCGCGAATCTTGCTCCGCCGAAACAAAAGGCCCGATATAGGCGGGTGTCTTGTTACGCGAGTGTGTTAAGATTTTTTGCGGCTTGGGCGGCGGAATCGTGGAAGATGACATTTTCTGACATGCGACGTTCATACGCAGGCTCGCTCGTTTTCGGCCGTTCTTTTCCGACGATTGGCGCTCAAGACTCAGACTAAGAAGGATGAGCCGCAGGAACTCTACATTGGTTGCTTGCCCGCAGTAAGGACCTACATTCGCGATATCCTCCTGCGCGGCTTCGCCTCAGAAACCGACGACCATGTACGGAAGAAGATTGGTGATTCTATTGCGGAAGTTGCCAGGCAACTTTCGGATGCTGGTCAGTTCCAACCCCCACCAACAACTTCCGACGTGTTGCTTTGCGTTGGAAAGTGGTTGGGTTCTCTCGTATGAAATGAGCGAGCTGATGGATTTTGTTCCTGTGTTTAGAAGAGCCATGGCCCGAATTGTTGCAAGCACTGTTTTCGGCAAGCAAGTCGCCACACGCGAGCTTCCGAGAGGGCGCTTTCAGGATATTTACCACCACGCCGGGTATCATCGAGAAGCAGCATGGCGATACCGTCAAAGGTGTCTTCAATGACGGCTTCGCGGATCCCGAGCAGAAGGTCCGCATTGCAGCAATGGAGGCTTTCTCGGCATTCTTCCGATCGATTAAGAAGCCTGCGCAGAAGGCATACCACGGATTGTTGCAGAATATCCTGGTGATACTGGTTCCTCTGAAGGAGCAACAAGACTCGGACTGCCTCGCCCAGGCCTTGGTAGCTTTGATGGAACTTGCAGAGGTTGCGCCTGTCATGTTCAAATCAGTCTTCAGCGAGGTCGTCAAGTTCGGCATTGCTGTCGTCCAAGACAAGGATCTCACCGACATGACGAGGCAGAACGCATTGGAGTTCCTTGCGACCTTTGCCGATACCGCACCGAATATGTGCAGGAAGGATCCTAACTATACCTCGGAAATGGTTACTCAATGTCTTAGCTTGATGACCGACATTGGAGCCGACGACGATGATGCGTCTGAATGGAATGAAACAGACGATGTGAGTCTTTCCTTCGGCTTGTCCTGCTTTCGGAGGGAAAGAATTCTGGCTAATGTATGCAATTCAGCTTGACGTTGACGAGAGCGACCTCAATCATGTTGCTGGAGAACAATGTATGGACCGTCTGGCCAATAGACTTGGTGGTTCCGCTGTTCTTGCACCGACATTCCAGTGGCTTCCTCGGATGATGACTTCCTCGGCATGGCGTGATCGACATGCGGCTTTGATGGCCATTTCTGCTATTTCAGAGGGCTGCCGTGAGATGATGGAGGGCGAGCTTGACAAAATCTTGGATCTGGTCGTTCCGGCATTGAGAGACCCTCATCCCCGAGTTCGATGGGCAGGATGCAATGCGTTGGGCCAAATGAGTACGGATTTTGCTGGAATTATGCAGGAGAAGTACCACCAGGTTGTTATGTCGAGTATTATTCCGGTGCTGGAATCCCCAGAGCCAAGGTATGTTATTCCTGATACGTTTGTGGTAAATTGCCGCAGCGGGTGTTGACAATTTCTCAGGGTACAATCGCATGCCGCCGCGGCACTGGTCAACTTTTGCGAGGAAGCCGAGAAGGAGGTTCTGGAGCCCTACTTAGACGAGCTGCTTAAGAGGCTGCTGGCTCTGTTGACGAATGATACCAAGCGATATGTCCAGGAACAAGCCTTGTCGACTATTGCTACCATTGCGGACTCGGCGGAACAGGCGTTCGGCCGCTATTATGATCATCTCATGCCACTGTTGTTTGGCGTTCTGAACCAGCCGCAGAATGCCCAAGTGAAGGAGAACCGATTGCTGTGTGCTAAGGCTATGGAGTGTGCCACTTTGATTGCTTTAGCCGTCGGCCGGGAGAGGTTAGGAGCGGATGCGGTTCAGTTGGTGCAAGTGCTCGGACGAATTCAGCAATCGGTGTCGGACCCGGATGACCCTCAAGGATCCTACCTGCTTCACTGCTGGGGTAGAATGTGCCGAGTCATGGGCAACGACTTCTTGCCATATCTGCCTGCTGTTATGCCCCCACTGCTCGAGCTCGCTAGTGCGAAGGCTGATGTGCAACTTCTTGATGGTAACTTGGACACGTTCTCCAAACATTTTAGTTTGATGCTAATTGGTAATTGCAGACGAAGAGCAACTGGCTACTATAGAACAAGAAGAAGGTTGGGAGTTGCTTCCCGTTCGAGGAAAGTACATTGGCATCAAGACTTCTGCTTTGGACGACAAGTATATGGCGATCGAGCTTCTCGTCATCTATGCCCAACAACTGGAAGCCGCCTTCGAACCTTATGTTCACACCGTTCTTAAGGAGATCGCTATTCCAGGCCTTCGCTTCTTCTTTAATGATGCAGTACGCGTTGCCTCGGCGAAGCTGGTTCCTCAACTTTTGAACAGCATGAAGAAAGCACATGGACCTCAGTCTCCACAGCTGGCCGAGATTTGGCAGCCAACAGTCGGAAAGATCCTGGAAGACCTCGCCCAAGAACCGGCAGTTGATACCCTTGCGGAGATGTACCAATGTTTCTACGAGTCCGTTGAAGTCGTTGGTCAGAACTGCTTGTCTCAGGAGACGATGGCTGCGTTCATTTCTGTGGTCGAGAGCTCGCTTCAGGAATACCAGCAGCGTCACGAGCAGCGAGTAGTGGAGCTCTTGAAGCCAGAGGAGGAGCGTGAGGACACCGACGAGATGCTTTATGCCATCGAGGATGACCAGACCCTTTTGGCGGATATGAACAAAGCCTTCCACACAATCTTCAAGAACCAGGGAACATCTTTCCTCCCTCAATGGGAGCGCTTAATTCCGTTCTACGATCGGTTTATCAACAGCTCGGATGCCACACAGCGTCAATGGGCACTCTGCATCATTGACGATGTGCTGGAGTTCTGCGGGCCGGAGGCGTGGAAATACCAGGCTCACTTTACGGGACCTCTCGTGCAAGGCCTGTCCGACAAGATTCCGGCGAACCGACAAGCGGCCGCGTATGGTGTGGGTGTTGCTGCTAAGAACGGTGGCCCCGCTTTCTCGGAGTTTGTCGCGCACACCATCCGGCAATTGTTCGAAGCCACCCAGGGGCCCAAGGCACGCCGGGATGACCACGTTTTCGCCACCGAGAACGCCTGTGCTTCGATCGCAAAGATCCTGCACTACAACAGCAGCAAGGTGCAGGACGTCCAGGCGGTTGTCAACCACTGGATCGGGACGCTGCCCGTCGTCAATGACGACGAGGCAGCCCCGTTCGCCTACGCATTCTTGGCCGAGCTCATTGAGCAGTATGTTCACATCCCATCGAGTTAACGTGCGAGACAGTAATGCTGAAAGTAATGCAGGAAAAACCCTGCTGTCCTGAACGCCGCCCCCCAGGTCTTCGACTACGTTGTGCAGGCGGTGGATGCGGAGACCATCCAGGGCAACGTTGCCGAGAGAGTGATCAACGCGACCAAAGCGTTGATCGCGATGACCGGAGCAGACGTCCGCGAGCTAGCAGCTCGCCTGCCCGCCGAGATGGTCCCCACCGTGCAGCGTCACTTCGTGTAGGTCTGGCGGCTTGTAGGGGATGGTGTTCTTTTGTTGCTTTAGGGGAGGGTGGGGGGGGGGGGGGTATTTACGAGGGAATGAAATATGTTTTATGACCATGACTTCGGGGGGGTGAGAGAGATGTGGGTGTTTGTAGCTGTAGGGCGGGGGAGAACGAGGGGGTAGAACGGTGTCTTTGTCGATTTTGTTTTGCTTCTAATTCGTATTTTTTTCTTTCTGTATTCTCCTTCCTTTTGTTATTCCCACCCAGCTTGGAGATGATGCCTCAGTCACTACTCTGAGGCAGGGCATGCGAGGGCGTATAAATGATACACTTACAGTGCTTGTAGGGGAGAATGTGAAGATGAGTGAAGAGTCATATAGAGTATAGCCGCGCGGGTGCCCCACGAAATGCGCCTGCACGTGATTAGGGTAACGATCAACTTGGCAATGACGAAGCGAGTCCAACCGGCAGACTGGGGGACTGAAGCCTGAAGCTATCAACCCACCACTTCACCTCAACTCACCCTCCTAGGAACCTCCACCTCACACGCCCGCCCATTCACCAGCATGAGCGGAATAATAGAATGGGCCTTTGGCCGCCGGCAAACTCCCGCCGAGCGTCTGCGCAAAGTATGCCCTCCCCCCCGTCAAATCCCTCTTCCCCCGGGGTCCTACTACTACAGCTAACAGCCAGCCATAGCACCAACGGTCCCTTGAGAAAGCCCAGCGCGAGCTCGACCGCGAACGCATCAAACTCGAGCAGCAGGAGAAGAAGCTCATCGCCGACATCAAGAAGTCCGCCAAGAACGGGCAGATGGGGGCGTGCAAGATCCAGGCGAAGGATCTAGTGCGGACGCGACGGTGAGTTGTCCCCTCCCCCGAGGACATGTCTTCGGCGGTGACGGGAGGGAGGGAGGGAGGGCTAACGTGGGGCGGCAAAAATAGGTACATACAGAAATTCGCGAGCATGAAGACGCAGCTGCAAGCGATCAGCCTTCGGATCCAGACGGTGCGGAGCAACGAGCAGATGATGCAGTCGATGAAGGGGGCGACGGGGCTTTTGAGCTCGATGAACCGCAGCATGAACCTGCCTGCGCTGCAGCGGATCGCGATGGAGTTCGAGCGCGAGAACGACATCATGGACCAGCGCCAGGAGATGATGGATGACGCCATCGACGATATCACCGGCCTCGACGAGGAGGAGGAGACAGACGAGATCGTCAACCAGGTGCTAGACGAGATCGGCGTCGACCTCAATATGCAGCTGGGCGAGACGCCGAATGGAATTCAGTCCGGACGGGTCGCGGAGGGGAAGGTGCCGCAGGCTGTGGGCGTGCCTGGAGGTGGCGCCGAGGATGATGATTTGCAGGCGAGGTTGGATAGTCTCAGGCGTTGAATGAAGGTTACGTACATGCATGGTGTTCTTTTGTTGGGCGTTCTTTTGCTTTGCTTTGTTTTGTTTCGTCACGCTGGCTGTTGCGCTCTTTGATGAATTCTACTGTCTGTATGTCACGTTTCTTACCATATCAATCCACCAGACCACAAAATCAACCTCGCTGTATAAAGCACGCATGAAAACACAAGTATCCAACGAGCAGTTCGCTAAATAGAGAAATTAACAGTAAGACACCCAAAAAAACACCCATGGATGCCTGAGAATCGACGAAATCACAACGCAAAACCACCAAAACGCATAGAGACATTGTCACTACCAACACAGACACTGCATACACTATCTGAAACCATCTAGACCTCATCGTCGACATAGTTTCCCCCTTCCCTTTTCAACTCCGCCGTCAAAGTCTCGAGTAAATGCCGATCCTTACTCATCCGATCCTCATCTGTGAGCACCTCTCCACCCGCACTCAACGCCGCCCGTGCAGCCTCAACGGCATGTTGCTGCTGCTGCAATCGGCTGGCATGATCTGCTGCCGCCGCCGCCGCGACGGCCATGTGGTGGGCGGCGGGATGCATGGAGGCCACCGGCGCGGTATAAACTTGCATGTGTTGAACGAACTGTGCATGTGCGGCAGCGTGCTCAACGCCTTCCATCATCTGAGGATCCACAGGAATATCCATCCCTACTAGTGCGCCGGCGCGGGTGACGTCAAGTGGCATCAGGGGCGTGGATTGTGGGACCATAGATACCGAGACGGATGTGGGTACTTGGAGCGCCATTTGTTGCGCTTGTTGTTGTTGCATTTGCAGCGCCTGTCGCTCGAGCAGGAGTTGTTGCACTTGCTGTTGTACTTGGGCTTGGACTTGTTGGTGTTGGTGTTGATGCTGATGTTGTTGATGCTGTTGCTGTTGCTGGTGATGTTGCTGTTGCTGGTGGTGCTGTTGCTGCTGCTGATGATGTTGGTGCTGTTGATGCTGCTGTTGATGCTGCTGTTGATGCTGCTGCTGCTGCTGTTGATGCTGCTGTTGATGCTGCTGTTGATGCGGTTGTTGATGTTGCTGTTGCTGCTGTTGCTGTTGCTGTTGCTGCTGCTGATGCTGCAGCTGCGGTGGCTGTTGCTGTTGCTGGACCGGAACCGGGACCTGTTTCGACGGCGAAGCACGCTTCGGCGGCGTCCGGTTCTCTGTTCTGACAACTGGTGGCTTAGGGTGCTCCTTGCATTCTGGGCAATTGCGGATGACCTGAGAAACGGTCTCCTTAATGCGGACCCAGTGATATTTCTCGGCGATATTTGCAGTAGTCTTATTGATCCCTCCGTGAGACTGTGCATGCACGTTCCTGGCAATCTCGTACTGCAGTTGACTATCCGACACGACTTCTTTATCCTTCAGCATGAGCTTTCCATCCGTGATGCGGTAATGCGTAGCAGCTGATCGGAGGCGAGATTTCTCGGATCGGTCGGCGGAAGGTGGGTATTTTCCCTTCTCAAGGTAGAAGCGGATCTTGTCGAAACGCTCCTCCGACACATAGTCGTCGTCGTCTTTCAAGTCTCGACCGTAGATGATGGCGTCAACGAGGATGAGCGGGCACGACTGGAGACGGCCAGCGCCCCGGACGACTCCAATTCTTTTGAAGCCTAGGGAGTCCCATATCTTACACGATATGGCGTTGCTTTCGTAGACGAGGTTGAAGACAGAGTATGTAAACCCCTTTTTATTGAAAAGAGAAGTCAGCACCACCGAGTTATGGACCTTGTCCTGGGGGCACAGACAAGTTTTGGAGCATACTCCAAATATGATTCTCCCAACAGCCTGCCGCATCCTTTGCCTCGGGAGGCAGCAGATGTCAGGAATCCTCCATTACAGATGTGCGAACTCCGACCTACAATCCACAGCGTTCAATTAACCTCACTTCACTACGTCAATGCCTCCCTAGCACGCGGCTGTCCGCCGTCAGTTCAATATACCGTGAACGTACCAGGGTAATTTGGTTTTATATAGAACGTTCCCAAGACGAACTGCGACCAATCCCTCTCGTCGGTCAGGTCTCCATGCTCCTCCGGTTTGCCCTGAAGCATCACCGCAGCAAACGTGCCGAACCAATAGCTTACGAACTTATCAAAGCCCATCTCCTCTTCCATGGGGTAGGTATCACCCTTTCGGATCTCGCTATTGAACTCATCCTGTAGCACTTGGAGAATTCCGGTGGCCAGCTGCGCCGCCGACGCGACGGGGTATATTGTCGCCTGCGTCACATGGTCTTTGAGGTATACGCAGCGGGGCTGCAGCGAGTGTGCGGCCGACGGGTTGGGGGCGGGAATGGGCGCCGCGTGGACGTTCTCCAGTATCGAATGTGAAGATGAAGGTGGGAACAGAACGGGTGCGGCCACGGGAGTGATCGGCGTGCTGTTGTTCTGCTGATCGTCCTTCAAGTTGTCCCCGTTTTGAGGGTGAGAGGCCATATCCCTTTTCTCTTCTCTTCCTTTCTCTCTTCTCTTTCTTCTTTAATTGATTTTTGCCGGGGAGGACAGGCGCGGGGGGGCGGGATGTAACTTTTTTTTTTGGTGGTGGTGGGCGGTGGGTTTCTCGATGATGCGCGGTGTGGGCGTAGATGAAGGAACGGAGAGGGTTGATTTGGGGGTTTGGTTTTGGGGGGGATGGGATCGGAGCTGTCGGAGGCTCGGGAGTAGGGGCAATTTTTAGAAGCGGCGATCTGTTGCAAAAGCTTAGCGGACAAAGTCTGAAGGTGCGGCTGAAAAGTGTTTTTGTTAGACAGGAAACAGGAGACAAGAGACAGGAGACAGGAGACATGAGACAGGAGACGCTCGACTACAGAGAAGTTCGAACGCCGGAGAAGAATATTTCTGGCCCCAGACATCGACAACCATCGGCGTAAGCTGTGCCAATCCGCCATGGGCTCGGACTCTCAGCTCTAGAGCACTCGTGTCGGCGACTGCGATGCCACAGTGACTAATCTGCCGGGCATGAGTTCTGTATCTTAGGCAGACTGCATTATCAGCAGCAGTCATGGTGGCACGATTCTGGTTATCCACCTTCAAACCCCGTTTTGACTCCGGTCTCGAGTATGGAGCCAATCGCGTTCGAAACTTAGCTTTCGGCGACGTAATCAGAGCACATATCTACTTCAAGGTGTCCGCGATGGTGGCCATTGTTGCACCTCAAATCACTCGTTACTTGCCGTATCGAGCAGCGAGCTTGGGGCCAACTACTCTACGGCCGACCTGTCCCAGCAAAAGACCCCTACATATGGAAAATGAGAAGCTGCTGCAAGAGCCGCACTTTAACGGTATGTACGCACGTCAATTGCACGCGTCGATAACCGGCCCGTCCGTGCTGGCGCCCTAGATAGTTGTACTCCGAGACATCAATCGCGTGTCCGGAGAATTGCTCTGGTGACAGCCGAGCTCAAGCTCGCGGAAGTCCATACACTACGGTACTTATGTAACTACCCTAAAGGTCTGAAATGGCACCCAACAGCAGAGCAGTTCCCAAACGCTGCAGTCTGCAGTCTGCAGATAGCGGGGTAAGTCCACCTGGCGAATAGGCAGACTGGGCCGAGACACGTAACCCACCCAATTGATCCCTCCGGCGACCAATCACACGTCTCCAGCCAAAGAAAGACGTCCATGAACGCGTGCAATATCGTTATCTGTAAGAGTTGTCACTCGGGGCAAATGCGGTTGCACCCGACTGGGTTAGAGGCTCACTATTCCATTTGAAGCTTAGTGCTCCCTTATTATCAAACTAAGACCCTAAAAATTTGGAGGGGCGTCGGGACGATCTGAATCTCTGGAGATTGACTTAAAGCTCTGTTTGCCGGACACCAGACACCAAACAACGGACAGTCGACCTCATCAATTCGTCTACCATGTTACGATCTTCGAAGAACATCACGGTGTGCCAATCACTCAAGAGCTTCCGAGGAGTTGCTAATAGTCGCAGAACCGGCCCTTCACCTGTGCGTTCTGCGCTATCCGTCCGTGCCCCTCCACGCTCGCTCTCTCTCAACCACAACGACACCTACACAGCTCCAACAAAGCGAACGAATACGAAGTACCGCCAGCAACGCGCAGCTCGGAACCCTCCTATAGTCCCGCAGGTTTCGACTCCGTCCGCCACAAGAAGACTGCCGAGAGCGCGGCGGCAAAGTGGGGCATTCCCGAGCCGCGCAGTAACCCCAGCAGTAACCCCAGTGCTTGGAGGCCACGGAATGGAGGCGCTACACAGAACAATGCATCGCCGGGATCGAGACTGAATATCTCTCGCGTGGGAACGCACGGGAATGGTGGTGGTGGCGGGAGCAATTGGAAGGCGCAGCCAGCATCTGCCTCGGCGGTGACGGGACCACCCGGTAGAGACCCTGTATCATTCTTGTTGAAGAATAGCAACATCAATAGGGCGGGATCGCTGCCAGGGCTGGGTAATGATTCTCAGCGATCGTCTGGCGGGATTATGTCACGGATCACTGGGGATACCGAGGGGTTTGCACCGCGGTACGCGGGGAGAAATGACCAGATGCCACGGCCACAAAGGGACAGCCGGTACGGTGGCGAGCGGACAGGCGGTGGTAACGTCACACGAAATGCCGGTGGCGACACATACGGGCAGCGATTCACGAGGGGAGACCAAACCCAGCAGTCTCCGCGTGGGAACTGGCAACAGAGAGGAGACCGTTTCGGTGGTGAGCAGGCAATCAACCGACATGGCGATGATAGACAAGGCATGGGTGCTCGTCACGGTGGGGAGCGGAACTCTAGGCCTGCATATTCCGAGGATCGCCAGCAGAGGAACGAACGGTTTGGTGGCGAGACCCGCTCTGGAAAATCGGATGGGGGAAATCTCTGGCATGAGCCTGCCGAGGAAGTGGAAGCCCCCACACCGTCACGATACACCACTGGTCAGGCCCGCGAGAAACCCCAGGATGCGTCCTACACCAAGAAGCAAGCTGCCAAGGCGAAAGACCGAGGCCGCAACCGCCGTTTCGATGACACTGAGTCTGCCATCCTCGATGAGGCCGAATTGTCAGGCAAAGAAGCGAAGAAGGCGAAGAAAGCGAAGCGGAAGGAGGCACGGAAGGAGTTAATCCCCATCTTCTTGCCGCAGTTTATTAGCATCGAGACCCTGGCGGCCATGCTCAATATCCGTGTTGAGAGGTTTACGCAGCAGCTGCAGGATATGGGGTTCACTGAGACGAGCTATGGCCACGTTTTGGGTGCCGAAGAAGCTGGATTGATCTGTGGAGAATACGGATACGATCCTGTAATTGACAGAGGCAACGATCTTGACCTCAAGCCTAGGTATGCTCTCACATGTCGGTGCCCTAATACGTACTAATATCCATAGGCCTCCGCCCGAGGACAAAACATCATTGCCTACTCGCCCGCCGGTAGTTACAATCATGGGCCACGTCGACCACGGCAAAACCACTCTCCTCGACTGGCTCCGCAAGTCCGCTATTGTGGACTCGGAGCACGGAGGAATCACGCAACACATCGGAGCCTTCTCCGTCACCATGCCTTCTGGTAAGGTTATTACATTCTTAGACACACCCGGCCACGCTGCATTCCTTTCCATGCGTGAGCGAGGTGCCAACGTCACCGATATCGTCATTCTCGTGGTGGCAGCGGACGACTCGGTAAAGCCGCAAACGATCGAGGCCATCAGACACGCCAAAGCCGCAAACGTACCCATGATCGTCGCCATAAACAAAGTCGACAAGGAAGGTTCGGATGTGGAAAGGGTCAAGCAAGATCTTGCCCGGTACGGTGTTGAGGTTGAGGACTATGGAGGCGACACACAGACCGTCTGCGTATCTGGAAAGACGGGACAGGGAATGGAGGACCTCGAGGAGGCGACTCTGCTGCTTGGTGAAATTCTGGATCACAGAGCAGAGACGGATGGGCAGACTGAGGGCTGGGTACTCGAGGCTACCACAAAGAAGAAGGGGCGTGTAGCCACTGTTCTGATCACAAGGGGATCCTTGAAGCCGGGAGATATTCTGGTGGCTGGAAAGACGTGGACCAAGGTTCGGAGCATGACCAACGAATTCGGCGATGAGGTCCTACTTGCCACGCCTGGTACGCCCGTGGAAATCGATGGTTGGCGAGACCACCCTGAGGCCGGCGAGTTGGCCCTGTCCGCCGAGACTGAGGACCGCGCGAAGCAGGCAGTTGACTACCGCATACAAAAGGCCGACCGAATCAAACAAGCCACGGACATGGAGGCGATCAACGAGTCGCGACGCCTAGCTCGCGAGAAGGAAGAAGCTGAAGAAGAGATCCGGCGAGACGCAATATCTCGGGGAGAAGACCCGGAAAAGGCTATTCTCGAAGCGGCGAAGAAGATCCGTGAAGGAGCAGTGGCGAAGACGCAGGAAATTGGGTTGATCGTCAAGGCTGATGTCGCCGGTTCCGTTGAGGCGGTGGTGGACTCAGTCTCCGCACTCGGCAACAACGAGGTTAAAACGAGAGTGATTCGATCATCATTCGGTGCCGTCAGCGAGTTCGATATCGACCATGCTGCTGCCGCTGGAGGTATACTGAACCGCCCCGCCCTTCCCCTGACACAAATTCAGCTAACATCGCCCAGCCTACGTCCTCGCCTTCAACCTTCCCGCTGACCCGCAGATCACACAATACGCGCGCGCCCGCAAAGTAACAATCATCTCTCACAACGTAATCTATCATCTAGTCGACGAAGTGCGCCACAAGCTCTCGGAGCTCCTCCCACCCAAGATCAGCACCAACGTAACCGGCGAAGCCGAGGTCGCCCAGATCTTCCAAATCAACATCAAAGGTAGTGTCTACAAACCAGTTGCCGGATGCCGAGTCAAGCTTGGAGTCGTAGCGCGAAACTCGAAGGTCCGTGTCATACGCAAGAAGGAGGTGGTGTACGATGGTACCCTCGACAGTCTGAAGAACGTCAAGAAGGATGTGCCCGAGATGCGGAAGGGAAGCGATTGTGGTCTCGGCTTTGAGGGCTGGGGTGAGTTCCAGGAGGGAGATCTGGTTCAGTGCTATGAGGTTATCGAGGAGAAGAGATATTTGTAAAACCTTCTTCTTCTCTCTCCTTGCTCGTTTCTTTTTTTGCTCCTGGTTGGGTATAAAATTACATACTATCGGCGGGGTTTTGTTTGTGTTTTGTATCAGACGGATGGATATGTAGAATTCACCTCACTTCATTCATACAATATCATTCATATATTGGAAGAAGAGATCACATGATATACCGACCGGTCCCCTGGACGAGCGGAACCCATGTTGGTTTTGGAGCGTAGTTACCTTCCGACCGAGGGCCGAGAAATCCAGTCGGCCTGCCAGTGACATGAATAAATTTGAACTTTTCTCCGCTTTGTTTCTTGCCGGCATGTGTTTTCTTTTTTCCTCTTCCACAACAAAAACAACACCTTTCACAACAGAACAGAACAGAACAGGACCGTCCTTCTTCTTCCTCCTCCCGCCTCTATAATTGTGGGTTACTCTACAAAAACACATCCCAGCACAACCGATCGATCGACCGCCAAAAATAAAGACAGAAACCAGGAACGAAAATGAAAATCACCCATGGGAAGCCCAAACAAAACAAACAAAAACACCAGTTACAGCAACAGTAGATATCCTCAACCAGATCAACACCGCACATACCACACCACACCACACCACAACCACATACTACAGGCAGAAAAGAAATCATTCGGAACAGCATAGCACTGAAAAAGACATTACGTTTTCTTTTGTGCGGAAAACCTCCTGTTCGAGAATTACATGATTTCCTTTTTTCCTACCCCACTTACAAACGGAGAAGTTGGACGATCTTCTTCTCGATTACGTGCTCGTCGGGGAATGAAAGGGCCTCAAGACCTGCGGCGTAAGGAGTAGGAACCTCGGCTCCGGTGACACGCTGGGGAATGTTAGTTGACTGAAAGAGAGACAAAGGGGGACTGAGGGTAAGAGTATACCTGAGCGGGGGCATCGAGAGTGTCGAACATGTACTCCATACTCAGAGCGAGGATCTCAGATGCAACACCGAAACTCGGGAATCCGGACTCGACAGCAACCAAGTGGTGGGTCTTCTGGACGGACTGGACGATAGCCTCAACGTCGAGAGGCTTGACGGAGCGCAGGTTGATGACCTCGCACTCGACACCGTACTTCTTCTTGAGGTTCTCGGCGGCGATGAGAGACTGTCCGACGGTGCGGGAGAGCGAGACGATGGTGACGTCCTTTCCGACACGCTCAATCTTAGCCTTTCCGATGGGCAGGACGAAGTCGCTGCTCTGGGCCTCCTCAGACATGGGGAAGACCTGTCCGTATAGCAGCTCGTTCTCGAGGACGACAACAGGGTTGGGATCGCGGATGGCAGCCTTGAGGAGTCCCTTGGCGTCTTCGGCACTCCAGGGAGAGACAACCTTCAGACCGGGAATAGAACCGTACCATGCGGAGTAATCCTGCGAGTGCTGGGCGGCGACACCGGCGGCAAAACCGTTGGGTCCACGGAAGGTGATGTTACAAGGCTGGATGCCGCCAGACATGTAGTGAGTCTTGGCTCCCGAGTTGATGATCTGGTCAATGGCTTGCATCTAATTCGGATAGTTCGATATTAGCGATGATCTCCCGATAACGCGGCTTTGCCATGTATGGAACAAACATACAGCAAAGTTCCAGGTCATGAACTCGCACACAGGATGCAAGCCAGCAAGAGCAGCTCCGACGGCCAAACCGGTGAAACCGTGCTCGGTGATGCTGCACATGCAAAGTCAGGATATGGTTCGGAGAAGCACGGCGGGGAAATATGGATGATATACGGAGTATCAATGACCCTCTTGTCACCAAATCTGTCCAGCAGGCCCTTGGTGACCTTATACGCACCGTTGTACTGAGCAACTTCCTCTCCCAAGATGAAGACCTTAGGATTTCTCTCCAGCTCCTCCGCTATCAATCACCACTACCATCAGCTTCCCCACGCTCACACTCACCATCTAAAATACAAAATCAAAATAGAGACATACCGAGAGCCTCGTTCAGAGCATCTCGCACCGTGTACTCCCTAGTACCAGAGCTAGCGTGGCGAGCCTGCAGCTGTGATGGCAACTTGAACGCTGGAACACGGACGGCGGCGGCAGCAACGGGGGTGGTCCTGATGGTACGGAGCGCGGCCCGAGAAAGAAGGGTCCTCGAGGTGTTGAAGAGCATGGTGATGACGATCTACCGAAGGATGGGTGTGAGTTTGATTGATGGAGGGTGGTCGCGGAGAAGAATGGTAGGATTGAGGGAGATCGGAGGTGAAGGTGGTGGTAGTGGTGGTTGTTGAGGTGGACCGCGAGAAATTGTTGAACGCTAGTGAAAGGCGGATCAAGCCGTTTGATTTTCCAGCTTTGCCTGAAAGCGACGCGCCACATTGATGTGGCGTCTATCATAAAGTCTCATACAGCTGGATGTGCTGATAAGATGGCCACAAGTCACAGCTTGAGGCTGTCTTGGCGGGAACTCTGTAGGGAAGCGTAGATTACCCCGCATGAAAGACCTGAGGAAACTAGGAACTGTATCTTTATTCAATCGTGACGGAAATCTAGCCTTTGTGTTTCAGCTGTTCTTCAGACGATGAATACTGTAGAATACAACGACAGACATTTTACTCTCAAATTCCTTATCCAGTGCAATCACGCGACTAGGAGTCATAGGTTGTGCCTCGTAGCCGCCAAGCAGGCACAGAAACAACACAAACCAGCAAACCCCACTAAACAGCACTGACACCCTAAAAGCCCACCCCTCCTCTTTCCCCCTCCATCTAATAACCCACCGCCAACCACACAACACCCGCCTCCCCAACTACCATCTCCGCCGCCACATAATCAACCTCCACGCGCTCTCACACCTCCCTTCCCCCGTCGAACATCACAACCTCTACTCTAACACTATCAACCATGGCCGACTCCACCGACGTAAAAGACACCCCCGAGCAGACCCAGGAGGAGAAGAAGGAGGAGGCTGGAAAGCTCCCCCAGAACAACATCTTCTCCATGTTCGGAGGAGGCGCTCCCAAGAAGAAGGACACTTCCAGGGACGATGACGAGGAGCAGCCAGAGAAGAAGGAGAAGAAGGAGGGTGAGGTATGTGTTGTCGTCCGGTTCCAATTTGATAGCGTTTGTGTGTGTACCGGATGCTGATGCTATACTAGGAGGATGAGGCGCCCGAATCCCCCGATGTCCACTTCGAGCCCCTGGTTCACCTCGAGAAGGCTGAAGTCAAGACCCACGAGGAGTCTGAGGAACAGACCTTCAAGATGTACGTTCCGTGCCCGTGCCGTGAAGAAAAAGCTGTGGATGCGATACTGACAAAGCTCTGGTCTTTCCCTCAGGCGCGCGAAGCTATTCAAGTTCGATTCCGATTCGAAGGAGTGGAAGGAGCGCGGCACCGGTGACGTCAAGCTGTTGAAGCACAAGGAGAACGGCAAGACCAGGCTGGTCATGAGACGGGACAAGACCCTCAAGGTCTGCGCGAACCACTACGGTAAGGGTTATCCGGATACGCCTACTCCCCGGATGATTGCTAATGCATGACATAGTTGTTCCCAACATGAAGCTCTCTCCCAACGTTGGCAGCGACAGGAGTTGGGTGTGGAACACCTCTGCCGACGTCAGCGAGGGTGCCCCCGAGGCGCAGACGCTAGCCATCCGATTTGCGAACGCCGAGAGTAAGGACCTGATACTTCCCGTCCAGCGGTCCAATGAACTAACAAACTACACCAGATGCCAACCTTTTCAAGGAGGCTTTCATCAAGGCTCAGCAGGAGAACGAGGAGCTCATCCACAAGTCGTAAACGCCTTTTGGTTTGGTTGTTCGGTCTCGCGCCTTCATTTGTCTCTCACAACGTTTACTTCGGTGTTTCCAGTCAAAAATAATCATGATCTGAATGAGAGCTGTATTGGAGGAGGTCCTTCGTCCGTGTTTTCAAAGGAGATTCATCATCCGTGTTGTCCCTGCCCCTTCATATTCCCCTTATCCTCTTACCCTTTCCCCCAACCTCTATCCCCATTGTGTGTTACCTGTGTGAATTGCAGGGCTATTCTTAGCTTGACGTTCTTTCAACGGAACAAGTGTGATTTGATGATGTACGCCACACCGGCTTCGAATTGTATATGTGTTATGCGTAGATAGCAATGGCACACCTGACTCGTGCCTTACGGCTCTCACGTTTTGTAACTGAGTGATAAAATTTATGTTCTGAGGGCCGAAACTAAACAATATATCGTCAAAATGGGCCATGGAATGCTCGTTTCCTCCGGCCCGCGATGTAAAGTCCGATGGCGTTGAACTTACGGAGCATGACATATCTGCCCGGGCGAGCTACAAGGATGACCCACTATCACCACTGCCGACACCGAGGCCTGAGCAACACACCCATCACTGTTGCCATCTGAATTTCACAACACACTCCAACTCAAAATGTTTACCGGAATCGTGGAAACCATCGGGAGTGCGCCTTCAATCCTATCCCCAACATCGCCACCTATTGATCTGTAATAGCTGTCTCGTCCCTCGTCCCGCTCGACGCAACCTCCACCGGCGGCGGCGGCACCTCCCTCACCATCTCCAATGCGGCCTGCATTCTCGACGACGTGCACCTAGGCGACAGCATCTCCATCAACGGCACCTGTCTCACCGTGACCGAGTTCACAGCCGACACGTTCAAGGTCGGCGTGGCGCCCGAGACCCTTCGCCGCACGAACCTGGGCGAGCTCAAGGTCGGCATGGGCGTCAACCTTGAGCGCGCCGTTGCCGGCCATGTTCGCTTCGGTGGACATTTTGTTCAGGTGCGTGGCCGGTTATGTTTTTTTTAGAGGGGGAGGGGGAGGGGGGGGAGATGGGGGCTGATCGATGGGACAACAGGGTCATGTCGACACCACCGCTGCGATCCTCTCCAAGACGCCGGACGGCAATGCGCTCACGATCCGGCTCCACCCCAAGGACCCGGCGGTGCTCACCTACATCGTTGAGAAGGGCTATATCACGCTCGACGGCGCGAGTTTGACTATCGTCGCGGTGAACGATGAGGAGCAGTGGTTTGAGATCATGCTCGTCGCGTACACGCAGGAGAAGATTGTGATTCCCGGTAAAGCGGTGGGCGAGAGTGTCAATGTCGAGGTCGATATGGCTGGGAAGTACATTGAGAAGCAGGTAAAGGCCCATCTGGAGAAGGGCCTCGGTGCGAAGGGGGGAATACTGGAGAAGATGGTACGGGAGGCTGTCGAGAAGGCGTTGGCGAAGAAGTAGGGAATGCGAAGGGATTGGAGGGAATTTTTAGAGCAGGAAGTGAAGTAAAGTAAAATGAACAAAGTGACCTCTTCGGCTCGAACAGCGTCCAGCAGAAGATGTCACGGAAGGAAAAAAAGATGTGTCGCCGGATGTTGCTCTTTGAACTCTGGAATTTGAAGATTCGAAGAGCATGAGGTATCCAACGGCCGCAAGATAGAGTGATTAGGCTCTTCCACGGCCACTTTCTCTCCCCTCCATTTTCCCCTCCGAGATTCCATTGGTCTAGAAAACAGAGTGAATATGAAGGGTTTCAGTTTAAGTTTTATGTGGAGAAAAAAAGAAGAGGAGGAAACTCGGCGAGGAAATCGTAGTTTTGTAGGCCCAGAGGCTTGGCGGACGGCTAAAATTTCACAGATTATCAGTCTAAGATAGGGCTCAACAACCGACCATACCTGGAATTCACTAGTGGAATATGATGTCGACTGGTGCTTCCATGGAGCCTTCGACCCCGCGCTAAACTTAACTGCCTTGTCTCTTTGCCTCCATCCCCTCCCACCGCGACCAAGAGCACTTCCTTAGACACCAGTCTACTCACAACGAACTACGACACTCAAACAAGCAATTACTACTCTTACCAAATCACAAAAATGGCTCCCGGTGCCCCCCGTGCAAAGCGCAAGGTCGCCCGTGGTGGAGGAAAGCACTTTTCGCGTGACCTCCGACCCCTCGATGTATGACGCACCGCACGTTTCCCCAGTCCGCATTCCGCTGACAACCTTAGGAACCCATTGAGAAACCCGAGTCGGAAGAAGAGGAGTCTGAATCGGACGAGGAGGAGTCAGAGGATGAGTCCCGTCCCGCCGCAGGAGGAGGAGGAGAAGCCATGACCCGCGACGAACGTAAAGCCGCTGCAAAGGCTCGCAAGGAAGCTGCCAAGGCGCGTCTCGCTGGCCCCGCCGCTTCCGACGACGATGACGAGGAAGAGGAGGAGGAGGAGCGGAAACCTGCCAAGGCTGCGCCCAAGAAGACCATCGCCGTGTCGAATCCCAATGACCCAGCCAACGCGGCGGCTGGTGGACTGAGCAGGCGTGAGCGTGAGGCGCTGGAGGCGGCTGCTGCCAAGGAGAGGTACTGGAAGCTTCAGGAGGCTGGAAAGACCGATCAGGCGAAGGCGGACATGGCTCGTCTGGCGAAGATCAGGGAGGACAGAGAGGAGAAGGCCAAGCAGAGGAAGGCGGGTATGTTACCATGCTTCCTGTGCGGCGAGGATCACTTGCTGACGGATTCACAGAACAAGAGGAGAAGAAGAAGGAAGCCGAGGCCAAGGCGGACGCCAAGGGCGGCAGGAGAAGATAAAGGCTTTCTTTCTTTCTACAAGATTGCCGAATGTGTACGGCTCAGGTTGTCTATGGGACCATACATGTGTTACGAATTGCGATGTACGAGAACGTTGCTTAACATGGTGATCTTGCTGATGGTCGGAACCTGTCGATGTTTGTAGCACGCCTGCGTGCTCGGTGACATCCTGTGTTGTGCACTTGTTGGCTGGTATAAAGCTTGACTGACGACTTGTCGTCAATCCGTACCCTTACTTTTGGCCGTGGAGAGTGGGGGTATGTATGCTTTACGGTGGTTTCACACCCACCCGGGGAAGTTGATTGAATTTCAACATCTTGATATTGTGGAACATTCATGGTGTGCACTGAAGTAAATCTAGCCGAGTGATAAGTTGTATGGATAAGTATACATCCGTCTTTCGGCTGTAAGCTATATAGATCACATCATGTAACCAGTGATAACATCAAGACTTAGTTACCTAAACCTCCATCGCTTGTTCGCGGTCAAGACCTCTAGACACTACTTGCCATTCAAGAACTCTAGATGTGCGATTATTCTTCCGGCTTCTTGTCCTCAACCTCCTTAGTCTTGGGCTCAACCTCTTCGTTCTTGGGCTCAACCTCCTCAACAGTAGGCACCACCTTCTTACTCTCACCCTCCCTCTTCTCATCCTCACCACCGCCACTACTAGCATCAATTTGTAGCTGCCCAAAGTTGAATCGCTTCAGCTTCTCGAAATCAGTGACAACACTCATTCCGCAAACATTCTTGTAGAGCTCCACGAGGATGAGAAGATCTGGATTTTTGAGGTCGACCGTATGCGATGGTCCTACACACGACGCAATCGTGCGGATTATTTCGTCGCGCTTGAGGATACTGTGGTTTCTGGTTGTTGGACGGATGGCGAACTAATCAAACGTGTCAGCAATTGAACGGGCGAACATGCCAGACAGACCAACTTTAATCCCTTCCTGTCCACTGTGAAAATGCGGCTTCAACACCTCCGCAGCAACCTCCCTCAGCCCCTCGAGCGTAGCCTTCCCCGTCCGCGTTACGGGCGTAAGGCGGTGCACGAACTTGCTGCGAATCGAGCCGCCGACGGGGTTACTCGCAGACTCGCAGAGTGCGCGGACCATGCCGGTCGCCTCAAGTGGGGGTTTCAGGCGAAAGAATGTCACTACACCCGGTCAGTGTTTTGGGGAGGTGGGAAGGCAAGGAGAGGTGCGCACGCACCACACATGGTGTCAATCTTCACAGAGGCAATTGACCGCGTGTCTTTCTTCTTCTTGTCTTTGTTGTCCGCCAATTCCTTCTTGATCGCTGACTCTATGTCTTCCTCCTCATCGTCCGAGTCCGCTGCGCCTTCGCCGTCTTTCTTCATGTCGGGGTAGAGTTTTGAAGCGCACTGCCAAATCAGTCCCAGGTCCACGGCATAGCATAGAGAGAGCATGCGCGTACCTCCTCGAGTATAGAGTACATCTCCGCCACAGCCCTACTCTCTCGTCCTTTATCACACGTCGCAAAGATCCCCTGCCATCCCAGCTCGATTCCCGTCAACGTTTGGAAATTGTTCTTCTTCCACTGGTGATTTGTCTACCGCCAGCCTCAAAGTCAGAGTCGCGCAGAGTGTCTTTTGGAGTGTTGTGCGCGCCTTGTTCTTTTTGCCGGAATTGTCATCGCGCGAGTCGTGCTGACGCTTTTTGCTGCTTGAGTCGGCCATGGCGCGTATGTGGTGGTGGTGGAGGCGGTGGTGGTGGTGGTGGGGTGTTCGTTTCGTTTTGTAGCGCGCTGCAGTTAGTGACGAGGCGAGACACCCGTGGTGGGAAGGGCTGTGGGAAGGGCCGTGTGTAACTTGAACCGCATCTCACCTCCTACGCGGTTGTCAGCTCCGCAGCACCCTCGAAGCTCTCTTCATACGGCAGACCCGCGACAAAACGAGCCCGTCTACATATACCACTTGCATCGGCGATAGTTGATCTCCAGAGCATCTAATACTCATTACCACACAAGCGGACACCCACGATTGGCTACACGAGCTCGCCTGCACCTCCGAAAGACCTACCATGGACGAGACCGAAGCCATCACCGTGCGGCTATCCGAGCTGTTACGGCACCCGGAGGTATTCGAGTCACTACCTCTCAGCTCGTGCCTCAGCAGCTGACATAACCCCAGGACCTCGACAAGATAGCTGCGCTTCGCTCAGATTTCAGTCGCAAGAAGGCACATGTGGATACGCAGTTAAAGTCGGGATTGAAAAGCCAGCTCGAGGTTACAGAGGTACCTACTGCTAGCTGGAGAGGGAGACGTAAGATGTTTTGTCTGACGAGGGAGAGGTAGGCGGGTATCAATGCCATCAGTAATGGCCAGAAGACGCTTAATGGCATCAAAGAGGAGATGATCCGGGTACTACAAGCTTTCTCAGGATTTCACTGAGGCTGATGCTAATAGAACGTAGATAGACAAGCTCTGTGCGGAGGCAGAGAATATGATCTCGGAGTTCCCCCTGATCAATAAGGTACTAGGGCGAGCATAGTGGTCCGACCTAGGAGGAGTAGGCTGATGGGAGAAGATATCGAAAATCCATCGGAACTTTCTAGCAGTCGAAGATATCAAGTCGAATCTTGCCAGTCTGCACGATCAGCTGAGCAATGTGGATCGTATGCTCGAACAGGACGATGGCGATGGTACCAAATGCTTATTCACCCTTACGTCTTCCTGCTAACTAACCGCGGCTTCCTACAGAGCTGACGAACCCGATGCCGAATCTCCTTCCCATCCACTTCGCATTGACCCAGCTGCAAGATTTTCGGGACGATGTAATGGAACAGAGTGACAAGGTCGGCGACAACGACGTACGGAAAACATTGGAGAGCTACTTCGCGCCGTTGGATAATACCATCGAACTTTTTAACGAACGGATCGGTCTCATCGCGATGAGCATGGTAGACCTGGTCCGGGCCGAAAACCAGGGCTTGGTAGTGCGCCTGGCGAAGATCATAGAGGCGGAGGAGCGAGCAGACGAGAAAGTGCTGGCGCTGAAGGAGGCGCAAGAATCGCACCAGCATCTGACACAGAAGTTCAAGTCGATAGCACGAGTGCCAAAGACTGCGCGAGGATACAAGCAGAAGTTCCTGGACTGCATCAGGGCCTCGGCCGAAGCGAAGTTCGAAAATGCGAGAAACAATTTCGAGGACGATCCAGATATGCTCGGGCAGTGGATGGAGTGGTACTTTGATGACCTGTCACTGGTCAAGCATGACTTTCCGAAGCTATTCCCGCCGAAATGGAGGATCTTCCACACCATACTGGACACCTACCATAACCTAATGCACGACTTCCTGAAGGATCATATCGACCGGCCCGATCTGGACGGTCAGAGTTTACTCAGCATTATCCTTTGGAACGGCGAGTACTCTCAGGGCATGAAGAAGCTTGGTATCAAGGCGGCGGAAATGGTGCCTCACGTGATAGACAACAAGGAGGCAGATCTGCTCCGGGAGTACTCGCAGCTCATCGCCAGCAAGATGGAGGAATGGATGAACAACATCATGGATGACGACACACGGGAATTCGTGCAGCGGGAGAATCAACCGACCGAACAGGACGGAAAGTGGCACATGCCTAGTGTACCAACCATGTTCACCATGATCAACCAGCAGCTCAACGTAGCTCTCGACAGTAACAAGGGCAACGTCGTGTCGAGCGTCATCGACGAGTGCGTACGGCTCCTCAAGAACCGCCAATCAAAGTGGGAGCAGGTCATCAAGGACGAGATCAGCAAGCACATGCGTGCTGTTACCAAGGAGGAGCTGGAGGACCTCCCAGATGGTATCCTGGAGTACATGATCGCAGTAGCCAACGATCAGCTCCGCTGCGCCGCCTACACGCAAGAAATATCGGACAGCAAAGCGCCCCTCCTCTCCAAGAAATACGAAGACCGCGTGCGCGCCTCCCTCGACGATGCAACCAACGGATTCGTCGACTTAGCCACCTTCTGCATGGGCCAACTAATCGAAATCATCTTCAACGACCTCAAACCAATCCGGAACACTCTCTTCACAGCCTCCTGGTACAGCGGTAACGAAATGGAAACAATGATCACGACCATCCGCAGCTACGTCGCCGACATCGAAGGCGGCTTGGACGAAGATCTCTTTGCCGCGTTCATGCACCAGCTCTCGGAGCAGACCTGTATCACCTACCTCTCCGGCGTGTACAACAAAGGCGCCAAATTCCGGATCGGCGAGGCGGTCTCTCAGATCCGTGCCGACGTGGCGCTAGCCTACCGTTTCTTTACGGAGTTCATCGATTCGGGCGAGGTCCGCAGCGTGTGGACGGTGCTGGAACAGTTCCTGGCAATGATCTCGACGGAAAAGGACGCGCTCCCGGAGCGGTACGAGGACTTTAAGACTGCGTACTGGGACCTCCCGCTGAGCTGGGTCGAGGCGGTCGTCAAGTGCCGCGAGGACAAGACTAGGGACATGCTCGAGGGCGTCAAGTCTAGGAATGTCTACACCCCTAGAGGACAGGAGCCCACTATCATGTCGAGGTATGCTAGGTTGCTCACTGCTTCCTGAGTGGGCTGTGGTCACTGACGAGTTGCGTGTGCGTGTGTGTATGTGTGTGTGTATGTGTGTGCAACACACACTCAATTGATCGTGTGTTCGTGTGTTCGTGTGTTCGTGTGTTCGTGTGTTCGTGTGTTCGTGTGTTCGTGTGTTCGTGTGTTCGTGTGTTCGTGTGTTCGTGTGTTCGTGTGTTCGTGTGTTCGTGTGTTCGTGTGTTCGTGTGTTCGTGTGTTCGTGTGTTCGTGTGTTCGTGTGTTCGTGTGTTCGTGTGTTCGTGTGTTCGTGTGTTCGTGTGTTCGTGTGTTCGTGTGTGGTTGTTTGGCTGGCGATGAATAGTGGTTGTGCGAGATGTAGCGATGTAGCGATGTTATCTATACAGCGATGCTTATCTTTGGTTTTTATTTCTAGCGTTTGCCCGTCCGTCCGTTATAGTCTGGATCTGGAGGGGGAGCAATACCTACCGTACGTACTACAGCGCTGTTTTACGGGTGTGAACAGCCAGACAGGTGGTGAAGAATTACGAGTGGAATTATGCATACTGGTACGGGGAGCACTAGCATAATCACCATCCATCACAGGACGAAACGTAAAGATTTGTCTAGAGAAGTTCCTCCTATCATAAAATATAAAACAAGCAGGTACTCGGTAGAAGAAAAGGTCAAGTCAAGTCACGCAAGCAGAAAGAAAAGAAAAAAAGATGATGTAACTCAGAACACCGACCCATTGACGAAAACGCAAAGCAAATCCAGCAAAAAAAGAAACCCCTCAACCGCGGGAAGAAAGAAAAAAGAAGAAAAAAAGTAAACTCTATATCCTTTAAAAGTTGAATTCGAACCCGCCACCACCACGACCAAAGGGACTTCCGCCACCTCCATGCTGCTGTCTAAACATGAACTGCTGCTGACCGCCGAATCCACCTCCGAACGGGCTGCCACCCTGCGCGAACGGGTTATGTCCCTCCTGGCTATTAGGATCATCGCCATTATCGAAGCGGGCGCGGAGCTCAGGGTTATTGAGGACCTCGTGGGCCTCGTTGATGGCGCTCATCTTCGTCTGGATCTCTTCGGGCGTCATGGTGCCGCGGTACTTGTCCGGGTGGTATTGCTTGGTGAGCTTGCGGTACGCCTTCTTGATCTCGCGCTCGGAGGCGTCGCGTGATACGCCCAGGACTTTGTAGTAGTCCTTGGTCTTGGACCGCCGCAGGAGGGTGTGTGCGTCTTGTAGCTTCTTCTGGATCCGACGGTCGTTGCTAGCTCCCTCTATCTCTTCTTTCGCTTTCTCGAGAAGTCGGATTGCCTCGTCAAACTTGTCTTCCTTTATTAACCGTGTAGCTTTGGACACCGTTGCTACGATGGATTGCGGGTTAATTCGAAGAGTTTCTTCGCAGTATGGCTGCGCCTTTTCGGGTTTACCCATCTACAGTTTGGTCAGTACTAGTAGGCAAAAAAAAACGAAGCCAGCAAGACAACAACATACCTCAGTGAAGTCTTCGCAAACCATCTCCTGGAGATCTCCGAGCAATGTCTGAGGGCATTTTTCGTTGATGATGCCTTCCTTCTTGAGATCTGCAACGTCTTCCTTGATATCGTCTATGACTCCGGTTTCATCGGCCACACCCAGCAAGACCTTGTTGGCAGTATTCCACTGCCGCTTCTCCCGTACGTCCTTTGCCATGTTCACCGCCTTTCCATGGTTCTTTATCCGGCGCAGCAGCTTGCTGCACGGCTTCGAGTCGGGATCGGAGTGTAAACATTTGCGGAGCTGGGCAGTCGACCGGTCAAAGTCGTGCATGGTGAAATACAGCAGGTTTGCGATCTGCAAATGGGGTGAGATATCAGACGGACTGAGCTGCGCGAAGTGTCTACACCACCACCACCGTCAGCACCCGCATCCTACCGGCAACAAGGGTAGAGGTCAACCCACGTTAGATCTCCCACAGCTTCCAACACATCCCCCTTGTGCATCCGACACCTGGCGCGCAAGCTCCTGAGGCCTGGCGTAGCCTGCGCGATCATGATAGCGGTACCGGCCTTCTCCACACAAGTATCCCAGTCCTTCTTCCCCTCCGCTGCGTACGCTTCCGCAGCCGCCGTCTTCGCCTCCTCGATCTCCAGGATCTCAGTAGCATACTTAGCCGTGCCGGCCTTCTGATAATCCTCCGCGGCAGCCGTCCAATCGCCGGCCTTCGACTTCAGCCTCGCGCGCTGGAGGAGCGCGGCCTCAAAGTCCGGCTTGATCTCCAGCACGGCATCGAAGTCTGCGGACGCGGCGGTGGAGCGGCCGAGCGAGAGGTACGTCGCGCCACGCTTGAACAGCGTCAGGTAGTTGGTGGGGTCCTTCTTGATCGCGGCGGCGAAGTGGTCCAGCGCGCTCTGCTTGTCGCCCGATTGCAGCAGTGCGTCCGCGCTGGCGATCAAAGAGCTCACCGGAAGGTCGTAGTCGGGCTCGCCACCCAAGACGGGGGATAGCACGCTGCAGAGAAGACCCGCCGAGAGAACGAACTTCGCGCTGAGGAGGATCATGCTGAAGCGAGTGGTGGTGGGGGAAGGCGTAAGATGGCGGGGTGCGTAGCCTGCGTCAAGCCAATCGTATGAGGTGGCGAGGTATGCGCAGAGTGGATATCTGTCGAGAAGGTTGAATGCTAGAGTAGATAGAGCAGGAAGTTTATTTCCACGCCGTCCGTTTCCTTGTGCGGGGTATATGGAAGGAGAAGTTTGTTTGGAAAAAAGAGTGACTTGTCAGAGTGAAGGGAATGAGAGTGACCGTTCGCGCTGAGCCGACACGGGGGAGTGTAATTGTTTTATGGCTGAGTTCTCGAGATGGACCAGAGTGGCCTTTCCATACAGCTCCAACAGACTATTCCCCTTACGGACGACACCGTCTATCGGGCTGATGTTAGCGTGGCGTGGCACGTTGCAAGGCGCGCCGATACTATTATATGTGGCGCTGTGGCGGGGGCGGTTAGCGGGCCGTACATAGAGTGCACCTTCCACGGCTAAAGCCCGGGACCCGGATAGCTAGACGACAAGGTTCGTTCGTGATCACGTTTCCCCCACACACACACTGAGCTTCATCCGCAACCTTAATCCTCGACGAGCACACCTTCGCACGCACGATGACAGACTTCGACTCGATCTGGTCGCCCGCGAAAGTCTTCTCCCCCACGGTCGCCAAGCAAGCCAGCCTGCTCCTCAAAGACTGGGCGTACGTGGACCAATTCCTGACGACGCGTTTCGCGCCCGCCGCGGTGCCCAAATTCGAGCGCAACCCGGACACGCTGAAAGCTCTGCTCGCGCTCGCCGCGGCCAACGAGTCCGCCGACGAGGAGAAAACCCTCGAGCGCAGGGTGAAGGAGAAGGCGCTCGCCGAGCTGAAGAAGCGCGATGCGGCTGTGGAAGCGGCGGGATTGGGGAAGGGCGAGCACATACTCGTGGGCGTCGAGGAGCACCTCACGCCGGAGGGGCGACGGTGTCTAAACTCCGTAGCGCTGCTGAGCGTTGCGCTCGCGGGCAACAGCACCGACCCGAAGAAGTAGCCTTCCCCCTCCCCCTCCCCCTCCGCCCGAGCTTCAACGCACCCCATGTTTACCGCGCCACTAACCTCCCCCCAGGCTATCCTCCCACCTCCTCACGCTCTCCACGCAGGAATTCTCCGTGACCACGCAAACCGCGCGCATTGACGCACTACACTCGCGACTACAAGCGGACCTGCAGACTCTCCGGGAGACGCTGCGGCACCTCGAGACAGGCGACGAATACAGACTCCCATCGGACCTCAGCACGCGAGTGACGGAGTGGACACGCACTGCACGACACCTGCGGAATAAGACGGAGGACTACAGGATCCGGCTGGAGGAGGAGGCGGCGGAGGCGCCGAGGGAGGAGCTGTTGGTCCCTGTGCTGGTCGAGCAGGAGCAGGAGGTGCTCGCGCTCAAGGAACATGTGCTTAATCTCGAGGCCCAGGCCAAGGGATTCCAGGGATTGCCGCCGGAGAAGGATCTAGCTAGGCTCGAGGTCGAGAGAGTACAGGCTGAGTTGGAGGAGCTGGAGGCGAGGAGGGAGAGGATGTATGATGGTATGATAGGGAGCTCGAGGTAAGGTGGTATACCACGAGTGCGGTTGCTTGTATTTTACACTATACCCGAGTGCGGGATGATGAGGAGCACATTAAGCTCTTCGCACGTTTCATCCCGCTCACTCGTGAAAACAGTCTATGGACAACGGGGTATGAAATTGCTACTAGGTATAGTATATCCAGGTATATGAGCAAGCAAGCAGGCAAAAAATAGAGTAAAGAAAGCACAAAAGGAATCTCAACAAATCAACAATTAACTCCAACCGAAAACCTCTACTAGTATACTCCAGTTTCCTTCTATGCTGTCAGGTAGACCAGTTCTATTTCTGCTTCACCTCGTTTGCACACTTCTCCTCCTGCTCGAGCTCCTGCAAGTTCTTGATGGTAGTCTCGGCGATTCCCTTCAGCGCTTCGTGGGTGAGGAAAGCTTGATGGCCACTTTGGGGATGTCAGAATACGGGTGAAAGAGCGAGTGAGAGGAGAGGGTAAGGTAACATGCCTGACGAAAACATTGTAGAAGGACAGTAGCCGGGCAAAGTTATCGTCGTGGATAATCTTTGAGCTCGAGTCCGCAAAGAAGTAGGATGCCTCCTTCTCGTACACATCCAGGCCAACAGCACCGAGGTGACCAGTCTTCAACGCGCTATATTCCGCGTTAGTACGGTTAAAAGATACGGAGGAAGAGGAGACTTACCGAATGAGCGCATGTGTATCGATCAGCGCACCCCTCGAAGTATTGATCAAGATAGCGCCCTTCTTCGTCTTCGACAGCGTCTTATCGTTGAGCATATACCTCGTCCCCTCCGTGAGCGGACAATGCAGACTGATGATATCCGCGCGTACCAGGAGATCCTCCAGGGTGTCGACATACGAGATGCCGTAGTCCCCCGCCTCAGGATTCGGGTAAGTATCGTAAGCGATAACGTTGCAGCCAAAGCCCTTCGCGAGGATGCGACCGGTGAGCAGCCCAATCCTGCCCGTGCCAACGATGCCGACAGTCTTGTCTTTGAGATTGAACCCCAGCAGCCCGTCGAGTAGGAAGTTCCCCTCGCGCACCCGCAGGTACGCCTTGTGGTACTTGCGCACAACCGTCATGATCATTCCGACGGCGAATTCGGCGACGGATTCGGGAGAATACGCGGGGACGTGCACCACTTTTAGGCCTAGCTCCTGCGCGGCAGAAAGGTCAACGTTGTTGTAGCCTGCGCAACGCAGCGCGATGAATTTCTACATAGGTAGGCCAGTCAGCCCGATTCCCTCCCCCAAAAGACAGCGCGAGGCAGGGAAACGTACGACTCCGTGCTCTTTCAGCTGCGACAGAACCTCCTTGTCGCACACATCGTTGACGAAGATGCACACGGCATCGTAGCCGGCGGAGAGAAGCGAGGTGTTGACGTCGAGCTTGACGTCGAGGTACTTAAACTCGATCCCGTGGGATTTGGGATCGATGCCGTCGAAGCTGTCGCTGTCGTACTGTATGTATGTAGGTTGTCAGTTTGCTTCGATGTGGATTGGATGCACCGCTAACTAACTACATCATGCGGGGTGGTGGGGCGGGGGGGTGGAGGGGTGGAGGGGTATGGATGCGAACCTTCTTCGTGCCGAAAACCGCGACTTTCATTGTTGCTGCGGGTGGGGATGGCGTGAGTTTATTTGTGTGTGTTCCTGAAAATTGATTGACTGCCGGTGAGGGTCTGAGATGGAGATGTATGCAAGTACTTTACTCAGAGGAAAGAGCGTTCCTTTTGAAGGGATGGCATTTCGACCTAGTTGCGACCTTTTTTTCCAAGGTGAATGAATATACAGCTCCCAAGAGCTCTAGCTGAGAACTTCTTGCACATCTGACGTCGGGCAGGACCATAGTTAGCCTGGTGGAACGATGGCTTTCAAGTCACAGCCCGCGCAGCCAGCCAGCCGTTTGTACCAAGACAGACCGGCGCCTGTGTTCACGGCGAACTGTTAGTCCGTGACACCCTTTGGGCCATGAAGAGAACGTGTATGTATGACTCAGGACTGGAATGGAGAAAAAGCAAAGGGCAAAGGCTGTAATTGTTGCCTGATGTCGGACGATAGGAAAGAAGCAAAAGTTCCTCGCTTCACTTCGAACAGTGCCATGAGAACTGTCCCTTGATACGGCATTGATGTTTGCAACGGCTGGTCGGTCGATGCGGAAGAAGCAAAAGTGATATGCATGATGATGCATCCGGCGCACAAATTATTCCGGAGTCTGACGGGTCGGAGGCTCTGATTCGTAAGGACTTACTTAGTTGGTTGCCTGTTGCGCACAGCATACAAGCGTGAAGAATCCGAGTTCACGATACGACCTCTCAACATTTTCCTGAAGTTTCCTCCCCCATGAATATAGCGCTTCGTATTCGGGTCGATACTCGAGAGAGCTTCGAGGCGTCGGCCCGATAATGACAGAATAGTCCCTCCGACCTCGGATTCGCCCAACAGCGACAAGATATCTCCGATTCTAGGTTTCCGAAGAATCGGTTAGCTGTGGACATATGAGTAGAACGGCTGAATCAATATGCTTACCGATTCCTGCCGTCGTTCTGCATCCTTGGTGCTATCATATGTTTCGCAGCTCGAGCTCTGGCATGTGCATGTTGTATGATATATCACTCGTATTTCTTCACGCTCGCCATGTGGAAATGCAGCTCTCTCTGTCTGCCCGTCTTATCGCTCGCCGTGTGGAAACGCAGCTCTTTGTCCATCTTGTCGTAGCGCCGTTCATAGATGTCCTCAAATTCGCAGCCCGACTGCACACACAAACACCGATCGTGAACGATAGCGAAACAGTTGTGAAGAGACGGAAACAAGAGCACCCGGCCGCCGAGAGAATCCATTGAAGTGGATGACTAAGTGGGCTATGTAGCACGATTAGCGCCTCAACTAGGGACAGGAAACGTCGGTACTTCGTCACAGATCGTCGACGCGGATAGGTGACCCCTGTCACAGGCGTGCTACCTGCAAATCCTCAAGCAAGCAAGCAAGTTCATGCAGCGGGCAGGCACAAGTATGTAGATAGATAGCAGGCAGCAGGCAGCAGGAAGGATTTCGGAAATCCATGTGAAGAACGATTCCTCCACGATTACCGCACTCTACTCAGAACGAAGGCCGGGTAGAGGATAGGTAGCGAGAGAACTTCGCCAAGTGTCATATGACACCATTAAGGCGAGTGAGCAGAGCAGGTACCTGGCTGTACAAATAGCTTGCTGAGTACGGGGGAGCGGTACCTATGGAGGTAAGCACCGTATGCGCCTAGCGAACGCCTGCCTCGACCAGCTGCCTGCCAACCCGCGGCCCTGTGATAGCCCAGTCATACGGAAAGCCCCACCGAGCTCCATACACACTACGTACCCCATCGCTCTTCCCACCATCCAACGTGAGCGAGTGGCTTATCTATCGCGCTCCCTGCTTGTACATACAACGAAAAGCGTTTGTGCGAAATTGAAATATTCACCTCTCATCGGGAATTCCATTGCTGGGACCGAAGCTTCACGTTGCAACAAGCTGCTGCTTTCAACTCTGACCCCGCCCCCAACTCAAGCTTCGATAGCCCCCCGCCCCTCCCATCCCCGGACACACGCCACTGGTATCAAGTAACCATCCCCGTACCTTACATCCATCCACGCCCCGCGATCAACACACCCCATCCATCCGTCCACTACCACTCACCGACTACGCGCAACCCGAGGCGCCGAGATCCCCACGGCCTTATATCCCTCCTCCCCCTTCCCTCCCGCTCTATATCCCACATCTTCCCTGATAGCTTCGACATCACCCCGAACCCTAATCAACTCACCATGCCTTCCGACGACGAACGAACACCCATCCACCGCATAGGCCGCAAGTTTTCCCGCAAACGACAGAGCTCCGGTGGGGCAGTCACCCAGAGCATGCTGCTCCCCAGCCGCCCAAACTTCTCCGAGAGCGAAGACCAAGCGGATGTGTGCGCGCCCGGCAAAAACGTTCCCGTCAACATGAACCAGAGCTTTTTCCAGCTGCTTACCGGCGTCACGTCGAACATGCGGATGAGCTCGAGGTTCGACGAGGACTCGGACGAGGATTCCGACGACGACGATGTGCCGCCCGGAGGTGTTGTTGTGGACAAAGGGAAAGCGAAAGCTACGGAGCGGAAACCGTGGGTGCCGTCGTTCAGCAGACTACATTCCATCGAGGAATCCGGGGGAGCCGCTTCGGATGTCGAGGCGGGCCAGGACGATGTTTCAGAATCCTCGTCGAAACTGGGACCTGCACCGTTCATGAGCCAGATGTTGGAAGCTCAGGCGCAGATGAACACTGCCGATTTTGGTGCTGCGGCACAACTCTCCGAGGCTGAGATGTTCGGTAGCGGTAGCGAGATCCTATTTAAGGGCGAAAAATCGTCGGAGCTGGCGAAGAAGTTGAAGGAGATCTTTGATCTCCCGCAATTGGAACAGGTTGTTTCAGGTAAGGCTACGCAGACGCGTCGGCCGGTTGGTTATGAGACTGTTCTGACGTCCAATCTAGAATACCCATGTTGGTTACTGAAGAGCGTACTGCTACAGGGCTACATGTACATCACGACACAACACATATGCTTCTATGCGTACTTGCCCAAGAAAACCGTTTGCTCTCTCCTTGAAATAGTGTCCTCTGGCAAATGCTAAGAATTATTCCAGAACGTTGCCACGAAATCCGGCTATCTCTCGAAACGTGGCAAGTCGACGGTCAAATCTACGCGCTATTGGTTCATCCTGAAGGGTGATGTATTATCCTACTTTGCCGACCCGTCGGAGCTGTACTTTCCGAACGGACACATCGACCTTCGGTATGGCATACAGGCAACTCTTGCAGACAATCGGGATCCCACAGTCTTCACAGTCACTACCGATCAACGCAAATACTACCTCAAGGCGGATTCCGCACCCAGCGCAAAGGAATGGGTCAAATGCCTCCAGAAGGTCATCTTCCGCTCGCACAATGAAGGCGACAGCGTCAAGATATCGATTCCGGTGGCCAATGTTATGGGAGTCGAGGAGAGTCCGGTGTTGGAATTTGCAGATACAATCAAGCTGAGTGTTGTCGACAATGACGACACGTATGCAATGGATGAAGTAAGGCACTCTCGGCATGTGATATGCTGTTCTTGCTGTGGCTGATCGCTCCCTCTAGTATTTCTTTTCATTCTTTAGTTTCGGCAACGACGCTCTGAAAGTGTTGCAACAAGTTGTTGAAGGTTCCGTTGCGTCGAAGCTACCCGACAGTTTAGTGGATCGCTCCATGCTGTCCATCGCATCTTCCGATACAACTTCGGTCCGTAGAGAGGCTGTTCGGGCAACATTAGCCCCCATATCTCCAGCTGGGAGTGCTAGAGCCAGCCCAAGGCACAGTGGCGAATATTCTCGGACTAGTTTCGACGGGGTGAGACACAGCACAGATCTCACTCGGGAGAGTTTAAAGCTTGGAAATGCCCCCCAGCGGCATAGCATAGACTCGAAGAGACAGTCTTCCCACAGAAGGGTCCTCTCGAGCGAGTCGCAGCCAACTGATTTCTCCTTCGGGGGCGAATCTTCGGATGTACGGCTGTCATTCGACGAGGACGACAGCCCCTCGGCCAGCAATATTCTCAGCCGTAGCGATCTCTTCAAATCTCCGACCATGAGTTCCAAGGGCAAGTCAAAGAAGGGGAAGTCACATAGGAGGGATACATCGCCTGATGCGACAATACGGGTCCATCCTCCTTCGAGAAGACACACGGCAGACAGCCGCCACAAAATGTCACCCAATGACTCTGACTCTCAGCTTGGTGGCGCCTCGAGCTCATCCAAGCTTCAAGACATTGCGAAGACCGGCGTATATCCACTGCAACGTGCTGCTGGATGGGCCGATTGGATGAAGCGGCGGTCCAAGAAAATGACCACCCTCATTGCCGCCCAGCCGATGGGATATCTCGAAAAAGTGTCGGACATGTGGACCGGCGGCAAACGGCACTACAAGGAGCCTATGGGAATGATGCCGAACGAGAAGGTGGACGGTAGTGATGATGACGGCGATGAGACGGATGCTTTGGAGCACGGCGAGCGATTCCGGACCAGGTTTGCGTTGCCGGATTCGGAGAGATTAACAGCGGTCTACTTCGGATATCTTCACCGAGTCTTGCCATTGTATGGCAAGATCTATCTCAGCAACCGCAACTTTTGTTTCCGCAGCATGGTGCCTGGCATGAAAACCAAGATGGTTTTGCCTCTCAAGGACATCGAGAATGTTGATAAGGAGAAGGGGTTCAGATTTGGATATTCCGGTCTCGTCATCACTATTAGAGGCCACGAGGAACTCTTCTTCGAGTTTGGTCAGGCGGATACCAGAGACGATGCTCATATTACTCTGATGCAAAACATTGACGATATCCGGCACCTCGCCGAGAGCGGTTTCCTAAGCAGGGAAGAGAAGCAAGGTGCCGAGGCCGCAAAGAAGGAACATCAAATGCTCCAGGATGCCCGACATGAAGAGGGCGGAGGTCATGATCTTCGCCTACCGACAGCTACCGACGACAGCTGTATCGTGGAGGCGCCGCCGATCGTTTTTGATGATCCTTATGGATCTATCCTTAACTTCAAGCCGACAGAGCCAATGACCATCACCTGCTTGACCATTGGTAGCCGTGGAGATGTGCAGCCCTTTATTGCCCTTTGTCTGGGATTGATGAAAGACGGGCACACTACACGAATTGCCACTCATTCCGAGTTTGGACCTTGGATTGAAAGCTTTGGTATCCAGTTTGCGCCCGTTGAAGGAGATCCTGCCGAGCTCATGCAGCTCTGTGTGGAGTACGGCATGTTCACGGTCGAGTTTCTCAAAGTAACAACATCTCGGGTATGCCGTTGATCCCTCGTTAAAACTACGAAGGCTCCCAGCTGATAAATAACGATAGATGCGAGGTTGGTTAGACGGTCTCCTGGAATCCTCATGGCATGCATGTCAAGGATCGGATCTCCTGATTGAGAGTCCTAGCGCCATGGGAGGAATCCATATCGCCGAGGCTCTCGGGATTCCATACTTCCGCGCGTTCACCATGCCTTGGACAAGGACCCGTGCCTATCCCCACGCCTTCGCGGTGCCGGAACACAAGATGGGCGGCGCCTATAATTACTTCACTTATGTTATCATCGATAACGTGTTTTGGAAGTCAACAGCCGGCCAGATCAACAGATGGAGAAAGCGGCTGCTTAATCTCCCGCGCACGAGTCTAGACAAGCTCCAGATCAACAAAGTTCCCTTCCTGTACAACTTCAGCCCATCGGTCGTTATCCCCCCGCTAGACTACAGCGACTGGATCCGTGTGACAGGATACTGGTTCTTGGATCAGCCAACGGATTGGAAGCCGCCAAGCGAATTGCTGGCATTCATCGAGAAGGCGCGGAATGATGGCAAGAAGCTTGTATATGTCGGATTCGGCTCAGTTACTGTTGGCGATCCGGAGGCGCTCACGAAAACAGTAGTGGATTCAGTGCTCAAGGCGGATGTTCGATGCATTCTGTCCAAGGGCTGGTCCGACAGGCTCAGCAAGGCGGGCTCCACTAATCCGGAAGTCCCATTGCCTGCCGAGATCCACCAGATCAACTCGTGCCCACACGATTGGCTATTCAGGCAGATCGATGCTGCGTGCCACCACGGCGGTGCGGGAACGACAGGCGCAAGTCTCAGAGCTGGCATTCCGACAATCATCAAGCCATTCTTTGGTGACCAGTTCTTCTTTGGCAATCGCGTGGAAGACCTCGGCGTGGGCGTGTGCATCAAGAAGATGAACACCAGTGTCTTTACGAAAGCACTTTTGGAGGCTACGCATAATGAGAAGATGATTGTGAAAGCGGAGGTGTTGGGCGAGCAGATCAGAAGCGTAAGCGTTCATTCAATCCGTCCGGACATGTCGAGCGTGGCGGATGCTAACAATGAATATAGGAGAACGGTGTCGAAACCGCGGTGCAAGCTATCTATCGCGACCTCGAATACGCACGCACTTTGATCAAGACGCCGCACGTTGGCGAAGTGACGGAGGAATCCGAGGAGTCGTGGACTTTCGTGGGTGACGAGAGTGACGCAGAACATCTGAAGAAGGTGACTGGGAAGTAGTGTTCTTCCGAAGAATAGTCTATGGTTACGACGACCAGGGCCGCAACTTACACTACCACTGCCGCCTTGGATTTTCTTTCCTGTTTTCCTTATGATCGTAATGTTGAATCCCCACAGCGAGTGAATTGATTTTTTTTTCCTTTGATATTTCGTGTCTTTCTTTCTTTCGGCAAGAAGATTTGTGTTGTGTTTGTGTTTGTGTTGGGAGTTTTTAGAGGCCGGCTACATACCGTGATTGGTGAGAGGCTGTATGCTATGCTATGCTATATGGATGTGAGTTTTTCAACGATACACATGATCATTTTTTTATTTTCTTTTGCGGATAAGTTGTGATGGAATTGTAATGGCTTTGGGGGGAGGGGGCTTTGGGGGCTTTTTGACAAACGGAACTGACCGCACGCTTGCTTTCTGCGCTTTTTGAATGGCGTTTCTTGCCCCCTTTTCTTTCTTCTCTTCTATCGAATTCTTTAGACATTAACTGCCATTACTCTATATAACTAATGGAGCCCAATTCTGGTCCCAGAAATCGGTGTTTTGTTCGGTTTTCGAGGTCTTGTTCTCTTTGGCGGCTGTGTTGAGACTGAGACAGGCCGTTGCACTGGCTTTTACATAAACAGAACGTGAATATGCCACGAAGCCTACTTCTTACTCAAGTACGAGGTAAGTAGCGAGATTTCACTAAAGATCACTCGCAGAAGTATCAAACCCCGTAGCTTTGAAATTTGGTTGTGCGCTGGTATGGTGCCTGCAATTTTGAAGGGCCCTCTTTTTGCGGTTATTTTTTCAAGGCAGCTAGCAGCCGGCAGCAGCTATGAGTGACGGAAAGTGGAAAAGGTACAGGTTATGTACCTCCCCCATCAGTAGATTCCCGGTCCGATGCTGGTGTGAATATCTTTTGCAAGATGAAACATCGGGTTTTGTATGGAAATCATCATCATGTATACTAAACCCCCACGTGATAGCAACTGATTTTCACTCTAAAGTAAGTGTAGTGGTCACATGTACTCGGTTGAAGAAAAGCTCGGAGAGATTTTCGGACCCGGAACTCGGCTGTTCAACTACTATCCGAAATACGGGCCGCCATCCAGACTCCACCACCAGATAGCCTGTCCCAGGATATGCATAGCCAACCACCGGCAGTGATTGATTCTCGTAGTGGAAAGGAACTGGTGTATACCAGTCATCGCCGGGTGGTGAAGTTGCATGTTTGAGAGTTGTCAGATGATCTTTTTGTTCTTTGGGGGGGTCGGCTGTTGCCATGTAAGTTATCCGGGTGCAAAGCTAAAAACCACTGTGACTTTATAGACTGCAGGCACCATATCACTTTATAAATCCGCGAAATCTATGGTGTCGTAGATTCGTGGTGGTCTCTAAATACTTCATACTTGTTACCGCGAGATCGATGGTTGGTTTGCATAGAACCAGCTGGCTGTGATTCCCATTTTGGCCGAATGCTAAGGCACTACTAGACGACTTTCAGGATTTGCCAGATGTCAAGATATAGAATGAGCTAATGCACTGCGAGCATCGCGGGCAGAGCTACCTGTGCATAAACCATCCAATAAACAGGTAATATCTCCAGGGAGAGCTCCCATAGAATGATAGCACTCTGGGGTTAATATTGGGAAACTCCCCAGTGCCAAGACGTGGTTTTTAGCGCACCTGGTAACTTCTGAAGCCAGATCTTATCGACTTCTTGGCGCGAATGATGGGCAGTGAGGCGGGAAGCCGATGATAATGTGAATGGCCTCCAGCTGTCTCGAGTCTATCCTCAGGAAATGACTCTGATAGTTACTGGTGGGCTGATGGCGGCGTAGAAACCTAGAGTATCTATATGACATATAGCAGCTGGTATGTAGATCGACTGCTTTGACATGGTAAGTTGGTAACCAGCAAAAAAAGATACATAAACCTCAATAAGAACGCTAGCGCGTTCGCCTTAGCATTCGAGTTCGAGCATATGTACGGTCTGGGTCTGCGGTCCACACTCTCCCAAGTAACTTAAGTTGCGTACATCATACTTTACTTACCTGGTACTTAAACTCCATTCCGCCCCGTGGTACAAGGATTTCGACTTCGATTTGCTCGATCGTTCATTCAATTCCTTCTTCCTCTTCTTCGCAACACCAGCCTCAACGGATCTGGAATACCGCCTTCCCACCCACTCCGTGTCATCGGCCCACTCTCGATCGCTCGCTCCCTCCCTCACGAAATTCAATAGCACCACCACCTACCGCCCCACCGCCTACGCCGTCGCGTCACCCCTTCGTCGGCTGCCTACATACTTTACCTTGCGCTTAACAAAGAACGAGACGGGGCCCCACATTCAAAGGGTAGCGTCGTGGTCGTCGCAGGCAACAGAGAAGGAAAGGATAGGGAAGGGAGCGCTGTCTAGTTATCCGACGTCATCAGAAAAACAAACACTGTCACTGCATACTACACACTACGGACAACTACAACCGAGCGAGAACGACGAATCCAGCCAGCCAGCGACCGCAACGGAAACACCGCACGACCAACTAAACTAGAAGCTCCCGCCATAGAGTAGAGTAGAGAGGCGTCGTCGTCGTCGGGCAGTCGTCTTCTCGGGGAAGCAGGAGCAGGAGCAGGAAGGCAGCCGGCAACCTAACCAACGTACACTACAACACTACAACACAGCACAACACAGCATCATGATCATCAAGCTCCCCTCCTCCGTCCGGTTTCCGATCACGGTCACCGAGTTCCTGAAGCAGCCGAACAGCAATGTGGCGCGGCTCGAGCCGCTGCTTGTATACACCTACAAGACGATGGTCACGGAGTACCCGGAGTACGGCGTCGAGGTGCAGGTGGAGAAGACACTGTCGTCGCAGTTTGACGCGCCCGTGGGCGGAAAACTCGCGCGGTGGATGGTCGGCGTTGGCTCTGTGGTTGAGAACAGCAGGTTTGTTACGAAACCGGGGAAGGATGGAGAGGGTGGGCGAGTACTGACACGGTGGTGGTGATAGTACGCCGATTGTCGAGATCGATGAGCCGTGTACACATGAGATTCAGTTCGCCGGACTTTGCACGGAGTGTGGTGAAGATATGACCTTGTGAGTCTGACCCGCGCACATCCGTTGGTAGCGAGACTAAGAGTACTGACGATAGGTGTGCAGGACGGACTACAATTCGTACTTCTCGAACAGTGATCGCGCTACAATACAGCTGGCCCACGACAGCGCGGGATTGACTGTGAGCGAAGATGTAGATACCACCACCATCCCCTCTCCTCTTTCCGGTCGTGGCACAATTGTCTAACGTGGGGGTGTTATTTTCTTTGCACAGGAAGCTCGGAAACTAGAAGATCAAGCGAAACGGCGGTTAATCAAGGAGCGGAAGCTGTCGCTTGTGGTGGATCTGGACCAGACGATCATTCATGCCACGGTAGACCCGACAGTTGGGGAATGGAAAGACGATCCCTTCTGCGTCAATCACGACTCGGTCAAAGATGTGGCGGCGTTCAAGCTCGACGAAGACATCAGCGGCGGCCGAGGAACATGGTACTACGTCAAGATGCGGCCCGGATTGAAGGAGTTCCTCGAGCACATCTCAAAGCTGTTTGAGCTCCACATCTACACCATGGGAACACGTGCATATGCGCTGTCGGTAAAGAAGATTGTGGACCCGGGTGGCACGTTGTTCGGCGAGCGCGTGCTGAGCAGAGACGAGAGCGGGAGTATGACGCAGAAGAGTTTGCACCGGCTCTTCCCCGTAGACACGAAGATGGTCGTCATCATTGATGACCGCGGTGATGTCTGGAAGTGGAATGACAATCTGGTCAAGGTTCGACCGTACGACTTCTTCGTCGGCATCGGCGACATTAATTCCATGTTTTTGCCTAAGAAGCAGGAGTTTCCTACTACTGCTACTATTGCTGCGGCCGCCACCGCCACCGCCATCGTGCCTACGGAGGACGCTGCTATAGAACCTGAGAGCATAGCGATTGGGCAGAAGGAGGAGAAGGAGGCGGAACTTGGAGACGAGACTGCCAACAGTCCTGCGAAGACTGCCGGTGCATCTATGACTGCGCTGGAGCAACTCATCACCATGGGAAGCGGCGACGACCGGCAGCTGCTGACCGATCAAACATCCGAGCTCGACAAGGCCATTGAGGCACAAAAAGAGAACCGGCCCCTGGCTAAGAAGCAGGAGCTGCAGGATAAACTCGACGAGGAAGCGGCAGCAGCGGAGATGGCAGCAGCGTCGGAGAACGGCAACACTACCCACAAAGACGTCGCCAGCGACGGTGGCGCGCACAAGCACAGTGTCCTTCGAGACGACGATTGGGAATTGAATGCGTTAAAGATACACCTCTCAGCTGTACATGACCGGTTCTATCAGGAGTACGAGAAGAACAAGGGTGCCCGCAAGGACCGCGTGTCGCAATTGAAAGACGTCAAGAGGCACCCCAGGAAACGGGGCGGCACTGACGACGATGACCTGGATATTAGCGCTGTTCCGGATGTGGCAGCGATCATGCCGGTGATGAAGAAGCAGACGTTGAGCGGTGTGGTGTTGGTGTTCTCCGGCGTGATTCCGCTGGGAGCCGATGTTCACTAGTAAGCACGAGCACCACCAATAACCGTTGTGGATTATAGATGCTAACTCTCCTGCAGCTCCGACATAGCCATCTGGGCGAAGAGCTTTGGTGCAGTCGTCGTGGAGACGGTTTCGTCTAAAACCACGCATGTCATAGCGGCGAGAGTACATCTCCCCCCCATTACAAGGAACCAACCAATAGCTAACATCCAATGTGCAGAGTCGCACCGCTAAAGTACGACAAGCGGCCCGCTACCCCCACATCAAGATCGTCAGTCCCCGCTGGCTATACGACTCCATCTCTCACTGGCGCCATGAGACCGAAGAGCCTTACCTCATCGAACTGCACCCCGAGGACCGCCCACCACTTGGCACCCCCGTCAACGGCCTCGACGACTCCACGCTCCTCTCCTCCGAAGACGACGACTCGGATGACGACTCGGATTACGACTCTGAATTCCAGGGTACCAGCAGTCAACCCGACGGCGGCGTCGACACGAGTAACGTACCGTGGAAAGATGTGGACGAGGAGTTCGCCGAGTACTTTGGCGACGACGACGACTTCGCCGACAGCGATTCCGAAAGTATCAACAGTCTCAGCCTCAACTCGGAAACGGAAACGCCTACCACCACCACCGAGCTCGAAGTCGGAAAGCGGAAACGCACCGGCGCTGGAACTGCCACACCTCCCATCGCCGGTGATGACGGCGACGGCGATACGGACATGGAGAATACCACAACCACCAACGATACCGGCAGTCGCCTCGCGAAGCGCCAGAAGATTGCCCGCGAACGCGCAGCAGCCGGGAGTGGGCTCCGCGATGTGTCGATTCCCAACGAGGGGGCTACGGCGGATGCGGCGGCGGAGGAAGTGACGGAGGCGGAGGCGGAAGATGGCGACGACAGCAACTCTCTCGCAGACGAGCTGGAGCGTGAGCTGATGGGCCTCGACAATGCCGATGGCGACGAGGGCGGCGGCGGCGGATAGTAATTTCCACAACGGGACGGGGGGGGGGTGTGACTTGTACGATAGTTTTCTTCTCTTTTCTTTGTGACAACATCCGGAGTTGTTTGGAACATTTTTTTCTTTCTTATTGCTTCCTTCCATGACTATTATACCTACCTTTTTTGGGATGTCTGGGGCGTGCTTGGGGTGTGCTTGGCGCTGTGTGAATAGGGGAACGGGTACGGGGATGGAAGTGGTGGTGGTGGTGGGTGTTGCAATCAGTGCAGTGTCTGCAGTGTCTGCCATGGAGGTTGATGAGTGATGTTGTGTGATACTTGCTGTGGGGGAAAGACGTACACATCACGGGCTAGGCCAGTGAACCTTCCGTGAGATGGGATGGGATGGGCTGGACACTTCAGCAGCAAGCCTAACATACACCACCAAGCCTACTTAGCCCTTCCCTAGGTCTACAGGAGTTTGTTGTTGTATTTACATACCTCTAATGTGCTTTGATGAGTTAACTATGCTATGCCATGTACTTCTTCCGTGAGTATTGGAACCATGTCCGAAGACACGTAGTATGGCATGCATCTCGTAGGCGGAGAAGGGTTCTTCTGTGCCTTTAGCCCTGCCTATTTATGTGGACTCCACCGGGAAATGATCGAGCTTAACGAGCATATGTGCGGTAGTTAGTACCGTAACCTTGCCTGTTTCGTGTTATGCTCTACCACGGTACCTAGTAGAGTACATCAACATCTCGCCGTCCGGGGGTCCGGAACCATGTGCTGCCGGCGGCCGCCCTGGACAACTTCGAGTGCTCGTGCCGGGAATGCCCCACACCGCACGGGGACACGACTCACGAGACGGCTCGTCAGCCCTGTGCCCAGCAGGCAGGCAGGCAGGCAGAAATCTAGAGTACCTATGATATGTATGATATGTATGATATGTGCATAACTACGGCAGCCTGCTTCCGAGCCACGTATGTAATGTAGGTAGGTGGAGTAGTCTGCAGGTACAGACATACACGCATACATAGCAGGCTGGGCCTTGTATATTGTACATGTGGACATCCATCTCTGGTCCCTCCCGACGTGTGGGCTCAGCCTGATCGAAGCCTTGCTTGTCCACGCAGGAGCTCCGGAATGCCGGTACCGATATCATATTGGTATACCCAGAGTATCTAGGGAGAACTTGCGCGGAACGGTGCTTCGTGACTCGCAGGCGTGACGAGTTGATGACAAGTCCGGCCATGCTCCTTAGTTAAGGCCCAAGGGCTCAATTACTCGTGATCGTGCTCGTGCTCGTGCGCGTGTGCTCCGAGACTCTGTATGCGTGTCAGCTGTGCGTACTCTACTTACTACAATGTTTTTCTTCTTCTTCGTGAGTTCCCTCAGGCCGCAAGCCCGGTCGTCATGTCAGCGGCCTGCAGAGTTTCAAAACTGCAGAGTTTCAAAATTCAAACCACTCGTTACACCGCGAGTCGACAAGGTTGGGAGTATATCGTACTAGGTATAGTACGCGCAGGGCATCCATCGCGGAACCTTGCATGGCATTCGAACATCGAACATCTCGCAGGCGGACTGGCCAGTGGACACATCGATATCTTGGATCTGGTTCGCTACTGTAGACTCTAGAGTGGACGAACCAGCATTTGCCTCAGCTCAATCTGACTATTCTACTAGTGCTATGTACTCCACGCAACCACGGCCAGGCTGGAATTCAGCCTACCGTGGAAACGGCGCGGATTGGATGCCATGTTTGAGTACATACGGGCGAACAACGTTGACTGTCTGTCTGCCTGTCTGCCGGCCGACCAACTAACCGACCTCGTTCAACCTTCTTCTTCTCCTTCTTCTCCTTCTTCTCCTCCTCCTTCTCCTTCTCCTTCTTCTTCTTCTCCTCCTTCTGCCTGGAGCCTTCGGCACAGCTGTCCTTTGGACACTGGAGAAAGCCCAGAACTGCACCGGTCATTCGTTGTCTGTAAATTCGTTCTAAATATATAAGCCATAAGGTCAGACCCCCCTTTTAAGCTCGTCGAATTCTATTACCATCGAGGCCTTCACGGACGTACATATTAGGTTCCTGCCGGACCCTTCTTATTCTTGTTCATCATCTTCGTCCTCGTCAGCTCCTTCTTCTTCCTCACCCTCCTGTTCCTGTTCCTCCTCCTCCATCTCCCCTTCCTTCTTCTTCCTCTTCTCTTCTTCTTCTTCCACCTTCTCCTTCCATTGCGATATATCCCCCACGCCCTAACTACCGTCCTTGCCCCCATCACTCACCGCCGCCTTACATATCACGGGCCCGGCCGGTAGTTAACTAGTTCAAGGTGTTTTGTTTGCAGTGTGATCTGCTCTTGAGCTCTCACCGCCTGAACGAGAGTTGCACTGGGTACTTCTAGGCAGTAATAATTTGTCAAACAAAGGTAAGATATAGTCTAAATCACCCTACAGACACGCACGCACACACTCCCATACTTCTGTTGTTGCCACCATCCACCGTACTGATGAGCTGTTCACTCGTTAGACTCACTCGCCGGAATCGGGCCCGGAACGTGTTCTGTTCTGTTTCAAGCCCACCTAGCCCCATCTCATCTCATCAAGCCAGCGCAAGCAAGCAGCCTCACCCCCGATCCCACTCGACGATCCGTACGGCGCACGCGCTACGCATCATCCATCACGGGGAAATAACACTTCAAATCTGCCCTCCCTGTCTTTGACAGCCCTGTTTCGTCTGTTTCTCCGCCCAAAGAATCCGTTATTAGATATCGCATCTATTACTACTATCATACTACCAGCACTCTGCACAACTGCCGCCAAAAGATCCTAGAGCGCATCTGGAACACACACGACCTCCCCTCCTCCTCATCCTCCACCCCACACACACCCCGCCTTCTGCGTCCTTTGCGCCCTCTTCGCCCTCGGCGCGCCCTAGGATCGATTGCTTTAGTTCTTTCTCCTCCGTCCATCCTTAAAGCCCCCCTTCCCGCCCATCCCCTCCACCCCCGCCTAGCTTTCCCGCTCCGGTCCAAAAACTGCATACAGCCATACAATCACCTCCAGCTTAATAACCCCACCACCACTACCAATAGCAGCGTAACCATCCGATATCTCCGCTGTCCCGTCTCTCGATCCCTTCGTCAGTACAGCATTTCGATGTCTCATGCCTGGCGTCCCGGTCTCTCCACGATAGTCGCTCCAGGCGGTGCTGGACGTAGCTCGCGCTCGAGGTCCCGCCGCCAGGAAAAGAACATTCCCCAGTTTTTGACTCAGACCACCACCGGTATTACACGATCCTACCTTTCCCCTCATCTCTTGAAAGTGGCGCATGATGGATGGCGGCGGCGGTGGTGGTGGGGCGAACCGGCCATGCAACCGGATAAGCAAGCTGACACGGAGCAGAGATACGACGCAAGTTCCACGAAGTCGAGAACCTCCAGAACGAACGTTTACACCAGAGCCTGCACAACCCCGAGGACACGCGATGGAAGATCGATGATTCGCACGAGGTGCGCATGCGCAACCGGTACTCGAACGTCTCGCCTTGGGAGAGCAATCGAGTTCGTCTCGACGTTCCTGAAGGACACTGCGACTACATCAATGCTTCCCCGATCGTGCTTAAGAGTCGCAAGGATGGGTCGGAGAAACGGTACATCGCAACACAGGTATGCGCGCGCCTTTCCAGAGAGACGGGGGGAGGAGGAGCAAGAGAAGATGTACCCCGCTTCGTGCTGCGCTTTTGCTTTTGCGATTCTGCACCGCCGTACCGATCCGTTCAACGGCCGGCCGGCGGCAGATGGACAGGCTGGAGGCTACTCCATGCACCCTCCACACACACACTAGGCGCAAAGCTGCTGCATGCACATGGCCGGGTGCCCGATGATGTGGCCCCCCGTAGTCGTCTACTTTTAGGATTTGCTGACACTCGGCTCGCTCGGCAATCGTAGGGACCTAAGGAAGCAAACTTAAGTCACTTTTGGCGGATGATCTGGCAGGAAACCACCGATGTGGCGGTGATCGTGATGCTCACAAAGACCTTCGAGCTCGGACGGGATAAATGTTTCCAGTACTTTCCCGATTCGGATCCCGAGCCGTGGGTGATCAAGGATGAGGGCGAGTTCGACGACGGATTCGAGGCGACCATCACTCTGTTGGAGAAGAAGAAGGATTTTCGGAGCTTGTGCACCGTAAGGAAGCTGCTCATGAAGGTGGGAGATAAGAGTAAGATCGTCTGGCATCTGCTCTTCAAGGGCTGGCCGGACTATAACGTCCCCGAGGGCGAGGATAAGAGTGCGCTGTTGGAGTTGATCAAATTGGCGAACGAGAAGAATACCGGGCCAGATAACCCCCTGATCGTTCATTGTGAGTGCACCCAATCTCGGTTTTCCGCGGGGGTGGGTTAACGGAACGAATAGGCAGTGCTGGCGTCGGACGCTCGGGCACATTTATCACGCTCGACCATTTCATCCGCGACATCGATGCCGGAGCCATCCCCATCACCGAACGCGAGGACCTCATCTTCGAGACCGTGAACGAGTTGCGAGAGCAGCGGATGTACATGGTGCAGAGTGAGGTGCAGTTCCAGTTTATCTACACTGCGCTCAAGGAGCGCTTTATGCGGAGGGCGAAGTCGTCATCACCACCCACGGTCCACGAGGAGTTGCGGGAAGAAGAGACACACCATAGCGCATAGCACGCGGTATCGTGGAGTCAAAGTTCCTGGACTTTTCTGTCGGTCAGTCGCTAGCTGCGGGATCCTTTCTCTTCCCTTTTGGCGTTTTCCGTACGCCACACTTCGGCGGATCTTCTCTCCTTCGCAGTCTGCGCTTGCATGATACTCGGTTTGGTGGGGGGGGGGGGGGTGTCTTTTCTGGCTTGTATTTTTTGTTTGATGTTATTCTACGGCGAGTGGGGGGTTTTGTTCATACTTCTTTTTTTTACTTTTTTACTCTCTTGTGCTTCTTTCACGTTACGGGGATACACGGGAGTTCAATCTTGCTATTGCTCTTTTGCGTTATGTTTTTCCAGCCTGGTCGCGTCGGGTCGGCGAAGGGATGGGTGTGCCACAGATGTATGTGTTCTATGGCTCTAGTGTACCATGGCTGTCTTTCTTCTCTATTGGAGTGTCTGGTGTTTTCTGTCATGTAAGTTAGGTAGAAGCCGAGTTGCTGCCCTGTCCGTCCGTCCATCGTGAGCCAGCATCAGCATCAGCCGAGCTGGTTCGGGGTACATCGGTAACGGTAACGGACTTTCATCCGGCGCAATTGATGGCGGTGGGTGGGAGGGGAGAGGGAGGGGGGGAGGAGAGATGTAGGATTGTTATATTTTGCTATGTTTCGCGTGTGTGTGTGTGTGTTAACTGTATCAATATGATTACTATCCCGGTTGAAAGATCGTCCGTGCATCACAGGGCGCCGCCGGTTTGTTCAGGACAGATCCCAGTAGCTGTAGCCACTGCCGCGGCCGCGGTACCTAGGCGGTGGCAGCCAGGTCCCCCGTTCGTCCTTCGTGCGAAGCCCGTGAGGTCGAAAACATACAGCGTAGGTTCATAGGTACATTTGTGGCCGGATGAATACCGCTGTTTGCGGATCTTTGAGGACATAGGCAGCTTGACAGGTATGTCAGGAGATTAAGATAGGTACCTAGTTGGCTGAAGTTGGAGAACATGAGATGGCATGTATGGTATGTACCTACATAGAAAGGTAGTGCGATCCCGTCATCGGACCGGTTGGATAATCATCCCGTATGTATCGTCAGAGAAAAGCCGGAGCTGTAAATAGAGTACAGGGTTGGGGTTGATTATGGATTCGTGGTGCTCATTGATGGTTACTTCTGTACGAATAGGTAGTTTGCTGGTTTGAAGAGGGCATTGATGTTGCGTGTTTTGCTGCTGGGTATTGCGTTGATACGAGCTCCGGACGAGAACCTGTGTACCCTGAACTGTCAATTCTATGCATTCTCCCTCATCCCACCTTTCCCCATTGCCACCGAGCCTTATCTCCCATTTCCCTTCCAAGCCCAACCGGTTCCAACCGCCGCCTCCTAGTTCTCCCGTTTAACCTCTAACATGTGTGGAGCTATTCTACCGGAGGAGCAATCCTATTGTGTCACGGCACATCACTCGTTCAATGCGCTTTTTCGATGCGAGTGGCAAATGGCCCTACAGCCCATAGCCGCCCGGCCGGAACCACGCCGGACAGTTTGGGACGCTACGTAGTTATCCACGAGTGATCGGACATGATCGGGCCCGATCGCCGACTAAGAGGAGGGGTAGCTATTTATCCGATGAGCAAACAAACCCCTGCATGGAGTACGACCCACGGTGTCCTACTCTACAGCTGCCGGCGTAGGTATCTATATGAACACTCCGTGCGTTGTTCCTTTCTCCTGCCACTGCTGCGTACCTGCGTACATATCCCGCCTTTGACTTCTTTAGCTACATACACAGATCATTGATGGACACCCTTCGCTCCCTCGCAGAGCAGTGGCTCGAGCTCGATAAGGTAACCCCACCCACCTACCTACTCACGCCACCTCCGCGAGAAGATAGTTAACTGAACGTCTGCAGAATGAAAAAACAAAAGCAGAGATTCAGAAGTTGTTGGCCGATAACGACACCGAGGAGCTCGAGAAACGGCTCGGGAGTCGTGAGTGCCATTCCCCCCAGCCATTTGGTGATCCACGGCTAACATCCTCCAGGGATCTCATTCGGCACCGCCGGTATAACCTACTACCTCCCAGCTCCCGATGCCGATATGATATTGATGTGATATGTCTTCTGCGCAGGTCTCCGCGCCGCAATGCAAGCCGGCTTCTCGCGGATGAACGATCTCACCGTGATCCAAGCGTCGCAGGGGCTAGCAGAATACATCTCGACCTCTGTGGCCTCTGGGGGAGCGTCTATTGTGATTGGCTACGACCACCGGCACAACAGCGAGCGGTTCGCGCGGCTCACAGGGGCGGCGATGATCCAGCGCGGGATCAAGGTGTACTTCTACACATCCCTCGTGCACACACCGCTGGTGCCGTTCGGGATCAAGATGCTCGGCGCCTCCGCCGGCGTCATGATCACGGCTAGCCACAATCCTGTCCAGGACAACGGCTACAAGGTCTACTGGTCCAATGCGTGCCAGATCGTCTCGCCGCACGATAAGGCCATCGCGAAGGCTATCGAGAGGAATCTGACCCCCGTGTGCTGGGATGAAAGCTTGGTGGATACCAGTGAGCTGGTCGAAAAGCCAATCGAACGCATCCAGGACGCGTACTTCCACAAGCTGGTAGACCTGGCCACGCACACTGTTCCCGTGCCACGGGTGAGGGTGGTGTACACGCCCATGCATGGCGTTGGGCTGCCCGCGATGCAGCGCGCCGCGCGGGACCTCGGCGTGGCGGAGGAGGACCTAGTCACTGTGAAAGCGCAGCAGGCCCCAGACGCCGACTTCCCCACGGTGCGGTTCCCGAACCCGGAGGAGGTAGGAGCACTCGACCTCGCGATCGTGACCGCGACCGAAAACAACATCTCGATCGTGCTCGCCACCGACCCGGACGCAGACCGGTTTGCGGCGGCGGAGCGCCTGCCCTCCGGCGAGTGGCGCACCTTCACGGGCAATGAGCTGGGCATCCTCTTCGCGGCGTACGTGTTCTCCAACACGCCAGCCTCGCAGCGCCCAAAGCTGTGTATGCTGTGCTCGACTGTCTCCTCGCAGATGCTGGCGTCGATGGCGCGAATCGAGGGGTTCGCGTTCGAAGAGACCCTCACGGGGTTCAAGTGGCTGGGCAACCGCGCGCAGGCCCTGGAGCAGCAGGGCTACCACGCCGCTTACGCCTTCGAGGAGGCCATCGGCTACATGTTCTCCCCGCTCGTCCAGGACAAAGACGGCATCGCCGCCGCGGTGGTGTTCATCTCTGCGCTGCGAGACTGGTCGTCCGCAGGACAGACACCCTACCAAAAACTCCAAGAGCTCTACGGGAAGTACGGCTACTTCAAGACCGCGAATAGCTACTTCGTCTCGCGCGACGCGGCGCTAACTCGGAAGGTGTTTGCGGATATACGTGCTGCCGCGCCGAAGGCGGTCGGGGCTAGGAAGATAACCCGCTGGAGAGATCTCACCACGGGCGTCGACACCGCTACCGAGGATGGCAAGCCAACACTGCCCATCAGTAAGAGCTCGGAAATGATCACGGCCGAACTCGAGGGCGGCGTTAGGTTTACGGTCCGTGGAAGTGGGACCGAGCCGAAGATTAAGAGTACGTCTCCTGTCTCATTCCCCAGGAAATTGTGGGTTGGCTAATGTGGAGGACAGTGTACATCGAGTGCAAAGCCGACACTGAAGCTGCGGCCATCGAGGGCGCTCAGGAGGTGGCGAGGGATTTGACGAGGGAGTGGTTCAGACCTGAGGAGACGGGGCTGAGGCTGCCTTGATCTGATCTGGGCTGGAGGCGGGTTCATCTTGGACGGCGGAATCGTGGGCTGCGGAGTTTCATTATGTATTTGTGATGTGATGCGACGATAGAGATGTCCGGAATAGAGATAGAATTTACTATTTTGCCATTTGCACAGTGTTGGAGCTTGAACAGAACGGAAGATATACTCCAGTTAAGTGAAAAGACATCACATCTCGATCGATAGAACACCTATCGATACAACAACACCCAACAACACAATGAATGCAAGTATGCATATGTAAAACCCCACGAATGAATGCCCTCCAAAAGTAATCCAACAAGCAAGCAAGCAAAGCCCCCCGCAATAAAATAAACAAGTTGCAAACCCGTAATGAGACCGAACAATACACCCCTAGAAAAACAAAGACCAAAGTGGGGGCGAGGTATCGAAACTTAGAGACCCGTAATAAAACCAAATCATTACTCGTAACGCAGAAGAAGATGAAGATGAAGAACACCCCAAGAAACAAAACCCAAACCAAAAAGAACCAAAACAACCAAAAAAACATCTAAAACCTATCGTCTCCCCGCCTCCAACCGCTTCAGCTCCACGGACCGGGCCACCTGGTTCCTGATATCTTTGCTGACGGCCCAGGTCTCCTTGAACTTCTGCATGCGAACGGTCGCGATGACGGCGTGGATGACGGAGCGCAGGGCGGGCCGTTTCTCGCGAACATAGCGGTCAGGGAAGATGCCCATCTGCTCGACGAGCTGCATATTCGCCTCGTTGCTGCGGGATGTGTCAGTACCACTACCGCGCATTGCCCATGGGGACGGGAAACATACCAAGTGCTGTACAGCTGCAGCTGCATGAGGAAGAAGCTCTTGCTGAACGCGAGATCGCTCCTGAACGACGCTTCGCGTGCGCCCTTGGCCTTGAGGTACTGGATCTGTTTAGCCAGACCCTTAATCTCGGCCTGATGGCGCTTCTCGGCCTCGTGGATCCTCTGCTCCGCCTCCTCGACGGCCTTGGTCGGGAACGACTTCGGCAGCCCGCTGTTGCTTTCCTGGAACCGCACGCGCTGTCGGATCGCTCTGCGCTCCTCGTCCCATGCTTGCTGGAGCTCCTTGGTCTGCTCGACTACGTGGTGGTACTTGCGCGTGAGCCGCTCCAGCTCCGCGGACGCGTGCGAGTCGACCTCTTGCTTCGCCTGCTCGAGAGCGCGTAGCTGGGCTTCCAGCTCGCGCTCGCGCTGGCGGCGGCCGCGGATATCGTCGTCCCTGGTCTTGACCTGGCTGTTAAGCTGTTCCAGCTCGGCTGTGGCCGTCCGGAGGCGGTCGTGGAGATCCCGGCGTTCCTCGTTGATCTGCAGCTGCGCTGTGTTCTCGGAATCCTTGAGCTGGTTGTTGAACCGGGCTTCGGCAAGGTCCCGCTCCAGCCCGTGGATCTTCTTGCGAAGCTCGCCGAGGGTATTGGTCGCATCGAGGTTCTTTTGCACCAGAGAGTCGTTGGTCTGCCGGATTTCGCCCAGCTCTTGCTCGAGCATGTTGACCTCGTGAACCAATTCCTCGTTGGAGTGTTTCTGCTCCGCCAGCTTCCGGTCAATAGACTTGACCTGGCTACGGTGATCGCGGATCTTCTCTTGAGCGGACGCGAGTTGTCGGCGGAGCTCTTCCTCTACCGCACCACGACCGGAGATGGGCGAGCTGACGATCGATGGGGGCTGGTTAGCGGCACTGCGTGCGTCGTGGAGCTCCTGCTCGAGCTTGTTGATTCTGCTTCGGAACTCGCGAAGATCCTTTTTGGCGGTGGCTTCTTGTCGTGCAAGATCCGCCTCCCGCCTTTGAGAATCCGAGAGGTGGCCACGCAGAGATTCGATCTCCGCCTCAGCATCGCTATCGTGAGAACCCTGCTTGACCAGCTCATCGATCCTAGCTTCGAGACGGGCAACCTTCTGCTGGGCTTTCTGCTGCTCCCGCTCGCGACTGTCCGAGAGCTTCTTTAGATCATGGCCCAAAGTGTGCGCCTTCTCTTCCTGTTCGCGTGCAGCCTCGAGAGTCTCCTCGAGCTCGGCTTCCAGCTCATCGATCTTCCTCTCGAGAATCTCTCGCTCCTCGCTTGCATGCTGAACCTCGATCTCGAGCTTGCTCTTGGCTTTTCGTAGCTCCATCTTCTCGTTGTCGAAACCCTTGGCCATTTCACCATACTTCGAACTCTGGGCAAGCCTGCTCTTGAGCTCATCACGCTCAATCTCAACGTCCACCGCAGATGTCTGCAAGTCTGCAAGCTGAGATTGAACGGTCATGAGTTGATCCTGGAGCTGCAGCTTCTCCTTGTTGGCAGTTTCCAAACGGCGGGTGGCTTCCTGGAAGTCTTGTTGCAGTTGCTTCTGGGTTTTCGAATCAGCCTCGAGGTCTCCCTGGAATGTCTGGATGTCGGCTTGAGCGACGGCACGTTGGTTTTCGAGACGGGTGACTTCGAGACGCGCAGCATTGAGCTTCTTCCGCACGGCGTCAACCTCAGCCTGTGCGGCCTCGATTTGCTCACTCGCGCTCTCTTGAAGCTCGTCGTTTTGCGCTGTCAAGAGATCGACTTCGTCACTTAGCGCCTGGATCTGGTCCTGGAGCGTCCTCTCGGACTTTTTCGATTGTCGGACTTCCTCCATGGCAGCACTGAGCTCAGCGGCCTTGGCCTCGAGGGCGTGCTTGCGTTCCCCGATTTCGCCTTGGAGCTCCTCGATCTGTCTCTCCAAGCTTTGCTCTGACGCTTTATGCCGTTCGGTCTCGTTCTGGAGCGCATCGGCAAGCTTGGCTTCCTTCCCTTGGAGGGTATGTTCCGTCTGCTGTAGCGACTGCAGAGTCCTCTTGAGGCCCTCGGAAGATTCCTCAGCTCTCTGCAATTTGACCTCCAGCTGACGTTTCTCGGAGGCCCAGTTGTCGAACTCGCGCTCGTACTGTTGTGCCTGCTCCTGCAACTTGCCATCGAGCTCGTTCAATTCATCATCGAAGGCATTCCTCTCTACATCCGCCTGCTGTCTGTATGTCTTCTCGGCAGTCAGAGCGGCATCCCTCTCCTGCTGGAGAGCAACGTTGCTTTCTTGGAGCTTCTTTTTGACTTGTTGAAGCTGTTGTTGGAGCTCGGCGCTTTCGGTAGCAAGGGAATCGTGGCGAGCACGTAAGAGATCCTTCTCGGAGGTAGCGTGGAAAAGTTCACCTCGAACCTTCTTGAGCTCCACATCCAGGTTATTGCGGGCATTGGCATTGGCCTCCTTCTCGCGCTGCAGATTGTCCTTCTCCCTCTGCAGCCGGTTGATCTCAGCCTGCAGACCCTGAGTGTTTGCCTCAAGACCGCCACGAGCTTTCACAAGATTATCCTGTTCGCGCCTGTGCCAGTCGACCTCATCTTGCAAGGTCTTGACCTGGACTTCAAGATCGGTCCGGACTCGTCCTATGTTCTCCTTCTCTTGCTTGAGTTGTGCCTCCAGCTTGTTGCGCGCGTCGGTGTTGGCTTCCTTCTCGCGCTCCAGAATTTCCTTCTCCCTTTTCAGGCGGTTGAGTTCGACCTGCATACCTTGAGTGTTTGCCTCGAGACCGCCGCGAGCTTGAGACAGAGTGTCCTGTTCACGCTTGAGCCAGTCGATCTGGTCTTGCAAGCTCCTGTTTTTGACTTCCAGATCGTTCTTGACTCTGACGATGCTATCTTTCTCATGCTTCAACCGAGTAATCTCCTCTTGCATGCCCTGCACGCCAGCCTCGAGACCTCCGCGGGCTTGGGTGAAGTTTTCGTGATCGCGTTTGAGCCAGTCGAGTTCTCCTTGCAGAGCCTTGGCTGTAGCCTCGAGGTCATCGCGGGCTCTCATGACGTTACCCTTCTCCAGCTTCAGCCGGTTGATTTCCTCTTGCATGCCCTGTACACCGGCTTCGAGACTACCACGGGTCTGGGCAAAGTTCTCCTGATCGCGCTTCATCCAGTCGACTTCCCCCTGTAGGGCCTTCATATTGATCTCGATCTCGTTGCGAGTTCTCGTGAGGGTCTCCTTATCCTGCTTGAGCTTGAAGATTTCCTCTCGCATTCCTTGGACACCAGCCTCCAGGCCTCCGCGAGCCTTCGAGAGACTATCCTTGTCTTGCTTGAGCCAATCAACTTCGCCTTGCAGTGTCCGCGCCTTGACTTCCAATTCGTTGCGCGCCATGGCACTGGCCTCGTGCTCTTGCCGGAGACGATTGATCTCATGTTGCGCCTGCTGTGCTTTCGACTCAAGTTCGGCGCGGGACTTTGCGAGAGCCTCCTTGTCGAGTTTGAGCTGGTGAATTTGCTTCTCCATCGAATCCGCCTCCGCGTCAAAGTCGCCGTTCATATCCTCCATCTTCTTCTGCAGTCGTTGGTTCTCATTGATCTTGTCTTGGTATTGGGAGTCCAAGTCATCGTACTGTTGTTGAAGGTTCTCTAGCTCGGCCCGCACGTCCTTGAGTTCCGACCTGAGTGTCTTGAGTTCTTTGTTCTCCTCCGCTAGTCGACCTTTGTACGAGAAGCTCTTGTTCCGGACGTCGTCGCCCAGTCTTTCGACCTCATCTTCCAGCTTTTCGTTCTCCGTTTTGAGCTGGTCTCTTTGACTTTCGACCTTCTGCATTGCTCGTGTCATCTGATCTTTCTCGTCTTCGGCCTGTCGTTGTAGGTCACTGACGGTCTATCCCAGCATTAGTCGACGTGTCCACCTGTAGCCATGTGGCGAGGGAAACGTACCCGCTCGAGCTCCTTGATCCTTCTTTCAGCCGCCCGTAGAGCTTCGTCCTTCTGTTCGAGCAGCTGCTCCTTACCGCTGAGCTCTTGATCTCGTCCCTCCTTGAGCTCGTTGATTTGTTCCTGGAGCTCACCCGCGTGTTCTTCCAAATCCACGATGCGGTCATCCCTCTCCTTAAGCTTGTCCTCAATTTCGGCAAGCTGCTCCTCGTGTTTATCCGCCTCTCTTTCCTTCTCCCTCAGCTCAGCTTCCAGATCGCCCTTCTCGTCCTCCAGCGTCTCGAGCTCTTTCTGCAGTTTCGCCACATCCTCGCCCTCTTCGGTTTCCATGCCAGCGATGTGTTTCCGCAGCACCTCGTCATTCTCGCGCAGCTGTTCGATCTCGTCCAGAGCTTTATCGAGTTCTGTCTGGACAGCTTCGAGCTTCCGTTGTAGTTCCTCGCGCAGCCTGGCCTCCTCCTCGCTCCGCCGGTCGTTGGTATAATTGCTATCCCGATCTCTCCCGGAGCGTCCCAGTTCCTGCCGTAGCTCCGCAATCGCCTTCTCCGAATCCAACAGCGACTTTTTGTACCGCTTCAGCTCCGCCTTGAGGGTCGCTCGCTCGACTTTGATCTCGACGTTCTGTCACAACCCAACACACCCAGTCAACCCAACACACTCCCCACAGAAAAAAAGCAATCGCACCGCCAGGGAGGGAAAAACCCGCTGACTACCCACCTCCTTTAACGCCGCATCGTTGTGCTCCGGCCCCAGCTTATCCAGCCGCTCGTTGAGAAAAAACACCTTGAGCTTCAGACTAAAGTTCTCCTTCTTGATATCATCGATAACCTTCTCCTGTTCCCTGAGGGTCATGAGCCCATCGCCACCCAGCGGAGCACCCGCCCCTCCCCCACCCCCCCTCGGCGCCAACGGCGTGCTGCCGACCGAACTCTCATGCGCACTCGGATTAACCGTCTCGATGCCCGTCTGCTCGGAGAAGTCGGCAGTATCCTCGGGGAGCGCGGGGGAACTGGGCAGCCTCGCCCCCGGCCGTAGGAAGTCGGGCACTGGCACGCCATCGCCGAACACGCCCGAGCGCTTCACGCCAGACCGGTGCACGCTCTTCAGCAGCGGCGTGAACTCGTTGCGCCGGTTGGTCAGCGCGCCGAACGGCTGCCGCTGCGGCGTCGCGAGCGTGATCTTTCCGCTCCCGCCGCTACCGCTCCCCCGCTTGCCCCCCCGCGACAGGATACCGTGGTCGACACCGGGAGACTGGAAGGAGTCGATCATGCTACCGAGGTCAGCGCTGCTCGGGTCGTCGCGCGACGAGTACGCCATCGTCGTGTTGTTCCCGCCGGGTGATGGGAGCGCGCCCGGGTACACCATCGTGTGCTGGCTAGTAGTAGTGGTGGTGGTGGTGGTGGTGGTGGTGGTGGTGGTGTTGTTGTAGTCTTTGCTGCTGTGTTTTCGTTTTCGGCCGTTGTCGTTGTCGTTATTGCTCGCGGTAGTATCGGCGGAGCTAATTGGGATATGCGTCGGTTCCTGTTCCCTCGGCGTCGTCGCATGGGAATGTCGCGACGTGACGGGGTCGGGGTCGGGGTGGGTGGGGGTGGCGGGCGAGCAGGCAAGGTGTTGTTGTTACTTTGTACGTACTCTAGCAAGGGTTTTGGCGTTGTTTTTGTTTACGTTCGTAGCTGGTGGCCTGCAGGTCACATGTTCTGGCTCGGCGCGTTGAGTAGTTACGGCAACGTCGCAGCCAGTCTAGGTATTGCACATACATATCAAGGTTCTGACCGATCATGGATTGCCGTGACGACAGCACAGAAAGAATTGCATTAAAATTAAAAAGCAAGTGTATGTACCCGCGAAAAGCGCTATATAACATGGAAGCAGAGAAAAAAATAGGCAAAAAAAAACGGCCATAGGTTCAAGAAACTGTCGTATAAAGGGCCTCTAAACCACCAAAAAAAAAGAAGGATCGCCCAACATAACTTCATAACGCCTTTTACAGAGAGACAGAGGTATATATCGCATCTATGTAGCATGTCTAATTCTTTTGGAAGGAGAGCCAAAAAAAGAACTAAAGCCCCAAAGGATAGAGGAAGAGGAAGAGGTGGAAGGAAGGGCCGCTCAGAAATGACCGTACTCTCCGGCTTTGGCCATGTGCGCCTGGCAGTCCGCAAGGAGCTGCGCCTGCCTCGCGACTTCGGCGAGACGCCCAATGATCTCCCGGTTGCCACGGTAGAAATCCCAGATGGCGTAGGGGATTCCAACGTCTTTACAGAACTCGATCACCAGCTTCTGGGTCCGGCGGAGATTATGGCGAGGAATGCGAGGGTAAAGGTGGTGGATCGCCTATAAAGAAAGAAGCAGTTTAGCATGACAATCGCATTTTTGGGGCGGAGTGCAAAACTAACCTGGAATTGCAGACCGCCATGGAAGAAATCCAACCACTCGGAGCAATCGACATCCATAGTGGTCCTCAGCATCTTCTGGGCGAAGCTCTCATTGACGCCCAGGTCCGAAGTGGACATGGCAAAGTGCGACAGGGTGATCTGCACATGCAATGGCATGGTGACCATGTGGCTGATCATCACATACACGAATCTCTGCCAGTTGGTCTCGAGACCGTGGTAGAGCACACCGTATCCGAACCAGTACCAGAAGACTACGAGGCCACTCAGCTCGAAGTACCGGTGCCAGGCCGCAACACCCCGGCGAGGTCCCAGTCCCATGATCAGGTACTCCAAGGACAGACGGTACAGGTTGAATCTGCCGAAAAGAAGGATCGGGTAGTAGAGGTAATGTTGATACCGCACGCAGAGCTTGGCGAAAGCGTCGTATGGCAGAACACGCTCGTAGTAGGTCGAGAATACGCTGCCGAAGAATCTGTGGGAGATGGCGAAGAACGGGAGATGCTCGATATCCGGGTCATGCTCGGGGTCATTGGTGACGATATGGTGGACCTAATCCCAGCTGTTAGCCCAACAGTCAACGCGTCGGAATCGGAATCGGCTTGCATACATTGTGACTCCTCTTCCACCAGCCCAAAGAGAGACCTCCGAGGAAGTTGGCAATGACGATTCCCATGCAGGTGTCGACCTGGAAGTTGTGGGTGATGCCCATATGGCCGGCATCGTGCGCGGCGAAGACGAGTTGATGCCAGAAACATCCCACGAGGAACGCCGAAGTTTTGTACCAGCCGTATTTCAGGCAGATCATCGCTCCGACGAACAAAGCGGTATACCGGGTGACCTCGCGTGCATACGCCCAGTAATTGCAATTGAAGAGACCTTCGGCGCGGATTTGGGCTTCGAGCGCGCGGTACTTGATCGCAATCTCTTTCTGCGTGTTGTAATCCAGCGAAGGATATTTTGCGATGTCTTCCTCGATGGCCTTGCGGGTGAGATAATCGGCGTCGAATGTGCCCGGGCCACCGACTGGGCCCGGCGTTTCTGAGATCGATGTTACGGACGACGACAACGAGCCGGCACGTCTACGCCGGAGGCTAGGATCCAATACGATGTTTTCGTCGGCCGACGATGTCGGGGACGACGATCCGGAGCTGGACTGGGTTTCGCATAACTCGGGAATCTCGATAGTCGGGGTCGGTTTCTCGTCGTCCTCTTCGCCGTTGTACGCTCTGAACTCTCCACCCTGGATGGGCGGCAGAAAGTTCCGCCATTGACCCTCGATCTTGCCGATGATGAATGATTTCATCCGCCGTCTCGCTTCTTCCGAGTGGAGTCTGACACGAACGAATCAAATCAGCCAAGAAAACCTTAAAACCCGACCACAATGGCATCCGAGACACATACACGTTGATCTCGTCCGTTGCATCTCGTCCGATCATGTGCCGGATCGCCTTGTCTCCTCCGGGGTGGAATTTCATCCACGCATTGACCGAGAGCACGTTCGAATCATATACGATGATGCCCTTCCCGTCCGCGATGAGGCCTTCGACCTGCCGTCTGGTGAACGTTCTGTCCGCTAGCTTCCCCATGTTGAGCTTCCAGTCGAGGAATCGAGTTGTGTAGGCAGCTTGTGCGGTAGTTTGTAGCGGTTGATATCTACTTGCGTAGTCGTCGGGCTGGGTCGTTTGTTTTATTCTGTTCTCTTTTCTTTTTCCTTGCGAGATGGATCTTGAAGTGGGGGAAGTTCGTGAAGTTCGGAATCGGAAACGAGCGATGGGCAGCTGGCAGCACGGGCAGCGGGGCCTTATTTTAGAAATAAGGGGGGGAACAACGGCTAACTAACGAGTTGGCATTATCTGGGGTCCGCTGGCGAGTATGTAATGGATGTGGGGAGATGAGATGATGGGGGACGGGCTGAACGGGCTGAACTGAACGGGCTGGACGGATCTCGATCGCGACAGCTATGAACCTAGGGAGACGAAGATTTAAAGATGCGGAAAAATCGGCAAGTGAGTGAGTGTCTGTCTGGGGGAGGAAACACTGGGAGCAGCAGCGGGAAGGAGAAGGGGAATCCGATCGAAGGGAAGGACACAGGCTGAAGAAGGGGTTGGACTATAAAGTAAACGCCAGTCTGTATTTTTTTTCTCCCACGAGGCAGGAGGCAAAGCAGGTCCGCAGGCAGGAGGACGACGCACGGCGGCGGGCAGGTATGCGGCGTCGCCTCCGTGCGAGCCAAGAAGAATTAACTATTCCTGAGCTGAGACGCAGCAGCAGCAAGAGCAGCGAAGCAGTTACCGGTTGGACCCCTGAATTTGGAGAAATCGTTGGAATGCAGGGATGCCTGCAGCCAGGGCTCAGGTCAGGGGAGTTTGGCCACGAACCTGGAGTTTCCGGTTGACAGGCAGGAGAGTGCTTGCTTGCCTGCTTGCTTGCTTGCTTGCTTGTTGCGCGTCTGCGGTTGGCCAGATAAACGTGGGCCCGGGCGAGGGAAGGGGCGCAGGCACCACCAGTCGGCAAACGATAGAACATCAGCTATCGATTACTTAGGTAAGGACTTACTCAGATAATTACCGGTATCTATCCACATCGATCCATCTGTCGAACACATCTCGAGAGCCTCTTCAACACCATCACCATCACCACATCGTCGTTGTCGTGAAGAATCCCCTCCGAAATCCGGATCGCAGGCCGTCAATCCGCCCAGAAGAAGAGGTTCAGGCTGTCCCTCTCACGTTGAACATATGCAGCCAGTCTACGAGCTAGAGCCAAAGAAACCAGGCCTTCTCCTATCCCATCCCAAAGTAGGGTATGCAGAGTATCAAGGCCTCACCCCCACCATCTTGTACGTACACAGACCGTGAAAGGAAAAAAACGAGAAGGGTGTTGCGACGCGCAACGCACGTCGAATCATTGCGCCCCTTGATCAAGCCCATCATATGATCCATAACAATCGCACGGTATCTACATACCTCATATGATACTTTTTTATCCTTAAGCGCGGTGGTATCGTCTGTCGTCGTATGTGCCTAAGGCACCTGCTTAGATAAATACTTGGTTATGTCTTATCCATTTAAGCAACCACTTATGCCTCAGTCGTCGCAGGTTGTACGGTACTCTAGGTACTCTAGATATGCAATCCCAACATCGGTCGTACGAGTCTCCGTCTCCGTCGAAGAAGTCAAGTGGTACGGCGTGGCGTCATGAATTCAAACTCCTCCCCTTCCTCCTCCTCCCCCTCCTCCTCCCCAAGGCCGCTCGATGAAAATCGAGCTGAACAATGGCGTGGAACCGTCTTGTGTATATGTATATACCGCCATGATCCAGTTAGACACATACCTAGGTCGCAAGCAATCGATGATTAAACAAAACAAAAGCCCCCCTCCTCCAAAGGCGTAGCCAAGATGTAGAGGCGATGAGACATACCCGCTGTCTCGCCGATGGCCCGTGGGGGCGCGCGGCGGCGAAGACATTCCCGTTCCGACCGCCGACCGCGCGACCGCACACGCACAGCCGCTTCTAAAAAAACCCCCGCAACGATAATTATCAGCGGCCTCCGTGAAACTCCGTTGACGCGCTCCCACGAGGTCTTCAGCGGCCAGCAGTCAATGGCCTGCGGTCAGTGCCGAGGCATGTCTCTCCGCTGGTTTCATGCCTAGGTCCTAGGCATGTATAATGTAGGATGTAAGAAGTAAGTATTCGTCGTGCGCCCCGAGCCGCAACGGCTGCCTGCACACTGCACACTGCACCAAGATATAGTATTGTGTATCGTATATCGTAGGTATATCGTACTGCATATAGTTATCATCGTCATAGGCCTGTATCTAGAGTAGAGTAACGTTACATCATGCCGTCCCGTACAGGTGGCGACATCCGAATCGATAGTATATGCTGAGCACTTACCTAGGTAGAAATCGTCAGCTCTTTTTTCTTCTCGTTCTTTCAAGGCTTCGTTTAATCCAGGAGGGAGGGATTGCCGGAAGATACCGTAGAGTACGGCGTACGGCGTACTCTACGGCGTACAGAACACTGCTCGAGCTCGAGCTGATCCGAGGAACTGTTCCAGCAGCCAGCCAGCCAGACAGCTAGCCATTGACGATCGCGACGTAAGTGCTGCCCGCAGACGGGTGCATCGCAGCTTCGTCGCCTCGGATCTCGGAAGAGATTGAGAGAGGAGAGATTGGGGAAGGCATGATGCGGTGCCTGCATACGCTGAGAGCTGGGTCGCCGGTCGCCGATCGGCACGGTGGAGTAGGTACCTGCATATCTTCAGGTTCAATGGGCCATGGTGGTGATGCAGTGGTAGTTGCGGTCGAACGCTCTTGAGTCTTCTGCAGCTGTACATAGTTCTGTAGTTGACATCGATGAGTTAGCAGGCGGACTAACTAATACATAGAGTACCGTAGGCCGGTCGCTTGTCAGTTACTCTAGAGTGGAGTAGTTACTGTGGAGTGCGGTGCGGAGCGTAGATATATGCGCAGTTCAGTGTGTAGGGCAGAGCTGAAAAACCATCGATTGCAACCACCACCAGCACCGTGCACCCTCTATGTACTCTACTATAGTTAACGATTCAACCACCGCCATCAACAATACCCACAAAGAACCTAGACGAATGAATGTATAAGCACCCGCAACAGCTGGACGCATGTACCTACCGGCCCCCGGGTACTAGTAGTCCGCTCGCGTGCCCACTGCCGGGGTGGTGAGAAGTGGAGTACCTACTCTGCCTAGGTAGGTGCGGCAGGCTGTTTTATTTGGACCCAGCGGAGCGGATGGGAGTGTATGCACCGCCGACGACCGACGACCGCGCCTGGAGGAAATATTCACGGTTTGCAGTGTGATTGGTTGCGCTGCATATCAAGGTGTTGGTTGCAACTTGCGGAAGAGCCATGGCAGCTGAAGTAGAGTACTCCTTAGTTGCTAGTAGAGTAATGTATTACTCAGTAGGAGGTGCAGTAGATATAGTAATTAGCCCCGTTTGACGCTCTGCGGGGGGTGGGGGGTTTCAATCGATAGGTACCTTCAGCCAAACGATGGTTGATAGTACCGGTATAGTTGCACGTTTGTTGGTCCGTCGATAATTATCGTCCAGAGAAGTGTGTAGTCTACCCAGAGTACAAACGCCTGTGGCTGCTGAATGATGCTCAGAATCCGGGCTTGAGAAGCACGCCATCGCTTGTTCGAGCGATGTAAGGCATGGGAGGCCGGGGTCACATCCCTTGGTAACACATACCGAATACCGAGTGACCAGGGTGATTTGCCTAGTTTTGACGATGCATACAATTCTACATACCCAACCAGAGAGAATACGGAAATTTCCAAGGCTGTTCAGCCATGTCCGAAAGTTCGCTTGCCAGCCAGTAGAACCACCAATAATTCCGGCAGATTCTGGTTCAAGCCTGATTCAAGTAGGATCCATTACCTATGGCACCCTCATATTCGGATATTCCACTGAGAAAACAGTGAAATATCCAGCCAGCCATAACATGTTCAGACTCCGGGGAGGTTTTACTCACTGCGGGTTACAAGCTACAAGTTACAGCCAGGCCATAGGCTTCCGCTCTTCCGCTCTCACCAAAAGGTAGTAGACTAGTAGTTGTATCGGGAGACTTCGAACTTCGAACTTTGAGGAAGGCATTTATTTGATAATATGAGCCCTTTACGGAACCCCAGCTTAGTCTTGTCTTTGGCAGTAGCCATAGCATTCCTATTGGCAGTAAGCTCTTCATCGCTGCCAGCTGTATGTACGGTTTGAAGAGAGCTTGATGTCACTGTGCCCGCGTAGCCCATGTCCACCGTCCGCCAAGGTGTATCCGCAACCAACCTTCAAAGTCTTTGGAATGTTCAAGGTACTAGTTAAGTACGCAGCGCCGGTGCTGCCGCCACCACTCGCTCCAAGGTTGGGGAGTTTCTTCGGGAATCGGAGATACTACCTACTACCGGTGAGACAACGTCGTTTGTCAGAACTACTTACATGGCTTCCGCCGAAGATGGAAATACCTAGGTAAAACACTACTATTATGTACACAGGGGCTGCGGTCCCTGTGATTCGAGTGTTACATCCTTAGGACCTGGCTCCGTCGGATTCGGGGCCTTAATCGACCGTCCGACCGACCGACCGTCCGGCCCGCGGCGGTTCTGCATCCATAGGTATCTTACATCGCTGAAACGGGTTCACCGGGCCACCTGGCAATTCTTGCGGGTGTGCTGGTGCTAGATTTGGTGGCTTCCGCTGGCAGCCTGCTGGCAACCTGCTGGCAGGAGGTTCTTGTTCGTTCGTTTGAGGTCGAAGTGATCGTCTCTCGATTACCCACCTACCTACCTAGGTAGCTGGATGAAACAGAAGAAGAAGATATCTAAACATAGGTAGCAAGAGACTTGTCGTCGTGGAATCCTCGTCCACACTTCTATGTATAGGTAGCATGTATGTATGTAGCGCTGTCACTGACAGCCTGTCAGTGCTGGACTACTACCTAGTAGACGATTTCAAACGTGTCCGGTGTACCAGATAGTGAATGAAGTTGGAAATAGGTAATATGCCAACGAGGCTGTGATGTAGAGGTGTTCTATGAACGGAACTGCATCTAGTACTACCTACTGAGTAGGTGCATACTTGCTGGTGCACTCGACCAAGTATTCCTGACGTGAATACGATTCAGCACCGTTATACTGCACCATATTATAGTACCTAATACCTATGACGATTTGCTACCCCTCACGATCCCTCACGGAGCACCTAGCATGCAGCAGGAACACGACCGAAGCGATGAAGGTTCTTTTCTTTTTATGCTTCGTCACATCACATCCCATGGAGCAACTACCGAGACTCTCAGACTTCGACTTTAACTAAACAAGAAGAGACCGAACATGGTGCGGACGAAATGAAACGCAGCAATCGGCGTTCGGAACCAATCCAAGGCTCGAGACATCATGACATGTACATAGAAGATACTTGGTATACGGTTCTTGTGGATGGTTGGTTGGTTGGTCAAATCGTCACGATGTCCGGACTCCGGCCAGCCAGCCAGCTTGCGAACTTGCAAACTTGCAAACGGAATCGCTGGCAGGCCGGCCACACAGTACACTAGCCATTGTCTAGCACTCGTTGCTTCTTCTTCTCCTCCACCCCTCCACCTCTCCACCCCTTCTTCCTTGGTCCTTGGTCACTAACTGGTGTCGTTTGTCGATATCCTGGCGGCTCCCCCTCCCCTGCCTAGCAAAACCGTTGGGCCAGGAGGAACACGGAGGAATACCAGAGGGGAAGGGCGGGGGGAAGGGGGGAGGGGGGAGGGGAACGGGGGGCTGGACGAGATGAGAATTTCTTCTTCTTCTGATGACGACGGACAACGTAACCCACCCATAACCCACTCATCGTATTCCCTCCCTCTCGAGCCTGCGTGAGTGCATATGTACCTGTATATGCAACTGACTGTATAGGTGTGTGTGTGTGTGTATGGGTGTGTATCCCTTCCACGATGATGACGGCCTCAGGATCTTCGCTTGACTGCATCAGCAGCATGAAGAGGGGGTTGGATATCGTGCAGGAGATGAGATGAAGTCGAGCACTCGAGGACGTGCTGACGGGGAATCTCGGAGAATCCACACTTCCTCCCTCTCCTCCTGTTCCTGCCCCTGCTGTGCCTGAGTCCACTGAGCACTCTTCCGAGACTCCGTGAAAAAGCTGCCCATCCATCCATCCATCCACCCATCCAGTAGACCAGGTCCAAGCAATTCCGTTGGGAACTTGGGAACTTGGGAATCCGCCCACCCACCCACCCATCGACATCGACGGCATCGGGCAGGCCATGATCCATCGATGCACACGCAGACTGCTGCTGTCACCGCCGATGCGATGCTAGTACCTGAGCACTGAGGCAGATACCTGATAGGACATGGGGGAGGCAGGTCGGGGGAAGGAAGGGGGAGGAAGGGGAGGAAGGGGAGGAAGGGGGAGGGGAGGGGGGCTCGCTGGACTGGAACCGGAACGCACATCTCGCGGCCACTCCACAGGAGTGGTGGAGTTTCGCAATCAGGATTCAGGATTCAGGTACGAGTATGTAACGATTCCGATCGTCGGGTTCGCCCATCCCAGCCCAGCCCCCAAACCACCCCCCCCCCCCCCCCCATCTCTACCTGGAGATTCAGAACTGAACTCCCCATGCTGGCTGGTCCTGACTGCGACTGCGTCGGTAGTCGCAGCCGGAGGGAGGATGGAGGAACTCTGGACACGAGCACTGCACAACTCCCGAACGGCTGAGAGGGGGACCTGCCTGTGGCGACCGACCCTCCTCCCCCCCAGAGCGGCCGTGCATGGAGACGCACGATAGGCTGGCCGTGCAAATGAGACCGATGTAGGTTATTCGCATCATGCCTGCCTGTCTACTAGCCCGGCAAGCAAGCAGCAAGCAGCCCAAGCAGGAGCAGCTCGCGGCCGGGCAGGAGCGCGGATGTATCGGTCGTTGGTTCGCCCGTGCACTTGTCTCTGAGTTTAATCGAGCAGACAAGACAAGACAAGACAAGACATGACATGAGGCATGACGAACGACAACAGTAAGTTTGCCTCTAACTAGGTGTCGGGCGGCCAAACGGACGCCGGCCGGCACACTTCTTCCTTCTCTTCTCTTCCTATTTGGGAGTAGTCGAGGGGCCGAGGGGTGTGTGAAGGTTTCAATCGCGAGTTTACCCAGACGTCTTGTTCTTCTTCTTCTTCGGCTCTTCCTCGTACTCGTACAACAACGTCCGAGGGCGAGGAGGGGGGTGGCAATCTGGTCACAGCGAGCGCGGAATGGCTTCAGTTCAGCCATCAACTACTACTGCAATTAGCCCCGGATCAGTCCTACGTCGAGCGTCAATAAGGAAGTGTGTGTACGCGAGGAGAGAAGTCTCGATGGGTACCAATCGGCTCGCAAGCAAGCAAGCTCGGGGGATCCATCTGCATGGCATAGGGCGCTCCCCTTCGAGCCCGTGCTGGTGCAGTGCAGTCACGCAAGCCAGCAGACAAGCCAGCAGACAGACAAGCAGACAGACAAGCAGAGGCAGGCGGGCGGGCAAAAAGAAGGCTTGGGTGTGTCTGTCTGTCTGTCTTGCTGGCCGATCATTAGCCACAGTGGAGGGTTGGAAGGTTCCCACACAGCTGAAGATATGCAGCCGCGCCCCCCATGCGCTACGGACTGCGAGCAGATGCCGCGCACTTGCAATATAAATCGGCGTGCTGACTGTCCCTGTAATTCGCCGCCCGTCAAAAGCCCGACGCAGTAAAGCGCGGCGTGTGGATTGGACCGCATCGAGCAGTCTACCCTACTCTACTGCGCTGGCCCTCAGCCCAGTTCGTCCGGTCTGCGGCGCGTTCTTCGATGCGATGGGTGGATGGGCGGAGAGAGCAATATGGGTATCTAGCTGGGCGGCGGCGGCTTCGTGTGTACGACTCACGAGCGGAGCCACCGGCCTGACGGCGATGAGCACAGCACGAGCGGTGAGCGTGCTGAATGCCGCGTGCTCGCTACTCGGTGCGGCCGTGCTTCTCCATTGTTCTTCGTGCTTCGTGCTGCCGTCGCCGTCTGCTCCTTCTGGAACGCGAGGGAGATCGGCAGATTGCGACTTCAGCCCGCCGGCCAATCCCAGAAATCGAAAAAGCACACGCCCCGTCAGCGGAAGGCGATCTGAATGTGGCTAAAACGGTCCTCCGTAGGGCTCGACTGCATAACGCATCCGACCTCCCCTCCTTCTCCGCTGTCTCCACCTTCATCGCCCGGAAGCACCCACCACCTCCACCTCCACCAGCACCTCCACCTCCACCTCCACCAGCACCTCCACCTCCACCTCCACCTCTACCACTAGTTCCCATTACCACTAACCACTACCATTACCAACTGCCACTACCAGTCTTCCACTACCAACTACCTCCACCCACCACCACCACCCACCACCACCACCCACCACTACTTCCCCCACTACCAGATTACCATACCTTCGCAAGGGTTGTCTCACTCGGGCATTGCTCGTCCTGTCCCTGTCTTGTCGTGTCTTGTCGTGTCTTGTCGTGTCTTGTGCTTCCTGCTGCATCTTCCCAGCGCAAAATTCTCCATCGCTTGTTCTGCACTGCTTCTCCCCCCACCAACATCATCCTCCACCCTACGTTCACCACCTACATTCAACACTTCCTCCCTTGTGCACCTTTGCGCGCCTGCACAGACAGACAGACAGAGAGCCAACTCTTCGCTACACTCCCGACCCGTCCCCCCTTGTTTACCTTACTTGTTGTTCGCAGGCCTGTTATAAAGCCGTGAGAGTTCGCCCCTCAAGCCACCCACTTCAATAGAGCCCAGAGCATTCAGAGATCCCGCCCTTGAACACAGGACTTGCAGCAGAGTTCCTACGAATACAATCTCCCCCCCTCCCCCCCCCCCCCACTCCCACTCCCACCCAATCGCCTGCCGGCTTCACCGATCAATCCATCTCTTCGGCCTTCCCTCATTCCACCCCGGAAGCTCAAGCCCCCACCGATCCACCTATAATCACCCACATAATTCCATAAACAATGTCGGGAGGATACCCCGGACAGTATGGACAGCAGCACGGGCAGTACGGAGGAGGATACCCTGGTGGTGGCCAGCCGCCGCCACACGGCCAGCAGCCGTACCCGCAGCAGGGCTACCCGTATGTAGCCTCCTCCAAATTGCTCGATCCGTGCATGAATCTTGCTCGTGCGGCCCGCTGACAGCTAGCTATCCGACCCCAAAGGATGCCGCCGGCTCAAGGGTACTACTCACCCTCCCCGCAACAACAGCAACACCCTCAGCAGGGCTACTACCCCCCACCCGCAAATCCCCAGCAGCCATACTACCCTCCACCGCAACAAGTACGTTGTCGCTGCAACCTGCCCCCCGCGAAGACTGGTTCTGACATTTCGAGCGTAGCCTGGCCAATGGGGTCCCCCACCGCACCAACAACCATACCCGAGCCCGAGTCAGCAACCGAGTATATCCCCCTCTCTCCAGCTTGGCTCAATCATGTCATAGGTTCTGACTCGACTGCGCCGTAGTGCCTACCTACCAGAATACCTACCAGAACCACGTTCCCGGCGCTCCCCACCCTCCGTCTACCAGCCAACACAGCTTCGGCGTTCCGGGTCTCAACTATTCGTTTGCGTACAGTAACTGCTCGGGGAAGCGCAAGGCGCTGCTTATCGGCATCAATTACATCGGTCAGCGGGGACAGCTGCGCGGCTGCATCAACGATGTCAAGAACATGTCGCGGTTCTTGCAGGAGAGATTCGGCTACAACCCGAGCGACATGGTGACTTTGATGGACGACCAGCAACACCCCAAGAGTCAGCCCACCAAGCAGAACATCTTGACTGCCATGCATTGGCTCGTGAAGGATGCTCAGCCGAACGATTCGCTGTTCTTCCATTATTCCGGGCACGGTGGCCAGACCAAGGATCTGGATGGTGATGAGGGTGATGGTTACGACGAGACGATCTATCCGGTGGACTTCCGTCATGCTGGGCACATCGTGGATGATGAGATGCACCGCATCATGTGAGATTCTAAGCTCCGCCATGCTTAGCACACGTTCGCTGACGCCGATTAGGGTTGCCCCATTGAAACCGGGGGTGCGCTTGACCGCCATCTTCGATTCCTGCCATTCCGGGTCAGCGTTGGACCTTCCTTACCTTTACTCCACCTCCGGCAAGCAGAAGGAGCCGAACTTGGCCAAGGAGGCCGGTCAGGGACTTTTCAGTGCGCTGCAATCGTACTCCAGGGGAGACATTGGCGGTGTTGCTTCGTCGGCTTTCGGGCTGGCCAAGCGCCTCACCACCGGCAGAAACGCGGAGGAAAGGGCAATGCGCACAAAAACATCGCCGGCCGATGTTATCCAGTGGTCTGGTTCCAAGGATTCTCAAACTTCGTGAGTTTAGCATTCCTCGCCACGCGGCTTGCGGCAGCATTTCCTGACGAAAGTTTAGTGCCGATGCTACCGAGAACGGCGAGGCCACGGGAGCCATGAGTTACGCATTCATCCGAGCGCTCACCAAGAACCCTCAGCAATCGTACGCACAGCTTCTCAACAGCATCCGAGACGAGCTGGCTGGAAAGTACTCGCAGAAGCCGCAGTTGAGCTGCAGCCATCCATTAGGTAATGACGGACAACCCCTTGACGAGTCTGAGATGGAGTTCCAGTTTTGATTTCCCCCCCCCCCCCCCCCTGCCCGCTTGTCTTCTTTGCTTCATTCACTGCAATATTCCCTTCATTCTTCCGTTCCTTCCTCTTCTCGCCTGGTGCTTTGATATTTGTATAAATAGCTGTTGTTTCTTTTGCTTTTTTCTTTCCTTTGCTGTTCTGTTTTTTTTTTACTTCTTTTCTGGGTTTCATTCACAAAAGCTACGGCTGCAGCTTGGAGTAACTTTTTTAACGTGCGTTGGGTCACCACAGATACGAACCTGCTCTACGTCATGTAGATGCGCCGCCACGACCGACATGAAACGGAACGAACGGACGAACGGAATACAGTCGCTATCGAGGTTATGGAGGAGGGGGGAGGGGGAAGGGGGAATGCATGGGATGGACAGACGGCAGACTTATTTTTTCAACTGCCATTTTTGTATTGTCATTCGCATCGTGGTTTTGGTAGCATCATCTTTGTAGGATTCTATACCTTGCTGGTCGTTTTTGGTGATTTGTATTATCTATGCATAACTACTATACTCGTATCATACTTGCAATACTTGCACGGACATGGCTATCCAATACAACATATGTATGTAACTACGGTTGGAGGTGTAGTTGGAGGTGATACCTTGTACTTACAACGCTGTCATGCCCCGAGTCCAGGAGATGGGGAGATGCCTGGGGCAAATGGTTGAATGCATAAACGTGGTTTGCTCCAGATTTAGGCATTAAACACTCTTATGCTGCACTGAAAGAATTGGTTCGCCTGTCCAGATCAATATATACCCGACCGAGTCTGGTGGCCACTGAGGGAGCGGCGAGAAGCGGCATGGAGCGACATAGCACCGGTAGTGTTATGGGTGTGTAACCAAGATCAGATCCAATGCGGAGGCGGAGGGTCAACGTTGGAGTCTGGAGTCTGGAATGTGGACTGTCGTTCTATCTATTGTTTCTATCAATATTCTGTTCTGGTTGTTCGTCGGTTCGTCGGTCTCTAGAGTAGTCCTCATCTTGTATGGAGGTATGATCATCGTCGTCACCAAGGGTAGAGAGTTCTTTTCAATGTGACCACGTTTTTGGTCCTCACTCGATTTTGGGCCTCTCACCACTTCAAAGGCGAGCTCGGATACGGTATTCACGGTGGAGAAGTCAACAGAAAGCCTTGTAGGCAAAGGTCTGGAAGGAGACGGAGAGAAGGAAAGAGAGGTGGTCGATATATATAGCGGAGTTGTTCGCCGACGAGCGGTGCAGCGAGGCAATCCTGAAGTTTCTGGGAACGACGGATGTGGGGAGAAAGCTCTACCAGACCTGGAGGAGGAGGAGGAGGAGGAGGAGGAGGAGGAGGAGGAGGAGGAAGCAAGGGAAGCAAGCATCGCATCGGGGGGGCAGAGCAAGAGTGTCCAGCAGGATACTGCGTCTGCGGCCGATGCGAGGAAGCAGGAGATGAGGATGTGCGGTGATATTTTCTTGGTGCGATTTCATTTGGTATTTGTTTGGCAGGCAGCGGCGCCACACCGTGCTGGCTGGTAACGGAGCTCAACCCCCAGGCCGGCTAGAGTGGGCAGGAAAGGATTGCGACGGTTCGCCATAATCTAGATAGACTGCATGCGAAATAAAACAGGAAGATCTCCCTCTCTAAATCCATCAATCCACCAAAGGCGAGCTGTGTACTTGCCCGTACACCCCCATGGCCCCCATCCCCCGGTTTCCACGTCACTATCCGACCCAACTCTCATCTTGCAGCCCGAAGTGACTTTCCTTACCCCCCGCGGCCCCGCCGTGTCCTGTCCCGATGATATATGAGCGCACCAAGGAAACGACACCAGGAAAAACTTTTCGCGCCTCACGCCGTCTCATCGCACTCACCAACGTCCTCGCCGTCGCGCTCAAGTATCAACGCCTTCCATCCGGTTTATAGTAGTGACCGCCGGTGAGTCTATGCCTGACCTTCTTCCCACTCGGACAGCTCGCTAACTAACTGCATCTTCTTCAGCGACGGAGTCCGGTACCTATACCGCATCCGTCTGCCAACATCAAACACCAGTGACGGCAAGAAAGAAAGACCAGAAAGACCAGAAAGGTCAGAAAGGTTAGAAAGGTCAGAAAGGTTAGAAAGGTTAGAAAGGTTAGAAAGGTTAGAAAGGTTAGAAAGGTCAGAAAGGTTAGAAAGGTCAGAAAGCCCAGAAAGCCGAGAAAGCCCAGAAAGCCGAGAAAGCCGAGAAAGCCCAGAAAGCCGAGAAAGCCCAGAAAAGCCCGACTGCGGCGTTTGTCTGCGAAGATTCCCAAGAGGGAGGTCTCGGATCTTGAAGCGGTCTTTGCCCCTTCCCGTCTCCTTCCGGACCTGTTCCCAGAGTATGCGAGTATCTTCGCTGACTTTTCCATTCCCGACAGGATAGGACTTAAAGATGCTCCAGAAGGTGCTCCCGCGGGGTCTAAGTCTGGGTCTTGTACAGAGCTGCACCACTCGCAGCGCGCATCCGCAGCGCGCAGCTGGCCGGCTCTTTGTCCAGCTCTTTGTCCAATGAAGGTGCTGGACGGTGAGGTTCTGGCCGGTCCGGTCTCCAGCTAGTAGAACCTCGAAGCTAGGCGTCGGGAGCCATCGGGTGGATGGGGCCTAGTTTCTGACCAGCTTCAGCTGTACCGGTACTTCTTGCGAGCGGCTTTGCTGTCAGGATTTATACATCATACCAAGTCACTCCGCACGAGTGATCCAACGAACGAGTGACACGCAGTGAGTACTAGCGCCCGCCGCCGCCGGTACTCACATACGCTTGTTACTCACGTTACTCACGTTGGTCCGTGCGCGCTCTGGGTTACTCTAGTTTCTTGGCTCGCTCGTCGCGCGCGTTCATTCATTGGATCTGGACCGCTGTTTCATAGTCTCAACCTCGCAACCTCGCAACCTCACAGCCAACCCGAGCATCCCGCACGACCCGCGCATTTTGATCACTTTCGTTTCGCTTTTGTTCGGTTCGGCGCGCGCGTTTTGGTACCAGCATCTGCACTCCACGAACGACAACGGCGACACGGCGACACGGCGACGACGGTAATACTACGGTAATACTACGGTTTTGAAGCAGCAGCGAAGACGAAGAGAAGACGAAGAAGCAGACGAGATGGTCACGGTCAGGAATCCGGCCAATAGACTCGGCAATGAGCTCTACGATGCCATGCAGGAGGTGCTGGATACGTTGTTCAACACGAAGGACTCGGAGTACGTATCCCGCGGTGCATCTGAGGGGGATGGGTACTGACATGCAACCATTCGCAGCGGCGGCGACCTCTCCTCGCCCTTCCACGACCTTCTCCCGAAGCGGGCGTACGCGGACTACTACAAGCTGATCAAATCGCCGCAGGCTTTGAACCCGGTGCAAGCCTCGGTTCGCCGGCGGTCCTACACGTCGTTCGGCGACTTCGTCAAGGACTGCGCGCAGATCTTCTTCAACGCCAAGGTGTACAACCGCCACGACTCGGAGATCTACCAGTACGCCGACACGCTGGAGAATGTGCTCAAGCAGGCGCTCCAGAAGTGTGTAAGGACCGGGAAGGTCAAGAAGGAGGAGGCCGAATTGCCGTTCCTGGGTGAGCTGCCGCCGCCGAGTCCGGAGGCGACTGCGCTGGCAAGTCCGCTGCTGGAGGCGGAGGAGGAGGAGGAGGATGATGAGGAGGATGATGAGGAGGAGGATGACGAGAGTGATGACAACGATGAGGAGGAGGAGGATGGGAAGAAGCGTAGGAACTCGTCTGGTCGTGCGCGGAGGACCACGAGGGGCGGGTCTGTGCAGCCGCGGGCGACACGGCGCAGAACGGGGACTGTGGGCGCCTCCGGGGAAGCCAGAGAGGAGGATGGCGAGGAGGAGACGGGAGGACGGAAAGTCAAGGATGATCCGAGGCGGAAGAGGGGGCGGCCTCCGAGAGTCGACACGCCGATGGAGACTAGGATAAAGAATATCCTCAAGGCTCTAAGGAAGTTGAAGGACGAGGAGACTGGCAATCAGCGCATGCTGGCGTTCGATAAGCTGCCTGAGAAGAAGGAGTTTCCCGAATACTTCACTGAGATCAAGAATCCGATTGCGATGGATATCATCAAGGTTTGTGGTTACCTTCGGTGCGGAGTGGGCGGATTGACTGACTGCCGGACGACAGAAAAACATCAAGCGCAGAGTGTACAAGACTATGGATCACTTCATCGGAGACATGGACTTGATGTTCGACAATGCAAGGACCTTTAACGAGGACGAGAGTCAACTCCACCAGGACGCGGTGATGCTGCAGGACGAGCTGCATCGCGCCGAACAGTCGGAGATGGCCAAGTTGGATGAGGAACTTGCTGGCGGCGAGGACGGAACTCTTGCAAAGAAGATTCCGCTTGACAAGATTGAGCACAACGGAGAGACATACCGCGTTGGTAGGATTCTCCACAATGGTGTCCAGAAAAAGAAGAACAGATGGCTGATGGGTTACAGGTGACTGGGTGCATATCGTCAATCCTAACGATCCTAACAAACCCACTGTTGCGCAAGTGTTCCGCACGTGGAAAGAGCGTGATGGACAGGTCTGGATCAATGCGTGCTGGTACTTCCGCCCCGAGCAGACCGTGCACTGGGTGGAAAAGAGGTTCTACCCCGAGGAAGTAGTCAAGACGGGTCAGTACCGCGACCACAAGATCGACGAGGTGATAGGCAAGTGTTTCGTGATGTTCTTCACGCGCTATTCCCGCGGACGACCCAGGGGAATAGACGAGAGCAAGTGTCCCATCTATGTTTGCGAGAGCAGATACAACGAGAGGACAAAGCACTTCAACAAGATCAAGACCTGGAAGAGCTGCATCCCGGACGAGGTGCGTGGCGGTGACTATGAGCTGGACATGTTTGAGAAGCAGCGAACCCTCAAGAAGATGAACAGTCCCATTGCACATACGTTGCCGCCAGGTGCGAAAGAAGGCGATCCATTGCCCGAGGCCAAGTTGGGGGTTGAAAACGCTCCACCCGTCGTCGGAGCGGTGTTCAAACGCGCTCGTCGAGAAACGGTATGTTGAATCCCCTTTCGCTCGACTGCATCTCAACCGCAACAACACCACAACGGTTCCAATAACTTCCACACCACAACAACCACCTTCACAAACAAACATCGCTAATAATGGCTGTCCAGGACTCTCCTCCTCCAGAGCCGACTCCGCCCCCACCTCCGCCCCCACCTGTCATTGAAGCACCTGCGCCACGCCCTACCCGCCGTCAGAGCACCGCCAGCACTGCTGCCACCGACCCCTACCACGAGACAATGTCCATGACGCAGATGTACAAACAAGCCGCCTCTGTCGCCGCACCCACGCCCGGCCACGGCCCGCAGACCCCGATGCCCACCATGCATCACGACCACCAGCTCCGCACTCCGGCGCCACAGCACTTCGCACCGCCACCCGTCTACCACAACCCACCGCAGCCGATGCAGCGCATGCCCTCCACCTCCGGCATGGGCGCCGGCACGCCCAGCTACGCCGCGACGCAAGCCGCGCAAGCCGCGCAGCTGCAGATCAACCTCAACCGCCACCACAGCGAGCACAAGGATATGCAGCCGCCGCACGGCCTGCCCGCTCCCGCCGCCGCTCCCGCCGTCACCTTCACCCTGCCCGAACTCATTGCCAAACAGATCCCCGAGGCCACGGCCGAACGCTTCCTCCGTAACGAAAACGGACAGATCCTCTGGTTCAGCGTCCCCCCGGTCGACAACCGCCCCGCCGAACGCCCCTTCGGCGGCCTCGGTCACTCCGCCCAGTACCTGGCCCACCGCCGCGAGCGCGAGGAGAAACACGAGGCCCGCGCTAGAGAGCGTGAGGCGCAGATGCAGGAGGGTAAGCGCAAGGCGGAGGAAGATCGCAAGGAGGACCAGAAGCAGGTCAAGAGGCTGCTCGTTACGTCACTTGGTCTGTTGACTGAGCAGATCCGCGAGTCGCTCAATGCTGAACCTGAGACGGAGAAGAAGACCGAGAAGGAGAAGGAGACGGAGACGGAGGTTGCATCTGTGTCTGTTGAATGATTGATTGGTTGGCTGATGGGTCGGTGGGTCGATCAAACAGCTGGAGTTAATGGTTTCTGTTCTTTTTTCTTCTACTACTTCAATACGATCATCTTTTCTTTCCTTTGTTTTCTGTTTTCTTTTCTTTACATACCACCTCATTGTTTTGTTCGGTATGTGGGATGTCGGGTTGGTTGGGGGAGGTGGGTGGGTGGGTGTACTGTAACTCATATCACTAGAGTTTGTTTTTGTGTACTCGTATCTCTACTGTTTGCTTTTTCTTCAAAGAATGATTCTATCTACATGCCTCACTTGGACCGTCTTTGAGAATATTCGACGCGTGTGTATTGATCTCCATAATCTCCAACAATCCTCCAAAAGAATAAAAATAAATAAAATAAATGTGCACGCTGGACATGAAAGAAACGCTCCACTGCGGAAGTTTCCGCCAAGGAAGGGTTCTCAAACCGGTCTGGTACTGGGAGGTATAATCTTCGGACGGAATGAGAGCCAGCATGATACGGAAGTGATCAAGCAGCTTAATTTATGTCCGGGGAAAGCTGTCATAATGCACAGGGCAGAGACGAAGCTAGAAAGAAAAAGAAGAATGCACGGAAAGCTCAAACAAAAAAAACAAAAAAAAAGCGGGAAAAAAGGGAGATATATTTCTGCAAGTACTGTACATGGTCGTGAGCGGGAAGCAGCAGGAGCATCACGGTTTCCTGCGAAACTCGTTCCTAAGCTCATCGACATATATCTTCAGGAACGCCGAGACCTTCTTCTGGACGGGCAACTTCTGGTCCGCGCCTGCATGCACATTGTCAACGTCGGAGCCACCTACCGTCAGTAACACCTGTAAGCGCTATTCTTTCCCCTCCCGCATCCCCTCCCTTTCGCATTCCACGCTGCCCTCCTATTATTTAAAGGATGAAGGGAAGCAACCTTCATGCCCCGTGTGCAGATTCGACGGCTCCTCCTCGTCCTGGAGGTGGCGCACGCCCGTGAGCCTTCCGTGGACGCGGCGCACCGCGCGGTGGAACGTCGGGCTTGCCAAGAGCTATCGCGGCGTCGTCAGCGGCGAACGATTATGCTTCGTGCGCCGGGCGGGGGAAAGGACAGGAACAAGGACGTACTCGTGCTACAAGCCATGCCTGAGTGTTGTTCGAGCCGGAGTTAGTGGGGACGAGGAAGGAGAGGGGCGCCCTGGAGGGGCGGGAGAGAAAGAGAATGAGTTCACCTCCACGACGCGGATCCACATGGTGATGGTGTTCTCTGGTGGTGAAAGGGTGGCAGAGGGTGGGGTGGGGTGGGGTTGGTGAAAATTTGAGGGCGGGGTGTGCTGCTAGTGGGGGGATTTTGACCGATTGATCACTAAGCTGGACACTGCCACAGGGTTGCGTAACCGTGCGGATGAACTACTAGAGCGAATGATGGCATGTGTATTAGTATGATCATAACTTCCCTTGTAAAAAAAAAGGGGGGGTTTTTTTAAATAGTAGAGCGACTGTTGTGCCATGATTTTTTTTCAAACCCGTAGGAAAAGTAAATACCACATCGTGATAGTTGAGAATTATACACATGTCAAATTATTGACCTATAGAAGCCACTCAAAACATTGTACATTCCGTGTTGGATTCACAGACGTGTTGCAAGTTTTAACGGAGGGTGTAGATATACAGTTCACAGGCTTTTCCCATGAAAATTGGAAGCCGTAGTACAAGTGATCCTGTTTATAGACAGCGGAATGGCCAGCAATTCCCTATGTGGTTAAAATAAAGCGTTTAAGTGCATTAAAACATTGCAGCATCGTTTTCTTGGCATTTTCTTGGCATTTTCGAACTGTTGAAACTTGAGGAGCAGGAGTGCAACATGTGAATATCAGAGATGAAACTGGGCTCGGGTTTTCTCGCTTATGCAGCATTTTTCACATTGGTCTTGAAGCACTAAGCACATATGGTTTTATGTTCTACTAGTACTACCTACGAGGCCAGCAGCCAGTATCCAGTATCCAGTATCCAGTATCCAGTATCAAAGTATCCACGGCGGCCAGTATCTACAGCGGCTAGACAAGCATTACTGCAAGGTGAGCTATTAGCGAGAGAAGCTATCAGGGAAAGGAGGAGCTGCGGTGAGAGTAGAGTTGCGGCGAGGGGAGTGATAGCAGTTGCAGTGGGAGGGGGAATAGCAGTTGCGGTGAGAGAGGAATAGCAGTTGTGGCGAGGGGGGGGGGGTGATAGTAGTTGCGGTGGGAGGGGGAGCTGCGGTGGGGGGTGATAGCAGTTACAGCAAGGGGGGTGATAGCAGTTGCGGCGAGGGGGGTGATGGCAGTTGAGGGGGAATAGGCGGGGGTGGGAATAGCAGTTGCGGATGGGGAGGAGTTGCGGGGAGAGGAGGAGATGTGGGGGGAGGAGGAGTTGTGGGAGAAGAAGAAGAAGAAAAAGAAGAAGAGACAGATGGCTAAGAGAGCATACAACCCCGCCATGCCGCCAATGTTGGCAGTGCCCTCTACTAACCACATTCGTCTTCTCCCACCGACAGGAGTCCTCCTTTACGTCCTCCTCTTGCCAACACCTCCTCCCACGGCTCCTGAGCCATCTCGCGGATTGTTTCAGTCATTCCTGTTCGATGACTAGAGTCATTTCACGAACTGACTGAGTCATTCCTAGAGTCATTTACCGGATTGACTAAGTCGTTCCTAGAGTCATCTCGCGGATTGACTCAATCATTCCTGTTGGATGACTTAAGTCATCTTTCATCCCCACCCCCACTAAACTCCCATTACTCCCTCCCATTGCAGCTCGCCCATCGATCCTTCACACCCCTCGCTTCCCCACACTGGAAAACAGTAGAAAAATGCCAAGAAAACGTTTAAGTGAGCACCAACGATATATCTCGTCCTTGTGTTTTTATATTTCCACCAATTCCTGTTTACTTAAGCGTTAGATCAACGTATGACAAATTCACACACTGTCTGGCTTTTTGCCGAGTTTACAATTTAAAATGGGTGTACTGTCTATCATCATTTTATTTCCGCATCGTTTTACGTGGCTCACGTTATTCTAGATGCAATAGTTGCGGAATAGTTGCGCAATACCGCGGGGCCGCTTGTGAAATCTAATGATCGCGCAACCATTTCCCAACCCACCGCTCACGTTTAAAAAACCCCCCTTTTTTTACAAGGGTTGTTGTCATCTGCTTTGCTATGCTTCAGCAACTCACTTCCAGTTTATTGACAATATGTATTTCATTTATGCCAGTTGAAGCCAAAGAGAAAAAGATAATAAAACTAGCAATTATCATCTATCGACTTATTCAGATTCCCCACCCGCAACCCGACAATCGTTGCAAGTATTTATAGACAGTAAAACAGCTACAGAACGAACTTGAACACGCAACCAAACGTTTCATCTACAGAGGAAAAAAGCTACAACCCCGAAGTATTAAAACGCCGAGGAAGTAACTTTTTAAAAGTTGAGAGAAAGGTCCGTGATACCCCAGTGCTACAGAGAATGTCAGTGACTGGTTCGATGGGGGTGGGATGTGCGAGAAGCATACCTTCTCGGTGGAAAACGTCAAGGCGGTGTCCTCCTTCCAGCCATCGTCGAAGGCGGTGAACAGAATCACGTCCAAGCCCTGGGTGTCAAGAATCGACTTGACGGCGAGAGCCTGGTTCTCCACGCTGGGAATAGCCTTGTTGTTGGCGGTACCCTGAGTGGGCCAACCAGTCTCTGTAAGGTGCATTAGTATATCATGTCACAGTTTGCGTGATGGGATGATGAACGTACCAGTGATGACAATCTGCTTATCGCCGCAGACCTTGGCCATCTCCGTCTTCATGTTGTTCAAGAACTCCCCAGTTCCCTCAGCGACGACGTTTCCATCAAAGAACGAGTGGCAGTTGGCCGCGACGTAGTCGGACGCCTCGCAGATAGCAGGGTTGCCCATTATGGCGACGAAGGTATCGACACCAACGACGGGACCAGTGTATCCGACGTCGGAGCTACGGAGACGCTCACGGCTGGAGTTGATGATGCCGGCGAATTCGCTCGCAGTCTTCCTTCCAAAGTTGACAACCTCATTGCCGATGGCGACGGTGTGGACGGTATCCCAGTTTCCGTCGACGTACTCGATAAGGGTCTCCAGCTCTTCGAGGGGCTTGTCCATGTTCCAGATACCGGGCATGACCTTGATGTTATGAGTCTTCGCGGCGGCGATCACGTTCTGAATCTGGCTGCAATCTACACCGTAGAGACGGATGGGGCTGTACTCCTTGATCAAGGCGATGTCGGCGGCGACTTCTTCGGTGGTCTTGCACGCATTATCGGCATGGTATGGCGAGTAGACAATTCCGGGCTTGCTGCCACCTCCGGGCGGGTAGGTTCCCGACACGTACGGCGTACCGGTAGCAGCCGGCTTGGTCGAGGAGGAGGAGGACGACACAGGGGCAGCCAAAGAAGATGAATAGACAGTGGTAGGCTCCGGTGCCTCTGATGATGTCGTCGGCACCGGTACAGGTATGCTTGAAGTGGAAGCAGTGGTCGGCACGGATACGTACACCGATGTTGGAGTAGTCTTGACCGCCGAGGTGGTAGCCTCAGCCGGAGGCTGGTAAACTACCGTCGAACTCGACGAGACCGAAGTCTCTTCACTAGGGGAATCGATCACGGGGGTAGCCGTCTTCGACACCACCGCGGTCTTGGTGACGGGTGGCCGAGTGCCGTAGACCGTAACGGTCAAGGTATGGGGAGCACTCGGGTCAACAGTGTTGCCCTTCTGATCAACCCACACAGTTGCGGCAGTCGAGTAGCAAGTTGCAACCTTGGGAGCTTCAGAAACCCGCTTGTGGAGAGCACCATGTCGTCGTCCTGGTTACGAACGGTGAGTAAACGTCCACAGAGCAACACCGACGGGGAGTGGAACATACTGTGAGGCGAAGCAGCTGCCAGCGAAGAAGCAGCCAAAGCCGCAACCGCAAGATTGATCAAGGACATCCCGAACATTGTAGATTTTAAGCTGAGAGGTTGGAGCTAGATCGTAATATATGAGATGTAGCTAGATGAATATGGCTGGTATGGTGTTTCTACGTTATTTCTGGATCTAGGTACAAGAGGGTTGGATGTTCTTCGTGGGTTCGTAAGTTGTTTTATGTGTATCGCTGCTCTGGACGTCTGCTCTCGAAGCAAAGGAAGGAAGTTGTTTTTCAAAAACAGAAAGAGCGTGATGGGCTTGAAAGAACGAGAGTAGGGTTGTGTGGTAAACTAGCCCGCACAAGAGAATGAATGAAGGTAGTGAGAGAGAAGGAAAGAGCAACGAACTCGCAGAGACGGTGTCGGAATGGGTAGGGAGAGAAGGAAGAAGGGAGGCAGAGACGAAGGCAGAGGAGGAGGGGAGCACAGGGTAATATAAGGTATACACCTACTCACACTCGCTGTGTGGGGCATAATTCTGGGCTGAGTTGTGACCCAACGAGGCTTCTCAGAACCTACGATCGAATGGATGGTTGTCCCTGCTTCAAGGGCACCGCTAACGCAGGGGTCAAGGGGTCGAAGACTGCCATGTTACAGAGTTTGCCTTCTCCATCCCGAGAGGGAGTGCGTACGAGTACATGCTCTGCTAGTATGTAGGGAGATATCCTTCCCCGCAGGGCCCGCAATATCTCCAGCAGCACCCATCGAGAAGGTGTGAGAGTGTCGGCAACATCCTACGGCCTCCGCACCTGCCGCAATGCCACACACAGCGCCGGGGATATCTCACAACGGTCTGGGTGCGACATGTAGGTATCTCCATGTTGAAGTCACACATGCACACAGGAAGCTCATGCCTTGCCATGGGGAAAAAAAGCAGAACTCCCGTCCCTGCCAGCATCTGTACCTGCATATCTAGGCGTGCAAGCCGCAGCGGCGCCTCGCCCATCGCTCATGGATGGCGCTACTAACTTACGTGCCCCAACCAAACACCAAGGGACCGTAGCGGCATAAACTCTACTATAATTCGCCGAACTCCTCCTCCATTACGTGGGCGTTTCCTGCCTTTCGCGCACGCATGGCCGCATATGTATATAAACAGAGGGTCGTATCGTATCGTGTCGTGTCGTGTCGTGTCGTGTCGTATCGCCTGCGGTTGCGTGGCCAAGGTTTCTGCCGTGCCCCTCCCCTCTAAAATCCCGTCCAATCGGTAGGCGCGCACGGGCAGTCCGTGGAGCTAGTGCTAGGTACATAGCCGCTACGAAAGCTCCGATCGGATTCCAGGCGATGGGACGACGTTTCATGTCGGTCGGGTCGTTGGATTTGTGTTTTGCCTCAACCTTCAGGTCCGCGCTGGATATGGCTTTTCGACGCGCAGTCGAGAAGAATCGAGGTCACGACCACCACCGCTACTTAAGCATAAAAGTACCGTATGTCCCTCGATCGTTATCTATTTCGACGTCTGGCACTCGCCCCAAAAACCGGAACATTCTCATCAGCCTGTTCCGCCGACGAGCACGAGCGTTGGATTCGTCCCCGGTTATTCTGCTGTGGGGGTTTGCGTCGACAGGCGAGGTATGGCAAGGCATGGAAGCATGGAGGCATGAAGGCATGGAGGCATGGAGGCATGGGGAGGCATGGAAGGCAAATGAAAGGACAGTTCTTGGGCCCCGGGAGGGCTTATGATGAGCTTCGGCTTCGGCAAAATGCCATAGCATAGCTATCGTGCGGCGCAGCGCCGGGGACCTTGGGCGGCAAGACAAGTCCCTGCATACACCAGATACCTACCGTTCACGAGCACTTCACGCCTCGCCCTGACCAACATACCATCCCATCCACCACTTAATACCGAAAAGATTAATTGCTCGCGTCGCACGCGGTGGCGAAACCCGTTCCTGAAAATATAGTGGTTGTATATGCGTGTTTCGAGTATGTTGCTTGGCGGGGCGCGGCGGTGCGGGGCGGGGGTATTCAGGCAGGTGGAGGTAGAATATGAAGACCCGGGCCGAACTGGTGCGCAAATGCATAGTAGAGCAGATATAGGTACTTTATGCAAGCCTTGACCTGTGTCGCCAGCGCTCACGTAATCGTCATTCATCAAAACCATATACTTTGATCTCGCCACCAGCAACACCATCACAGTTGTGGGAACCTCAACATCCACAAGCACAGATTCAAAAACTGAAGAAAAAAAGATTATGCTACCAGCAGGGTTCGAACCTGCGCGGGTTTCCCCAATGGGTTTCAAGTCAATAGAAAACTTAAGTCCACCGCCTTGGACCACTCGGCCATAGTAGCGTGTTGTATTCATCACATGTATGCCGGATAAGACCCAAAGCTCCTAGTGACAGCTTGGCATAGATAAAGCTTTCAACTTTGTTCGCTACGCACGCAGGGCACTCGCCCTTCGCGACCTCCGCATCCATAGTCGTCACTCGCTTCTATCCCTCGTTCCGACACGCAGCCCCCGCCTCAAAAGACCCCGCGCTCGAGTGGGGATCGATCCTTCCTTCCTTCTACATACCGCATCCTACTAGGCCTTGATCGCTAGCACCCCGGACTAGGTACATTCTACCTACCTGGTCACAAACCACCACTCGATCATCCCACGACACTTACTCTACTCCATAGCATGTCCACCACAACAATGCCACAAACAGAGCCACTGCCGCTATGTACTCTACAGGTCCCCGCCGCGATACCCGACGGACGTACTAAAGACGTGGGAGGGAGGATGTACCCGAGCAGTGATTGTACCGTACCGAACCTCCGGCGGCGAACCGAAACTGCCGCCAGGTTGCCTCTGCGACATGTAGAGTACATCCAAACCTGCTTCGTGGTTGATATGCTCCTCCTTGGGAGCCATTATTGGCTTACATACCAAGGCTCTGGGCGGGTCGTTGACCATACGGCTCTCTCCCTCACCCGGCCAGCCACCCAGCCGCCGATGGAGCAGGTACACGGCTTTTACAATCGGTCGAGATAGACAGTCTTCCAAGATCACCACCAGCTTCGGCTTCCTAGCGTCGAAGGATGCATTGCTTTGCTACGGCTATACCTCCCATGCTTATCCGCTGGGTGATTAGACGTCGAACAACACTGGGCGTTCGCGGGAAAATATCCGCGGGCGTTTTCTGTCGAGTTTTTCTCTTTCTTCAGGCCAACCTCCTTCTACTTGGAGTACTTGAGCTGCTGCTATGAGGTGCGAAACTGACGTGAGCATCACATGGTCTCTGATTCGCTCTCTCTCTCATGAAGTATCATTAATCACCCCATCTGCACGAGCAAAAAACAAACAAACAAGAGCATCATCCATCCATTAAGCGTATTGTCTTGCAATCTCATTCCCGTCAACTCATCGTAACCCTCTACAAAACCAGTACACCAGCCGCGCCAACAACAGCCAGGACACCGAAGTTGACGACGTTCATTCCGGCAGCACCGGTAGCAACGGCGGCAGCCGAGCTAGCGGCTGAGCCGACCGCACCCGAGGCCGACTCGCGAGGACCGTCGCAGTCCCAGTGGTTACCGTGGGACACGCAGCCGACGGACTCGGTGGGGCTGGGGCCGGCGCTGTGGCTGCCGCTCGCGTGGTCGTCGTGGTCGTCGTGGTCGTCGGCGTGGCCGGTGGCCGAGGACATGGCGGCGGAGCCGGAGGCGGTGGGGCTGCTGATGTTAGTGATGGACGCTGTGCGGGAGGGGGGAGAGGGCGTACCAGTCCCAGTGGTCGCCGTGGGAGACGCAGTTGGCGGACTCGGTGGGGGATGCTGTTGACCGTTAGTTATAGACGAGGAGGAGGATGCGGGTGGGACTAACGCTGCTGGGCGCTGACGGCCATGGCGAGAGCGGCGATCGAAAGGAGGGTGGTGGATAACTTCATTTTCGCTTTTTGTGTGTGTGTGTGGGGGGGGGGGGGTGCTTCGAATTTGCTGGTGGGTGGGGGTGGGCCGTGAACGAGAGTGTGATGGTGAGGGTGGGAGTGGGAGTGGGGAGAGGAGGGAGACCGCGAGGTTTGTGGGCTGGCTGTATGTATTTATGTATGCGGGCCAAACAACAACTAGTTCATTCATTCCTACTCCCGCCTATGTAGAGTACATACAAGAATCAAGATGCAAGGAGAACTTCCCGTCTCCTCCTCAACCCCCCACGCTGGCTGCAAAGAAATTGCCGTTAGGTAGGTGGTGGTGGGAACACGCTTGGCACACCTTGATGGCTGGCTGGCCGCTGGTCGACTGCTGGTCGATGACGGGAGAACTCCCGAAGTGTTAATCAAGATGCATGGCTGGCTGGGTGCGTGCATAAACCTCTGTATAACACCGTATTGCTGTGCTCGGCGATTTAGCACATCGCACATACAGTTCCAACGGTCGGTTCCACAGCAGCTGTCACCCGTGCTTTCGGCGGTGAAGATGATATGTAACTACTACTCTGCTCGTGTTCACGGTCAATGGAACAGCATGAACGAGAACTTAGAAGGTACTTCCGCGGGTGAGATGGCTGGATGGCAGGATTATGGTCATCGCAGTTTCCAGTATCTAACTAGCTCCGACAGGAACCTTGGTGGGCACTACACGCTGCCAAGCTGTAAAACATCTTCCGTTCGCGTCGTTACGTGCATGCATGGAGCGATGTTCATATGGAGTCACTCGCGTGCCAGCTGACTTGTCACTTTTTCACCGGCGGTCTGCTGGGCTGGGAAACCAGCAGAAAGAGGGGTGGAGCCACGCTTGAGAGATCTTGGGGCGAATTTCAGTTGCGAGCATCAGGCAGGGAGAGCGCACCGCCTGTCCATCCTCGGCAACAATCCGATTCTGTTCAAAACTCTCTCAAGAGTAGAGGTGAATCGCTAGAGTAGCCCAGCGAGGCGGGGCTCTATGTATTGTACTCTAGCCACGGTACGTTGCGCCAACAGCAGTTTACACTACTCTAGCAGTGTCATCCCCAATCCTCCAAGTTCGTCACAGAATCACCATCAGTGATGACAGTGGCCTTTGGCCTTCACCTTGCCAGAACCTTGGTGCTTGGATCCCTCGATCTTGGTGAATTCGGAAGTAGGAGCCATCAAGCACTTCGGGAGAAAATTTGGCAGTAGCTACTCCTACTTCAGAACATTGACCTTCAACTCGAGAGAGAGAGGATCTTCGATATCGTTTACCCTCGGAGTTTCGTCTCTTCCAAGAGGATGCACGAGCCACTCCACTCACCCCAAGCGATGTTCCAAGGAAGTGGGAGATCTGGCCACTCACGGTCTATGACGGGAGGACGATTACCGGTATCGGGGGGAGGGTTGTTCCTGCATGAGTACCGGCAGTGTGGGATTAGTATCAACGTACTCATTTTGTACATACCTGATTGCCAGAATGCGGCCCGCACCTATGGATGAAATTAGAAGCGCCAGGCGCGAGTGAGCCGCCGGCAAGTTGCGATTGTTGACGAGACTTCAATATCAAAAACGAAGGTCTCTGTAAAGTACTACACGAGCAATAGGTACGGTGATGAGGCCAGCTCGAGGGCTTGCGTACGCATAATTGCGCAGGTTCCCATCTCTGCGAAAGCTTGAAGATGTACAGGACGTGAATCACTCGCAACGCCATCTTGCCGATATTTACGAGAACATGGGCTGCACCGCTTCGGCTGGCATTACGAGCACGCTTAGGAGTGAAAAAGTCCAAACTCTACCTATTTCTAGACTCAGATGCATGTTCCAAGCACACACTCGAAATAGTATCCCTCGAATTCTTCCAAGCTCCCGCCTTGCTCTTCACCCGGTCGCCAAAACCCGCATACACATATATCACCGCCGTGCTCGATCCAGCATCTAGGTAGCATCTAAGCCCCACTTACGCTTTTTAACCTTCCAACCTTCACCTTCCACCCCAAATGGCAAAAACCAACCCCACCCTTCTCGCCAAAAAGCACCAGCACTCGAGCACCGAGAGCCTCAGTTCTGACCCTGATTTGAACAGGGGACCTGTCGATCTGCAATCGACCGCTCTAACCCCTGAGCTACCAGAACATGTTGATGGTGGAGGTTCGTGATTGACGGGTATGATACGGTATTGTATCACTCGGAGTCTACGGGTCACGTGCATACATAGCTGGTGTGTGCGTGCAAATAGTTTAGAAGCTGCAATGAGGGTTCACCATGAAATGGCAGACCAGTGAGTCCTCATGGGATATGCTTACTGATTACTTACTCCAAACCTCATGCGATAGGTACACATGTAGGTAGGCCACGTTATATCTCCCTGTCTCCTTTTCCCCCATCGCAGCATCGTGTACCTAACGTCTTGTGGGTTACAGGCTTACATCTTGCAAGCGCCAACATGGCCGGTAGAGTACCTGCTACGGTACCACCTCATTAGGGTGAACGTCGGTGGGTCAACCCACCAGCTTTAGCTCTGGCACCACCCATTCAGGGTCTAGGCTAACTAAGTCACAGCTGAAGCGTCAAAAGAAGTCTGTTGAAGCGGGGTATCACGCATAATCCATCTTATGTATGTACCAAACTCACTACACGAGGCGGCTTTCCGTTCGCATGAAACGCCCGTACCCGGTGACACATACATTCATTCATTCAGACACTATCCAACCGAGTAAAGCAAGGGCGTCCAAGCGCAATACACACAACACTCCGTAACCACAGATGGGAACCCTTCGCAATGTAGAAAGAAAAGAAAATGGTATATCCAAACCAAAAGAGAACGCCCAAGAGCGCCCTGAAAAACACGTACAAAAACCATTTCAGCCATTGCGAGAAATCAAATCTGACAGTCGATGTAAGCCCATATCCGAGAAACCAGTTGGAAAGTGTCTCTACCTGCAAGTAGTCCATCATGCTTTCCAGCGGATGTCTCCTGGTTTGTGTATCCGAATCCGACCACTCCCCAGAGGCAGCAACAGAGCCCCCCTCGCTGGCTCTGAGTGGTGTTTTTCCGGCCTTGTAGGCTTCCCACTCGCGCCCGACCATCCGCATCACCTCTTTCAGGGGGGATCCAGGGTTCTCGCGCTTGATTCTAGCCATGTGTTGCTTGGTGAAGGTTTGGTACTCTGTCAGCGGCTTCGGATCGCGGAGGACAGGCTTTGTTTGGAGTAAGACGCCCAGTCGACACCGCGGGCACCTCATGCGTCCGACATCCTTGGGTTTGGACTGCTGCTTCCAGACGTACGAACAGTGCTCCGTCTGGCAGCTAAGGTGATACTTATACTCGATCTCGTAGGAATGGCATCGGGTAACCGTAATGCCGAGGTCACTGAACTTTCTGCCAACCAGTGCACCCCATCTTTTGAACAGAGGACCGTGGTGGTCGGTCTTGCTGTTGTCTACGGCCCAAACCGCAAGATGGCAAAATTCGTGAGCAGTGGTATTGTACAACCTCGCTGTGCCTAGTTAGTACAGCTGACACTTTGCTGGTAGTAGACGGAGCACTTACCCTCATCGGTGATCACTTTGGTTGATAGTTCGATGATTCCCTTGCTCAGCCTTGCCCGCCCGGCGGTGGTCCGAAGCTTGGGATTCCACTCCACCCTGATGCCGCCCCGACTTTCGTGAAACTTCCCGACGGCACCATCACAGATCATCCGATCGAGCTTCCGAACGAACGACTCGGCCAATGCTTCCTTCTTGGCCTCGAATTCTCTCTTTGCTGCGAAATTAGACTTCCCTACAGTCTTTGCTGCCTTGGGCTTCGTCACGGTCCTCGGCGTTTTGGGTACTTCGCCACTGTCGTAGCTTCCGTAGCCTTGGCTGCTAGCGCTGTCTCCGTTGCCGTCGGTAATGTCACTATCATCATTGGAGTTGGTGTCGGCGCTTTCAGCGTCGGCAATTTCAGCGAAAATTTGTTCGTCGGCTTCGTCTTGGTCTTGGAAGTACTCCTGAACCGCCGTCTCAGTTTTCCTAACCTTATACCGGTTGTATCCTCCATCGTCATCTTGAAGGTACTCCACGACCGTCGTCGTATCTTTCGGAGTCTTGGGCCTCTTGTATCCTCCATACCTACCTCCATCTTCCACAATCCAGTCATCTTCGGACTCGTAAATATCGCTGTCCTCGTTAGGGCCTTCGGCCTCCGATTCCGAATCCGAGCTTATCTCGATGACCTCTGGATTCGATCTTTTCCGTGGGGTTCTATATTTGTTTAGAGTGTCCCCGGAAGGCCCTCCACTATACTTCCGACCAAAGGTAGATACGGGCTGCTTCTTCTCTGGCGCCCTCGACCGATTACCAGGCTTGGGAGTCTTGGGTTCCGGCGAATTGGGGCTATTGCTCAACTGTTAGCAACGGTGTGGCATAATCCAAAGTGGATATCACATACTAATTCATACCACCCACGGGCTCATCCGATTCTTCGTCCCCCGAGGCCGAAGGAAACACATCTTCCAATACGAACGGGATGTTCGCCATCTTTTTGATAGCTGCGGTCTTGGACTGTAGCTTCGACCTGGGTAGCTCCGGGAGTGTTTCACTATCACTTGCAGAAGAGGACGATGGCTCGAGGTACTTCTTCTGCACCAATCTTCTCCTCGGTGTGGGTTTCGAAATTGACGCCTTAGAAAACATATCCTCTAAGCCTAGAGCCTTGCTCGATCGTTGTGGTTTCGCCACCTTCGCCACTGGTGTCCGTTGAATCACCTCTTCTTCATAGGAGGACTTTACATCGTCATGCCTCGTCGATGTGGCTGTTACGAATGGCTTGGAGTCCGAGTCCGAATCGGAAGAAAGGAAGCCCTCCCCAACCAAAAACTCAACTCCCTCCGTCTTCACGTCGGGCATGGAGAATTCCATCTTCTTTTCCTTCTTCGGTGCCGCCTTCTTAGGCAGCTCCTTCTCCAAGTCCGCTTTCTTTACCAACCTTCTCCTCCTAGGCGGTGACGGCTTTTGTTCCTCCTCGGAGCCAGAGTCGGAATCGATGGTGGCGGTGGCGGTGTCAATCCGACTTGATACAGGTACACTTGGGCGCCTCGTGCCCGCAGTCTTGGTGGCTGTCCCCTTCGTCGCCGACGGCTTGGGAACAATGCATTTCTCCTTCGACTTCAAGTTACTCGCGAGCACTGTGCGGGGCGCTACGTCTGCTGGACGTCTAACACTAGTAACAACCTTCGTCGTCGTCGTTGTCGACGGACGAGCAATTCTGGCGGGTGCTGGGGCCACCGGTGCGCTGCGGACGTTGACAATTGGGCCGTTTCGCTTGGCGGGGGTTTCGACGTTCAACAGCAGCTCTTTCAAGGTGGGGAACTCGTCGTCATTGGAGCTGTAATCGGTTGCGTCTTCGTCGGACTCGGGGGCGCGCGCGACAGGGCGGGTGGGGGTGCGGGCCATTGCGATGTCGTGCGGATTGTGTGATGTGCTGTCTAGTGGATGTAGAGTACTCTACAGTCGTGTGGGATTGGTGGATGTCGGTACTGCTGGTAGTGGTGGTGTTGTGAAGAATGAGCTGTGCGGAGGAGTGCTTGTAAATACCAGTTGCCGTGGTAACAACGGAACCTGCCGAGACACCGGCGCCAAGTAAATTTTTCGGCGGGAATGATATCTTGTGAAGATCAAATGCTGGGGCAAGAACGCCTTTCCACATTTTTTCGTCGTAGCAGTCGCTGCAGTCTCTTAAGAGGGTGCAGTTGAGAAGTGGCTCGTGTTGAGCACTTCGAGTATTCCCAAGTTGACACGGCCATTTTGACAGGAACCGTGGATTAAAAAGTGTACATATATCGGGCATTGGAATGTGTCATGAATGTCAAACTGCTATAGAGATTTGGTACTTAGGACTACCCCACTGTACCGTTTTGTGCCTCTGTTGGTGGTAGTTAAGTAGTTGAGACCACACGGCACAACCTTTCCATTGGTTATTGTTCTTTTCGAGGATTTCTTTTCAGTTATGTACTAAGTCCCAATTCGTTCGTCTTGAGGCCTTGACACTGAGTTCAGTGCATATAACTGTCACGCACTGCTCATCAGGGTGAATTTGAGCCCTTTTCTCGAGCCATTGGGATGGTAGTTGGCCTAATTATCAAAGTTCGCGAAGCAGTACCGGTTTAAATCAACGACGAAGCCTCCTGTACGATCACTTAAGCCAAGAAAAGCAGCAGAATCCTCGGCATCTTAGTTCCCGACTCATCCCGCCGTGCCCGTTTCTTCAGGTCACCCACCCGCCAGAGCCAGCGCTGGCGGTATCCACGAGCCATGCAAGTCCCGATCACAGCCCATCAACCGGCCCCCCGGTATCGCTGCGTCACAACCGAAATTACTCCCGTATGCCTATCCGCCAGCGTCCGGATGAGCCGAATGCGAGTACTGTAAGTAGAGTGCATACGACGAAACCAAAAATAAGAATAACTAGAGTACGGTAGGTACACCCTCCCAGCTCCCGCATCCTCACGGCAGTGGCACCGACATGACGTCCACCGAAGTGCCGCGTGGGCCCTGATCGATGGGCAGAAACCTGCTGGGTACTCTACTTTGGTACCTACATACCTGACGCCGTTGTTATTGCACGTTTCCTATATACGATGTGTGGCTATAGGGCGCCACCTCGTTGCATGCGCATAATATACGGTACGGTAAGTGGGTATCGGAGGATTATCCTGAGCGTGGGGCATGGGGCTGGGCTGGGGTGCGGTGGGGTGGGTGCGGTGGCGGTGGCATCCACGCTGATCCCACTGATATGATACCTACGCGGATACGGTACTTAAGCAGGATATTTGGAAGACGGGTTTCAACGTCAGCATGGGTACCTAATCCGCCAGCCCTTCTCACTCCCGGAGAATGGGAATCATTGGGTTTGGAGAGGTCATGCTATGCATACCTACGAGGTCAAGGCTGTCTGACGCTCGTTAGCTTCCGTGAAAGCTAGAAAAATAGATCATGATTCACGATAGAAGAATTATATACCCATCGAGACCTCGGCAGCTTTTGAAAGTAACCCGCCAAACATCCAGTAATCACAGACACCCAACCCTTAAACATACCCCAAGGGTCAAACTTTGCAAACGCTGCCACAAAGATACCTTCGGCACCCCCGAGGTTTAAAAGCACTTGTGGCATGACCGGGAGTCTTCTCACGGATATAGCTGTTCCCGAGCCGATAGGTGGGTGGTCGCGGCTGCCGCGCTTCGTGTTTTCCAGGCCCTTCGTGCGGTTGGTAGGCATATCAAATACCCGGAATCAACGGTGGACGAACAGCATCATGAGAAGGGACGTAGTTACGTGACGCCCCACTTTGGCCGGTCCGGTCGGGCACTCATGAATACCGTAGCCGCAACTTTATTCGTGGGTCTAAATACCTAGGTAGGCCACCATCGTTGATTCGTTATCGTGATATATGTATGTAGGGAATGATGCTCGAGCACGAGTCAAAATTGTCTGAATGTTAAACCGAACCCCACTGTAACTCACCTAGCCTCGCAAGTAACCCCCACGCGGAACCCACGCTGTCTCGGCCTTGGCAGTCAATATCGATAGGTATCGATATTTGCATCGTGGGATGATGATCGCGTCCGATAACTACCACCACGCTATAGGTATACCGTATGTAGAAGCACAATCTCCGGCCACGCCATCTATCCATTCACCGTGCTCTTGCCGAATCGCAAGCTCCGCCAAATCACGATTATGTATCTGCAGCGGCACGATCTGTCTCAAGCGACCGAAACCCCCCAACACACTACCTAGACTACCAGCCGCACCTCGAAGTCAACGTCTCGGATCGGGATCGGCACCGAGGGTGGTTGGCGGTGTGACGGTGTCCACTGTCCACAGCAGCGTTGTGGTGGGCTCAGACCCGCGTCGCCCATAGGTACACATCTGGCGTACATACGGGACAGAGTTTATTTCCTGGCGTGGACTGTGAAGAATACGTTTGAAGCAGCGGCGTGGGTGAAGCTCAAGCTCAAGCTCAAGCGCGCGCACGCCTTATGTGGTATTCGCTACGGCGGGAGCGCCTACTGTACTGAGTACATATCACATCGAGGCCGCCAGTCCGCCAGTCCGGCCGGATGATCATCGTTCTTCTGCGGACCCGGGGGATCGCGCGCATTCGTTCGGCATAGAGGATCGTGTGTATGGCCGACTCGATACTCTGCTGTAGACATCGCGATGCACAGGGAATCGCAGTGCTTCAATCGTGGTGAAAGATATCCACATCTCCGTCGCGCACGCTTGCTTGCCGCATCCATCCAGCCATTCCGATTCCCGACCACCTTCCTGGGCAGCGCCACCACCACCATCACCTCAATCTTCACTTCACCTCACCTCACCCCGAACAAAGCTAGAGGGCAGAGTCAAACTCCACATACGGTGCCGCCGTTATCTTCCATCCATCCATCCAGCATCCACCCAGCATCGTCATGCCGCTTCGGCACCCGTCCCAGGGCATCCAGCCCCCCTCCGCCACAGCCAACGCAGCGCTCGCTCGCCGCTCGGCAATCAACTCGATTGGGCGGGAAAAGATAACCGTCCATCCCACCCTTCCAAGTTCCCACCCTTCCAAGTTCCCACCCTTCCCTTCCCGCTAACTTACCAAACCGCTTAGGGCATGAAAAAAAAGTTCTTTTTATAGAGTAAAAATAGAGTAGGTAGCTGACGCACGAGGGTTTGAGATGAGGTGGCGAACGAACGCGGCATGGCATGGACGGTGGGTGGATGCTGGATGCTGGAAAAGTCGACCGACCGGTAGAGTACGTTCCATGCTGGCGACCAAGGCGTGGAGATTTGTGGTAGCAAGGATGTGCGTGGTGTGTGGAAGGCTGGAAACTCGTGTGTGTATGGGTGTGTTGTGTGGCATTCCTGTTTGCCTCGTCTGGGCGTCTGGGCTGACAGGCTTCTAGAAGGGATGCCGGGAGTTCCATTCATTCCCCTCCTGCTCCTCCTCCTTTCGTCCGAGCAAACATATCGCAGCAACATTGTCGCCCTCGTGCTCAAAGTAAGAGGTTACTTAAGAATGATATTACCTATAGACAATTCAAAAGCAAACAGCATGTACGAGGAGTAACAAAGAGAAAGAGAAAGAAAAAAACGAGACAATACACGAGCAACCCAGAGTCTGTTGTACACTTGTTCTCCCATGCAGCTGTGCTTCCAGCAATCATTTACAAAGCGGCGCGCGCCCCCAAAAAAAATCGAAAAGAAAAAAAGCCATCAAACGAACACCGGCATCATCTCAGCTTATTAACTACTCTATACCAAGATCATAGCAGCACCGCCAAATACAGCCATTACCATGGCAAAGCCAATCTTGAGCGCTCCGAACTGAACACTAGGAATCATCATCGCAGTCGAGCCGGAGCTGCTGCTGCCGCTGCTTCCAGAGGAAGATGGCAACGATGTGACCGTTCCAGTTCCCTCAACACCCCCGGCTTCCTTGATGAGGGTAGCACAGGTTCCGGTCGCAGTCGCAGCCGTCTGCGTCTCACCCTCTCCATCGAAATCGCACGAAGTCGAGGCCTTGTCCTGGGCGAGGTAGTACTACAGAATGATTGTCAGTCTACCGATACAGGGTAATTAAATGGAGGTTATTGGATTATTTTTCATACCGCGTTCATAGCCCAGGAGAGACGCTCCTTGGAGTTACACATGGAGTAAGCACCGTACTCGCCGGTGGTTCCGTTTCCGTTGATGCCAGTGCAGTCGGTACCTCCTCCACAGATGTAAGAGAACAGGTCCTCGAACTTCGAGGTAGCAATATCGGATTTGGCAACACAGCCAAGGCCCTTCACCATGCAAGAACACAGATCCTGGTTCGGGGTGGGAGGAAGCTTAGAGGAGGCTCTCCAGGCGGTGCCCTCTGCGGGGCACTCCTGAAGCTTGGTGTTGGTAGGGGTGAAATCATCCATCTGCAGCGTCTCGGGGCTGATCTTGGAGAGCTGCGTCTTGAGGTTGGTGAAGTCTGTGAGCTTGGAGACCTTGTCGTCCGTGATCTCGACAAGTCCTATTCAAAGTGTTAAAAAAGATAGGTAGAACTCTGGAAATAGCGAACATACCATAATCGTTGGCCTCCTGGTTGTACATGTAAACGATTCCTCCAGACCAGACATCCGTCATGTCACTACCGTACAATGCTTGGACCTCAGTGAACTTGCGAGGCTGAACCAGGTTGCATCCATACTCGGCGAAGAAGACGGGAACACTGTAGTTGGCATACTCGGCAGTACGGACATCGTAACCCGACTCCTTAAAGGTACTGGCACCACACCAAGAGTAGATGTTGTATCCCCAGAAATCCACACCCTCGTCCGCAGAGTTGCAGTTGAAGTACCTGGCCAAGTCGAGACGGATGTCGGCATCGTCGTTGGTCGCGTATCCAACGGGAATGGCACGGTAATTCTGCTGCTTGATGTACGACTTCATGTCGCGAACGGCAGCCTTGACATAAGCGGAAGCAGCAGTGTTGTTGGCCTGGTTGGAGACCTCATTTCCGGCGAAGAAACCGAGAACGTTGCTGTAGCTCTGGAGGGAGTCAATCACGGCGGTGTAGCGAGCGTAGACAGTGTCGTCCCACTGAGGAGAGTCACGGTTGATGGACGTCTGGGGCTCCGAAAGATCGCTGACGACGTAGATGCCCGCATCCTGCAGCAATTTCATGCACGCAGTGTGGTCCGCAGTCGGGTCGACAGCATACACACGGATGGTGTTGGTTCCCAGCTCCTTCAACAAAGGGACATCACGCTTGCAAGCGGCATCATCGGCGAGGGGGTCTTTATAGAACTTGGTGGAATCGGTGCTCTCTTGCTGATAAGCAACACCCTTCATGTAGAATTGGGTTCCATTGGTTTTGTAGAAGAATTCTGTTCAGCAGCACCACCATCAGCGATTGTTATTTTTTGCCGCAAGACGGCGGTTGACTAGGTAGGCAGTTTGACGTACTGTTTCCCTTGGTTACGATAGGATCAAGATCGGCGGCCACGAGGGAGACCAATGTAGCGGCCACAGCCACGGTAGCGAGGGCAAACTTCATCTTTGCGTCTCTTGGATATCTGGGCGTGCTGCCGGGTGTCTCTCGATTGGTTTATCTTCGGTGTTCCAAGACTCTTGGTATTGCGAAAAGGAAATCGGACGGCCGAAGTCGGTGTAGGGTGGGTCCGTGAGCTTGAGCGAGTGAGATGCAAAAGGGGGTTTAGACAAGGCCAAGCTAACGAGCGTGGGGCGACTCAAGAACGAGCGGCAATATGTAGGAATTCGAGGCTGAAGAGAAAATGGAAAGGAAGAGCTGACGCGAAAGGAAGAGGAGGAAGAAGGAAACGGAGTTGTTGATGTAGAAGTAGAGAGAGAGGGATGGGGTGTCTAGAGGAGGAGGGAGCGAAGAGGGACGACGACGACAACCGACAATCACTGCGACCCACTCTAGCACTATGACGAACTGGCATTACTACTTCTGGAATAATCATGGAATTCTTTTTTGGATATTCCGGTGTTTTGGGGGAGGTTCAGTCAGCATTTTTGCTTGTTGCCCTGCGTTGCTTGCTTGCAATTCAGCTGTGCCATGCTCGATTGGTTTGAACTGGGAGGGTTGTGAGTGGGAGGGGAGGAGGCCGCGTAACCAGGCACTCCACTCTGCAGTGCTGGATATTATTTCGGTCCCCGTCCGGCGCTTCTGTGACACCTCCGACGGTCTGCTCCTCACACCAATCACACAGACACGTCTCGAACCACCGCAGACGCAGGAACGACAGCTGCTGCCGCCAGGTTCTGGGTGCGCGCACGGGCGCCTTACTGCCTTTCCCGAGATGCGCTCCGTTTTGTGTGTTTAACGCTCTTGCATTCAAATCCGAATTCCGAGGATACAGACTTGGATCCTTCTTCCATGTGTGAAGAGTAAAGTATGAGGTAGGTACTTTGCACCGGTACTCCACTTGGCTCGTCTGCTCGAACGGTGAAGTCGAAGAGGTTTTCGCAAGGTACCTTCCCTGGTGCTTACATCTTGCTGGCAGCGAATCGTGAGCCCGAGCACACAGTTCTGGATGCAAGCGGTAATTCTCCCGCACATCCGTTACGGGACAGGATGGTGGAGATGATGGTGGGCGATACCTTCTGGGACCAGCGTTTCAACGATGCTCGCCGTAACACGGGTACTGCGGCATCGTCGTTGCGGAATAGATGGTGAGCATCATCCTAGTCTTTATTCGGATCGCATACTATACTCCATCTAAGCATCTTTTTTGAGATCATCTTAAGCTTCTTCGGAGTTGCAGATGCCGATAATGGAGACGAAGATGTTGGAGTTTACACGGAACCATCACACAGCATACGTGTGTGTGGGTGAGCACAGTTGTGTACTTAGCACCACCGACCCTCCGCTGAGCGAAGGGAACACTGCCCGGCTTACTTCGAGTTGGTGACATCTGCGCCAATCCCCATCTCAGCACCCAATATTTCCGCTACCGGTGCCGTGGACCGATCATTCGAACGCCCACATGAGTTATTCGCCTAGCTACTATTGCAATTGAAGTCCGCAAGACAGACGAATGCTCTAGAGCGTGGAGGAGTTCTCTCTTGATGGTTTTACTCTATCCATGGGTGGCCGGCTGCATCCGTTCCTTGAGCTTCCGCTGCGAAACTTCCCCCCTATGCATGCGGAACCCGGCGGGATCGGGAAGCTGCAGCGAGCTGACTTGAGGCTGTGCAGTTGGTACGAGCGTTTTGTACCTCATGATCAACTCGACTGACACTCAATCGGGCGCGCGCAGCAGCAGTTGGGCATATACACACTAACCTACCAATGCGCCTAAGCCTTGCGCTCGCTATACACCAGCGCCGGATCGCAGCCTTATGTACCCTAAGCCCAGAGACAAGCCTTTGACACGATGTGCTTGGCCAGAATACTATTGACTGGCGGTTGATTTTCCTTGGGGGCGGCAACGACAAAGGAACAGGAAGCGGGGCCAGAGACCACAACTTGGAGCCGCGATTCGTTCTGTTCTGCGAGTCTTGGAACAGCAGCACGCGCCACCTCCGTGTTTTGTGTTTCGTTTTCCTTGGGCGCGCCACATGGCGACATCGACGATTCAATGGGGATCTTATGCACTTTACTACGTTCACCAAACCTGCACTTCCGCAATCGCTGAGAGCTTGAGACAGCGGCACAGCACAGCACGTCGACGTGTGCCCAGCCAACACGCTCGGGAGTCGACCATTCTGCACTTCTTGAGGATGCGTTAGTATCTACTCAAATTCCCGTTACAATGCTTCTCTCGAACCTACAGCAACAGGAAGGCCGTAGTTATATATAAGGCCGTCAAAGCCCACCGCTTCGCTCTTGATGAGGACGGGGAGCTCTTGGAGGACTACAGAAAACCACTCAATTGGTATTCGCCGCCATTCAGCCAGCCTTCCCGACGGATGAGAGGCAGTACCTAGCACTCCAGCTGCGAAGTTGCGGACCATGAGCTCATGAGCTGACGAAGAGCTCGAGTTCTATGAGGTAACTAGCGGCTTGGCCGCTTCGGTTTCTGGGGATGGCGGGGCCGATCTCCCGTGGTTATGCTTTGGCGGGACAGAACAGCCCTTGGGACTCTGACTCTGACTGTGGTCACGGCATGTATGATGCGATGCGCGCCTGGAGGCTGGAGCTCGACTTCGCATGCCATCGTTGCTCATTCACGGGCATGCATATGGTCCCGAATGTTGATTATCAGGCGCAGGAGTGCCTGGTACTCTAATGACAAGCAATCCGGCTCCTAAACCTGCTTCGCCGCTGTTCGCAAAGCAGAGCAACATCCGACCTTCGACCCTCGGTGCTCGAAGTGCACATCGCTTGCACATCGCTTGCGGCGGCAATGGGGGTGGACAGTGGACAGCCAGAGGTCCAAACACATCCGGCCGGCCATCCGTCCATCCGACGGTAAAGCGCCCAGCGCCCAGCGGCTAGGTATGTAAGTTCCGGCCAAACTCGCCGAAGACTCGCCGAAGACGGCGGTTGGGTTAGTTAGGTTAGTTCCCCGGCCGGCTAGCCAAGCCTCGGGACGTTAATACACGGGTTTTATCGCGGGAAGAGCAATATGGCGAGGACAGAGACGGTGGTGTGTGCTGGATTACGGGCTGAGGCATATACATCTATGCATCTATGTACTGGCTGCGAACCCACTGCGGGCCGAATCGTCAAACATGCTGCAGGTACATATGAATGGGCCATATTGGCGGACTATGTACACCCAAATGCCCAAGGCGGTTGTGTCTGATGCGTGACCAGTAAGTAGTGGCACGCTGGAGTATGTACGAGTTTTCAAATCTGCAATACGGCTCTAGGCTCCATGGAGTGCAGTAAACATTAGTTACCTACGGCAGTTCTAGCAGAACTTGATCATGGCACATGATTCGATTGATTTGGGCAAACTGCTGTCACGAGATTCTGGACAGTGTATATGCCTATAGGCATAAATAACAAAGCCCGCTGAGCTGCAGGACATACCTTAGGTATATAGAAGAAACGGCATCGAGAATCGCGATCGGCCACATAGAATCCAACAACAGTGAACACAAGAGCAGAGCAAGCAGAAAGCGACCGGGAATCTTCTGCCTGGGTACTCACGTGTCCATCCGACCCATCCAATCCATCCAGATAACGAGCGAGCACGGAGGTCATCTTCGCGGGGGCAAGTCAGAATACCTACAAAAGAGATGGTGTCTTCAATGAATCCAGGTGGTGGCCCTTCGGTGGTGAAGTCCGTACTCTAACTAATCCCTGTCGAACTTCTGCTCCGTGATGTCAATGTCAATGCAAGGCCGCCGCAACGGCGAACTCTCGCGATGTGTATAGAGAGTGCACATCGATCTCATGCACGCCGATGCAATTACCGTCGTCTTCATGCATTCATGCATCGGTAGAGTGCCATTCTTAACATTGCGTGTGGGGAACTACAATATCATATCCTTTCTTCCTTTCTTCCTTTCTTCCTTCCTTCCTTCCTTCCTTAAGTCTTGACTCTTGACTCTTGACTCTTGGCTCGTGGGGATGGGGTTTGGAAGGCCGGAGTCCGGGCTGCCACTACTATGATAGGATATAGGAGTGCGACGGTTCGCCATAGTCTAGGTAGATAGGCTGCATGCGAAATAAACTGAAGATCTCTCTCTCTCTATGATAGGATAGGTATAGAGCGTCGACGAAATGGAAATGACGTGTATGGTGGGGACGCCAAGAAGATCTATCTGTCGCTCTGTCTCTCAGATTCTCTCCCTCTGGATTCTGGAGACTGGAAGGAGGGAAGGCTGCCACTCACCCTGCGGATTCTATATGGAGAGTGTGTATGTACCTATAGGCTACTACCTATGATACCCAGAGTAGAGCATCCACTATCTATCGTCTATTCATCACCACGTCATTGCTGCCTTCTTCGCTACCTGTCTTTCCTCTGAATCCCATCACGCGGCCATGCGCATGGTGTTTCCCATGCTTCATTCTTTCAGGCTTCTGCCGATGCCGTCGAGCAATAGAATCGTCGCATGGAGGATTAGAGTATGTAGATGGGCCTTCGTAAGTACATAGACGAAAGACCCGGATATACAAAGTGATATGTAGATGCAACGCCTCCACTCCGTCTTGCCACAGCATCGACGAAATCACGAAACGAACCTATCGGGAGTTACCGCGTTTTTAGCACGCCCTGATCGGTCCAGTGTTTCAGCGTGTGATCCGGGACGGAAAGCCGTACCGGTACCTGTACTAGCAAGCTTGCAGACAGACGAGCAAAGGCCCAAGGGATCCGGTAACTTTTTTTCCCTGTACATTCGTGCCTGCCTATGTTGCTTGCATCTTACCTCTCTCCTTTGCTGAGGAATCAACATCGCATCGCCATGGATTCGGGGCGAGGGGAGGAGTGATGGAGGGGTGAATATCATATGGATGTATAAGTAGGGGGCGGATGCTTAACAAACCGAGAGGCCGGCCGGGCGGTCGGCCGTTTTGTGATTTCCTCTCGCCGGGGGGAGGGGGGACGGGGGTCGCTTGCAGTTCTGCGACGCAACAGCTTTCTGTCTTTCCGGTTTCTTGCAGAGCCTTGATATGATATGCATCCCATATGATATCCATCTCACTCCTCCCTCCTCCCTCCTCCCTACTCAAAGTTTTCTACCCAGAGTAGAGTAGGGTAAAGTAGAGAGCAGATACGACGATCCCTGTCGATTTCTCTCCTTTCCATTCCGTGCCAGATGACGCCTCCTCCATTTCCTTTCCGTTCCTGACGCTATACCGCATTGTCGACCCCTGCGGCTGGAGAGGACGAGTAGATATGATGCTAGACTCCATGTAGAGTAGATTACGGTATGCAGAATGGCTTTCCATGCTGCCTCACCACCACCACCCCTTATCGCCGCTCGGAGGGCATTCTGTATTTTCCGGCGTTGTAGTTTTTTCTTTCCTTGTCGTGGCCTTTGGGAGGTCTGAAAGTTGTCGCGTCGTACGTCTCGTGTCGTATCGTGCTGTGCTGTGTCATGTTCGTATGATGGAGTATAGGTATTTTATCTCCTGCGATCCGGCTGGGTTCCGATCCGCGGACGTGGAAGGTGGCGGGATTCCAGGGTGTCGAGCAGTGGAGCGGTGGAATTCGTCGGGGATTTTTTGGGTCCCTCCTGGTCGCTATGGGGGCCGGGACAGTCGTGAGGGAAGTGGGCCGGAGTCCTGAGATATGGGGGTCGAAACGTGACGGTTAGATATCGAAATCGAAATCATTCGGCCGGGGGGTCGTCGTGGTGGCAACAATCAGGCGGGCCCGTCGCCTTCTTGTTGCCCTTGTTGCCCTTGCCGCCCTTGTCCCCCCTTGCTGCCCTTGTCCGCTTAGCTCCTATCCGATAGAGTCCTACTCTATACTGCCACTTCCAAACACTGCCACACCGTGAAACTCAATCCCGTGCGTGCGTTCGTGCATCCCCATCATCAATCCATCCCCCCCAAAGACAATCCCAGGCTGGAGCGCACGCCCGCACGCATTAATATTTCGCCTGTGTATGGCCGGCAAGTGGTGGTGGTTTCCAACATCGCAACGCAGCCCGTCGCACTTCTCTCCAACTGCTGTCCCCCAAACTCTCTAGCGCCCCGAGCTGCGTCCACTCTGCCATCCACGATCCCCTTCAATCCTTGTTGCGCACGGAACATCTTCTGCTTGCTTGCCCTGCCAGCTGCTGCGTGCTGTGCTTGCTGCTTGCTTGCTGCTTCTCTGCCTGCTTGCCTGCTTGCGCTTGCTGCTTCCTACGATTCTACATCTTCTCCTTTCCTTTTTCTGCTCGCTGTCTGTCTCACTCTCGGAACTACTGCCATACTCAGTCGCTCGCTCGCTGCCGCTGCCGTGTGTGCTGTGCTGTGCTTGCTGCTTGCTTGGTGCTTGTTGCTTGCTGCTGCTGCTTGTGAATTCCGTGCTATCGTGCCTGCTTGGTGCTTGGTGCTTCTCAACCCCCTTCCTTCTATCTGCCTCACCCAGTCCTTCTTTCCACACACACACCCCCCCCCCTCAGAATCCCAGCCCGCCAATCCTAGCACTCGCCCCCCCCTGGTCGATCGCTACTACTACGACTACTACTACTACAACTGCTCCCCCGACGACTTCCCCCCCGACCTCCTCTCTTCCTCTTCCTCCCTCTCTCCTTCATCTCCAATCTCTCCCTCCGCCAATCCTCCCCTCCCTCCCTCCATCCAACTCAGTCTCTCGTTCTTCTGTTGGTTGTGTTTTGCAAAGTTGGGTGTGTGTACTCGTGTACCCCCTTTTCACGTCGACCCTCGCTGAGCCCCAAACGCTCAGTAAACAAAAAAAACAACAACAAAACCAAATAACAACACGCTCCGAAATCAAAACTGGCTTCGAGCTCTACACAACACCGCTAGCAGCAGTTCGACCACTGGGTGCTTTTACCCACCATACAACACCTTTGTAATACATAGTAGACAGCACTTCTGAAACCTTCTGGGTGAGTTTTACTGCTGCTTAACTCTATTCCCTACCCCCCCACCCCTTAAATTCTGTCACAAGTTTCCCTGCCGCCTCGGCTTCGAACTTTGTCTTCTTCAGACGTTCCCCACTCAAAGTTTGACCTAGTATACGTGACTGACCGAGTTCTTGCGACAAAAAAGTACCTAATTCAAAAAGAACACGCCCGTCATGTCACGGCCTCAGCAGCCGTACGACGACCAGTACGGTCAGCCACAACAGCATGACTCGTACTACCAGGACGACTATGCTCAAGGCCAGCAGCCGCCGCAGGGTGGTCAGTACGATCAGGCCTACGATCAGCACGGACAACCGCCACGTCAGCAGGGAGAGGACGGTTATTACGACGAGAAGTATGTGCTTTCAGGTTCCAGCGGATCTACTGCAAGACCATCAACTGACCAAACCCGTCTTCTAGCGATTACTACAATGCCGCCCAACACGGACAGGCCGGTGACGCCTACTATAATGACGGCAGAGGAGGCTACGAAGACGATTACTATGGTGACCAATACTATGGTGGATTTCTGCCGTTTCCTACCGTTTCCTGCATTCTGGAGAGTAGTCGAGCTGACTGTTGCTCTTAGATCAAGCTCCTGCTGCCGGCCAGCACCCTGCGACCAGTCGCGATCCCAAGGGAAAGCGAAGAGGCCAAGACTCGGAAGAAGATTCCGAGACTTTCAGCGACTTCACCATGAGATCGGACATGGCTCGTGCTGCCGAGATGGATTACTACGGCCGTGGCGATGAGCGGTTCACTGGCTACGAGGAGGGCGGCGCCGGCAATGGGCAGCGAGGATATCGGCCTCCGTCTTCCCAGGTATCTTACGGCGGCAATCGTTCATCCGGCGCTTCCACTCCCGTGTATGGTGCCGATTTCTCGGGCGCCCTTCCCATCGGGCAGCGATCGAAGGAGCCGTATCCCGCATGGACGTCTGAGAATCAGGTTCCGGTTTCGAAGGAGGAGATCGAGGACATCTTTTTGGACCTTGTCAACAAGTTCGGTTTCCAGCGTGACAGCATGCGCAACATGTACGACCATTTCATGACGCTTCTGGACTCGAGGGCTTCCCGTATGACCCCGAACCAAGCTCTGCTCACCCTTCACGCCGACTACATTGGAGGAGACAACGCCAACTACCGCAAGTGGTACTTTGCCGCTCAGCTTGATCTGGACGAGGCCGTAGGATTCGCCAACATGAAGCTTAAGGCCAACCGTAGGACCAAGAAAGCCCGTGCAGCGAAGAAGGCGGAGGGCGCGGCTGATGAGGCCGAGAAGCTGGCTGCGCTCGAGGGCGACAACAGCTTGGAGGCCGCAGAATACCGCTGGAAGACGAAGATGAACCGGATGTCGCAGCATGAGCGTGTTCGACAGATTGCGCTTTTCCTCCTCTGCTGGGGTGAGGCCAACCAGGTCCGTTTCATGGCGGAATGTCTCTGCTTCATCTTCAAGTGTGCCGAGGACTACTTCCATTCGCCCGAGTGCCAGCAGAAGGTCGAGCCTGTCGAGGAGGGAACTTACCTCCGCGACGTGGTCACTCCGATCTACCAGTACTGCAGAGACCAGGGATACGAGATTGTAGACGGCAAGTACGTCCGGAGGGAGAAGGATCACAAGGACATCATCGGTTACGACGATATCAACCAGCTCTTCTGGTACCCACAAGGTATCCAGAGGATCATCCTCACCGACAAGACGCTGCTCTGCGACATTCCCGGCCCTCAGCGGTACACAAAGCTCAAGGAGGTCGAATGGAAGAAGGTGTTCTTCAAGACCTACAAGGAAACACGTTCGTGGTTCCATTTGGTCACCAACTTCAATCGTATTTGGGTCATTCACGTCACGGCTTACTGGTTTTACACGGCTTTCCACTCTCCTACCCTCTACACGCACAACTACCTGCAACGTTTCAACAACCAGCCTCCCGGTGCAGCTCGATGGTCTGCGGTCGGTCTCGGTGGTGCGGTTGCATCTTTCATCATGATCTTCGCGACTCTTTGCGAGTGGAGATACGTTCCGCGTGACTGGGGTGGTGCGCAGCATCTCACCAAACGTCTCTTGTTCTGTATCCTGGTCTTCATCATCAACTTGGCTCCCAGTGTGTATGTCTTCTTCGTTGACGACTGCACGCGCAAGGACAAGTGTGGAAAGATCTCCTTGATTCTCGGAATTGTCCAGTTCTTCGTCGCCGTCTTCACCTATTTCTTCTTCTCGATCATGCCTCTCGGTGGGTTGTTTGGAAGTTATCTCACGAAGAACTCGCGCCGCTACGTTGCCAGTCAGACGTTCACTGCCAGTTTCCCTCACTTGAAGGGCAATGACAAGTGGATGTCCTACGGAATCTGGGTCCTTGTTTTCGGTGCTAAGCTCCTTGAGTCTTACGTCTTCTTGACTTTGTCTTTCAGGGATCCCATCCGTGTTCTCTCGACCATGAAGATTGACAACTGTATCGGAGAGTCGCTCCTCGGAACTGGCGATGCCGCTCAGATGCTGTGCAAGCACCAACCAACGATTATTCTCGGGTTGATGTACTTCACCGATCTGATTCTCTTCTTTTTGGATACCTATCTGTGGTACATCATCTGGAACGCGATTTTCTCGGTTGCCCGATCGTTCTACCTCGGTATTTCCATCTGGACTCCCTGGAGGAACATCTTCTCGCGGCTGCCCAAGCGTATCTACTCCAAGGTCCTCGCCACCACAGACATGGAGATCAAGTACAAGCCCAAGGTTCTCATCTCTCAGATTTGGAACGCCATCGTCATCTCCATGTACCGCGAGCATCTCCTTGCCATCGACCACGTGCAGAAGCTCCTGTACCATCAGGTAAATAGTTTTTCCCTTCCAAATTCATATGGTTGATGATCTAACGCGTGAAATCAACAGGTCCCATCCGAGCAAGAAGGAAAGCGTACCCTGCGCGCGCCCACCTTCTTCGTGGCCCAGGAAGATCACTCCTTCAAGACTGAGTTTTTCCCTAATGGAAGTGAGGCCGAGAGACGTATCTCGTTCTTCGCCCAGTCCCTCTCGACGCCTATCCCCGAGCCCGTCCCGGTTGACAACATGCCGACTTTCACTGTCTTCATTCCTCATTACGGTGAGAAGATCTTGCTGTCGCTCAGGGAGATTATCCGTGAGGACGACCCTTACTCCCGTGTTACTCTCCTGGAATACTTGAAGCAGCTGCACCCTCACGAGTGGGACTGCTTCGTCAAGGACACCAAGATTCTCGCCGATGAGACCTCGACTTTCACCAGTGACGATGCCCAAAAGAACGAAAAGGATTCCGCCAAGTCCAAAGCCGATGATCTGCCCTTCTACTGTATCGGATTCAAGTCTTCGCAACCTGAGTACACACTCCGCACACGTATCTGGGCGTCCCTTCGCTCGCAGACTTTGTATCGTACCATTTCTGGATTTATGAACTACAGCCGTGCCATCAAGCTGCTTTATCGCGTCGAGAACCCCGAGGTTGTCCAGATGTTCGGTGGAAACACCGACAAGTTGGAGCGCGAACTCGAGAGAATGGCGCGCCGCAAGTACAAGATCTGTGTCTCTATGCAACGGTACTCCAAGTTCAAGAAGGAAGAGATGGAGAACGCCGAGTTCCTGCTGCGTGCATACCCCGACCTTCAGATCGCCTACCTTGACGAGGAACCCCCGACGGAAGAAGGAGGCGAGCCCCGTCTCTTCTCGGCTTTGATCGACGGACACTCGGAACTTATGGAGAACGGCGCTCGTCGTCCCAAATTCAGGGTCATGCTTTCCGGAAACCCCATTCTTGGCGACGGAAAATCCGATAACCAGAACCACGCCGTCATCTTCTACCGTGGAGAGTACATCCAGCTTATCGACGCCAACCAAGACAACTACCTGGAAGAGTGCCTCAAGATCCGCAGTGTTCTGGCTGAGTTTGAGGAAATGACTGTCGACAACGTTTCGCCGTACACCCCTGGACTGCCTCCTACCAACTTTTCGCCCGTTGCCATTCTTGGAGCTCGTGAATACATTTTCTCGGAGAACATTGGTATCCTTGGTGACGTTGCTGCCGGAAAGGAACAGACGTTCGGTACTCTTTTCGCTCGTACTTTGGCTCAGATCGGTGGTAAACTGCATTACGGACATCCCGATTTCCTGAACGGCATTTTCATGACCACCCGTGGTGGTGTTTCCAAGGCCCAGAAGGGACTTCATCTCAACGAAGATATTTACGCCGGAATGAACGCGCTGATCCGTGGAGGGCGCATCAAGCACTGCGAGTACTACCAGTGTGGTAAGGGACGTGATATGGGTTTCGGATCCGTTCTGAACTTCACCACCAAGATTGGTACCGGTATGGGAGAGCAGTTCTTGTCTCGCGAATACTACTATCTCGGCACACAGCTTCCTCTCGATCGGTTCTTGTCTTTCTACTACGCTCACGCCGGTTTCCACATCAACAACATCTTCATCATCTTGTCGGTGCAAAGCTTCATGTTCGTGTTGATCAACGTTGGTGCCTTGAAGAACCAGGTCGTCGTCTGCGACTACAACCCCGATGTCCCGATCCGAGACCAGCTGCTGCCCGTCGGTTGCCGCAATGTTGAACCTATTCTCGACTGGATCACCCGTTGTATTCTTTCCATCTTCATCGTCTTCTTTATCTCCTTCGTGCCCTTGGTTGTTCAGGAATTGACGGAGCGTGGTTTCTGGCGCGCGGCTACTCGTCTGGCCAAGCACTTCGGCTCGCTTTCGTTCTTGTTCGAGGTGTTCGTCTGCCAGGTTTACGCCAACTCGCTGCTTCAGGACATGGCGTACGGTGGTGCTCGATACATCGGAACTGGTCGTGGTTTCGCAACTGCCCGCATTCCTTATGGTATCTTGTACTCGCGTTTCGCCGGTCCATCGATCTACCTTGGAGCTCGATCCCTCTTGATGTTGCTATTCGCCACCTGTACGATCTGGCAACCGGCCTTGATTTATTTCTGGGTTTCGCTGCTTGCCCTGTGCATTTCGCCGTTCGTTTACAATCCGCATCAGTTCTCCTGGGACGATTTCTTCATCGACTACCGTGACTACCTCCGTTGGTTGTCCCGTGGAAACTCGCGCTCGCACGGCCAGTCCTGGATCGCTTTCTGTCGTCTGTCGAGAACCCGTATCACTGGTTACAAGCGCAAGGCCCTCGGAGACCCCTCGGAGAAGCTCGCCGGCGATATCCCTCGTGCCAAGCTCAGCAACACCATCTTCAACGAGGTTGTCGGTCCTTTCGTGTTGGTTCTGATCACCCTGGTTCCATACCTGTTCATCAACGCGCAGACCGGATTGAGAAAGGAGAATGACGGCAACGACAAAATGACCAAGGACGATCTGCTGCCAACTGGATCGATCATCCGTATCGGTGTGGTCGCATTTGCTCCCATGGCCGTCAACCTCGGTATCTGTGCCGTGTTCTTCGGAATGGCTTGTTGTATGGGCCCGCTGCTCGGCATGTGCTGCAAGAAGTTCGGACCCATCCTCGCTGCCATCGCCCACGCCATGGCCGTCATCATGCTCTTCGCCTTCTTCGAGGTTATGTTCTTCCTCGAGGGATTCAGTTTCTCCAAGGCACTTTTGGGCATGATCGCTGTCGTCGCTATCCAGAGATGGTTCTATAAGCTCATCATCAACTTTGCACTCACTAGAGAGTTCAAGGCTGATACTAGCAACATCGCCTTCTGGACCGGTAAATGGTACGGATTGGGTCTGCACGCAATGTCCCAGCCTGGTCGTGAGTTGCTGTGTAAGATGACCGAGATGGGTTTCTTCGCCGCCGACTTCATCCTTGGACACGTTCTCCTGTTCTTCATGGCGCCTATCATCTTGATCCCCTACATCGACACCGCGCACTCGGTCATGCTCTTCTGGCTCCGACCTTCCCGCCAGATCCGCCCGCCGATCTACACCGCCAAGCAGACCAAGCTGCGTCGCAGACGTGTCATTCGTTTCTCGGTTCTGTACTTCGCCTTGCTCGTCGTGTTCCTGGCTCTGATCGTTGGTCCGATCGCCGTTAGTAAGTTTACCCTATTACTCATCTCACTACTTTTATCGAATACTAACGCATCTTACAGAGAAAATCCTGATTGACGTCGCTGATGGCATGGACCTCCCCATGAGACTCATGCAGCCATACGATGGCAAGTGGAACACCACCGATACCAAGTGGTACGAGGACAATCCCGATGCGGTTGGAGACGGAAGCAATGAGACCGATGTCGGAACCACCACACGCCGTGCTCTGATGGCGCTGTTGATGTAAAGGAGTCTGTCTGCATTCACAACCTACCCTAGTAGCTCCTAAGAGCGAAGGGTCTGGTTCCGTACATAAGTCGGGGGTAGAATGAGATGAGTGTTGTTTGACGAGTGGAGTGAATAATGTTAGCGATATGGTTATGGCCTTTGGATGGAGGGTTTTCGGTGCATGGAATAGATGGGTTGATTGAAGCATTGTTTTTTTTATACTTTTTTTCTTTCGGGGGGGGGGGGGCTTGGATGTGGTTCTTTCTTTTTCCTTTTCTTCTGCAAAAAGACGATTGTCATGTTGGGGGTTAGGGCGGGAGTGGGAAAAGGGATGATCTCCTTTTTTTCCCTCTCTTGCCGTTTGATATATTTTTTTTTACCTTTGGTTGTTTTTTTTGCATCCTGTTCGTTCAATTGTGTCCTGTCCTGGTCCTGTCCTTTCCGGTGTGGGGAAACGTTCAATACCTCGGATAGATGGATGGATGGGTTTGTTTTGAGTAGTAACTTTTTTGTTCTATTCTGTTTCTGTTTCTGTTCTGTTCCTTCGTTGCATATAACCTTTTTGTTGTTGTCTTGGTGATGATCCGATCGGGTGGGATTGGTGCTTTAGTTGATTGGTTGGTATGGTAGCAAGTGGTAGCAGTGGTAGCAGTGGTAGCAGTGGTAGCAAGTGGAGTGGAGTAGGGGGGGTTATTTGCAAAGCACTGTAAAATATTCTTTTACTAGTTGTAAACGCAAAAGTTGGGAATTAATACCTCTGTTCACTTTACTTCATTTCATTGATCCGAGTTTCGATGCGGTGGGGTGATTGATAACACTGCAGTGCAAGTGGAAATGGAAGCGAATAGATTACATCGAGCAACACCGAGTTCCATCTTTCTTTAATCACAGTTCATACAGAATAGAATACCATAGCACCTCAATTTTTAAGTACTATCTAATCTGGTGTTGTGATATCCCCTCGCTACCTATTCCCCATCCCGTCCCGTCCTTCCTACCAGCCAGCCAGCCTTTTACCGTCTGGGCATACCCCGGCCCCGTCCTCTGAGTGCCCGCTGTGCGGCGCCGCGTGGCATCTGTGTACAAACCGAGTCAGTGTCCATAAAGTTAAGTTAAGTGGAGGGGTGGAGAAAACTGACCTGAGGACCAGCATTCGGCTGCTGAGACTCCTGGTTCTTGATAGTCTCATCGACAGACAAGATCAGACATGCAGCCTCCGTGGCGGCCTGGATGGCATTGATCTTTACGGAGACGGGTTCCCAGACGAAGGCCTCGAGGTTATCGCGGATGCCCTCGTTGACGATATCGATACCGGCCCAGATATCGCCCTTCGCGTGGCGCATGCGGAGCTTGTTCAGGAGGTCGGTAGCATCGAAGCCGGCGTTGTCGCACAGCTGTCTGGGGATGATCTCGAGGGCCTTTGCGAACGCGGCGATGACGAGCTGCTGCTTGCCCGCGATCGTGCGCGAGTAGTCGCGCAGGTACTTGGAGATTTCCATTTCGAGCGCGCCGCCGCCGGCAACGATTAGGTCGTTCTTGGTCGCCTTCTTGACGATCATGATGGCGTCGTGCAGGGAACGTTCGACTTCGGCGATGAACTGCTCGGCTCCTCCGCGGAGGACGAGCGTGCAGGTTTTGGCAGCCTTGCAGCCTTCGAAGAAGTTGAAGCGCTCTCCGCCGATTTGACGCTCGTCGAACTTTTCGCACGTTCCGAGGTGGCTGGGGCCGATGTCGGTGCAGGTGGACTGTAAACTGGCGCCGACGGCCTGCAGGACGCGCTCCATGTCCTCATTTGTTACACGACCGGCGCAGAAGATGTTTCGGTCGGCGAAGAACCTGTATAGCTGTTAGCTCTCATCAATGGCCGGCGGAAGAGTCAAGGGGCCGCCGTACTGTGTGGCAAGATCTCCGATTGGCAGCTTAGACAGAACAACCTGTGCACCGGTATCTGCCAGAGCCTGAAGCTTCTGGAAGATAATCTGCCACTCCGCGTCGACAATAGCTTGGTAGTCCTATAATCTCCACGGTAAGCGGGTGCAACTTTCCCACACAATTTCTCGGATATCCATACCGAGACCTGTTCCACTCTGACTTCTGCGTTGTCCTTCTCACTCTTAAGCTCCAGCTCGACGTTCAAACACACAATTTTCGGGTCGGTGAATGACTTTGGCTGCTGCTCGAAACCAGCGTACGAGAACGTCTTCTTGAACGCGACACCATTGACAAACAAGCTGTCCTGAAGACCACCACCAGGAACCTTCTTCATTCCGATCAACTTCTCATTCAGCTCGGACTGATCCAGGGCAGCAACAGCATTCACGACCATCTCGGCGAAGAACACGGAGTTCCGCTTGATGAGCTTGGAGCTCATGGCGGTGGACGCAAGCTTCAACAGCGTATCCCGCTTGTTCGTCTGGTCGATCTTGACAGCAATCTCCTTGATCTTGTTCTCTGCAAGCAGGGCGGCGGTACGGAAACCCTTAACGATGATGCGGGATGAAACGCCTTCCTCCACGAAGCCCTTGCTCTCCTTTAGGAACTCGGCGGCGAGCACTACTACTGATGTTGTGCCATCACCGACTTCGGCGTCTTGGGACCGTGCGATGTCGGTAAGTATTCGTGCCGCGGGATGAACAATATCGAGCAACTAGATAGATGAATCAATCTCAATCAGCGATGCGGCCTTCCTAGTCGTCGAAGCCCCGGGGGTGAGCAACCTTCATCACTGTAGCACCATCGTTCGTAATCGTCTGTCTCCCGTTCGCATCGACGATGAGAAGGTCTCCTCCGTACGGCCCAAGAGTAGATTTGACGGTGTCCTGTACTGCTAGGCATGCGTTGATATTGGACAGCATCTGTCCCCGTCCCTGGGATGCATCCGTCCCTGCAATCGATCAATCAACCTTCTAATCAGCTTTGCCATCCCATCGAGCCCAATCCTTTCCATCTCGGGAGGTATCCCTTACGTACCCTCCTTGAGGACAATGATGGTGGGAGTCTGTCCCGCGAAAGCCATGATGTGAGGTGCGTGGTATGTATGTGTGTTGGGGGGGGGGTGGATGGTGGGGTTCGACCGTTCGACGTGGGTAGTTACTTCAAGACAAGAAACTGCAGCGAAGAGGAACCCGAGCTATCAGCAATCTGAGGAAGGTAGGCACGGCAGGCTGAATATACTTAAGAGTCAAACTTTTCGTTAAATCGACCGGATATGGAGAAGGATGTGAGGTCCTAGTCTTGGATGGTGGAGTGGGCTCTTGGTGAATCTTTTTTGCGGCTCTGCTGCTTATCCAGCAAGCAGTTTACGCATGGCGGTGGTCCGTGCGCACGCTTGTACAACACGCACACGTTATATCACTCGACGAAGACGTAGGCTAGACAGTAGACTCGATCAAAACGGCCGAGTTTCTCTATATAACCTCATCCAAGACAGTCTAAATTATACGCCCAAAGGAAACCAGAAGTTACAAAACGAAAGAACGAAAGAAGAAAACGCCAAAACGAAATGCCCAAAACCACGTCCCAAACAACCCTGTTCAACACAGCGATCAAACCATTCCCATGGTGCTCGTAGATACCTCTAGTAACATATCAAAATCATAGTACTCCGCCACACTCTTGTACACAGCCAGTCGCTTCATCAACGCCTCTTTATCGACGGTGGTTTCCCATGGCCCCGAGCACTTACAGTGCTCCTCAAACTCATTCTCCTTCAGTTGGCCACATTTGCTGCACTTCAGGTCCTGCGTATTGTAGCCAGTAATGATCTGCTGGAGGTGACCGATCATCTTCTCCTCGAAGGCCAGTCGATCGTATTCGCTCCCGCAGTAAGAACATTTCCATGCCTTGTCCTTTCGTTGACCTGCGTCGGCATCGAGCTCGGGCATGAAGTCTTCGTGTTTGCACAGGTCGAGGTCGCGCGGCATTGTGCATTCGCTGCAGATTACTTGCGAGAACTTGAGACTCTCGCTGGGGTTTTCGAAGACTCCGTCGCGGCTGAATTCTTTGATATCGAGTAGGCCGAGAAGTTCCTTTCGCAGGACTCGTGCTTCGATGTTGATCTCCTTTGCTAATCCAAATACCGCGGTGAGGGATCGGATCAACTGGAGCGCAGGATTCTTCAGCGTCTTGATGGCTCCGGGAAGTTTCGGGAACTCGAAGTCAACTTCCATCTCGGGATGTATCATCGATTCGTGCTGGCGGCGAACAAGCTGCGCAATCTGCTTGCGCAAAGGCTTCTGGAATTCTTTGCCCAGGACAATCTTCTCCGTGTCGTCGTCTTCAGATTTCTTGAGGTGCAGCTGGGTGGGTCTGGGAGTAGAAAGCTCGACGCCGGAATCCGGCAGTATATGCTTTTGACTGTGCATGATCTCGATGAACTCGACTACCCACTCGTGGAAGACGCTCTGAAGGGTTGTGGGTAGGAACTTCGCGAGTTGCCAGTGCATGACAGTGTTCAACGACTGTTTCTCGGCCTCGATGACTTCCTGGCACCCCTTGCCGCCATAGTTGACTTCATCGTACCAAACAATGTAATCCCAGTACTCCTTAATCTCCAGATCCAGGAAGTGAAACAACGGCTTTGCTTTGATGGCTTTTAGGATATACTGGCTGTAGGCGTAGGCATTTCCAACGTCGAATTTGGTAGTCTGGACCAACATGCGGTTTGCATTCGCAAAGATGACGTTTGAGCCGACTCGTCGGAAGTCTGTCAGTAACTGGAGGAAGGCCTTCTTCGACATCGTCTGAACATAGTAGTGGAGGGCGCGGTCGTAAAGGAATGAATCAGGGCTTTCAACCCATCGGACGATATGTTGAACCATGATGTCGGCCATATTATTGCCCTTACATGCCTCCGCCCACCAAGCTTTGACCATATCTCGGAGAACCATCACGCCAGCTGTCGCGAACGCATTGTCGGCGAATATGACATTTGCACCATCACCTTGACCATCCTCTGTCGGCGCAGCAGGATTGAGGGTCACCGAGTCGCTGCCTTCGAGCTCGTTGATGAGGGATGAGGTGAGTATTGTATTGATAGCCAGGTTGCGGACATCAATCTCGATGCATACAGACGAATATGATCCAGGATTATTAATGATAGGCATCTCAACAGTCTCCATCGCTCCGAAGACATCATCCTTCTCGTGTCCTCCATGATCCGGCTTCGGTGATGGCGACCACCAGAGGACGACATTGTTGCTTTGTAACCGCCGAGCGTATGCAATGTCGATGAGGAACTTGGGATCATCACGTTCCAGATTACAGAGAGGAATATCTCCGTATCGTGCAAGATCCATCAAATGCGAAATCCAAGACCCGAGTGCTAGGTAATTCGTTACAATTCGTTTCGCCACAAATGTTTGCCATCCCAAGGGCGGTAGACTGCTGTCTGAAGGCTCCGATTTCAGCGGCAGAATAGGAAACTCGTTCAACGTAGGAATGGTCTCCATGAGAAGCCGCCGTTTGGGCGATTGGACAATTAGCATGGTCGGCCCCGACTCATCGGATGTAAGGTTTTTGATGATGGTTGAGATCTCCTTCTGCAACTTCTTCTTGGTGTTGGTGGAGATGATCTTGAAGTGAATCTTGTCTTGATATTCGAAAGATTTTTGCCAGGCGCCATCCGGCTCCTTCGTCCGGCGTGCAAGAAGTTGCTCGGCATATATCTTGTCCATGTTGGGAAGGCTGGCATCTTTGGTGTTGTGAACCACAACGTAGGCTTCAGACTTTGATGTCGAGAAGAAGCCAAATATCTGTCTATCTCCAGCAATAAGGTGATACACGAAGGTGTATTCTAGGGGATTTTGAGACAAATAGGGTATCTTGCTCTCTACACGCCTTAAAGCTGAAAGATCGAAACCTTGCTCAAGACCTTTTCCGAGGACTCCCTTCTGCGAGTCATCGAATGTGCAGATGCTTCCGAGGTTCAACACTGCCCTAATGACCGATGGAACTTGAGTCTCGTACACTCCTTCAACACTGGGATGCGTAAACAAGTGCGACAGCTTGCGGGCCTCCGAGACATAAACCTCCTCCGGCATGGTAAGCTGGAAAAGATGCACAGAAGGATGTCCGTTCGGCAGCGTATGGTTCACTTTCTCGGCCATGCATCCCTCTATCTCGACATCCGGCAGGTCATTTTCTTTCAAGTTCATGTAGAGCTGTCTCGGGACCTTGATCTTTATGACCTGAATCTTGTTTTCGATCAAGACATGAGCCTTGACTTCACCGGGCACTTCGCTTGCCTTCAGCTGCAAAACCTGCCAATTCTTTGAGAAGAAATTCTGCGCCTTCTGCCTGAAGTAACCACTAAGACCAGCTGTAGTAGCGCCAGGTTGGTCACCAAACAGCTGGCGGCGTCGTTCCCTAGCATGCTTCTGGATACTCCACTTCTGTTTCTGGTATTTCAGCCATCCGGGGTAATCCTCCGTCATCGACGGCATCTCGTCCGGGAGGCTAGCGAAAGGATCGTCGCCGGGCTGCTCTTGAGCGCCAGGCCGTGATTTCCGTTTTCCTAGCTTCTTCGCCGTCCCGACTACTGGCTTAGTGACGGAAATCTTGCCAAAGTCCTCCATATCCAACTCGGGAGCAGGAGCTGGACCTTCGTGCCGGACAAACATATCGGTCATCTTCTTCTGCTTGAACCTGTCGTCCTTGATATTGATCCTCCGCTGAAGCCACTCAGGATGAGCTACTCGCGGTACGGGATTCCGACATTTCTGGAGCGCGGCAGGAATGGTGATGAGTTTCTGGATGACGGAACCTAATCGCTCGAGGTAGTATCCCCAATCGATTATATCTCTGGGGTCCATGTCGCCTGGATCGTCCTTGAGCCATTTCCGCAGAAAGTGCCGCTTGATGTTTTCCTCTGCGGAGAAGATCGCAACTGGAATAGCTCTTTCAGCCACCGGGGCATTGCGCGGTCGCGACGAGATGACGAATTTACAGGCCAGGCCTTTGTCCTTCACCATCTGCTCACCGAGGAACTCTGCAAGACGGCGGGCTGTGGTGATTGACGTCGATTTTTGACTGCCGTATTCCTCCAGGGATTTGGACATGCTTCGGTTCTCAGAAATGAGATCCATGAGCTCGGCATCCGCTAGGGTAGATCCATGCGAATACAGAACATCAAGCCATTGATTCGAGACCTTTGCCACGGCATCATAACACTCTTGGAGTGTTGTGCCTTCCAAGAAGAACTTGAAGATTTGCGTCTGGAAGATCTTGATGAGCTTCAACTCTCCACGACGCTTGACTTCGAAGCCCTTCAGTTCTGCAAGACTGCCGTCGTGGTTGAAGACAGCATATCGCTTCTTCAAATTCTTATCCTCCTCCTTCGAAGTGGGTAGAATCATGGCTCTGTAAGGTCCATCGACCTCAAAGAAGATAGTGTTCTCGCTATGAGTTTCATAACGATAATTGGCCGGATCCACTAGTTCCTGGTACTGATCATTGGTGAACTTCTCGTGCACAAGGTGATTCAACATGACGCAAGGGTAGGATATCGGCAGTTTCCCGCCTCCGTCAAGTTTGAACGCAAAGTTCTCCGGAAACGTCGCAGGAAGAATGCACCAAATTCCGTCGGTATCCAACTCCAGAGGCCGCCCAACTCGCTCCACCAGGTCTTTGGCCAGTTGGATAATATGCGCACCGGTAAGGCAAGTCACTCCGGCCATCTCCATGGAGTACCATCGTGATCCCTTTCTCATGACATACCCGTAGAAACTGTTTAGAATGACTTTGTGGGCTAGTTGAAGGGAGTCGAATAGAATAACCATCTTCTTTGCCTGCTCCACTTCTATGGGCGCAGCGCCAGCCCCCTTGAGCTCTGCCGTCTTCCGGTTCCAAACTTTCTGTTGTCCCTTGAAATGGTAGCGGCGGTCACGGAAATCCTTCACGGTGTCGACGTAGAATGGATTCTCTCTTTGACAAATGATGGCCTCCTTCTCGATTGTCTTCGATTCGTGGATCTTGTGGTAAATCTTCTTGCTGAAATCTTGTAGACGTTTCTTGACTTGTACAGCTTGGTCTTCCTGTGGCAATTCATCCCACGTGCGTCGCGGCTGGTTGGGGTACCGTGGCGGAAATGTTTCGTTCTCCAGCGCACGCTTGATCATGTTGTACTCATCGCGCTTTGCCGGTAGGTACTCGCCTCGCCAGGCCCATGGCAACCGACGATCGCAGGTCTTTCCTGGCCTATTGAAATCGCAAGCAGCGCAGTCGGCCTCTTCTATCATCGAGTCCGGTTGCAAACGGTTGGTTGTCATGATATTGGGGTACATGGATGCAACATCTAAATGGTAGATTGAAGGGCGTTCATTCCGTTGAGGCAACACCTTCAGTTCGAGAAGCTTTGCTTCAATTTGCTCTTTGACCTATTTAGGTCAATATCTCTCTCATAGTAAGGGGCAGAAGCTTTACCTCATCGTAATTGGTTACTTGCTCGAGTTTCTTGCCGCCTTCTACCACAATGCTGAACTTCAAAGCAGCGTCTAACTCTTTTACCAGTTTATCTATTGCTGTAGTGTCGATGACAAAGTTCACCGGGATGTCACTCCGAAATACTCCAGCTTCGATCGATTCGACGTGACCACCGACGTACGTTTCCGATTCTAGGAGGTGGCCTTCATAGAAGGATTCCGGCTGTCCCTTGTGTTTGTTGGGTAGCACTATTCCCTTCTGATACGCTTGTACCTGTATCTAACATCAGCAAAACTTCATCATAAGAACCCAAATATTATGCTTACCATCAGCAACATCTCACATAGTGTTCCAGTTCCTTTCCGCAGGACATCATCCGGATTCAGCGGAATAATGGTGCAGAGCGAGAAGATGAACGGATGCACATATTTCATGTACAGGTAATATGTCGCGACGGCATCGGATACCGAATACTCGGCGAGAGTCTGTGGCTTTTCAGCGGCATACCTAGTTACGGTTTTAGATAACTGAAACACTTCAATTTCGAGGCTATGGGCATCACCGACCTGGTCATCAACTCAGGATCCAATTCGTCTGGATCGTAACCCAGTTTTGCGACGCAGACAGCCTTCAAACCCTGACTTCCTTGTGGTAGGTAAGAATCACGCCTCACCCAAGAGAACGCATCCATATGTACACAATAGTTGCTTTTGTATAGATCTTCGGTGTCTTTCCGGAACCCGATCTCCTGATACATGTCTATTCCTAGGAAAGACGCTCTGGCTTCTATGAATGGCCAATCGAAGAAGTCACCGTTGTACGTCACAATAACTGTCGGTTTGGCCTCCTTGATATGCTCGAAGAACCGCTCGATGACCGCCTTCTCGTCGGGCTCATTGAAAATCATGAACTGTCCCTCGTATTCTGGCTTCGGGGTATACTCGAAATCTGAAATGTCTTCCGACACTATTTCGCGGTTGGTGATCAGGAAACCTTGTCCCTCGATCATGTACGAAATCATCATGACCTGATCGATCAATGCGTCAGGAAACTTCAAGGGTAGCTTAGTAGTTTCGATATCGAACGCTAGAACCACGGGATCTGGCCGCTCCAGTCGGTCCTCTATGCAGGTAATCGATGTAACGCCGTGCTTTGCCTCCACTGTATACCATTTACCAACCCGAATATCTTTGTCGATAGCCACCCGGACATGGTAAGGGACGTCGTACTCTCGTATGTCGACGATATATTCGTTTGGATCGGCGGGCACCGTAGGTTTGTTTCGTGCATCATGATCGTCGCCTAAGAAATCAAAACCCGCCATCGTTACGCTTCACTCTGTCAGGATATCCTACGTACTGGCGGCTTTCAGGGGAGGAAAACGGAGACTCACCTAACAACTTCCGCATACGCATCCATTACATCCACATTCTTCTTATTCTTCGCAACGATTGGCATGATCTCCTTCCGCACCGCCAGCAAATCTGTAACATTGGCGAAATCCAATTGCACGAACGTCCGTCGGTAACCTAAGAGATGATTCGGCTAAAGGCATATTATTAGTTCCCATGCATCTTTCACATTCTCTGCCAGACAGGGCTGTAGCCACCATGCTGAGATCCTCCTTCGTTGTCCTCGACGTCTTCTTAATCAACCCCTCGAACTTCCTCCTCAACCACTCTTCGACCTCACCCTCGGTCCCCGGTTTCGTTGCAATCAAGAAATACGGATCGTAAATAACCGTAGCCTTAAAACTATCCCCCTCCCCATCCAGAAAGTAGAAATCTACTCCCGCCTTCCCGGAGGTCCCCTCGACCTCGAGAGTCGTAGGCTGCATGTTGACCAGCCAGCCCACCTTCTTTGGCCCGCTGTCGTACCGTAAAAATCCCATCTGGTCATCGATTGCGTTCCCCTGCCGCACTCGCTCGAATTTCTCTTCTGCAGACGTTGCCTCCGTTGTTAGGAGCGTTCCAGAGGTCACAGTCTTGGTCTTGTATCGCCGCTCGAATCCGGCACTGTTTCCTCCTCCGCGACCGCCACCGCCACCCCGTTTAGAGGATTTGACGAACCGTGTTCGACTGCGGACGGAGGCCATGTTGATTTCGTGTACAGGAGTATTCTTCGCGGTGGTGTAAGGCGTAGAATTCGTAGAGTGCAAGGATGCAGATCAATTGAGCCTAAGCCTGAGCCTGAGCGTGAACGTATGTAGTATCGAGTTAATGGTAGAAGACACGCTCGATCGTAGATGTGGTTCGTAGGTCGTGAAATGGGGGACGGGTGGATGATATCGGATTGTGTCTCGACCTATGTTGTGAGTTGTGTGTTGACCGGGACCCCAAAACTGCCAGAGTGAAAGAGAGACACGACACCCTGCACCGACAACGCGCTCGAGATTTCGCGTCCGCGTAAATTAGTGTGAGGAATGCGATTACTCAGCCTAGTCACTTACATCAACATCAACACAGACACCAAAGAACAGAGCAAAGCAATTGTATGACGACACCCTAGCGATTATCCGAAGTCAATCTCGCCTTCGCCCCCCTCATAGAGAACAAAAACAACTCCTTCAGCTTGAGAAACGCAGCAGCTTTCACCATGTCCGATCAGACCCAGACCGCCCCTACCCCACTTCCTACGGAACCGAAACGCTACCTCGAACCCCCACCAAACCACCCGGCCAACGAGTACACCCGCGAAGCGGTTCCCGCGGTAGCTGATGCCGTCAAGTCGATCTCGCTCGACGATTTCAAGAAGGTGCATACGCAGCCTTGCTTCCGGGATGCGTATCTGTGGGGAATGAGTGGTGGATTTGCGGTGGGAGGGCTGAGGTTTATCGCGGGAGGTATGGATATGAAATTACCCCGGAGGTTACTACTGGCAAAGTGCTAAGCTGATCGATATTGCAGGCGGAATACCAAAGGCTTGTAATTGGGCGGTGGGAGCTTGCTTGGGAACCAGCATCGTCACATACGAGTACTGCCAGTACCGGCGGAGACAAGAGAAGCAGTTCATAGCGCAGGCGTCGGCGATCATGGAGCGGAAGCGGGCAGAGGTGGAGAAGAAGATGGCCGAGAGGAAAGAGCGGGCTATGAAGGCAGCTGCTGAGAAAGAAGCACAGGCAGCTGCAGCCAAAAGTTCGTGGAAATTCTGGTGAAAAGCGGACACAGCTCTTCTTCACTGTATATTATCTGTAGAGTACGCAATGTGTCCTTGGATTCGTTCATAACTGGAATATATTCATTGAAGTCATGCGGCCCGTATCCAAGTAAATGCGACCAAAACACCAAACTCCCTCGGCATGTATACACCCGCGCAAAACAAACCAGCCACCTACCCACATAAGAAACCGTAACATTGCCTAGGAAACACCATATTGACGTAATCATAGATGGAAATGCACCGCTTTCTTCTTCTTCTCGGCGGCTTCGGCGGCAGTAGCGGCGGCGAGGGCGGCGGCGTCAGCACGAGACTGACTCTTCCTCCGCCTTCTCTCGACAGTCCTCTTTTCCCTGGCCTCTTTGTATTCGCGGGACTTGTATTCCTTGATCTACAGAGACGTCAGTAGGCGACTCCAACCCAAGCCATGGGAAAACAAAACTAACCTGTTGTAACCGCTTCTGGCTCCTGGCGAACCGCTGCGCTGGAGTCGGAATATATACGATCCCATGCTGGTCCACGTCGCTGAGAGTCTCCTCTTCAGCCTCCGGAGATGGCGGCTCGATAGGCGGAGGTGGTGACCTGAGACGCTTGCTGTTGCTGCGTTCCATCCTTTGTCCACGAACGTCTGATGCTTCTCTCGGCGGGGATGGCATCTGCACCGTCAAATCTCCATCTCCGTCCTCGGGAGGTACAACGTTGACCGTTGGATTTTTCTCGCCGCGTTCGCGTCTTCGCTTGATCGTAGGCTCTGACTCTTCCCCTGCGTCGTCCATTTCCATATCACGCGCCTCGTCACCGCCATCGAACACTACCACCGACTCCCCCATCCCCTCTCCCATCCCAGTCCTATTACCCTCTGGAACATCCAGCTTCATGTTTCCAAAACGACCAATAAGTATCTCCCTTTCCCTCTCTCTGTTATAGTTATAGTCGCAGCTATATGTTTCCCCCAAGTGCGAGCTCAGTGGCGCCCCGGGGATCTCGGCGCCGATATCAGCGGAGCGTTTCCGCTTGGACGGCGGGGTAGAAGTAGTTGCAGTATTAGTCTGCATTGTCGCAAGCGGGTTTTGCTTTTGCGTTTCGTTGCGCGGCAGGTGAGTAGTAGATTTGTCGGAGTCGAAGTCAAACCCTTCGTCGTGTGGAGCTGGAGCTGGAGCTGGGGAGGAGCTCATGGTACGTGCGGCGCTAACTAGCGGTTGTTGGTGTTGTTGCTTGAGGGGTGATTGATGTTTGTTTGGAGTGATGGTGAGAGCCCATAGAGCGGACTCGGATCGAATTGAATAGTAGACGGCGATGGACGTGACGGATGCTGCGGCGGCTTAACGACGCCCAGGGGGTACCAATCAATCCACGCGAAGTGGTACTCAGCTCAACCTGAGTGAGATGCAGATCTTGGGGATCCGGAGTTATGCTCGCTTGTACCACGCGGGGGTATGCCGATCACCCCGCTCAACTCCAAGCTCACAACATTGGGCAAATATTCAGCAGAAGCAAATGGATTCTAGACGATCCATTCCATCTCATAACTCTTGACATCTCCAAAATGCCAATCCACCTACGCACTAGTTATTTATGGCTTAATTTGGACCCAACATTCTGGTTGATAAGACGATGATCCACATAGCCGGAAACAGCTGAGGAAACTTCCCCGCAAATTGGCACGTAAAGTGCCTAAAACTTCGGCAGCCCGGGTCCATAAATCCGCCTTCAAGTAGATGCAGACCAGCTCGGTCTAAACCCCATCCCAGCCCGTATGTACATACCTTCGGCCTCTAACATCTTTATCCTCTTTGATCCCGTTACAATATTATCGTCGCGAAGAATTCTCAGTCTATCTGCCCTATCCCCTCTTGCAAAGTAACCACTCCAACGGCACACTATCCGTTCCTCGCATTCAAGAACACCGCTCGCACCATGCCGGGTAACGAGTGATATCACGTGTATGCGCAGTGAATCTCCATCAACATGTTCTGGTAGCTCAGGGGTTAGAGCGGTCGATTGCAGATCGACAGGTCCCCTGTTCAAATCAGGGTCAGAACTGAAGGCTCTCGGTGTTCGAGAGCTGGTGCTTTTTGGCGAGAAGGTTTGAAACTCAAGTTGTTTTTAGATGGGGGCTGGAGGGTTAGTGTGTATGGGCGATGTCAAGATGATTAGGGGACAGGATATTCATAAAAGGACTACTGGGCTGCATATGGAAGATAGAACCGCTGGTGTTGAGCCGTAACTCGGGGACGTAAGAACAAGCCGGAGGGCATCGACGTCGAAGGCACTCGGTAGGTGATCTACGTCTCTTCGCATAGTGCCAGAATTTTCTAAGAGCTCGGACCGGACCGAGAAAGGCACAATTAAGGCCGAGTGTCAACTTCGACTGCTCGCTTCAATGAAGACGTTGCGACTTCGAATACCGACACCTCTTACGACTTACCTGGTATATCAATTTCGGGAGACGGAGGTCTATTTTTTGTTTCATCAATAATTTTATGCAGCATGTTTCGGCTATGGCAATAAACACGCTCTTCCTAGAATTTATAGAGAAGGCTCGCTGTGGAATTCCGGACCACTGGTACACATTGCCGAGTGATATCACATGTGAGATAGAAATTCCACGGAACATCCCGCGCACTAAAACTTAGCTGCATGAGGCTCTTACTCTTAGATACTTTTTTTTCCCCTCCGGTCACTCACTCTCGACGCGCAAAGCAAAGCTCTCGATCACCACCGAACACTACACTCACAATGCCTCAAGAACGTCGTAAACGTGGTCGCCGCGCCGAAAAGAAGAGAAAGGATGAGAAATCGCCATCGCCGGCTCCCGAGCTCGAAAACCTCTATATCAACGACCTCGAGGGCGTCGTACCACCTGTCGACGATGCAACTACGTTCTACGGACTCCTAACGGAGGAAGAGTCGGAGTACTTTCGACGCGCGGATGAGATGTTGGCGTTGGACGAGTTCGAGGATGCTGAGGGTACGTGTGGGAAAGCAATGCTGTGCATGAGTGCGTGTGCTGATCGCGCGGTGGTACTAGGAAAATCGCTGTTCATTGCCAATCTATACAAAGAAGCGCACGGAAAGGAATTGAAGATTGCGCATTCCCAAGGTTGTTCGAGGCTTTTGGAGCGGTTGATATTGCTTTCTACACCGGCGCAACTCAAAGCGTTGTTTCAATGCTTCAGTGGACAGTATGCTCTCCCGATTAACTTCGTTGTCCCCAGGGATTGGGCTAATGATCTGCAGCTTTTTGGCACTGGTGAAACACCGCTTTGCCAGTCACGTTTGCGAAACGCTCTTTCTCCAGGCCGTGCCCTTTGTTTCGCAAGAAATGGACTCCGAGTCTACCGCTAAGCAAGTGGTCGACGAAGATACCGTTTTCGCGAGTATGGAGTCGCTCTTCCTCTACATGTTCAATGAGATTCTGCCAGAGCTGAAGAGTCTCGTTACGGATACCTTTGCCTCCCACACCATCCGCACATTGCTACTCCTCCTCTCCGGCCGTCCGGTTTCCTCAGCGGCGACCCTGATCCAAAGCCGAAAGAAGGAGAATATCCCGTTGAACTCAGAAGGCGTCTCGAAGGAAAGCCGGGACCAGATATCGGTTGTGCCTCAGTCATTCCACGAGGCGGTTGGAAAACTGTTGAGCACAGTGTGCACAGTGTTTTCGACCGAGGAGCTACGAGCATTAGCGGTGCACCAGATTGGATCGCCGGTGCTGCAGATTATGTTGCAGTTGGAGATGGGGCTGTCCAAGAAGGAGCGACGGAAGAAGGAGAAGTCCGAGGGCACATTGCTGTCAAAATTGACTGGTGTGATGCAGAACGACGAGGCGTCCGTAGCGAAGGAAGAGACCGCCGAGGGCGAGAAGGAAGGGGAGGAACAAGAGCGTAGCTTCTTTCAAAACCTTCTGTATGACTCTGTCGGCTCACATCTGGCTGAGAGCATCATACGGCATGCGCCAAAGAAGGACTTTAACATGTTATATGGGCGATTCATCAAGCCGCGTTTGGGAAGCTTGGCGAGGAACGAGACTGCTGCGTTCGTAGTACAGAGGGTTTTGGAGAAGCTATCAAAGGAAGGACTTGAAGAGGCCGTAAAAGAGATACTGCCACAGGTACCCAGCCTCGTCGGCACGTTCCCCCATTCTCCTCCCGACATGACAGCTACTGACGAAACCAGAACGCTCCCGCGTAGCCGTCCTCAAAACCCTCATCGACGCCTGTATAAAACAGGAGATCCCAGCCACACCTGTCATTGACGCCATTACCAAAGCATACGACTGCACATCTGCAGAACTAATATTTAAGATGCTTCATCTGACCCCAGCCGACCTCACGCCACCTCCCAAAACTGAGGCTCCAGCTGGAAAGCCCAAGCGCGACCCCTTCCAACTCCACGGCTCTCTCTTCGCGCAGACTATCCTCTCCCTGCCTATTGAGGTCGCCTCCCCAATCGCCGAAAGCATCCTTGCCCAACCGCAAGACACTCTGGTGGCGCTGTGTAAACACTCTCAGGCCTCGCACGTTGTCCAGAAGCTCCTGAACTCCCCCACGGCAACAGTTCCCAACCGCCGGCGACTGCTCAACGCGCTCAAGGGCCGCTACGTTGAGCTGTCACTCGACACTGTAGCTTCTCACATCGTTGACGCATGCTGGGACTCACCCATGAACTACCGGCAATCCGTCGCCGAGGAGCTGATGCATGCCGAACCGCAAATGCGGGAGAGCTACTCTGGCCGTGCTGTCTGGCGTAATTGGAGTATGGATAAGTTCAAGACGAGGAAACAGCAGTGGTTCCAGCTGGCGAAGGAGGAAGCTGCGACGCCAGAGGGGAAACCAGTGGAGAGGAAGAAGACCGCCATTGAATTGGCGAGGGAACGGCATGCGATGCAGAAGAAGAGAGGGTTCGCCACAGGGACTAATTCTAATAGTGGGAATAAGAGGTCTGCGGCTGCAGCTGTGGACACGGAGGAGGATGGGATGAAAAAGAGAAGGGTAGAGTGATATATGATTGTAAAAGTTTTGCTTATGGGTTGGCTATTTTTCCGTGTATATATCATTCCTAGGTTTCGGTGTTGTATGTAATTGACATGCTGAAGATGGCAGTTTGAGTCTGAGAGTGATGGACGATGAAGAAGAAGCAGTAATCCCTTCGGCAAAGCTGCCTAAGCCACGAGCATGACCCCCCACGTTATTGAGGCAGAGGTACCTAGAACCTAGAAGGTGACATAATGCGATAGGCTAACCCTGGACCATAATCCACGGGGCCGGGGCAGCGATCGGATAGCTGAACCCGCCGGCGTTCGGTCACAAAAATTTCCTGTGAACTTACCGGTAGCCCCACCAAAGACGAGTCATAAGCTGCGTCGACCTTCGCCGACAACCGCAACCACCGACCACCGACCACCAACCACCAAGGAACTCATCAATTGTAGATATTGCAACATCTGCACATATTGGCAGATCCACAGTCGCATATTTCCAACTGGTCAAGATGGGGGATGCAAATGGAGCTGGAAATGGGGTTGTTGGCGAGCTATCGTCTCGAGCGCAGGAAGTCGAAAAGGTATTGAATCTGCAGCGCTAACGAGATGCCCGCGATGCATCGATGGATGTACGAGATGAGCTGCTCCGCTAACCCGACGAATAATAGCTCCTGAACCTCGCAACGGCCCAACTACTACCTTTCATCTCGTCCGCGGACGATGCCAACGGAAAACTCGTGGTCGAAGCCTTGCCGCCGAAGAAGCTCGAGGCGGTCTTGGATCTGGGACTCCCGGCGGGTGAGGGTAGAGGCGCGGAGGGTCTCGACGAGGCTATCAAGAAGGTCCTGAGGTACTCGGTCAATACGTGGAGGGATGGGTTCATGGACAAGTTGTACGCCTCGACGGATCCGGTCGGTGTTGCGAGTGATTTGCTGCTGAGCGTGCTTAATACCAATGTATGCTCTAATTCGAATATGGACCTGGTCCCCCTCCGTCTGCGGTGTTTCTTTGGGTTACTGACTGAGATAGGTACATGTGTATCAAGGTTAGACCACTGCCTTCGCCTACTCCTTCGTCACCGGTGGGGCATCCGTCTAACACATCCCCATAGTTTCACCAGCCCTGACGATCATCGAGCGGGAGACCGCGAAACGTTTCGCAAACCTCGCCGGGTTTGAGGGACCGCACGCCGGCGGAATAACACTTCCCGGAGGGTCGGCGTCGAACTCCACATCGATGATCATAGCGAAGAATACACTATTCCCAGAGACTAAGATTCACGGTAACGGAAACAAGAGGTTCGTCGCGTTCACGAGTATCCACGGCCATTACTCAGTCGAGAAGGCGGCTATCTTGCTCGGACTGGGCTCCAAGGCGGTTTGGGAGGTTGCTGTGGACAAGCAAGGAAGGATGATTGCGACAGGTATGCATCGCATCATATCCAGTGATTCAGGGCGGTACTGACCTGATGGGGGATTAGAGCTCGAGGTTAGGATCATAGAGGCAAAGGAGAAGGGCTTCACACCATTCTACGTCAATGCCGGTGCCGGAACCACGGTGTTGGGTTCCTACGATCCCTTCGACGAGATCGCAGATATCTGCCAGCGTCACCGTCTTTGGTTTCATGTCGACGGGTCCTGGGGCGGCGCTGTCGCCTTCTCCGAGAATCAGAAGTGGCGGTTGAAGGGTGCCCACCGCGCCGACAGCTTGACTGTCAATCCGCACAAGATGCTCGGCGTGCCGGTGACTTGCAGTTTTTTACTTACGCCGGATAGGAGGGCCTTTTATCGAGCGACCAGCTTGAAGGCGGGGTAGTATGTTGCCCAACATCTCCTGGCTGATTGTGGATATATATATTGACTGGGTGGGACTAGCCTCTTCCACGAGCAGGACGATGAAGATGAGGCGGATGATGTTTACGATATGGCGCAGATGACCATGGGCTGTGGCCGCCGGGCAGACTCCCTCAAGATGGCCATGGGTTGGATCTATTACGGAAAGGATGGATATCAACGTGATTCCCTCCCTCCCTCCCCCCTCCCATCCCTATTTTCCCTCGACAGAAAGGCAGAAACTAAACTCTCCAGGCCGAATCGATCATGCATTCGACATGGCGGCATATTTCGCCACCACCCTGGCGAAACGCAAGGGCTTCCATCTGGTATCTGAGAACCCGCCGCCATGTCTCCAGATGTAAGCCACTTCAATTCGCCGCCGTTACCACCATCAGGTTGAGACTGACCATTCGGGTGATCACAGTTGCTTCTACTACACCGGCTCTGCAAACATCCTGAGCAGCGACGCAAAGTTGTGCGTTGATGTCCCCCACCACCCCACCTTCCCCCGCAGCAAACTAATACGGTGGGTGTAGCAATACCGAAATCACGCGAAGAATCGCTGCGCAGTTGATCGCGAAGGGGTACATGGTCGGTAAGTTTACCATCAATTGCCCCTCCCTCCCTCCCTCCGTCCGTCTTCCCCGCCTTCCCCGCTGAAACGCTGTGATACATCCACTAGACTATTCTCCGGATGCCACACATGGCGAGTTCTTCCGCGCCGTAGTAAGTCACCGGACAACACGGGAGACGGTGGATACCCTCATAGCCGCGATTGAGAAGCTCGGAGGAGCCTGTTAGGCCCGGCCCAGCCAGCCAGCCAGCTATGCCTACATATCTACCTACCCACTTCCATATCATGCGTGATCTTTTACTAGCAATTTCTTTCGTTTTTTTTTGCGTGAGTGGAGAGAGAGGCACGTGTACGAATTGTTGTATTCTAGACCTGTACAACAGATACTAGATACTAGATACTTGTACTTGTACATATCCACAGCAGCAGACATCATACCGTAGTTCATACCATAGTTCATAGAACCAGAATAATTGCCGTTGTCGCACTCACGCCCGCACGCACCGTACCGCACCGTACCGCACCGTACGCACCGTACGCTAGAATATTCTGTTGGAGCCGCCGCGATCCATCATCCATCCCTGTGACTCGCTCGCTCCCCAGCTCGCCGCCTGCCTACCTTCCTGCGCAACATCGAGAAAGATGATCGCTCTGCCTGCCTACTCTTACATACCCTACATACATACGGTACGTCCGCACTTCCGAGAACGAAAAAGACCGTTTGCCCAACAGCACCAGCACATCCATCCACCCACCCACCCATCCACAGGCAGGGCTATGTATGTATGGGTATGTGTGTACATATGGCCCCGGCCCCGGTCCGAACGGGGGCCCAACCTTCGCAACCTTAACGCGCCGCCGGCCAATCACCCGGGATGGGGGTGCGCGTCATGACATACCCTGGGTACATACCCCTCTTCCACCCTCCCTTTACCATAAGCTTGGGGGAGGGGGGATCGCTGATGGATGGAAAAAATAGTGACGACGGAAGGAAGGAAACGCCTGTGGGCCCTGCCTTGTGCCATGGGCCCTGTGGCGTGTGTGTGTGGGAGTGAGTGAGCGCGCGGGCTAGGAAGCGAGCGAGCTGGTTTCCGCTCTGCTCTGCGATAGGTACATGGTCGACTTACTCCACTTGCTCGACTTGCATACCTACGGTACTCTACAGACATGTGCAGCACCTCCCCATGTCGCCAGTTCCACTCCCCACATACCCGGATAGTAGGTGATGTGGAGCGTCAGGGTAATGCGTCAAGGTGGAGAGGTCCTCAGTGGAGGTTGCGGTACGGTTGGAGGTTGCGGTATATATGTCGGGGCTACCCACTCGTACATAGAGTAAGTAGAGTAAGTTGCGATACCTACTGTAAAGCAGATATGTACGTGCATGTCTGTCTATGTACTTGTCCAGTCTGGGCGAGGATATACAGTGCGATATAGTGGATATGGCTGCTGGATGGCTGGCTGCTGGATGGCTGGCTGCTGGATGGATGAGTGGATGGATGGATGGGGTTTTGGGAAGATCGGGACTTTTCATCTGCTGGGGATCTGCATGTGGGTTTGGGATACAGATACAGATATGTACAGATACGCGTATGGGCATTGGATCTCGGAGTTTTGTTGCGACAGTGGCGGTGGAGTTCAGGGCTGCGAGGCGAGGCTCACACACCCGGCATGTAGAGGATATGGCATGGGCCCGAAAGGAAATCTGGGAGAGGGAGAGAGACTCGAGAGAGAGCAGGAGGAGGTGGAAGAGGGGACGACCCCCCGAACCGAACGTCGAAATGTGTCAGGCAGTGTGTGTGTGTGTGTGTGTGGAGTGGGCGCTGGGCCGGACAGGGTGTTGCTCTACCAGCTACCTAGCAGTTCTGTCAGCTCACGGCCAGGGCCTAGCCAGAGTGGTTACCACCGCATCTGAACCACTAGCTGGTGACGCGACGGTTTTTCCTTCGTGTGATGACGATGCCTGGAGGGAACGGAGGGTTTGCGAACGACTGATGCTCGGTTCGTGGTGGGGATCGTTTGGGCGGGGGGAGGGGGGGAGGGCACTAGGTGGGGGGGTGTTGTTGTTGTTGTTCTTCGCGATCGGGTACTAGGAAGAGGCAGGAGGAGGAGCAGAGGGCCTTTTGTTTTGTCCGTCCGGACCGCAGGAGTGACTATGACTTACCTACCACTATGGCGAGGGCGGGCGTGGTGACGACGAGGTCGGCTGGCATGGTTTTGCTTGCTTGTTCTTCATTCGATTCAGCGGGCGCGGACACCGAAACGCGACGAGTCAAGCATTCGACCTCGCTCCAGGCCTGCCTGTGGCGGGTCTGTTTGATACCGGCGTTCGTCCGTCACGGCCGAACGCAGCGAGCGTATTGTGCGAGGAGCGATCGTTCGGTTCTGCCGAGCCGAGAGATAGCGGTAGAGTGGGTGGTGGCGAGTCGCGACGATAGTGACGGCGAGGTGGTGATGGCCGTTGGCAGTTGGCAGTTGGCAGTTGGCAATTGCGGTTTGTATGGTGAAGATACGGGGGGTGGGCATGGAAACGGACGCGGACACGGACACAGATGGAGAGAAGGGAGAATGGGAATCAGTTACGTTGCGGGTGAGGACGACATTTGATGATCAGCCTCACAGCTCGATGCAGCTAGAGGATGGTGGTTGAGCCCAGCGAAGCCTGCACGACTTGTGTACCGATTAGGCGACGACGCCCACTCCGGGGGCTGTGTCTCAGATTTTGCGCGGTATTTGGAGATAAGATAGCGCTGATTGACGGATTAGGGGGAGCGGCGATCACGTGACTATCGTTCTGCAGTAGCCCTAGCTAGCCCATTACGGCTCACCCCCCTTCCCCCCACCACCACCACCACACCATCGTTCGCTCGCCTCGCCAGTCGAGATAGATATGTTGAATGTGATAGAGCGGCGGACATGTCGGCAGGAGAGTTGACTTGCTTCAACTGCGTAACTCGTTGCTACCACCTAGTACACCGCACTGGTACGGCAGTCTCAGCACCGTGACGCCGTACAGCAATGTGTTCTCAAATGTCTCTTTTGCTTATTCGCATATGCTTCTCCTCCAGCAACGCAACTTCCCCTCACCCCACTCACTCAATCACTCATCATCATCCCACCCAGACACCCCCCCCCTCCCCCCTTCCATCCCCCCGCGTCCACCCATTGCCGCTGCTATTGCCATCATGTTATTCGGCCTCGTCGGCAGTCAGAGTGCCCAGTGTTCAATGTGAGATATGTTTGCCGTGTATGCCGTGCCGCCGCGCACAACGGAATTGTGTAGAACAACAGCACTCTCTCTCTCCAAACACTTTTACCATTCGCCCGTCTGTACTACCTGGCACCCGTACACTCACCCACTCACTTTCTCGCACCCACATAATAATACCTGGATCAGAGCGTCCGTCATAGCCTCATCAATCAAATCACCCTCCACCAACTACCACCAGTGACCACCACCACCACATCCACCACCACCCATAGACCACTCTCCCACACACACACACTCCTCTCCACACTCTCCACACACTCTGCCTTCGCTCTCTTCTCACCCATACCCACCTTTCCCACCCTGACCGAATCCACACAGACCAAACCCACCACCCACCATACAACCCCCCCTCCCCTTCCCGCCACTGCCCTCCTCCCCGAACTTTGGCTCTAAGCACTCTCCGTGTGAAAAAAAAATTGTCCGCTGTCGCTCTCTCGCTCTCGTCTGCTGTGCTCCCTCGCCCGTCTCCGCCGCCCAATAATGCACTCGCAGGGTTCTGACTGAAAAAGCTCTGTCACCAGCCGTGATCCGTTGCCACTCGCTCTAATACTTGATTCCGCGACCGGGGTTCCATATCAGAATATCCTTCGGCCATCGAGCTCTGCCCCAACCATCGCTCCAAACTTCAACCTCTTCGATCGCGATCTTTCACAACCATCCCTCCCCCCCCCGCCTCCCACCTTCCACCCTTCACTCACACCCCTCCGATACCCGACTCTAACGATCACTCCCTGCTGGGCGTGCTCTCCAGCCAGAACTCTCTTGTTTCGTCTCGTCTCGCCTCGCCTCGCTTCAAGACCATCTTTCGTGGACCCCGACGCCGTTAATCGACCAGCCTGACTGCCCTGCCCGCCTGCCTGCCTGTCTGCTATTCAAAAACCGATCGAGATTCGAAAGAGATCACGGATCCCCATTGCTACCCACAGAGAAAGTACTTGCTCCTCCCGAACCGCTCACCTCCCGTCTTTTGCTGGCTGGTTGGCTGCTTGCCGTTGCTTGCCCTTGCTATTTCGCGCCGCGGCCTGGTACTCGCGGAAAACGCCACACCAACTAGAGTGTTCACGAAATCCACCACCACCACCACTCCGAGGAAGGAAGCGCGCGAAAAGTGCTGCAACCGTACTCTTTGCTTTGCGGCCCGTAACGACCTTCCGTCTGCCGCTACCACGGCTCCACAACTTGGCCCTATCGCATGGTTGAGGCATAGGAAGGCTTGAGCTTTTGAGCAACACGAACCGTTCGGAAAGCGCCCTTGCACTCCAGGGTGTGGTCATCGATACTTGGTTTCGAAGAAAGGAAAAAATAAGGCCAACAGAGTTGACCCGAATACTTCTTTTCAATATACAGGACAGGTCCGAAACAAACAAACAGACAGAGAGAGAGGGGGAGAGAAGAAAAGAGAGAGAGAGAGAGAGAGAGAAAAGGAGAGAGAGAGAATAGACCAACTCCAAGATAATTAAAGGTGTGTGTGTTTGCAATCGGCTCTTTCTGGCGATCTTGATTTTATTTCTTCCTCTGTGAATTTCCGCGATGCGGTGCTTCCGTACTATTTTTTTCTCCTCCCAGCCCAGATGTCACGTCAAGTCAAGTCAAGTCAAATCCACTCGGTATTGTCAAGCCAGGCACACAGACCTGGCTCCCGTCGGACAGTCCCTGCGGCAGACAGACGGACAGATCGGACAGACAGACAGACACACAGACATACAGCCCCAGACAGACACACAGAAAGATTGAAAGAAAGAAGACCCAATTTTCGCTCTCATCACGGCCCAATTCTCCCACGTCCCCCCACCCACACAATCCCAAAATCCCACAGCCCTTCAGCCACTTGGCTCGCAAGCAAGGGTGGTGGTCGATGGTGGTGGTCGATGGTGGTGGTGGTGGTGATGGTGGTAGGGTAGGCCTGGTGTCGTACGGCCACTACTATTGATACCATACCTTCCCTCTTATCTCACCCGCGTCATACAACACCCCTCCCCTCTTCCAGAACAACCCAAACTGATCCAACCCCAACCCAAAAGGAGATTACCCAGGCCTACAGCTAGCTGCGCCCTGCGGTCCTTCCCCCCCACCCCCCTCCCAGCCTTCCTGCCCCCGTCGATCTCCCATTCCGGCGCTGGATCTCTATACCATCGAATCGGCCATGGACATCGACGGTGACGACCTCAACGGGTACCTGGGATCGGGCGGCTTCGTGCCAACAGATCTGGCCGCTGCTCACTCGGCAGCTGAGGATGTGGCTGCAGGGAATGGAGGAATGCAGGTCAACAGAGGCGGTGGAGGGTTTGGTCAGTCGGACGACACGAACCACGGTGCCGACATGGACGCCATGGTGGCCGAGCGTCGCAGATCCTTGGCCAATGGCTTCGGTCTAGATTACCTGTCGATGGGCGAAGAGGATTCATTCTCGTCGATGGTGTCGCCGACGTTCACGTCGTCGCGAATGTCGGTGCCAACGACGCTCGAGGACGTTATGGATATGAGCGCGCCAGTCCCGCCGGTGATGTCCATGCTCGCGTACGGGACGACAATGTCCGCTCAGGACATGCAAGCCAGCATGTCGATGTTCTCCAACAGGACCGGCAGTATCACACCACGGGCGTCTCTACCGAGTCCCGTCGACAGCCTGATGCCTTCGGTACCGACAAGTCCTGCGGTAAGTATAGTACATCGACCGCAGCGCTCCCTATCGTCTACCACCGTCGCGTCGGATATCACCATGGGCCAGGGTCCCACTCAGCGTTCCATGATTGAGCAACCACTCGACCACTCCACGAGGTCCCCCGGTATGTACTGCCAACGGGGAATCAACTATGGTAACTACGACGACAATGTCACTTACGGCTATCCAGACAATAGCCAATCATCTGAACTCTTAACAATGCATCCAAAGCATAGCAATTCACAAATGCCGGCACCCTCGATATTTCCCGAGAATATCTATTCGTCGAGTGGGTTCGATATGATGGACATCCTGGTGAATATGACCGCTCTCTCTCTCTCTCTCTCTTTCTCCCGACGAATTCGGCAATGCTGACTGAGGGACTCGCTAGAATCGTGTTGCCAATCGTCCCAATCCCGAGATCAACATCGGTGCGGTCGACATGTCCTGCGCATTCGTTGTCACGGATGCCCGCAAGTTCGACACCCCGATCGTATACTGCAGTGCCACATTCGAGCGCTTGACGGGTTATACGAAGCACGAGGTGCTGGGCCGGAATTGTCGGTTCTTGCAGGCACCGGATGGCAACATCAAGGCTGGCGACAGGCGGAAATACGTGGATGAGAACGCGGTCTACTACCTGAAGAACCAGATTGCAGCCAGAGCTGAAGCGCAGACTTCGCTCATCAACTACCGCAAGGGTGGACAATCGTTCACCAACCTGTTGACAATGATCCCCATCACGTACGACGACACCGATGATGTCGTTTACATTGTTGGATTTCAGGTTGATCTCGTCGATCAACCCAGTGCTATGTTGAACAGGAACAGAGGTACATCATACCATTCATCAAAAAAAGATCTGTAATGATTTACGCGGCTGACGCGTTAGGTGAAGACGGATCTTTCTCCGTCAACTACCAGTACACTCAAATGCCCACATACATCCCCGCCATCGTTATGGATCAGAGACCCAAGATCACCATGGGTCGGGATGATGTCTCGCAGGTACTGGCTTCGTTCGGAAACGACCTCGAACTCCACTCCAAGCGAATCCTCGACAAGGTGCTGCTGGAGAACACTGACGATGTCGTACACGTCCTCTCGCTCAAGGGTTTGTTCCTCTATTGCTCGCCAAGTATCCGCAAAGTCCTCGAGTACGAGCCCCACGAGCTCGTCGGCACCAGTCTGTCCGGCGTGTGTCACCCCAGCGACATCGTGCCCGTCACCAGAGACCTGAAGGATACTTCGAGCGGAACCAGCGTAAACGTCGTCTTCCGAATTCGCCGAAAATTCAGCGGCTATACATGGTTTGAGAGTCACGGTTGTCTTCACACTGAGCAAGGAAAGGGCCGTAAATGCATCATTCTTGTTGGAAGAGAACGGCCCGTCTACGTACTCCGTTGGAAAGACATCCATGCCGCCGGCGGTATCGGAGAGAACGAGCTGTGGACAAAGTTGTCGACTAGCGGGATGTTTTTGCACGTATCGTCTAATTCTAAGCTGCTTCTCGATCGGGAAGCAGAGGATTTGATCGGTACCAGCGTACAGGCATTGATGCGACCCGACTCAAAGAATGAGCTAGGGAAGGCGCTGGAAGTGGCACGTATGGGCAATAGAACGACCGTGCGTCATGAGATTCAGAACAAGCGGGGTCAGTTCCTGCAGGCTCTCACGACTTTGTTCCCCGGTGACGGAGGCGAATATCAACGACCAACGTTCCTGATCGCCCAAACCCGGCTGTTGAAGCACAGCAGAGCTTCCGCCACGGCCGCCAGTCCTCAGCACAAGTCAAACGTCGAAACGCCCAGCTCCCACAGCTCAACCCCAAGCGGATGGAGTGGCGGCGCGGCTTCCACGCATCCCTCGACACCGAACGAAAGGTCGAAACCTGGGACTCGGGAAAACAGCGCCGATTCTCAAGGCGAGGACAACATGTTTGAGGAGCTCAAGACTACGCGTTCCACTAGCTGGCAGTTCGAGCTACGGCAAATGCAGAGGACTAACAAGCGTCTGATAGAAGAGCTCAACTCACTGTTGGCTTCAAAGAAGAAGCGAAAACGGAGAAAGGGCGTCGATCAGCTCGAGAGGGACTGCGCCAATTGTCATACCCGAGTTACACCAGAGTGGAGACGAGGACCTAGCGGAAAACGAGATCTATGCAACAGCTGCGGTTTGAGATACGCTAAACTTGTGGGTCACACCGCTGGTGCTTTTCACTGGGATTTACAATGGAATACTGACTGTTATAGCAAAAGATTGGTCGGGGATCCTCCCGCACCGCACCTTCCGATTCGGACAAAGGCAAGACGAGTCCCATGTCGGCCACGCCAATGACTCATTCGATGTTGCCTTCCAATGGATCACCAATCGCAAATCATCACAATACGAGTCCGCAGTCGAACAAAACGCTCCAGCCAATCCGCGAATCGGCCACCTCCACCTTGGGCGGCACTTCGGTGCAACAGCAGCAGCAACAACAGCAGCAGCAGCATCACCAACAGCAGCAACATCAACACTCGTCAAATCACCACAGCCAACACCAGATAACCAAGAGTCCAATTGGAAGTGCACCCGTGTCTCCTACCGCCAATATGATGGTACCAATCCACATTCGACGGGGAAGCTTGGGGTCGCTACCGCCACAAATGATGTCGGAGCAGCCGCAGCAAATCCGAAAACACAGCCACGGGTCCATTCCGCACCTATCTGGCGGGATATTCACCAACATGTACAACGGAACGTCCATGATGCAGGGTATCCAGAGCGCTAACCTCGGGCGCTCGAGTGCTGGATCCGGGCAGGGCGGAAGTGGTGGAGGCATCGGCTAATTAGGCCGGCAAAAGCGTGTGATTTGTATTTGGGTGCATCTGATTTGCGGGGAATTCAATTTGCTGTTGCATTTCAACGGGGGGTCTCATTTCATCAACAATGCGTAATACCCGACATTTCATGAGTGTTTGGGATTGTTCTGTTGCTTCATATCATCATGCTGTTCCCGCCTTCTTTTCCTTTGCTCTTTTCTTCGACTGCATCTTATATTCCACTTTTGATGTTTTTTTCTCTTGTTCTAGCGCATACCTCATACCTTTTGTATAGTATGGGCTAGATCTGATAGTCTGACTTCTTTTTTTTTGTGTCCATTTTTCATATTTCTTCAAGGGGGGTGTTTGTTATGGTCGGAAGAGGGTCTGATGTTTTCTTTCAGTTGGTTTTTTCTATGGAGCAAAAAAAAGATCCATGGAGCTGAAGGCACATTTTCGGCTTTTGTTCTCCGACCGTAGCCGGGTTTGCTTTGCTTTGCGTTGCTTGCGAATTGTTTGCAGTTTTTTTTTAAAAAATTGCCTTTTGAACCTTGCTTTTTTTTTGCAGTGTGTGGGAATATGGCGTTCGAAGTTTTCTGTTTGTTCCTAAGTTCATTCATCAGGTTCCGTTTTTTTTTTCCGAATCTTATTCTAGTCGTTCGAGGAATGAATGAATGGGCCCGCTTCCACTTTCTAAAAGTTGCCGGGCTCTTGATGATATCGTGTCGTGTCGAGAACAAAAAGAACCGTTCCGCCGTACATTCATAGAGTAGTCTGGTGTTTTGTTTGTCAACCTGGTGATACTCCATGAAGCTCGCGTCGCTGCCTGCTGGCCTTGTGAGTTGCGTATGAGGTGATGATGTGATGATGTGCCTTGCCAGCGCAACCCGATCGTCCGCTAATCAACTAGAGCACTCTAGTAGTTGGTCAGAGCGAGGGGGAAGGGGAGGGAGAACGGGAGCTATCAACCGGCCGGCCGCTGACCGACCCGACCTACCGACCGACAGACCGGGAATGCGAAACGTTGGTTCCGGCGAATGGGGAATCCCTGCTTGTCATGGCTGTTCTGCCGCATACATACCGGTATGATATGTATGTAGATAGCTCGCATCGTGGCTTATCCGCGTGCAAGGCGATGTATCTATATATGCAGGCAGCAGCATCAGTAGCTGTTGGGAAGCTGGGAAGCCAAGACTTTGGTCGGACGACGACGACGCCGACGACAACACGAGCACAGCCACCACCGCCGCCGCCGCCACCTCACGACGCGGGTTAGTAATTCCTACCGGTGGATATAAACCCTCGGAGCAAGAGCAAGCTGAGTGAACCCCTTCTTACGAAGGGCGTTATCAAGCAAGCAAGCAAGAAATCAGCAACCATGCCCTCCCCCTCACCGTCGCCCTCGCCGCCCGGCTCCTCGTCGCTCGCAATGCCAGCACCAATAGAAGCGCACGGCCTCGGGCTGCTCAACACACTTGCCGATTCGCCGTCGCCGCACCGCCCAGACCTCGAGTCATCCTACTCGCGCCGCGGCCTGCTGCTGTGGATCGTGCGCGTGCCGGATTCCAAAGGTGCCTTTCCCTTTCTCTCATCCCCCCCACCAATCCCACCCCGCCACGAAGTTACGTAGCTCCTCCCCCCCACCATCGTTGACAGGCCCCACATAGACATGATCCTAACGCCGCTCGCGCCCCCGCGGGGCGCACACTCGGCGACGGCGGCGGACATTGCCGCGTGCATGTACTACGTGCACATGCACCACGACACCAGCGCCGCGAGCACGGGTGTGCGCGCCACGCTGATCCGCCGTGTGCCCGCCACGGGCGAGCAGTGGAACGTGGCTGATATATGTGATCCCGAGGCCGCCGGCAGCGGCAGCACAGAGGAGGTCGTCCTGGAGATGCTGGGTGGCGGGTATCGGAGGCTCGCTGCTGCTGCTGCTGCAGGCGGGAGGGGAGGTGTGGGTGCTGGGGTGGGGGGTGGTAGTGCGAGTGCGGGAGGGCCGCTGGGGAATAGGCCGGCGCCGCCGGCGAGCGGTGGGTCGAGGATTGGAAGGAAACCGGTTCCGGGAGCAGCACAGCAGCTACCGCCACCACCGCCACCACCGCCACAGGAGCTCCCGCCGCTCGTCAGGACGATGAAGATTGAGGGAGAGGGCTTCTGGCACCGGCTCAAGAGCCGACGGAAGAAGAGCGATGAGCGGATTGACACGGCGGCTGGGGGCGTGCCCGGGCGGAAGAAGAAGAAGAAGAAGCGGGACTATGTTTTCGACGGGCTGTGGGTTGACGGGGTGCGGGGTTAGTGCTGGCCGCTGCGAGTTTAAAGATGAAGGGGCCGGGAAGTATCTGAAGGTATGATTACATTCACGGATGGATAGAACCACACAACTGACTGACTGACGGCGATGACAGTGTAAATACTACCCCGCCGCACCCCCCGCAGCATCTGCCTACCACCCGCCGCCAGAACCGGAAAAGTCCACGCTGCTCTCCGTGATAGAGTTTAAACTCGGCACGTTCAACCAGCACAAACGGACCGTCTCCAGCTCCTCCGCCTCCCATAACCACCACCACATCCATAGGGACAAGCAAAAGGCGAAGATGGGAATGCTGATCGTCCACGGTCCCGGACAGGAGATGCTGGACCTGCTAGTGGCGGCGAATATGGCCGCGTTCATGAAGCGATGGGAGGGATGGGCTCGGGAAAGGAATGCCCTTGGGGGGTTTTAGGGAGGTGATATAATGTGGGGAGGGGAGGGGGAGTTCTGAGATGGATGGATGGATGGATGGATGGATGGATGGATGGATGGATGGATGGATGGATGGAAGGATGGGATTTACGTGCTACATATACCCTTGATTGACATGCTTTGCTTCTTGTTCCTTGGTTTTATTTTCTGGACATGTGTAGTTACGCACTACCTACCTACCTAACCTACATAATCTGTTACATGTACCTACAATACAAAGGGGGCATGTGACTGGTTACAACTTAACGAGATACGATCTCGCGATGCGCTGCGTGCAAAGTCCCGAGATTATGCACAAGCACAAGGTTGACGTCGAGGTCGGAGTCGGGGTCGAGGTCGGGCTTGGGCTTGGGGCTAGCGGCGTCGCCTACATACATACCTACTGTCCGTGATCGATCGGGGGTCGCGATCTCGATGGAGGATATGATATGTCGTTAGAGTCTAGACATATCAGCCCCCGTTCGGCGGTTAAGCTTGCGAGACGCGGGGATTAGGATAGGCGGGATCGATATCAAGGTTTGAACATGCCGTGTGGGGTAAAGCAAAGCTTGGACTATTAAGCTCCACCGGCTGTGACGGGATACCTAAGGAAAGGAAGTGCGGCACCGGGCGAGAGGTGGGACAGCGAGTGATATCTTGTGTGTAAGGTGGCTTGCCCGCTGGAGGCCGGGTGATCAGCTGTGGATTGCGCGATGATGGGCAGTCGGGAACGGACTGTGTGGGTGGGTGGCAGCGCGGACGGGATGGGTTGTTCCAAGGCCGGCGTGACAGCTCGTGATGCATTCGCACATCTCACATACGCTTGGATGTTCTGCCAGCCCTACCAGTGCGGGATGACGAGGTGATGGATCCTACAGCCGACGGAGGCGGATACTGAGACGGAGGACAAGGCTGGGAGAAGTCAGGTAGGGAGGGAGATCTACGGCTGCCATCGTTCGGCTCCTGGACAGGCTGCGCGGGGCGGCGAAGATCCAGGGTTCTAGCGGCTCCGCACCTCGCAGGGCGGGATGGGGAACGAAAACTCAAGTGGCCTACCGGTACTTGCATAAGGCTGATTGACTGGCGCACCATCTGTTGGCGAGTGATGTGTACTATACTAGGTATCTTCAATACATGTGTAAGGCTTCCACCGGTTCATAACGCCTGACTACCGGTATACCTACTCTAGTAATAGTCGCCTAACATACTCCGAGGACTTCCGCGAATACGAAAGGATACATAGAGAAACTCCTTTTTGACACCTGTAATGAGCATCACAGGTGTCAGCGATGCCATCCGCTCATCCCATTCTTTCGAGTCCTTAGAGACGCCAACGAGGGGAGATCGGCAGGGGCTATCTCTAGTACATGGAGCCATTCAGAGGAAGCTTGAGTTTGCGCAGGCGATTCTCTCCATAACTTCCTAACATCCATTAACTGCAACAGTCAGCTCCGGTAAACCAGAAACGAGGGTATCGTAATCACCTTATCCCCATCCGGAACGGGGATGAGGGGGGAGTGGGGAGGGGAGGGGGAGGGATCCCTGCATGTTAGGCTGGCCCGCGCTACGTTCGAGAGCTGCAGCCTGCGGCGCTCACCTCACCTCAGCAAGCACGAGAAGACATACCAGGAGAATATATACCCCCCATCGCCCATCGCCGGATCTCCGCTTTTATTTTTCGACCAGCACCGACCGACCGGCACCGACCGACTGACTGCGCGCGACGGGCGACAACAAATCCGACGACGACTACGCGATTCCCGTCCATCTCTCTCCGCCGATACCTACGAACCCCCCGCAGAGCGTTCCTATGAGCGCACTCACGACTAGCTCCTCCAGCTCAGCGACAACGATGGAGCCGCCTCAACCCGCGCCGAAGCCGCAGGTTCAGCCCTGCCGCTACAAAACGGGAAAGACTCTCGGCAGCGGCTCCTACAGCACTGTTCGCGAGTGCATACACATCGACACCGGTCGGTATTATGCGGCAAAGGTGATTAATAAGCGGCTCATGGCTGGGCGGGAGCACATGGTGAGTGGGCCTCCGGGGAAGGAGAGAGAGAGGCGGCATAGGGTTGATGGGGGAATATAGGTCCGGAATGAGATTGCTGTGTTGAAGAGAGTGTCCATGGGCCACCAGAATATCCTTACGCTGGTGGACTACTTCGAGACGATGAACAACTGTATTTCCCCCAGGCCGCTGAGATTGGGGGAGCAACTGCTGATATTGGGACGATAGTGTACCTGGTAACTGATCTGGCGCTCGGCGGCGAGCTCTTCGACCGGATATGTCGCAAAGGCAGCTACTACGAATCGGACACGAGCGAGCTGATCCGCGCGACGTTGAGCGCCGTTGCGTATCTCCACGATAACGGGATAGTGCACCGCGGTATGTACCATCCTCTCTACCCGCAGCGTGCAGTAGAGATCGAATGGCTGATCCGGGATATACAGATCTGAAGCCGGAGAATCTCCTTTTCCGCTCGTCCGATGAAAACTCGGAACTGCTGATCGCCGACTTTGGGCTTTCGAGGATCATAGACGAGGAGCAGTTCCACGTGCTGACCACCACCTGCGGCACACCGGGGTATATGGCGCCGGAAATCTTCAAGAAGACGGGGCACGGGAAGCCAGTGTACCTCCCCCTCCCCAATGCCTTGCCTTGCCTTGCCTTGCCTTGCCTTGCCTCACCGCGCGCAACACTGACGTTTAGCGCCTTAGCGACATCTGGGCCATCGGCGTGATAACCTACTTCCTCCTGTGCGGGATGACGCCCTTCGACCGCGACAACAACATGGAAGAGATGCAAGCGATCCTGAACGCGGATTACAAGTTCGACCCAGACTACTGGTCGTCGGTGTCGGAGACGGCGAAGGACTTTATCCGCAAGTGTCTCACCGTGGACCCGCTGGAGCGAATGACGGCGCACGAGGCACTAGAACACCCCTTCCTGGCCGAGTCCCACCGCGGCCTCAAGGAGGACCTCCTGCCCACCGTCAGAAAGAACTTCAACGCTAGACGGAACTTGATTGCCGCTATCGATGCGGTCAGGGCGGTCAGGAAGCTGAAGGAAGGAGGCACTATGGACGGCGCCCTCAGTATCTCCCCCGAAACCCAGAAGGATAAGAAAGATGAGCAGAAGGTCAGTGTGGGGCTGTGGAAGAGGCCGGCGGGTGGGCTCATGAGACCGTGAGGCTGGGGAATCCGCTCGTTTGTTTCGCTAAATTTAAATTCATGTGGGGAGTTTCTCTGGTTTCTCTTGGTTTCTCTGGTTTTTTTTTTTGTGTATTCCAAGGTTCGAGACGGAAACTGGACTGGTATCTGTCTGGGACTGGCTTGCTTGCTTCCGTTTTCTGTGCGATGCGTAGGTGCCTGTTTGTGTGCGTATTGGGATACTCTTCGTTGTCGTCATCTTCTTCTTCTTCTTCATCATCATCCTGTCACTTCTTCCTCTTCTTCTTCTTCAAGGACTACGGAATCCTCACCGGGTCTGGGTCCGTGATGGTGATGGTGACTGTCAATACTATACATCCCACGCCGAAACCACCCGTGCTTAACTACTCCGGAGAGTCGGAGACATGGTGGAATCGGAATACATAGTATGATAGTACCCAAGTACCCATCTCTCTCCCTCTCTCGAGAAAACGAGTGACTTTTATATAAACACCCCCGGTTAACTACTGCCTGACCGCTTTGCTCCAAGCACGACAGCGCTATTTTCCAATATACCAATTGACTGCGTAAGTATCAAAAACGTACGCTGGCATCACTCGCGAAAGCCCACAGATAGGTATTCCAACCGGAGGCTGGAGCAGTGGAGCGTCCATCATATTGCCATGATCTACACAGGTCGCAAGCAATCCTGTACTGATCAAATAAAAGAAAAAAAAGCGTCCTGTGAACTTTCACTTATCCCGCACCGTCACCAGCTCTACGGTGACTAAATACATATAGGTGCCTATTCCATCTCTTCTGGCTGCTGGAATATCGGGCACCACAAGTTGGGCAATATACAATAGGGGCAAAGAATTTGATTTTTTTCTCTCTAGAGCACCTGTTTTCTACCTGTACGTCGCAGCAGTTTGAACACTTACCGTGCGAAAGAAAAGAAAAAAAACGGAACCACGCAGAAGGAACCGCATCAATCAACCATCCCATCCCTCACATTTCGACCAACCAAAGAAAAAAAACACCAGAGGAAAAGACCAACACCGAAGTAAAGACCAACACAAAAGACGGATAGAGAAAGAAAAAAAAAAGAATCAGGATAGACAGGAATGAAAACTAGAAAGAAAAAAAACACCGAGATATTCCCCTCCCCCCTTCTTCATTCCCTTCATCTGCCCATTACAGTCTCTTTTTCCTTCGTTCCGGCGTTTAGATGTACCACATCTTGTTCGTCATGTCTTTGTGGATAGCCCGGAGTGACGCAGGCAATCCCATCTTGATAGCTTCCAATCTAGCGGCCTCACGAGGATCTTCGGGAGTCGGCTGAGAGGAAAGATGATCCTCGGTCTCGTTCTCGTGAACGCGGGCACGAGCCGAAGCAACGTGAGCGTAGTAGGTGACCGGAATCAACGAGACGGAACAAGTGGCACGGATGTACGTGTAGCACGTGTTGTAGATGAGCGACTGGAGCGAGTCGACGGGAACCTGGTTCTCGTCGTAGATCACCTGGTAGTGGACGGGGCGAGCGGTTCCTTGAATGGCAGTATGAGAGTTCAGGTAGAAGTCATACTGATCGACGTGAGTGATATCACGCTCGATGATGGTACCCGGGACAGGGTTGTTGTTCCTGTCAGCGGCATGCTTGTCGGTCGGGAAGAAGCGGAAGTGATGGCGCTTCGAACAGATGATGACCGTGAACTTGGGATTGTAGTTTATGTCCATCTTCTTGCAAGCCCGCTTGATGGCCTCGACCTCCATACAAACGACCTGGTCGTACTGTCCGTCAGAGACTCCGTCACGGAAGTACAGGATACGTTCCGGCTTCTTGTGCGTATTGGTATGAAAAGCTCGCAGAAGGGTCGTGATGAACCTGAAGATGTTCTTCGCCGAGATCATCTCCGACTGGTTGCCGTTGGTATTGGCGATCGCGGCGAATCGGGTACCCTGCAGGTTTGTCGATCCAACCATGGAAGCGTAGGAACCGACCGGGTTTGCTGGCGACGAGTGGGAAACATCCGCTCCGAGCAGCATGGTGGCCGGGCCCTTGGCGAGGGGATGGCAAGTCGCAACGAGATCGCACGAGTATCCACCCATCTTGGCGTTGATCTTCATGCAGACGTTGGAGCAATACTGTCCCTTTGCCTGCTCAACGTGCCTCGACTGCAAGCACTGCGAAGGGACGCCGAGCTGAATGTCGCAGTAAGCCTTGATGTCGCCGTATGGCTGTGGCGACTTGGAAGTCAACACGAAGAAGAGGATCTGGGGCTTCATGTTATACTTGTTCCCAGCCTTCTTGTATATTTCGAAGAGGTTATTTCCTACCGCCTTGGAGGCATCGGCGTACATGACCGTGGGATCCTTGTTGACGACGTGACCGCCGTGGTTGTTGATCGCCTTGATCAACTCACGGAAGAAGGCCTTGACGCCGCTCTCGGGAACGTAGCGAGGACTGCCAAAGACCATGACTCCCCAAGCCTTCAAGCCTCCACCGTTGGTCGCAGCGATAGGGCCCCAGTCAGCGAACCTCTTTCCACGTAGGTCCCAACGACCGTCCTTCGGGATGAACTTGGCATCCTGAGAACCAGCTCCGTACTGGATCTGAGGGGCAGGCAGAATGCGAGCCTGCGCCTTGATCATGTTCGTATCAATCTTCAAACCGTAGTCGTTTAGAACAGGATCCTTGGGCCAATCGAGCGCAATCACGTTGCTCTTGATCGAATTGATACGGTCCGGGGGACGCTGAACAGTAAACTTGATCATGTCGGCAGTCTGCTTCTCGTTCAGTTTGTATGGATAGCGCTGCGCAGGTGCGACATAACAGAGCTCCATGGGGTAGAACTCGTTCTTCTTCCTGGTGCGGACCAGAGGGAGGCCGGGGTACTTGAGTTTGATGTTGTAATTCTTCAAGTAGTACTGCTGGACGGAGATCTCCTGAGTCTGTGTGTTGCCGTCCGCGTCGCGACGCTGCAACTCAAACTTGTAATCCCTCGCCGACTTCTCTTCGTAGCCCTCGACGGTGTACGTCTTGCGGGTCTTTTCGTTCTGATCCCTCGACCGATGCTGGCAGAAGAACTGGACCTTCCTCAGGCGCTTGAGAGTTTTCGCAAGGGGACCCCTGAAGCCTTGCTGCGCAAGTCCGTTTACCAACATATCGATGGTATCTGCAATTATGTTAGTATATGGTACTAAGATAGGACTTAGATGGGGAGGTGTGATGACTTACGGACTCTGGTGACGTTCAAGGCAATCTCTATGAGAGAGCCCTCCTTCCAGAAGCAGGAGGTAGCAACGTCGACGTTCATGATCAATCGACCTCCCTGAGCAGCACGGATGCTCTGGAATATGCCTTTCCAGGCCTCCACACCTCCTTCCAACTCACGGCTGCCCGCGCGAGAGAAGAAAGAACGCTTGATGGCAACATACTTCTTGGCCGGAGTCTCACGGATGAGATGGTCCAAGAAGTTGATGCCCACGAGGACGGTTGGATCATAATCGGTCCTGCCCTGGAGATAGGCATCGAGGACTTGCATGGGTACCACACCAGACTTGCGGATAACGATTCGGTGCTTGTTGTCGCGAGGGTTCGGGGACTTCTTGGCACGCTCGTCATCTTTTCGATGGTGTCAGCGCAGTCCTAAACAAGACGGGGAATATTGAGCAACTTTACCTTCATCGAGATCGATGATCATGGTCAACTGGTCTTGGATTGGCAACTCAACGACCGACCAGGCCAACTTGCTTCCATCAAAGATGAGGGTGCTCTTGGCCTTGCCGAACTTCTCTTGGAGCTTGGGGTGGTTCCAGAGCTTGTTGATCAAGCCCCTCTTGGAGCCGTCGGCACCAAGAGTCAACTACAGCAACAGCATGTTAGTACGGTACATCAACGAGCGAAACCGAATGGAAAGGTCAACTCACATCGTACTGATGGATCTTGGCAGTCGGGAACTGGGTCACTGGGTAGGCATTGACCGGGATCTTGGAAGGCTGACCCCTGGTTCCAAAGCTCGGACGCTTCGGAACCACATAATCTTTGATCATCGGATCGTCATGCGCCTCGATCTCCGAATTGAGTAGGTATTTTACGACACCTGAAGGATATACATGTCAGTGGGGGCGGGGCGAGGGGGGTCCAAGACGACAACTCGCAACGAAACAACAAAGATGAGCAACACTCTTCGGAGAACAGAATAAACTTTGTGATGCTTGCATCCAATCTCTGCAAAGAGAACAAAAGATTGGACTCCAAAGATAGGGTGCAAAGGAGGGGAGGGAGGGAGGGAGGGAGATAAAGGACAGGGCGCAAGAAGCAGAGATATGAAAAAGCGATTTACCTGTCGACATCATCTTGAAGATTTGTGAACGTTGTCGATGTGTACCGAGTGTTTGTGAAGGTCGTTAAAAGGAACCAGAAGGGGAGGTGGGTATGTGTAGGATGTGGGGGGATGATAGGGTTGGTGGAGGGAAGAGGAGGGGGGAGGGGGGGGAAGGAAGAGGATGAGGAAGAGAATGAGGATGTAGAAGGAAGAGGATGAGGAAGAGGATGAGGGTGTAGAAGGAGGAAGGAAGTGTTGGTGGGGTGGAAGTGAGGGTCTTATAAGGGTAGAGCTCAAAAGATCCACGCTCAATATCGGATACTGCTTTCAAAAGAGCAACGGTGGAATCCGATGGCACGGCACTCGGTGTCGTGGGGTCGTTTTAGGGTTAGGATGGTGGTGGTGTAACTAGCGGGTGTCGATGCGGCTTGCAACGATAGTAACGGCAAGCCCGCGCGATGCAGCGAGCGAGGGTAGACACAAAGAAGTGTGTATTGGGGCTACGTTTCTTCCAGAAGCTTTGTGAGTAGAGCAACCGTGTACTCGACCAGGCAAGTTAGGTAAGAGCTTAGGTAAGTACGCACTGCGTTCAGTTAGGTAAGCACTCAGATAAGTTCTTGTCGAAGGTTTTCTCGCTTGATACGGGCACCCCTGCTCGCAACAGGACAACGACGTCAACCACGTCGGCTAACGAGTCGCAACTCACGCGTGAAGAGAGTCTAGGGACAAGTGCGGAAGTAGGCAGACTTACCTAAGCGTGCGAAGTGATGGGTGGAGATGAGAGCTAATCAAGTACGGGTATGTTCTGTATGCGCATTCGGTATCGGCTCGAGAAGAGCAAAGTTTTGACGGGATGCAAATGCGCTTGGGATAAGGCCATCCCTTATATAGCAACCGGTAACCAAGGAAGTCGGTATGGAGCATGTACTCAACCCTACACGGCGAGCAGGTTCATACAAGCCTGGATCTGCAAGCCTAGGTTAGTCACTGGCGACCGGACGAGGCCAACCTTGCCGCCCTTCGTCGCACCGTGGGCCATCACCACCAAGGATCTTGGGGCAGGGTGTGAGGATGGTATTTACCGTTCGCCCCACAGGAGCCACACGCCACCCCGCAACGCCAAAGCGGGGGAGAAGGGGGGGAAGACGCGTTGTGCCGACGCAGTGACTCTCGACAGTATATGTACTCGTAGTTACTCCAGTACCCGTGTACCACCTACCGTAGTATACGGAGGGATCAACGTGCGAGCGGTTTGTTCGCAGTCAGCCACCAGCAGCAAGCGATCGAAAGAGGATCCAGCGATGCTCTTTGTTGCTCTGTGCTCTGCCTATCTCTCGCGCGATGATGCTCTCTGCTTTCTTTGTTCCAACCACGCGTCGGTGTGGGAAGCAGGAGGAGGAGACACCAATCGAACTGGACGTCATCTGGAGCAGTTATGTACGGTAGGTATGTGGGCGGATTGATACGCTAGACGCTGGAGCATGCAGTGCACATGCTCGAGGGACCACACCGCGCCCGGAATAAGAAAAGAATGCAAGAGGGAGGAGGAGCAGGAGCAGGAGCATGAGTAGCAGCAGCAGCAGCGGAGGAGGAGCAGGAGCAGGAGCATGAGTAGCAGCAGCAGCAGCGGAGGAGGGAACGGAAGAAGAAGAAGAAGAAGAAGAAGAAGAAGAAGAAGAAGAAGAAGAAGAAGAAGAAGAAGAAGAAGAAGAAGAAGAAGAAGAACATGGCCGACGGGAGTCTGCCATCTCCGCCAACTCCGCCATGACCGCGAAATCCGGTTCTCCAGGCTGGTCGCGTCGTGCTCAACGGTGGCTGCTTCCTGTGCTGCTTCCTGTGCTGCTTCCTGTGCTGCTTCCTGTGCTGCTTCCTGTACGGGCAATGTGCAAGTTTGACGGTGACCGGCGAAAGCTTGGGCGAAGGAAGGAAGCATGTACGATACTCTATAACCAGTAGGTACTAGGAGATACTCTAAAGAGATTGAAAGCCAATAATACGCGAGCAGGTTGATGAGAAACTCTTTCATCCCATGGCTTTTCGTTGACACCTAGCGATCTACCACACCATCTAGCCCATCGACGCGCGGGGAGTGGGGGAGAGGAGATTCACCGCACGGTTTCCTTTCCATCACGTCGTGGTGAAGTAAGTGCACATTCAATGGGTTTCCACGCACGGAACGGATTGAGTCGTCACCACCAGTCTACCTATGGTACCGTACCGGCTCGACTCCCGTTGTTCGCAGGCAAAGCATCATCTTCGTTTTATCCGTATCCAGCTAGGTGGGTGTTCCGTGTCCGTGTCGTCTGCCATCCGCTTGAGGAAACCCCGCCCTCAAAACAAACCCTGCAAGTCGTGGTGTATGTACGGGAAGGTTTCCTCAGCGTGTTCCCGTGACAGGCCTGGCGCACCTAAATACTGCACCTTCCAACTCATGGATGCCTGGCTGGATGGCACGATCCGATGGGCACTCGTATGTCGTAACCGAGACAGCTGCGGATGTCTCTGGCTACGGCACCGTATGTAGCCACCGTCACTCCTACAAACCAACTGTACCCACCGGACGAGAACCAAAAAACAAAACAAAAGAAAAGAAAACAAAAAAAGAAAGAAAACAAAAAAAGAAAGAAAACAAAAAAAGAAAGAAAACAAAAAAAGAAAGAAAACAAAAAAAGAAAGAAAACATGTTTTCCACTCTGGCGGCCCACTCAGTGCACTCAGTGGACGCTCCATGCATACCGTACATCCATCCATACACCCATATGTACCTACGCCTTCCCACTGCCCAGCCACACGAAGAAGAGTCATATCATACCCACTCGCACGGCCGGATCTGGAAGAGGGGCCATTGTGTGGAGCTGCTTGCTGCTGCTTGCTGCGTTCGCCGTTTGTATGTAGTGCACAATGCACATCTGTAGGCTCTCCGTCTTGAATCTTCCAATTGTTTACCTCCACATGTTTGATGTGCGTCGGCAGGACTGGGTTGGCGAAGTCCCGATAGTGCATGTACGGTGGGTATTGGGTAGGTCGGCATGGAGGTGTGATAGGTACTCGGCGGTCAGAAGCCGAAGGGCGGCATCAGGGCGGCATCGTCGAGATGGAGTACCGTATGTACCGTACATCCTACCTACGATAATAACTACGGGAAGCTGACAATTTGCCGAGCAATTCTTCAAGCGGATACAAAGCCAGAGACCGCAATCAGGACGCACGCAGCACCCGCCCCCGCGAGGACGACAGAGCGTGCTGAGATACCGTCTTCAACCTCGGGGAATCGGTCGTGGCTACCTATGCTTACTTGGTACAGGCTGCCGACTACGAAGCTCTGGATTCTGAGTCGCCATGCCCCGCCGGGCACGTGGCTGGAGCATGGGGGGAGGGGGTGGGTTTTTCTGCCCCGAGCTTCTGATCGGTCGGAGCTTGTCAAGACCTACCGCACCAAACGAGGGGTGACGCAGTATGTCTCCGGACGCTTTGGGGTTGGGTCTTGGCATTGCACCCGCTCGTACTCACACCTCACACTCACACCTCACACCTCACATCTCACACCTCACACATCGCAACTCACACCTCACACTTTACACTCCACACATCATGTCGAAGCTTCGATTCCGTAACCGTTATGACAGCTGACGAATGACACTTGCCACATCATATCTTTGGGGGTTGTTTTCTCCAGCTCTTGCTGCGCAGATCGCGAAACGGATTTCAATTTTCCGCAGCGCATATCCCGTGTAAACGCGGCCTGGCCTGGCCTGGCCAGTGGCCACTTGGAAGTTGGAAAAGAATGCATGTATCCGACTGCCCCTCCTCCCCCCGCCCTCACCCCTCACCGAATCCCACCCCTTCTTGCTCCTGCTCCGGCACCTCCGTCGATATCAGGAAATGCCAAATGGTGCCCCTCTCGCTCATGGATCGGTCGTGTCACCACTTTCACTCCGACTCCCACTTCCAATTGTTTTGACTACTCGCCGGTCTCCGTTCACACTCGTCTGATGCCTACTCGTTCGCGCCCATCATCCCGTACCTACCTGCGCAATCCTGTTTCTGCACGCTTTTTCTCTTTCTCCTCTTTCTTTCTTCCAGTGACGGTGTATGTAGGCAGGCAGCTACATGTCTGAAGCTGCTGATCGCATTCGACCCAAAACACCAGCGGAACCAACGGACCGACAGACCGGACCGGCGAACTTGGAAGGAAGGCAAAGGTGGAGGCGAAGCAAAGAAGACAGACAGCCGCAAGAAAACGCGTGTTCCCGTGACCTGACCACGGTCGGCCAGCCGGCCGTGAAACCCCGGCTATCTATGCTAACTTAACGGAGGAGGGGTCGTTGTGGTTCGACCGTTCGGAGTATTCGGGAAGCGAGCTCTGCCCCACCTTCCCCCCGCCCCACCAACCGGCCAAGCCTAAGCTGCTCAAGCCGTTGAACTTGGACGTCGAGGACCCGAGGTGGAACATGGAACATGGAAATAGCCGCTGCCGCTGCCCGTGCTGGCTGTGGAAAATCTGGGTATGTAGGGTTCGTAGAGGGGATTGCGCCATCGCGAGTGAGATGGAAATATAGTACCATGTAGAGGAACTGGGGAAATTTATATGGAAAAACGGCGTCTTCACCTCGTAATACCAATAGACTGCAACGGACGAAACGAACGTCGAACACTCCGAGCACTGCAAACATCGCCGCAAGCGGGGCTAATCGACACAAAGGTTGAAAGGTAGGTAGACGGTGAAGACATAACCACCGTACAAACCGGTACATACCTTCTCAGCACACCCCGGCCCGTCCCTCCCACCAGGCGCTGACTCTTCCAGACCTTCCGTTCAGCAGATCACCGATTCCCACCCCGCAGCCGCCAATCCCACCCCGTCAATTCCAATTCGACTCGCACAAGCACAACCTCTCTACCTCCTCCACCACGGAAACCTCGTTCCAGCCAGCCAAGCCAGAAGAAGCACCAATCCTGCGCCGCCCACCCGCGTGACCTCCTCACATCACAGCACATCACCATGGGCGCCGACAACGACAACGATAGCGACGGCCTGTCTCGCACGCTGAAAGACCTCTTTGCCGGTGCGGCAGGAGGAGTCGCGCAGGTTCTGATCGGTGAGTTCTTCACCCTCCCATTGCAGCGGCCCAGCAACTGACGTTCCCCAGGCCAGCCATTCGGTACATCCCCCCTCCCCCCCACCCCTTCCCCCTCGCCCACCTCACCCCTAACCCTCCCTCTATAGACATAATAAAAGTCCGCCTCCAAACGACCTCTTTATACAGCAGCGCGCTGGACGCTGGCCGACAAATCTACGCGCACGAGGGGGCCTTGGCATTCTACAAGGGCACGCTAACGCCACTGATCGGTATCGGCGCGTGCGTGTCCGTGCAGTTCGGCGCGTTCCATGAGGCCCGGAGGAGGCTCGAGACTTGGAATAAGAAGTATAATCCGGGAAGGAGCGAGCTCACGTATGCGCAGTATTATCTCGCGGGTGCGACCGCGGGGGTTGCGAATAGTAAGTTTCCCCTTGGACGGAGGGGGGATGGGATTGGGAGGGGGCTGATGAAGGTGTGGAACGGCAGCGGTGCTCTCGAGCCCGATCGAGCATGTGCGCATCCGGCTGCAAACGCAGCCACACGGGGCAGCGGCGCTGTACAGCGGGCCATTGGACTGCATCCGCAAGCTGATCTCACACGGCGGGGGGGTTAGCAGCGGGCTATACCGGGGCACGGGGGTGACATTGCTGCGGGAGGCGCAAGCGTACGGCGTGTGGTTCCTAACGTTCGAGTACCTGATGAAGCGGACGATGCGGCACACGCGGCGCGAGGATATCCCCGCGTGGAAGATCGCGCTGTATGGAGGTCTTGCGGGCGAGGCGTTGTGGCTCGCTAGCTACCCGCTGGACGTCGTCAAGAGTAAACTTCAGACGGATGGGCTCAAAAAGGGGGAGCAGGTGTATAAGGGCGCCGTAGACTGTGCCAAGAAGGTCTGGGCGAAGGAGGGTGTCATGGGCTTTTGGAAGGGGCTGGCTCCTACCCTTATGAGGGCTATGCCCGTTTCCGCGGGTACTTTCTTTGTGTATGAACCCATCCCATTGGCAAACGTTACTTTCTGGACACGGCTGACTGGAGAATAGCGTCGAAACCACGATGAGGCTGATCAACTAGCGGGTGCAGAACGATGGAGGAGTTGGGGCAGCAACGGGTTCGACACATGCACATAGAAGATGGAGTGATACCTTGTGATTATAGGCGATAGAAAGAAACCATCATAGATGAGATACATTGTACATAGAGTGTGATGACTCGTTGATGCTATGTACATTTAAATACATATTTCCTGATCACCCTCTCTATTTGGTCTAACCATTTTTTCCCTTCTACCGCCGCGACAAACTAACTGCCATCCATTTCCATATCCATGTTCTCGGCCATCCGAGATTCCATCGCCTCGTCGTGCTGCGTCTTTCGGATTCTCTGGTTCTTGCCGTTCTCGCCGGCTCTTCCGAGGACTCCTGCGATCAATTGTATACACCGCAAGCTGCACCGGCATCATCCATTAGCCGCTTCACTTCACTTCACTTCACTTCACGTCCCCAATCAATCGGAAAGGAGAGCACGCACCTGTCGTCGTTCGCCGGGATCGGATACGTGACCCAAGTCGGATTCGCATCTGTGTCGATAACGCCAATGGTGGGGATACCGTAGAGGCCGCACTCATGCAGGAGGATATAGTTCTCGAGGGGATTCAAGCAGACGACCAGATCTGGTCTGAGGGGGTCCTGGCCCGTGAGCGGCCCATCCGGACTGGCCCTATCCGCAAAATCCTTTTCGACAAGCGCACCATGTCCGACAATCCTGGTTCCATTGGTAATCGTGCCAGGGACCCACTTTCCAAAGAGATGGCAGCCGCCGGTCATGCGTGCCGCCTCGACGACGGCGCGGTCCTGGCCCTGCCGGTTGCCCACGAACAGGACGAGCCCGCCGTTGCGCGCGACGCCCTCGACGACCTTGGCTGCGCGCCGCAGGTGCGCCGCCGTCTGCTCCAAGGAGATGATGTGGATCCCCTGGCGGATGCCGAATATGTAGCGTTGGTTCGCGGGGTTCCATAGCGACGTCGAGTGCCCTAGGTGCGCGCCGGATGCGAGGAGTAGCTCCAGCGTGATGTCTTTGGGACGTGGTGGAGAGGTTACCATTCGGTGAGGCTTGTAGTGCGGCGAGATCGTCGAGCCCAGCATACCGCTGGTCGAGCCTGCTGCTGTGTCAGTGGCGGGCCGCGGCGGGGCGGGGGTGAGGGGGCCATAGGGTGCACGTACGGAATCGCTGCAGCAGGTCGAAGTCGTCCTTGAGGCTCATGGGGGCTTCCCAGTCGATCGGGCGCTTCTTGTGGTCATTGGTAGGGGGTTCCTGCGGGTGCTCAGGGAGGTGGTGGCCCTGCGAGAGATCAGATTCGGGGTGGGTCGAGAGATGGCGGCGAACGGCGGCGGCGGGGGAGGATGACACCGATGTCAATCGGCCTGTAGGTTGCAAGCCGTCATCGTCAGTACGAGTCCACCTCTACATTACGGGGCGGAGTGGAGAGAGGCGCGTACTCCCTCCGAGAAACGCTCTTCTGATGATCATCGTGTATGCTGTGTGGTGGGGAAGTTGCTTGTCCGTGCCATGCTTTGGTAGGTCACGAATTTTTGACGTCGCACCAGGTTTTCTCGGCAAATCTTTACCGAGTGCTGCGCATTCCGATGCTCGGAATTCAGTCCACTCACATCGGGACTGGTTTTTATGCTCCACCACGTGCAATTCCAGATCGTATTCATATCTTATTGAGAGAAAGAGGGAGAGAGAGGCGGAAGGGAACCATATCGTGTTCCTCAGAGAAGAAAAGAAAGCAAAACAAAATGAGCACAAACAATGAACCGACCCGCAGCGAAGTAGTAGTAGTATTACAAAAACGGAAAAACAAGTCCATCGATTACACCCAGTATGAATTGCTCGTTATTCCAATCATCCAACAATCATCCAGACCATTCAATCATCTGCGGATCTCGAAGGATCCACGGTGTTCACGGAGCTCGCGCAAATCAATCGAGCCCCTACCCTGATCAAAGCTAGCCCTCATGGAACTGGATGAACTGCGGCGTCTCTGGCGCCTTGCTTGATTGGGGTCGTCAGGCGCGAGGCCTGCACTCTTTGCGATGAGATGAAGAATGTCAGTGAGAGAAACAACCCCAGTGAGTCTGCCGCTCAATCTCATGCCCGGAAGACCAGACGCCCCAGGAGCCGCGAATGACGGAGGCGAGTAGGGGTGTGTGGGTAACATGGCTGCGGGGGGTGGTATAGCGACGGCCGGTGTGATGGTGGGAGTTGGCGGCGCACTCGATGCCGGGCTCGGGGTCTCGACGATCCACATTCTACATTCGATTCGGTAAGAAGACAGGTCGATGGTGGGGATTCTTTCGATTCCTTACCTGTGTGCCTGTGTAGCCACAATCTTTGCGACGGTGTGGGCCAAAGAGGACAGCGGGTTGACGTGGAAAACGGGGTATGAATCCTTTCCATCGCTCAATCCTCTATCCGTCAAAATCACCGTGAGGAAGTGGAAGCACGATGCTCTCAGCAAAGGGATCGAGCTTGATCTCGTGAGGTACTGGAGCACGGCGTTCAGTCAGTATATAAACCTGGCCATCCGGAACATTGGGGGTGTACCTTGACGTCGGCCGTCGAGATGTTTCCCATGACATTGAATTGGTTGTCGACAACAGCCAGCGATGAGACTCCTTCCGAATTCATCAACTCGAGGGCATCCAGCACCATCTTGTCACCGCTGTGATAGTTAGCGATCATACAATCATACATCTATACGTCGTACACAGTCTTCATATAGTGGTTTGCATTCGTTGCAGCAGCAGGGTCAGGGGACTCGTTGGGAGTGTGTTACTTTATCGATATGACGATGGAGGACCCAATGCCAAGTTCACGCAAACTGCACGGATACAAAGCTTCTATGCTGGAGAAGCATCTGCCATAATCCCAAAAGAATCGAATCAAGCGGAGCTGGCTTATGATCCCAATAACTTGGTTTGTGCCTTCCCGAACAACGGCAATGCGGTGCACGCCACTTCCGAGCACCTCGACGACCTTCGTCAATGGTGCCGATTCTGGTACCGTGATGAAAGGATCCTTCTTTCCCAGGTCCTTTACGAGCTTTACGGGAATCGATCCTCCGGCGCGAGCTTTCCTGGCCAGCTCTTCGAACGAGGAGAGATCCTCATCTTCTTCCGGCTGATAGAGCCCCATGATCAACAGCAGGAATGCGTTCAGATCGGTGTAATCGAAGGTTCCGCACACGCTCTCATCGTCCGGAGAGGTGCGAATGGGTAGCGATGACAATCCATGATCGATGAGCATCTAGACGGTTGGTAAGCGCTGCGCGATCGATGCGGAACACCATTCACAAACGCGCGATCGCCCCTGGGCGAACCCCCGCCCCCCAAGCCGGAGGTCTTACCTGACATGCAGTCTCAACGGGGGTGTCGAGCTCTACGAACTGGAGCACCTGCTGATCGATCAACTCTCCGGCAGAGACAGATCTCCAGTCTCTCAGGAGACCTCCTTCTCCCTCTTGCTTCGGTAACGGCGGGGTCGAGAGAAGGTCGGCCATCGAGTGCTGCACGGTCGAGAGGTGGCGCGAGGGTGAACGCGGAGAGGACGGTGGTGGAGCTCCGCGCAGGCTTCCAGTGCTCTGGCGCGAGGTCAAGCTCGGCGACGACCCGTAGGCGGCTGGAGACGGTTGACGTGGGGCGTCCGACGACATTCCGGGTGAACTTGTTTGGTTGAACTGAAGGGTACGAAGTCGATTTGTTTGGGATACTGATATTTACCCCGCTTCACGGACCCGTCTCACGACGATAGAGTGGCGGCCGTGCAACTGGGGCGCAGGAGAGCGATGAGTGCAGATGTGTAAGATGGAGGGATGGGGGTTGTTGGTAGTTGTTCCTTTGTATATATTTTGTTTTTTTCAGTGATGTAAGGAATGAGAAATGTCGGTTGTAGGTGCAGGTTGTGGAGATGGCGAGTTGTGCAGCATCAGCAGCTTTGTGGGGGAGAGCTCCAGTTTGAAGCGGGGGTTGAGCTAAGAAGGCGGGGATACGGTACTACCGTACTTTACGCCATCAGCTCCACTCACGGGGTACAGGAATGCTGCCGAATCGCTGTCTCTCGATCAAGATCTTCAGCGAGCGGCAGGCAAAGCGATTGGGAGGCCCGCTTTCAGTGAATCAAGGTCAAAGCCTCGTTCTTGCTCTGTCAACCCCGCTATGGTAATGGTACTCTAGATACGCTCTCGTGCATCATCTCCCCAGACCCGACGAACCTGGAAAAACACCCCTAACCCGATCTGCTCACCTTCATGCAACTTCGCAGCACCTGGGTACTTGGTTACCGGCACCTGAGCCCCCTCAATCCGACGATCCTCCTACGATGGCAGAGCAAGTACGATGTACTCTGTGTTTGAAAGAACGTTTTCAATCGGATGATTTTCGTACGGCGACTGGAGGGCATCCGGCTGCAGCGCATGATGTACGGTTTTGGACATTTGGACATCCAGAGCGCAACATACATGCTGATGTTGTCGAAGCAGGTCAGGTGACATACGTACCGGATCGACTGCCGTCATTGGCGTCCCAGAGGGAGAGTTCCGGCGTAGTTATGGACTGCGCCGCTCGCCTCGGTACTCTAATACGGGTCGGTGCGGGCCCGTCGGGAAGGCTCCGGAGCGAAGCAGGAGTCGGCAACCAGTTGCTCTCGACTCGTCTGATGCCGTGAGGGAAAATCATACTTCCAGCCAAGCAAGTGCCTTTTCCATCTCCACCTCCAAGGCTCCACCTCCGCTCCACACTGTCTGTTACCTTCGTTGTCACTGCGCGCGGCGCACTGGCCGGCGCTGGGGCTTGCTGCACCATTTGTGGGGGAATCACTATCCAAAGACCGTTGTGGAGAGCTTCCTTGGAGTCTTCGGATTTCGTATCATAGATTCATAGAGTGGGCAATTCGGCAACAGCCTCTGGCTTCCCAAAGACGTTCTCACAGCAGGTGGGGTTACGCTAGAACACATTCCTCAATATGATAGTGAGCATGGACCGTTTAAGCTGTTTGGAATATGGATATAATGTTGTTGCACTGGCCGTTGTCCGCTTGACTACGGGTTCCGTCCATGATATCTGGGTAAGTGAGCTATATGTGTTGAAAGACTGGATTCTAGTATGTACATACCTCATACGAGGTCTTCTTGGTTGGGGTTTTATGTTTTTACGCTGGGTGTGCTGGGTGTGGTTTGATACGGCACGAGTGCACGGGTTTATCGTTTCGCATCAATGGTTCAAGCTATCGGTAAGCATATACATTCTTTTCCCATGCTTCCCAGGGGGGCAACTACTGCTGCCATAGATATCTCATCTTGTGCCTCTGACGATCCGGCGAAGCGACGGAGCATATCAGGTCACTCGGGAAAAACATCCACCCACGATGCTTACGACACGATACTGTGAGCCTCGATTGCTATGATCAAAATTATGGCTTGAAGCATCTATATATGTACAAGATGTGAGCCCCGCGCACTCTTACCGATCGATCCCACGGGTTGGAGTAGGTATGCTACATCACCGTACCAGCCTTCCATGCAAAATCAAAAGTCACCTCAGCATCGGTCTTCAGGATTCCGCAGCGGTCAAAGTACTTACGGGTCCACGATGGCAGTCTCTGTCGTGATGCGGCCAGAAGCCGAGTCCTCCTAACCCCCCATATGTATCCCGATGGCAAACCAGACTTCGTAAATCGGAAGCATAAGTAGCGTGATATCCCATGAAGCGCCATCTGCGGGCTATGCGAGCGGGTTTCTGGGCATGGCCACTGTGAGGAGACACATAAAGGCTAATGGCGACTAGCCTGAGTGTGTATAGGTGCCGTATGCTTAGTAGTGGCATAGTTGCGGTTCTGGACAAAGCTGGCAAGAGTATGTACTTTGCTGTCGGCCAGAATGGTCGGAGAGTTCGGGCTGTGGCCGTGGAAAGTAGCTCTTGATTGGAGGGGATAACATGACATCGAGGGCTGAGGTGGTATGTAGCTGAGTGTGTGTGTATGTACCTGATGTGTATCGTAAGTTGTGGGGAAGAGATGTGAGCCTACCGTCGTCGTCGTCGTCGACGACGTCGCAATGGCACTTTGCGTACACTCCCAGCGCGATGGTATGGTCGAGTGCTTATCTGTACGTAGGCTTGTTCGAACTGCAGATTGCCTTGCCTTACCTTACGCAAGAGTCGTCACCCCCGCAGCAAGAACAACGACCGTACGATATCTACCTACGGGTAACTATCCAATACGTCCACGAGCACGAACACGGTTACTCGCCACAACCGTATATACCACAGCAGCAACAGTAAAGGGCCGAGTGCCGTATGCTGGCGATGGGATAGGACCTAGTCAATCGGACGAGAGAGTGTCCCGACCCCCGGAATATCCAAACGTGGTGTGATCGCTGGAGATCTCTGGAGATGGGGCCCGATGACTCGTGAGTGAAAACCCATGATGCCACAGGCCCACAGCCAGCGACGAGAAGTCCAAGGTCGGGATTCGGTCCGACGGGAGCATTGTCGCCGGTCGGGCTTGCCGATGCTATAGCCCAGTGGTGCTTTTGCCACCCGGCACCCCGTTCCGACCCGTCGAATAGGGACGGAGACGGAGACGGCAGTCCGACTCTGGAAGCATCCACCGGGGGCACGGGGCAGACGTCGTACGATTCTTTGCGGAAAAATGCCGGAGGCGGCTGCTGAGAACGGTGGGCGGGCGAAAGAGTGGAGTTCCGTGACCAGCCACCGCCCACCGGTAAGTCGGCCTAGAACATTAAACTCGGTGCTTTCGGGACGGGGGATGGGGGGTAATCGACAGTCAAATGGTTCTGCTGGGGAAGGGTTGAACATGGAAAACTGATAGTTGGTGAACGAATGAAATCTATACTACCCATAGCCAGAACACCAGCCCGTTGCGTGCGCGCTGCTCAGCGGCCTCGCCGATACCTAACAGAGACTTCAGTCTTCAGGACCGCGTGATGTTGATATTAACTTTGCCTCCAAATATAGGATGCATAATCAGACTTCCCCATGTGCATCGTGCATCGTGCACCTTCTGATAATGGCCAGAGTTTTTTGTTTTTTGTTCCCCACTGCCCGTGTTTGGTTCCCGGGGCCGGTCTACCTGCCACTCTTGGTCCTGGGAGTTAAAGATAGGTGTGTATGTATGCTAGGTGACCTGTGCCAGCGGATCAGAGCACCTGTTATGGACCCCCCCTTCAAGCCGTGAGTATCGAGCTGCGGAGTCGGGTTGATCAATACGAGAGTCGACGAGCACGGCCATTACATTTTGCCCCTCGCCCCTCCGTATTCGCTGCATGACCACCAGGGTCCTGATCCCATCCTGATCCCCTCTCATCCCCAGGCACTCTGCGAAGTGCGAATCTCAAAGTGGTGACCACGGATAAAACCGTGCAGTGACGACTTCCCACTTCCCACTTCCCACTTCCCACTGGCCAGTCCTTTCCTGCGCGAGAACCTCGTTACAGCACTGTTATCCATCTCCAGACTCCCATGCCCCTCTAACTAGGTAGCGCATCCATCCAGCCGTATCTGGAGAAAGCGGAAGTCTTTAGAGTATTTGCGCCCCATATGTAGGCCATCAAGACTGGAAACGGACGCAGTGCGCACTAGTTAGTTGGAGCAGGTCGTATAGAGTACATAGAAGCCTTCGTGAGGAGTGGGGGCCTTTTCTCCCTTCCATCCCTCCCATCCCATCCCATCCATCCATCCCTTCCCTTCCCTTCCGGCGCGGCAGTTGGGTCGATACTCGGCAGCGTCCAGTCAAGTTTCCTCCTCGCAGGCAGGCAGACAGACAGACAGACAGACAGACAAACGACGTGCGTGCACGAGTGCGATGTATGTAGTATGTTGGGTACATATTGTGAGATTCGGGGGTAGACCCAATACGGTCGCCTCAAAGTTAAAATGTTCTCTGTCGCTGCTTTTATGTTGGTCTAGTCGGTCGGTCTGTCGTTCAACATATAGATAAGACATAAGACATTATCACCACCGCAGACATTATTATCAACACCAACACCGTAGAGGTACTTTGAGGTTTTTCAGTCTGGAGACCACAGGCTGCTCTTCTTTCTTGTTGCTTTTTAGCCAATTGAATCAGTCTCATCAGTTGCCCGTGCCTTTCGAGGGTCTCCCAATATGCAGAGTACAACAATCCCCTCGCAGGGCAGCTGAGGTGGGGTTTTGCTACTTGCTGCCACCCACCTCATCCACTCACTCGTGACTCTGTCCGCCTCAACCGACATGCATATGTAGAGTGCATGGCATAGGCATGGGGGCCGACGAGACGGTTCCACGATCCATCACGGCAGTTCTATATATACCTCTACTAGTATACTAGTAGTCTAGTTAGTACATCTCCTCCAGTGAGTCGCGACCCTGGGCTCCGTCGCTCCGGACTCTGGAGGTGAGGTGGGAGAGCCGCACTAGTTACTCTACGCAACGTCAAGACGCAACGGCTCTGGCGCCCCAAGCGGTCGTTCGGCGGTCAGGTCAAGTTCAAGTTCAACCCTCTTCTGATGTCGCCTCGATTTTTCCCCGCCTCACCCGCGATGTCCAGCCTCCAGGAGGAGGGGGGGACCTTGCATTCCTGTATGTATGACATGAGAAACTACCTAGCATAGAAGCCACCCACGATCGATTCGTCGAACAAGCAAGCAAGATCCTTCCTTCCTTCACTTGACTTGCGCGACAGGGGGAGGACTGGGGGGACGGGGGCAGGAATTAACGTTTTGATGACTTACCTTCCTTCCTTCGGACTTCAAGCTTCAGGCTTCGAGATATTTGTTATCCAACCGGGCTTGGCCGAGAGTCAGTGTTTTAAATATTTATTTACGCAGGGTCGGTCCACCGCCCGGGTGCGGAAGCCAATCTTGCGTTAACTTTGATCCTGATCCTGATCCTGATCCTGACATCCTTGGCGTTGCCTATCGGAAAGGGCGTAGTTCCATATGTACCTTGTGGTTGGACTGTTGGAGGAGGAGGGGGAGGGGGAGGGGACGGGAGGGTTGAACGAAGATCCCGCGGTGTCCACCTCGGGAATAACTAGAGTAGTTATGTGAGCGTGGGTGGGTGGGTTGGAACGACTTCGTATTCGGGAATCGGGATGGTTGGTGGGGTGGGGAGGTTGGAAAACGCTTTCGATCATCGTTGTGAAGCGATGTATCTGGGTATGTTAGCTCTGGAGCGTAGGCGGGCAGAAAGAAAGAGGGCGGGGGGACATAGAGTTTCTAGTTGTATCGTCATCGCTGTCGGTCCCGGATAACAGTTGCCGTAAGGGAGGAGGGAGGGGAGGAAGAAGCTACAGTATCTACCCGTCGATTGGACATCCCAAGCGGACGCGGGCCCGCGGCGGACAGGAATAGTACCTACAAAGTCGCGTCTTTTTAGCTCGATCTAGAGGCTAAATATCATAGTTAGAAGCTGTATGTATGTCATGTTTGGATGACCTACCTATGCATGTATGCATGTATGGCTGCTGTCCGATGGATGAACATGATTCGATTTATCCACCCCGTCCAGCCCATCCAGCCCATCCATCGGTTTTGGCCGACCACCGCTCCTCCTGCTCCTCCTCCTCCTCCTCCTCCTCCTCCTCCTCCTGGTGGTGGTGACAGCGGTGGTGGTGTGGTTTTGACGTAGTTATCCGAGACCGGGTGCCAACTACCTTGATGCTCTGAAGTCAATCCAGCAGTCGGGAGTCGGACCGTCACGTGCGGTGCGCGTGAGAGCCCATGATCTGCGGCAAGGTCTCAGTGTCCACTCCGATGTCCAGTGTCCCAGCCAAAAATAGGCACGGGTAGAGAATTTAGAACGAGAACGAACGACCCTATACTACCATCCAGTACTATGATCACGATGTCTTGTAGTCTTACATAGCACGCGAAGGACGTTTGCAGGTTGCACGGACGATTGTTTCGTATCCCCCATGGGCCATCTTGCCTCTCTCCTCCTCCTCCTCCTCCTCCTCCTCCTCCTCTTCCTCCTCCTCCTTTTTCTTCTTTCTCCTCACGTCGGGGAATCGGTGGGAAGGACAGTGGAGTCTGAAGTCTGGACAATGGGCACGGACGAGAGTTTGTTGCTATTATTATTCCACGCAGGGCTCCTGGTCCATCGAGAATCACGCATCTGTCACTGGTCAGTGGTGGTGGTCGCCCCGCCATCCGCAATTGCAGTTGCAGTTACAATTGCTGCAACGGTAACGAATGCAAGTATGTACACATGTAGTTACTGACATACATACCGGGCCAGCATCCATCGGCTCCAGCTGATGTTCCTTATTTCTTCTCGGCTAGCTACTAGTCGTATCCAGCTCCTGAACATCCGGACCGACCGGGGACATTAGCCATCAATTGCTGGACCCTGCCCAGTGTCCACTATGCGGGGGGAGCCCTACTCGTCGTTGTCGTGAAGCCTCAAACCCTCCCTCCTGGGCCTCCTCTCGTTTCCTTTCCGTTACGGTATCAATCAATCTATCACATCAATCACTGGCGGCTGGATGCGATGCGATGCGGGCGAGCACATGTCAACGTCAACGTCAATGTCAACGTCAATGTCAACGTCAATGTCAAACGTTTGAAGATACAGATTGAAGTTGGAATGTCTATCGTCATGTCTACCTACTTGAGTACATATCGTACATACTATACAGACGCGATGGAGCGCGTGCTATCCGGGAGACGGGTGTGTTCCGTTCGTTGATATTGATATCGATATGATTATTATTGTTATTATTGTTATTGTTATTGTTCTTATTTTGGTATTATTATTATTACCTGTCTTTCCTACTATTACCAACTAACGTCGAGCAGGTAAGCTGTAACCAAGTACCATAGCACTCCCTCCCTGCATACCCTGTAGGCTGTAGGGCATACGGCAAACATACATACAGTATAATTGCTAGTAGAGTATATAGACATCCCGGAGTTTCGGAGTTTCGGGCTGGCTGTGAATCGTGGGCGCTCAAAGGAGAACGACATCGGACTGGTCCCGGCCACCCCCGGGTTCTATGTAGAGGCTGGAGGCTGCAGGCTGGACTCTCCCGCAATGTTAGTTAACGCGGGTATGTGTAATAGCGTCTACGGCGGAAGCTGGCGGGGGTCCGGGGCTGGATGGTTTCTTCGGCTGTGGCCGAAGATGCTGAAACTTGACGTTGGGCATGCGGTGGAGACTCGATTCCCGACGTCGGCGGCGACATCTACAGTACTCTAGGTATCCATCCAGGTAACCTACCAAATACCCGGTTGCTCCAGACAGTCAGCACTTGTATCTATAGGAAGTATACATACTCAACATACCGTACCTGGTCACTGAAGTCAAAGCACCGGAACAATGAGGTAAGTCAGTACCGTAAGTAGCATCTCTCTCTCGTCTTTCAGCTGGTCTCAACCAGTCTCAGCTGGTCTTGTCCCAGCCTTAACCAAGCGCGTCTATATCTGAACCTCATTGGTTTATCCCCGTCGGATCGTCCCCGGAACCTACGGATATCTAGGAAGGACGACCGTTGCGGAGGCCGCACTTCGAACGTGCCCACTTGCCCGCTTGGTATAAAGTAAGTACATGGGCACGGTATCCTCTGGACCCGCCGGCTCGGGACCGCAAACACCTTATTCCTTGTTTTTTTCTTTTTTTCTTTGGTGGGGCGGGGGGAGGGGGGAGGACTCCATCCGGCTCGTTCTCCGGGCCCTGGCCCTGGTTCTCACTCGGGGCTTCGGGCCCGAGGGGGGCTCTGGGGGGCTTCTAGAAGCTTGAAGCTTGAAACTTGAAACATGACGCTTGAAGCTTGAAGCCTGACGGGCAGCGTTCGGCGTTTGAGCTACGGGATTAAGTACAGACTTGGTTACTTGGTTACTTGGTTACTTGGTTATACCCAGCTTCGAACTGTAGTGCTGTGTGGTAAGTACAGACACACGACATCTTGCTTCTTGCGCCTATGATTCTCGGTCGAATCCTCGGTCGAATCCCCTCCATGAAGCATACCGGTAGGAGACTTCCGGGAATATCCCCCCTCCCATCATACCCGGGTGCTTGGGCTCGGAACATGCCGGCCATTCAAGTCAAGTCAACGGCTGGTTCGGCGTGAACCGAACCGAGCTGAACTGAACTGGATTGAACCGGCTCGTGCCGGTTGGTGCATGTCCTCTGGACGGCGTGGATATGTTGATTTACTTGCTACTACTACTATTCTCCGATGCTGGTATGAGGTATGAGGTATGTACTCTCAATGAGCGGTGAACGTTCGAGCCCGTGATTCGCGATTCACAATTCACGATCCGATGAGTACACACACTCCATGTACACCTCTTCCATACCCGAGTAAGTATCGTAAGTAGACATTCGCGGCAACGCACATCGACCCGCGGCGGCAGCGTCGATGGTCAATGCGTCACGGATGTCACGGATATCCATTGTCCATTATCATCCACAGTCCAGTATCCACAGTCCAAGACGCCGATAGCGCCGATGGCGGTGATACCGGCACCTATCTTGACGACAGGCCGGCATGAATTGGAGTATCGATAGAGTGTCCACCATTCCCCACCCACCCATCCCCACCCAACGCAGTCCGCCACCCCAATTCCACGCCCGCCCGCCACAATGGCTGCAAACATGTCTCAAGACAAGCCCAAGCCCAACTTCCAAGCGAGGATCACCAATGCACTCACCTCCACCACCACCGTCACCACATCCACCACCACCACCACATCGTCATCATCATCATCACAGCATCACCACAGCATCATCAACGCAAACAACCATTCGTATGTAGAGCTCGAATCCAAAGTAATTAAGTCCGATCACCATGCTAACCATGCTATGCATCCCCATCCCCATCCCCACCCCATCGCATCCCAATGATCCCATCATGACCCCAAGCCAAAAAAGCTAAAAAGCCAAAAAAGCCAAAAAGCCAAAAAAGCCAAAAAGCCAAAAAGCCAAAAAAAGCCAAAAAGGCCAAAAAGCCAAAAAAGCCAAAAAGCCAAAAAAAACGCACGCCGCAGCCCGCTAAAAATAGAAACAACAAAGACAAAAGCAAAGCCGCAAAAAAAAAAAACCGAGCCCCCATACCGTATGTATGTCGAGCCTGACCTCCCACCACTGCCTTCCCTCCCTCGCTCCCTCCCTCGCTCCCCAGGCTCCGTATGATCTCGTATCGTAACTGGCTCGTTTCCATCCCCTCCCTGAGTCCCCTCCCTCCCCTCCCTGAGTCCCCTCCCTCCCCTCCCCTCCATCCATCCACCCATCCACCCATCCTCTCCGGAAATAGCAGCACTTTACTGCTGAACCCGACGGAATGGGTCGCATCACACCCATGCGGGGCTCCCTTGCAAGTCCAACGTCTCTCTCTCTCTGTCCTCCACCTGCACAAAGTCCCAAAATACACTCACTCACCACACTAAAATCTGGTGAAAACCCGCTCCTGTTCCCACCCCCCAGTCGGCCACCCCCCCCCTAGTCCCCCCCCCCCCCCCCCCCCCCCCCCCCTCAAAAAACACCGCACAGTTGAATAAAGGAAAGATGCCCGGAAAGGAAAAAAAAACATAACCCCTTAGGAAAAAAACAGAACACCCCGCTATGTATGTGTAAAAAACCAGTAATCCCAACCCGTCCGTTGTAGTGTGAAAATGACCGAATGAAAGGGAAAAGGAAATGTAGTCGGACCCCGGAAGGACAGTATGCGAGTGAGTGTACGAGAGAAGGTAGGTAAGGGAGAGTCGTGAAAAGAAGATGTTCATGTAGAATATTTACATTTCGCGGTCGTACATCTGAACGTCGCCGGCCATGGTCTCATAAACTCTAAAGATGTGTCAGCAACTGTTGCGATGTGTGTTTTTTGTGCATGTGCGTGTGCGCGCGCTCGGAAGATCGGAAGAACTCACTTTCCGTAATCTTTGTTGTCCTGGAGATACTGGAAATATTCGGGAGTCGTCCAGGGCATGGAATTGTCGCACGTTGGTCCGGGAACTGGGCCAGCCGCTCCACTACGGAGCTGCTGTTGCTGCTGTTGCTGCTGGATATGTGCTTGTTCTTCGGCGTAGCGTTGTAAGAGATATCGCTCTTCGTAGAATCTCGCCTGTTGCTGCTGCTGCTGTTGCGGCCGCTGATTCGACCATTGAAGTTGCTGCTGCTCCCGGGGTAGGTAATCCAGGGCATCCAACCCCGTCGGTGGAGTGGGCGGGGTGGTGAACGCTGGCGCCAGCGACTCGACGGAAAGGAGCCCGGGATTGAGGTAGGGAGAAGCTGAAGCAGGAGCTGGCATAGCAGTGACGTCGACCTCTGCGACGCCAGGATAGCCGTACTTTGTGGCTTTCCGCTTCTTGTGCGAGGCGAGGCTGTGCTGCTGCTGAAGCTGAAGCTCAGCTCCGGAAGCCCCCCCACCCCAGAACGCGGGAGACATATCGCCGACGGTGCTCTGGGGCGAGGATTGTCGTGAAGCAGGGCTGTTTGGACAGGTCCTCGAATTCGGATCCAACATCTGCGTATCGCTGTCGTAGTTCGCAATCTCCTCGGTCGAGATCCTATTGTCCACCCTCGCCTCCCGACTGATGATGTAGTTCAGCGCCCGTCCAGATTTCCCGTTCGCCACCTTCTCGGATGCCCAGTCGACTCCCTCGATCACCGGAAGTTGTCCACCGCGAGCCTCAATCAGTTGCTTGAAGATGATGATGGTGGCCTTCTTGAGAGTGAGATTCTCGCTCTGGAGGGCTTCGGCGACTCTGGATTGCACTTCCCGTTAGCTGGATGCAAGGAGCCGAGGCCAGGAATGATGAAACCTCGGGAGGAAGGAAAAAAACATACGCAGGAGAGATCAGCTTGTGCTGAGGAGGTTTTCGATCGGTGTAGATGCACATAACGTCAGCGGAGACGCATTTGGCGCATTGCTCCTTTCCATCGCACTGTGAGACAGTCAGTAACGGGAACCAGGCCATTGTCGGATCGAACGCCGAGTGGTTCTCTCCCCCTCCCCTGGGAAATGACGGGAGACATGCCTTTCCCTTCTTCAGTCGACACCGATCACAAGCCCTGGCGACCCTCTTACGGGGAGTCTCTTTGGAGTTCTGACCGCTGCTGCTGCCGCCGCTGGTGCTGCCGTCTTTGGTGATTTTGGGGTGCAACATCGCTGTGAACGGGCCAGTCGGTGGGTTCGGGGAAAACAGCTTCACGGAGGTGTGCGAGGCTTTGTTGGGTTTTCTCGATGGCTTCTTTTGCTTTACGCTCGGGAGGACTCAAGATTTATGGGATGCCAAAGCGTCTGGCTGGAGGAGTGGAGGGGCGGTGACTGGCGGGAATGGTCTTCTCCGTCGAGGTGGTCGACTAATATTTGGAGAAGTTTTGTTTGTTTCGGTGAATCCGGGGGGAAAGGGTGGGTGTGTTTTGTTGTTTCTCTTATTTTCTGTCCGCGATTGGTATTAAGAAGGATTCTCAAGCATCATCAACAGATCGATTGAGGCCTTACGGCGAAGATGGATGATTATTCTGTTGAAGTCTTTTTATTTATTTCAACAGGTGAGATCGGGTGGGCGAGTGTTTAACGAGCGTTTTGTGAAAACGAATGGAACTCAGTAAATGTACTGATGTCGTGACGGTATAACGAAGGCGGATAGAGGATGGGGGTGAGAAAGAATGGAGGGGATTGCAGATATTTCAATGAGTTTTATTCCGGCCTTGGGCTGGCTGGCCGTCTGGCTGGCTGGCTGTCTGGCTGTCTGGCTGGCAGCTGCCCGTCCGTGGGCCATCGCGCCACAAGGTCATGCATGACTGCTTGGGTCGACTGTGACGTCGTGACCATGCTATGCTGCTTTTGGTGGTGCGAGCTCAGTCGGCGTAGCGGGCAAGAAATAAAAATGAAAACGGATGGCATGCTCTCTCGACTGTTGCTGGTAGCCACCTACCAGGCTACCAGACCTCCGCATCGCACTTTACTCGTACGTACAGAGATACGATACAGCTTGCCTTCCGCCCTTGCGCCTCACACGGTAGGTGCCCACTGCCCAGTGCCCAGGCCCTTGAAGGGATGGATGGATGGATGTGATGGGCCATGGCATGGCAAGGGCCGACATGGATGGGTGGAGGCATGGCATGGCATGCGTGTATGTAGGTGTGAAGTATGTAGGCATAGGTAATCCCACGGTTGCGGAGTTGGGCGAATGTTTGGACGTGGCTGTGGACTCTGGCTGCCCGCGTCGTGCATCTCAGCGTTGCCGAGTTCCAATCGAGGGTCGTCGATAGTCTACTCTAGCTTCCATCGGATCCATCCAGCCTATCGCACCGCAAGCGGTCTATTTCTGGTAGCAGGTTTGCATTAAGCACGAATGGGAGGACGGTTCGAGGGAAGCTGCCCACCTCCAGGGCCCGGAGTCCGAGACATCCCTGGCCGTGCGCTCTTACTGTTCACGGGATAATTGCGACGCCGAGTTGACTGTTGCAGGGCCCGGGGGAGGGGGGTGAGAGGACTAAGCTAGTCTGTCGTTCTGGAACGTTGTGTTCTCGCATTCCAGAGTGTTCCAGCAGCAGCAGGAAGCGGGAGCGGACTTCAGCGCAGGAGATGGACGGCCGGGCGGTCGGACGGGCCAGCGATGTCGTGTTGGCTGCTGCTGCTCGTTTCTCGATGCGGGGTACGACGGTATGTAGGTGTGTACAGGTATGTAGGCGGGCGGGCAGGCAGGTAGGGAAGAGTGGAGTATTCGAGCGGGTTGGGTCGTCCCCCGTACCCTGCAGACGGATAAAGCTGCTGGTGCCCGAGCAGGTACGATGCTCTCCTCTCTGGCAGCGGCTCTGGAGCCTCCGCCGTGCCCCAGCGTACCGTGCGTACCGGAAGAGTAGGAACGCTACCTGGTTACTCGGAAGAGACCCAATGCTCTACTAGAGCAACTACCGGCAACTAAAAGTAAGTAACTCCTCAAGTAACGACTTCTTACTATTAGTAGCGGCGTGCCTTGAAGGAGACTCAATGCTCTACGGTAGCTACTCTTCTACCACCTAGCAGCATGCCTTAGAGCAAAGACAACCACATGCAACCCGTATGTGTGTCCAAATAGTTGGCAGTGGCCGCGGATGCCCGTCGATGGCAGAGAGAGTCTCTGGTATGTCGAGCCGGCTGTTCCGAGTTCGTCGAGAGATCTGTCGTCGCACAATCTCGCGTCCCCGTCCTCCCCCTCCCTCTGATGGTGACCGAGACCCCCTCCCTCCGCCCAATGACGCCCTCCCGTTGGCGACCGCCGCTCTGCGAGTCCGGGACTGCGCTTCTCCACGTTACACTGGGCCTACGTATCTGCCATGTGGCACGGATTTTATTAGATCTCCTGTGTGGCTGTGTAGGTGTGATGTGTAGGTTGGAGGTATGTACCTGCTTGCTTTCATCATCAGCAGCTGCAGCTGCTGCACTCCTCGGCAATGCGGTGGTGGTAAGAGCGCTGGTTGGTCGTGCGTGACTGCGGACGGCGGACGGCGAGCACAAGGAGCGCCTGGCCCTGGGATCCTTTGCCCTTTCTTTGACGATCATTGGCTGCCGTGCAGCAAACACTCCTTGCCACAAACGGCTGATTGTTTTATTATTAATCATTGGCTGGAAAAGCATGCAATGATCATTGATCACTCTGGAGTACCTACTGCCGTAGTACGATAGCTGCTTAGCATTCCATGTGAGCGGCGACGGCGATGGCAATGCTGATGAACGCTGCCATGATGATTTGAAGACCCACCCGATGTAATAGTAACTAAGCAGTAACTGCGCGCGATCCTACTCCACTCTACAGCCCGCTCCGCTGCTGTCAGCGACGGAGTCAAGTTACCGCACCGTCATGTATGTATGTCGGTGTAAGTACATATTTACCAATGTACTCTAGAGTCTGCATCCTTCAGGCTTCGAAGCGCTCACCCACTCGCTCACCTGCACACAGCGGACCGTCCCATCGCCCCATTCGCTGCATCCGGCCTCGGCGCCGACGGGCTTCGTAGACGAAATGTCGGACTTAACCTGGAGTTTGGACTGTTTCTGCTGTCGCCGAGTGACCGATCGGAATGACTATGGCCTCAGTACATGCCGACATACTTACGGTACTGAGTACTTCATACTTATTGTACACTACCTACTTGCTTGGGCGCATGCGCAGCTACCGTATGGATGTGAGTACCGTATGCACTCTGGGTACGATAGGTGCACGGAAAGTAGATATGCAGCCGGACAGGGTATCGGATAGTCGTGAATAGTCGTGAGCAAGTGGGGATCACTCCATACCTGCACACCGTAGGCAAGTACCTGGTTATGTACTTGCTTGGGCGTGCCACTGCATCTCGTGTGCACCTGTACACCACCGCAAATAACCACTCCCGCCCCGCCCAGCGGAGCGGAGCATTCAATACCGGCAATCAAAGTTCTTACTACGACCGCCGCCGGAGAAAGATGGAACCGTCCCCCCAATCTGGAATCCCCAATCAAGTACCTACATGTGTGCCTTCTCGAAGCCGCTCGTGCATCGGCAAACAGAGAGAAGCCACTCGGGGATATGTACCCAAATACTTGATGCACGGACGACCGGTATGGGCAGTTCGACTTCGACTTCGACATCGACTTTTCCCGCTATCCCCCCGTCTCCCCATCCCCCCGGTCCCGGGCTGCTTAGTGGAGAGTGGGGGTTTCGGGTCATCTACACGCCCACAGCGTGAGATACTACAACTTTAACTGATGGCGGCGGATCGGGATGGCGGATGGTAGGCCGTTCGACTGTCTACCGTCCACTGTCTACTGTCTACGTGCATACTGTCGAGCGCGCCCCGGCGCCTTTTCATGCGCGTTGACGTATAGTACCATACATACATACACTCATAAGGGAAAAAAGAAAAAACTCGGTATATGTGTGTAGGCGAAGGGCATACTTACCTCCTACCTGGACGCTGGTGGCTCAATCCCAAGATCCATGGCCCACAGGCGTGCACTGTGGAGTTCACTTAGTTACTGAAACAACCCTTCCTTCCCGTCGATAGCGAATCTCGATGGCGAATCGTGATTACAGTGCATCCGCATAGGTAGGATGTAGGCAACTGTCGTGCTGACCTGCAGTGCGGGCAATGACTGAACGAAAGAGAGGAAGGAAGAGAGGGCTCCCAGCGTTCGCGGACGGACAGCTCCGAACACACAAACAATCACGCGGTATGTCTGTTTATGTAGGCGGTACGGTACTCTATCCTACTCTACCGGTAGGTCCTACGGTCTACGGCGCGCGTAGATACCGACATGCGGACATGCGGAATACTAAGCGTCGGCGGCGTCGAATGGGGCCCAGAGCCATGTTCCTAAGTATGGGCTTGCGATCCGGATTCGGGAAGCATGTCACCAGGTAGTTGGCTGCGGATACCCGCTCAATTACATACGAATCGATAAGATGTGAGATTCCCTACTCTACTGGGTGCGCGAGTGCTCGCTCGTGACTGTGATGCCATGCACGCTGTTGTTCACCCGTGCCGTATGCATACGGGGCTGCTAGGTATCGATCATTATCTCGCCGGTATCTCAAGGCGTGCTGCACCCTTAAGTACATCCGTAAGTAAATACGGTTGGGAGTACGGTTGGGTTTACGCCCTGCCTTGCCTTGTCCGGTGCGACGGTGCCTTCCGTCAGCGCTCGGCGGCGTGTTGCCTCAGCTTGTGCTCTGGCGCTCTGTCGAAAGTGTCGGAAGTGTCGAAAGTATCGTGCCATCTTCTACTCTGCTCTACCATCAACTACTACCTACCATATCGGTGCTGCACGAGTAATCCGCAATGATCACCGAGCTACGAAATCGTATCCGAGTGATATCGTGTGATTGAATATTTCTTTTGTTGCACCTGAATATATATTCTATGAGATCTAGGATATAGGTACAATCCACCACTCTCTACACCAGATGCCCCCTGCGCATAACATTCCTCCTAACGCGCCACACGGCCTCACCCGCCCTCTTCCTCTTCCCATCACCAGTCGTCAACCACGGCGCGCCGTCTCCAATAGCACCACCGGGCATGAGCATCTCCCACACTGGCAACTCGAGACTTCCCCTGACCAGCACGATCTTTATCCCCTCGACCTCCCATTGCTGCATCTCCTCGGCCGCCACAGGCGTAAGGAGGTGTACTTCCCCCTTCTTCGCATCGATGGCGCGAATGACGGCAAGGCCTTTACACTCGAGCAGAGGCATGCGGCCGGGGAGGATCGGGACCGATGCGGTTTCTGTGAGGGCGGGGATCTGCTGGCAGGAGTCGACGAGGACGATGGCGACAATTGTCCCCTCGACCGCAGTGGCGATCTCATCGGAAGCGATTGCGTCGCCAAGGAGGGCGATGCCTTCTATACCGCGCTCGGCGCCTGTGTAGGGTACCACCCACGGCGCGAGGCCGGTCAATGGCGTGGTGAAATCCCAGTTCCCAGTGGTCGGCTGGTGGTGGAAGTACGACATCGTGTGCAGCATCCGCAGGTCTCGTGGCGAGAAGCGGGTGTTGGTTGTTTGGGCGGCGGGGACTTCGTGGAAGACGATTGGAGGGGAGCCCAGGTGCGAAGGCATGATTTCGCGGATGGAGCTGGCGCCGGGGCCGAGGAAGACGAGGTCGCTGAGATTGCTGCAGGCCAGGATGTCTTGGAGGACTTCGAGGCCGATGCCCTTCGTCCAGCCGCAGGTGTTGATGAGGAGGGGTACGTTGGGGTAGTTTACAGTGTGCGCGGCGACTAGGTCTGCGACTGACGCGACGTAGTGAGGTGGGTCTTCGCGGGGAGAATTGTGGCCGATGTTGTGACGCCGGATGTGGGATATGGCGGTGTGGGTGAACGGAGGCCCCAGAATTGGTTTGGTGAGGAAATTGAGGGATACGATGCCAGCGGGAGCGAACTCTGGTTGGCCAGGGTCCGCATCAAGGTAGGCGACGGATTCTACGTCGGTGGTGGTGAGTATCTTATTAACCAACATCCGCAAGAAGGTGGATTTTCCGACGCCCTTCGGGCCAGCGACCAAAATTATCGGTGGCCCTGTCATTTCCGTCGAAATGTAGCGTGAGCACGACCTTTCGGTCTTGTCGACTAGTTGTGATATCGGAGCTTTCCAGGACGGTGGAGTCGTTACTGTGGGAATTACAGTGGTGCTGCTATATATCGACGTGAAGGAATGTCTGTTGTGTTCTTTGGATGGTCCTTTCCAGATGCCGTTGAAAGTTGGGCATACCCTTCCAACATCCAAGATACCCGAGTGGTGATCCGAGACGCATATCTCAATGAAACCATCGCCGCCGTTGGACTTTCTCCGTCTCGAGGCAGCTTCGATCACTGGTAGTGAATGGGTCATCGGCGCATAGACTGTGTGCACACCAGAATCCTCCGAAAACTTCGCGCCAGAGACCTTGACTGTGCCTTTAATTACGTGGAGCTTATATATTCCAACGAGAACGAGATTCTAGGAATGTATTAGAGCCACGCCCAGCGCACGACCAAGAGTGAAAATGGCATACCTCGCCCGGCTGCAGCCGAAAAATCGTTGACGAGCCGTTGTCAGTATAATTTATATCCGTTGGCACGAAACTCGAGATTTGTGTCGTCCTTGGAACCAGACTAGAAATGCCTTCAAATTAGCCAGCCGTTTCTGCTGCACGGGGCAATAGGGATACCAGCCTCTCAGGCACAGAGGCAACAGCTTCGTCTTCATCCGTTGCTTCTCCAACACTCATCATCTCGATATCTTCGTCGGTAAATGCGCCGGCCATCCTCTTCTCTTCTTGTTCCCTCTTGATTCTGGCCAACGCAGATTCCTCCACCTTGTTCGGAGGGCTATCAACCGGGGTTTCTTTAACAGTGCCATTCACTGTAGAAACCTCCGCCATAGGAGTGTCCACCAGATCACCCTGGACTTCCTTCACTCGCCGGAGCAATCTCTTCTCAATCTCTGCCCGCTGCCGCGCCAACTCTTCGTTTTCCGCCGTAAGGTCTTCATGCCGCTCCTTCTTCGCCGGCCTTTCCGTACTGGCTTCGACCGCAGGAGAACGAGTAGCAGGAGCCGTGGACGGTGTCGGCGATTGCGCTGCGGTCTGCTGTGTGCGAAGTCGTCGCTGGGCGAGTGCGCTGAGTTTGGGCGCAGCTAAGATCTTCAGTCGTCAATTGGCCGTAGTTGTCTCGAGAGGGAATGAGGCCTTCTTACGCTTTGCCGTGGCTTCTTTCGTTTCTTTCGTCGGCATGGTGGCAGCTTGTGGATCGAGGACTCTGGAAGAGGGCAAAGTCTGAATTCGAGGCTATGCCTGCAGAGCCGCCAATTTTCCGAGAAGTCACAATTTTTTTGTCACTCGACAGTTACTCAAAACACTGTGAATTTAACTGCACGCGCACTCCAATCCCTCCATTTTGTCTATGAGTCGCTCTATACATCTCTCTCAGTCCTCCCGATCGTCTATTTCTTGTTTGTCTGCTCGCTGTTGCCTGTCGCGTCCCGACGCGTCCCAGTCGCGATAAACGCTGCGGCTCTTCTGTGTAACTCGTGCCGCCTACATAGCACAAACTTTTTTTCGCCTTTAGATCGATTTACACCCAAAGCTAATCCCCCACCACTGACACAAAAAAGCCATGGTCGAGAAAGCAAACTCCACCAAAAAGATGGCATCTACCACCAAGCCCAAAAAGTCCACAAAATCGAAACCGACGGAACTACTGCCGCCCAAGAAGTCCGCCGAACAAATCGCCGACAGCGATCTCGAGTCCGAGAGTGAGGAAGAGGAGGAGGAAGAGCCGCAGTATGGGAGATTCACCTCTTGGGTTGGGGTTGGGGAGCAACTGCTGATTGCGCGTATAGAGACAAGACATACAGATACCAACCTCCAGAGGACTTCACCCCGCTGTCGTCAGACGATGCCGCGCGCGACTCGGATCCCTTCTCGGCTGCGAACTTGAAGGGCAAGCAGCTATGGTTCTTTACCGCGCCCGCCAATGCGCCACTGTCGAAGCTTCCTTCCTTCAGCGCTGCCGATGTCGCTAAGGGAAATGCTGTGTTGGAGACAAAGGGCGGGAGGGCTTACTATTTGAAGGCCGATGAGGATGTTTTGGAGGCGGGAGCGGGAGTGTCCATCATGGCTCCGGATCACAAGGGCGTTTACAGAGCAGGTTTGAGGCAATTGGGACGGTTGCTTGAGTCGGGGTGCTGATTTGCGTCTAGTTGGACAACCTATAACAAAGGCATTCCGTATTGTGGAGAGCTTACCTCGGCCGCCCAAAATATCGAAAGACGACGTTCCGGAAAGGCAACCCGTTCGCCTGCAGCCTGAGGGTCTACGGATGCGATTCCGACCTTTCGGGTCTGTGGATGATGTGGATATGGCTGCAGAGGATGCAATGGATGTGGACGGGGCAGGAGAGACCCACGTGGAGGAGGGATCGCCGGAACGGAAAAAGAAGCGACAAAAGTCTTCTGGGGATGGGGAGAAGAAGAAGAAGAAGAAGAAGAGCAGGAGCAGGGAGGAGTAGCTGCGCAGGAGTCGAATAAAACTGGGTAATGGGTGTTATATCATGGCTGCATCTGTAGGGTGCCTTGTAGTGATTGAGGTGGACTGTTCTATTACGAGCATATCCCGTGTGCGGTGCCACGAGCATAGAACGTCTTCTACAAGATATTTTGGTATCGCCATGAATCGCACATCATCCCTGCGCCGCTTCTGCCGCTTGCTGAAGCTGTTGCTGCACCTGCATGATCTCCATCTTCTTCTTGTCCTGCTTGTCGCCGATATCCTTAATCTGGCCTTCGATCCGTTTTCTATCCACGGTGATATCAGCCATGTGGCCACTTGATCCTCGGCGACTCCACATATACGCACATCTCCGACTGGATATATTCCAAACGCTTGTCAACGTTCATGACGGCCTCCGCTTTGTCCTGCTTCAGAAGCACCGGGCCAACCAGCTTGTAGATGTTGGCATCGTCTTCCAGCCCGCTGAACTCCTATAACGACCAGTGCATCAGCAATCTGGATCTCGCACACGTACGGGCGCTCCGTTCGGTACTTTCTGCACGGACTGGTTTTCCTGCAATTGCGACTCGAGTTTCTGACGCGCCTCAACCACGGTACTCAGGTCTACAGTAGAGTCAGCACTGATGAAGCATCGGAGCAAGAGACCGACCTTTCTGGAGCGCTTGAAATTCATCGGAAAGGCTCTGCAAGAGCTGGCTGTCGGCCATTTTTCGAATTTCGGTGGTCGTGGGTGTATGGTGGGGCAGACGTGGGGTTGGTTGGATCTTACTCAAAGATGCCAAGCGACATGATGCGTATCGATTGCTTTGGCTGCTGCACCTACCATTTCAGTCTAACGTATCAGGTGAACAACCTCCCCACCACAAGCACCTTGCCTTTGATCAACCTTCCCACCGGCCGAACTACAACCTTACACAGATCTCGCGACACAGACACTGCAACCGTACCCACGTACCTTCTGCACATTTGGGGTACGTACCATGTGTGGACTATCTAGAGTATATATGCTATCCCTACGGAGACTCGCTGACATGACGCTTCAACTGCCAGGTTTCCCATTTGGTCGTGCTCGGCACCCCGCCTTACACCTTCCTAGCACCCAGTGCTTCCACGAATCTCCATACCTCGTCCCCAACAACACGACGCGATGTCGGATCCTGATTTCCTCGGCGTACGAACCCTCCGCGATCTTCGTATTTGCCACAGTCACACGGAAAGCTGACGTTCCCCTCAGAGAGCGATCAAAATCGTCAAGAAGGCGATTGAAGAGGACAATGCCGGCAACTACGATGCGGCCTACCAGCAGTACCACGCGTCGCTCGAGCTGTTCATGCTGGCATTGAAATGGGAGAAGAGTGCCCAGTCCAAAAGTACCATCCGCGCAAAGCTCAACCAGTACATGGAGCGCGCGGAAACGCTCAAGGAACATCTCAACAACGATCAGAACAAGAAGAAGCCGAGCAAGATGGGTGCGAATGGCTCCAGTACGGGTGGTGCGGGGGCGAAGGCGAAGGGCGACGACGGTGATGACGGACTAGACGCCGAGTCTAAGAAACTGCGTGGTGCCCTTTCGGGTGCCATTCTAACTGAGACACCGAATGTCCGCTGGGAAGATGTTGCGGGTCTAGATGCTGCGAAGGAGGCGTTGAAGGAAGCCGTTATTCTACCCATCAAATTTCCGCAGCTTTTTGCAACCGGAAACCGGAAACCGTGGCGCGGTATCTTGCTTTACGGTCCTCCGGGTACCGGTAAATCCTACCTTGCGAAGGCGGTGGCCACCGAGGCGAACTCCACTTTCTTCTCGGTCAGCAGTAGTGACTTGGTCTCGAAGTGGATGGGTGAGAGTGAGAGGCTTGTGAAGCAGCTCTTTGCTATGGCGAGGGAGAACAAGCCTGCTATCATCTTCATCGATGAGGTGGATGCTTTGTGTGGAACTCGAGGAGACGGAGAGAGCGAGGCGAGCAGACGTATCAAGACCGAGATGTTGGTGCAGATGGACGGTGTTGGGCACGACAGTTCCGGCGTGTTGGTCTTGGGTGCAACCAATATTCCATGGCAGTTGGACTCTGCCATCCGACGACGGTACGTTCCTGTCTGCAAGCCTACTGGGGGCTCCGGCTAACGGGAGACCAGATTTCAGAGAAGAATCCACATTGCCATCCCCGACATGCGAAGTCGCGTCCGAATGTTCGAGCTCGCCGTGGGTAAGACACCGTGCGAACTTGTACCACAGGACTTCCGAACGCTCGCCGAGATGTCAGAAGGCTTCACGGGTAGCGACATCAGCATCGTCGCCCAAGACGCACTGATGCAGCCCGTCCGAAAGATCCAAAGCGCGACGCACTACAAGCAAGTTCTGATGCCGGACGGATCAACGAAGCTCACTCCGTGCTCCCCGGGAGACCCGGGGGCCATGGAGATGACATGGGAGCAGGTGGACGGAGAGAGACTTCTCGAGCCATCGTTGACGCTGAAGGATTTCATCAAGGCGGTCAAGAACTCGAGGCCAACTGTCAGTAGGGAAGATATTTCGAAGAGCGAGGAATGGACTCGGGATTTTGGAAGCGAAGGCTAAGACATCTTGGTGTTCATATCGGTTTGAAAAGAACTGGTATTGGTAAATGGCAGTGTATACGAGCGATGAAGGGAAAAGGATGGGAAGGGTGGTGTTTTTGTCAATTATCTAATTGCTTTCTTGCTTTTCGAGCGTTTTTTTCTCGGTGTTTGATACATTAGGAACCACGGAGATATCACAGAACAGCACAGTGTTACTTCAAGAATCATGTCTTATAGTAAATGGGCGTCATGGCAATTCTCCGAGGAACCCCAAGTGGGGGTCCATTTCGTGATGACAGTTATGTGGGGGTTCACTGCAGACAGTCAGACAAAATCCGTTACAAATAAACGCCCGAACATGAGTGACGACTAATGATGGACCACGCCGTGGCGGAGAGCCGTGTTCCATGGTTAGACACGAAAAGCAAGAAGAAACTAGAAGAGATCGCCCGGTCGAGAAGTCCATATTACCTACACAGAGTCATCCTCGCGGATTTCGTAGGATCAAATCCCGCAATGTTGTAGTGTAACATGGCCGAGAAATCGATTGGCGAAAAAATTGTGATTTTAGCGTTAATCCCCCCACCAAAAGCAAAGGAGTACAAAACTCTGCCCCGCCGCCCCACATCACAGCTCCTTTCTCCTCCTCTTCTCTCTCCTCTATCAAACAATCCCACCCTCTCGTTGCTTGAACTCAATCTTCTGCAACATTCACATTTCACAAAATGACTTACGCACTCCCCCAGTCCCACAAGGATGTTAGTCCGCCTCTTCACAACCATTGATTTCTTCTGCGTCTATTGAAGGCCAATTGACTCATGACATTTTCATGGCATTAGATGCTCGAGAAGTCTCTCCAGGAGACTGACCCTGAGGTCTACGAGCTCGTGGTATGTTCATAATCCCCATTGACCCTGCATTCTCAAGTCTTGACACTGACGTAACCCTCGCTTCCAGCAACGCGAAATCCAGCGTCAGCGTGAGAACATTCCTCTGATCGCTTCCGAGAACATCACTTCGCGCTCCGTCTACGATGCCCTTGGATCAGTTATGTCCAACAAGTACTCCGAGGGATACCCTGGAGCCCGTTACTACGGTGGCAATGAGCACATCGACTCCGTCGAGATCCTTTGCCAGGAGCGTGCTCTCGCCGCTTTCGGCGTCACCAGTGACAAGTGGGGTGTCAACGTCCAGTGCCTGTCCGGTTCCCCTGCGAACTTGCAGGTTTACCAGGCTATCATGCGCCCTCACGAGCGTCTGATGGGCCTCGACCTGCCCCACGGTGGTCATTTGTCCCACGGATATCAGACTCCTCAGAAGAAGTCAGTTATCCGCATCTCCTTTCTGCTTTTTGAAACTCATTCTGACTGTTCCCAGGATTTCTGCTGTGTCCACCTACTTTGAGACCATGCCCTACCGTGTCAACGAGGAGACCGGCATCATCGATTACGACATGCTGGCCAAGAACGCCGTCCTCTACCGTCCCAAGGTTCTCGTTGCCGGAACTTCCGCCTATTGCCGTGAGATCGACTACAAGCGCATGCGCGAAATCGCCGACTCCGTCGGTGCCTACCTGATGGTTGACATGGCCCACATCTCCGGTCTCGTTGCCGCTGCTGTCATCAAGAGCCCCTTCGAGTATGCCGATATCGTCACCACTACCACCCACAAGTCGCTCCGTGGTCCCCGTGGTGCCATGATCTTCTTCCGTCGTGGTGTCCGCAAGGTCGATGCCAAGGGCAACAAGACCTTGTACGATCTTGAGAACCCCATCAACTTCAGGTTTGCAACTCCGGTCATCTCTTCTTTCCATGCCTCGTTCCTGCCCCAAGATTCATATGATGAAAAACTTTCGGATGTAAATCATTGTCTACCGATGGCGCAAAACCGTGTGGATATTTTCCGTTGCCTTCCTTCTGACCTATGAATCTTTCTCTCCAATTCTCATCACCGATTTTTGGAATCAAGTTTATTGACTCGCCCACTAGTGTCTTCCCCGGTCACCAGGGAGGTCCCCACAACCACACCATCACTGCTCTGTCTGTTGCCCTGAAGCAGACCATGACCCCGGAGTTCAAGACCTACCAGCAGCAAGTGGTGAAGAACGCGAAGGCCCTGGAAGTCGAGTTCAAGCGTTTGGGTTACAACCTCGTCTCTGACGGAACCGATTCGCACATGGTTCTCCTCAACCTGCGCGAGAAGGCCCTCGATGGCGCCCGTGTCGAGGCCGTCCTCGAGGCTGTCAACATCTCTTGCAACAAGAACGCCATCCCCGGCGACAAGTCTGCGCTCACCCCTTGCGGAATCCGTATCGGTACCCCCGCTGCCACCACCCGTGGTTTCTCGGAGCAGGACTTCGTCCGCGTCGCTGGCTACATTGATCAGTGCATCGCCCTGGCCAAGAAGATCCAGAGCGAGCTGCCTAAGGAGAATAACAAGCTCAAGGACTTCAAGACCAAGGTCTTTGCCGGTGTTCCCGAACTTCAGGAGCTCAAGAAGGAGATCTGTGCCTGGGCTTCCACTTTCCCCCTGCCCATCTAAATCTTCATTTCTACTTAATCTCTTGATTTTTTTGTATGCCTAGCCTTTCCTTTTTCCTTTTTCTGGGTCATGTGGTGCGAAAAGTGCTTCAACTCACAGTGTTTTACTCGGGTCATGGGACATGATTCGATGGTGTTTTTGGGATGGCTTGTTTTTTTCCGCGACGGATGGTGGGATGGGTTTTGCGGAGGGACGTATACTATATGTAAGATATATGCTCATAGTCTCAACGCTGATGAGGATATGAATCGAATCAACGATTGCCCTTCATTCTGTTATTGATTCACTTGTCGTGACTGCTATGAGTGATTGAACTTCCGCTACTTACAACAACGATGTGTTGTTGATGGTTTAAACAGCAGGATATGCCTCGTCCTAGATTCTTTCTTCTCCAAGCATTGCCTTTCGTCGAGTCCGGACGCAGCCCAATTGAGCGTAACAGTACAGCGACCAACCAGGTATTCCCTCCAGAGCTCGAAATCCTCAAGAAGCCAGCCATGAGGTGTACTGTGGTATCTGTCCAGAATCGTACAGACAAACCGCCCAATGCCATTCTCCATTCTCCATTCTCCATTCTCCATTCTGTTACTGTAAACCAACCACAACCAAAACTTGACCGAACCGACCGAACCCAGGTGATATACAACAGTACAATACTTGTAGTAGACGAAAAGGAAACGGAAACGGAAAAGGAAAAGGAAAAGGAAAAGGAAAAGGAAAAGGAAAAGGACCAAGGAAACGGAAAAGGAAAGGAAAAGGAAAAGGAAACGGGGAAAAAAGACTTTTGGATGTGATATACAACTGTGTTGAACGCAAAGTAAACACACAAAAAACAACAGGACAAGACCAAAGACAAAAAAGATAAAACAAAAAGACAAAACCCCTCCCGAATTGCAATTGCAAGAATCAAGCATATGAAAACCCCAAGTACCATACTACTAGTAACTAGCGTAGCCCATTTGTCACGAAACGAAAAGAAAAGAAAACGAGTTGAACGCCCCCTTGAAGTAAAGAACAGAAAAAAGAAAAAAGCAAAGAGAAAGAGAAAGAAAGAAAACAAAAAAAATCACTTTTAAAAACCCCAACCCCAGCCCGAAACCCCATTTATCCCAAGAATTCAAATTCATTTACTGCTTTTTTTTCCCCTCTCTCTCCTCTCCTTAGAAGAGTGCAACTTCGCGCCCAAAGATGCCATCGTAGTACGCCGCCAGGCCATCCGAGACCCGCCCGGGGAGGACACGCTCCAGACCGACCCAGAGCTCGTGAAGCCAATAGACGTACACGCCTTCGCCGCGGCCGCCCATCGATCCCAGTCCCAGTATGTCCTGGCAGCCCCAGGCACGGCTTCCGCGTCCATGTCCACGCGTTTTTCCCAAGCCCACCGCAGCGAGACAACCACGGACACACGCGTCGACGTCTTGGACCAGCATTGAGTTCTTGCCGCGCCACGAGGCGGTACGGGTGTGGCCGATCAGCAGGTTGAGAATTTCGATACCGGCGGGCGCGTCCATTACGATGCCGCGGGAGAGACTAGTGAGGTACGACTTGGTGGCCGAGTGGACCGAGGAGTGGGCCGTCGCGTGGAGACCGGCGATGCATGAGATGTTCATGATGCAGCGGAGCTCCCACTGAACACCGCCCTTGGCACCACCACCACCGAGAAGGGGTGAGTTTTCTTCTGCCGCCCTGGGGCTCATGGCATACGCGCTCGTGTCACTACCACGGCGGCGGACGGGGGACGACAGGAGGTAATGTGTGAGCAAAGTGGGAAACGCAATGTTGGTGAGCAGTGCGGCATTGATCTCGTCCGAGGTTAGAGCACAGAAGGGGACGGCGCTGTGTAGGGTGCCGACATTGTTGACCAGCAAGGTGATGGGCCCAAGCAAGTTAACGAGGTTGTGCGCGAAGAGGTCAGGGAACGAGGTCGAGTGCGTTGTGTCCTGCACCGTCACACGGGTGTCGATGGTGGGGTGAGCAGCGCGTAGTATATCGGCCAGGGCGTCAAGCTTGGTGGGGTTACGTCCGTGCAGGATCAAATTCCACTGCGAGAGGAATATTAGTTTAGCTGAGAGGTCTAAAGGTGGGGGGGTAGGTAGGAGATAGGTGGGGTGAGGGTGGAGTGACAGAACAGAGGGGGGGGGGGGGGGGTTGCTGGAGTAGCTTACACCGCGGTTGGCAAGCTCTTCGGCCAATGCCTTTCCCACACCATCGGAGGCGCCAGTAATGAGAGCATAGGCTTGAGGAAGATGATATTCGGTCTCAAGCACGGGAGAGTGCAGGAGCCAGCGGTAGATGAACCTCGGGAGCTCGAGGAGGGAAGCCACGAGCTGGAAGGTGACATAGACGACCAAGTAGGGGACGGCAACGACCCAGAGGATGCAGCAACCGATGAACGAAAGGATCGAACGCATCCTGAGGTAAGGTTGTCTTGAAGCAAGAGCGGTAGACGGCGAGATAGGTAGCTATCTATAGCTCTACGGTTGTTCGGTTGTTCGAGTCAGCTGGCAGTGTTTCGTCGTTGTCGAGTCGAGTCTCGCGGATGGGTCCCGAGAGCAGCGGTGGGTAGACGTTGCAAAGGAGTGGTATGATGGTAGTGGTAGTGGCGGTGGTTGTTGTGGGTTTTTTGTGGTTGAAGGAGTGTGCGAGTCGTAGGGGAGCTACTCTCTACAATAAGAAGAAACAGCGACAAGGCCGAGACATTTGATCCTCCTGTAAGGAAGGGAGGAGTGAAGGAGTGGACGACTGGTTGAACGGAGGGAGCTAGCGAGCGTGAGGCGAGAGTAGTAGTAGCGGACGCAGGCGGGTTCGTTGGACGGGTGGAGACGGGGGTGACGGGGTAAGTAGGTGGGAAGGAGGACGACCTGGCCGGGAGGGTGTGCGGGAATCAATTTAGGTAGGGCGACGGACCGGTCGAGAATGTTTCGACGACTTGACTGGCTGTTGGCATGGTAAAACAGCTGCTTAGCTGCTAGGAAGGAACAAGCATATATGCAAGCGGTATGTGGAGTAAGAGTGAGGTAGGGGCCAGGGAGAGGGGGAGGGGGGGAGTTTTTTTTCTTTCGGTTTCGGTTCCACAAGGGTTGGCTGGACAGAAGAATTTTATAGAGGCAGGACGGCCAAAGATGAGGTGGCCGAGATGTGTTTGCTCGGGCTCCGCTGAGCGGAAGAGCTTCATGGAGGCAGGGCGGCCACGGACAAAGTGGCCGAGATGTATTCGATTAAATTCGACCGGACGGAAAAGATTCATGGAGGCCGGACGGCCAAACACGAAGGGGCCGAGATATGTTCGATCGGACACGGGCTCAGGACGGTGGTTACTGCTAACGGCCGCGGGGTATGTAGTTGGATACTCACCACGCACCCAAGTGGGTAGGTATACGCAGGTACTGGCAACAGTTTCTGAGAAGCAGGTACGCATCTGCAGATTCTGCACGTACTCTCGGTGGACGAGGGTGACGCTGGCGATGATGGCGAATCCCTCGAAGCTGAAGAATGCTTCGTGTCCATCACTTCTTCATGCGGGTGCTCGGAGCTGGGATCTCGGAGCTTGGAGCTTGGAGCTGTTGCTTTAGTAGGCATAAGCAAGGACTTAGTTATCGTGCATCATGGAGCTCTGGTTATGCAGGTTCTTTTTGCCGTGTGAAGGTATTTATGTACTCTACCTACATACTCCAACAGAAAAGCCCGACGAGCGTCACGAACCCACGGACGAGGCCCCTTCGCTACGAAGCGGATACTTGGGACCGGGCCCGGCTCGATCCGTGTCGGCAGACTCAATGGCGGACGACGATGGTTCGATATCTGCCCCTCTCCGCATCCCCACGCTTCACTTTCCCGTCTTTCGCCCTTTTCCCCCTGCTTTACTCCGACGTCACCACGAAGCGGACACTTGAGATCGGACTCAGCTCAATCCGTGTCGGTGGACGCAATGGCGGACGACGGTGATTCGATATCTGCCCTCTTCTCCGCGTCACCACGCTTCACTTTCACGTCTTCCGCTTTTTTTTTCTTCCCCTAGTTCACTCCGACTTCCGCCACGATCGCCTCTTGACTGTATGCGGCTTAGCTCCCGTGCGTCCCAATAATCCCCGCCGTCCTTGGGACTTCATCTATCTCATATCGTGCATGGTAAGGAAGTCCCAGTATAACATGGCCTTCGTTCTGATCCACATTTCTCTTCTAGAAGAACTTTTCTTCCGCAGCACTCCACGGATCGCCCGTGTTCCCGCTGCCGTGGACAGCTCCCGGCCATGTTTCGGCCCACGATGCCTGGCGGGCTGAGGGGAAAGAACCGCACTTTTGCGCAACGGGATGTTTGAGGAGCGATTGCGTCCGGTCCCAGGTATGTAGGTATGGTATGGTAGCATTGTGGCATTCGGAGGCGGTGCGGCATCGAAAATTGGAATGCTGCAGGCACTCTGCGTCGGATAGATGTAATTCTCTGCTGTGCTCGGGGTCTTCGAGGCGTGCTGGCGCAATCTTGTCAACGAGGATGCTCCTGATGAGCTGTTAAAGCTGGTGCACGCTTGTGATGTGGATCTCTGCGGATTCGTGGCACCGGCGGGCATCATGATCGGTGGTTGAGGATTGTGCGGCCAATGGCTTCACGGTCGATAGTGTTGATGGTGATCACGATAAAGACCGGCAGCACAGAATCACTTCCGTGACGATAAATCTATCTAGGAATGCTGTGTCCAGAAGCACCGAAATCCCACATCTGCAAAACGACAGATCTGTATACATAGCATCTACGCCTGGCCATCCATAAGAATCCGAGCCGCAATCGCCCAATTTCTACCGCCCTCCTCCCCGTGGCCATAGCTGACTCTCACTTCCCGTTGTTACTCGTATGTACTGTACGGTACATACCAGCATCGGATCCCCCTCCATGTGCAACCTCTGCGACCTCTGCAACCTCCGCCATTAGGGCTCAGGGTCTAGGTCAATCTCTTGAGTAGAGGAAACTCATGATGCGATTCGTCTCCACTTTGCACATGCCACCTTCCTCTCGCTTCCACACACACCACCCTCGCAAGATGAGTCGGCCTACTCGCTATGCGGCTAGCCCCCGTCCAGTCATCCACCGTTCCATCTCACCGTGGTGGTGAACCCTGCGCAGCAGTAGTCACTAGTACGAGCTCTACTCTAGTTGCTGGCGGATTCATCATACTTGGCTTTTCTTCAAGGACCGAGATGTGTAGTTATGTAACTAAAACCCTTACAGAGTGTTGGGTGTTGGGTGTTGGGTGTTGGGTGTTGGTTGCGTGGCCTTACTTTAATTTACCGTAACTGCGAGTCCTTTGTATGTAAAATCGAGTGGCCATCCACCACCACCTCCTCCACCGGGTATCCCGCCGTGTGGACAGTTTCCCCCCATCAGTCATCCTGTGGTTAACGCAAGGCTCATCTGCTACCTACCGTACCGGTACCCACGAGTACCTACCATAAGCTCGAGCCCACTTGCCACAACTACTCGTACGTGAGTGCGGAGCCCGTTGTTTACTTTCCGACACCTGTCACCTCAATCCCAACTGCCAAACCCAACAGACCCTTTTTACACACATACCCTCATATCTACAAAGCCGAAGCTCATCCATCCGACCATAGTCCCAGATAGCTAGACGTCATCGTCCAAGCAATGGCGTCCCACCGCCGCCGTCGCCCAATCACCATCATCGTGCTCCTCGTCGCGCTATGTCTCTTTGTTCACTCCGCCGAGGCCGGATTCCTGTCGACACTCCGCCAGAAAGTGCTCGCGTTGACCTTGTCGGACGGGAATGAAGCTCCCACCGCCGTGCCCGACCAAGCCGTCGTCGAGAAGAAGCCCAAGCGCGAGGGAAAGCGTGTTGCCATCATCGGTACCTACCCACTTCCAACTTCCCACTTCCCACTTCCATCCTATCCCCGCACCATCCGTGTCGTAGTTGGTACCTAGACGGAATGGCTCACTGAACGCGTAACCCTCAGGTGCCGGAGCCGCGGGCTCCTCGTCGGCCTACTACCTGCGCAAATACCTCGCCAACTCGACCGTGTCCGGGCTGCCCGTGGAAATCACCGTCTTTGACAAGCACGCGTACGTCGGGGGCCGCTCAACGACCGTCAACGCCTACGACGACCCTTCGCTGCCGATCGAGCTCGGCGCCTCGATATTCGTCTCGATCAACCACAACCTGGTCAACGCCGCGGCCGAATTCGGGCTCTCGGTGTCCTCGGTGTCCAATGCACCACCGACGAAGGAGGCAGCTGCAGACGTGCTCGGCGTCTACGACGGCACCGACTTCGTCTTCACGTTCCCCGAGGGCTCGTGGTGGACGCTCGCAAAGCTGTTCTACAAGTACGGGCCGACGAGCCCGTACCGGACCAAGAAGCTGACGGACGCGGTGGTGGGGAAGTTCCTGGCCATGTACCAGGCACCGCTGTTCCCGTTCCGCTCCTTATCCTCCGCGGTGGAGGCGGCAGGGCTCCTCCCCGCCGTCGGCACCACCGGCGAGCAGTTCCTGCAGCAGAACGGCATCTCGACCGCCTTCGCACAGGACCTCATCCAGGCGTCCACCCGCGTCAATTACGGCCAGAACCTCGGCCTCATCCATGGCCTCGAGACGATGGTCTGCATGGCGACCGACGGCGCCGTCAGCGTGCAGGGCGGGAACTGGCGGATCTTCGAGGGGATGGTGCAGCACAGCGCAGTAGACCTACGATTACAAACAGCCGTAACCAAGCTCGAGCGCAACGATGATGCCGGCGAGTGGATCGTTACGTCGCAGAAAGACGGCTCGCCCATCGCCACGTCGGAGGTATACGACGAGGTGATCGTCGCGGGGCCATGGCAGTACTCCGTGCTCTCCGTGCTCCCACCACTGGCCAAAACCCCAGACACAATCCCGTTCGTAACCCTGCACGTAACGCTGTTCGCCTCCCCCCGCCGCCTCGACCCAGGCTACTTCCACCTCCCCCCCGGCACCGCAGTCCCGCAAGCAGTGATCACCACGCTCAACGCCACCGAGCGCGCGGACCCCGACCTCCTCCGCGGCGAGGGCGTCCACGCCGTCGGCAACACCGGGTTCTTCAGCATTTCTACACTCCGCACCGTCGTCCGCCCCAGCGGACAGACGGAGCACGTGTACAAGGTCTTTTCCCCCGCGCGCTTCGGCGACGATAGGGTGCGCGCCATTATTGGCGCCACCGCCGAGGAGGAGGGGATGGAGGGGATGGAGGAGCAGGTTACCTGGTTGCATAGACACATATGGAAGTCGTACCCTTATGTGTACCCCCGCGTCACGTTCGATGAGACGAAGCTTGCCAACGGGCTGTGGTATACCGGCGCGGTTGAGGCGTTTATTAGCACTATGGAGACCAGCAGTCTTATGGGCATGAATGTGGCCAAGCTGATGGTTGATGAGTGGGATGGTGAGAAGAGGGAGAAGGAGGAGAAGGAGAAGGAGGCTGTTGTGGAGGCTGCGGCTGCGGAGGAGGCAGCGGCAGCGGCGGAGACAGAGGTGGAGGTGGAGATGGAGACGGAGGTGCCGGCGATCGGAGAGGACCAACCCGTGGCTGTTGACGAGTTGAAGAAGTAGGCTACCTATGTAGGGATTTGTTTTATGGGAGTTCACTTGGCCTGGGATATTCGCGGTTTTCATGCATACATATCTGTCGTTTTTGATGGTAGAGCTACAGCATCTATATGACGGAGATGGTTTCATTCATTGAGTCCCAAGTGATAAAAACGCCATAGATATATTACCCACCCACTTACCCCACACCACACACCACACACCGCCTACCTAAGTACCGCATTCCACACCGCCGCCTTCCACAGTCATGCCCAAAAAGCTCCAAAAAGCTCCAAAAAGCCAATCACAACACAGTCCCAGCCTGCCCACCTAACCAAACCTACCCACCTACTCCTGTACATCACCGTCTCCACCCCCAAAACCCAACCGACCGTCACATCAATACACATACAACCCATCCCTCCCACCTCTCCCATCCCTCTTACCCCTCCTACCCTCCCATTCCCGCCCATGCGCCAAAAAACCAAAACCAGATCAAAGCACGATACAAAGAAAACCTCCAAGCAACGCAATGATGAATGGGGAATAAAAAACGCTCAAAAAAACACGCTAAAAAAAGGAGAATTATGCCATGCAATGTATGCCATGCAATGAGAGGGGTGAATGAGTGAGTGAGTAGTAGTAAATAGGATTACGTCTGTTTCGGCTGAATCTTCTTATAGAGCTCCGTCTTTGAGAAATCGTAGTTCGGGTCGACTTCACAGAACTCGTGTTTTTCGAGCAGCGTCTTGGCCGTTGGGCGTTCGGATGGCTCGCTTTTCTTTCATTAGCCTTGTACAGGATACAGAGGAGGGAGGGAAAGAACTCACATGGTATGACAATCCGCTAAAAAACCGATAGCGCTCGGCGAGATGACCGAAGAGACGTCGTCGGGTACGGGTGGGGCCTGACGTTCGGAGCCGAGTTTATAGATGGCACCGATGACCTCCTCCTTACTCCACGGTCTGCGGCCCGCAAACATCTCGAGCACCACGCATCCGAGCGACCAGATATCGATCTTTGCGCTGTAGCCCTGAGCCTCTGGCCGGATGACTTCGGGCGCCATCCAGAAGACCGAGCCTTGCATTGAGTTCCCCGGATCGTCGCCGTAGATGTTGTCTGTTTTCTTCGAGATGCCAAAGTCCGAGATCTTGCAGGTGCCGTCGACGTCGAGGAGGATGTTGTCGGCTTTGAGATCGCGGTGAAGGATTCCCTCGCGATGGAGGTACTCCAGTCCGCTGAGGGTTTGTCGCGTGAGACTGCGGACCATGGGCTCGTCGAATCGCCCGTGCTTGCGGAGACAACTGCCGATACTGCCTCCGGGGATGTACTCGAGGAAGATGCTCATGTGTGTACCAAAATCTTCGCGTTCGCAGCCGAGGTATTGCACGATGTTCACGTGGTCGAGATGCTCCATGGTGATGATCTCCTGGTTCAATGCGGCGATCAACTCTTTCTGATGCTCGGCATCGCCAGAGCTCTTGGACACCTCGACTTGCTTAACGGCTATGAACTCTCCGGTGGTGACGATCATGCCCAGGTACACTTTGCCGTACGTCCCCTTGCCGATGAGCTCACCCTTGTACCACTTAAACGTGGCCTGTCTGGTGGGGGTGCCACCGAACTGCTGCGGCTGCGATAGCTCGGGAATCTTCGTTTGGCGATTTTGCATTCCGCGCTTTCCCTTAATCTCGATAAGTTTGGCACCAAATAACTTGGTACTCTTCCTCCGTAGTATATCATTATTCTTAAGGCCTTCAATCTGAGGTTGCGAAGGACGCCTCGGCTCGTGAGCACGCTTTGCAACGTCACGGATAGTGGTCCTTCTGCCCAGTCCGCCAGATCGCCCGACATTCCTTTGGGCAACCGCTTTGCCCCTGTTCATGGGCACGGCCATCATCGAGCCCATTGTTGACGAATCGTCAATATCCTGGTCAAACCTGGGCACCGGTGGGTCACTGAGTTGGTACGACTGTGGTTTTCCGGGCATTGCCGGTGACGGTGGTGGAGAGATGTTGCTCTCGTCGATAATCGGCTGGTCCAGGTCCAGATCCGGGAAGAAGTCGTCGAGACGCTTGATCAGCGCTTCGGGGGCGGGACGAGATGCCCACACATCGTTCCGGAACGAGTCGCGACGGCCTAGACGGGAGTAGTCGGCGGGCGAATGGGGAAGTCCTGTGGCAGAGCTCGGGACAGAGTTGTTATATACCGTCGGCGAGTTGAATCCCCGTCGGTCGTCGCCCTCTTCGTACTCTGGGGTCAGTGGTGTCTGCGCAGTGGTGTTACTTCCACTGCCGGTGGTTGATGTCGTCGTAGGTGACTTAAACTTCACCGACTTCGTGGTGCTGGTGGTAATGGACAGATTCGGCTTTTCAGATGCCTCTTGCGGCTGGGGCGCAGGAGCAGGCTTCGCCGGCTCACCGCCACTAGCTCGAATGACGGGCCTTGCAAATAGTCCATCATCGCTGTCACTATCATCATCATCCGCTTGAGAGTCCGCCACAGCGACTGGAAGCGCTTTGGTGAATTGCACGTCATTTTCCCTGAATGGCGTCTCATGTCCGAGCGCAGGGTTGGGAATGACGGGAGGAGTCATATTCATCGGACTCATACTCTGGGATACCGGGCGGCCACCAGTAGGAATGATCACCTTGAGTTTCTGCGATGCAGGGCCATTGAAGTTTCCATTCGAAAGCGCCCTCTGGTGTAGAGTCTGATTCTCGTGAGACGATTGTCGCAGTGGCACCTCCTTTCGCACACCGGGAATCCGGGTTCCAGTGATACTGGCGGAAAGTGCACCAGCCGATATCAACGAGGAACCGATACCAGCCGAAGGATCCGGACCACCACTATTCCGTGCTGGCGATCCGGGATGTCCGTCATGTCGGCGCACCTGTACCATTGGTTTATCCATACCATCCCCACCACCAGCCCTTCTCATAGCCTGCATCTGTGCCTGTGCCTGTGCCGCCTGAAGCCTGGTCCAGGAGCCGGAAGACGACCGAGTAACTGCGGGTACGGGTACTGGAGGAGGGTTTCTTTGTGGGATGAGATCCTCCATCTTGCGGTCCTCGTAAGGCGATGCTCGCGGGTTGTCGAAATCAACGATACGTCGTTGCCCAGGCTTTTGGAATCCCTTGTCAAGATCCGGGGGTCTCGTGTTTCTCTTGAAGCCTTGCTCAGCTGGCCGTTGTTGTTGTTGTTGTTGCTGCTGCTGCTGCTGCTGTTGTTGTAGCGCCTGTTGCTGTTGTAGTTGTTGCAACTGCTGCTGTTGTTGGAGTTGTTGCTGCTGCTGAGATAGTCCCTCCATCTTTTGACGGGCCGCAGCTTCCAGAGTAAGCGCACCAGCCGATCCACCACGGCTATTTGGATAAGCAAAAGGAGAGGAAGCCCTGCGATCCTCAAAGAACAACTCATTCTCAGGGCCGGCAGGGGAAGGTCCCGAGTCGGCCTGTGGAGTTGCGGGCGGTTGGTCCTCAAGATTCGCGGTTGTTGCATCTGCTGTAGCAGGATATGGCGGTGGACTCTGGTCGTTAGGAGACGGCTGAACCGAACCCTGCGGTGGTGCAGGCGGAGGAAGGGGACTGTTTGGCTGGATGACATTGATTTTTGGGTTGCCAGCTGAGTTGCCGGACTCTTGGTGCCTGCGAAGCACGGCCAATCTCTGTCGTAAGACATCAAGATCACCACCCTCATCACCCTTGGTTACATACTCAGCGGAAGGGGATACCCGATCACTTTCGGTTTCGACCAAATTCCTGGTCACGCTACTCTGCTTGAGTGTGCTCGAGGTAGACTCAGTCGGAGAGGAGAGCGATATTGAGTGGGGCCGGCGCTCGGAAAAGAGCGGGCGAGGTTCGGAGAGGAAGATACTGTGCTTCGATGGAGATGTCGAAAGATCTCTCTCCAACGATGGTGACGACTCAACAGCGGACCCAGGCGAAGGTCGCACAAATAACTTCAACGTTGCAACGCTATCGGCCCTGTTCCGACAGGAGAGCATTAACATACTATCCGCAAATACATCATCTACCCAAAGCGTCAGCAAAATCTCGAAAGAAGAAAAAAGAACGAAAAAACCCATACCATGTGCCCTCTGCCCAAGCTCAGTGGGGTATATCAAAGCAGTCTCCCAATCGCCAATCTCCAAGTTGCTACAGATTTCCTTCCGCACCGCATCCGCAGTCTCGGCGAGCGTGATATCAACCAAGATCCAAACTCTGCCATCCCTCGTAACAAGCACATACGCAGGAGTGTTCCTTGTCGGGAGTTGGCCATACGAAGCACGATGTCTCCTGGTCCCATCGACCGAGGAAACCGACACTCTATCGACCGAAGAACTGCTGCCATTATTCTCTGACGCAGCGAAGGGCAAGCTAACCAGTCCGCGCCCTCGTCCGGGACTAGTGGGCGACTCCTCGTCGTGAATATCCCCATCCCTCGAGAACCACCGGCGCTTGACTTTGTCGAGTATCTTCCCTCCGCCATGTCGCTGTTGCTGATGTTGCTGCTGCGGCGATTCAAATAGATCTTGCCTGCTCGACCCATGCGGCGATTCCGCCTTGTCGCTGCCACCACTGCCCCTAGGGATCAGCCCGAGTATCTGGCGGGCTTTGTCGTTCTTCCCGTCGCCTTGTCTATGGTTCAGGTTAGACGAATTCGATTCCATAGAGTTCGAGTGTCCATGTCGAGTAGAGGGGAGCTGATGCGAAAGACGTGGCGATCCATGAGGAGAAGCTGGAACAGATGGTCGATGTCCGGCACCCCCACCTCCACCTCCACCTCCACCACTCTCGGAATTGGAGGGCGAGTGACGAATCGGATCGACGGAACCCAGCATCGACTTAGTAAAGTCACTCCGACTTCTCAACGCCGGGTCGGATCCGTTTGGCCGTTGTGCTGCATCACCCCCAGCACCATTGAAACCGCCAGCCTCCGAATACACGGGCATCGTACAACTCCTCGGCGTGGGGATGGGCCGGCGCATGGTCTGTTGCTGCTGCCTTGGAGCGGCCATATCACCGTACTCATCACCTTGAGCCAGCCGGTGAATATCCTGAATCATCTTTTTGATATTCTTCGCAGCCACACGTTCCTGCGACTCATCTAAAGCGGGATTTATCCGTAGAACCTCGGGGAGCACATGTTGGAAAATTCCTTGGTTATGTGCCAACTCCAAAAACTCGACGCCATGGATGTTAAGATTTCGGAACGCCTGGCGCCACTCGGCTGGGAATCGGTGACGGTCCAGGTATCCGGTTACACGGTCAATAGACCACAGAGCAGCAATGTCAGCAGCCACCGAGAACGACGACACCAACGGTGATTGGGGCGGATGGCTCGAGCGGCCGATAGGACCGGCTGAAAGCGGGGGGTTCCTGTAGTCATCTTGAGGATCGAGTCGAAGGAAAGATGATTCTGACAGCTGCGCGGATGGGTGTCGGTACATATCAGGTGGATGCCGAGGGGTATTATAGTTCGAGGGGTTGTACTGGTTGGCATTGTAGGTTGGCACTTGTAGGGGCGGAGGCTTCTGATGCGGGGAATACGGCACTCCATGCGATGACGAAGGCGGCTGAGGTGAATAAGGATAGTTATAGCCCGAGGAGTTCTTATAGTCGGGTCTCGGTGCATACATGGGCTGGAACTCTTGCTGGTTACGAGCCATCGCAGGCAGCGATGATGGAGGCGGCGGCTGTGACGGCGGCGGAGGCAGGACGAACTGACCGTTTCCTAGACTTCCTGGACCATTCCCTCCCCCTCCCCCTCCGCCGAATCGCCCGCTGGTCTCCAATTGAGAGGTCGACACATGCCGCATCCCCGCACCAGTGTGTACCGGCAGCATGGAGTTCCTCTGCACCACGTTCCTCATCTGCGGAGGGTTGAACGCGTTTCCCCCCTGATCGGCGCCGGCACTCGTATGTGCGCGGGGCCTCGACATGCCAGTGGGAGGAATCCCCGAGGGAATATAGGTCGCCGTCATGGCGGGATACGGTGAGTCGGTGCCATAAGAATGCTGTGGGAACGAGTCGCCGTGAAACGAAGGTATCTCGGCCGCGCTCAGGATCAGCGGATCGGGATCGTGGAGCGTGCTAGTCGAGTAACCACCGGGCGAGGAAGCACCACTGGCGTGAGAGAGCGAACTGGTGGAACGTTGACGCGCCGTCATGTTATTTCACGAGGAGACGCGGTAAATCAGGTGAGTTCGACGTCGATTATTGTGGGTGCACCGAACGAATATCCCGCCAGCCTGCCTGCCTACTGCTATAAAACTTTGAACGGAGGAGCGAGGGACGGTGTATGTATGTATGTAACGAGTGACTAGGAAGCGTGAGAAGTATAGGGCACCGACTCGACGCCCGTCATAAAACAGTTGACGGCAGTAAGGATAGCGGGCAGGCGAGACGGGGGAACGAAGGGGGGTTGCCGGTTACGAGTGCATAAGTAAGTGGGCGGGGGGGAGGGGAGGGGGGTGGTTTCGTTGGCAGGCGCGGGGGAGAAACGGGAGAGGGTTTGGGTGGCGGCGACGGCGATGTAAGTGTGTGTAGGGGGGGAGGTATCGGCTATGTAGGTAGCTGGCGTGTGCGCGGAGACTGGGGGGTGGAGGAGAATCGTCTAATGGAGCGCGGACGGGAATGATGGGGCAGTAGGGCGAGTGGAGAGCTCGCTTTTCTGGGCCCGGGAGGTGTATGTATGTAGGTGTTGGAAGTGGATTTCGCGGCTTTCGCTTCGAATGTGGGGTGAAGTACCGGTATGTGTAAGGTACCGGGAGAACTTTGTGGATGTTATGATGTATGTAAGAAGGTATGGTATGGGTATGTACTTTAGGGTGAGTAAGTGAGATGTAAGTATGGTATGTGATGTGATGAGCAGTATAGCTGGGTATTCGTTTCGTTACGTCGGGTACGAAATGTGGTGAGGACGACGTCTAAGGGATTCTGCTATGGTATCGGATGCAACATGTAGAGGGCAGGAGGCGGAGGAGAGCGGCTGCGAATTGCAGGAGGTTAGGTGAGGTTTGGGGGGGATCAGGCAGGCGAGGGCCGGCGAGGGCGGAGGGAGAGATGAGGGAGAAGATCGGCGGGATGAGAGAGGGTCTGGGTTCTGGGTGTGGGTGAGGGTTAACCGCAGAGGTGAGAGGTTGAGGTGTGTGAGAGAAAGAGAGTGTGTGGGTGAGGGTGTGGAGAAGTGCAGGAGTGTGGTGGTAGTGGTGGTGGTGAGGATGGATGGGAGGTGGTGAGGATGAATGGCAGGGTGGGGGGGAGGGGAGAGGGAGGGGGAGTGTGTGAGACGTGGGGAGTCGTCGTCGGCTTCGTCTTCTCGGTCGTCTTCGTCGTCGTCGCAGCAAGACAGAAGAGGAAGAAGCAGAAGAAACGATTCCCGAGCCCGAATAGGCACAGCCAACCATTTCGCTTCGTTCTCACCACTCTCACTTGCCAATTCACCACTCAACTCTCCACAATAACCACAATAACCACATCAACCACAATAACCACACACATCAACCACATCAACCACATCAACCACATCAACCACATCAACCACATCAGCCACTCACAATCCCCATCTCGCACCTGCCAATCACCTCGATCCCTGCTCGCTTCATTCAACCATTCAATTAATCGATCAGCAACTCCCCAATACCGACAACATCCGCACTCTCGTGTCCGCACCCGACGTCGGTATGCAAGATCAGCTTCACGTCTTTCCCACAAGGTAAGCGAGCCACCGAAGACCTCACTCGGGCAACGTCATGTCACGGTGGTCTTGATCACACTCAACTTCCAAACAACAACAGCAACAACAACTATTCCACCTCTTCCTCCGCATATGTAGGAAACACTACACGGAAACCGACGCGCGCAGCGCCTCCAACGTAACCACTGTGCTACATACAATGTACGTTCTGCAATGGCATTCACCAACAACTGTAAACAGCCGCGGCAGATCCCCACGCCTGGCTAGGCGATCGCGAGTGATGAAACAACACTTGTGTGGGGGAGCGCAGGAGGAGTTAGGAGGAGCAGGAGCAGAAGGGTTAGCAGGAGCAGGAGGAGGAGGGGAAGTTGAAGTTGAGGTATGATATGGTAAAAAATGGTGGCGCCCGCGACCTCATGCGTCAGCGTCCTGTAGCGTAAGACGTACATACGTAGGTCGACTTCTCCCCTCCCCCCTCCCCCACCTTTGCGGAGAGGAGGGACAGAGGGCTGAAGGCGCATATCTTCGTTCGTTCGTGATACTGAACCCCACGTGTCACTGCCTATGGTAGGATGCGTACGACGAAGGAGGAGGAGGAGGAGGACGAAGAGGAAGAGGAGGCCTTGGATGAGCACGCGGTAGGGCGTGAGAGGGAAGGGGATGCCTCACACCTGCATGCACGTACTACAGGAGTACGAGAAGCGTACGCACCAAGCACAACCCACGAGCAGAGTGTCCATTTCTATTGGACATTTCCATTCGTGCGCACGATAATGGCCGCCCTTTAAGCACCACAGCTCTAGCTACTGAGGAGGTGGAAATCCGAATGATCGTGTGGGGTGAGGGGGGGATGGAGAGATGTGCCGCCAGAAAACTGGCGATAAAATCCACACGAAATCAAATCGACGAAAGCGGCCGACGCGAATCCGCCGCACGCACGGAAGGATGGATCGAAGGAAGCGCTTCGTTCGGACTCGGACAAATTAACTGCCCTGTCCTGCCCTGCCTTGCCTTGCCTCTCCGTGCCTGAACACCCAAGCGGCAATCGGTAGCGAAAATATCACGATCACACCGCACACGGAGGAAACCTACCACAAAAATCAGGATACCTCTGACCGAAAAGAAAGAAAAAGAAGAAACAGGTCCACGATACCTGGGTGCCCGGGCCTGGAGGGGAGCTCACCGGCCAGCAAGTGAGCAAAAAGCCTCCCACAAACCAACGAACGAACGACGGCGGATCCGACTTCCTATCTACCAGGCGTCGAGCTGAGTCGCTTGCGGAACATTGATTCGCATCTCGATGGATGGATGTTCCCGGCCGGCCAGACGGGCGGACTTGTCCCTGCAGGGAAAACGCTCAACCGCTTCGAGGGAATCCTCGTGGTGTTTCGTGATATCTGCGACTTCGACTGCCCCCCCATGGCAGGTCGCGATTTCTCTACCTACCTGGGACCTAGGTTGCTTCCCTGCCCGGTAGTTACGGTAGACAGCTCGTCGGACGGGGGGCAGTCAAACCACTGACTGCCACCGTCCTCGTCCGAGTGTGGGGATACCCATTCACGGTGTTTGGCAATGTCGGATCGTCCCCTCCCTTTTTGCACCACTTGAGCTCCCGGCTGACAGAATATGAGATGCATTCGAGAGAAACACGATCCAATAGTTAGCCGCGCGGTAGCCATCTGCCATGCGAACTTGCGAAGGCCTCCGCGTCACCACTATATACGGTACAGGAGTAACTAACGGTCGGAATCAGAATGGGAAAATGCGACATCCAGATTCCATCCATCGCATTTGAATTCCCATCCTCTCTTTTCTCTTCTACATATGATACAATGTATTACACTCTCCCGAAGCAGAAACCGCAAAGAACACTCTACCTACTCTATCACAAAAACTCCAGCTCTCTTCCCGACCCCGACCCCGACCCAAACCCCGACCTCAATTCCGACGCGATGCGCATGCGAGTGATCTGCGCTATTAAATTGGCGCATGTATCCAAAGCACTCTATCTGCAGCCAGTTATCTACAGACTGCAGGCTGCAGACTGACTGTTCTCCGACCGTTTGGCTTCCGTGTCAGTCAGCGTTAACTATATGCACCCGCCACCAACTACTCTACCAGCTATCCGCCACACGAGGTGGGGGTGGAGAGTGGATTCTAGGTATTGTACACTGTACACTGACAGACAGACCACTTTGTTGCACTGGCACTGGCACTGGCACTGGCACTGGCACTGGCACTGGCACTGGCACTGGCACTGGCACTGGAACTAGAACTAGAACTGGAACTGGAACTGGAACTGTTAGAAGCAAACGTTGACGCTATGGTAAGGATTGTTGTTACGGGGGGCGGCGGCGGCGGATGGGCAGCTGAAGGTTCCGTCCCGGTCCGAGAAACGTGGGAGAATGATGAATTAGGTACCGGAAAGAAGGCACCACACACACTGCACAGACCACCGGCAGGCAGTCTGGACTCGGTCGACAAATTGTGAAAGAGCTGAAGCTGGGGGCCATCTGGAATAGAAGTGGGTGAAGACTTGACAGTCGCCAGCGGGCATCGTTACAGGTATGGATTGATGGGCAGCTGAAGGTTCCGTCCCGGCCCGGGAAAACGTGGGTGGATGATAAATCTCCAGGAAGTATGTACCGGTAAGAAGGTACCGGCAAGAAGGCACCACACACTGCACAGACCACCGGCAGGCAGTCGGTCGACAGATGGTGAAAGTGCTGAAGCTGGAGCTCCATCTGGAATATGTACATAGAAGTAAAGACTTGGCAGTCGCCGGTGGGTATGGTTACGGGTAAGTAGGGATTCTAGCAATCGACCGCCGCCGCTACAGTCGACCCTCATACCGGAATCATCACCAGAAAGCTCCGCTAAATTCCCTTTCGTCTCCAAGCCGTCTCCAAGCTCGGGACTACGGTAGTTAGCTTCTCTCCCCACCGTGCCCTCTACACACGTCACCATATCTCCCATAGGTTTCATCCAGATGTCAACAATGGCGTAGACATGCAAGTGTAGAGAAACGAACCATCGGGAAGGGGGGAAAAGGACAACCCCTTCCGTAGACTCGATCTACCTCTTCTCAGTGCCCCTAGCATACAAGGGCAACATCCTATGTAACGCCCGCTTCAGGTTCAGCCCAACATTAGCTTTTCGTCGCCATGGCGGCGAGGTCCTCCATGCTCAGCACTCATAAATCAGTTGAGAATCAACTATCCTGGGCCCAAGCTACAGAGTAGGTACTGAGTAGGTATCTTGCGAGGTTCGATGCCAGAAGCCGCTGTTCTTCCATAGAGGATCTGCTTGCGATTGCCGTTCAGGGAGCCTGGAGGGATAGCGACAATCGGTACATCGCCGTGGGAAGGGAATGTTGCGCCACTATGTGGAATCGTTGCAGTCTCGGAGTCGGAAGACCAACCAGTGCTCCCCTGGGTAGTGCGGACGCTAAAGCCTCAGGCCCCCAGCCACATCAGCCATAACTACCACCATACATACTGTATCTTCCGGATAAGCCGCACACGTGAGGAGACCTCAGACGACTCCTAGGGTAATATCACTCAGGGCTGACATACGGTAGCGAAGATGTGTGTTGCAGTCTTGCAGAGCGACTGTCGTACCGGTAATGGGAGACGGAACCTCACGAGTCACGAGAGGGTACGATATATATAGTACCGTACAGCTGTTCCACCGCCACGGAGTCACGGGCAAAGCCTGGCTTCCAAATTTCAATGCGCAGGTAGTTTTGCGCGACGTCTGGCACATCGGATCGTTAGCCGCGCGGTAGTTAGCCATCTGTGTTAGGTATGTTGTTGAGGCGGCATCACATGAAAGCCCGAGTGCCCACCTCTACAAAACAATCACAATGGAACATCAATCATTCAATCCATCGCAATTCTAGGTTCTCTGTTCACCGCCTACGCCAGGACTCAGGCACCTAGGCATGCGAGTGAGCTGCGCCGGTAAATTGGGCGCCAGCACTTCACCAAGGTACTCTACTCTACAATCTGCAGTCACCGCCACCGCCTGTTTGCAAGTTGCAGCCTGGTCGGCACGGAATCGGATCAGTCTGCGTAGAGTACCGGTAACTACTACTACCCAGCATCCGCCACCGACCTGAGAGGTGGGGTGAATTCTACATGTGCTTTCCGGAGGCAGACATGCCACTGGCCAGCCACCGGCCGAAGCAAACGGCGATGCAGATGGGTATGGATGATGATGATGACTAGTCTGGGACTCAGGGACTCTGGGGGCGAATGAGAGAATGGAGAGTATGTACATCCTAGATGTTCCGCCCCGGCCCGAACGAAAAAAAACGTGGGAGGAACGATAAGCATCTGGGTATCAGCAACAGCAGCACACCCAACCTGTCAGCATACACACCTACATCCAGTCGGTTAACTGGCAGGTAGTGCTGCGTGCTTTCGAACCTCTGAAGCTCTGAAGTTCAGGAGCTGAGCCGCGGACTCTTTGTAACTTCACGAGCTCTGCTGTAGTTAGCAAGCTTCCTGGAGTGCGGGGAAGCCAATGATCGTCCACCACCACCGCCGCCGCCGCCCTCGCCGCCGCCGCCGCTTTAAGTACAGCCGCGATGACCGCCGGGCCGACAAAACTCCGCATCCTCCCACCTCCACCTCCACCTCGACGCCCCCCCCCCATCCATCGCATCGGCACAGCCCCACGTACATCCGCATGCGTAAACCGCCGGATTGGGTGTGGGTGAGAGCATCAACGCCTCCCACCAGATACGACCGCAAACATCGTCCCACTTTTTAATTTCCGAAAAAAAACATCAGCTCAGGCTGATCTGTCGGGCTGGCCCCCAGAAACTAAAAAAAAGTCAAAAAAAAAATCGACTGAATGTGGTGTGCTCTTTATTTTTTCCTGCATTCGTTCGGAAAACAGACTGGATGGAGGGGTCACCAGCTGCACTGAGCTGCACTGAGCTGGAGGGGAAATTCCTACGTGATGCTGCACTGACGTCGTTTGTCGAGTGGGTTTCCCGTATGTATATGCGTGCGTACAGTACATACGGATTGATATAAAAACCGCACCCCGCCCCACCCCGGCGGAGCTCAAAAAATTACATTCCCAATCTCAATCCCATCACCACTACCATTGTTTTATCGATAGCAATCAGTTCACTACCATGTCGAAGATCCCCGTCGCTCTATATCTCTACAAGCGACTCCATGAGCTCGGTGTGAGAGGTGTTCACGGTGTTCCTGTATGTGTTCAAGTTCCGGTGGATGGGGTTGTGGGGATGACGGTTTGGCTGACGAGTGAAGGGCGACTTCAATTTGGCGGCATTGGACCTTCTGCCCGATGCGGATCTGTACTGGGTCGGCAATTGCAATGAGCTCAATGCTGGTGTGTGTCTCTAAGACTGGGATTTGAGCTGCGGGCGGGGCGGTGGCTAACGATTGAGGATAGCTTATGCCGCCGACGGATACGCCCGAATCAAGGGAATGTCGGCATTGATCACGACGTTCGGAGTTGGTATGTCAATCCTTCCACGAATCCCCCCACCATACGGCGATGCTAACACTCCACCAGGTGAGCTTTCCGCAGTCAATGGAGTAGCCGGCTCCTACAGCGAGCACGTCCCCGTCTGCCACATCGTCGGCATGCCCAACAGCACCTCCCAGAAGAGCGGCCTCCTCCTGCACCACACTCTCGGCAACGGCGACTTCACTGTCTACGCTCGGATGTCGGCGTTCATCTCCGAGGCGACCACGACGCTCCTCGACCCGCACCGCGCCGCCGAAGAGATCGATCGGGTGCTGCGCACCTGCTGGCTGCGCGCGCGGCCCGTCTATATCGGCCTGCCCACGGACATCGCCTTCCACCAGATCTCCGACGAGCGCCTCAAGACGCCGTTGGACCTGTCACTCCCACCTAACGACGCCGAGACCGAGGCCGAGGTGGTCCGCGAGATCGCCGAGCTGATGTACGCCTCCAAGAACACTGTGATCATCTCCGACGCCTGCGCCATCCGCCACCGGGTCCTCAGCGAGCTGCACGAGCTCGTCGAGAACACGAAGCTACCCACCTTCGTCTCGCCCATGGGCAAGGGCTCAGTGAACGAGACGCACCCGGCGTTCGGCGGCGTGTACTGCGGCGACGTATCGCGCGAGGACGTCAAACGGCGGGTGGAAGCGGCAGAGCTGATCCTGTACGTCGGCGGTCTCAAATCCGATTTCAACTCGGGCGGCTTCACGTACCGCGTTGAGAAGCGCAACACGGTCGAGTTCCACAGTGACCACATGCAGATCCGCTACAGCACGTTCCCCGGCATCCAGATGAACCACGTCCTCCGCAAGCTGATCGACTCCCTCGACTACTCGCGCATTCGCACCACCGAGACCCCCGTCATGGACAACATCATCCCCCAGCGCGAACGCCAGAGCATCAGCCAGGAGATCACACACGCCTACTTCTGGCCACGCGTCGGACAGTGGCTGCAGGAGAACGACGTCGTCATCACCGAGACGGGCACGTCCAACTTCGGCATCCTCGAGGCGCGGTTCCCCGCGCACGTCACACACATCTCGCAGGTGTTATACGGGAGCATTGGGTACTCGGTCGGCGCGCTCCAGGGCGCCGCGCTCGCGGTGAACGAGACCGCGCCCTCGCGCCGGGTGATCCTGTTCGTGGGCGACGGCAGTCTGCAGCTCACGGTGCAAGAGATCGCGACACTGATCCGCCACGGCCTGAAACCCATCATCTTCGTGATCAATAACAACGGCTACACGATCGAGCGGCTGATTCACGGCATGGACGCGGGATACAACGATATCACCCCCTGGAAACATACGCAGCTCCTGGAGGTCTTTGGCGCTGACCCGGAAAAGAGCAAGAATCACCAGGTCAGGACGAAGACGGAGGTCGAGGCTCTGTTCCGCAATGAAGAGTTCTCGAGTTGTCCGTATATTCAGGTTAGTCCGCACAACTAATCCCCATAATTGACAGGCAACTGACAGATGTTTCTAGCTGGTCGAGCTGTTTATGCCACAGAAGGATGCGCCCAGAGCGCTGATCAAGGTTGGCCAGATCACGGCCAAGAGAAATGCTGCCGTCGGGTCGGACGCGTAATGGTTTTTGGGGGGACGTTGGGGAGGACGGAGGACGGAGACGGATATAGAAAAGAAACTACTATAGATCTCGAAGCATCTGGATTGTTGCGCTGTAGTTATGTATGTGGGAGGAGGATATGTGGATTTTTGGGGTCTTTTCTTGGCTTGTTCTTGTTCTTGTTCTTGTTCTGAGTATAATGTTTGACGAATGCGAATGCGAAATGATTTCTATCAAGTTGAAGGTTTTGGTTAGAAGGAGGGGGCTTTGTGTATTGTGTGAATGGTATGGTACAGTGAAAGGAAAAGGAAGATCGTGATAACAAAGAGAGCTCTACAAACGCCAAGCGTCAGTGCTGAGCTATGTTAGTATGGAATATGTCCGCAAGTGTACACGTGATAAACCAACACGACACCGACAATTTACCGAACGATATCGTGTGATTGTCTTTATGCTACATACTACCAACATTTTACCATTTGTCTACAACCAAACACTGCGATTGAGACAGGCCTCAGCGGTTGGCTCAAACTTCACACCAATAAAAGTAATAATAATAGTAATAGTAATAAATAGACGATATGTCCGACCTGTCCTGTCCTGTCCTGTCCACCTAGGTACACCCAAAGGAAAAATGAAGGAAAAATGAAAAGATTGAAAGATTGAAAGAAATTGAGATAAAATCAGAGTAACTCCAAATACGCCCCCAAACAAAACACAAAAAAGCATGACCCATCCCATCCCATCCCATCCCATCCCACTCCGGTCCGTTCGGATTAGATCAGATCAACGCCGCACCCGCCCCACCCGCCCACCTATGTACCTAGGTCCTAGGTATGATACTTAACCACCTAGCCCCCACAAGGCGAGACAAAGAAAAACATTCCCAGGCAGAACCCATATATATGACAGAGATAGCAAGCAAGCAGTAGTTAGTTTAGTTATATCAGACCAGGGACCAGCCCGTTCCTTTCCTTTCAATGGTCGATTCCGACATGTTCATTTTCAACAGGTAACTCGATTTCCCACGACGAGGGCTCATAGTCCGTCTCCGCGTGTGTCGCCGCCGTGACCATGGTAGGGACAGTTTCTTGATAGTCTTCGTCATCCGACTCCTCCTCGTAGTCGTACTCCTCTTCCTCTTCCTCCTCCTCTTCTTCTTCTTCTTCTTCTTCTTCTTCTTCTTCGTCATCATCGGGCGTGGTCAGAAGAAGACTGACGAATCGGCCGCAGCACACCACCTCGTCAAGGTCCTGGACAATTTTCTTCGACAGCAGGCGCTCCTCGGCGGCGGGAGTCCACAGATTCGACAGCTCGTCGACATGTACCTGGGCCAGCTCCGTGACGGATCTTTTGATTTCGTCATCGGGAGTCGAATTCGAGGCCGTGCTCGACGATGGTTGTGCTCTTGGCGCGGTTACTATTGTAGCCTGGATGGTCGCGGGTTGCGGCGGCGGCGGCGGCGGCGAGGAAGAGGACATGGATGCTACGTTGGCTCCAAATTGCCGGATACGCGCCTTCCATTTCCCCTGCTCCTCGTCAAACGTCTCGACGTATTTATCCAGGGCCCTGCGACGTCGGCCATAGCCCTTCATCCGGTACAGGTTGTGCACCTCCTTTATCCCGCCGTACACCAGCACCTTCGCGAAAGCGTCATTGGAGGGCCGCTGCGATTTCCGGCGGCCAAGCGTGCCGACGAACGGTAGCGACGGCGGCGTGAAGCGGCGGAAGAATAGATGCAGCAGCAGGTGGTACATCTGGTGTATGGGCAGCAACATGTTCTCGGGATACTGCGCGATGATGTCGGATTGGATGTGCATGTTTTCCCGCGACAGCAGGCCCAGGATCGAGAGCTGGTAGTCGTGCGAAGGGTTCGTTCCCACGCGCTGCAGTCGAGCCACGACGTAGTTTTCAAAGAACTGGAAGAGCGCGAGAACCAGCGGCGCCATGCCCCGTTGGAGGCGCCGCTTCATGCGCTCGTGAAGTTCATGGTCCATATGGCGCCGGTGACGGCGCCCCATCATCTCCTTGAGCACTTGCTCGGCCAGGTTCTGGGCTAGATCACTGGCGATCTTCTGCTTGACCGCGAGTTCCGTCACATACTGCAGCGTGGGCGTTTTCTTTGCGGGCGGGAAGAGCCGCACGACGAAGGAGGGCACACATGAGCGCAAGTAGGAATTTACTAGGTAGCCCTCGTGTGCAATAGTGAGGTATCGGAACTGGCTGTTCGACTTTCGCAGGTTCAGAATATCCTGCAGCGTTGTGAGATTGATGATTTGGAGCTGGACTTCGACGGGAAGCGCAAAGAATCTTTGAGCCAGAGTGATCCTGTTTCTGTATTGTTGTGTGTAAGCCAGGTTTCCCTATGTACTCTATCCGTCTTCCTCCTCCGTCTTCATTCATCTTCATCTTTCACGAGAGAGGGAACACGATAGAAAGCTTCTAACCTGCTTCTGGCTGTCGAGCACTGCTCCTTTTTTATCCTCGCGCCGAAGATGTTCTTGCTCTGTCGTGCAAATAGAGCCACTCGAGCATAGATCCTCACAGCCGTCGAGGTGTTTGGCGGACGTCGATGTGTAGAATCCATTGCTTTTCGATTGTTGTTTTTTTTCCTCGCTTGTGTGATTGTGGTGGGGAATGCAGGAGCTCAGGCAGGTAAGAACGGGGGAAAGCACATGGAAAAGGGAAAAGGGAATGGGAACGGGTTGGTGGGTTGGACTTATTGTCTCAGGGATCGGGGAGGGGGGGAGGATCCACCCGAGTGAGTTTCCCGGCGAATTGGACTGGGTCGTTTAGATGCCTTCCGTATTGGCTCAGACAGCGAGATTCCGATGGGGGCAGACCAGCGCAATCCGAAAATTGGACGGTGCTCCTTTCGGTCTGCTAACAGCTATGTATAGCTTCGGTGTATGTAATAGTAGTGGTAGTAGTATGGAATGGGCGGATTTTTGGGGATCCAGAACACTCCAAGTTTCCAGCAAACAGATAGTAAAAAGGGCGGACCCAGTTCGTCTTATGGGGAAAGTGGAGACCGCGTGGATGGATGGATTATGGATGGGCAATCTTTTTCCGTATGCTCCGCCGGAGGGATCGTCTGGGTTCGAAAAAGCAGAAACAACAGACAGCGGCGGGGGCGGAGGCGGGGGGTGTGTGCGTGCAGCCTGGCCGAGTGAGGTGACAGGCGGAGAGGGTGTGAAGGAAAGAGAAGGAGGGAAAGGAGGGGAGGAGGAGTGAGGAGAAGGAGAAGGAGAAGGAGAGATCGTAGCTGACGGCACAGGGCCGTCGAGCATGCAGAGCCGATGCGTGTGGGATACAGGAGACTCCGTGCGAAGGAAAGTCTATTGTCTACAAAGTTCCCCGTAACCACGACCGTATCCGGAGTATGATACATAAGGCATTGCTAGTACAGTCTGCGACCACGAACTCTGAGCGGTTCTTCACGATGATTCTCGCGCGTCCAATTCACAGATCGATACTGATGGTTTGTAGCCAGGATGGCATGCTCGAGTCGCGGCTCGCCTCCCCCGTGCATGAGGAAACCCCGGAATCGCGCCCCAAAGCGACGCTGCAGCATTTGCAAGTACATACATGTGGACTTATGTAGGTACCTACAAGGCTACTAACGAGCAGTCTGCAGAATGCTCAGTGCCTACATATTTACATACATACCGTACCTAGCTACTCTTCATACCGTATTCTACACTACTCCACTCCACCACTCCACTCCACTCCACCGACTCTGAAGATCTATTCCCAAGAAGGCCCAACTTCCGTGGGTTGGTCTCCGACCGACACGCTAACGGCGTTGGGCACGGTTCGAAACGGGCGGAGGCGTGGAGTCGACGGGAGGTACCCGGGCTTGGCGTCATGACTGAACCCCCTTCAAAACCGACCTCAAGAGCCGTTGCGCTTCTCCGTTCGTTCCCGACAGGTGGCGTCATCAACCGAGTACCCAACTGCTATATTCCGAGTACCTACTCTGGACTGCGTCAGGCAGATAGGTAGAGTACGGTGTATACATATGAAGAGTAGAGTATCTACTGGCAGTGTACCTGAAGGCATAGTACCTACTCCGTCCACTCTATATAGGAACTCCACAGCACATGAGCCCGACGACCTCCAGAACCTCCGGAATCCCGAACCCCCCGAAAGCCTCCGCTGCCGCGACTTTGCGACTCCAAACAGCCATCATATCACCCCTATGTAGCTCGCCCAGAGTACCTATAATAGGCGTTGCGCACATCTCGGACATACCTAGGCGAACCGCCTTCTCCGCCGGCCTATGTAAACGACCTCGACAGCGCACTCGATTTGCCACCACGATTCGGATAATTATCGTACCAACCAGTTGGTTCCGCGAGGCAGCGGAGGAGGAGCCAACAGAACCTGATGGTCCTGTAGTTTACGTGGGAGGAACAGCAGACTCAGCACCGAGTCTTCCTACCGATCGAGACTCCGTCTGGTTTCTGAGGATTCCGGATGTTTGAAATCTGCAAGCTCACACTCCCTCCTCCTCTTCCTCCTCCTCCGCTTCGTCCTCGTGTTTCGACCTGCAGCATTGGGCTCATGTGTGCATGAATGTCACTGCAGCCCTGAAACCCCGGTTTGCGGCGGTGATCGCCACCGCTACTTGCTCCGAGTGGAGTCGAGTGGAGTGGAGTAGACTCTAGAGTGCGTTAGGTTGGCATAAGACCTGCCAGGTAGTGAGCACTCTAGTGAGTGGGTGGTGTGGTCTCGTGTGTGTGTTTGTGTACGGCCTGCACTCGGGAAGGAACACTTCCCCACGGAGAGAAGGCACATTGCCTACTTCATACTGAGTTACTTGTCTACAATTCCATTGCACAAACGACCAGCGACCCCCCATTCCAACTTCTGCGCGGAGTTGTTCGATCCGGCGTGGGCGTGGGGGAACCGATAAACAATTTTCACTGCCTAAGAATAATCGAAAAAAGACCTCATACATAGCCTCACACAGTCGGCTGCTTGCACGCACTCACGGGGGGTGGATCGGAGAAGTCTCTGCCTGTCCGTTGGTGTACATGCCTTTCTCCGCACCTCCGCACCTTCTGCTGAACGAATCGACCATCGCGTGCAGTTCGATTCCCGTCGGTGACTGTGGTTGGTAGATACAAGGCAAGTACACACAGTCACGAGGTCTTCTTCTCCTGCATGCAACTACGCGAAATCTTCAGGTACATCATACCTACATACATGCCTACATACGGTACATACGGTACATACGGTACATACGTGGGCGGCAGTCCAGGAGTCCAGGAGTCCATGCGAGGTACATCCATACATGTGTACCTATTGTACATCCATACATAGATCCACCAATGCCCAATGCCCAATGCCCAATGCCCAATGCCCATCGACGTCGTACCAGATACGGTACCGGACATCTACAGATCCCAGAGGATCTGTGATGGTATCGTGGAACCCGCATGAACTCTGATCGACGACGACCTGCGATCGACCGCAGGTCGAGGGGTGACGGCGATTCGCAGACTCGTATCCTCAATTAGATGCTTGTCTGGTAACTAGGTCTAGATGGATTCATGAGGAGTTTGTACGTATCATACATACGAGTCTGCTCAAAATTCGGCGGTCAACCGTTCATCACGCTCAGAGTCTCAGGCTTCGGTAGGACTTAGGTAGGACCTAGGTACGGTATCTAGGACCTGTGAATATATATGATCCCGTATTACGAAGCGGATAGGTACCTTCATACGTGCTCCGATTCAAACTCAGCTGGGGAACACCGGTAAGCACGGGTGGGCAATGCCATCTCGGCGCCGAGGTATGTGTAAAGCACTCTACTGGTCGTAGTACCACTGGCAACTGCTGCTGAGCTGCGCGAGGAGTCGAGGACCAACGCCGACACTATTCGTGGCCAGTGGCCACCGTCCGTCCGTCCGTCTGTTTGTCTGTCATTGTCATTTGTTTCCATGAAATCTGGATACCATCCGTCCATCCGTCCGTCCGTGCCTCCGAAGTTCAAACCGCCAACATCCAACATCTTTTATGATATGTACCTACTCTATGTACGGCAGCATTCCATGGCGAAGCCGTGACCAATACCCATCCGCCGAGCGCACACACGGACACACACACCCACTCTCTCCCAATACATCTGCCGTACCCAATGGTATGGTACATAGGCTCGGTAGGTAGAGTGCTCTACCTACATACCATGTCGCCATCCCACCTGAATGGAGTGCACGAGCCTTCGAGCGGTCGATGTTTGCTTCCCGCGGCAGAACGCATTGTTTCCTTCTCGGCGGCAGGTTCGGAGGCGGGATTCAAATCGAGAGAGTGAGTTGCGTTGTTCCGCCAATGGAACACTGGAATACCGGTATGTACATACAGTACCGATTACCGCCCATCCTGATGGAAGTTATAACATCGCTCATATTGGGTATTTACCAGTATTGCCGGTAAATGCCCTACCAAGGAAGATACCTGGGCAGATACCTAACCCGCAAGAAGAGAACTCCGAAAACCCGCGTCCATACGTTATGTACGCACCTTCTATGTATACGATATGTCAAATCTTATTATTCTTATACCTGCATTCCTACCCAGCCTAGTTGCCGGCCAATCTCGCCAACCACCTGGCACCTGGCACCTGCTCTCAAGTCTTCAAAGTTCAACCCAGTCCAACCCAGCAGGATTACCGCATTTTCCACTCTGGCGCGTCACAACCTGTCAACCGGAGGTCTGGAGGTCTGGAGGTCTGGAGGTCTGGAGCTCGAAGGAGGGCCCGCATAGCCGCTAGTTAGTCAACTGGAGGTAGTATCTCGCGTCATTTCCGCCCAGAAGCTCGTCGCAATGAAAAGAGCCGTATCCGTATCGAGGCCTTGGGCTTGGAGGTCTTTCTTTCTACTGCATATGATATGTAGGTAATTATAGAGTACGGTGGATACGGTGGGTATGTGCGCTGAAGGTCTCGCGACTATCGTAGTTATGTATACCTATAACTAAGCCGGTTCAGCGCCGGTGTTCGAGATCAGTCGCAGGCCGTCGCAGACAGTCCCAGGCCGTCGCAGTTGTAGTTACAGCTCGGGCCGTTTGAAAGGGCCGTATGGGTGGCGTTAGGGGGCCGTTAGGGGGGCGGCCAGCACGTCATGTCGACCTCGAAAACTCCCGCAGCCCGCAGCCCGCTGCCAAAACAGCACGGGTCCGGGTCGGGACTCGGTTGGAGTTCCGATCGGTGCCCGGTGCTGCCCCGGTGTCCCGGTGTCCCGTCCGGAAGCGGTCCGTCGTCGGTGCGGGATTGGGGGCTGGCGGGAATAGGCCCCCTGGGAGACTGGGCAGTGGGAGTGTAGGTAGGAGGATGGAAATCTTGTCGGGCTGGAGTGCAAGACGTGAGTAACGAAAGAGAGGGAGAGGGAAATCAATTCATTGTCGGAGACGGACCGTTTATACATAGTACTCTATGGAGGCGGTGATGGTGGCCACGAGCCCGGTATTTCCTGCTGCCCAGCTCCCGCCGGGGGGCTACTTGTCGCCGTTGGCCCCGTTGCTGCGCCGCTGCTGCCTACTGACGGATTAAGAGAGAGAGAAAACATGACCGTGATCCCCCTAGCTTCATCGTCACGCATAGTATGTACACGGAGCCCCGCCGAGCACGCCTGTTCGGCTTCGGAGACACCCGCTCCCCTCCTCGGCCGCATCTTCTATCGTCGGGATTTTTCTCCCCCACATCCGGCGTCCTTGGGTATTGTACCGGTATTCTAGCACTGCGCCATCGGTATAGGGCTCGTCGCCGAACATGTCCGCCATTGACACCGTCTTTTACTTTCTCTTCTCCCTTCCAGTCTTCTCCTTCATCCTCGTCCACATAGCCGTCCGTTGAGCCACCATTGGTCGCAGTTCTCAAAGAGGTGCTCCGGGTCTTCTTGGCCCGGTGAGTAACGGAAAACCAATTCTACAGACGGAAGTGGATCACATAAGCGAGTGACATCTTGTGACCTTATATATCACCGCGAACTAGTCCCATTCCGTGCACGACCGAGCAAGCATGATGCGGCGCTGCTCGGTGCTCTCTCCAACTATCTCCAGACACCCCTCCACGCCGCACGACCAGCACCTCAACATCACCACCACCATCCGCTCCATCACACACGACCCGCACACACAAGAATGGACGCCCTGGTAGCTCAGTACGCCTGTCAGCACGATGATTTCTTCGACGAGGATTCGACCGAGGCCCAGCAACAGCTTAACACGAAGCCCACGCACGCCCAGCAGTTCTCGCTGCCGCCCATCGCCCAGGTAATAACAATCCCCATCCACCCATCCATCTATCCAGGAGCTGTACGTGTATCCACACAGCTGACCCCCACAGCCCTCGGCGTTCCTCCGTGCCGTAACCGACGACTACAAGAACCCCGCGTGCCCGATCAAGCTCGCGCACGGCACCACCACCCTGGCGTTCCGCTTTAAGGGCGGCATCATCGTTGCTACCGATTCGCGCGCCACAGCCGGGAACTGGATCGCCTCGCAGACGGTGAAGAAGGTGATCGAGATCAAGTTCGTCTCCTACCCTTCCGCTTCCCGTGCCTTCCCCTCCCTCCACACCCGCACCCGCTCACGAGATCCACAGCGACAAGATGCTGGGCACGATGGCCGGCGGTGCCGCGGACTGCCAATTCTGGCTGAACTACCTTGGGATGGAATGCCGGCTCCACGAGCTGCGACACAAGCGGCGAATCACCGTGGCAGCGGCGTCCAAGATCCTGGCCAACATCGTGTACGGCTACAAGGGGATGGGACTGTCGATGGGCACGATGATTGCCGGCGTGACCGCACAGGAGGGCCCCGCGCTGTACTACGTCGACTCCGATGGAACCCGCCTCCAGGGTGACCTGTTCTGTGTCGGCTCCGGGCAGACGTTCGCTTACGGTGTCCTCGATAGAGAGTATCACTACGATCTGAGCGATGAGGACGCCCTCGCGTTGGGATCGAGGAGTATTCTGGCTGCTACTCACAGAGTAAGCCCACCACCCCACATCTGTAGATGTGTCTCTTGCTGACGGATCTGCGATCGTAGGATGCGTACTCCGGTGGCTCGATAAACCTGTACCACGTCAAGGAGGAGGGCTGGACCAAGCACGGCTTCACCGACACGCATCCCGTGTTCTGGAAGACCAAGCTGGAGAAGGGCGAGTTCTCGAATGTCACCTCGGAATTTTAGATAGGACATGATAGAACTCGATAACTCGTTGGGTGTGGAAACACCCCTCCCTCTGATGAGATGATGAGAGATGAGAGGCTTGCCAGTCAGAAAGAATTCGGGATTCGGAATTCGAACTAAGTGATATATCGTGATTGCATGACGGACTTGATCCTTTGCTTTGCGGAAAGCTTGTCTGTTGTACCTATTGTACCTACGTGTGTAATCGTAATTCCATGCTCCACACTTCCAAGTAATTACTTCCAAGCAAGTACTTCCAAGCCCGAAACCAAGAAGCCAGAAGCCCATAGGAAACCAGCCATCTGCAAGGCGCCATTCAACTTCAGCACACCATTCACGCAGAACCGAGTGATTGCCGAGGGAGTTGTGAGCACTGAGCACAGGGATTCCTCTCCCATCCCGTCCCATCCTGTCCCGTCCTGACAGTCCTGCGCACCGAGTTGTCGCCTCGCCTGGCGGCCCCGGACGGCGAGGAGGACTGACTGACTTGATCCGCCGCTTTACTCTACGTAAAGCTTGTCCGATCGTACCGATTGTACCTACGTGTGTAGTGTAATCGTAAATTCCATGGCCCATTCAAGTAGCAAGTACTTCCAAGCAATTCCTTCCAAGCCCGAAAGCCGAAACCCAAAAGCCCACAGAAACCCAGCTATCTGCAAGGCGCCATTTAACTCCACGAGACCATCCACGCGGGACGAGACCGAGTGATTGCCGAGTGAGCAGTGAGCACGGCGATTAATTCTAAGCCCGAAAGCCTTCTGAGAAGCCCACAGAAAACCAGCCAACCGCAAGGCGCCATTCAACTCCAAGAGACTAGGTATTCGCGCAGAACCGAGTGATTACCGAGTGAGCAGTGAGCAGTGAGAAGTGAGCAGTGAGCACGGCGATTCTTCGTCTCATCCCGTCCCGTCCTGGCCGTTCCGCACACCGAGGAGCCGCCCAGCACCCCTGGACGGCGAGGAGGATGAAGGATGGAGGATGAAGGATGAAGGATGAAGGATGAAGGATGGGCTTGGAGTTGGGGGGAACTGAGTGAAGAGAGGTTCTCGCTCGCTCGCAATCTCATTGTGAATCGTAGTTATTGGGCACAGTAGAAACTTTCACGAGTGATTGATTCCGAAGATGGGCCTGCCCGTACATAGATGAGTACCCAGCATGTATAGCCGGCCGCCCATATTTCCACTCCACACATATCCATTCATAAACCGTTTATCACATTGCACCAAAGATTGGTTCACTTACACCCAAGCTTGGTATTGCCAATGTATTTGGTATGTATTGACATCCCCATCATAGCCATCATATGCACATTAACCGTAAATAAATACATGTACTAATATCACATCCCATATCCCACATCGCACATGCCATCCCAAAAGCACGTTGCCCGACCCTCAACAAGGAAAAAATCATCCATCCATCATAGATCGCCACCCTCCATGCCCGAAACACAATGACACAATGCAGCGTAAACTCTACGACGAATCAATCAATCAAACACGCGCCCCTGACCCAATTGCAAAAAAACAAACCCCCCCCCCCGAAAAGAAACAGCCGACGACTACTACTACTCCGCCTTAGAATCCACATCCTCAACATCCTGCCCTATCATCTGATCCGAGCCCCTCTCGAGGCTGCGACCACCCGCGCGGAAGACCAACACCGACGCCTTAAGATTCGCCACGATACACGTTTCCGCGACGTCGCCGAGACACTTCCTCGTCTCGATACCGGCGCCGGAGGGGGCGCCCATGGACGAGAGGACGTCGACGAGCTCGGTGCGGATGTAGGGCTTTGCGTCCTTGAGGCCGCGGCCGACGATGACCAGGTCTCCGGCGTTCTTGGTGGACATGCCGACCTCGGACTTCGCCTTGGCGACGATGTAGTGCAGTGGCTGCGGGGTTTGTACCGTCTCGAAGGCGACGCGCGATTGTAGGGTGCGGGGGAGAGAGTCTTGCATCGACTGGAAGAAGGAGCTGTCGATGTCGGCGATCGCGGTGAGGCTGCTCGTTGAGCGCGAGGCCGCCTCGGATGGCGTGACGCTCGGGATCTGGCTCTGGGAGAGGTTCCGGGGGAGGTCGGGGCGGGCTGCGGCGGCGGCGGGGAGCTCGATTTCGGGCTCGGGCGCCGCGCCGGGGGAGTAAATTACTTGTACAATCGTAGCGGTTACGTTGATGTTAGTCGCGAGTTGGAGGACGAATCTAAGGGCCACGCGGTCGTCGATGCCACCAAAGTAGGGGAAGAAGATGTGGTGCGACGGATCCGAGATCGGGTTGTAGACGTTTGCCGCATCGAGAGCTTTGCGGGAGCGCATGCTGCGGAAACTGGCCGTGCGAGTGATACAGCGATCGAGGTTCGAGCCGAACCCACGGTTGACCATGATCGCTGTGCTGCAATCGGAACGCTCGAGAACACTAGTAATGAACTGGTTGTGCTGGTATGACATGAATCGGTTCTCCGGCGAGTACTGCGTAGGGTCGTCCGACTCGGTAACCGTACCGGTTTCCGTCCACGGGATCAGCAAGAGATCCGAAGAGTGCACTGATGCTCGGCTGGTGATGACCTCCGCGAACGAATCTTCGGGGGCAATGGACACGGAGGCGGAGACGGCAACATTATGGAAGGCGCCAAAGGTTCTGAAGACATTGACTACCGGGTCCTTCTGTTGCAGCTCGTCCAACTCGGAAACTTGCATAACCGCCGAGGTACGTTGCGTCAACCCGACAAGCCTCTCGCCGTGGACCACAAGCGGCCTCTTGAAAGGTGCATCCGGCGTAGAGGATGCAGTTGCCTCTCCGGAATACTCTCCTTCCTCGTCGATGGTTCCACTCTGAACCGCCTTGGACCTGTGTACTTTCGGCTTCGGTACGGGCTTTCCGCCGAGAAGGTCGACAAAGGCAAAGATTCCGGGCAGATTCTCGAGACGCAGGAGTACGGTGATCTTGGAGATGCTGGTGGCCTGGAATTTCTCCTTGTGCATTGACCCATCGCCGCCCTCGGGTCGTAGGTTGTTTCCATCCCAGTCGATCTCGCCACGCTTCCACGCTTCGATCTTCTTCTGGTATTCGGGCGGGTACAGCATAGTCACCAGCGGTGTCGTGGCGAAGGTGGTGATAAGTGCCATGACGACGAAGATAGTGAAGACTCGGACACTGAGAATTCCCGCTTGAAGGCCGATATTCTGGGAGAATGGAAACATCAGCTACAATGGACGATGAGAGGGTGTAACGGAGATGCTTACCAGCACAATAAGCTCGACCAATCCCTTACAACTCATCAGGACACCAATGGTGAAGCTCTCCCTCCACACCAGTCCGCACCATCTCGCAGCGATCGTACCACCCACGATCTTTCCGATGAAAGCGATAGCAAGGACGCCAAAGACGTATCCCCACACAATACCACTGTTGAGCAATCCGATATTGGTCTGCAACCCGGAAAGCGCAAAGTAGAGCGGCAGGAACAGTACCGTAACCAGGTCCTCAATCTTCTCCGTCAACTTGACGGCGAAACCACCCTCGTGGGGGCAGATCAATCCGATCAAGAAACCACCGAAAATGGCGTGCACACCGATGATATTGGTGAAGAAGGCCGAGGCCAGGACCATCAACAACGTCAGGCCGACCATAGCCTGCGATGGACCGTTCTCGAGCGATCCATCCCTGCGCAGGACCCACAGGAACGCCGGGCGCACCAGGTAGATCAGGAAGAGCACATAGGCAACACAGGTCAAGAGGACGTAGAGCGCTGTGAGGCCGGTTCCGGCGTTGACCAGGGCAACCGTCAGGGCGAGCAGGATCCATCCGACCACGTCGTTGGCGACTCCGGCAGAAAGAACAATGGTACCAACGTCGGTCTGAAGAAGCTTCAGTTCCGTCAGGATACGTGCGAGGACCGGGAAAGCCTGTAGGGAGTGTCTGTCAGCAATCGCGCCTTTTGTGTCGGGATTGGGTGGGTTCCCCGTACCGTGATGGCCATCGCCACACCGATGAACAGTAGGTAGACACCGAAGCCGATATTAACGACTCCCTCGTCGCTACGGAACTCATGGTACAGACCATAGGCAATAGCACCACCTGCAACGCACGAACGCAGTCAGCAAGACGGAAGCGGGAGGACCGGGAGTGGTGAGATACGCACCCAGGCCGAACGGCAAGATCATTCCCAACGCGCCCACACTCGCCGCCACCCTCCAGTTCCGGAACAGAATGCGCATGTCCACCTCCAAGCCGACCAGGAACAGAAACAGCACCAGTCCGAGGTTCGCCGCCATTCTGAGCACGGGCATCGACGCCACCGGGAAGATGGTAGTCATGTAACCAGGGATTCTACCCAGGACCGTCGGACCTTCAGGAACAGACGCGTTAGCCAGACAGACCACAGTGCGAATATCGAGGAGGCCTGCGTACCGAGGATGATTCCTCCGATCACCTCAGCTATCACGCTGGGCTGGCGCAATTTCGATAGTGGCCAATGGAGCAATCGACATGCGATGATGATGATAGAAGCCTGTCATTCCGGCGCCGGAGCGTCAGCTATGTATCTACGAGATCTCCCTCCCTCCCAGTGGAGCAGTAAACGTCCGTCGGTACCTGGATGATGAACAGAACGATTGGATCGGCGGCATTGTAATGTGTAGGATTCAGGCCTTCTAGCACGCCCGCCTGACTAGGCACACCGCCACTCGCAGTCGTCCCTCCGGCCATATTCTCGACTGTTTCTGACGAAGCGACCGACTGGACGCTGTTTTTTTTACTTATTCTTCTCTTTCGACGCGGTGATTTCGATGCCCCACACACACAACAGAACGGACAGGTCGAATAACGGGGTGGGTGAAGGATGGGGGGAGAGGGGGGGATAATGATATCCTGCCAACAGCACAGCGAGCAAGTAGAGTACGGCGGGAGCAGCTAAACTTTATACCCAGAGCTTGAGTTGGGGGGGGAGGAGGGAAGGGGGGGGGGGGGGGGGGGGTGGTTGGCGGCCGCCTGCCACCCTGCTCCGCTCACCTTCCCGGGGACGACGTGACGGCAGTGATTCCTCTAACTGTATGTCTTGGCCCAGCTGCAAGGCAAGGGCAAGTAGAGCAAATGCAACCCTCTTTCACGCTTCACGCCCCTCCTCCACCGTGTGTGCGCATCACGCATCACGCCGCTCTCCCCGCCGCCTCGCCCCCCTCATGCCGCCGAGTCAAGCGAACTGAAACGCAACACAACACAGGCGAGGATGCAGCAAAGTCACTCCGAATAGGCAGCAGCATGGGCAATCATTGGATTACATTTCTCACCACCGCCACGGTCCACCACCACCATCATCAATAACACTGCGAGGTTATGTATCACCACCTACAACAACACCACTACCATGCGTACCACCACCGCCTCCTCCACCACTATCTCATCCTCCACCACCACCACCACCACCACCTTCTCCACCACCAACCTCTCCTCCTCCATCCTCATAAAAACCGATCGAGCAGTGTAAGCAAGTAAGTAAGCCAGCATCTGGCGTCAGCTCCCCAGCCAGAGCCAGAGCCAGAACCAGAGCCAGATGCAGGCGCGTGAGCTCCAAGCAAGGGTTCACAAGCGGGAGCTAAGCAGGAGCATACATACATAGAGTGCAGTTCCCTGAACATGGGGGCTATCATATCTCTCTTCGACACCTGCCTGCTGTCGAGATATATAGAGTATCTGCTACCGTACTTGGTGGTGGTGGTGGTGTATGGATTCGGATTTCATGTCATATCGGACGAGCCCTGTAACTATTCTGTATTCTGTATTTCCGTATTGCGTTATGTACAGCATACAACATACACAGGTAAAGTACGAGCATGTGTGAGTAAACCCTCTTTCCATTTGGTCCAGCTCCCCGCCTCCCCCTCCCCCCCTCACCCCCGGTCCCCCGTGGCCCGTGCGATGGATGGAGGAAAGAAAAAAAAGGTGAAGGTGGGCCCTGGAATCTGGAATAGTTATCTAGAGTAGCCGCAGCCCCTAGTTGGGTGCTTTACTGTGGTTAGTGCCGCTCTGGCTCGTCTCGCTTGGAAGATTACATAGGCCAAGCTGGAAGCTGTGCAGTGGTGCTGCCTGTGGATATGTCCGGTGGGCAGGCTCCAAGAAAGACGGACATTTCTTGGGCTCCGAGAGGGCTCCGGTTGCCTCGCGTCTCTTGGGCAATCTTGGGCAATCTTGGGGGGAGGGGGGCTCTTGGGGGAACGGCTTCCCGATGTATGCATACATACGGAGAAATGACTGGGAATGCCCACGATAGGAAGTTCGAGCACGAAGGGCTGGCTGGCTGGCTGGCTGGCTGGCTGGCTGGCTGGGCTGGATCTGGATCTGGAGCTCGACCTGGAGCCTGAGTAGAGCAGTAGAGCAGAGCGAGTGCTCCGAGTGGAGTGGCTACCGGTAGAGCAGAGTGGCTACCGGTAGAGTAGGGTTGTATGATTTGTAGAGTCGGTAGACGTCGTGCTCTACCCTCTACCGCCCTACATAGGGCACTCGACTCTCCTCCTCTCCGGCTATCTAGGTCGAGTAGGTGCGAGTAGAGCAGCATACCCTACACACCTAGACGGGCCCGCCGCAGGCCGCAGCTGACGTCCCCCCCTCCCCCCCTCCAACCCCAACCCCAACCCCGCCGTGCCGCCGCCTTACATACAGCAACGACCAAAAGAGAGCGACTTTCCTCTTTCACGCGCGGACGAGGTCGCATCCAGATCCAGTCCACCTCCACCTCCAGTCCACCTCCTCCCACATTCCACGGTTGAGGGGGGGGGGGGGGGGGGGGGCAAACAAGCCCCCCCTCATTCTTGCGCCTCGACTCCATTCCACCCGCGTCATCCTCGCAACGGCACGAGGCACGAGGCATGGCAGTGCGGTAGGAAGCATGGCGTGGAGGGACGGAGGGTGCGGTGCGGTGGGTAAACGCGCAACCTCCGCATCAACTGGTAGAGTATACAGCATAGTTTCTGCCCTTTGGAACTTTGGATTTTGTGGATTTTGTGGGGGTGCCTTGCGCGCTACAGGAATAAATGGGATGTTCGGATTTCGACCGAGTCTGCGATTAGTTACTCGGCTAGTTACTACTCTAAGTTTTGACTATGAGGAACTATGAAACTACCTATGTCATGCGTGGAGGCGTAGGTTGTAGCTAGAGCAGCTACTTCGCGGCGAGATATAATAAAGTCACCTCACCTCACATCACCAACCCCCCCGTCCCCTCCCACCTCCCTCGCCCCTCCCGCGATCGAATCGGACACTGCGGGTATCTAATATCTATCTGTATGTAGCCTATGTACCTAGCATACCTGGGTGCGTACTCTATTCCGCAGAGCGCACTAACTACTCTAACTGCTCTAACTACCGTCAATATCGCGCTCGCAGAGATAATAGGAAAGGAAGCAAGTACCTAGACTACCGCAGACCAAGTACCGTAGAGTAGACCAAGTCAGTCTGTAAGCACTCGTTCGGTGTCGTCTTCCAAGCCCCCTCGTCAACCCCCCCCCCCTCCTCCCTTCACATCCTCTCGCATACTCACACGGTCTCACCTCCACCTCCTCCTCACATCCACATCCACCTCCACCCTCCCGAGTCCAGAATCCACCCACCAGAATCTAGAATTCCTCATCGTACGGTAATCTAGAATTCCTCATCGTACGGTAATCTAGAATCCCTCATCGTACTGTATTCCAAGGCCCCACCCTCCCACCACCACCACCACCACCACCACCACCCATCCAGGATTCTCCAGCCAGAATTCCGCATCCAAACCTCCGCATCCAGAATTGCACTTCCATATCTCCACCCAGAATCCCGCATCCATAGCCATGTTGTAGGTGGTGTTCCACGAACCCACGATGGCATATACTTCCATACCTACTTCCACTCGGTTCGGGAAGCGACATACCTACATGTGACATGGCCCGGGTATGCTGTCCAACGAATCGCGTACGTACATATCACACATTCCATACCATCCATCCATACCATACTCTGCGGGCTGTGAACTAGTGACTCTCGACCCAGCTACCATTGCATCGGCGCAGTGGTACATACATTGGTACGGTGGTGGCAGAGATCATCGTATTTGAGACTGGGGCGAGACATGTTTATCACTACTTGTCACGTGACGCTGCCCCCCCCCCCCTCCCTGGCATGAAGTTCTGAATATATGTAACCTGCAGGTCTCAACCTGCGACCTGCAACCTGCACTGCACATCACTCGGATCCCTCGGATCCCATCTGTTGTAATATCTGTCTAGATTAGTCATGGTAGAAGGCACGGGCCTTTACCCCTATTCCATATATCTTCTGTTCTCACGAGGCTACAGCCTTACACTTCAATACTACACTATTCATCATCACATCTTACCATATCTTACTCTATTATTCCAACACCATCATCCAACTCTCGAATATCTATATTAGACAACTACAACTACGACTACGACTAGAACACGTGACGTTCACCGAGACAGCAGCAGCAGCTTTGTTTAGTGCAAACCCGCATTAAACGCCCCCCCCCTCCCGCCTTGATTGTGCAAAAATATTCAGATGCCTATGGTCAAGCCTATGCTAAAGCTCAAGCAACGGGCAACCCCTCGATTACGCCCTGCTCCTCATTCAGCGGACCCGTACCCACGCGATACGACGCCTTCCAGCGCATCTTGACCGCGTTCCCGCCGCCCAGAGGCGCGCCGGCCACCCGTATGATCTGCGTGATGCCGCCCTTCTGGTGCGGCTGGAGGAAGCGGCCGCTTTGTGGTTCCATCTTGAGGGAGTATGCCTGGTTTTTTTCGGGTTAGCTGTGATTCGGCGACGGGGGAAGAGGTTGCACGCACCTTCGTGACGGCCATCTGGAAGGTCATGTCTTGGAGGGGTTGGCTGGCGTTGTTGGAGAATGTAGCTTTTAGTAATATGGGCCCGTCGGGTATGGGGCGGTGGACTTCGGTGACGACTCGCAGGTTCGAATCCATAACTAGTATCTCGTTGGGCTTCAGCCCGGAACCCGAGGGTAACGCCGACGTGAACGCCCAATCGTCGTCATCGTTGCTCGGTTGAGTGGCTGCCGGCGTTGGCGTTGGCGCGCTGCTTTGCTGGGGCAACCGAGGACTCGCGAGAGACCCGAAGATGGCGGAGTAATCTGGTGCTAGAGCTTGGGGTTGGGGTGAAGGAGAGGGTGACAGTCCATGCTGCTGGCCAGCGGTGCTGGTCTGGATGGTCGACGACAATAATGGCGGTCCCGGGATATCTGGTTTCTCTTTAGCTCACTGCTCGTTTATTTCCGGAGTGAATTCATACTGGTGTTGGCACCGAACCCGAGCGCTATTCCGCCACCATTCCCGATCGATCCGTTGGGATCGTCTATTGACAATCCCAGCAGATCATCTTGCAGAGAGCTGCCACCCGTAGATCTAGGAGCGGATGATGATGAACCGTTCGTTTCCATATCTCCACCCAAGTCGATCAAAGAATCTTCGACCACCGGTGCCGGCGCAGGTTTAGCCGTGCCGGAGGATGTTGGGTGTGGTGCCACGGTTGGCAATGCTCTTGCTGCGTTGATGTCACCCTTCTTGATCAGGGTGTACTTCTCGACTATGGTGTTGATGATGTCGTTCAATTCCAACAGTTTCACGACAGCTTCGACGTCGTCGCTCTCCTCTTCGACCATCTTTTGGATCTTCGGCTGTGCGGTGATCAGAGCGTTCGCGAGTTCCTGTTCCCAGTCAGGCTTAGAAACACACGATAGAGCACCATAGCGGATAACGACCTGAAAGGTATCTTGTTGCCCGATAGTCTCGCCTGGCTGGACTTTCGCCAACATCTCCTCCAAAAGCGCCGCCTTCTTCCGTAGCTTTCCGATTTCTTCGGCCGCTTTCGCTCGGTAATCCGTTCTCGAGGCCTGATCGTAGCCAGCCATGATCTTCATCAGGTGGTTTGCTTCTTGCAGGTCGGCCGGTGTCCCGCGTCGAATCAGCTCTTGGAGCTTCGCAGCATGCGCTTCCCGTTCTTCCTCCTCCATCTCCTCCGCCGATTTCAAAGTCTGCACCAATCAGCGAGCCACCCCCGATAGCGCTCTCCATTCGTCGGGGGATCCGTACATCACTCGGATTCAACACAGCAGCATCCTCTCGCCTCACTTCCGGGAACGTGTAGCCCTTGTATGAGAGCAGCCTGTGCATGTCCCTGATGAAGCCGAGATCATCCTTGTACCGACTGGTCATGCAGATCGTCTGTCGCCATTCCTCGATAGCTTCCAGGATCTTGAGCTGCACTCGGTTCGGCCTCGGCGGGGGCCTCTCGGGAAAGCGTCGGACCAGCTCGTTCAAAAAGTCTTTGGTAGATATTTGCAGGTGGAATGCGTAGCCACAGTTCTTAACACATATATCCAACAGCTATACGGGCCTAGAGATTAGAATCCCGCTCGGCTGTTCCCCCCCCCCTCCCTCCAACCCCACCCATCCATCCATCACAAGGGGGTCGGAGACCTACATTCAGGGCAAGGAGCGAAACGTTCGGGTTTCGATGGTTGATGTAGTTGACGATGGTAATAGCAGCCTCGCGAGGTCTAGACGGGTTACAAAACGCCACGCAATCAATCCCAAGCTCTCTCTCTTCGGGCAGCGACAACAAGTCTGTAGTGCTGAGGTGACCCTTACGCTGTTCCTTTCTTCTGGTTGATCAGGTCGCTGATCTCGAGGTTCAGGGCGAGGTTCGGTTCGAAATTACTCGGATCGCACGCATTACCTGCATTTCCGAAGTACACCCAGTTAGCGATCCGGGCTGTTCATGCTCCTCGAGATGATGCGGGAGGGGGAGGGAGGTTGCGGCGTGTGTGTGCTACAGCTGCTGCATACGTATGAATCTCTTGAGAGTAGACTCTCCCGGGTCATTAGGAGGCCACGCGCCGAAGCGGTCTCTCGCGGCCATCCTCGTCGATGCGTATTCCAGCTTTGGGGGAAGCGGAGGCGTGATGAAGAGCTGCTGCTGCTACTGCTGCTGCTGCTGCTGCCGGAGGGCGAAGGTCGTGTATGTAGCGGGGCTATCAATGTCGATTTCGCGGCGGTGGGGGGTTGATGAAGGAGATGCGTACGCAACCTGGAAGATGATTGCGGGGATGGCCGGTGAGCAAGGTGGTTTACTCTACAGATCTCTCCTTGGCGGTCACGGTGGATCAATCGCGCCGACTCGGTGTTGTGCAGGTGTTGCAGGTGGTAGTTGCAGCCCCACCCTCTGGAGCCTCGTCTTTAAATTTGCTTTTGCGACTCCTATCCGTAAGACACCAAGTCCTCCAAATGAGAAATTACGTACGCCCGTTGAGTTTGGTGGAAGCCATGTTCCTTCCATGCGGCCGAGGATGACAAAGGCCAGGAGCTGTAGAGTAGCTTAGCTGGAGCTCGGCGAAAGCTCCAACCGCATAGCCGCGACGAGTGCCTCCTCCGCAACACAGTATAAATTATGCGCAACCATCCGAAGTCACCCACGCCGATGCAGTCACGCACCAGAGTCTTGCAACATCAATTCACCAACCATGCGGCTGAAATGACAACGATCGGGTTATAGACTTGAACCGGAGCTACAAAGCTTCCATTTCATGTCCATGACGCCAACAGCATCCACCCCGTAGCATCCCTACAACTGGAGTCCGAACACCATGGCCAGCCCCGCAAAGGAATGGAGTTCTAGCTCACCATACGAAGTTAAAACTCTAGGCCACTATTCAAGAGACCCCCACCATCATAACTCAAAGCTTAGAGCTTGCCCAGAAGCTGAGGGGGGTGGTGTTGTGCCGAAGAACGGTGCCAGCAAAACGGCGGAGGAGTGATTCTCAAGAGAGAGGAGAATTCAAACTTGAAACGGGGACGGCTACCGGACACGACGGAGAGGACAGGAGAGCAAGAGACTCAAAGGCGGTGGATAGATAGCGGGCTTTGATCGATGGCAAGTAGTATGCAGACAGTTTCGTAGCAGTGCTACTAATTATATGTAGCATACTACAAAATAAAAGCCCATGGCCATGGCACATTGATTTCTTCTCCAGCATTACCACCAGTTCGAAATCCACAATGACCGAGTATGGTCATATGTACGAGTCGGAACTCATGGTGCAGCGCCCCCAGGTTTACGAGTAGATGTGATGTAGTATGTATGCCTCAGCTCAGCACGATTTACTCACGATTTCCATCTAGAGAACGTCCAAAAAACACAAAAACGGTGAGTAAGTAATCAGCGGCTTATCTACCACTCACTCGGCCTATCCAACCAGCTAAACATCAGATGGGAGTAGTTTCCCTCTTAAGCCACTCCATAGCAATAGAACCCTCCTCAAGAAAGCCCTTCGTCTTCTCAAACACCTCTGCATGGTACTCGTTGAGCCACTTCTTCTCGGCGGGGGTAAGCAGACTCTCGTCCGTAAGCTTCTTGCACATGGGGACCATCGTGACGTGTTCGAACCCGTAGTAGCTGTTCATTCGAATATTAGTCAATTTGAACACCGAAAAACGAGTGGAGTGCAAAGCTTACGGCTTATCACCGAATTGGTGGTTCGTCTTGGCATCTTTGACCATTATCACGTCTGAATAGCATACGATGTTAATGAACGACAGTAGGGTGTGGAGAGGACGACGAACTCTCAATTCGGATACCGAAGTTTCCGTCCTCGTAGTAGCCGGGCTCGTCGGAGATGACCATGCCGGGGGCGAGTGGAACTTCAGAGTATTGGAGTCTAGTGCCGATTCCGATGGGGCCTTCGTGAACATTCTAGTATCCGTTGGGTCAGCATTGGACTCGAGCGATCAATCGCGGGAATGCATACCAAGAATGATCCAACACCATGGCCAGTGCCGTGGCGGTAGTCCAGGCCTTCAGCCCATAGGAACTGTCGGGCCAGGACATCCAACGCGAAACCACTAGTTCCTTTGGGGAAGATCACACGATCCAAAGCAACCATGCCCTTGAAGACCAAGGTGTAAGCTTTCTTCTCCATCTCCGTGGGTTCGCCGAAATGGAGGGTCCGCGTAGTGTCCGTGGTGCCGTCGAGGTACTGCGCTCCCGAGTCACAGAGGTACACAGATTTCGGGTCGACGACCGAGCACGCACCCGGTTCAGGCTTGTAGTGGATTACCGCCGCATTGGCGCCGGTGGAGGAGATGGTGTCGAATGACAGACCCATGAAGTTCTCACCCGTTTTCCGGATTTCCTCCAACTTGTCGGCGGCCTGGACTTCGTCGAGGACGGTGCCCTTGCCGAGCTCCTCTTCGAGCCAGGAGAAGTACTTGATCAGCGCTGCACCGTCACGGATGTGGCATTTTCGCATTCCGCTGCGCTCCGTCTCGTTCTTGACTGCTTTGGCTTCTTCGATGGGGGATCGGACGACTTCTACGCAATCATCACCGCCTAGGGCTTTAGATAACGCCCATGATGCCTTGTTGGAGAGCAACCACTTCTTGGGGCTTTCCTTGGGCTCGGCGCTGGCAGTCTCCTCTTTGTGCTTTTGAACGAAGGCCGTTAGCTCGGTGAACACCGCCTCATATGGCCGGACCGTGACGGCATCACCGAGGTGCTCGAGTGCGGCGGGCGGAAGCTTCTTGGAGTCAATGTACAGGGTGGCAGTTGTCGGGGTGACGAACGCGTAGGCAAAGAACACCGGGTTGTAAGGGATACTTTGTGCGTCGTATCAGCTGTTGTGTCCCATAATCTGGAAAAGAGGTGTATATACTCGCTTCCTCTCAGGTTGTATAGCCAGGCGATCTCGTCGAGCATGCTTACAACGAATCCCGGGCTCTTCTTCTTCTCGAGTTCCTTCCGTACAGCATCGATCTTCTCTTGGAAAGGCTGGCCGGCGTACTGTACTGGAAGCACGATCACGGGATTGTTGGGACGCGCCGGTTTCTCTGCTCCCCATGTCTCGTCCACAAGGTTCTTGCTCAGACCAACCAATCCTGCGCCGCCCTTCTTCTTGATGCGACTCTCGAGGCTTTTTGCTTGCTCTATGGCTGCATGTTAGTGTATCCAGAAATATGACCCAACGCAACCGCCGCGGCGCGAGGAGGGAGATTCCAGGGAGCAGTACGAGCCGTGATGAGCGTAGCATCGACGCCTACTGACTTTCCACCGTCCGCCTGTTGAACAGCCCTATCGCCCATGCACCATCAGATATTCCATTGTGCTCCCTCGGAAACGGAGACCCCCGTACCATTCCTGCCACGTGGGAACATCGGGCATCCCCTGCTTTAGCAGCTCCCAATTGCTGTCTAGCTGGTGCTCAGCTTGGTTGAAGTAACGGCCGTCGGTCGAGAGAACCGCCTTCTCCTTGGTGACAACCGCGCATCCCGCCGAACCAGTGAATCCCGTTAGGTAGGCTTTCAAAGTCGCGCAGATGTCAGTATTAATTCCATCGGGGGGGTTGTGGAGCACAGTGAGTGGGGGGTTGTGGAGTAGGAGGGCGAGTCGGGGACGGACCTCTTCGAGCATCCGCGGCGCATATATACTCGCTGTTATGGGAGTCTTCGCTAGGCACAACTGTATGCGGAAAGTATGTGTCAGTGACCTGCAGGCGCAGCCCTATTATGTACTTGAGACGGGGCCGGGGATTAACGGACCATAGACATCGACCTTCTCTCTGTTCATCAAGCTGCGGAGCGCCGCGAGCCTGTCGGTAGTGTTAACGGTCACCATTTCGGGGGACGGCGGCGACGACGATTTCGGCGGCGGATTCAGGAGAGACGAGATTAGACGCGTGTGGGATGGTGAAAAATGACTGAAGACGGTGGTTCCGGTGGTGGTGGTGCTGGCCAATTTGTGGCGGTAGGTTGCAGCGATAGAGCTTCGTGAAGTACAGAGGAATAATCGCGGGGCAACCCCGCAGAGCAACGACGACATTCGCTAGGAAGCTATGCTTGCTTGCTACCGCTGTTATGACTAGGAATTTTCTATCTGTACAACTCCAAATGACCTGTCTTTTTTTTTCTTCTCTTAACACATTTATTTTTTTTCGCATCCGCGTTTCTCGATTGTATCGAAGGGGAAGACAACGACGATAGCAATAGCAGCGCCTCTATAACAAGGAGTCTCGAGGTCAAGGCGGCATTGAAGTTTTTGACTGGGTGGGGGGTGTGGGGGTGTGGGGGGGATTCTCGAAGCCACGGCGAGCATGAGTGAATTGAAGCAATGGACGGAAAGGGTACGCACAGTTATGGTATGTAGGAGGGGTGCTTAGGACCTGGGAACAAGTAGAGTACGGACTTCACTTGAAACTAAACGGCAATTCTCCGATCGCGGTGGGTATAAAGGAGCTTGAGCTGGTAGAGTTCAATGTGGACGCACTTCGGGCATGCAGAGATCTTCCATCGTTTTCTCGGCCTCTTGGCAGCGTTTTGCACGGATCCCTAGACGCCATTGCCGCTTCCGCGCGGATCACAGGTGCCCCCCTCATCAATGCTAGGAAGAGCGTCGAACTGTTGTCTAGACGTGTCATTGGTTCTTCGGCATGCAAATCACGGCTTACACGACACCATATTTCGATGCATGAGCTCCATCCTCAATGGCCATGACGATTCGTCGGCGTGTCCGGTGAACACGTCGCTGACGCGGCCAAGGGAAACTTACCGGCGAGGCCGAATTGGAATATTCTAATGTCCGGCTTCTACGGGTTCCTTTTGGCTCGGTCCTGATCTCGATCTGGAATGTAAGATGGCATCTGAGCTCTTCGTGGACGGATGCCTGCCCATCAATAGACTTTGGATAGTGGTCGTCTTCGGAAGGACGATTCTGTGTGGTTCGTGTAAGGCCAGTCAGCGAAGAGGAGCCGCCTTATTATTAGGATATCAATGGCCAGATACCCGGAGCACCTCAATCGGATCGACTGCTGTCATGAGCTGTTCCGCTAATCCCAGTGGAAGCTCTACAGGAAGGCCCACTTTGCGATGAACCGTATTTAAACTTTCCGGCAGTTATATGTAGGATTGCGCAAAGATTGGTATCTGGAAGGGGAAGGCCGTTAAGTATGGAAATCACCAAACATACGCTCTTGCGATTGCGGGTGTTAGAACAGGTACATACATCTAATGTATGTACACAGCCGATACGGTTTACTTCCCGAGTAATGAGATGTAAACGAATCATTTCCCATGCAAAGTATGCTTCGTATGCACCCACCCTCAGTCGTGGCTTTCCCGTCACCCGGCTCTAACACGATTCACCAGTTGCGCGATGCGGAGCGATACTCGAACAGATGTCGCAGTAGAAAAGATCGCGCTACTATGAACTTCTGCCTTCCCTTCCGAGTGATATCTCACGCGGCCCCTCCCTCACGTGAATGCCGCCCCAATTAGAACCCTAACCCGCCCGACGCTTATCATTGGCGCCGGGGTTCAGTGTCGCGTGGTCGCCTGGACTCGCCTTCTTCAGGGTCTAGATTTGGCATCGAAACATGATTGGTGCGTCATGTTTCCAACTGTGCTGCCCCGGTCGGCACTTAGGCCGAAGATGAGACACCACGACAACAGAAACCTGACTTCATATAGAGTACCGTAGAGTAGATTGATTGACTGATTTCATTGCGCGTTCGTATTGATTGGGATCTCGGGCGGGGAAGGGGAAGCAAAGGGAGGAGTGTCGTGTCGACATGTGCTTTCGGAATTGAGGTTCTCTACAGCTTCAGGCCCCGGATTACCTATAGTACCTATACCCAGTACTATAGTGGCGGCGAAAGAATGGGGCGAGAAGGAAGGAAGAACGAGGGGAAGAAAGGAAGGATTCGGGAATCGCGATGGATATCATCGGCAGCTTTCACTATAGCAGTGGTCGCACAGCGATGATGATGCTGTCCATCATGCTGGCGGTAATGGAACACAGCACGACGGACTGCCCTTCTCTCGAAACCACCGCCGCCGCCGACACCAGCACGCACAAACACCAGCACCACCACCACCAGCAGCACCACCACCGCTACCGATACCCACCATCACCAAGCCGACTCTACACCACCTCTCCTGCCCGTCTCACCTCTCCACCTCCCACCACCTCTCCACCTCCTCCTCCCCACTCATGATGTGTTTGCTGGCACGGAAAGTATTCTAAGCCGCGGTTGATATGCATTGACTTGATTATTGCATGGCAAATTGAGTGATTGATTGTACGTTGGCAAAATACTTTCCCCTACCCACCTACCTATCGCAATTGCATTTTGCGGAACAGGACGGTCCCTCCGCCATCGGTCCACGCCTCCCCCCTCTCCCTCCCTCGAGCAAGTCTGCGCGGTCAGTTTGCACCTAGAACCCACCACCTCCAACTCGCGGCGTCGGCGTCGTCGCATAAACTCGAACTCGATCAAACAAACAGTTTCTGACACCTAATTCTTGCTCGATCCTTCTTGCCCCCCCGCCTCTCCCGCGATCGCTCGTCGCTTCCGCCCGTCACACTCGCCGCCCCCTTTCATTCAGACGCACCCGGAACCATACGCATCATCCGAAAGGAAAAAAAAAAGTCAAAACGATAAACCGGTTTAAACGATATACTCTCGTACGCAAGTTCCAGTACCCCCGACCCCATCCCAGGAAGGGAGCGACATTGCGGAATCCGATTTGGGCTGGTTTGCCCGCTTGCTCTGCTCTGTAAGCAAGGCTGCATAGCAGCACTACGTGCCTACCAAGCAACCGTACCTGGTGATTGTCGGGATTGCAACATGGATTTTATCGTGAGCACCAAACTGCCTTCTTCACCGTAGATATGTATCTACTACATACCCACGGCATCGTACGTGTGTGGAGAGAGAGAGCAGCAGCGCTAACCAACTGCTCCGTTTCGCTTGCATATGCAGATTGGCCTTGCCCACTGGTGTGAACTTCACGGTCCGACGTCTATACTCTGTACCCAGATCATCCCGCCTGCGTGCGGCGAGTGTAACCCGCCACGAAGCAATATCACTCGATCGCCCAGCACACCGCAGTTGACGGGCGGTCCTACGCCGCCACAATCCTCCCATGGCAATGCCAGGCCCAATACCACCGCGAATACTCCCGTCAACAGCCCAACCCCGAGGCCTGCTGCGACGACAACGGCCGCTGCCGCCGCCGCTGCCACGGCGCATATAAGTCACTTGGGCAGCAATGCTGCGGCATTTTCGCGACTTCCCTCGCCGTCAGAGACACCGCCAGCCTCTCCCAGAAGTCCTGTGATGGTCCCCGCGTCCACCGCCTTTGCTGGTGGCAGCACCCCAGAGTTGTGTAGGAACTGTACTATGACCCTCCCAAAGAAGTTCGAGGACGAGGGAAATAGAGAAAGTTCAACTGGAAGGGGAATATCTCCCCCGGGAAGACCATTGAGAACAACCGAGACGGTGGTCATTAGCGGCGGCGGTCCGGTCGCGGCAAAAGGGGATGGTGAAAGGTCTGGCAGAAGTCAACCGCAGTCTTCACCTCAGGTCCAGGCACAGTTCAGCTCGGCGACTCAGTCCCTCACCACGCACACGCACACGGTTACATACCTCTCGAGTCGATCGCCGGCGCAGGCTTCACGATATTCGCAAGTCCGCCAGGCATGCATCCGGTCCCTCTCCTGCGAACTGGTCCCTGCCCAGACCGGCCCCATACTGTTTGGCGACCAGCAAACGGGTTACACCATCGCTGTCGTCTTCAAACTGTCAGATAGCAAATCACGGGGTGGTCGACGGACGTACGCTTTGCTGTGCATGTCGATGAATCAAAAGTCACTCATGCAGTCTTGGAACGTCATTTCATCGGTCTTCCAGAGCCTAGTCCACGAGATACAGCTTGCTGCAGTGGAGAAGGCGGCCAGAGACGCCCACGGCACGTCCACGTCTTCAGCTGGTACGTCACTGCCGTCCGTGGGATCCCGTGGGCCAGAGAGCTTCCTGCGGAGACGTGCGCCTGGCGACGGATCCAGCGCTAGGAGTTTAGCAGATTTGATTGGCAACGACCACTTCTTTGTTAATATACACTCCGCTTTTGTCCGTTTGCTGGCGGGACTTTCGAAGATATACGGCTATGGGTCGGCCCCTCGGGAGATTGCAGCGGAGATGGCACCACTCTCGATTGGGCCAGCTGCCTCCTCGGATGGTCGCTGTCGAGCAGGTAGTGTCAGTTCCACTTCTGCCGGTGGTGCGGGGGACCAAGATAAGCAGAAACAGCGCCCGCAGCAGCAACATCAGAGAACGTCACCGCTCATGTCCGCGTCACAGACTAATACAACCACCACCCCCCCCTTGCAAGACCCAATGATACCCAGCACAACATGCAGTCGCCAACCCCCGTCAATATTACTCGGACGCCCACACCTCTCCCGGCCCCAGCAGCAGCACCAGCAGCAGCAGCGACTGTCCCCGCTACTGCCGCCAGCGATGCAACCGTAAAACCCTTCGCTGGAAAGCGCGATATCTGCCTCCCTCCTCCGCCGCGTCAATTGTTTGAGCAGGAGAGCAGGTGCCACGATCCATGGGAATATGATAACAGCAACTCGATAGTGGATCCCCGAGCGTTAATCGACACCCACGCACATCGGTTGGACGAGTGGATCGTTCTTATTTTTACATTTCCCTCCGATGCTGTGGGATCGGGGACAGCGGAGGAGCGGAGATAGCCTGTATGTGTGTGCGCTTTCCCTTTTGTTTCAACATCCTAATTAGAGTTTTTTCCCTTTACCTTTATCACGACTGCGTGCTTTCTATTCATGCGACGATTGGAGAGCTTATCCCGTGTGTGGGTGTCTGTGTGTGTGTGTTCCATGCAAACTGCCTTGCATGTTTGGGAGAGCTATATGCTTGGGTACCATACGGCTAGCTGCCGGATTGCGTTTCAGTTCATACTCCCCAACGGTTGCCTGTCCTTTTTTTTTCCTCCGGAAATCTATTATTGTTCCTGTCTTTCTTTTCTTTTCTTTCCTTTCTTGGGGCGATATCTGTTCTCCTGGGTGGCCCTAGTGCCGCCTTCTTGCGCTATTCATTCATTCATCGTCTTTAGTTTGGTTCGGGGCCATCTTGTCCGATTCTTTTTTTCCATTCACGTTACTTCTCATAGGATTGGGGGCGGCGGGGGGTACTTTTCATTGTTATAGTCGTTTTTTGCGTTACTCCACATAGACGGGGGATATAGACCGGGCGTACCATTATTCTGCGTTGCTTTATTTATTATGGGATTTGTTTTGTTATTGTTTTTGTTCAATTGATATTCTTTTGCATTGTTGCTCCTGATCCTGCTCCTGCTGCTCCTCGCCTCCTCCCCGCGATCCTGTGCCGCGTACGCTCTATGGGTATGGCATGGCATGGTAACTATGGGTAACTATGGTGTGCGTTGCGTTGTGTTGTATTCTGTGTGCATCAAGTATCAGATATCAGATGGTAAGGTAAAAGGGTGAATCGAGATGGAAGCTTTTCATTCGAGCGAGGATCTGCAAAACATGAGATATCACCAGTATGTAGGCAGGTATCATATGTAGCACCCATGGTACTGTACTGGTACACTTGAGATCTGAAATGTTTTCCCTTCGCTCCCACACACACACATCCACACATACACACTCACGCCCACGCACGCATACACGTCCGTGCGGGGAATTATGGGATTTCCTGGGAGGAGGAGGAGGGGGGAATTTTCCTCCCCCGAGCGAGCGAAGGGGAAGGGGGGGATGGAACTGCCATTCCTTTCGTTGCATTGCTTTTTCGATTATTGCGCCGCGTGTGACTGGTGGCCGTGGTGGCCGTGGTAGTGGTTGAGGTGGTAGTGGGTGGTGGTTGTGGCCGGGAATTGGTCATAGTTACATACAAATCATACATACAGATGTTTTTTCCCCCGCGCGAGCTCACTTCTGCGGACGGATAAGAAGGATGTGAGATGTGCGAGGAAACCAGAGATGTGCATGGTGAGGGGGTGAGGGACGCGGAGACGGGAGGTTTTGGCCGGGAGATAATATTAGCTGTGTGTGTGTGAGGTATGGCGAGGACGAGGTGGTGGTGGACGGGGACGAGAAGCGGATTGTGCTGGTTGGTTTACTTGCTTGCTTGCTTGTGTGCGGGCGGGCGCCGCTGGACACTGGGCACTGGGCAAGACGTACGGTGATGTGAGCGAACAGGATCTTATAGTGCTCGTGATGTGATGTGATCTGATGTGGTGTGGTGTGCTAGTGGGTGGGGTGAATGGGTTTTGGTGTGTGAGCTGTGAGTTGACGTTATGGGTGGGTTTGGGGTTTGGGCTGGTCTGTGGAAGCACTGCGGTATGGGCTCTAGCTAGCTAGGGGAGCAGCACCGGCTGCCTGGGTGGGCGTAACTACTACTGAGGCAGGCGCCTGCGCTGGCTGTGTGTCCACCACGTTGATGCTATGTACCTTCTTACTTACCGCGTTGGGGTTGGGTGGGGGTGTGACCTGCAATGACTGGGTACCCGAGGCGTCTGGAGATGTATCGGAATTGGGCGCAGAAGCAGTGTTGACTTTTTTCCTTCACTCTAGGAAGGACGCGGACGCGGGCGAGAGTGGAGGTGGAGGTGGGAAGACGTCGTCGTTGTTGTTATCGTGTGTATGGATGTGTGGGATAGAGTAAGAGTAGTGGGCGTACGGATGTGATGTGTATTAGTTAGCTTGGCGAGTGGTATTACAGTGCGATTGACGATGGGTGGTGAATCGAATCCGATGGAATGGTGATTTGTTCTAGTCAGCCACTTGAGGCTGAGGCGGGAAGTGGATGGTGGTTGATGCAGCTGTTTGCGGTTAATGATACTAGAGTAACTGTGGTAGCTCTGGTATATACCGTAATTCGCGATTGAGTGCTTAGCATCGGGACGTGAAGACAGCGCTGAGCGCGTGCGTACGTACGAATGGAGGTTGAAATGTGGCCTCGACGGTACTCTACTCTAAAGCAATGTTCGGCTCCGCACACCTCTCACGGCAACCCGCTTCGAGCCTCACCGCTCTCCGCCTGTCAATCGGCAGCTAGCCGCCCGATAGATCTGGCAGACGCGGCTGCCACCAATGCCCGCAGCCGAAGCCGTAACGTAGCCGCAGTTCAATCCTCAGGAACCATGGATGGATGGGGGGGGGGGTGATGAAATGATACATAGTCCTCCCCTACCCCCTTGAACAATCAGCACGGACGGCATGTCTGAGCCCTGCGTTATGTATGTAGCAGGCAGCATAGGCAAGATACCCGGGTGTTATCGATAAATCGATACATAGATGATTCATCATCAGGCGCATCGACGCACGTGGGTTGACGGACGGGCGCGAGCGCGGATATCGAATGCAGCCCGGATCCGGATCCCCGGAAAGGAGACGAGGCAAGGGAGCCGGGAGGGTGGGAAGGGTTCAGGTTGGGGAATGGGAGTGGGGGGATTGGAGCGTGGGGGGCTGAGGAGGTTGCATCGCATATTCAGCTGCCCCGAGGGATCGGGGCAGGCAGATAGGCCGGCTACGGGAGTAGGTATGATGTGCGTAGGATACCCCTCCCTCCTCTAAATCACTCGTCTAGTATGGTCATTTAGGGCTGGAGTTCGATGGCTTCGCTGGCGCCGGATGTGAGGCTAGATGCTCGCGGTTTGCCTCGTTGGAAGGGTGGTATAGGACGCTGCCGACACATCCATCATTTGCGGACCACCCACACGGCTGTCTTCGGATCCTCGGGGATGTGAGGGAGAGGACGTGTGCATGTGGGCGCAGACGTATGGACCAGTACCTACTTTGCCCCACCTATCGCGGGAAGCCTCAAGCAGTCAAGAGCGTGCGAAGTTTGGTGATGTGTTTTGGCGGGGTCGGGTCCAATGGAAGACGAACAGACGGCAGTGTGCTATGGAGGGAGGGGAAGAGGGGGGAAAGGGGGAGAGGCGGTTTCCTGTTTGCAGACGTCGCTGGCCGCGACAAGTACCGATGCGAAGATATATCCATATCGACGTATCTACATAGTCTACACTATCCACCGGTTGGGGGGCACTTTGGATGGATTCGGGTTTCAGCTGAATAAGCGGTGGTGGAATATGTACCGAGATATTCCATATCGCCCGCGGTGGTTGGAACGGTGCGCGAGTGCGAGTGTGAGCAATAATCTACGGCTGCTATGCAAGTTTGATATCTACTCGTGGCAGACATAATTACTCTCCTGGTACATGAGGTGTACCAAACCGGCAAACACACTCTACTCTAAGCGGAACTCCAGGTGGCGGTGTGCTTGCCTGGTGGTTGATGACTCCACTTTTCCCCTAACCCCTCCCGACCCATTGTCGCACGCCTCGTGGGTGTCATCGCCGTCGTCGTCGTCTCGTCGCCAAACCGAACCAAACCAAACCAAAGCAACCCCAACCCAAGCCGAACCAAACCAAACCAAAGCCCTCTCCAGAGTCCGCACGCTCACACACCCCCAGGCTCCCAGGCACCCACGTACCCACGCACACAGCCAACTCCTCACGCGGCGACGGCGGGCGGTGGTACTCTGCGCCGAGCACTCTGCCCCCCCGAGCACCCTACTGCGTCGTCTCCCCCCGTCCATACCTTAACTCACGCTCGCACAGGCTCGATATCGCTCCAAGTCCTGGTGTCACCATCCTATCATGCGCGAAAACCCTCACGGTCGTTCGCGATCGGAGGATTGTGTGTGCATCGAGGAATCTGGATCGCGTCCGATCCTCAGGGACGTCTAAATTTGCGTCGCGGACAAGGATGGCACAGACGTGGGGTGTCGATGGCCGCAGAGATACTTGATCACAGCCGGGACGCTGACACGGGACCTTGTGTTGCTTGCGACGGACTGGCATAGGCCGTCCAGGATACTTTTCCGCGCTCCGCTGCTTGCTCACCGCAGCCCCAAGGCCCACTCCGGGAAGTTGGTTAGTTCTAGTCGGACCACGTCTGCGAGAATCGTCGATGGAGGGTCAGGACCCGGCCCTCCCCATCTCTGTACGTCGGCGTGATCGGGGCTTGCGTGTCATTCCCCTCCCTCCCCCCTCTCGGAAGTGTCAGAACCCTTCCTCGTCACGCTCCATCGCTGACGGCGGGCGGAAAAAGAATGAGGTTGGTGGCGGAACTCTCCCTGATGCTGGCCGCACTGGTGCGGTGCAGAGCATAGAGTACTCTAGGTACCTACGTGGGTGGTAATGGTGGTGGTGGAGGTGCCGGTGGTGGTTGACTGCTCTACTAGTCATCCTTGCTTTCGTTTACCAGCCGAGTCTGTTGACGGAAACAACCGGTTTTCGCTGGTTGCCCTGCTTAATCGCCCTCTCGATTGCCTCAAGGATATCGACGGGCTCGGCCATCTAGTGTGACGACGTATGCCGTATACCGTATGCCGTTCAGTGACGGGTGGTCGGGCGGCTGCCAAGCATTCACTTTCCAGGTACTTCGCGCTGCTGCTGCTGCTGCTGCTGCTGGACAGCGTAGTGTACGGTACTTTACTCTACATACAGACCGCTTGATGTTCCCGAATCGGACGGAATTATGACGATGATGACTGTCTTTTCTCGCAGCCTGTGGAGAAGCGGTTCTAGAAAGAGGCGGGAACATTGGTGCTCTGTTGGTTGCGGCAGCGGCGTCGGCAGCGTCGGCGGCCGAGACCCTGGACCCAATCATCGAGCCTGTCCTCTTTCAACGATCCAGCCCTCCGTTCCCTCGATGTGGCTTTCGTACGACGACAAATCATGTGTCTTCGGGGTCTTCGTCCCAAGCCACCGTTTGGCCCGGCTGCTCCATCCAAATGGCTGTGACCTGACTGGCTCGGATGTTAAGGGTTCAGCCCGGTCCATCCGAGCGTGCTGGCCTTGAGTCTCGACTATCCCAATGCATTACCATATCATTAATGTTTGGCTTCGGACGATGGAAAGAACAGGAATTCGAATGTTGTTTGCGTGCCGGGGAGAGATACCCACTCTACTTGTTGGTCGGTGCGTACTCTACTCTACGCGCACTCAACTACTATGGTTGAGGCAAAGATGTTCTCGACAACGCTTTCTATGGCGATGCAGCGCAGCCGTATTCGAGATCTCGAGCAAGCCGGCCGATATGTGCGACAGCTATCTTGGAGGCATTTTTTCCCCTTTCTCTTTCGCCGTTCTATTCCCCGATGTGTTTTCCGGTGGATAGCACTAGCTGGTGGTTTCCCGAGTCAGCCGTGGCAGTGACGGCCGGTAGCAATGGCCGGTTGCGATCTCTGTTTGGCGATGCTTTCGATGCGGTTTTACTAGTAGTCCTTGTCGAAAAGGCCCGTGGCTGACGGTCGCCCTGTCCGCCCGACCGCCTGTTCCACCCCTTGAGGTATGTAGAAGCTGTTTTTTCTCTCTATTTTCTTTTTTTCTTTTTTCAAAAACGCAATTATCGTCATGTGAATCTCCCTTCAATTCATCGCCTCTCTCTCTTTCATACGGTGGTTTAGTGGTTAGGGTTGGCCGTTCTGGCTGTCTCTGGACTGTGGCTGCAGCGCCACCATCAGCCGGTTTTTAGTACGTACTTCTCTCCTCTTCGGGCCCCACACAGGCCAGGCAACACGGCGACTTGATCGACTCTGCTTATTAGTCACGCAGCAAGGCTTGGTTAGGGGCCACTCCTGCCAACCGACAGGCGACACCCAGAGCCTGCCTGGCGCTTGACGACACCCTCCCCGATCCCCATCCCAGCTTGGCGTCCCCCAATATCGACGCGATCTCAGCCATCGGAAAGCGGGAGCAGGAACATGAAGCCACCGCCAGAAGTCCACCCCCAGCCTATCTCCACGCCCGAGCCTGCCCTCCAGTGCCCTTGGGATGCCCCGGGCTGCCTGCTGAGCCACCCGGCCCACTCCTTCCCTCCCACCATGGCCAGCCGCAAAAAAAAAAAAAAGAGTACATACCACACCCCATCTTTGAACTTCCCACCCCTTCCCCCGACTACTCCCATCCGCACTAAGAGTCCATGCACTCTGCTGCGTCCCAATTAACAGCGGCTTTCCCTTCTTGGGGCAAACAGTACTCAAGCGCTGAAACAAGTAATGGGCGGCCAGTTTCCGGTAGTGTCGCCACCTCACCGGTCAGGACCTCGGACTCCCCAGGTCCAGACCTCCCTGCTTCTGACCGATCTCGACATCCCCACCCGTCTGTCGACCTGCAGCCCGCACGTCTGAGCTTTACCTATATGGTGCCTGGCATTCGTCGAAACTTGGAGACAGTCCTTGCTATCACTATTCTTCACGCCTCCTCCCGCTCAACTTCGATAAGCATACACTGCACGCTACCCACACGATCCTCGACCGTCCCCCTCTTTACCTGGTACCCGTCGTAACACCCACCACCACCTCCACCACCATTACCACCACCCCCCTCCCCGACCGCAAAGCCTCTCGCTGAAGTCGGAAAAAGTCTTGCCATTCAGCACCAGCCGCGCTCGCCCTGCTTGCCGACACGAATAAGCTGAAGTCCTCCACTCCGCGGGCTGAACACCAGCCACGCTCCAACTCCGTCAACTCGAGTTGGTCATGACCAGCCGCCTTGCACAGTCTAACGGGTCGGCTCCTCTCCATAACACCACCACCATCACAGTCAATCGCACTCTACCCATAATGTCTGCCCCGCAGCCCCCTCCCCAGGTCTCCGGCCAGCATATTCCCCGCTTCCAGACCGGCAATCATCGACGCAAGCCGCCGGAGCAGTCGGCTCCCCTATTTCAATCCAAACACTCCCAGCCGCAACATGCTGCTCCCAAGGACATAAGGGAGCCGCCGCACCTCACCCACAGAAACCAAGATTCCCAAAACCCGAACGTCGATCAGGCCCCTAGCCACCCAGACAGCGGGATGGGCCTTGAATCTAGCTCCTCCTCCAACGACGGCCCCGGCCAGTACCTCGAACAACCATCTGGCAGAGGTGGCGCGCAACAGATGCAGCTGGATTCGTCCGCTGGAAGTGGAGATTCCTCTGGAGCTGAGGGCATGCTAGCAGCAAATGGTTCTGGTGGCAGCGGTCAGTCCAAACTGACGCGAAAGAGTACCGCTGAGGACTGGTTCAACGCCTTCAACCGTGACGTCCGAGGCAACCAGAGTTATCCCAACTATGACAGTACGTGATGTCTTCTTTTCAGCAATCGTCTGGTATGATTTTTTGTCCAGCACACAAAATCTTACAAGATCTAGATGATTCTCCCTACTATTTGCCGAGTCAGCACCGCAAGAAACACCAACAAGGAGCCCGGAGTGCTTGGCCACCGAGGGTTCACAGTGGAGGATTCCCGGAGCGGAGCAGCATCCCGAATAGTTACCGTGGAGGTCCAGTACAAGTTCTCGAGAGCACCGAAGAAAGCAATAGCGACAGCTTTCGCAGTGTGATTGATGACTTGACCATCAAGAGTATTGCCCCCCTTGGTTCTCGGAGCGCTATACGTCCGAAACTTCGAACTCTTCCGACCTCCCTCCCTCTGCATATCCAACCGTTCAATGTTGCTGATCGTGGGCGTGACAACTAGATCAAAGGCTTAAACGCCGGTTGCGACGCCTAGAAGGCCTCCATGGACAACATGCTACACATGCAGAGAGGCTCTTTGAGCTACGAGTACATGACTTGCCGGAGTAAGCTTTCCACTTATAGTGCTGTGCATACATTATATAACGTTACTGACCACGCTACTCGCATCTAGGGAAAAGAAAGCAGAGCTTGAAAGAATCCTGCAGTCATTTACCGCGAACATCGAAAACGAGAGAGCCGCCCAGGAACCCAGTTCCAGGAACGGGTTCCCTTCAGGTAACAGGTCCAGCGCTATCGACTCTGGATATGCATCAGTCTCTCGGTCCGGAAACGACTCTTCTGTGCCGTCGAGCGGACAGGGCCGGGATTCGCGCCGTGATGATAGCGGGAAGCCTTGGCCAAGTTCGCACTCCAGTGCACATTCCAACTCGGAAACTACCAAGATGAAACTTGTAGTGCGCAGGCTGGAACAATTATTTACTGGCGGTGTTGCTGGAGCAGATGATGGACGGGTGGGACTGCAGCAGAACGTTTCGGACCTGGCCAAAGCCGAGGACAACGAAGCAACACTGATGGGCGGTGGATTCCTTGAAGAGGAGGGCGCCCGTGGTGCATCACTAATGTCACCGCCGCGCAATCCGTTCATCGATTCGGATTCCAAGGAGTCCCTTCTAACCGCCGATGAGCCCGAGCAGAGACCGACCAGGCCCATCGACCTGGACCCCCAGAGGGAGCAAGTCGCGGTCGACAACATTGAGTATCTTACCCACCTGACCGGGTCTGGCACCAAAGGTGTGGGCACGGGTGGGGGCTGGGTATATTTGAACTTGATGATCAACATGGCTCAGCTCCACACCATCAATGTCACGCCGCCTTTCATTAAGAAGGCTATCGCCGCTGCCAGCGACAATCTGGAACTGTCTCCCGACGGTAAGATGGTTCGGTGGAGAGGGAACGGCGAGATGTCTCCGCCCGAATTTAGCATGTCGTCAGGTAGAGGTGAGGGCAGCAGTGATGATGGTTGTCGACGGGGGTTTGAGTCGTCTGGGTCTGGATCCGGTCCCGGTATCAACGAACCCGAGCTACAGCCGGTTGAAAAGAACGGCACCGACCACCGATTCCACTACAAGCCGATGTTTGCGCGATCCCAATCCTTCGACGAAGAATCCTCCAGTCTCGCGACGAGCAGCGACACCGATCCCGAAGCGCCGAGACGAAGCAACTCTGGCGAATCGCGCAATTCCAGCAGCAAGCGGGATTCGGGGCCGATCATCTTCTACAAAGGAGGAGGATTTTGCACCGACCTGACTTCCCAGCCGCTGCGCGAGGAGGAGGGTGAGATGGACATGACGTACGAGCGAGCCACGAGCCGACCCCTCGGTTCGGCAACGCGCTGTCCGCCGTCGCCCAGCACCAGGGACGATAGCCCATTGTTCCGGCTGGGAACGGCATTCGCCGAGCCCCAATTGTACACGTCGAAGATGGACGCCGATCCCGATGATTTGAGTGACATCGAATTTTCGCCGCAATTCACCGCCACATCCCCGACGATGAACCCTGCCGTGCCGATCGAGTTCGAAGCTTCGGGAGTTGGCGGGGTTCTCCCAGCCGACAATTTCGCGATTAATTGCCAGACGAGACATTATCTCCTCCCCGATAACCACGGTCGTTTGCCCGTGTCGAGGTCGAGGGCTCTGAAGTCCAAGCTGCACAAGCGAATCCTGCATCGCATCCCCAAGGCCTCTATCGATGCCTTCCACGACAAAGGAAATGCGACCGATTCTTCTGCCGGTTCTTCGTCTTCCTCGTCGGAGACCAGTGGAGCGCCTTCCAGCCGACACAGACGGCCAGTCAGACACGAATTGCTGTCCGCCAACACTCTGAGGCTGCCTCCGTCGTCGCTTCCCCCAGCATCCTACATGTTTGCGTCTCCCAGCGAAGATTCGTCATCGAACGGAGAAACCGACTCGGACGATGCGCCGCGGTCTTCTGGCTCCGAAGGTTATTTCTTCCACCAATCACTCGATGCGTATCGAACATCGTCCGGTGAAGAAAACGAAGCCGCCACCGGGTTCCAGCGATCGCCCAGTTCCGCCGCCACCGCAGGTGATGGGGGGAGCAGGAGGGAATCCAGCGTCTTTTCGGATCACATTGCCGATGGCCAGAATTACAATGACCCGACTTACGACGACCCCCTGTCTATGGACAGCGAACAGTCCAGCGACAGCGCAGACATCGATGTCCAGTTCCTCGGGGACGATGCGGATGTCGACAGGCCGAATCTGAAGAGATCGCGCGGGAGCGTCATCAGCTCCACGAGCAACCACCAGGCTCGCAAGTCTGTTCGCATGACGAACATCAATTTGCAGAGCAGCACTGAGAGCGACGAGTCATGAGTGTTGTGAAAGGGAGGTGTTTTTCTTTTTTTTCTGTTTGGCGGGTGTTGGCGGTTTTTTCTTTCTTCGGATTAATGGCACGAATGAGTTCCATTGGTCCTTTTGTTGTTTTTTCTTTTTTTCTTTCTCTTTGATCAGTAGGGAATGCGGCTGGGTTGCATCTTCAGATCACCTCTTTTATTCGTTTTCATCACTTCATACCATCACCTTCATTTTTTTTGGTGGTGGGGAGGGGTTTGCTTGGGTTCACCAGCTTTGTAGGTTGGTGTTACGCTCTATTTCAGCTCATGTTTTTTTTTCTTTTCTTCATCGTTTTGTGTTTGGATGGCGTTTGCGCAGCGGCATTCCTGAGATTGTTCTCTCTGGTTCATTATCATTGTTATTCTTAGAGGTTTTTATTTCTCACCGTGTTTCTGAATGTTTTTTTTTTCGTTACGGCGTACGTGAAATCAAGTATCTTGCATACTCAAACTCTCCTGGCTCGCTCCGTGATCAACACGATAGATACGGTGTCGTGGGTGGCAATGGCAATCCGCAAATGCATGGTTGAAGTGGCAGTGGCAGTGATGGTGATCTCGAGACGGTGGAAGCATGGAAGCAGTGCTGAGCGCTCGAGGGATATCCGAGCCAATCGGAATAGTTGTTTGCCACGCTCGCTCGATCTTCGCATTCCCCGGCGCAGGGTCGAGACCCGACAGCTACATACATTCATATCGCAGCGTTGTGCTATCTTGGCGGCAACATCGGCAAGCGAATTTGAGCTGTCAGCCATGGTTATCAAGCATGTCAGGGAATTGAAGGGATGTACTGTACGCATGATTTATAGGGAACAATCGGAGATCTTCAAGCCGAGGACGTTTCGTCGACGATCGTCTATGGACGCATTGAGTTTTTACACATCAAGTTTGCCCCCATCCATCTCATCCATACCTGGCATACCCATGTCCCCCGCTCTCTCTCTCAAACCAAAGTGCCAAGCCATAATGCACGCGCGCGCAGCACACCCAGTGCCCAGTGACCACATGCAAGACATTAACGCGTCGTTTTCATCTACATATTAAAGTACACAAGTATCACGCGACCCGTCGCACCCCACCTCACCGCACGTAAAAAAAAACCAAAAAATACCACACCCGTCGCCCGCCCGCCTGCCCACGCAATGTCCCGCGACCCCGTAACCAGCACCTACAGCCGCTTCCTGACCGGCGCGCGCACGGGCGAAGACGGGCTGACGTACAAAGAATCCGTGCACCGCGCAGTTAGCTCCGACTTCTGGGGCACCATCTCAGCAGCGGGGCGAACGCCGCGCGCCGTGGCATGGCGCACGCTCGCCGACGAGCGCGCGGACGGTGAGGGCGCACACTCGCTGCGCTTCCTGGCGCGCCGCGTGATAAACCAGAACCTGCAGCACCTTGGACTTGACGCGCTGATGGCTACGCCCTGGGAGCCGCTCGGGAGGTGCGTTTGGGAGGATGTTATCGCTACGTACCATACACCCCCTCGATGATGAGGAAGGCGGAGGCAGGGCTGATCGTGCGAACCAGCCGCCAGGACTCCCTAATCCTCTGGCAGTTATTCGCGACGGCGTATGGTCCGCTGCCCGCGCTGCAGACGCGCACGTATACGCTTCCGGCCAGCGAGCGGCTGCAGCCGCTAATCAACGCGCTCGTCTCGCCGAGTCACAGCTGGCTGGTGAAGCTGCGGCTGCGGCTGCAGATCCCCAGCGACGACGGCGGCGACGGCGGACTAGACGTCAGCGTGCTCCCCGCGCTGCAAAACCTGAAGGCACTGCACATTACCGGCGCGGTGGGCGTGGACGACGGAGTGGTGCGCGCGTGGGGCCGCGCCGCCGTGCATGATCGGCGGTTTGATCGGCTGCAGGTGATGAGTCTAAGGGGATTTGTGGGAGTTACCGAGAATGTACTCGCGTATGCGGCGTGGATACCGAGCTTGAGGTGGCTGGACCTTACGGCGTGTCATTGGAGCGTGGCGAATACCGGCGGGAGGTGGGTGCAGGTCGGTGTGGAGGAGTGGGAGGAGGGGAGGAAGCGGGAAAAGGAGAGGGAGCGTGACGGCGAGATAACTCCGGTGGTGAAGGTGCGGATGGGCGGTTATAAGAAGCCCGGGAAGAAGAATATGTCGTATCAGGAGATGAGGTTCGTAAGGGTCGAGGAGCCGGCCGGGGAGAGGAAGCGGAAGGCGCCGAGTACGGCGGAGAAGAAACCCGTGCAGAAACCGGTGATGCGGCAGAAGCGGTTGAAGAACATGGGCGATCTATTAGCAGAGTTCCAGAATCCTCCACCGAGGGGCAGGGGGAGGGGGCGATGAGTGGGGTGGGGTGTGTGGTGAGGCCGTGTGTTTGAGCGATTGCATTAGATAGGATACCCCCCAGGAACATCATTCCTCCGCATTAGATACATTATTATTATTTGATACATCTCCATTCCCACCGCGCAAAACAAAACCAAGGTAACCCACAAGCCAGTCATACATCATCATAAGAAGTATCCAATGCGTTCACCGCACTCCCATCCCTACCGTCTATCGAGCAGCCACTACCACCACCACTAATTCCCATTTAAACCGACATGAAAAAAAAGTTATTTACTCGAAAGCATTCATCCTCTTTTCCCCTCCCCCTCAATAAGCCTACGCAGACCCAAGCGGCCTACCAGGCGCATTGAACCCAGCGTTCGAGCCAGAGCTCGACGCCTCACCGGTCCTGGGCCCACCACCCACCGCAGGCAACATCTCCATATAGTTCAATTCGCTGCGCCTCTCGAGGTTGACGTACCACGGCAGACGGAACAGCAGGAATCCGAGCTTCTCCTCGACTTTCTTGAGGATCCACTCGCTGGGCTCCAGGAGGCGGAGGTAGCGGCAGGCAACTGTAACAAACAACCAACCATCACATCAGTCATCACTCACTTCAGACCATACACCGGGGGGAGAGGGGGGACAAACAAGCATAGCCGATGATGAGACCGCAAAAGTGGCCGAGTACGTTCGAGCCCGGCCACAGGAAGCTAGCAAGCACCATCCAGATGATCGGCGTGGTCCAGGTTGGGATCTCCCAGCCGACGACGGTATAGTTCGGCTGGAAGCCGCTGGTCTTGACGCTCTCGATGGCGAGGAAGGTAAACACCAGCGCACTATCCTCCCATCAGCTCACATTCCCATCCCATCCCAACCCATCATAGGAGAGGGGAAGAACGTACCTCGCGCCCATAACCGCCTCGCTCCCCCGGAACACAAACATCTCAATGCCGAGATACAGACCGGCAGGGAACGTGACCAGCGGGCCCGCGATCAGCAGCGTGGTCTTGAGCGTGCCGACCTCGCGCTCGAACCGCTCCAGCAGCGGCGTGACCGTGATGACGTTCAGCAGCGCGTGGATCCAGCCGACGTGGATGAGCGGGTAGGTGTTGAGTCTGTGCACTACTCCAGGTCAGCCTCACGCTTCCTTCCTTCCTTCCTGAGGGGGGGAGGGGTACTCTGTGTGAGATCCATAACAGCAGGATCGAGTCTCCACAGGCCCGCGAGCGGCACCCCGCACACGCACAGGAAGTGCACGGTGGGCACGGCGACGAGGACCGCGCGTGTGAGCAGCGGTAATCGCCGGAGGTAGCTGGTGAGGCGGTTCATCCATGCCGAGACGGAGATCTTGACGGTTTCGGCTCCCTTATCTGACATTGCGAACGTGGGACTTGAGGTGACGGGTGACGGTGGTGTGTGTGTGGAGATGGATTTTGGTGCGATTGTTGCGAATGGTTCTAAGGGGGTCCTGGATCTGTCCGTCGGAGTGGCTATGGCCCGTGTATATACGACTACTGTTTTCCCTGCAGCCTGGCCTGGCCTGGCTGGCGACTCGACAACTTTCTTTTCAGGGTGCAGTGCCAAGATTTTGTCACATGCATTCCATACAACGTCACTCGAGCAATGGTGGAGGGCACCTGATTTCCTGAAGGTTTATCCTCATTGACAGCTTTTATTCGTAAATGTGCGAGAAAATAGGCAAGCAAGCAAAGCGAGACTCCACGAAATGCTATAGAACATTTTGTGCTGGCAATGGAATTATCACTGCACAGTCACAAAGCAGCACTCGGGTAAGACCGAGAAAGAAAAGAAGAAAAAACCAACATTCCATATAATCATATAATCAAAAACAAAACGGAAGCAAGAAAGAAGAAGAAGACAGACTCCTCGCAGCAAAAAACAGAAACACAAGAGAAATCAAGCCCGAATGAAACCGAAACGGCGAGAGAAAAAGATGTAGGCCGGTCGTTCCATGCCAATAATTACAGTCAAATACGCAAAGCAAAGAACAGAAGCAATGGCCAATAGAGCAAACGGTTAAGCGGTAGGGGGGTACAGTAGTAGAAGCCGGTGGGTACCTCTTGTTGCGTCTCCTATGCTTCACCAGCAATCTCCCACCCCCCACCATTTCCATTCGCGTTCGAGTTGTTGGTCGCATTGTCTCTCGTTCGGCTTGGTAACATGATGCCTGGCTTCTCAGACTGCGCCGCCACTTCAACAACGCTCACAGAACTCTCACCCCTGTATCCCAGACTCATGCCCAACACTCTATGCGCGGGGTTCTCCGGCTTGGATCCATCGTCGCGCGGCCGCAACCACGATACCGTCATGCACCGGCTCACGAGCCGTACCGTCGTGCTGTCGGCTGGTGCGAAGTGGGCGCTACGAGCGGCGCTGAGATCTTCGAGTAGCATGAGGATTTCCTCACGCTTATAGTAGGGTGCGCGCCGAAGCTGGGTGTGGTTTAAGAGGGGGTATAGGACGCGGAGATAGGTGTGACGGAGCTGTGAAGCACCCAGGAGTCAGTGGAGTGAAAGTAGGTGGGGGAGGGGTGGGCTTACTGATTCCGCTTCGTCCGGAAGGTCAAGGAGGTTTCGTATTATAACGTCAACCAGCACTCGAAGGTCGTTGCTGTAGAAATATTCATAAGTTGCGGTGGTGGTAAAGAGAAGGTATAGCAGCTTGAGGATCAACAGCTGCAGACAGGTTTCGCCTGGTTGGATGTTAGCGCGCTGTGCAATACATAGCTTTCCCGCCCTCTTCTCGGTTGTTTCTCACTCTCGCGATTGATTAAAAGTACTATGTTCTCGCCAAAGGTTCTGTAGTCGGGTCCGTAGTAGCATAGGATTTTGACCACCTTGTTCGTTGGGCCGTTCTCGGAACCTTTCGTAGGAGTCGGCGTGGCATGCGCTGAAAGCATATATTGTTCGTTCAGCACCAGCTACCGATGTCGAGTCAGCGTCAGACCAAGGGACTCGATGGAGGAAACCGTACCAGCATGCGGATTATAGGGTAATGATACGGGTCGTTATCGATATCCTCCGGATCTTCTTCGACCAGTTGGAAGAGGTATTTGACGAATTCGTCGTCGATAGCGTCTGGATCCGCGGCCGCACGTCAACACTGCCTCTCACGCGCCTTCTCCGTTTCAAACATGACAGTACCCACCGAAGTCTTCCGCTCTGAGCCGTTGTATTCGACTCATCTCATACATCAGATCCAAGCAGACCCTCCACATGATAGGATCCTGCTCCTTCCTCTCCCTGACCAGTCCCACCAGGCGGACGAACAGTCCTTCTTCCTGCATATGCTCAAAGACCTTCTGCGTCTCACGGCCGTCGCACAGCAGCACCGTCGCGACCAGCTGTAGCCGTGGTGTAGACTGTTCCTTCCGCAGGCGCCCGTACATCCTACGGCGGACATACCCCTTGTGCCGTCTGAACAGCGGGCTACCGAGGAGCTTGTAGGCGCACCTAGCCCAGTCGAGATCGGTAACGAGGTACTGTAGGGCGAACCACGCGGTGAAGCCCAGGTACGCCTTCAGCGCATTGTCAATGGCATTTTGGTTCTCGCAGGGTGCGGCGACGATGTCGTCAAGTTCTAGCCGGTCGCTCGCTGTCAGTTCTCACTTTCCACATCGCGGGGCCAGTGGGCGAGGACGGGGGAGTGGGGGAAATGCACCGTCCCAAAACTGCTGCGCGTTCTCAAGGGTGTAGGATACATCCCCATCCAGGTTCATCACGTCGGCCATGGCTTCCTCTGCCTCTGCTCCCTCCCAACAAGCGAACACAGCGCCGATGCGACCAAGCCAGAATGCGTGAGCCTTTTTTTGTCTTGCTTGCTTTCTCTCTTTTCTATAGAACCAAAAGAACCCAAATTCTATGCTGCGCCTTCACTTTTTGGTTTTTGGAGGAAAGTTGCCCGACGAGTTGGTTGACCAACTAGAGTGACATTACTTCTAAGGAGCGTGTTGTGGTGTCTGCGCGCGGGAGGGAAACGAGGATGCGGGTGCGACAGTAGCGATAGTGGGTAGCAGCAAGCTGATGGTGATGTCGTTTGGTTCGTGGAGCAGGCGAGAGGAAAATGGGGGGAGGAGAGGGGTTGAACGAGCTCTCGTGTGTGGTTCTCGTGTGTGGTTCTCGTCTTGTTGTTGCGGCTGAATGAAGGTTACCTTGCCTTGCTCGATCACTGCATGGAGGTAAAGGTCCGCTTACTCGGTTACTGACTCCAGATGAGTACTCTGTAGTGTTGCATGTAGGTAGGGTACGATGACTTCAATACTCTGCTCCGGTCACTGGCAGCTCTTCCGAGACAGAATAGAAAGATGCCACCAAGCTCATTTCTATGGCTCATGATCGCAGTGTTTTCTGGGAGCAGTCGCTGGAACATCTAGTACTAGTAGGTGAATGGCACTGTGCGTACGGGTTGGAGACTCGGCTTCTTCCTCTTCTTCGATACAGGCACCGTACCTATACCTAGTACCATAATCGTGCGGAAAGCATAAAGTCAGCAGGTAACCCCTCGAGACTTGATCACTCACAGCTCGGCACTCAGCTGCAGGGTAGCACGAGGCGCTTGATGGTTCTTTAGATGAGCTCGAGATCTAGTAAGGCCGTATGCGAATAACGATGAACCGGAAAAATAATTTGGATGAGCTCCACTGGATTCGGTTACGTGTAGCGTGAGATGAGCTTCGGCAGCTGGAGTCATCTCGGTATCCCCCGAAGATACATCAACTTCATCTTCTTTTCGCACTCCTCACGACGAACGTGGACATTCCAAGTGCACAATACAAAACAACCATAATCATTCTATTCCCCCAATTTTCAACATTCACCACCCATTCCGTCTTCACCTTTAATCGATCAGAACATAGCCGGGTCCCAATAGTAACATCGGTCTCTACCGGCCGGGGCGGAAACATTTGTTGTGTCGTTCGATACACTGCTAGGAATAGGGTGTCCGGACGCAAGACCAACACTCTAGCACTGCCAATTCAGTCAGCTCACCCTCACATCGCTCACAAGAGCGAACCAAACGAAGCCCGCACTGCTACATCCAGCGGTTCATGGAGGTCCGTCTACTTCTACTTGAGCTTCCGCGCTTGCGGCTGTGACAAGCGCCGTGCATGTCGATGTGCATGTCGATATTGACATCCCAAGACTCAAGTGCTAGGGATGGATATCCTCACATACTTTGCAATGGTACATACCACAATACTTTGTTGATACGGAGCGGCTGCTTTGCTCTCTGCTGAGAGAATGGAGGTTGCTGGGTGAATGGAGGTTGCTGGGTGAATGGAGGTTGCTGGGTGAATGGAGGTTGCTGGGTGAATGGAGGTTGCGAAGCTGCATCACGTTTAGTCCGGTGCTGGTGCTTTGAAGCTGATGGCCTGTTCGGTTTCTGATCACTCGCTATTCCCGTGCATCTCCTCGGACTCCTCGTACTCCGACCTCCGTTGTAGGGTAGGTACCCAGGCACTTTGACAAGAGCGCCGCAATCCGTGTATCATTGCTCTCCCAAAGCGATCTACCATTAAAAGTATGCCAGTATGTTACGTACCAAAGCCAAACCAACTACGCCGAAAAAAGGGTGCGCGTCCACTATACTAGAAATACATCAAAGTTCGTAGGTAGGTTGCACCGCCAGTAAATCCCATAAAATTCCTCCTCTTCTTGTCCCATCCTCTGGTCTACACAAGCGCCTTAACGCTCTGAAAGAACGGATCCTTCTCGAACGCCTCCCTGTACTTCCCCATAGCGAGTTTCTTCAGCTCGAGCTTCTTCTCGATGGGGGACAACTCGCCGGCCGCGGTGATCGCAGCCTTCCACTCCAGCAGCATCTTCTTTAGCAGTGCCGAGCCCTCGGTGATCTGCTCCTTCGTGCACTGTCCGCCTTCCGAGTGCTTGGCTGTAAAGTCCTCGAGCTCGTCGGCTTTACGTTTCGCCATTTTTACTACTTTGGATGGGAACTTGACCAGTTCGGCGACGTGGATGCCGAAGGATTGGTCACATACGCCTATTTTTGGGAGGGTTTAGTTGCGGATAAAATTTGGGGTGGGGGAGGGGGTGGGGAAACACACCTTCTTGGACTTTGTAGAGTAGTGTGACTTCGCGCCCTTCTTCTTTACGGTTGCCGATGTGGGCTACGACGTGGAGGTTCTTGACGGTGTTGTACTCATCGCTGAGCGCGGTGAGCTCGTGGAAATGTGTGGCGAACATTCCGAAGCAGCGGATTTCCTTGACGATGTGTTCCGAAATTGCCCAGGCAAGACCGAATCCATCGTACGTGCTCGTTCCACGCCCCAGCTCGTCGACGATGATCAGTGATTCCGAGGTAGCGGACTTGAGGATCGTGGCGGTTTCCAGCATTTCCGCCATGAAGGTGGATACGCCCTTGAGTTGCGAGTCGCTGGCTCCCACGCGCGCGAGTATGCAATCGAAGATGGTAAGTTCGGCTTCGTCGCAGGGGACGAAGCAGCCGGCTTGTGCCATCAGCGCGATGACGCCGATCTGTCGGATGTACGTGGATTTTCCGCCCATGTTGGGTCCCGTGATGATCAGGAATTCGGAGGCATTGCGTTTGAGTGTCACGTCGTTCGTGATGAATTGGATGTCGTCTTGCATCTCCATGCAGGGGTGACGAGATTCCTTCAGGATGGTGTCGCCGTGGCCACGAGGATGCATCTTGGGCCGGACATATGCTGTAGGAGCGTGCACTGCGACGTGCGCAAAGCTGATCATGACTGTTAGCAATAGCTATGAGATCTCAAAAGCGGAATGACAATACCTGACTATGACATCTAGGTGGGAAAGGACACCAGCGAGCTCCTCCAATACGGGACAGTACGATCCTACAGCATGTTAAATGAGGCACAGTTACGGAATCATGTCCCGGCTCACCTGCTATTGCCACAACCTCATCAACCAGGCCTCTTTGAGTGCGGTCATAAGTCTGAGTAGCCTGGTCCACTTCCCGGTTGAGGTCCTTCAAGTTCGTGGTGGTGAAGTAGACACCGTTTTTCTGCGTAGTCATCTCCTTGTAATCCTTGCGGTTCCTGATCGCACCTGCTTCAGTCCTCGTCAATCTGAAGCACCATCCATAAACCTTGTGAGTTTCCAGGAATAGCTTCTTATTGATCTCTTGCCCAAGATCTGAGCCGGCGCGGCGATGCTCTTTATTCATCGCTTCCTTAAGGTCGTCTAATCGCTGCCTAATGTTTTGAAGGTCTTCGTTGAATTCAGGCTTGATGAGGAATTCGTGGTTGTCGATGGCGTCGAGATCCACAGTCGTCTCGACGAGCTCCTGGAGCTTTTCAAGATTTGAAGATATTTCACGGAGCTTGTTTGTGTACTGCTCGTCCAAAGGGTCTTTATATTTTTCATCCATGACAGCCTCCAATGTTCCGATGAAGCCAGGAAGTGTGATGACTACCTGGTAAGCCCTGACTACATCTTCCAGATTGGCAATTTTCCGCTGGAAACGCTTGGCTAATCTGTTGAGATCCGGAATTTTCTTGAGATGCTCCTCCTGCATTGTCTGTCGGAGGTCGGTGTCTTCTACGAACGACTCGACGAGGCTGTGGCGCTTCTCGATCTCCTCCAGGCTCATCAAGGGTTGCTTCAACCATTGGCCCAGTAGCCGCGTTCCGCTCGACGTCTTGCACTTGTTGAGCAACCCGTACAGCGACATGTTCTTGGATCCATCTCGAGGACCCGGCATCAGATTAAGTGCCCTGACCGCCGATGCATCCAGCTTCATGAACTGGGACAGGTCGTGCTGGTAGAGGTTGTAATTGCCGAAATTGGACTCGTCGTTCATCAGACTAAGATACCGAATCAGGGCAGAAGCAGCGCTCATTGCGACCTTCTGCTCGATGTATGGTAGGATGTTGGCGGTGCCCTCGGTGGCCAGTAGTCTCTCGAGATCTTGGTCGATATCTTTGATGGAGAAATCCGAGGGCTTGTTCAACGTCATGGCGACACCGCAACGATCCACTAGTTCGCGGATTTTCTTGAGTTCATAGTCCTTTCCGAGCTTGTCCTCTTGCAATACGACTTCTTTCGCACCAAGTTGGATGATGAGGGACTAGCAGTGTCAACTACATGCATGCCGAGGGGGGGGGATTAAGGATGGGTGGCGGAAACTACCTCGAGGTTGGAATAGACCTCGTTGTCTGCGAACTCCGAGACCCCAAGCTCTCTCACACTCGCATCTGCAAAACACACGCCCACCGTTCGATCCTCTCCCTTGACCTGAATCTTTACCGCAACAATCACCGGCGCGCTCTCAATTTGTCCGGCGAAATCCTCCTCGACGTCTTGTAGATTTCCCGGAGACGCCTGTTTTCCGATTTCCCAACTACCTCTTCCCTTCTGCTGCCAAATCTCAACCCTCTTGCCCTGTCCGAAGAGGACCTCCCTGAGAAAGTTTCGGAAGGCAGCAGTCGACAACGTACACGACTCGAGAGCATTGCGAGACGATCCAAGCTTCCGGATTACGCTGGTGGTTTTGTAGACGGTAGTGGCAACGAATACAGCATCGCTTCCATGGACAGTGTAGAAGTCATTACGCTCGAAGAGACGGATCGCGTCGGTTTCTGGGAGACGGTTGAAGAACGTGATGAAGCCGTTCTCGTCGTCAACCTGAAATATGGTCAGGAAAAGAATTGGGCATTAGTGGGAAAGGGTGAGTGTGCCTTTAACTCTGGCCTTGATCCCATCTTGTTTGTTGTGGTTTTGGTGGGTGTGGTGGGTTGTGGTGGTTGTGGTGGGTTGTGGTGGTTGTGGTGAAGATTATGGTGGTGGCTAAATGAAAGGCCCAATTGCTTGACGCGAATTGTAGGGACCAGGGACGCGGAAAGTTGTCGCGACTTGCAACGCGTTTTTAAGTACTCTAGCGTAGACTCGTACCTGCGTGGCAGATATCAAATTATCTTCTTCCCGCAACGCCTTCGGCCTCCATAGCCAACACTACTATTCTACACAACATTTGGCCCTTCATCGATCTCTCCTCAATCACGTCCAATGATACCTTCACCTGGCGGTCTCAACTACAGCCTCGCAACAGTCCTTATGTATAAGAGTCGACAACGAGGGTTGCTGCCAACCGATATGTCTATGCTAGCGTGTGGCTCATGTGGATGTGGCGCTGAGGGCAAAAGACCATCGCCTTTTTGCCCCCCTTACGATGCTTTCTTGTCGGAAGTGATTCTGAAATTCTGCACACTAGGAGTGAGGACATTCCGGGCGCAGGGAACGAAGACAAAAAAAACTTGCTGTGAAAGACACTTTCCCGGCTTGGAAGAAGGTGCGTTATTGTCAAAAGGCCTGAGTCTGCGGTGTTCTGCACGTCACCGTTTCAGTCGTTCCACTGCAACGGGGCTCTTCTTTGGGTGTAGCCACTCTATTTAGCAGTGCCGCTCTGACGACTTACGTATATGGTCTTGTCAAAGGTTGAGGAAGCCTATTAGTGGCGTGGGGTACATTCGTTTTTGCTGCCAGATCACCCCAAAACCGGGGCAATTTTCGCAATTTTCTCCATTATTTTTGGGTCAATCTAGGCTGTTCTGACTCCTGAGCCCTTCTCTACCTTGTCGTGTTCCCAATAGGATGCCTCCAATACGCGAGGACGGGATGGAGGAACACTGATGTTGAGTGTCAAGTCCTTCAAGTACCCATCTTCATAGTTGTGCACTCGCATCTGCCATCACCACCCCAGCTGACTCATCCGCGGTACGAAGTCGAAAAGCGGCGCCAAGGACAGCAAACTGTCACAACGTCCACTTGTCGGTAGCTTTTCAACGATGGCGCCGTGTAAGTAGAGCACAAAAGGCTTGCCTAGCCGAAACCGAGCCTGGGAACATGTGTTAATGTCTAGAGCCCGGTGGGAAAGTGGAGCAGCAGATATCTGCGACGCCGCGGTATCGTAGTGTTTCGTCCCGGGTGATTCATACGACCAAACGAGATCATCCAGGGACCCATGTGGGCTTCGTTTTGAGAAGAGCCCAACATATCTGGAGCCGATGGCGAACTGTCGGAGTCTAGAGCGGATGAAGAGAGGCGTCAATTGACGAGAGGAAGGGACACAATGCGACGACGATGAGTGCAGGACATGATCTGCGCTTGTGGCTGAAATCTTGAGCATCTGTGCTTCGAAGGCCTGGCCAACCGAGGTTTGTTTTGCCTCGCTCAGCCTTGTGTTTCCCCGCACTCACTAACGCGGTCACAACGATTAGGTAGCTAGCCGAAAGCGGGACTTATCACCCCGATCGCCCATCGAGTCTTTGAAGATATCACTGTTCCTGTTTATCGTACTCAGTTGCGGATGAGAGTCTATAAGAGCATCTGAGCAGGTCCCACTGTTGCGCAACGCGTCAAAATCGGAAGGACTGTGGGAGGTTGGCGAGCCCCCGGCCCGGATCGAAGAGGTCTGAAGCGGAGTGGAGTGCTCGAGGCTCGAGCGAGCGACTGCTACTGGTTGTCTCAAGGTCTAGGTGCCTGTATGTGGTTACAGCTTATCGCCGGATCCCCGTCATGGTAAACAGGCATCTGCGAATCGGCAGGATCAGGAATGAGATGAGAGCAAAGCCGTCACCGCATTTAGGGATTCTTCGATCCCTCTAGGGCCCGCCCTTTCTCTGCTATGTGCGACATAGATAGAAAATCAATGATGCGCGCAATCCCGCCAGATGCGGGAACGTACGTATTCACCACGTGATGTGACGAATCCTTGGCAGTGGGTGACCAACATCCGGAACCGCCCTCCGCCAGCTCTCGCCCCCCCCCCCCAACCTCGCCCTTAACTCTCCATCCTTCTCGCCCTCCACTTCATAACAAGCAACTCTATCGCATCGGGTGAACTTCACTACACTCAACTTCAGCTTCTTGTCACTATACATACACAGACCTACACACACACAGTCCTTCTACCCACTACTCTACCAACTCCACATCACTCAAACTTGCAGCCATGAAGTCGTTCGGTATCCTCGCCGCGAGCTCGTTGATCGGCTCAGCGATGGCTGGCATCCATCGCATGCCTCTCCAGAAAGTTCCCCTTTCTGATCAGCTGGTAAGCTCACATCGCGTTCGAAAAGCCGTAGTGGAGCTCTGCTGACAGCATATCTCCTCTAGTCGGGCTATGATATCGACACCCAGGTCCGCGCTCTTGGCCAGAAGTACATGGGCATCCGCCCCCAGAAGCACCAGGAAGCCATGTTCAGCACGCAGGAAATCGATGGAAAGAAGGGCCACCCTGTCCCAGTTTCCGTATGTACATCTTGTGGCTTTACTTTTGGTCGTATTTGCTAACGTTGTTTTCAGAACTTCCTCAACGCGCAATGTACTTGTCCCCCCGAAACCGCCGATACGCGATTGCTGATGATATCTAGACTTCTCAGAGATCACTATTGGTAACCCGCCGCAATCGTTCAAGGTTGTTTTGGACACTGGTAGCTCGAATCGTATGTACACTCTGTTCAGATTCATGAAGTTTCAAACTGATTGTCCCTAGTCTGGGTTCCTTCCACCCAGTGTGGCTCGATCGCATGCTTTCTCCACAGCAAGTACGACTCGTCGTCTTCCTCAACATACTCCGCCAACGGAACCTCTTTCGAGATCCGATATGGTTCTGGCAGTTTGAGCGGATTCGTCTCTCGCGACGACGTATCGATCGGAGACATTTGCATCAAGAATCAGCTGTTCGCTGAGGCAACTTCGGGTAAGCTCTTTTGTGGTTTTGTATGTTCCCAACGTGCTCACATCTATGTTTAGAGCCCGGTTTGGCGTTTGCCTTCGGTCGCTTCGATGGTATCCTCGGTCTTGGCTACGACACAATCTCGGTCAACCACATCCCTCCTCCCTTCTACAACATGATTGAGCAGGGTAAGCTCGACGAGCCTGTCTTTGCATTCTACCTCGGCAGCACCGATCAGGAGAGCGAGGCCATCTTCGGTGGTATTGACGAGAAGCACTACACCGGAAAGATGGTGAAGCTCCCTCTCCGCCGCAAGGCTTACTGGGAGGTCGACTTCGACACCATCACTTTCGGAGATGAGTCTGCAGACCTTGACAACACCGGTGCCATCGTTGACACCGGTACGTCCTTGATCGCCCTTCCCACCACCATTGCCGAACTTTTGAACACGCATATGGGAGCCAAGAAGCGCTGGGACGGACAGTACACTATTGAGTGCGCCGCGCGTGATTCGCTTCCCGACCTTACCTTCACACTTACTGGTCACAACTTCACCATCACCTCTTACGATTACATCCTTGAGGTTCAAGGCTCTTGCATCAGCGCCATCATGGGCATGGACTTCCCGGCGCCCGCTGGTCCTCTGGCCGTCCTTGGTGACGCCTTTTTGAGGAAATACTACTCGGTCTACGATCTGGGTAACAACGCTATCGGTCTTGCCAAGGCGAAATAAGTGCGATTATACGGGTTTTATGTGTGTATTGTAGGATGACTCATTTACGGAGAATGGAGTGCGCTGGCCTGAGTGGGAAACACTTAATGCATCGTGTTCCTTGGATTGGGGTTTTCTTGTCGTTTTTTTGTATTGTTATTTGAATGATTTGAGTCTCTTTTTTGTCGTGAACGATCGTGCTTTGCTTTTGGTGCTGAGACCAGCGTGCGGCATTTATTATTGGAGCTGAAAGTGTAATCATACCTTCTTGTTCGAATGCAGCTGAATATAATGATTTTACACTCATGCTAAATGAGTTGCCATAGCATCGTGATTGCACCGTTGGCAATATATGGATCGGTAGTAGTGGCGCCGTGGCTCCGGGAAGTCTTTTCTCCACCGGACCATGAGTGGCGTATGTAGCAAGTGGGAGCCTGGAATGTGTAATTGCTCATGCCCGTTTCTCAGTCTGGTCCTTCAAGTCTGCTAGTTACATAAGTTACGTATATTCGATATGCATCTATGAGTTTCCATGGCGGGATGTTGCGCCGTTCCCAATCGTTTGCTTTGGCACCTGTGACGAGTCTCCGTGACGAGGTGAGTTGTCCATGGGTTTGCGTGACGAGGTGCGCTTAATCTCGGCGGCGAGGTGTAGGCTTTGGGGCCGAAGTTGAAGCTGCTTTGTCTGGTGGATAGTCATTCACACCGTCACTCGTGCTACATGCGGATTTTTAGAAACCCTGGGCTGCTCGAATACTGCAGTATCTATCTAGCCTGTTGAGGTCCGGAAGACTATGATAAGGACGTGGCCATAGGCTGCGGTATACAATGGTAGGCATATACTTGGGTTTTGAGTTGCTGCTTGATTCACCAGAAATCACTCGTCTTGACCTAGCTCGGTAAGCATGCCAAGTCGCACTAGTAGCTGGTGTAACTCATGCCGCCAAAATTATTTCCACACTTGACGCTCGCTGGACTTCGCCAGCTAACTTTTCGAACGAACAAACCGCACGACACAGCAACCATGGTGGAACAACGTATAAAGCGCCGCAAGACCGACTCCAAATCTGCCTCGGCAGCGGTCTCGGCGGCCTCGGAACCTACAAAACAGGAGAAGAAGAGCAAGAAAATTGCAGAGGTTGCAGAGGTTGCAGTCGTCAAGGATGCTGCTCCCCCACCAAAATCACCATCACCACCACTACCGCCGCCTGCGCCGGCGCTGGCGCCAGTAGAAGAGAAGAAGGAGAAGAAGGCGGAAGTGGAAGTGGAAGCAGAAGTTGTGGAGGAGGAGCCGGCGGTTGTTAAGACGTTTAAGGATCTGGTACATACCCACCATTGCGCGCGAGTTACTGGGGGAGACGGATGGGCTGACGAGACTGATCGCGGAACGTAGGGCGTAATGGACTCACTTTGCGACGCCTGCCTGACCCTCGGATACAAGAACCCCACACCTATCCAAGCCGAGTCGATACCCGTGGCGCTTGAGGGGAAGGACCTCATTGCGCTGGCCGAGACAGGATCCGGCAAGACGGCGGCGTTCGCACTCCCGGTTCTACAGGCTCTCTGGGATAACCCAATTGGACTGTTTGCTTGTGTTCTCGCGCCCACGCGAGAGTTGGCTTTCCAGATCTCGGAGCAGTTTGAGGCTTTGGGTGGCGCCATCGGCGTGCGCTGCGCTGTCATCGTCGGCGGTATGTCTAATATGGAGCAGGCGGTAGCATTGAGCAAAAAGCCGCACGTTGTCATCGCTACGCCTGGTCGTCTCCTCGACCATCTTACCAATACTAAGGGTTTCTCTCTACGGAATCTCAAGTTTCTGGTTCTCGACGAGGCGGACAGACTGCTGGACATGGACTTCGGCCCCACAATCGACAGCATCCTCAAAGTGATCCCAAAGCAGCGAAACACCTATCTCTTCTCGGCAACGATGACCTCGAAAGTCGAGAAGCTCCAGCGTGCCTCGCTCAGCAATCCCGTCCGCATCTCCGTCTCAAGCAAATACCAAACCGTTTCCACACTGATCCAGCGCTTCCTCTTCATCCCGCTGATGCACAAAGACACCCACCTAGTCTACCTGATCAACGAGTTTGCAGGGCAAACAATCATCGTTTTCGCCCGCACAGTAATGGAGACCAACCGGCTAGCCCATCTCCTCCGCGAACTCGGCTTCAAAGCTGTCCCGCTAAACGGCGACCTCTCACAATCCGCCCGTCTCGGCGCTCTGAACAAGTTCAAATCCGGCAGTAAGAACATCTTGATCGCCACCGACGTCGCCGCAAGAGGTCTGGATATCCCCTCGGTCGACGCCGTCATCAACTTCGATCTGCCGCAGGACTCGAAGACGTACATCCACCGGGTGGGACGTACGGCGCGTGCTGGACGCAGTGGAAAGGCAATTGCCATCGTCACCCAGTACGATATCGAGCTGTTTCTGAGAATTGAGAACGCTCTCGGTGAAAAGATCCCGCCGTTTGAGGTCGAGGAGAGCGATGTGTTGATCTTTAGCGAGCGCGTGGGAGAGGCGCAGAGGGAGGCCATCAAGAAGGTGAACGAAGATAAGGAGAAGAAGGGACGCGGGAAGGGCGGGCGCAGTGGCGGAAGGGGTGGACAGGGTGGCCGTGGTGGCTCGCAGTCTACGCGCGGTGGGAAACGCGGGAGGGATGATCGCGAGGAGGAGTAATAGTTGCGCGAGAGTAAATCAACATATGGGCGTTTTTTTTCGTTTGCTGATTACGGACGGAATCGTACCGTTTGTATACAAATGCAATTTCATCACGTACCGTGCGTTTGCCTTGTGGCGTGTGATACATTCGCTGTATGGCTGCTGAACAGTCCTCAGTCTTGCGCTGAAAACGGCACCCAATTCATACTACCCAAGATATCACTCAGCACAACCTCCTGTTCCCTCAAACTTGTAGCCCGATAGGCTCGATATTCGAGTAGATGTCACTGTCCGGCGCTCTTGGAAAATTCAGCCGTTGACAGGCCCGTAGACGTTCCTTCCGAGCCGATGACACATGCTGTGCTATTGCTGTGGAGACATGGGGTCAAGTATGACGTGCATTTTCCCTACAGCTATGCGGATGATCCACCTTGCTTGCAGCTCGTCCGCATGGTAAGCACAGAGCTCCGTCCTGAGAACCATTCAATTTTTGAAACGTCGAATCAGCTCTCCTCGCACTCATTGTATGTAAGTTCTGGTCATTGTTGGTTTGTTTGCGGGTAGCCTTGGAACGTAAGAGGGACCTTGGCCATCATATGTACCTTACTAGTAGTGGGTGGTTGACAGTTGCCCAGCTGATAGATCCCGATAAAGGAACCGCCACAAATCGCTATCCTCCCCACATCAACCACGACATCGCCGCGACTACTCCAGCCTCAACCTCCAACCTCCAACCTCATACTCCATCACCCACATCTCCATCCCCAGCTCTCGGTCGAATCGAATCCGCACATCACAACGCCATCCCACCATGCGTCTCAAGATCCGCGCACCGTCAGGCACCCACGTCCTCACGCTCGGCGACGACTGTACAGTAGCAGTCCTGCTCTCCGCGATCCGCACCGAAACCTCCATCAGCGGCGACCTCGACATAAAATTCGGGTACCCGCCGAAGCCTTTGCACCTGGCGGACTACCCACCATCGACCGCGCTACTCGACCTCCCCGTCAAGCTCCAAGGCGAGCAGCTGATCGTGTCCAGCGCCGGGGCCGGGGGATCAGGCGGGATCATCCGTGGGAGCGGCGCGGGCGTCATCAACAGCACCGCGGCGACGACGCGGGGGACGGCGGAGGCGAGTACGGGAGTTTACGATGGCAGCGGTAGCAGAGGCAACGCTGCTGAGGTGCCGTTCTCGTTCACCGCCGGAGCCAGTGGCGCAGCGCAGAAACCGCTGTCGCTCCCCCGCGCCGCACCGAAGTTCAATAAGGATGACCCGCCTGATGTGAAGCTCTCCAGCGGCCGGGGCACCGTTATGCTGCGCGTCATGGAGGACGATAATTCCTGTCTGTTCCGGGCGCTGAGCTATGTCATGACGCGCAGCATGATGTCGGTTGAGGAGTTGAGGCAGCTGGTTGCCGGCACGATACAGGAGGATAAGGAGACATACTCCCAGGCAGTGCTGGAGCAGAAGCCGGATGATTACTGTGAGTGGATCAAGATGGAGAGCTCCTGGGGCGGCGGCATCGAGCTGGGGATTTTTGCGGAGTTTTTTGATATGGAGGTGGGTTCTTCTATCATGGTTGCTGGGACTGGGGAGGGGGAGGGGGATGAGGGGGGATGTTAATGGGTGCTGCTATAGATCTGCACCATCGACGTGGCGACGGGAAACATGATCCGCTTCAACGAAGGCAAGCCCCGACGGGTAATCGTCGTGTACAGCGGCATCCACTACGACGCACTCGCGCTCTCCCCCGCCGGCTCGCTCGTCCACGATACAGACCAGGATGAGCTGGTCTTCGATAAGGACGATGTCGAGATCCTCGCCGCCGCCCAGGAACTCTGCAATAAGCTTAAGCAAAAACACTACTTCACCGACACCAACAATTTCACCATCAAGTGCAATGTCTGCAGGAAGGAGATGAAGGGGCAGAAGGAGGCCGTGGCACATGCTACTGCTACGGGGCACTATGATTTTGGTGAGGCTTAGGTGTAGGTGACGGAGGCGGTGATGCTGATGGTAATGCGTAATGAGCGATGATGATGGCTGGTCTACATATTGACGGTTGATTGGTCTGGTCTGGTCTGGAAATGTGTGTGTCTGCGTTTGGTCTTTTAATGTGTTCGCTCGATGCATGATGGCGTTCGCTTGATTATGGGATATATGATACCCTGTGCCTGTTATGATCCTTAAGCTTGTTCCTGTTCTGGTCTGGAAGCTCATGATACCGTGTTCCTGTCGGTCATGTTTGTATGTGCTGATTTTGGCGGCTGGCTGAATATGTATTGTACACATGTTATGGTGATTTGCACACATTCCACCTGTCCTATCTTGAGCTACCGTTACCTTCCCGACGCTACTACGGTAGTAATCTTCCACTTGAATCCTCCCTCAAGCTCTGGACCAGCGGACCTCTTCGTGCAAAGACTAGCTTCCAGTCGAGCATATTCCCAGGTCCGATCATGACCTCCATCGAGCGTGGGGTAGTATGTAAGTTATACAGCGTCGTTTGCATAGCAAAGACCGCTTCCACAGCAGCTCCAGCTAGCAAGCCATCGGTCCGACAGCTCCAAGCCGGCCAGAGCTCCACCTATGGTCCTATGATGGGCCATGGACGACCGGCGAGCCTACTAATCCACATGCTAGCAGTAAAGCAGCAAGTCAGCTCTTCCGCGCCGCCGAGTGCTAAGCGATGGACTGCTTGCACTCCCTAGCCACATCCACCCTCCTCGCCCGGCCGCTATTTCACATAGCGCCCGTCCTTCCGGAGGAACGGAAAGCGCTCATGCGAAGACAGAGGAGGGAAAAAAAACTTGTCCCTCAGCCCCGAGGGGCGCTAGTTTCCTAGGGGGGCCCGGGGGGGTGAGGCTTTATTGGTGGCATGTGAAATTCCGGCACTAAGTTTGGGCCATGTGCGCGCTTTTACGGATTCGGACGCAAAATAAAAGTACGGTATGTAAACGAAGAAGAAAAAATATATTATCATTGAATTGAATTGAATTCCCAAATTTTGAGCGCCGCTGAACGCCAGCCGAGTACGGTAGATCTGTATGTGACATGGAGGGTAGATGGGCGGTCTATGCTTCAATCTCCATCTTGCGCGCCTCCTCGTCCAGACGTCGCTGCTCCTTCGAGAGCTCGCGCGCCTCGTAGAAGGATGCGCAGCCGACACCCGACGCCGCGTCGGATTCCTTCTGGGTGTACGGCTCGTCCTTGAGCATGCGGACGCTGCGATCCACTGTCAGCATCCATCCATCCAACCAGCCACAGCATCGTGTCGTGAGAAGGGGGAGCGGGCACGTACCGTCGCTTGTGGTTCTTGCCCCGCCTGTGCTCGCGCAGGTTGTGCTCCTGCTCAAAATACTTGGAGCACTCGATGCAGTGGTGGATTCCCAGCGCGGGCTTGTCTTCATCCGGAATCATCGCCTTGAGCTGCGCCAGCTGTCGTGGGTTGCGGAGGTCGCCATGGATCTGGTCGAGGTCTCTGCGGGATCACGCGCGCGGTAAGCATGAGGCGGGGGAGGATGGGAGATGGGAGGCGGGAGGAGGAGGAGGAGGAGGGGGGGGAGGGAGCGGGGAGTTATACCTGGTTCTTCGCTTCGTCTTTGATCTCCGGATGGAACCCATGATTGCTTGCTTGGTTGCTTGCTTGGTTGCTTGCTGCCTTTCGTCGGTGTGAAGGCGTGTGTGAGAGTGCTGTAGGTGCTTGGTGGGGGAGCTGGGATGCGGCTCTTTCACAAACTCTTCCTTTTTTTCTTTCTTTTTTTTCTTTTTTTTTGCGCGTGTTGCCGGATTGGTTTTTTGAACTTTTTTCTTGGTCGATGTGGGGGGGGGGTGCAGGAGCGCTAGGACGGATATGGAGGTGGGGGAGGGGTTGTGGCTGGGGGAAGGAGCAGATCGGAACAGCCAGACTCTGCGAAGCCGAGGGAGCGTTGAGGAGGATGTTGTCGGCGTGCACTCGGTCGTCGGCTTCTGCTGGAGGCCTCTAGCTGAGGATTTCCCACAAATTGCGCGCTGCTGATTGGCCGGGGCACATGGGGGGCGCAGGGTTCTGTCCGAGGGCAGTTTATCGCAGCGGCTTTCTTGGGGGAATTTTGCTTGAGGGATTGACCAGCGGTATGGGTGACGGCCGTTCGACCGATCGATGACGAGAGGTCAGCGGAAGGGGGAAATGGAAGCCAAAGCCAACGTGAGGGCGGCAAGTAAAGAAACATCTCGGCGGCCTGGAGGACTGGCGGACTGGCCGGCTGGGCTTCCTTTCCTCCAGCCGTTGGCCGCTGGCTTTTGCGGGAGGCCTCGCTGCCCGTCTTGAACCCAATCCCATGCTGCCCTAATCCAATCCGAGAGGCATCACTGGCAAAGCGTGTTGTTTACCTGTTTTCTTACCTACATCCTGTGCACCCTTGACCCGCTCGCCCACCAGTTCCACCCCCCAACCCAACCCAGCCATCCGGGAAAGAGCCTAGGGCTTTACTTACCTACTACTACTACTCACTTCTTTCCCTTCTTCCTCTCCCTCTTCCTTTCCTCTTCTTCTCCCCGTATACCCTCTTCTTGATTGAAGATAACCCCACACCATCGTCACATTGGTCCTGTCTTGATCGGAGTGAACAACATCGTCCATCATGTTGTCCAGGCATATTCCCCGGGCTTCCAAGCTGGTGAGTTTCCTCTTTGTCTCCCGCCCCCGCCGACACAACGGCATTCGGACACGCATGCATGGCGACTCGCGACAACTACCCCGCCTCTAGTGCGGTCTGAATGACTTTTCGGCATCGAAACAACGCTGACTTTGTTTGCTCCATGACAGGCCTCTGGCTCTGCCCCTAGGCTCGTGAGTGCTCTCCCCGATGGCGATGCTGGATCACCAATGGTTTGGCTTCGGGATTCTGATGGGTGCGATTACAGACCAAGCTGCAGCGTGGCCTTGCTACTGTCACCGATGACCCTCTCAGCAAGAAGGTTGAGATGAGCAACTGGGAGAAGGTTGGTTGTCCCCATTACCCTCCGTCCGTGCTCTCAGGTGCCCCGCCGTTTCGGTTATGCTCGGCTTCGTGGGAGCTGTCAAGCGGCGGGCCTGCGGAATTACCCATACGAGCTCGACAGCTAATACGTAATGTTCGTGATAGGGTAACTACATTAACTACAAGTACGTATTCGAGAACCTGCGGGATGCATCGGATTGTCGGCGTCTTGCCTTGTTTCCCAGCGCAGTCGGTCGCTCTCCGCCGCTTTCGTTATCGCAACTCGTGCAGATCATGAGGGGTTATGACGATGGCAGGCGGCGGCGGCTAGCTGCCTGGCACATTGGCGTGCGTCACATGTCAACGCATAAGGGTCTGTGCTGACATTTTTCACTTGTAGGAAGATGAGCGAGAACCTCGACATCGTGCGATCGCGCCTTAACCGGCCGTTGACCTTTGCCGAGAAGATCGTCTACTCTCACTTGGATGACCCTCACGGACAGGATATCCAGAGGGGTGTTTCTTACCTCAAGCTGCGACCGGATCGTGTGGCTTGCCAGGATGCTACCGCCCAGATGGCCATTCTCCAGTTCATGAGCGCTGGTTTGCCTACCGTCGCTACCCCGTCCACCGTCCACTGTGACCACTTGATTGAGGCACAGATCGGTGGCGCGAAGGATTTGATGAGAGCCGAGAACATCAACAAGGAGGTGTACGATTTCTTGTCCTCTGCTTGTGCCAAGTACGGACTTGGTTTCTGGCGCCCTGGTTCTGGTATCATCCACCAGATTATCCTTGAGAATTACGCTTTCCCCGGAGGTCTGTTGATCGGTACCGACTCCCACACTCCCAACGGTGGTGGTCTGGGTATGTGCGCCATTGGTGTCGGTGGTGCGGACGCCGTCGATGTCATGGCCGGTCTTCCTTGGGAGCTTAAGGCCCCTAATGTCATCGGTATTAAGCTTACCGGAGAGCTGAAGGGATGGGCCGCCCCCAAAGGTATGTTGCTCGTAAATACACCGATTGGCAGCAGAGCAGTCACTGATAGGAATTGAACAGACGTTATCTTGAAGGTCGCTGGTATCCTCACCGTCAAGGGAGGAACTGGTGCCATCGTCGAGTACCACGGGCCCGGTGTCGACAGCCTGTCTTCCACTGGTATGGGAACTATCTGCAACATGGGTGCTGAGATCGGTGCCACCACCTCCCTTTTCCCCTTTAACGAGTCGATGCACAAGTACCTCGCCGCCACCAAGCGTACCGAGATCGGTGACTTTGCCCGCACATACGCCAAGGATCTCCGCGCCGACGAGGGTGCCGAGTACGACCAGCTCATCGAGATCAACCTCAGCGAGCTTGAGCCCCACATCAACGGTCCCTTCACTCCCGACTTGGCTACTCCCCTTTCCAAGTGGAAGGAAACCGTCAAGAAGGAGGGCTGGCCTTCTGAGCTTAAGGTCGGTCTTATCGGATCTTGCACCAACTCCTCCTACGAGGACATGTCCCGCTCCGCCTCCATTGCCCGTGACGCCCTGAACCATGGTGTCAAATCCAAGGCCATCTACACCGTCACCCCCGGTTCCGAGCAGATCCGTGCTACCATCGAGCGTGATGGTCAGCTCGCCACTTTCGAGGAGTTCGGTGGTGTCGTTCTTGCCAACGCTTGCGGACCTTGCATCGGACAGTGGGACCGCACGGATGTTAAGAAGGGTGAGGCCAACTCCATCATCTCGTCCTACAACCGTAACTTCACTGGACGTAACGATGCCAACCCGGCCACCCACGCTTTCGTCGCCTCCCCCGACTTGGTCACCGCCTTCTCCGTTGCCGGTACCCTCGACTTCAACCCCTTGACCGACACCCTCAAGGACAAAGACGGCAAGGACTTCCTCCTTGCTGCCCCCAACGGTGCCGGTCTGCCCGAGCGTGGATACGACGCCGGACGTGACACCTACCAGGCTCCCCCCGCGGACAGCTCCTCTGTCCAGGTCAGCGTCTCCCCGACCTCTGACCGTCTCCAGGTCCTGTCTCCTTTCGAGGCCTGGAACGGAAAGGATGCCACCGATATCCCGATTCTGATCAAGTGCCGTGGCAAGACCACCACTGATCACATCTCCATGGCCGGTCCCTGGTTGAAGTACCGTGGACACTTGGACAACATCTCCAACAACATGTTGATCGGTGCCCTCAACGACGAGAACGGAAAGGCCAACTGCGTCCGCAACGCCCTGACCGGTGAATACGGCGCCGTTCCCGACACTGCCCGTGACTACAAGTCCAAGGGCGTCAAGTGGGTCGTCATCGGTGACTGGAACTACGGAGAGGGATCTTCCCGTGAGCACGCTGCCCTCGAGCCCCGCCACCTTGGTGCCCTCGCGATCATCGTCCGCTCGTTCGCCCGTATCCACGAGACCAACCTGAAGAAGCAGGGTCTCCTTCCTCTCACCTTCTCCAACCCTGAGGACTATGACAAGATCAACTTTGACGACAAGGTCGACCTCCTGTGCACTGAGCTCGCCGTCGGAAAGCCCATGACCCTCCGCATCCACCCCAAGAACGGTGCCGCCTGGGACGCCAAGCTTTCGCACACCTTCAACGAGGGCCAGATCGAGTGGTTCAAGAACGGTTCCGCCCTGAACACCATGGCGAAGAAGGCTGCTGAGGCCAAGGCCAACGCTTAAATTGTTTTTTGTCTTGTATGAATAACGATGGGTGGTGTGTCTGTGTCTGTGTGTGGTGGGTAATTGGGTTGTGGTGGTGGGACGGTGTATGGTTGTAAAATTTACACGGGTTTAGGTTTTACGCATTTTTTCATTATTTTTTCCTTTTCCTTTTACTTCCTTTTCCTTATTGCGCTTTCGATTTCCCTACGGCTGTTCATTTTTCCTACATGTGTTGCCTTTGCCTTCTGTGCTGTGGTGATTAGTTTTCGAATTTGGTTCGAATCATGAGCGATTTTTCAACATATCTTCTTTTCCTTGGTCTGGTCTGGTCCGCAACAAAAAAGTGCAGGTGTACCTAGGGTGTGGGATGTGGGGGTGTAGGGGGAATGAGAATCGTGATTACTATCAATTCATTCTAAATTACATTTACTGATTTTGGATATTACATACACCACCGTGAGTGGAGAATAAAACCGGAAGAAACAAGGCAAATACTAGAGCAAACTAGAACTCGAACACAAAAGAAACAAATTCAGCCGAACCACAAGAAAAATCTACCTACACCAAATCAATATCCTCCACCGGCCACCTCTGCCACCTCGCCTCACGCCGGCGGAACCGCACAATCTTCAGGACCAGCACGATGGCGCAGGCAAGGGCAAAGACCAGGCCGGCGACGTGGAGCATCTTCAGCGCGATATCGGGCCTCGTACTGGGCGTCTCGGGCGTCGTATCGGGCATCTGGTGCTTCATGCCGGGCGTTTGGTGAATCATGCCGGGCGTCTCGAGCGTCATGCCGGGCGCAGAGGAGAACTCGGATTCAGAGAGGTCACGCTTGGTCAGGGAGTGGCCTTTGCCCTTGCCATTGTCCTTACCTTTGTCCTTAGGATCGGGCTGGCGCGAGGGGCCGGCAGCGGGTCCGGCAGCGTCCTTGCTGCGGAACGGGTTTGCGCCGCGCGGGCGGGGAGGACTGCAGTTCCCCGCACCTGGAGGACACCAGATGGGCTTGGCAGCGGCACCGGCAACGTGGTTTTTCGGAGGGATCACGGTGTCTGTGGCGCCTGAGGGACGGCGGAGTGGGTACGAGGGTCCGGCAGCGTCCTTGCTGCTGCGGAACGGGTTGGCACCGCGCGGGCGCGGAGGACTGGGGTTCCTTGCGTTCTTTAAGCCCGGGAAACGGTAGGGGCTGCCGGCTCCGAGGGGTTGGGAGGGGCCGCTGATCTCATCCGCACTCGAGGGGCGAGTGATGCCAGCGCCGGCTAATGCTTTCCGCAGTGGATCATCGTCCTTCCAGTGGTTTACGAAGGCATCGTCGTCGGCATTGGGGAGGAGGACCTTGGGCTGCGAGTTCCGGTATTTCGAGGGCGGTACGGTGTGCCGCTCCGGAAAAATGGGCGCGGGAGGCTCCTCGTTGAGGCGGAAGGTGCGCGCCGGCCGGAAGGTCCCGTCGATGTTGACGTATTTGTTGTACCACGCCTTGGTGTTCAAGGGAGGCTCTGGGGGAGGAGGAGAGGGGGGGATCGCGTGCGCGGGGGGCGGAGCGGCCCAGCCGGGAGGTGCTGCGAGCACGGCGGGAGGGCGCTCGGCAAGGAAGGTGTCCGGCAGCTTGGGCGGAGGAGGTCTGGCTCGGATGGTGTCGTCGGCGTTGTCCTTAGAGCGGAGACCGGGAAGGTGCTTGCGCGGGGGACTGCCATGAGCGATGGGAACCAAGGGTGGAGTCAGAGATTCCAGGCTCCAGTTCTCGGCGTATACTTGCCGGAGAGTTTGTTCGGGTGTGAGCTTCGGCGGGGGTGCGGGCTTCAGGTTGTCCACGATGCCAACAGAGGAAGGCGTGTACGGCTCGAAGGGAGGCGTGTACGGCCGCGGAGGAGGAGAAGGGGGCGCGGGGACTGAAAGAGGACCCAGTGCGGCCTCTCGCTCTGCAGCTGAGACGAAGGCATGGGAGTTACCGCGGGCAGCACCGGTTTTGCTGGACTCCCCGCGTTCGTAGGTGGATGGTCGGAACCATGATTGATTGCTCTTCATTGGTTTTGGGCCATGGGTTTCGCCGTGGCTCCCTTTGGGAGTTGCCTGGTGGCCGATCTCCACTGGCCCATTACCGCCTGCTATACTGGTGCTCCCATATGGAGTTCTTAGGCGGTCTGGTATCGCCAGTTTGTTGCCTTCAGCCTTGCTCTCCGTGGGCATTCTTATCGAAGGGCGGTCCTTGGCCGGCCATGGTCCCGGAACATACGCATGAGTGGGATTCGAAGACATGTTCTCCGCAGTAAAGATGCGAGAGTCTTTCTTGTTGACCCAATCCTTCCCGGCCTTTCCTCCATCAACGCTTCCGTGCCCGCTCTGCCGGGTTGTATGCCAAGAGTCAGCTTCACTGATTCCACTAATTGACCCGTAGTCGCTATTGCTGCTTGAGGGAAGTTGCTCGAAGGCGTTGTGGTATCCTAGGATGCTACCGGAGCTACTGGAGGAAGCACTGCTCAGGGCTAAGATTGCGTCAGATTTGGATCTCAAAAACATGGATGGATCATGGGGTTTACCTTTAGTGCCCAAGGAAAGAGGTTCCGCTTTCCCTTTATCTTTCCAGCCGAAGGCTTGCCTCCAACCCGATGCCCCCGAGATATGATTGCCATAGCTCGGATTATGAGGTGCGGGTGCCGCCGCTTGCAAATAATTCAAACCGCCCTGCTTCATCCCTTGAAAAGGACGGTACATATCCGGCTTAATGACGTCCCAGTGCTTACCCCCAGAGTACTGCAACTCATTTTTGCGGGTTTCCTCGATTCTGTCCCCCATTTTCTTGACATCGTTCTCGTTAATACGGCTCAGTGTCCCGAAGTCTCCCTGTTGCGTCTGGTATGGCCTATATTGTGGCTCCGCCGTGCCACCATAGGAAATCGGCTTGGGACTGTACATATCCTGCTTTTTGTCGCTCCATTGCTTACTCCCAGAGTACTTCAACGCATTTTTGCGGTCTTTCTCGTTTTTGGCCTTCACTTTCTTGATATCCTTCGCGAGAAGACGGCCCAGTGCCCCGACGTCTTTCTGTTGCGGCTGGTATGGCCTATATTGTGGCTCCGCCGTGTCACCATAGGTCGACTTCGAGGAGTCTCCGCCGATGTTGCAAAAGGCGCCGCCACAGCCACCGAAACAGGCCTCGACGAGATCACCGCCAATTTCCTTGGCTTGGTTACCGAACTTGCGCACGTTCCCCCAGAAATTTTTGCGGCGTTGGAGACGGCTGTTGACGGGGGCCGAAGACGCCGACGCCAACGCCGAAGAGGTGCCGTTCATCCCGAGGTGATGGGGTATCATCGTCCCGTTCCAAGACCCCTGGCCAGTGAAGACGAATCCGGGATCGGGGTTGGGAGGCACCGTCGCCAACACTCCCCCTCCTCCGGGGTCGGTAGACTGTCTGGATCAAGTATCAGCATCAGCATCGATCACCAACCAACAGGACAAGACTTAAACACTCACTGCGTCTCCTGAGCACCCGCAATTAGCAGGTAGGCCATAAAGACCAAGAGCATTCGCATCCAGTGCAATCGCGCCATGCTATGCTGGGCTACCGATGCGAATATCTCTGCAGGATGTCTACGAACGAACCAGGAACTCAGGGAGGCGGGCGATTTTTTAATCTATTCAGAAAAGCCTGGCCCCCCCATTAGGCTACAGAAAAGTGTGATAAACTTGGATACAAAGATTTTAACATTGCGGTGGCTCCCAGGCCGTGGATTATACTTCTTTTTGGCGGTCGTGTTGGAAGCGGGAATCATAAATTGTAGTTGCATTGAGAACCTTGGAAGTCTATCGATACTGCTCTTGGTGTATTTAGCTCAACTTCAATGGCATCTGGCAAAGGCAATACAAATTCACTTCGACATAGGTGTTATGACAACGGCTGGCCTGCGTGCCAATACCTATTGTAGGCAGGACATATAGAATTTCATGCCTGGGCTCGGGCTTCCGATTGAAAGTGGGCTGATAGTATCCACCGCTGCAACTGTAACTTTGGACGGCTTTCGAAGGTTTTCGTGAAGCGCAAACCATCGCCATGATGGAGGAGTCTAAGTTGTCAACTCCCGAGCGCCCCGAGGATATTGCATCGATGTCTACCCAACAGACTATAATTGGCATCGTGACCAGCCATTCAAGGCAATGGAAGGCTCCTCCAGATGCACAGAGAACTGAATATGGTGGTTTTTGGATACACGTGGGAATCGAGTGATCCGTATAGTAAAAATGCACTTGCAGTTGACTATCCGGCGTTGGGTCTCCACTGGTGTGACTTCTACAATATATAAAAATTCGCCATCGAACTGAAACCATAAGAATAAAGCTTAAACGATGGAGATCCAGCATTTTAGACTTCAATTGTGGGATTGGCTGGGACAGTCACTACTTTAAATTCAGCACGTAGACACATATGGAGGTTGGGATAAAGTTCCCTATAGCGTGATTGTCGGCCAAAGAGCTTAAGAAATGGTTTCGGAGTCCATGCATATCGCCACCGCAAGTTTCTTGTCGCCAAACTTTTCCACACCTCCAGATACGTCCAGACTCCCAATCATGCCACAGTAGTAGTAGTAGTAGTGCAGATGCGCAGCCTGACAACTCTCGCACCATCCGGCCTGAGCTTCCTGTAGTACCCCTCGACTATGCCCTCGTCCACCGTAAACCCCCTCTTACGGTACCACTCGAGCGCGTCCTCGTTCTCCTGCCAGACATGAGCAAACACCTCGTCGACGCCCCACGCCTCGGCCGTTTGAAGCAGATCCTCGAGCAGCGCCAACGCAACGCCTAGCCGTCTGAACGGCGAGAGCACGCATATCGTCATGAGGTATATCGTCCCGCCGCGCTTTGCGGCATCCTCCGGCGGGGTCTCGGGAGCATCCCAGCGCGCGCGGATGCCCCCGACAATGCTTATGCCACTGTCCCAGAACGCGACGCGCGAGAGCGCCGCGTCCGTCGGGTTCGTGAGGATGTCTTTGTAGAAGTTCTCGCGGTAGTTGACGGGGAGGAGCAGGCTGTTGAGGTGTTTCAGCGAGGCGAGGTTTTTGGGGTCCGATGCGACCTCGAGTCGGATATTGGGGGAGCTGGCCGGTTGGCGGGGTGGGTTGAGATGTAGCAGGATCTGGGAGGGTTGCTGTGGCGGTGGTGGCATGGTGGGGGGGTGGGTGCGATCGTCTGGTGATGTTGATGGTGAGATTCGCGGGGGAGTGGGAGCTGGGTCATCCATGTCGCTTGGTTTCATGGGCGCCTACCTTGCAGTTCCGTTGGCGGCTTAGGTGCTGGCTGCAGCGGTGGGATGAATCTGTGATGGTTGGCCGTCTTCGAGATCACAGTGGATCACTCGATATGAGATCAGCGTCTAAATGCCGCATTCCATACTGGTATCTGGAGTCTAAGTTGTAAGGTTGTAGTTGATTTCTCTCTCCCTATCCCTCTCATTTCATATACGGCAATCGCTCGAATGCAATGATCAATGATGATAAACTAAATAAAAACATCCGGCAATCGCCCGGATGTTACACAGCCCACCAACCACCCCCAGCGATGACGTATTGCCCGAACTCCACTCCACTCGCTCTCCACTCCCCTAAGCAGTTACTCTGCATACGTGCATCTCGAGAGAAGCAGGGCCCACCATAAACAAAAAAACAGTCGTCATCACTACTGCCCTGCTTTGTCCAGAAGATTCAGTCCTTGTTCAGGCGAGGGAGCAGCATATCTTCTGCTGTACTTCTTGACTCTGCTCGTACACCAGACCTCTACTTCCTCTCCATACTTCTCCTGCACAATACATACCGCGATATCCCTCTCACGAGAAAAGTACCCTGCCGAAGCGAAAGATCTTCACTTCAGTTCTTTAGCACTCTATTTCAATCCCAGCGCCCATCCCTTAGCATTCCTATCCCCATCCCGGATTTGAAGCTGGCTGCCATCGCTCGATCAAAAAGCATTCAACGGAAGCTCTAGATAATCCTAGGTATCACCTTATCCCAGCTAGACATACCAAATCCATCCACCCAGTCCTTCCCGCCCATGGCCTCGCCGCAAGCTTACTCACCGCAAGAAACGGGAGCAAAGTTCATAGAAGACTTTCGGAGCGAAATCGCATACCAGCCGTCAGCAACCATGGATCCCGAAGGTCCCATCACCGCGGGAGCGACTACTCCCCAACGCTCGGGAACCCTCAAGAAGAAGGACTCCGTGAAGAAAAAGGGACGGTCCCGTTCGGGCTCCACCAAGAGCTTAGGACTTGGCGAGCCCGATTCGAGGAACTCGTTGTTTTATTCGCCCGTACCTACCCACAGTAATCCGACCGAGATTCTGGTGAATCGGTTTCAATGTGAGTTTTGTGTGCGGTGGGGGCTTTGAAGCGGATTGCTGATTCTGTTCGCAGCGTGGAGAAAGGTTCTGAAAGACGTCATAACCTACTTCCGCGAAGTTCAGACTCAGCACGAAGCTCGTACACGCAGCATCGGCAAACTTACGAGCGCTCTCAACTCCGCGACCCGGCCCAGCGACTTCCTTGCCCAGGGAGGCATCTTCGAAACCAACACTGAGCTTGGTGATTTTCACAAGGAGGCCATCATCAACTCTCAGAACGCAGCCAAGATCGAGACCGAGGTCATCAGTCATTTGAACGAACTCAGGAATGATCTAAACGCCAAGATCAAAGAGATCAAAGCCCTTTCCGGTGACTTCAAGAGTAATGTCGAAAAGGAGCAGGAGGCCTCCAAGAAGGAGGTCCTGAAGCTCAGTGAGGCGTTGGAGGCATTCCAATCCAATCCTTCGGGAGCCAAGGATCCGTGAGTGACATTACGCACTTCTGTTGATGAATCTAGCAGGCTGATAATATCGACAGGTATATCGTCAAGTTGGGCGTCGAGAGGCAGTTGAAACATCACATTGCGGAAGAGAACTATCTCCACAGGGTATATCTTCTCCCATTACTCCTTCTTCGTACCCATATCTAATCATCGTAGGCCTATCTTAACCTCGAGTCGAGTGGTCGCGAGCTTGAGATGATCATTGTTGGCGAGATCCAGAAGGCATACGACACCTACGTCAAGATCGTCAGAAGGGAGGGCCAGGAGCTCATCGACCTGTCCGAGCGCCTCACGGCGACGACTCTTCGTCTTCCCCAGGACTACGAATGGTCTGCTTTCGTTGAACGGGACTCTCATATGGTTAACCCGACCATTCCCTTGAGATCTGTGGACGAGATCGAGTACCCCGGCCACAGCCACCCTGCTGTCATTGAGGTCCGTACTGGGATGTTGGAGAGGAAGTCCAAGTACCTCACGTCGTTTACTCCGGCCTGGTACGTCCTGTCGCCGACTTACCTTCACGAATTTAAGTCACCTGACCATAATCGTGATCCGACGCCGGTCATGTCACTGTACCTCCCTGAGTCTTCGCTAGGAAAGCATTCGGACCCATCTGCCGTCTCCCACAAGTTTGTGCTCAAAGCTCGCCAATCCGGCGCACTTCATCGTGGACACAGCTGGGTGTTCCGTGCCGAGTCTCACGCCGTGATGCTGCAATGGTACGAGGCGATCAAGAAACTCATCGAGGTTTCCGGAGCGGAGAGGGATGCCTATGTGATGAGGACCACTTCGCAGCGCATCCACGCTGCCCCACACACAGCTGAGATTGCCCACGGCCAAGACCATACCCACAAGCACATGGCTGAGGAAAATCCCCAGGCCGAATCTTATAGTGACGACAACAGTCTTGACAACGATGAGGCCGATGAGATCCCGTATTCTGGGCAGCAGAGCGAGCTGGAATATCCCGTCCACGAAGAAATGATGCGTCCACCAAGACGACCTGAAGCCGGAAGGTTCCCGAGTGATATCAAGATCAATCGTGGTCTCGACGACAGGCAGAGCACCAGAAGCAGAGATTCCAGCACATCTGTCATCGCCGCTGCTAGTGCCTTGCCTAGTGCTATGCCTTATCACGGGCACGACGATACCAACAGCAGAGACTATGCGTACCAGCAGAACCCTTCCGCTCGTGATTCCGTCATTCGTGACTCTGCCACCCGTGATCACAATGACATCGAACGGACTTATGTTGTCGTCCCACCCATGACCCACATGCGTCCCGATAGTCCTTCATCTTGGTCTTCTGGTGAAAAGGTACAGTCTCTCAACTCCGACGCTCAAATTGACTGGCACGCTGACTCCTCTCAGTACCCTGTCGAAGAAACCCATCGCCAGAGCGGTTTTACCGCAGTCGCTACTCCAACCCAACAATCCCCCACCTCGGCCACTCACCAGTCCCCCAATATCCCCCGCGCAACCGGCTTTGGAATCGACCCGATCACAGGCGAGCACGAGTCTTCTCACTCGGCGTCCCCGTCCCGCCACATCGCTTTTCTCGGCGACAATGCTCCGGCCCCAGTCCCCGTCTCGGACGCCGACATCGATCCCCGCGAACCCATCCCGGCCAACGAGCTCGGCCCAGTCGCACTAGAGTCTGGCGCCGAGTCTTTAGATGCCGTGGCCAACTCTCATCCGTTCGGTGACGGTCTCCCGCCGTTGTCGTCAGTTGTCGTAGATCATAATGCCCCCGTTGGTGCACCGGTCAATACTTCTAGGGCTGGAAGGTCTCTGGTGCTTAATGACATGGCTACTCCTACTGGATATGAGGCAGATGAGGAGGAGAGGCCTGGTATCTATAGGGATAACTCGAACCACACTGTGGGTCAGGGAACGATCAGTGATCTGCCAATGCCTGGAAAGTATCCCAAGAGGGAGTAGTTAGGTCCAGATAAGTCGTGATGATACCCTATGATGGAGGTTTCATTTGTCACTATGTTTTTTCTTTCTTGATTTCTAGAAGCGGGCGTATTGGTATGCGATTGGGGTGGTTGATGTCTTTGTATCTGCGAATTGTACCGTTTGTTTGCTATATTTCACCTCGTTATGGACTGTCTTTGTATCGATGAAATGTTTCTAGTGTTCATGATCTGAATGCTTACAATCTTGAAGTTCCATACTCGGTCCCATACCAGTCTCCACACAGATGTGAAGTTGAACCATCGTCGTTCTCCCAGGTGATGCCCCACCGCTGCCTCTCCACGAAGCAAGCCCATCTGTTCCACATGACCCATGTGTCGCCCATCGTCAAACGTCCCTAGGCTTTGCACGTTTCATCTACGTCTCAACCGCCCTACTTCGCCAGTTTCTTCCACGGCTTCGAAGTTCGCACCAATCCCGCCTTGTCGTGATTATTCCGTAGATATTATACCCGTGTTTGGGTTTGCAGCCGTATCCATCCATCCATTCAGGCCTCCCGGAGGTACGTACTCCAGCTCCGCGACGTGTCCCGGCTATACTATCGGTAGCCACAAGCCACGACGGTGACAGAGCATGATCACCCACCAGTGACCACCACCACCGTCTATCCCAGTCCGCCCGCCGCATTCGAGTGTTCGAGTGCTCGAGTGTTCGAACTGCGCAACGACCATCCATACAAATATTCGCACGGCTACATACATAGGTGCGTAGGTACTCAGGTAGGTGAGTAAGCAGTCCATGCTGAGCCTGCTATGTACATACATAAATACATGCATACATACCCGCTGAGCCTGCTATCCGCTGCGCCTGCTACCCGCTGAGTCTGCTATGCATACATACATTCATACCCGCTGAGCCTTCTACCCGCTGAGCCATCTGTCATCCTCCGCCAGCAGTCTTGAGCTTGAGCTGGGGCTTGGGCTTGGGCTTGGGCTTAAGCTTGGACTTAAGCGTATTCCTACGTACCTGGCAGTAAACAGTATACAGTACGCTGATATACCCGCACGCGTCGTCGTCGTGTCTACATATATAGTAATCACGTTCCCCATATATACCCACCCCTCAACACCCCAATTCACCCGTCAAGCCCACGGAAACCTCACAGTAAAAGGAAGGCGCAAGTACGTAACCCCTCCCTCCCCTCCCCGCCCCCTTCCCGCCCCTCCCGAGTCCCCACCTCGATCGGAGTCACCGGGCCGGATCCCACCTCGCTGTCATTGCCACTGTCGCTATCGGTGTTCACTGCCCACCCACGCCCCCGCCCGAGCACAAAGCACAAAGCACAAAGCACACCCCGAGCACACGTTCACGCGACCTCACTCGCCCATTCAATTCTGTTCGCCGGTGTCAGGTAGTGTCAGGCAGTGTCAGATGGTGTCAGGTGGGGGGTTTTTGTAGCTTTGTTCATTCATCTATCTCGTCGCAGTTCCACGCCTTTCTCCCACTCTCAGCCTCCCTCCTACTCCCTACGTCCCTCCTGCTCCGTCCCTCCCTCCGTCCGTCACTCCTACTCACTCCGTCCCTCCCCGCCGCCTCTCCGTCCTGCTCCCACTGTCCCTTCCTCCGTCACTCACTCACTCACTCCTCCCCGGCCGCCTCCCCTCCCCATCCCGACCGCCACAACGGACCAGCCCAAGCAAGCAAGCACGACGAAGTGCGTTTGGCAAGCCCCCCCCCCCCCCCCCCCCCCCCCCCCCCCCCTCACCCACCCAGCACAACAGAAGGAAAAATGGAATACAAAAATGATACAGTTAAACAGCAAGAGAGGAAAGAAAGAAAGAAGAAATTATCTCTAGCAGCAAGAAAGAAACGAAAGAAAACGCCTCCAGTAACAAAAAAAAAAAAAACAGTGACTCAAAAAAATGGGCTCGACAGTTGAGAGGCACCGGTTCAAGGATGGCCATGGCGAGGTAAAGAGAGTGATTGAGATCGAGAGAGACAGAGAGAGGTAAAGATTGAGTGAGCGTCTGTACAAGCTGCTTAACGACAGGTATAGAAGAAGGTAACAAAGAAAAAATAAAGAAGTAATTCGAATGAGTGAAACTGTGGACATGACCGACCAAAGTAAGTAGTTGGCCAATCCCCCCGCAAAAGATTAAGATAGAGCAAGCAATAGAGGTCTTTCTCCTTTCCCTTTTTCTCTCCCTCTCTCTCTCTCTCCCTCTCTTCTTTCCGCCTTTTTCTCATCATCACAACTCAAACAAAACCCCTCCTTCCTGCCCCCAGAGCACTGCACTAGCCGATGAAACAGATAAAGAAAGAAGAAAAAAGGGAAATATGAAGTGGCCAACGAGAAGAAGCCCCAGGAAGATAACCTCTAAAGTAGTAATGTACGCTACAAACCTCTCCCCCCCGCTCCCCCCAAATACCAAACCCCCCCTCCCAAAGTACACAAGAGATATGGTAAAAAAAGAAAAAAAACCCACATGGTGACAAACACCGAAAAAAGCGTATGCCAAAGATGTGCAAGGAAAAATGATCAAAACAAAGAAAATAGACAAAACAGTGGAAAATCGGGTATTGACGAAGAGAGAGAAAAGCAAATGGCAGACCATTCGATGCCGGTATCCATCCCATGGTTGCGTGCCCCCCCTTCTTCCCTCCCAGTCCCCCTCCACGCTTGACAGTTCGCAAATATCGCTCGAGCTCGTACACGTGATTCGACGTTGCAATGGTATACCCGCGAGGGATCGTGAACATGACAAAGGTGTTTGGTTTGGTATGGAAGAAAAGAAGGCAGAACCGCAAATGAAACCGAACCCCCGATATGAAAGAAAAGAAAAAGCATCCTAATCTGCAGAACGAAAATGACCCATTGCTGGCTTCTCAGCGTCGATTTGATTTAACCATCAGGATTCGTCACCTAAACAGACTACATCGTTAGTGAGTGTATCAAGAGCCGAGTTCGATCGGCGACCGAGGTGGAGAGGAGTTGATATATACCCTGAGGATCTTTCGCGAGTAGTCCTGGTTGTCTGCGATACTTCCAACGGAGTCTCTCCTCTGTACCATGACGGGATCGAGTCGATTGTCCAATGCGGGTTTCTGAACGAAGCCTCTGACCGCAGCAGACCTCCTGTACTCCTCCTCCACTTCCTGCCTCCTTCGTCGCCTGAGAAATATGAACACACCCACTCCGAGGGCAATGATTGCGAGGACTCCGACTACAGCGCCAGCTGCAACTGCGGCCTTGTTGGTTGACTTTTCCGGTGTGGATGTCTGTTGTTCCGAATCACCCGTGGTGGTCGGACTAGCACTAGTAGTGGTACTGGTTGTTGTTGGGTCTATAAATAAAAATCAGTATTGCGCTGCACTGGACATCGTACGGTTTTGCGAAGGACATGTTGGTACACACCGGATGAGGAGCTGGTCTTGGACGTGCTCGCCACGGACGAAGACGGGGCCTCGTCCATATCGGGGTCATCCTCGAGACCGGTCGTATAGACCGAAAAGTATTCCCCTAGCCGACTACCACCTATTTGACTCTGTCAGTCATCGCGATCCACGCCGCATCGGGCAACATTCCGAGAAGCCTTACAAGTCTCCGAATCGAATCCAGGACACGCCTGCTTGCACTTGGAGTCATCGACCTTTAGTGAGTCGTTGGGCAATGTGTTTCCACAGTAGCATAGTGTGCGCTTTGTCATGGCCATGACAGCATATCCATCTCCTCCAGCGGCCACCTCGGTCGTCACACAACGCTCATGGCAATCTCCACGCGAGTTGAACTCGAGATCCCCTTTCTCCACCAACTTTCCGGGAGAACTGTAGCAAGCGTAGTAGGTAGGGTCGGAAGCCATCGTAACGTGGGCACAGCCAGCCAGGGCGACCAGCACGATCGATTGTAACGCCTTCATTATTATTGTAGTTGTGGGGGTCGAATCGGGTTTCGCAGGTGTTCGAAGTAGGACTGCGAGCGACGACGCGGGCGAGCGAGCGGGGGGGAGGGGGTGGACCTTCAGGTCGGTTGATTAGCGATCCGTGAGCAGTCTGCGAATGTCGGGATCGGTTAGCATGCGATGCGCAGTGAGAACCGACGGAACTCGGTGTTGATGGTAGTCGATTGCTGTGAAGGAGGTATTTGTTGAGTGAAGTGTGTAGTGTGTAGTGTGTAGTGGTTGTGGTTGCAACGGACAAAACCAGGGGGCAGGGCAAAGGAGAGATGGGATCATCCCACCCTAGGATGAGGATGATGACGATCAGGGCATAGAAAATAGGGACTCAGGCAACATACCGAGCGCCTTTGTGGATTTCTTCACGACCAACTCTTTGTCAAAAAGGGTTTTTCGGGAAGTCCAAAGGAAGGGAGAGCTCCGGGGGAAAGAGGAGTGAAATGGGTGAAAGCGAGAGCAATAATGCTTCCTCCTTATTTTTTCTCTTTCTTTCTTTGCTCTGGGCAGACTATTTGGGGCCGGAAGGGACAGGAGGGTGATTTTTGGGGGTGTGGGGGGGGGGGGTGGGTTGGCGTGTAGGGTGTGTCGGTAGGTATCGACTTGTGAGGGGGTAGGAGTTTCGGTTTGGTGGGAGTTGGATTTGGGGGAGGGTGGGGGGTGGAGGTTTCGAAAGAAATGGAACGAAGAGAGAGATAGGTATCGGCTTCGACAGGAGCCGGTTCAGGGCAAGGGACGGGGATGAGGTGGGTATCAGGACTGGGGAGGGTTGTGGAGGTTGGTGAGGCGGGTAGATTTCTGGGCGGGCGAGAAGGAGAGGAAGAGGAAGGAGGAGGAAGGAGGTAGAAGTCGAAACCGAAACGGCGACAGACAGCAGTAGAAGAGGAAGAAGAAACAACAACTTGAATGCGACGATAATTAAAAGTAGGAAAAAGGCGAGTAATTACCAGGACGGGTAGCAGTCTTGACGGAGCAAATAGCAGGAAGCAGGCAATTATGCGCCCGCGATGCGAAAGGATGGAACGGAGGCGAGAGGACGCAAGTGTGGAACGAGTGTGACAGAAGGCGCTGGGTGGGCGAGGATCGCGGTGTTGAGAGCGCGAGCAGCGAGGTGGGTTGGGTTACGGAAGAGGTCAAGAGGTCAGAGGTCAAGAGAGCGTAGGTGAGCGAGTTGGCAAGTGAGCGTGGTGCGAGCGAGCGGGCGCGCGGAGATGTGATGTGATGGTGTTTAGAGAGCGTGGTGGAGGAGGTGAGTTGGGGGTTTGGCTGGCATGCGCGGCGGAATGTTGGAGGAGATGGGCGAGCGAGCGAGCAGCAGCGAGGCGACGGGATGCCTGCTTTGCCCCCCCCTCCCCCTTCAAGGACTTGGTCGACTAGTGCTTGGAACGGAACAGGTTCGTTTTCGCTGCGGCAAAGCCCTTCTCTATGACTACGGCAACTGCACCATACCCGTCGACGAATCTGATCTGTTTCTCGGTAACTGCTGCTACTCTACCTGACTCGTCCTGTGTTTCCTGTTTCCAGGAGATTAACCACCGAATAGCTAACAAGTATGCATAGTCCTCGACTCCGCCCGTCCGCACCGACATTTAAAGCCTCTCTGCTCTGCGCCAGTCGGTCGGAGGAGGTCAGCCAGTCGGTCATTCAGCGGCTTATGCTCTGTTCTCTGCTCTCGCGCTGCCCTTCGACAGTTGCAGTTGCAGTTGAGTTCCAGTCGCAGCCTTAAGCTTAAAAGCCTGCCCAACTCCGCCTGGCCAAACATAAAACACCCCATGCGAGAGGTGTTTGTGCGAACGAGATAACAGCGGTGAACCTTGAGGGAGCTAGTTGTTTCCGGAAAGCCTGAAGCCAAAGCCCTACTACTCTACTCTAGTAGTAGTGGACCAGATGTTTACGAAACCACCCCATCATCATTTGCACGTGCATAAAGGGGTACCCCCAGAAGAACTGAGAATTGAGGACATCATCACCGTGCATCATGTTTCACCGTTTTGTTTCCTTCCGCACAAATGTCGGTGGACACTCTTCCATCGGCTCTCCAAGGGGTTTCGGTCCGTGCACTGTCATCGCGGTCCCGTTTCGTAAAGTCAAACCTCCTAATCTTTCGGACATCGACATCGCCATCGACATCGAGTACCGTGTCGGAAGAGAACCATCGATCCTCCGGTCCTCCGCCCCCGTCCCCATATCTCGCCAAATACCTACGGCTATAGAGCACTCTAGAGTCACTCGATCGTCGGCATTGAGAATTTGAAATACATACCCGTGGGCTGGGCCGGGCCACATGTCTCCTCGCGTTACGCGTAGGTGTGCTATTATTGGGACAGGAAATTTCAACATTCCTCATGTCACTCGAAAATGCTACACAAAACTGCAGTTGCCTATCAATAGTCAATGTCAACTCCCGCTGTATGTGTTTCATCCTCGGTGTGTCGTCGGAGAGGGGACGGCCACTGGTATGATGATGTCCTTCTTCCGGTGAGAACGAGTTCGTCCAGCTTTGATTGTCGTCTGTCGATATCGCCGCAACTGCTCCAGCTCCGACTCCGACTCCCACAAGGTGCTGGCACCCCCTCCCCCCTCCCGAACGACGCCAACCCGGTTCTTGAATTCGCCGTTCATAGCAACAGCTCCGTGACCGATCAGTTATCATACTATTACTGTACCTACCAAGATACCCCCCTCGCCGCCGCAAGGTCCTCCAGGATCGTCGGGCCCGACGATGTCTCGATCTTTGGATCGCTGTTGCTGCCGATGAATTTCATGCATATACATACCTATTCCTAAACTTTCAATTAAGTTCAGTTCAGTTCGTCCCTCGCGCGCTCCAGTGCATACATACCTAGCCGTGACAATTCCAAAACAGAGCTTGATGATCGGTAGTCAGGATTCGGCCACGATCTCGGAAGCTCCTAAGACGTGAAGTGCTTGGGCCACAATATGTAGTCAATCCCCCGGCCTTTCCCGAATCCCGAAGGATTCAATCGATGCATGCTATGGATCCTGAGGGCACGGCAACGATCATCACGGCTTCATTCCCAGCTCCTGTAGACTCTTGGGAAGAAGATATATCTCCTCCACGTGACGACCTAACGGTGTTCATACCGTAAAAACAACTTTAAACATAGCCACATACCCCACGATAGTTGCTCACCAGTTCTCCACTAGAGACAGAAATCCCGCAACGCCACCCGCTATCACTTTTTTGACGGGCTGCATTGGGGAGGAATTGTCCGCTGTCATAAATATATATGTAAAAACTGTCGACTCATGTGCTGATGGAGATGGAGATGTCCAATCCGAAGGGAACTTGGGAAGAATGGGAAGACGAACCCATCATCCTTCGGCGAGCGAGCAATGAGCATTCACAACTGTCAATGGAAATGGCCCTTTGCTTCCCTTCTCTCGCCTCACCTTGCTTCTCTCGCCTCACCTTCCCCCCACACACACACTCAGCCCGACGTACCGGTAACATATCTAACTAACCACTCGACACGAACTCCACAGACACAGGCCAGGCTCCACTTCCCTTCCTCGCCTCTCCGGCAGGTCCCTGCCAAGGCCAAGGAAACAACGGTGACTGTCAGCTCGCTAGGCACTCTAGGTATTGCCGTACCGAACCCGTATCGACTCGGCTCCGGCTGGGTCTCGCTCCGGATGCCAACTCAAATGCTGAGAAATGCGCCAGTGCTGAGCCAAGCGGGCGGATATAAGACGGTCGGGCCGGACGGATGTTGCAGGTGACTATTGACTGTTGTTGAGATCGTTCACACTACCTATCGTAGTAGGTACCTACGATACCGGTAGTAATTGCCTCGTCTCGTCCGTAGATGTAAACTCCACCCTCACCCTCGCCCAGCCCAGATCTCTTGTCACTTCTCTTCACTCATCACTCTTCACCTTTTTCCCGATCACATGCATCCCCCCTGGTCCCCCCAGTCCAGCTCGCACACTTACAGAAAAAAACAAACGAACGAATCGGGACGCCGCTGTCCCTGCCTGGACAGCCGCATATGCATGCCCGCCCACCCACACACCCACCTTCCACACCCACCCGCCTTCCACAGCGTTTCAACTGTCCGCGTCCGCGTCCTTGCTCCTCTCCTCTCCTCTCCTCTCCTCTCTCCCTTTCTCTTCCGGCTCGGCGCTGGCTGTGAGCTGCGAGATGTGTGCTGCGACTCTGCGAGCTGAGAGCAGCTTAGAGTAACTAACCCCTTCCGTTCATGGCCCCTGCTATTTTTGTCAGCATCCTATGTATCTACTCCTGACTCCCGAGTCCTACCACCTGCTACTGCCCACCGCCCACTGCCCGAGTATATACTCCTACAGTCTCTACTTTCCTAAATACTCCCATTCCGCGTCTTCCTCATCTTCCTCCCTCCCTACACGCAAAAAGCAGAGCAATTAACAAATAACAAATAACAATTAATTCTCAAACGCCAAGGCCTCGCACCCCGGCACGTTTACCCTGCTATACCCTACTAGGGCAGGGGTTACGACGACTCCTGCAGTGAGTGACTAGTGTGCAGTGGGTGTGCAGTGAGTGGTGCAGTGAGTGTGCGCTTGGGTATGTAGGATCATATGTATCATTTTTATGGTTTGTATGTAGGGAACTTCCAGAGCTAGGCGTTTATGTACCATATGGTATGTACTCGACGGCAGACGCTGCTTTGCGACAGAGAGAGAAAGAGAGAGGGAGGGAGAGAGAGAGGGTTGTGACTTCGTGTTCTGACTCGACTACGCGCGAAGGACCGCGAAGAACCGTGAAGGACCGCGAAGAGGAGGCCCCGACTTTATGATGCGTGATGGGTAATGAGTGATCGGTTGTGAAGATGACTGACCGGGAATCGAGATTGGAGATCCGTCAGCAACTCAGCTGAGGTTGGTCAATGGTCAACGGTGAGGTGAGTGTGCAGTGCACTGCCTTTTTGCCCGTGCCAAGTGATGCAGGTACACACATACATACACACATATACATACATCCCTTGAATCCTTGATGGAGTACCGTATGTAGTTCCGTGGCTAGATTCGTATTCCAGATGGAGTTATGTATGGAGACGTTCTGCAGCTGTTTGCGTCCCTTGCTCCATCCTCATCCTCACATCGCCATTACATTATGTAGGTACATATTCTACATATTCTACATGTTGGAGTGGGTACCAGTGCATAAAAATCCACTCCAGCGCTTCAACTGGTGTTATCAATCCTCCATAGTTAGTGCTGAATATCGATATCGATATCCATTATCGATATGTAAGCTAGATGATAGATCGCGGGACTGACTGACTGACGTTGTTCGTCCGGAGGATTGGAGGTGCGGCGATACCTACCCACTCGGCTCTTGATCGAAAGCTGAAGACCCCTTGCCTCATCGCATATGCACATGTACTCTATGCACGGCATGTATGTAGAGCAGGTATACGGCACCGCCACAAACGCACTCTATGCGGCGCGGCGCGGCGAGGTGCGGCGCGGCGTGAACTGGGCGAGGCGTGAACTGGGCGAGGCGTGAACTGGGCGAGGCGTGAACTGGGCGAGGCGTGAACTGGGCGAGGCGTGAACTGGGCGAGGCGTGAACTGGGCGAGGCGTGAACTGGGCACGGCGTGAACTGGGCACTGAGCAGAAAGAAACCAGGAAGAAAGTGTCGAATGCAGTCATGCTTCATCATCCATGTATGTGTGTAGGTAGAGTTGAGCTGAGTAGAGTACATAGAGGATCCGACCACGGAGTCACGGACGTCGCCGTAGGTAGTAGGTAGTAGGTACGGACTTTCGAAGGTACTGGGTGACTGGGTGCTGGGTCCGATGCATTCCATGATGCCATATCTCTGACCGCCTTCGTAGAATCATAGCTACCTGGGGTAGGTAGGTAGGTAGGTAAAGTAGGTATCCGCCGTCTCGTCACGAAGACGAAGACGAAGATGAAGACGAAGACGAAGGGCAAATGGAGTGGCAGGCCGTAACTACAGTTCAGTACAGTACAGTGCGGTACAGTACAGTGCAGTGTAGTACAGTACAGTACAGTACGGATTGGATGGATGGATGGGCTGACCGAGCTGAACACGTCTCTGTACGTCTCTGCACGCTGAGTCCGGCGGAGAGGAGCGATGGAGATGAGGCGATGGAGAGGCGTCAAGAATGAAGGGACGGGCGTTCCGCTTGCTTCATGATTCTTCGTTCGTACGATGTATGTATGTACTCGCATCCAGCCCGTGCAGAGTACCTACGGACTATTTACCTGCTGGGTAGTAGTTATGGCGGCGCATATTTCTTCAAGTCCTAGCCGCAGTCTGGGTACATAGAATGGGTATAGGTGGTAGAGGAGATGGTAGTTCACCGGCCCAGTGTCGCGGCATCATTCCTCTCGAGTTTCTCCCACGCCTTTCACCTGGGTAAGTACTCACTACTACCACTATAGAACAGCCCAACATCTCTTCAAATCCTCAGAGTAAACCTCCATCTCCATTTCCATCTATAGTATGCAAAGCGTACCCCGAGCCGGAAAAAAGACGACGGCCCTTTTCTTCTTCTTTTCTTCTTTCTTTCTTTCTTTCTATGTTCGATCATCGGTGATCACAGCATTCGACCTTATTTTATTGAAGTACGGTACCTAGATCATGGCTGTTACCAATCCGTTTCTTGTTTGAAAAGGACGGACCGAGCGAGCGAGAGAGGGGGAGAACACGAATCCCCTGCCGAGTGATCTCCCATCCAAATCGAACCGCCGAGTGATCCACCAGCAGCGAGTGCATCACCATGAGGCATTCTGTCCTCCCTCACGCATCGCCCCCGCGGAAACCAGGCGCCATTCTAGCTGTCAGTTGGAGACTTATGCTATTCCAAGGAGCTACGAGCCTCTGATAACTCTATGGCTGATGGCTGATGGGCTTGGAATTTTCATTGGCGAGTTCGTCGGGTAGTTGAAGCTCCCATCTATCCTCATCCGACCAGTCACTCGAGACTCCATTGCATACCCCACATCATCGCATTGTCCATTGCACCTGCTATGATATACACCACACACACGACCCCCACCACGCCCACCGCCCACATCCTCAAGATCCAAACTAAAGCAGCAGCACAAAACGCAGACCACACGCACACAACCGCGACCCTAACCAACCAACCAACCAACCAAGCACGCAAGCAAGCAGTAAGCATATTCAAGAGAGAGAGACAGACATAGAGAGACAGACATATTCAAGAGAGAGAGAGAGAACATTACAATCATAAGATATCACCAATGACCATGATAAGTAAAGTAAAGTAACGCCAAATGCAAAGCAAGCAAGAAACGACCGCAATCGCAATGGGAAATCCATCCAGAAATAACAAGAGAGAACAAGAAAGAAAAGAAAAGAAAAACCATATTTATAAAAACCCAAACTCCCCCAGCCCTGCCCATCCCCATCCCCATCCCCATCCCCATCCCATCCCGTCATGGTCTTCGTACACACCGTACACACGCTCGGCCTTGGAGGGCAAGAGGCCGGCCATACGAGGGGAAAAAAACGCATAGTCAACCGTGAATCACCACCACACTACGAAACCAGATTACCGCCCAGGGCCACTCCCAGGCCGGTGGGTCTGTTGGGCGGAGATCCGGACGGCGGAACGAGTTGATCAAAGTTCAAGCGTCTCTGGGCTTTTGCGATTGGCGTACCGCGTCCCACCGGTCCGAATGCGGCCTGCGCCGGCGACGGCGTTATGTTCACGAAATCCGCAAAGTTGAAGCCCGTTTGCGGGGTCTGGGGACACGCGGGGGTGGACATCATCGACGACGGGAGAGCGGAGGCTCGTGACGGTGGGGTGGTCGGGACATATCTGGTCCGGGGCATTGCGGCTGCAGCCGGAGATGGTGACGTAGCGAGGTACAGTAGGAGGTCGGCTCCTTCCTTCATCCGTCGTGGAGGCGTCTTCGGTGGACTGGAGTGGAACGACGGTTGGAACTTTCGCCGGCGGGGCGGGGTGCGGGGAGGACTCGAGTGGAAGGTTGGATAGAACTTTTGCCCGCCATGTGAGATGTCACCCACGTCATGATAGCCCGGGGAAGACTGGATCATCCTGCCCTGACTTTCCTGCTGCGAACGCTGGCGCTTGTTCGATGCGGGGGTGCCGAAGTCGGTGGTGGCCGCACGGGGCCGTTTTTTTGGGTTGTTGAATGTCGGGAGAGGTCCGATGTCCGATGCCTGGCTGGACGGGCGGTCTTCGACGTTGGTGGTCCTCCGGCGGTTCTTCCGTAACCAGGCGAGGTCACCGTCGCTGAACATGGGCGGTTGCTGCGGCGAGGGAGTGTTCTCCTGCGATGTCCGCCGCCGCTTCCGTTTCAGGTCTTCATCGACCTTAGGTTCGATGGCGTCCAACGTAAGGTTCTCCCATCCGTGCTGCGTTTTGACGCTTGCTAGAGCTAGACGGTGTTGCAGGAGCCTGGCGATCTGGTAGATGAGTGGCCAATTAGTATGATCCCTCCCTCTCGTTTGTGTTTGCATAAATCTCATGAAACAAAGGATGGACAGATGGCTTTTTTCGTTTCTCTCCCCGCACGGTGGAAACACTTGGGCTTGGGCATGACAGGGAAGGCTCACTCTTGACACTTCAGCTCGTCGGATGACCTTCTTCATGACCTCTTTTGTTTGCTTCTCCGTCCATTGTATAGCCGCCGACATCTCTACGCTCTCTCACTCCGTCCTCTGGCCCTATCTCTGTGGCCCTATCTCTCCCTCTGTCTCTGTCTCTCTGTCTGTTTCTTGCTCTCTTTCCTCTCTCTTGCTCCCTCTTTCTCTTTCTCTTTCTCTTTCTCTTTCTCTTTCTCTTTCTCTCTCTTTCTTTCTTTATTTCCTAACGAGTGAAGCCGGAGAAGCTGGGTAGAGACCGTCTGGGGGGGTAACAGTGGCCTGACCAATGGGATATATGTATACGCTGGGGCTGGGACAGGTTGCAGTAGGTGGCGATAGCACAATTTTTTTAATTTTTTTCTTCGTTGATGCGTGAGTGGACGGTTGGGTTGGGCAGAGGAGGAGGAGGAGGAGCTGTTCTTCTTCTTCTCGACGGTGGTTGGTGGTGGTGATGGTGGTTGTGGTGGCAGGTGTGGTTGTCGTTGTCGTCGAAATTCAAGATGATGGCATCGAAAGCGATAGACTGGTCTCTTGGGTGGTAGAGTAGTTAGGTATTTGCGTTTGGATGGGGGTGGGGAGTGTCAATAAAGACTAAGGATAGGGAGATGATAGATAGAATGGGGTTGAATGAGTGCACGGCTGGGCTGGGGGAGAAAAGGAGGAGGCGGCGGCGGGTGATAGAGAGGGGCTAGGCAGGTCAGATAGGTTGGCATGTAGCGAGGACAGCGAAGTGAAAAGAAAGAGGATCCGAACTGACACACCACACGAGAGAAAGAGAGAGAGTGAGAGAGAGAGAGAGTTTGCTCGCAGCGACCACGATGAGCCCAGCAAGCCCGGCAAGCCCAGGCAAGCAAGCATGCACGCATTCTTTCTCCTTACAGGGCAGATGCGCTAAAAGACTAACAGACCAGCAGATCAACGGAACGAGCCAATCGGCGCCGTAGACGGGACGCGCTTCCTTCTTCTCGCCCATTCTTCCCGACGCGACGTATAGAGCGAATTTCTACTTGTCACGATTGCAACAACCTCCTTTCGGACAGAGAGAGTGAGATATGGAGGTTGAGTTCCTCAGCTCAAATAGTCGAGATACCTTCTCTACTCTACCCAAGTCCCCAGAAACCATCTCCGGGGGAGGGGGGAGGGGAAGCACCACAACTCGTCCGAATCACTTGATGCGTCTCACACTGTTGCTCAGCAGCCGTCACTTGCGGCTGGTAACGCGATCCATCTTACGCCAAGACATGGCATGCAAGTGAGGAGGTGCAAGATGTGGAGATAATCTATGTCATGCAGCCGAGCCGCCTCACAACATAAACTCCAACACCTCCCCACCACGCAGCACGTCCTCTGCAAGACTGCAATCCCACCCTCGACCCTCGACCTCGACCGACACGATGGCCAACGGCAAAACACCTTAAGCCTACATACGACCGCTGCCAGGGGGTTATCCGCTGTACGCGTGAGGGCGCCGATTGTTTCGACACGACACCTACCCACCTACGTCTTCAGTCGGAAGCGGAAGCGGAAACCTTCGCACCTGCTCGCCAAAACGAACATCCGACGTCTTAAACTCTCCGTATTGGTTATAGACAACACACCTTCCCGTCGGTAGGTATGCTATGCCATGCCATGCGGCGGCACGCCACGACACGATCCAGCCCGGAGAGCCGCTTCTCGCCGCGGATAATTTCCGACGATTCGCAGATACCCGCCTATGTACATACTGTTGCCGTGCCTGTTCCCGTGCCTCGCCGGGACATTGCCGACTTTCATTTCGTCAACGCGATCTGGAGTTTACTGGGCGTTGCAAGGAACTTACTACCCGGTTGCAGTGGGAGAGACGATGAAAGTGTGGCATACCATACCATACCATCACGGAATATAACTGCGGTTCTTGCCCGGAAACAGTTAACAGTCATGGAATACCTAGGTACAAAAGCGAATGCTTGCAGGACCTTCTCTCGGTGCCAATGGATACCTACACCTTACACTGTGGATGGGATTATACCCACGTTGGGAACTTGGGATCATCACCGCTACAATACCCTTACGAGCAACGGGCTCTTGGAGGATGATATAATAGTTCTACTACAATGCCTGGATCAATGTGTCCGTTTGGACCCGTACGGGGCTTGCTAAACCCTCCGAGCGTGCATAGATTACCGCGTGTCACTCGGATAGCAATCGCACCTACTATCTATACCTACATCAGAACCTCCCACGGTCACTCGCGAAAACTGGCCTCGACTCTCCATACCCCATCCCATCGCCTGAGGTCGGGTCCCTGTACAAATGAACTGGATGGGGCGTGGTAGAGGGGATTCCGCCAGTGGTTGTTACACTTTGCTCAAAGTCAGACGAATATGATTGAGGATGAGGGGCGGTGGGGCTACACTGGGAACATGGATGGTTGTGCGAGTTGGGACGACTCTCAACGAGAAAACGAGGAGGAGGAGGAAGAGAAGACTACGAAGACGAGTATATGATGGGAGGAGGTAGAGTAGTGTTACTTTAGGAGTTGGAAACGAATTGATATGCATTTCCTCGTTCCTTTGGGAAATCTGGCGCCTAAACAAACTCTTCTACGATAGCTCGCAGCATCGAACTCCGGCCGAGTGCCTTCGATGCCAGAGTGATTTTCTGTGAGTATACTGCCGGGTTCGTAGCCGAGCGATGACCATGCCTAGCCGCGATCACACTTCGGCAGCCATGCGAGCGAGCAACGTTCTCCGATGCACAACGTCGGCCGGAGGCAATTTCGTAGCCAATGCACGATATGGAGAGTACCCGGGCGTGCTGAACACGCAAGCCTATGTAGCCTAGCCTAGCCGTATGCAACCCTGGCGCCACAGAGCTTCACCGTCGGATGAAGTCGTGAAGATCTACACGCAATCGGGGAACCTCTTACGCGTTACCTAGGCTGGTACAAAGTAGGCACCGCAGATCGTGGGCTTTAAATAGGTAACCATTCCATCCCATCCCATCCGTTATCGGTTCGCGCGGGGGTGTATGTAACTTGTATGTAACTTGTATGTGAATTGTAACTGAGCCGTGAAGAGTTCGGAATTTCCGACGATACATAGCTGCGCCAGAGTCTACCTATGTAAGACAGCCCTAAGGATCTGGATCTGATTGCTCGCCTCCGATTGATCATTGCGCTGCTGCTTCGTTGTCTTTTTTTTGCTGCTGCTGCTGCTGCTGTTTGGGCTGTGCAGTCAGTGTGGCTTGCTGGGGTTTGATGTTTTTGCAGGTATGTAGACATGCAATCTTGGGTGTTTACGGGTTACCCATGGACTTTGTGAGACAAAGATAAACAGCGACGGCGGCCGAGGGCCTCGTGTGTGGCGGCGCTGTGGGTGGTGGGTGTTTTGGAAAAGTGCGGCCCTTCAGGCTTCACGCACTCTGTATGGGGGGAGGGAGGGGGAGGGGGAGGGGGTCACTTCACCTCACCTTGAAGACCCCCGTCATGGAATTGCTTGCCGCACCACTCAGCGATCGTGCTTTCAATGCGCCGCAGTGCTTCCTGGCTCCTCCTTGCCACTCGATGCTGACGCGCTCCCGCTCCTGCTGCTGCTGCTGATGCTGCGCCGATGCTCCGAATGGCTGCACCGGAGCCTGAAGATGTGTGTACTATACCATGTAACTAGTACGCCGTACTTAGAGATCTGTAGAGTACAGTACCGGTACTGAGCAATCAATAACCAAAACCCACACACATCGTCCCATATCCCGCCGACTTATCACGAGAGAGAGATGGCCATTGCGTCACAGCCCAACCACCTTGGGGGGGGAGGGAGGGAGAGGGCACTGGAGGCAGGCCCCCACCACCACCGCGCTGGGGCAAGGATTGAAATTAAGTCCACACAGATCCCAATTCAATCCGGGAGTACATAGAGTACGGGACCAAGTACTCTACCCGCGCACCTAGTTTTCTGAGGGAGCTTGCTTGCTTGCTGCTTGCTCCACCGATGCCGGGTCTGCGAGGTTGTTGATGGTGTCTTGCGTGGACTTGTACCCTCTACTCTACTCTACCTGCTCTGCTCTACTCTAATCGACTCGACGCTGCTCTGCTCTGCTCTGCTCTGCTCTGCTCGACTCTGCTCGACTCTGCTCTGCGAACCCCGGTGTATGTCGTGCGGATCATTACCTCTTCCAACGCCCTCCGTCCACCCACACCGTTGACACAAACCTTCTATCCCTCTTGTCGTCGTCGTCCTCTTTGATCTCTGCCTTTGCTTCTTGCTCCTACTCCTACTCCTACTCCTACTCCTACTCCTACTCCTACTCCTACTCCTGCTCCTGCTCCTACTACTCCTCCTCCTCTCTCCCTTTTTCTTCTCCTTATCGTTGCCCTTCTCATTCGTTTCCTTGCTCCCCCGTCTCTTTGGTGTTTACTTTCTCAGAACCATATTATTGATATTCAATGCCGTCAGAACCACCGCTACAGAGATCTCCCAGCTTTCATACTCGTTTCTCGGACAAAGTGAAGAACATGAAGTTTCTAAAGAAGCCGTCGAAACAGGCGTTGGTTTCGCCGACGATCGTGGAGTCTTCGGGCGAGTCTTCGGAGGACGCAATCTCGTCGTCCGCTTCGTCTGTTTTGGACTCGCAATCGACATCTATCACGGTGCCTAGCACCTCTTCATTATCACACGTCGTTACACGGCGTCATTCTCCGGACCGGCCACAGCTCGCAAGGCCGAAATCGGAGTGCTATAGCTCCTCCAGCAGGCGTCAATCAGTCATTGTAGGTTCTCGGCGTGCATGCATGCATACATCGCTCGGCCGTGTGCAGTGGTGTTCGATGCTGACTTGCTTTTTCTTACTCTGAAGTCGGCAGCACCCTCGGTACAGACATTCTCTCCGTCGACTCCGCCGCTTTGCCCTCGTCTCCTCTCCGTCCAGGACAACCAATGGGTGCACCAGAATCTACTGCTCGTGTTTGGGCAGGTGGGCTTTCCCGAGAGCAGGGTCAACAATGGTCATATCGTCGTACACCACCACATGGATGGGTATCCGGTCACGCAATGGCCCATCACCGACGGATACTTTAAAGCACTGGTTCGACTGGACCCGGGCCCGAACAAACTCCGGTTTGAGTACACGGCTCCTAAGATCCCCGCATTCAGTACCAGCATGACGGTGCACATGCTACCGCTTGCTGCGAGCCCTCCGTTACAGCTGGCTATCTTGCTGGGAAAGGACTCGACCGGAAAATACGAGTGTCATGGTGAACGGAAGGAGCATGATGGGAATAGCACCGAGACGGCTCTGAAGAAGTTGAGGATGGCGGCATACCTCTCTCAAGCTTTTACGGGAGAGCAAATGTACAGGGCTAGGTTGGGAAGGAGGTGTTTCCGGTTGGAGGAGGAATGGGGTCCTGATACTCTCTCGAATCGCACGGCCGGTACCATGCGGAACATTGCTAAGGTGCATGTGATCCGTTCGGAGAGTACTGTGGAAGGTGAGTTCCCGCACCGGCCCGCGACGGATGACTAGGCTAACACCATGGCTACAGAAATCCGAAGCTTGGAGAAGTCCCAGGACGGGAAAGGTCTACGTAAGGTCGTTCAGAAGGCGGTGTCTTCCTACTTTGGTGCCACCACTGCAATGCGGTACGTTGCGGTGGTGGTGCTCGATGCTAGAGGTGATTTGCAGTTCAAGGGAATTTCCGGCCACTCAGCTCTGTGTGACGGATTGGGCATCACCGGAAGCCTCAGCTTGTTTACTTTGCCATCTTGCATCGAGGAAGTTTGCCCGTCATTCATAGACTGCACGCGAATCAGCAACAGTTCCGACCCCTCAGCATCGGAGTTCTTTTGGGAAGCCGCAACTGCAGCCTTAGGCAACATGATGGAGGCGTTTCTCAGCCCACAGACACCAATCGAACCTCGCAACTTCGTCAAAGTGAACCGGACTTTTGTCACCAAGGAACCGTACTCCCTCCGGGCAAAGTCTGCTGGCCTCAGACTCAGTTTGCCGCAGGAGGAGTGTACTTGGCCCAGAGTTGATTGTCTCCGGTTTCGATACCACCCTTGCTTCCGACTTCCGCCCGACCCCATGCCGCCGGCGTTACCAGATGCTCCACAGGTGTACGCCGTCGATACGGGTATAGTGGTATGCGCCAACAGTGGCATCTCGCTGGTTTTGATATACGCCGATGGTGTATACTGCGACTTCCTGGAGTACACATCCAAACCGGAGCGTGAGCTGCTCTTACAGGAGGACTTTATCCGCAGCAAGTTGCCATCCGACAAGTCCACGCCAGTGATCAAGCTCAACATCTTCTCTGCAGGCCAGGGAGAGACCACGGTCGAGGACCTCCACGCCACACGCGGTCTCAAGATTCAGCTGCCTAAAGGCCATGGAACGGTGTATAAATCCGCACCTTCCTGCCATACCGCCGACGGAAATTCTGAGGCTCAGGAAGTCCTGCTGCTTGCCGACAAAACGCTGCTCGGAATCCGGATCTTCCATAACAGTAACGCTTTGGAAGGTCTTGAGTTTCAGTACGATGATCAAGTCACGCAGTTATTCGGCCATAAAGGATCCGACACGGCCACGGTCTCGGAATATCCGCTGGAGGCAAGGAAGGGCGAGACGCTGATGGGGTTCTGTGTGAGGACCGGGAAGGTTGTCGACGGTATTGAGATTCTTACCAGCTTTGGGAGGCGTTCGTCGATTTTTGGGAACCCTCAGGGCGGAGCGATGTAAGTTTGACCGTCTTGCTTTGGTTTTCGCAGGAGAGGCATCTGACATGGTGTTTAGGAGTAACACGTTGGTTCCGCCCCGTGGCCGCTCCATCGCCGGTGTGGCGGGCACTTACTCGAACTGCGTCGACGGCTTCTCCATCCTCTACAAGTGATTGCAGTGGATACAGCATAGTCCAAAAACCGCGATAGGTTTATCGTTTCTTATGTCTGACGAAGGGTTTCAATTTTCTGTACATGAAAACCGCCTGCGGATGCTCAGGCCTTCTTTTCTTTGCGTTTGGGAGGGGGGAGTTCTGGATTGTCTTACACAGGGGATCAGGGAGACTTTTTTTACTTTTTTTTTCTTCTTTGATATAATATTTGTTCTTTTCAACACTTGGATGGGATCAGTCGGGATTGCCCTTGTAACGGAGATGTCTTGAGAGACTTTTTCTTTTTCTTTGTTGTGTATTGTGTCTTGCTCGCGATTGTGTGGTCTGGGGGGAGAGAAGGAGGATCAGATAGAGTATGAGTTGAGTTTCTTTGTTTGGGTGTCATTTTGGGAGCAGACCGGATCTAACGAAAAATGTGATTTGGGGAAGGCGGTTACTTGGCGGTTTATAAAAAACTTGTATTTACTGAGGACGAGTGATATTTACGATTTTTGAGAGAGGCTTGGCATCAGTGATCTGGCTTGGCAACGTTAGGGCTTAGGGTATAGGGCTTATACCTGGTGAAGGCTTGATACCTGGTGAAGTTTGGCACGGGCGAGGGAGTGGTGATGATTCGGACCCGGGATGGGATTCGGTATCGTCAGACTTTTCGTCACGACTCTCGAGGGCCCATGGAACGGTATATGCTTAACGGGCTTCGGTTTGCATCGAAATGGGTACGCGGGATGATCGAACGCTGGCTGGCGCTTGGAACAGTATGGACTTCACACATTTTCGGCCGACTACCTTACCCAGGTGTTTGTCAGCAGACGACTTCTTGTGTGGTCTGAATTGAAGGTCTAAACTCGAAGTCTGAATTCGAGAGCGGACAGTTCTGACTGCTGAGACACTGAGACACTGAAAGAGGAAAATTCAACCAGCTGGATACGACTACCTCGAAGGTAGAATTTGGCTGGTACTGACCGGTTCTAGCTGGCTCTCCTTCTTGGTCTAATCATTATTACATTCGACATTACTAGATTATGGCAGATGATGGCAGATGATGGCAGATACATATCTGTTTTCCTCTGCTCGCCGTAGGTATTGCTCTCCACCCAGCTCCCGCCCGAGTGCCAGAATGAGAATCAATAATGAGGAAACTTGGAGCGAATTATAGGAAATACAACGTATTCACCGCTCAAAACGGTAGGTCCTCTAAGATTTCCAACCACTCGTCACTCTGTCTTCTTGGATCTTTGTCTTCCCCACTCTTTTATTGGCACATATTGCATCCCAATCCACTGATCTGTCTGAGTCCCCGGGGACAAGATGCGGCGGAGGGAGGAGGAAAGAAGAAGGAAGAAGGAATGGACTGTGGACAGCTTCCTACCCTCCCGCTGACTGCTCTACCCTCTGTCTGCTCTCCTCCGCCGCTGCCCTTCCGCCTTCTCTTCCCACACCGGCTATGTAGTTGGCAAATTAGGTCTCGGCTACAGGAGTACCAGTACTGCTAGAAGCTGCTCCTCATCAGCGCTCGTGCGAGTGACATTATGTGCGCAAATAGCCGCGGGCGCTACATACGCGCGCAGAGCCTCACCTCACGCCTCCAGCACCAGCACCACCACCGCAAGCAAAGTAAGTGCGCACGCTACTAGCCAGCATACCACGGCCAACGCCCAACGCCAACACGCCCTCCACCTCCACCCACCACGCCTACCTCCACGACCACCACGACCACCTCCACGACCACCTCAACCACCACCCACGACCTCACCCCACGACCTCCACCTCACGCACGCGTCTACCCACCACCTCGCCCACCCCCAGCTTACCGCGCCCCGCTCCACTCTTTACCAACCCCCACCCCAGCCAGCGACAGAATGACCGGCCGCGGCGGAGGCGGCGGAGGCCGCAGGGTCCTCTTGCCCCCGATCAATTTCATCTTCAAGCTGCTGCAGACGCACGCCACGGTGCAGATCTGGCTGTATGAGCAGTTGGCGATTCGGATTGAGGGGAAGATCCGGGTACTTCCTTTCCTACTCTTCAATGGGGGGATGGGGGGGTGTGGATAAGGATGAGAGGGGGATAAGGGCTGACTGATGGGGGTGGTGAAATGGGATAGGGATTCGATGAGTTCATGAACCTTGTCGTCGACGATGCGGTCGAGGTCAAGATGGCGACTAAGGATGCCGCGGAGAGTAGGCGCGAGCTTGGTGCGTTTCCTTTCTTCTTCCCTCCTGCGTCGGGATTGGTGGGTGGGTATGGGAGAGACAGAGGGCTAATCATCCCATGCGCGGCGAATAGGCCAGATACTGCTGAAAGGAGATAATGTTGCGTTGGTGCAGAGCTTGTCGGAATAGATGGATGGATGGACGCGAGCGAGCCGGGGACGGGAAGGGGCGGGGACGGGGTGCTAGCGGTTGCGTGGGTGGTTTCGTTCGAAAATGAAATTGGAATTGGAATTGGATGCGGTTTCGAGTAATCGATCGGTTGGCCGTTTGGTGTGTGCACTGGGATGTGCACTGTGGCGGGCGGGGGGAAGGGAGCGAGGGAGGGGCAGGTGAAGAAAAGTGATATCTGCATGCTTCATTACAGCCAGATGGGGATGGTGATGGGGATTGCCATCGATCGTGATGGTCAACTATCGCCGCCGCCATGCTGCCGTGCCATTGTGATGGCGATGATCCACGTGGAATTGAAGATGATGTGGTTCTAACGGAGAAGCTCACGCTGCCCCGGGAGACAGTCAACACCATGCACGCCGAATTGAAGAACACTCCGAGCACAGTTTATTTACAGTACCCATCTCTTCGGGGAAGATTAGGAGCACCGTGCGAGCTCGGACTCTGGACCCTGGACTCGCACACGGACATCCATTCTGCAGATGAGGTGAGGTGAGGTAGGTAAGGTAAGAACGGTTCCACCGCCAGTGAACACACCAACAGTGGACAGTGGTTACTAGTACTATGTATACACGTGCGTGAGAGGGAATTGAATTGCGTCTCGACCGCTGACACCGACTGTTTCTCCACCCAAGGACCATGGCAATCCTCTAATTAAGCATGGCCGTGAAAACCGAAACTTATACCTATGCAGTACCTGCATAACGAACGCACGTTGATTGATTGATTACCAAAACTCTATGTACCCCCAACTCTATCAACCACCACTAAACAACCCCTATGACGCCTCGTCTTGCTGCTGCCCTCCTCGCACAAAGGTCAAATATAATTGTATGTACTGAGCACACAACACAACACACAATGGGCACATAAACTAAACACAATAAAAACCACGCTTAAAAGCAAAAGCATAAAGAACGAGCAGAATGACTTTCCAAAACTCCCAAAAACAAACAAATGCATCTCCAACCACACACCGACACACCAACACACACCAACACACACACACACACCAACACACACACACCAACACACACACACACCAACCTACGCGCTACACCACATCACACCTCGATACCGCACCTCATCTTATCGACCATGCTCGAGCCGATGCCCTTGATGATACCCAGATCCTCCAAGTCCTTGATAGCGGGGAAGTCATCGTTGTTCTCCCGGAGTTCGCGGACGTGTGCGGCCAGAGCTTCTGCGCGTTTCTTGCCCACACCCTACCCCACAGCGAAAAAAAAGCAATGTGTCAGTCTGTCCACCAGATGTATGTTACAAGATAGCTACACACCTTCAGCTGCATGATCTGGTCCACGTCCTCCGAGTTGATGATGTGCAGCAGCTGCCGCGTGCGCGGCGACTGCTCAAGGTTGTAGCTGCCCGTGCTCATGGAGCGCGCGCGCTTCGCCGGCCGCAATGGCTCGTCGTCGTCCATAAAAACGGAGAACGCCTTCTTCGGCTTCGGTTTGGGCTTCGCCTCCGGCTCGTCGTCATCACCCAATTCGGGCGAAGACCGGTGCGCCGCCATCTTCCGCCGCTCCTCGAGATCTGAGATCTTGCGCAGCAGCTTCTCGTTGTCCGGGAAGTAGTTGAGTGCTAGGCGGTACATACTAAGCGCCGCGAAGTCCTCGCCTCGCTGGACGTGCTGCTTTGCGAGGAGGATGTATGTGAGACCCTCGGCCCGCGCGTCCGCCTTCTTCTCGAGCTTCTTCTCCAGCAGTTCGAGACGCTTGTTGACTTCCTCGCTGTTGTCTTTCGCGGATTGAGTTCTGTCTGGTCGGGCTTCGTTGAGGGCCCGTGCCGCCAGGATCTCTTCGACTTTCTTCTCGACGATGTCTTCGATGTTCATCTCCTTGACGCGGCGGATCTTGATTGGGTCTGAGATGCGAGAAGATTTCTTGATGCCATTACTTTGTGTCCCCAGCGGCTTTGCAGTCAGAGCAACCCGTTGCACCGGCTTCGATGGCTTCTGTATCTCCTTCGTGAGCGGCTTCTTGTGCAGGTCCTTGACGGGTGCATCGCCGGATAATGGTCGATTGAGGGTGGTATTGCTCTTGGTCAGTCCGAAGGCACGTACTGGCGCGCCCGACACCGGGCCTAGTCTTGTATTCGGGATCGGCGGCGGATGGTGGATTTGTGGTGGATCGTTCTTGACTTCGATTGTCTTTGCGCGGTTGGCGAAGTTGAGGGCGCTCAGGGTGTCTTGGTGGAACTTCTTGGTCGGCGCGAGACTGGAGACTGGTCAATGGATGCCTTCCCTCACACACACCGCCGGGGAAATCACTTCAAGATCATTACTGTCATTCCGTTGTTCTGGCCCAAGCTTAGGATGCGGGTCATCTTCGACTCTCGGTATGGGATCCGGTTCTATCAAATTGTCAACCGAGCTGCAGTGTGATCGTGGAGAGATGCAGCCACCCACCATCTTCTTCGACATTGCCTCGACGCATTGTGACAACACAAACAGCGACTTATTGATGCTTGCCGACTCTGCACACTCCGTATTAGCCCATGATCCTCCGCAGGCCTTGGTTCAAAACATACCAACCATCCTCTCCTTATCGTTCGCCGTGCGCCTGTTGTCCTCGGACCCGGCCAAATCGATACAACTGACCGTGCCAATCTTCCTCTCGCCGGTGGTGCTATCCACAATCTCGACACGCACACAGATAATCGCATGACTCCTGCTCGAGTGCGCATTCAATTTGGTGGCCGATGTGCTGCGATTAGTATTCGCCTTATCATACAGGGTCTCGAACTCCTTCAGCGTGCTGATCTCCTTCTCCGTCAACCCGACCACATGAGTCTTGCCGTTCTGCTCTCTGAGTGGGAGGCCAGCGAGCGTGCGCTTCTCCGGCGCCTCGAAGAGATCAAAGACCCTATCGTTGTAGATTTCGTAGTAGCTCATGATGACAGCCATGTTCGTCGCTCCCGCGCTCTTCTTCTCGAGGTCCTTCCCCCTTCTATAGATCGCCGTAAGCAGGCGTGGAATGATGCCTCTCTCAGCCACGGGCTTATTCCCCTTCATGGTGTGCGTTTTCCCGCTCCCAGTAACACCGTAGGCGAAGATGGTCACGTCGTTGCCGCGGAACAGGTGCTTCAGCGTCGGCGACACCTCGGCAAACACGCTGGACTGGTCCGACTCCATCCCGTACACTGCGTGGAACGGAAACGCAAACGTCTCCTTCTCGTTCTTCGGGTTCGGCATCGACACCGTCGACCCGGAATGAGTCACCACGATGTCTTTGGAGATCTCGGACCCCAGCACGGGTCGGATCCGCGCGACTATCCGCACTTGTGTGGCCGTTGTGGGGTGCGAGGTCGTCATTGTTGTTGTTTGTTCGCGTGGGTGTTGCTGCTGCTGTTGCTATTGTGGTCGTCGCGGAGAGGAGAGTGCTGTACACGCGGCGTGCAAGCTGTAGGGCTGAGGAGGAAGGGGGACGCGGTGGAGTCCGTCTCTCACAAATGTGTTCACCAATGCAATGTGTTCTGGTCCAGGGGCGTTGGAATGTTGGATTGATCCGGCTGGGGGGTTCGAGTGGTCGTCTACCTAGACCTAGCAGAGGACAAAGAGGAATCCGTGAGCGCGCAGCTCGACTAATTACGGAGTCGCGCTAGTTAGAGGTGGCGTTGCCGGGACAACGTAGCACCACAGAGTCGGATCGGATCGTGTTCGACTTTCGACCTGCAATTGCTTCACTTGTGGAAGAAAGTATTCGGATACTCGCCCGAAATACACCAACGCTGGTTGTGAGCTGGTTAAGAAAACCACCCTGTGGACATTGCATTGGATTCGAGACAATCGTGATAAGTCTGGAAGTATGCAGGTGGGTACTCTAATCTGCATGATTTGAGTTATTCCTCAATGTACTACCTACGAAACGACAGATCCTCGCAGACGGTGGGGTCGTTGAAAACGGCTGCTTATATGTATAGCAGATACTTTGGTGGGAGATGGCGGTGTCAACCGGCTATGATAACCTGAGAGCTCAACAGAGGTGTCTGATTCTTCATCTCATCACACAGCCACTCAATCCTGCAACCAATTGCAAACCGCAAGCAAGCAAGCTGGTAGTTGTGCCAACTTTTCCGATCTATGTATGTAGACCCAAAGCACACCTTCCGTTCACATCACTCCAATGCCTACGAAGTTCGAAGAGAGAGAAACCCCATACAAATTCCGTCGAGGTAGTACCGTAGCCAGAGAAAACCCACATAAAAAAATCCACAAGTAAAAAAACGATGATGATGAAGAAGACGAAAGCAGTAAAGAAAACCCCCGGAGAAAAAAGTAAAAAGAAGCAATCCCATTTTGACGGAAGAAAGAGAGAAAAAGATTACGCCTTCGAAACCGCCGCGGTGATGACCTGTGTTCTAAAGAACCCTCCCTTTGTCCGCTCGATCACCTGCTGGTACACCGACTGCGGTGGGTGGTTCATCACCACGGTGCCCTCCTTGTAGTCGATCTTGGCGTCTACCCGCGTGTCCCTGATAAGGTTGACGATCCACTTCTCTCCCTCGTCCTGGCTCAGGTTCAGTCGCTGCGCCAGGTCTTTGATGTCGATGCGCTGGTGGATCTTGCAGTAGCTCTCCGAGATCAGGTGTCGTGCCGAGTCGACGAACGCCTCGGCAGTGGCCACCAGGAAGAAGTCGTTCTTGAGCACCTCCTCGGCCTCGCCCAGTTTGCGCTGCGCCTCCTCGAAGTCGAAGTCGATGCAGAGCGCGGCGACGAACTCCGTGATCGGGTCCTGGTACTCGTACAGCTCTTGCTTGACAACACGGACCAGGTCCTTGAGCTGCTTCTGGTACTGGCCGGTGTTCCGATTGCGGTTGCGATTAGTAATGACAGCCGCAGCGAGGTACCGCAGGATCCACGGGCACGAGGTCTGGATGGTGTTGATGAAGGCGGGCGAGAAGAAGAGCTCGATCAGTTGGTCGCGAGCGGGGTCATGGTTGAAGAAGGGGAAAAGGGCCCAGTGAATCAACCAGGTTCTGTGCTGGAGCTGCGCAAGAGGGTTGTTGTAGAGCTGTGCCGTTTCGTCAGTTCGTTGGTCCATGCAATTCGATGATCGGAGGATATATACCTTCTGCTCGATGAGGTCCTTAACCTTGGTCACCTCCTCCATGGCAGCATCCCAATCCGTCCTCAGGATCTCACAGGCAAGCTTACCCCAGGTGGCCTGGGAAGTCTTATCACCATCGGTGGACTGAGAGCAATATCAGCATTCGAGAACATAAAAATGATAGACATCCACAGAAAACCCACCAAGATTCGGAACTGGTAGAGCAAATCAGAAGCGGCAGCATAGTTACCGATGCTGAACTGCTGCTGACCGAACTCGTAGAGCACATTGACCATATCAACGTTGACCTTCACCTCATTAGCCCAACCCTCGCAACCCCACCAATCATCGATTGGATAACCATACCCCGTGGTTCTCCTCCAGATACTTCATATTCTGAGCCTTATCGGAGCGCAGATTGCTGACGACATCTGCATCATCGAAGAGATCGAGGACCTTCCTGCTCTTCTCCTCCAAGCTCTTGAGGGTGTTCATGACGACCTCCCGCTTCTCGGTGAACTGCTCCGGGACGTCCTCGACGTTGTGGATCTCGCGGTACAGCGAGCCGACAAAGTCCGTCATGTTGGTGGTCTTGAGCAGGTCGTACTTGGCCTGCACCATCTCCTCGTGCGTGAACGACTCATTGTTGTCGAGGAATTCCAGCAGCGGGAAGATCAGGTGGCGGTCGAGATTCGGTATCAATTTCGGCGTCAGGTCGTAGTTCTTGACGACCTCGGTCACCTCCGCGGCGGCGGTGGTGGAGTCGGCCATGTTGATGGGGTTTGTGATGGGGACAAAACGATCGTTCCGTTCCGTCGTCGTTGCGCGGGGGTGGGAAAAAAGCGCACTGGTTAGCCCTTTTTTTACTTTTGGCGGGGGTCGTTAGGATTTCGGTTTTGATGACTGTCTTTCAGCCACCAGTGGGGTTTTTGCTGCGTTTGTGTGTGGGAACGGAAGTTGCGCGCTATACCAGATACGGTCGTAGCGGAGCTCTCTATTGCCAAGATTTCTGGGCGCCGGGTTTGGCTGGGTGGATTGAGCGGGTGGGTGGGTGAGTGGGTGGTGGGGTGGGAGGGAGTGTGCATCACGAACTTCAACCTCTCGCGTCACCCACCACCACCACCACCACCACCACCAACCAGCGACTCAGCCATTGAACCACGGTCCCCGCTCCCACGAACCAGCAACTCAATTCAATTGCGAGCTCCGTCGCCGCCAACCACACACGATGTTCGCCGTACGAACCCCCACGCTCCGCCGACTACCCGTGCAGCTGTGCCGCTTCAACAGCACCACCGCAGCACCAGCAGCAGTAGAAGCCCTGGGTACCTCCCCCGTCCCCCTCCCCAGCCACAGTCCCTAACCTGCCTGTAGAAACCCCCCCCACGCCCCTCCCCTTCTTTGTGCACCGCAGCAAAACGAACAACCTCCCGGTGTACGAGGAGGCGCGATCCGGGGGGACGCTGAAGACGACGCGGATCCGCAAGACGGAGGGGGATCTGAACGACCTGCGGCTGCGGTTGATCGAGCATCTCGAGTTGAAGCCCGAGGGCGTATACATCAATAACCTCACAAAGCATGTCATCGTCAAGGGTCATCTCAAGCAGAAGGTGGAGGCGTTTTTGAAGGGGTTGAAGTTTTGATTTCTCCGCCAGCGATAGAGGGGGGGAGGAGGACGGGGAGGGGGACGGGGAAGGGGGGGAGCAGGAGGAGCGGGATGGATAGCCGGACGGATGGACGAATGGATGTATTCTATACTGTATAATACCACAAACACATACACGTATGTACGCCCCACGCCGCACAACTCGAGCGCGCAATTGATCGAGGCACGAGCACGAAACAAGTCTTTGCTTTGCTGTGCTCTGCGCTGCTTTGCTCCGTTCAAACTTGGTCTTTCAATAATTTCCGACTCGTTTATTTGTACAGAAAAAAAAAGCACAAGCACACACACACACACACACACACACACACACACAAGGGGAGAAACAAGCTTCAGACTGTCAACAACACACCTCATTCCTGTGGTAGTAGTCAACGAGGGGCCTAAATCATCCTCGAGATGAGAGTACAAACTTAGGAATAGGTAGGTAAGTGGAAAGCCCACGAAAGGAGGAATCAAATCAGCCCGACACTTACATCGTGAAACTCGAAAAAAGGCGGAAAAAACGGAAGAACGGAGTACAGAGATACATGCAGAGATGGAAAAAAAAGCGGCAGGCCGAAAAGAAAAAAAAAGAATTGAAGAAGAAGAAGCCAAACACACACTCAACAAGAAGTAAAAGAAGTGGAGGAAAAGTAAAATGAAATCGAATTTAAAGCGCACGCGGAAAATAACAAAAAAACTCATGATCACCTTTTGTACAGATGGAAAGGAAGACACGAAAGAGAAAAGAAAACCCAATTCAACCAAATGCCATGCGCCAATCCTACTTGCTCTTTAACCCATCCAAGAACAGTAACTCGTATTCGCTCTTTCAATCCAATCAATCGTCCAGTCCTGCGTAACTACACAACTCCTTCACGATCACCCCATCAATTGACACCGTCAACAAGGCTCCCAATAGACTTTCCTTCTTCGGCAGTACACCGACCGGCAGTTCCAAGTCTTCGCCCGTCGTCTCCTGCGCCTTCTTTAGGAGTGTTCGTAGTACATTCATGCCACGATGTGTGATCCTCATGAACGGCATCATGTCATCCCGGTCCATTCCTCGTGGAGGCCGCCCTTGGACCATAGGACTGGCTTGCGGGCTGAGCAGGCAGACAAGCCGCAATAGACTCAGTGCGAAGCCATCCTCCGATGCAAGCCATTGCCTGGCGAGACAGTGGTCGCCGACAGGACACATCTGCGCCAGAATCTCGGCAGCGAGAAGGCCCTGTTCGAGTATCGGTCTGCGTGCCTCAACTGCCTGCTGTAGCATGGGTCGGTTGTTGTCGGGGATCGGAGAGATTGCCAGTGCAAACGAACGCGTTAAAAGATCGTAAGGTAGATTGGTGTTGGATTCGGACAGGAAGATGGTGCGGAAGAATACACGGTTCGGGTCATCCCGTGCCAGTAGCTTGGCCAGAGTGTCGACGGCCGGAGGAAGGTAACGATGAATGGAAGGAGAATAGGGCGTAAACATTATAGATTCCCGGCCGGAGATGTGCGGGAGTGGTTGCGGAGCGAAAGCCAAAATCAAATGTAAAAGGTTCAGTGCCTCTTCCTCGGTTGGGATCACGATCGCATGTGCAAGGTTCGAGAGGTAGATGACGGTATCCTTCATGAAGTCCAACAGACCGATGTAGGATCGCAGAAACAGGGGACAGGCTCCGAGTCGTTCGATGACACCGGAGACGAAGCGCACCACATTGGGACCGGCGAGGGCGTTGTGGTTCGACTCGAAGAACGAGAGATTTCGCAGGATCGTTGTGATGCAGATGAGCTTGTCGGTGGCCCGCTCGAGGTCGTTTTCTAGCGAGCCGAACCGCGATACATCGAGCATCGAGCCTCCCTCGGTCCGACAAGCTCTCAGCACATCCTCGTAAGCCATCAATGACATGTGTTCGGCTCCCTCGGGTGCATGATCGCCCAAGAACTCGACCTGAGTCTCGGCAACATCCACCAATGCTTCCAGAAGGTCTTCGCAGCTTTCCAACGCGATGGACTGTCGCGCCTCGACCGAGACCGTAGCCAAAGTATCCAGCGCGACCTTGATTTCCGCAGTGATACCGGACTTCAACATCATCGTCAAGGCATGTATATCGATCAATCCCAATTCGTGATATGTCGGCGCCATTGGTCTGTGATGGGAGACCTCGAACCCGAGCCCTTGCATGACCCGTACATCGAGTCCTCCGTGCGTGTCCAGTACTCTCACTTTCGGCTTGAACAACGGTTGGGTTTCTCGCGGCGATGCCGGAGCACCCATGGAAAAGTCGGGTTGCGACTTACCCATGGGGAAGCCAGGAGTCATGTGAACCGGAGGAGGTGTCGCCTCGATTGAGGCTCGGCTTGGTGTGCTAGGGGGTTGTTGAAGCGGCATCGGTTGTCGCACAGGTGGCTGCTGGGGCCCATACCCGTTCTGCATCGGAGGTCGGTTCTGCATGGACGGACCTTGGGGTCTTTGGGGACCCGGTTGCTGCTGCTGGTGATGTTGTTGCTGCGGCTGTTGCTGCGGCTGTTGCTGCGGCTGTTGCCTCGGTGGTTGCTGGTGCTGCTGTTGGTGTTGCTGGTGCTGCTGTTGGTGCTGCTGCTGGTGTTGCTGCTGCTGCTGTACCTGCTGCTGCTGTGCATGTTGCTGCTGCTGTGCATGTTGCTGCTGCTGTGCATGTTGCTGCTGCTGTGCATGTTGCTGCTGCTGTACCTGTTGCTGCTGCTGCTGCTGCATCCCAAGCCCGTTAGAACCTGCTCTCGGCTGTCCTTGTAAGGGAGACTGGTTCTGAACCTGTACATGCCGCATCCTCTGACTCCGCATCCAAGCTTCCTCGTACGGCGCGAGGTACTCGCTGAAGACTTCCGCCACTTCACTGACGCTCATCGGAAACTGGTCGATTGAGATACCCATACTCATGGCGATCTGCGGCCACTTTCCCTCCATCTGCACTCGTTGCGATCCGCCAAGTTTGAGCACAGTGGCGTAGAGGTTCGCGATATTGAGCGGCTTGTCTCCGATGATCGGGGTCCGTTGTATCGGAGTCCCGCGCTTCATCATGAACTCGTGTAAGCTGCGCATGAACTGTGGCTGGTCCGTTGTTGTCCGTTGGACGGGAGTCGCCGAATTCTGCGGCTGTGGTCGCTGCATCGGCTGACCCGGTCCCATCGCGTTCGGATTACCCTGCGGCGACATTTGCATCGGATTCATCGGTCCCCCCTGTGCGGCCATTGCCTGCGCCTGTTGCTGCATGTATCGCTGCTGCTGCGCCTGTTGATGCGCGTGTTGCTGCTGCGCTGCGGCGTGCTGTTGCGCCGCGTGTTGTTGCGCCGCGTGTTGTTGCTGCGCATGTTGCTGTTGTTGGCGCTGTAGGAGTTGCTGCTGTTGTTGTGCAGCCTGTTGCTGCTGCGCATGTTGCTGTTGCGCATGTTGTTGCTGCTGCTGTTGTTGCTGCTGCTGTTGTTGCTGCTGCTGCTGCTGCTGTTGTTGCTGCTGCTGTTGTCTGGCCTGCAACTGCGCATACATCATTTGCGCGTGCATTGGATTCTGCGACATTGCGGGTCCTGGCACCGGTACCGGCGATGCCGAAGCGGTCGGCGCGGGAGACTGGAACCCTTGTGTGTACGCTTGCGAGTAGGACTGGCGCATATCGATGCCGTTCTGTGGAGTATCGACGCGTGGAGTGTGACTCGGTGGTGGTGATCCTTGCGACATGAATCCCTGTTGTGAAGCCGCGGGCGAGAAAGGGGATGGCGATTGAGTCGCGACGCGTTTTGGAGCAGAATTTACCTGCGGGTTGAAGGTTTGGTTGGACATGACAGGGGAGGGAGAAGCATTTGCCGATCCGACATTGTGTAGATGCGAATTGTTGTAGCCAACGGGGGTGAATTGGCGTTGAGGTTGCGGTTGATTATTCTGGTAGATCTGGTACGCGAGTTGCTGACTCTGCGATAGGGGAGTATGCGACCGGGACGGCGGCAGGCCCTGGTGAGAGGGTCGAGGAGAAGTGCTGATGGCGTCGTCGCGTGGTCGCGGTCGTTTCAGGGGCACGACGGGATTCACGTTGTATGCTGAGGGCGGGAATCCAGGCGATGAGTGGCCGGAATGGACGGAATGGCCATTCTGGTGCAATTGTCTTTGCTGCTGCTGTTGTTGCTGCTGCTGTTGTTGGTGTTGTTGTTGCTGGAGTTGCTGTTGCTGGTGGAAATGGGCGGCGGAGTGGTCCAGCGCGACGACGGACTGCGGCAGCACGCTCGCCGAAGGATCGAACGAGTGCATTCCCGGCGAAGAGTGGTCTGGGCTGAAGGCAGATATTATCGATGGATTCTGATGGACGATGGCCGATGAATCTGGAAGCCAACCGCTAGGCACAGACATCGAAGGTTAAAAATGACTGTTGAGGCTGAGTCGGCACAAAAAGGGAAATTTCCCCACGAAACACGTTAGCTCAGAACAGGACACTCTCTCGTCACCATTGATCGCACGGCCTGGACCGGCATGTGGGTAGGGTATTAAGAGTGCAGACGGGAGTGTGTGGTAGGCGTGTAAGTATGAATGGCTGGAGCGTGGGTTGTGTGGTATCGGAGAAAGCGAGAGTGGTGTGGACGAGGAAAGGGCAGGGCAGTAGATGGGAGAGTGAACCTGTCGCGCGGGCGGGACGGGGAGACACCAGTAGCGATGGCGAGACCACGGCGCGGCAGCACGCGCGAAGCAGGAGAGAGCCCACAACACCCGCCTTCGGGGGGGGGGATGGGAGGGCCGCCACAGGGCACACGACGGGACACACAGAAGCGCCAGTTGCCGGGGCGGGCAGCCAGGATAGCGACGGATGCGGGAGGGGCAAGGGAACGAATCACGATCCGGTTACGGCGCGCGCGATCCGTCTAAGATGTGATTATGTATGTGTGTGTGGGTGTGTGTGCGAGTAGGGATGGGCAGGCGGCGGCGATAGGGAAAGGGAAAACCTGGGCGATCGGGGGGGGGAGGGTACGGGGGGACGGGCCATACAAGAGCAGATGGATGCGACGGGTTGGCAGACAGCCAGACGGATTCTTGTTCCTTCCTCCAGTTCTTTTCTCGGCGCCGCAAGGGATAAGACTCGGGCGGAGCGGATGGGGGTGGGAGCGGAGAGGCAGGAAGGGAGGGTCGGGCGGAGGTAGGTAGGGAGGGAAGTAGGGAGGAAGGGAGGGAGTGACGGCACGGCAAGGCAGCAGCAGATCGGGGGCGAACAGCGCGGCAGCGGCAAGCAGAGGCAGTAGCCGTAGTGGCAGCTGGCAGTCCCCTATGTACCGGGTAGTGCAGGCTCGGGAAGTACGGGATATCTATGTAGAGAATCTAGTGAAGCAGGAGACGAGCGAGCCGCAGCCGACTGATATCCAGTGTCCGTCTAACGGTTCCGCCTGGGCAGCTTTGGGTGTGGAGGGGGTTATGGGGGAAGAGGGAGTGTGGGTGTGGGTGTGGTGGAAAGGGACAGGACGAAGCGAAAGGGGGATTCGGGGGTGGAGGGAATTGCAGCCGAACGGAGGGAGCGAACGATGGTTTCGTTCGATCGAACACGGGCCGAAGGAGACGGAGACGGGGAATTCCCGTCGATAATAAAAAATAAAATACACAAAGGACTCGGAACGGGGTGTGGAGTGGGAAGGGGGGGAGGTTACTGACCACAGGATACGCGTTTCCACCAAAGACGTCTCGTGCTGGATCTGAGCGAAGGCAGCGGGCGGGGGGGTATGAGTTGGGAAATAGTAGCAGCAGCAAGCAGCAGCAGCGCAGGTTGCACGAGCAGCAAGCAGCAAAGCAGCAGCGGCAGACAGACAGCGCAGTTGAAAGTAGAGTAGAGTAGAGCAGTACGGTAGTGGAGATAGGCGCTGAGTTTCTCCTAGGTGTCTTGTCTGTCTGTCTGAGCCGAGTGGGCGAGGCGAGTTGCGACCACCACCACCACCACCGACCACCGGCCACCGACCACCTCCCAGCAAGGGGAAGAAAGCCCGGTTCCCAGCCAACCAGCTGCCACCTGCCAGCTCCCCTACAAAAAAAAAAAAAAAAAAGAAGGCCCACTTTTCGGAGTCGGCCAGCGGTGGTGTTCAGGCTGGCGGGCCACGACAAGGCCACCAACCACAAAGCACCTGCTTCAGTACTAGTGACCGCACTACTCTGCTCAAGCAACTTCTCTACTCAGCAAGGCGCGGCAGATTGACGATTCCAGCGCAGCCATACGGCTGAGTACGGTAGAGTGCATACCCAAGTAGGCAAGTAACTACCGTACTTACTCATTCGCCGACAGAAAAGAACCCCCGAACCCACTGCTAGAGGTAGTACTGCAGAGTGCAGACAGGACCTTTAGGCTTAGGCGTGAAGCAGCCGCCTTTTATCCCATCTCGGCTCCTTTCTTCAGTCCACTCTCAGAATCCCCGAGGGCCTCGAACCAACCACCGCCAAGCCGCTCGCCACACTAAGGTTCCGCCACAGTGCGGCTCGTTTCACGCATCATCACTCGCTCGTATGCCAAGCCGTCCTATCTAGTAGATAAAACGAACGGCCCGTCCGGCGTGAACATCTTTCGGTGAGCCGGACTCGACACTCCGGAGCAGAGCCATCGAGGTCCAAGCCCCCCGGGACGGAGGCCGAAGGCCGGAAGGCGAACGAGTGAGGAGAAGTGAACTTCTTCGGCCGGTCGATAAGGCTGAAGCACTGTACATAATAGTATATATATATATGCAGAGCACCTTCGGAGCTTCAGACTGCGGCATACTCTACACACATACATACCGTGGAGGGAGGGTTGCCCTTACCCCACAAACCTGGTGTGAGATGCGTACATACAGCTACAGCTATGCATACAGCTCCGCTACATAGAGTACTCGGGTGCAAGGGTAAGTGGTGCACCCCATTAAGCACTATTTGGTAGTGGTGGTGATGCACGACTTTTCCTCACACCCGAGTACCTAGCCCATGTGTGCGTATGCACGTAGGCACGGGATAAACTCGACAACATCGGCTTCCTTCCTGATGACCTGCGGATGGACTATGTATGCAGAATGAACAGGATGGAAGTTTGAATGGCCGATAATTCCGATTCGAGGGATCGTGGAGTACGGTAGAGTAGCTTCACACGAAACAACACTACAGTAGACAGCGCGACGTGCTAGTAATAGTATAGTAGTGCAAAGAAAGACCGTGATCGCTCTCAATCCCACATGTGACAGGATGCCACATGGATGATGGCAGAGGATCCCTCGGACGTGCCAGAAGAAACAGATAAAATGTGCGAACGCAACGTAAAGCAACGTAGAGCAACCCTGAACCGACGATACCGGTATCCACTCGGCATGAGCTCGTACACACTGCTTATGTCCTTATTAAACTCCCATGTACACATGGCCTGAATAGCAATGCAACATTCCCCATCGTTCTGCGGCCGTCGCTTCTCTTCTTGCCCCAGAAGTAAGCGCGCAGAATAGGTGCTGCTGCGCACGGAGAGTGAGCGTGAGTGAGCGAGGTAGGGGGAAGTGGATGAGAATCAATCCGAGTGGCCAGATAACACCGCGAGACAGAGCTGAAGGGTATGTAGTAAAAGGAAACGCAGTGAGGATCAGGAACGGCCGATACCGTACGCATTGACCGGCTTTGTTAGAAGCGCTGAGTGGGCGAGCAAGCGGTGGAGTCGTCGCAGTCGTCGCAGTCAATCCCGTTGCTTGCTGCAGCTTTCGAGTCGAGAGCAGCAGGGGGAGAAAAAAAAAGAAAAAAAGAAAAGAAACAGAGCCCCACAGTCCACTGTCGTCCGTTGTCCCCCCTGTTGCGCCCGTCTGTGGCCGACGGCCGTTTGCTTACTTCGATACCTTCTCACCACCCAGTGCGCGCGCACTCCGTCCTTTGGCCACTGGCCAGACATGATAGGTGCCGAGGAACGATGATGAGCGAACAGAACCACCGGTTTCCATGCCATTCGAAAATCGCAGCATAGCAAACACCCCGGGCCAGTCCCGAGTTTGCAAGCAAGATGCACCGCTTAACTATCGTCCCCTACCTACGGCATGGAAGGAGAAGCTTCGGGAGCTGTCCGTCCTATCGTTCTCGTCCGCGCCAGCTCGGGTGTTGTCATCATCATCATCATCATCATCATCATCATCATCATCATCATCATCATCATCACCATCATCATCATCATCATCATCATCATCATCATCATCATCATCGCAAGAATCGGAAGAATCCACATGCGCGCGAAAGGCAGTTCAGCCGACTGGTCTCCATCGTCACCGTCGTCGTCGAGATGATCCCCCCGCGGCGTATCATCCTACATAGACCTCGACCCCACGGCGAGTGCAAACGCTAAAAATGTGCTAGTAGTTAACGCTCACGACCGCCCGTGAAGATGAAGGAAGCGGGATGGGAGCAAGGGAGGGACAGAGGGGCACTCTGAGCAGTGGTGGAGTGGAGTGGGTTGGATCTTCCCTCCCCGCTCCACTACCTTCAATACCTACAGTACAGGGATGGTGGCCTGGCTGGCTGGTTGGCCGCTGGTGGCTGTATATAGAGGTCTCAGGTATGTATGTAAATCGCTCGCATACGGGAACGTGTGGGGAAACCATCAATCCACTAGGCACATATATCCTCCATGGCGGCAGACGATCCGGACTGTATCGTGAATCAAACTTGAGGGGATCTCGGCAACGACATCAAACGCCAAAAAGCAGGACCGAGATCCCTCCTCCTCAACGGTTGAACGACGCCACTTTCACCGACCAACCACTCGGACTCTGGAGCACAGCACAGCGGAGCGGAGTATCTGCTGCTGCTGCCGGCGCCGGGCATAGGTATATGCAGTGGCACTTGACTTGACTTGCACCGACGAACGAACGGACGGACGGACACGTTTATGTATTGTACATGGCAACTCGCCTCGAACTGGGTATGATATGTAGGATACCAAACTCATCCAGACACATAATACATGCGCAGCTCGCTCACCATGCGGACTCGAACAGGTGTGGACCACCTCTATCTCGCCGTCTCCGGGACTGCCGGTGTGCTGGCTCCGAAGCGCGATCTTGAATCTTGAGTTCCTCCGGCCGGTATATAGAGTGCGAGATAGACTACGACTACATGTGAGATCCAACACTCCGATCGTTAGATAGAGTTTCCCATTACTCGTAGTTAAGCACGGCCAAGCCAATGTTTGCTTTGCTTTGCTAGTTCCTGCTTTTAGCGCGAACCACCACCACCACGCTGCAGCGCCATGGCAGTAATAAATAAAACGAGCATTGATAGCACAATTGATAGCACATCCATGATCCAACGGCGCCTGCAGGAATAGATTCCCTTCCCTTCCCGTCCCAGTAGGGATATAGCTACCGGAGATGGGACGGTGGCTGCCATGAAAGCTATGAGGTATGTAGAGTACAAGACGTTAACTAGGGCCAGGGCTCCTCTTCGGGGCATCCGAATCACGATCGAGATGACCAAAAGTGCACTGTGCATCTTCTCGATGCCGTAGCTGAACAGTGCTTCGCGGACTTTGGCGCGAATTCCGTAGCGGTAGTAGGTGCGCTCATTCTCCAATTGGGATCACCAAATGGGATGGTTTTTTTTGGGCTCGTCGTTCTGTAGGGTACTCCATTCTACCTATTTGGCCGTGACAGTTTTAAGTGTAATACAAGCTCCGTATCCCTCCCCCTCCATCACTGGACTTCAAAATGTCCGGCCTGATTGGGATTCACCCTCTCACCATTATCCTGCACAGTACAAACGACAAATCATTAGATGTAGAAACATTTATCTCGCCCTCGATGGTTGGGTGTCGAGTGATGCATCGTGAATAGGTGTGGAATCACTGACCAAACCTCCCCCTCCCGGTCCTGTCATTGCTCTCGAATGGAGTGCCCGAAGCTTTATGACGTGCATAGCAATATCCCTATCGCATGACTGAGCAATGAAACATGCAACTACATTGCTATTGAATCGAATAGAATAAATACCAACTCCCAACGCCCACGGCAATTCCTCCCGGAATATGCATACATGTATAGCCTTCCTCCTTCCTCCTACCCATCTCCGCCACGTCCCTTCCTCACCGGCGGCGGCGGAGTATCCAACGGTTTCTCGGACGGCGGTGGCAGCAGCAACTTCCCCCCCCCCTTATCCCCCGGCGCGTTTCTGAACCTCTTGCCCGCATCAACCGGATCCCTCATGATAAGGAACCTCCTAACCCTCTCCTCACGCCCATCGACGCCAGCCTCCCTTCTTCTCCTCGCGAGGTCCTGTCCCAGCATAACACTCCTCTTTTCGCCCATCTCGACGGCCTGCTCGCTCTTCCCGCCCACATAATTCAGCTCGGCGAGCGAGCCGACACACGCCAGGATCACGACGATGGTAACGAACGCGCCGTTGTTCGTGAGCAAAGGCTTTTGCGGCGGATGATCCCGCGCTGCTCGCCACCGCTCCCAGTCCTCCCAGTTCCCGTTCGCAGCCGTGTCATCGGGCCCGCCGCGCCCGTACGCGTGCGCGAACTCGGACGCGAACGGCGAGTGCCCCTCGCGCTGCTGCCACCATTTCGCGGACTCTGGGGTCAGTGGCTGTGAGCCCAAGGCGCCAGGGGGCGCATGGTGCCAGCCCGCACCGTAGCGGTCGTAGGCGGCGCGCCGCGAGGGGTCGCAGAGTAGGCGATGCGCGGTGACGGTCAGCCGGAAGCGCTCAAGGTGCGAAGTGTGGGAGCGCAGGTGGTGGTGCCGGTGGTCCGGGTGGTATAGCTTGATCAGCTCGAGGTAGCGCGTCTTGGTGTACACGCCTTTCGGCGGGATCTCGAGGATGTCGTACGGTGTGGGGTGCGTGTGCGTCGGCCAGCGGTAGGGGTCGGAGGTGTCGACGGTGGCATAGTTGCGGGTGCGGGGGCGGAACGGGGTTAGGCGGATGAGTGTGCGTCGGAGCATCGAGTGGTGATCATTGAGGAGTGGGAGGACGGATGGCGATGGTGGTGATAATGTTCTGCTGCAGGTTATGACCGTGCCACACGCGATCGCGGGGTGTTTTCGGGGTACGGGGCTATCGAGATGACGTCGATACTTCAGTGTATACTTTGGTACATACATTGTATCCGACGGGTAGGTATGAAAATAATCCCAACCCACCGAACTCGAATGGATTTCATTAAAACACCTTACACTGGAAAAGCAAAAGTCCACTGCCACCCATATAATACAGACTCACCAAGAAGAGGGAGAAGAAAACACGATGAAAAGAAAATATTTTGAACTGCCAGGCACCCGGTTGGCGGAACGAACGAATGGATGTGCTAGCACGTGAAAGAAAAACCGGACAAGTAGTGTGAAAGCAGCTATCCCTCCACTTTGATCTCTAAATCCCCATTCATTGGAATTACAGGCAAGTCGGCAGTCTGCAGTCTCACCTTCATCTCCAACCACGTGAAGAAGCTTGGAGACCTGCAGAATTTTCGATAGAAGGCTTCCGCGGTCCGGTGACGAAGGTAGCTGGTTTTTCCCTTGAATGCCACAGAGCAGCCGTGTTTTGATAGACTATCCAAAAAGTCCTCTTCCGAAAAACTTCCCATGTCGATTACGCTCGAGTCCGGCGTCGAGGAGGTTAGAGTAGCCAGGTATCGGTTCAATGGTGCCAGGAACAATGCCGAGAGAAGAGCAAAGTGGCGGCGCACGAATCTACTGACATCTTGGGCTGGGGATAGTCAGTAAATATACGATGAGACTCGCGGCTGATCTGGACTCACGTGAGCTTTCTGGGTCTTTGAGTAGCACGTCCAGCTTGCGCAGGAAGGTCAGGTCCTTGGCGATGTATCCTTTGCTTTCATTGGGTACCACATGGGAAGCTTGCTCTGCGCGTTCAATGAACGATGTGTAGAACATCATACCTGATTTCCGTCTGGTGAATCCGGTCAGCACTCGGACGCAGCAATGGGAGACCATTCTTACCTCGTTTCCGGACCGGCTAGGTAGACTACGTGTGCCTGGTTGGGTTCTTTCCCCTGGCATTGTATTCGTTTGAGGAAGAAGGGATTCGTGATGCCAATCAGATAATGTCGCATTGGTAATGATTCTTGTGAATTGGGACAGAAATCTGCAACGTCAGCACGGACCGCCACTAAACCGCTTGGAGACTCACCAGATTGCATCGTCAGGAATGGCCGAACATCTCCTCCAAACGGCACCGGCCGAATGAGATCCACGACCGAGCTCACAAACTCACTGGCCGTCCTAGGATCATCCGCCAGAATTACCAGCGGCTCCGAGAGCAGTGCCTACACAGATACTATCAGCCCTATTCTCCGAACAAATGATCAGGCAACATACACGTTCGAAGATGATGTAAAGCTCCGACAGAGACGTGAGCATATGCGCCAGTCTCGCCCAGCTTCCCGTTGGTGCAGCAGCGTGGACCTCCTTGAACTCCACGCGCAGATCCGCGCTGGACGAGTGCGACATGACGCCCTGGAGCGGAAACGAATTATGAAGCGGTCTACCGTCACCATCAGCCTTCATTATCACCCGCAAGACCGGGGCCTCCAACGCACATGTGAACCTCCAGTATCTCTCCCAGGAACGGTAACTCTTTGATCCCAATCTCCGGTGGTCCCCACGCAGCAATATTCGAACAAGCGCTCTCACAGAGAGCTGGGCTCACGGCGAACTCCAGCATCGACACAGTCTGCACGATGTGGCTGAATAGCGGCGGGAACTCATGTTGCGACACCAGGATCAATGACTTTTGTCTGTAGTGCCGCTTCACCGAGATGTCCCGCTTTTGTCGGAATAAACAGTAGCCGTACCAATGTGCCGGGTCTTCCGTGGGGCCTACGGTCACGTCGGGAGAGGTGTGCCGGAATTTGAAGTGGAAGGCAGAGTCTTCGATTATGGCGTCGGGGTTGTTTTTCTCGGGGAAGCTATAGCCAGATACGATGTCAATCGACGAGGAATGGAAGGAGGGACGGAGGAAGAGGGATCACAGACCTGCTGAAGCAGATTGTCTGGATGTCTGTTGTTGAGAGGTTTGTTGACGGAAACATGTACTCGACTTCGACACCGACACTACAAGATTATTGTTAGGCGACAGGGCTTCAATTACGACAACGGACAACTTCTACTCACTCAACGTTGAAGTCGCATACTACACTTTAACCCCGCAATCCGTAAGCATTTACTACTTTGGAGAGATATAATATCTACGCGCCTGTGTGGGGAAGGGCGGGGGAGGGTCTAGCATGGCAGCTCACAAAGCAATCATCCATTGTCTCAGAGCGTCCAAGTCGAACGAATAGCTCTTGAGCTCATTGGCGAGAAGGGAAGCCATAAAGACCGAGTCGTTAACGTCGACAACGTCGTCATGTTCGATAGCCATCTCATTCCGAAAGAATTGCTCAAGCTCGAGATGGAGGGGAAGAGACAGCGGCAGCAGTAGCAGTAGTGGTTGGTAGTGGTAGTGGTAGTGGTAGTGGTGGTGGTGGGTGGAATAAGGACTGGAATAATTATTGGTCCTGGAGGATGTGGTTGCGGTTGATGCGCTGTCATTGTGTGGCTTGAGCGTGGCGCGCACGCTGTGCGACGCGATGCGGGTGCTGCAGTCGGAGATGCTGCAGCAATCATCGCCGCTGTCGTGACGGACCAATGATAGACACGTCCAGCGCATGGTGGGAGTGGTGGTGGTGGTGGATGGGTCGTATGTAATTGTGGTTGTTATGATTGTAATTATAGAATTGTCACTGGAGTCTGGGGGATTCCGTTCTTTCTCTTCTGCGTCTGCTGCTGCTGCTGGCCGTCCGTCTGCCTGAGCGAGGGATTGGGGGACAGAGGGAAGCTGGCTGCAAGAAGGGGACTCCTGTTGGAGGAGGAGAGACAAAGATCGCCAGTGAGCATGTCATCACCGCTTGGGTGCAGGAAACAGGAAAGTAGGGCATAGGTTTTCGCTGCGCTACGTCCTCACCGACCCATCCGAGACGGTCCTTCACTCTCCACCGAGGGTTCTTCTCCACAGGGGGAGTCTGTGCACCTCGACTCCAGACGAACGGGATGCCGTTCTCAGATATCACCACCTTCAGGCCCCCGGTCCCGAGCTAGGGCTGCAGGAATCCTAACTGACGGGTGTGGCAGATAGGCAAGTGCAGCAGCACCAAGTCTCGCTTGTGTCGGCCGGGAGAGGGGCTGCTGGTGGTGGTAGTGATGGCGATGGTGGTGGTGATGATGGCACTCATCGTATATAGGTACTCTACATGGTTATGGTCACTGTGGGGAGTAGGCATGTATAACATGGGCAATCCACTATCGATTGCTTTGGTCTATCCGTCCGTCGGAATGCGGCTCGCCTCACGAAACATCCATTCCCCGTCACCAACAGGATCCACAAAACAAGCAAGCGATCAAACAGCCCCGCACAAAAGCAATTCGTAGGTATATCTATGCATGTGGTGAATGAACAGAAACAGCCCTAGCAAGACCAGCAAAACAAAACATCGAAACAACCGCTGTGTCCGGAGACCACGTCGAAAACATACAAGAGCCACGCTTTCAATTGCCCCATGCATCATGATAGCACATTATCACAATCGCCCGTAGTCAACAAAAAGGAAAAGTAAAAAGAGGCCCCTCCATCCCAGCCCAACGCCCGCCCCCCTCCCCCTTCTTCCCCATTGGTAATCATATCTTGGGAATATGGATTGACTTCGAAACCATCGCGCAACCGCTCACACAGAACATCAGAACGACGGGGTGGAACTCCCACAAGCCCTCTCCAACGGTGCCGTATGGGATGTTGTTGAGGATCAGTCCCTGCTTGGCCCAGTACGCCATCAAGAACACGATCGAGAGAGTGGTTGGGATGGGCGTTCCCTCAAAGTACTTGCTCTTGCCCGTAGCATCCTTGGGCAGCGACTGCACCGTCACGTTGAAGCGTGCCAATCGTGACAGACCGCACAGTACGAAGAACGAGAGCAGCACCGTGTCGAGCATGGTGCGGAAGCCGATGGCGAACGCACACGAGGCCGGTGCCATGCCGAAAGAAATCTACGAAGCACATGTTAGCATAACCGGCCCGTACATTGTAAGGCTTCAAGGGGAATCCGTACAAGATCCGCGAGCGAATCTAACTCCTGTCCCATCAACGAGCTCTTCTTCCGCCACCGCGCAACCTTGCCGTCCATAAAGTCAAAGAACAGGCCGAGCGGCACAAGCACCATGGCGAGGTACAACTGGTTCAAGTCGGTAGAATCGCCGAGACAGTAGCGCAGCGACGAGAAGATGCTCATGGCACCACAGAAGCCTATTTTACATCCATATCAGCGACTGCACTCCAGTTTCCGGTCGGCTGTAGACAAACGAACCATTGAGCTCCGTGATCAGATCCGCGAGATGGAGAGCGCTGAATAGCACAGTCAGTTTCTATCCACCCTACACTACACTACACATCCCAGGGCAATGACATACCGAATCATCGAGAAGTGGCGGTCATCGGAGGCCAGGGCGTCGAGCTTCCGCTTATCATCTGCGCCTGTGATTCTCACAATGTCAGCAAAATCACTCCCATCGTGCTCTTCCTCTCGCCGGACATTCCGATTGTAGTGTACATACTCCGCACCACCGACTCAGCCGGCGAGTTGCCGTTCTTTCGCTGGGTAGCCATATTTCCTTTGTTCTTGAAATGTGCCTGTGTTTGTAAATCTCCTTCTTTTCTCTCGAGCGCGCGAACGTATGTATATATGGCAGGATATTTCGTCGTCTTCGTGTCTCGTTGCGTGGAGGGTTGAGTGTTAGATTCAAGTGAGTGGAGGCTGGAAATGAAATATGTCTTAACGAGGGCGGCAAGGTTCCCACTTCCATTCACGCGCCAAGCTTTGATTTTAGAAGTGAGGGTGACGTGCACCGGCCAGTGGTCAGCGACCGACCAGCAAGCTTTTTCTTCCCAGTTTCTTTCTTTCTGGAGGACACAACGCCACGTTCTTTATTGATGGGGTTTTGTAATTCGATATCGATGCGTGCGGAAATAGAAACAAAACATACAAGCACAGCCTACCCGGTGGTCATTGGTCACCGGATTGGAAGAGGGAACAGAACAACTTGTTACCTGCAGTGGCCGGGGAGCAGAACTCCGCCGTAGGTACTCTACACAGCGTCATCGATGGCAACGGCCAGCACATGCAACATCACGCCCTCTCACTCGCATAACCGCCAACTTGTCGCTCGATCACGTCCTAATCCTGGAGAACCCACCCCCTAAGCTCTTCGTCGGACATCGCCCAGTCTATCTGTACCTGCGCTGGCTCGGGTACACCGGTACGTGGGGGAGCACCACTGATCTTCCATTGGAGTTGCCAGTGGGTTTTCTCTGCAGCGGGGGAGGGAGCGCGGGGGGATCGTCGTGCCGACAACAGCAGAGAACCAATACCGAACCGAGGCAGGAAGCGAACCATTGCTGCAAAGACATGTTTACTTTCCTTTCCGGAACGCGTCGCTTTTATTTCAAGGGGGGTGGTAGGAAGAAGCCAGTTTAGTTCAGTTCATTCTCCTATAAGGGCCTCTTACCGTCTCCAACCTGAACCCCCGCCATCTCCACATGAACCCATCCATCCATCCATCTATAGCTTTCCCTTGACCTCCTCTGCCAGCCCCTTGAGCCCGTCCATATCCGCCTTCGTCGCCGGCCAGCCCACGATCAATCCCTCCTCCGCACTCGGCTTGGGAATGAAGTGGACATGTACGTGGTCGACCTCCTGGTGCGCAAGGCGCCCGTTGTTCTGCAGGATATTGTAGTCGGCGCTGCCGACGGCGCGCGCGAGTTTCGCTGCTACCGGGAGAAGCTCCGCGAGCTCGTCGTCCGGGATCTCGTGCAGCTTTGCGCCGTGCGTTTTGGGGATTACCATCTACACGGGTCAACATGTGTGGCTGGATGCGTAGGTGGGGGAAGGAGAACGGACGGCATGCCCACGGGAGAGCGGCTGGATGTCCAGGAACGCCAGGACTTTGGTGGATTCGAAGAGCTGCGCGGTGGGAGGTTAGCTGCTGGATGACAGCGCGGAGGGTTCGCGGGGGTGCGCACTTTGAAGCAAGGAATCTCGCCCTTGACGATTTTGCAGAAGATACAGGCTGTGGCGGACATGGTTGTGATAGTTGTGGTTGATGGGTGAGCTGTCGGGCTGTCTGTGGGGGGCGGATTGATGGTGATGAGAATGTGGGGTGCAACGCGATAGTTAAATGACGTAGGGCGGGCCTCCCCGCGAGGGAATGGATGCCCCGCATTTCGATTGCCATTCTTTACCGAAACATGAGCGGTCAATCGCAACGTCTAACTCGACTCGCATTGTCGCCATGCCATTAAACCAAGCCATTCTCATCTTACATACATTATAATGTATCCCATCCCTCTTAAGAAGACAAAACCCAAAAAACAAACTACCTTGAAAGGCCTTCCCTCCAGCTCTAGTCTATATCGTCGCTCTGAGTCTCAACTGTTACCTGCTTCTGGGGGTAGAAATCCACACTCCCATCCGGCTTCAAGACACCGGTACGATCGTACAATGTTCGCCCACGTAGGTACTTATCCATTGCCCAGTACCCTCTTTCGAGCTTCTTCGCCAGCTCCGTCCGCTTATTCTTCTTCTCATCCGACTCCGCTCCCTCCGGCGCGGCGATCCATGCCCGGGTCAGCTCTTCATACTCCTTGACTACAGCGTCTCGCCCGGCCTGCAGAGAGCTTAGACTTGCTGTGTTGTTCAATGCCACGTCTTCGCCCTCTGCGGGCTCGATGTATTTGTACTCCCAGTCCTCGTCACCGCCGAGTTCTTTGATGATCTGTGAGCGCGAGATGAATTGCTCCAGCTCTTCGGTAGTCTTGGTGAAATGAATCTTCGAGGCGACTACGGGGTCAAGCCAGCCTTTGATGATACTCTGAGCACCGAATATGTGAGTGACGGCCGAAAGCGGGGACATGATGTATTCTTGCTTACCCAAACACTCTGGAACACCCATGGTGCTTTATGCACTAGACATATTCCCAACGACTCGGGATAGTGCGCCTCGAAGCACTTAATCATGAACTTGACTGGGGCGTAATCCTATCCATTTCGTCAGTGCGCCAGTCTCACCACGAGTCGCTCGCAGGTTTCTGCATACCATATTCGCCAAAGAGAAGCTCGTCATATCAAACACCACACACGCCGTATCCACCGGAGTCCTGAGCATCAACCTCGCCGTCTCCATGATGTAGATAGTGTATTTCTCGAGACTCTTTTCCGTCTGGTCTGCCTGCTTGTGCAGACGCACCCTGACGAAGCAGATGGGCCTTCCGTCTTTATCCACACCGTGCAGGAAACTCTTGCCCATCCGCAGCTGCTTCATGAAGCCTTCGTCGTTTTCCGCGATCGGGACACTCTCGCCGTCGCGGACCACTTTCGCAACCTATAATCCCGTCAGTCTCCGGTGGCGAGGGTGAACGGCAAAGACAAAGAAAGAGACAAGCATACATCCATCTCTTTTGATCTCCACCCCATAGTGGCAACCATCATGACCAGCGCCTTGTCCACATCCCACTTGCGCGCTCGGAGGAACCGCAGCAGCAGTCCATCAGGATTATCGCACTTCACCATGCCCCAAAACGCCTCCCTAAGCTCCGCGGGCGTTTGCGACGCAAGCGCGACCTTGAAGTCCTTGTTATGGCCATACTTATCGTCCGAGTCGTCGAGAGTAACGGGTGAAGCAGCGGTAGTAGGAGACAAAGGTGTAGCCGTCGCCGGCGGATGACTGTCCCTTTTGGTAGACCTGGAGAGCAGGCGCCCCAGCGACTTCTTCTTGCTGTGAGTTGACTCTTCGGTGGTACTCGGCGCCGCGGAGTGGACTTCGGGAGCAGCGGTATCCGACGGTGCCGAGACGGAGTCGTGCTCAATGACGCCGAATACTCGCATCGAAGCTGCCCATAGCTCCTTCAATTTCGCTTCTTCGGCTTTCGTCAATGTCTCTGGCCGTCCTGGCGGAATTTTTGCGGTGGAAGGGCCGGTCATGTTGTTGGGTTCGTTGTTGGAGTTCGGCGCTGTGTGGGAGTCGTCGGATGAAGGAGTTTCCGGGGCAGTGGTAGTGGTGAATGGCCAAAGCGAAAAGGCGGAAGATTTATTCCTGGAGTCGTCGGCACTTTCCTCTGAGTTCCTGCCGAGGGCGTATGATACCGGTAAAGCTAGGGCAGCAGTAGCAGCTATGACGGTAGTGGTGTATCGGCGGTTTTTATGTTTGTTCGAGTCGCGATGATGCTGGTGATGCTGATGGTAATTTCTTTGTTGCTGCCTTACCGCTGTTTCAAAGCGTAGGGGACTCTGCTGCGGATGACAGTTCCTCCGCTTCTGGGCGCTGATGAGATTCGAGTTGCAGCGGTGACGGAGATTGTGAGTGGCCGTTGAGGAAGCTGAACGTAACATGAACGAAGTAAAAATGTAGACCGTTTTACTTGGGTTTTCTGTAGAGAAGGAGGGGCAGGGAGGCAAAACTGAGTCTCATATAAAGTGCACCAAGATCACTGTGTGAGTAGCTTGCAATCAAGATCGCGGGTTGGCATACGCCATAGCAGAATTACCCCCGCCCATGGTTACAATCCAATCCTCCCCCCGCCAACAAGCCCGCCGACGACCAACTAGCCCACAACCAAACAAATGTCCGGCCCCCAAACACCCACATCAACGACGGCGACGACGACGACGATCACAATAATGACGCCCGCGCTGGCGGCCGCGAAGCGTGCGCTGCGTTCTACAATGAAAAAGACCCTCTCGCAGCTCCCCGCGTCGCTGGTCCAATCGCAGTCGCAAGTATGCGTGAAGACGTTTCTCTCGCTGCCAGAATACGCGGCAGCCTCGCGCCTCAGCGTGTACCTCTCGATGCCGCAGAAGGAAATCGACACTTCGACTATCGTCGAGCACTCGTTGAGCAATGGTGGGAAGCAACTGGGAACCGGCAGTACATATTACATGCGGACAGACGGCTGAATAATTACGCGCGCATGCAGACAAGCACGTTTATGTACCCTACATCCACCGGCGTCCCCCCGGTCATGCTGCCTCGACTGCGGCGACATCCCGCCCGGCGCCCCCGGGTCTGATGGACATGCTTGCGTTGGCCTCGCTCGAGGACTACCACTCCCTCCAACCCGACTCTTGGGGAATCCCCACGCTCCCCGAAGACTCGATCTCGTCGCGGCAAAACGCGCTGGGCGACGCCAAACATGATACAACACTGGACTTGATCGTGATGCCGGGAGTAGCGTTCGACGAGAGCTTCAAGAGGCTGGGACACGGCAAGGGTTACTACGATTACTTTCTGACGCGGTATAACATGGCGAAGAAGGAAAGCGGGAAGAAGATGCCGGTGCTGGTTGCGCTGGCGCTCGATTGCCAGGTAGTGCCGAAAGATGAGGTGCCCGTTGATGGAAGTGATTGGTTGGTAGATATCATTGTGACGGGAGACGGGAGATGTTTGCGGAGGGAGAGTCTGAAGGAAGAGGATGAAGGTATGGTGCCCAATTAGTCCGATGGGCATCGTTAGCCTTGCTCCACTAGCTGCTGGTGCCCAATGCATCTTTGCCTTAGTGATACCGATCATTTTGGTCGGTTGATGCGATGCGGGAGCGTGTATTTTAGATATCTCTGTTTACTGGTGTTCTTGTTTCGATTGGGGAATCTCAAAGCATGCCGATACGGAGGGCATGTTTTTACGGCTAGCACAACATATATCTGATACAGCGTGTAAGTATTTACGGCCTCGCCTGTATACAATCAACCTCTCGCCCGCCTCTTCCATCCATCCCTCTGCGTGCTCAACGCAATTGGCACTCTCTCCTCACTCGTTCCCCGCCGTTTCATCACAAGGCCGGACAGCATAAGGGCTGCCATGTGGGACCCAATCGGTCGGCGTAGAACCCGGAGCGGCGAACGAGAACATGATTAAACCCCGTCTATGCTCAATGCTCACATTCACCCCATCCGTCGTCTACTCCTCTCCGGCTCCAGCGGCGTCCTCCCTCCCTCGCCTTCCACCTTATCCACCCTCCTCTTCCTCAATCCAGTGTGTCCAACAGGCATACCATCCTCCCCAAACCTCGTCGGCAGCGGTTCCTTATACTGCACGCTCCTATCAAAGTCCCCCAAGCTCTTATACGGGCTCCTGAGGAATGCATGAATCTCGTGACAAAAAATCTGAGCATTCTCCCTGCCCAACAGATCCGCGAGCATATCCTCGGCGGCGCCGGTGGCACTCTTGAGATCGATCGTCTTCAGGATCGCAAGGATATACTCGAGAATGAACTCGCGATTATCCGCCGTCCACTCGAACACCTGCAGCTCGCGGCGGATGAACGTTTTTGCGCGCGACTGCAGCTCCTCGTCGTCGCGCACCATGCGCGGTGTGTAGGAGCGGAACCGCGAGATCCGGTTCGAGCCTACGTGCAGGCTCAAGAGTCGGTTCCTGTAGACGTGTCGGCGCTGGAGGATCGCCGTGTCCGTGGTTACGGGAGGGGGACGGTGCGGTGCTGGGTGGTGGCGGCGACGGGTTGGCGAAGGTCGTGAGCTTGAGGGCGCGGCGGCGGGGGGTGGAGGGCGTGGCGGGTCAACGCGGTGCTGGGTAGATCCTATTAGCTACAGTAGGTCAGTGGTGAGGAGGGAAGCGCACACCATAACACTCTTCCCCTTGTCCTTATCGAAGACCTGGACATGGCTGACCGCCGCGTTGCAAAGAGGACATGTTTGCCGGAGCTCGAGCCAGTTGATTAGACAGATGTAGTCGTATGGATGGCGACAGGGCAGGGCTGTCGACGGCTCTGAGATCTCGTCGAGGCAGATTACGCAGGGGTTTTTGGATGCTGTACTTTTGGTTCCTAAAGGTAGAGGGAAAGGGACTTTAGTGTTCATAGCGGGGATGTTGCGTGATGGTGAAGCTTTAATGGTAGATGGTGCACACGGACAATCCTGGCTCACCACAAGCTGAACTGGGTCGAGACCAGGTAACGTGACGTTGGAGGAGGCGAGTGGGATTTTGTGAAGCAACACGGTGGATGGAGAACACCAAGTGCATGAGCAAGAGACTCGGGCTCGAAGTTAAAATAATAAATGCTGCAGAAGATGTCGCATTTGTGTCATGTAACAGGATATTTATGTTATGTGGGATTGGATGGAGCGCATTTTGGCGAAGCATTGATTCAGCTCATATACAGGTCAACTGCAGACAAAAACAACCTCACATCACGGTCTACAAGATGCCAACGATGACTCTCATCTTCGCGGAGTTGTTTTTAATTAAAATGCGGAACGCCACCGAAAAAAAAAGGAACCCCACGTTTCTCCATTTGCCCCATCCGTTTTTTTTACCAACCGGCGGTAGCTTCCGGCGCAGTGGGCTCAGCACCCCACTCAGCGGCGGGCTCAGCATCCCAGCTGGTGGTGGCACCAGTAGCCTCAGGCGCGGCGAATGCAGCGGGGCCACCAGCAACCTCCCAGTCTCCGCTGGTGATAGTAGCGTTGAAGCCACCCTCAGCAGCAACCTCCTCAACAGGGACGGTCTTGTCCGCCTCCTCGATGGGCTTCTGGTCCTCGGCCTCAGGGTCGCGGTAGAAGTAGAGGTCGACCATGACATCCCAGCGGTCTTCTCTTGAGGCGATGGTTCCGCGAAGACGGAGGACCTCACGAGCCAACATCCACCAGATCAGACCGATCGAGTGACGAGCCTTGTTGTTGGTTGGGATCGCGATGTCGACAAACTCGGTGGGCGAGTCGGTATCGCAAAGAGCAATAACCGGGATGTTGACGTACGAGGCCTCCTTGATGGCCTGGGCATCGTTACGCGGGTCGGTGACGATGATCAAACGGGGCTCGCGGAACGAACGAGTGATGTAGTTGGTGAAGTTACCGGGGGTGAAACGACCGGCAATGGCGGTGGCACCAGTGTGGGCGGCGTACTTCAGGACGGCACGCTGTCCGTAAGGACGAGCAGAGACGGCGCAGACATCGGCGGGGTTGTCAATGGTAGCAATGACACGGGCGGCCAACACAATCTTCTCCCTGCAAATCCCCAAGGTAATCAGCACAACTGTGCTATGGAGGATATTCCGAGTCGGGAAATTGTTGAGCTGAATCGTTTCCGACTTACCAGGTCTTGCCAATGTTGATGATGTTGATACCATCGGGCCTGGTCTTGTAGAGGTAAGGGTCCATGTGCACCTATCACACAGCATTCGTTAGGAGCCGTCCAGAAGCTCGTTCGCTTTGAGAGATATCCCCACCTGCAAGTTCTTGGATCCCATGTGGCACTGAGCGCTCAGGAGCATCTCCATGTCCTCCTTGGTCGCATTGAAGATGCTATAGTTCTCCCATCAGCTCCATGTTCCATCTTCCATTTCCCCCTCAATTCCTCCACCAACCCCCACCATCACCGCCATTTTCACCATCTCTTTCTCGCGACCGGGGGAAATTTACGTACGCGGGCAGGTTGTTGGGCGACATGATGGGTGGCTGATTTTTGGGTTTGACGAAGGGTGGATCTGCCGGAGGGAGGGACGGGGGGCGGAGGTCGGGTTGTCGCGGGGGGTGCTTCACTTGCTCGTAGATTTGGCGATACTCTCTGACTTTCCACTCCAAAACGGGACCAGTGTTCGGTTCTGTGTGGTGTGGGTAGGGTTGCAGCTGTGACCGTTTTTCGCCCTGCGATAAGATGTGATTGATAGAGAGATAGACTGATAAGAGCGCAGTTGCTTGGCATTCTCGTTCGAGACTGGTGTGTTGCACAGCCTTCTTACGCGTAAGCCTCGCAAACGCCCAGGGCTTAGTGCGCCACACTTGCGTCAAGCTGTCTGCGCGCACAGCCAGTGATGTTAAAGGAGAAGCTACATATCTTCACTTTGGCTTCTCTGACATGGCATGTTCTCCCCTTGATTCCCCAAGACGAACCAAGTAATCAAACGGTCCTCACATCCTCTTGAGCCATTGTTGCACTTGAGCTAGACAGCCTTACTGCGCCCACATGACTTTCCAACGCCGTTCGCCAATTACACACCAGAGGTAACTTTATCGAATCCCTCGTGCTCAACCAAAAGCCAGTCGCAGTTTCACGGAAAAAGTTAGATACATCGTAACTCAGTTGGGGGCCAAGTACGATCCCCTGTTGCTTGTAGGAATGGCTACCTATATAAACACTTGAGGTTCTCTTCACATCATGGATTTGCGATCCACTGTCGGTTCAGCTGTGCGAGGAGTTATCCTACTATACTTCACCTTCCAGTCCTACTTCCACCAGTTTCAGTCGCGACACAACCCTATATCCCCACCGCCATCTCCCCATTCATCTGAGGATTACCGATCAATCGCAAATATGACTGGTGGATACAAAACCGTCGGTTACTTTACCAACTGGGTCTGTGGGCCACACACCACGGGGATTTCTGCTGTACCGTGCTGGACTGACTGTGTTCAATCTACAGGGCATCTATGGTCGTAATTTCCAGCCTCAAAATATCCCGACTCAGCATATCACCCATATTCTCTGTAAGCATCTTTGTCCCGAGTTTCGCAATTGGATTGGTTCTGACCCGCTGTACAGATTCTTTCGCCAACGTCAGACCAGAGAGTGGTGAGGTGTACGTTCCCCGAACCTGCTGAGATGGAGAGATTTCAAGGTTAACATTCATTCCCATCACAGTTATCTGAGTGATACATACTCGGACCTCGAGAAGCACTATCCCTCCGACTCGTGGAATGACGTTGGGTGAGCACATCTCCCCGCCATCCCCCCGACAGGCACCATCCCCGCAGCGCGCTAATTTTAACCGCGTGCAGCGTCAACGTCTATGGCTGCATGAAGCAGCTCATGCTGCTCAAGAAGCACAACCGCCATATGAAGACCCTCCTCTCAATCGGAGGATGGACCTACTCGGCGCACTTTGCCAATCCGGCGTCCACGCAGCAGGGACGGTGCACTTTCGCCAGCACCGCCGTAGCGCTGATGAAGGATCTCGGATTCGGTACGTCCTTGCGCACACCTCTGTCCACATATATACGAACCAACATGCTAACTTCGATTCCACAGATGGCATCGACATAGACTGGGAATACCCACAGGACGCCACGCAGGCGCAGAACTATGTTCTCCTGCTCGAAGAGACCCGGCGCCAAATCGACGCCTACTCCGCGCAGCACAATGGGTGCAAGCGCATGCTTCTCACCGTCGCCGTCCCCGCCGGCCCGGTTAACTACCAGAAGCTGCAAATGGCAGCTATGGACCGGTACCTTGACTTTTGGAACCTCATGGCGTACGATTTCGCCGGCGCCTGGGACGCCACCTCTGGCCACCAGGCCAACATATATTCCTCGAGCACGGACCCGTGCTGCACGCCCTTCTCCGCCGACGCCGCGGTAAAGGCATACATCGCGGGCGGCGTCTCGCCGCACAAAATCATCCTCGGCATGCCGCTGTACGGGCGGGCCTTCGAGAACACGGACGGCCCCGGCAAATCGTACGCCGGCTGCGGCGAGGGCTCGTGGGAAAACGGCATCTGGGACTACAAGGTGCTCCCGCACGCCGGCGCCGCCGAGTGCGACGATGACCAGCTCCTCGCATCGTACACGTACAACCCGTCGACGAGGAAGATGGTGTCCTACGACACCCCGCGCATGGCGGCCCGCAAGACTCAGTACTTGCTGAATAACCACCTCGGCGGCGCAATGTGGTGGGAGCTCTCCGGTGATCGCCATGTCTCCGATCCAAAGAGTTTGATCGCTACCACGGTCAATAAGATGGGCGGCTGTAACGCGCTGGACCGTGAGGAGAATACGATATGCTATCCGGATAGCAAGTATGAGAACATGCGCGCGGGATTTCCCGGCGAGTAGAAAGTAGGGTGGGAGGGTGGAGGGTGGAGGGTGGAACAAATGTGTCTAGAGTAATTTTCTTTTTCTTTTGTGCAAAGCATAAACTCGAATTCCGTTTGACTGTTGATCCGACTCATCGTCCAAACACAACGTCTTCTTTCCATCATTTAAACACAAAGTTCTCGTTTTCATCATCATCATCACCCCCTCCATCACATTACAACACATCACACAAACTCACTCATCCACCGTCACCCACCCACAAGTTACAACGATCAAACGGCCAAATGATCGGCGCAAAATACGTAGCTCGCGATAACGGGGCGGGGGAGGGGTCGAATCCAACCCGATGAATGACGATCCCAGCCTGGGCAGCAGCGTCACTTCACCATCACCGCTCCTCCAAACCCCCCAGAACAGCAATGAAAAGTCAAGGCAAGACAAGCATTGCATAAAGTGCAAAAGTTAGTGGCCACATCTACCGTACTATGCCGTCCTCCCCACCCACCACCTCCTCCCGAGCGCTTGGTTTGGTAGGTACATTTCAGCCCGTGTGTACCCTCACAGTAACTTTTAAGCTTAACGTAACGTAACGCATGTTAACGTGGCCAATCCAGCCACATGGAGTATCATACTTTTCTCTTCTCCTCTATACGAATAGTCTACAATAGTAGTACACAAACTCAGTACTTACTTCCTGCCTACTTCCTCCTTGCTTTACCACGCCCGGTCGATACCTCCAAAAAAAAGTAAAAAGCAAAATCCCAAGCCCGGAGCAAAAAAATCAAAACCCCACCCGTTTGCCGGCCGCCAGGCGTCAGGCGTCAGCTGCAGGTCCCGAGCGACGACGAATGATGCGCGCCTAGATATGTATCCTGCCTGATGGCTGGCCGCTGGTGAGATACGCGGTGGGTGCGGAGACTGCTTCCGTACCCAATCGGTATGTTCCATCAGTTCCACCACCACGTCTGGTTGGCTTGGTATGCTTCAATGCTCCGTGACTCCGTCCTCAGACGTAGCCGCTGGTGCACAATGCACATATCTCCAACATGCCACACCGCGCATGACCACGATGGCATGACCACGATGGGCTCTGGTGCGGTGCGGTAATTGGAAGCGGTGCCAGCAGGTACCGTAGTTTGTTCACACGGCATACGGCATATGGCATATGTATGACATACGGTAAGCGGAATGACAGCCCTTGTTTCTAAACCATCGTCGACTCTCAGCTCTATGATACCGCCCCTCCCGGCTCCCCTCCCCTCCCTTCTAATCAACCCCTTCAATCCAATCATCTACGCAGAAGTACTGCCATCCACATGTTGCCAACGGCTACTTGCTTACGGCCAGGTAGCAGAGCGAGCAAGCAAAACGCCGGCTGGGAAGTGGTACAGATGGCGTTCACTCAGAAACTCCCAAAAAAAAAGGAATTACATGCGAGTAATCAAACAACGCGGAGAAAAAAAAACGAATCGAGGAAAGGAAACATGAAATGTCTAATATTAACCAAACCATTTGCCGCGGACAGCTGTCATAATCATTGGTTGCAAGCTCCTTAAACTAAGGCATTTCATAAGGCTCCAACTTATAGCTTCCCGAGTTCAACCCCTCAAGAGCCTTCCTCCCCTCCTCACTGAGATGTGGCTGGCCCACCCTCTCAGCCATGTCCTCGAAGAACCTCGGTTTCCAATCAATCTTCTTCTCCGCGCGCTCCGCCGTCAACTCCCGTTGCCGCTCTTCGATCTCCTGCTTGACCGTCGTGGCACGTCCGTAGTCCTTCGCGTGGATGGCTTCGGTGACTTTCTCCCACATCTTGCGGGACTCGTTGGCCAGCTGCTCTTCGGGCGCCGGGCAGATCTTGGCCACCGGGAATAGAGGATCCAGATCGATGAGAAGGTGCCTCTCCTGCAAAAAAACATACCGTGTCAATTGGATGTGCGAAACGGAAAGGTTATGGGTTCGGACGTACCTTTGAGCCGGCTAGGGTGTAGTACAATTGATTCATCCAGGAGCCGTCAATTTTGGCGATGATCGCCTTCGCCGGGATGCCCTTGAGTCCCTCGAGGTTTTCGGTGTCCTTGTCGTACCGATATACCACACCTTCCACTCGGTGTTTGGCTTTGCCCAACCAGCCGTCCCCGAGATATTGGAGGACACAGCGGATCTTGGTCTTGGCGCAGGTGATGTACGAGACGTCTTCGACATACACGGCGAGGGTACCTCGCAGCAACCCACCGAGGTGAGCAGCCGGATGTGTCAACCTGTAAGACTCGTCTCCACGGTTGCGAAGCGTGATGAATATCCCGAGGTTGTGGATTCCGGGAGTCACCTTGATCGATGTTCCCGTGAATTTCGCACTAATCTGGAGCAACATAAAGTATCACTACCGTGTTCGTGCACAGTGAAACGGTTCCTACCTACCTGATCGTAGCCATTTGCACTGATGCCTTTCTCGGGGCAGTCAATGTAGAAAGCGGACACCGGCGGGTGGTGCGATGTCTGCTCGGTGAGGAACGAAACCCGGGCCAGCTGTGGCGCACTGGACGCGGTGGAGGGGGTTATGGTAGCGGGGGCTTTGCTGGACACCGATTTGATTGACGTAGGCCGAGATTCCGTGTTGAGTGGAGGGAGGGTTTCTTGGACGTCCCAACTACACTGATAAACCCGTCAGACGATCAAACCTCAACCACAACCGCCACTGCCATCCGCAACTTACCCTGAAGAATTCGCCGAGCGTGGAGTTATAAGGCTACGAGACAGATGTTAGAAGCTGTAGCATTCCGCGGACTCAAGATTGATGCTCCTCACTTTGCATGGCTTTCCCTTGATGAATTTCTACAGCCAAGTAGCCGCGTCAGCAGTTGCCCAGACCGGGGCTACCATTCTAGCCAGGACGCCTACCAAGTCTTTGGTGAACCAAAATCTCAACACCGCCAAAAATCTTCCGACTTCATCGTCCGAATCGCCAATGCTGCGGACGTTAGAACACAGCTCGTCGTAGCTCAATCAGACCACATCGTCTAGTTACCTGGCAAAAGTTTCCGGCCGGTCGAGGTAGTTCCAGTACTCTGCGATACGTAAGTCGCGAGCCAACCACCACCACCACCACCGCCGCCGAGCACAAAGGTATGCGTACCGAGGTTCGGAACCGGTTCGAGAAGCTGGCTTGGAAGCGAAAACCGTACGGAGGCGATATCGGCCACGCCGATGAACCGCCGCAAGATACCTAGTAGAACCCTTCAAGAACAAATTACGTCAGCCGCGTTCCCACAGCCGCAACTTCCCCCTCCCCTCCCCGACCACATCTCTCTCTCTTTCTCGCGTCGCGTACTTAAGCTTCGACTGGTTTTCGGCATCGGTTCCCGAGCTGGAGACGGTGCCAGGGGTTGGCGTTTCGGGGGGTGACGCGACTTTGGGCGATGTAGTGGTGGCGGTCGTAGTAGTGGTGGTGGCGGCCGGTTTGTCCATATTTCTTTCTTTCTTTCTTTCCTTCTTTCTTCTCTTTCTTTCCTTTCGTTCGTTCGTTCGGACGAGGTGCGAAGGAGGCTAGGTACTACCAGATGCTGCACGAGGGAAGGTGCAGTTGAAAACGGGTGCTGTGAGTGGAGGAGGGAAACTCAGGGGGGTGTCGGCGGCGCTACACGTTGTATTTAGGCTTGTTCGATCGAAACCTCGCGGGAGATGTCGACAGCAAATTTGATGGTGTGGTGTGTGTGGGGGGGGGGGATGATGGAGGAGCAAAAGGTGTGTCGTCCGTGTTGAGGATCGAAGCTGCGGAGGAGGCGGAGGAGGAGGAGGAAGAGGAGCAGGAGGAGGAGGGGGTACTCGGTCGGGGGGCCAAGGAGCTTCAGAGAGTTTAGTACTTCCTTCGGTCCTTGTGACGCCCCGTCGGTCGCTATTCGTTGAGACCACGCCTTTCGCTGGCAGCTTAGCGCCTTCAACGGCTGGGCAGCACCGGTGTTATCGGCACGGCGTGTCACTCGCAGTGCCAATACCCTAGGTACCTAATCTGCCTGCGCGGGCGCGGCGGGAGGGGGGGAGGGGTACCTGAGGAAGGGTAAATGTTTATACACGTCTCATGAGCCGCTATGGTACATGACATGTCAAGCATATTCCACATAAGCATATCTTTAGTGCTACTCTATGTAGCAAACCCGGCAGGTAGATTACTTTCGGTATGTAACTACACACGCAGTGAGCGTTTCTTCAAGCAGGAGGATATGTGTCCTCAGCCATTGGGCGACATTGCCCAGCGATTCAAACGCCTTTGCGGGGGCTTCATGCACGCCGGTAGTACACGCAGCTATGCGCGGGTAACTATCATAATTTCCAGAAGTGCAGAGCACATGGTGGGGCGGAAAGGGACAGGTGGTCTTGGGCCGCTGGGCTTCGTGAAACAGTAATAGAGTTGTTAATTGGTACATGGACTCCGAGCGAACGGTCAAGACTCAACACCTCGGTTTCTCTATGTAGCCGAGAATATTCGCATATGTAAGGCCCTGTTTGGTTGTAAACTGCATTTTGAATCTACCACACAAAACTGAGATGTAATTTGAAACCGTGAGTTTCCGGGCAATAGGTGGGTGACCGTTCGACACACCGCCCCAAGTTAACAGCTTGAGAAACTGCATATTGTCGACTGAGCCACAATTTTACAAACAAACTCTACAAACAACCACCATTACATACCATCTTATATAGCCCCGAAGTCAGAAAAAAGCGCGGCCCGGCGTACTGTTGAACATCTGTGTTTCCGAACGGGTCATCACCAGGGGAGTTGAGAGTTTGCAGCTGCAGCTGCAACTTTGGTACTCTACTACCTATATCTAACCTTCAACTCGTCAAAAACCGCATATTTTGAAACCGCAGTTGACAACCGAACAGGGCCTACTATAAATCGTTCCGGACGCCTGACCACCACCACCACATCCGTGGGCCCATCGGGGCGAGGGGGGGCGGCCGTGCCGGTCGGCCAACCACTTCTTCACTCGGACAGATGCCGAGATTCGTCACCTTGGGGGCGGGGCGGGGGCGGGGGCGGGGTTGGAAACACTCCTAGACTACCTGCTCTGCCGTATACTGCAACCGAAGCCTGAAGGCCCAACGGAAGCAAGTGGAGCATCGAGATGATAATAAAAACAGGAACCAATTCGAAGACGATTCCAGACTCCAAGTTCCAAATTCCAACGAGCCGAGCTCGCCTCGGCGCTCTGACACGACCCCGGAATACCACTCTCGAGTAGAGTACTGTGCCTTGGAGTGCTATGGCCCTATGGGTAACTGTTGAATTCCGGGCCACGCATCTCTGGGTATGTATCTGCCTCAGACCACACAGCGCCGATCCCGGTGGAGCCCTTTGATTGTGGGCCGCTTTAAGGGAGCAAATCTCGACGTCCGTGATCAGGGGCCCATGCTGGGTATTTGGTATTAGGTATGTAGAGTAGGTAGAGTACACCAACTATAAGATGTAGGATATGATCACTCAGACCTTGTCCGATCCGTGTGAGCGGAGTGGCCCTGCATGGAATGAGTTCTGCGTAGGTACAGTACAAAAATTCTTGGGTGCCATAGAATATCGTGTAGGTAATATCAATCCTATGGCCTTTGGGGGTCCATCCAAATTAATGGCAGATGATCGTGGGGAGGCCCCGCCGGTTCCGTGTCCGACGATGAAGTTCAATGATCAATCCTGATAGGCGCAGCCGCGGATCACTCACTCAGGTTGGTTGTTTTTTTTTGTTTTTTTTTTGTTTTTGCGATCGAGGCAAACTCCGCTGATCGGCGAGAGACCTAGCCAGGGAAGTACGTACTCCCACAGCAACGGTTAGAGGTGATGGCGACCGGTCGGTTCTCATAGCCGATCACTCGGAGCACGCATCGGAGATCGCGTGTCATGCACGCTGCTCCTTGGTTGATCATGACGACCATTGTACAATCGTCTTTTCGATATCAGCAAAAATTATCTTTTTGTGATCGGCGTCGGCAAAAGCATCCGGTCTGCTCCCTGGAGGATAGGAATGGTATGGGTGGTGGGGAGGGAGGATGGGGGGAGGGAGAGGGTAAAGAGGAAAAGAGGAAAAGAGGAAAAACCGTGCTCTCTAATCGCAGCCCTTCCAGAACCCTCTCATGGGCGGTCGCTCGGTGAATTTCTCCGTAGAATCCGGAAGCACACTGGCTTCAGCTTCACGGACATGCATGCTTGAAACCAGCGGCTGTAGGAAATGCTCGAGCTCAAGGGCCTTATAATCGCCGCATGGCCTGGAAATTTTTCAGCTGGATGCAAAAAAAAAAACTCGGACAGCAGTGAAATCTACGGAAACTTGACATCGAAGAAGACGACGCAGCGTTCACAACTTTTTCACGATAACCAGCCCCCATTCCGACGGTGTTTCTTCCTCCTCAACCTCAACCTCCCCCACCCCCACCCACCCCTCACCCCGTCCCGCAGCAAGAATATGTCGCCACCCGAACCACCTGCTAGGAGGGGGGCACAAGAGATCCTGTGGTCGTACCTCGTACGCCGTATCGCATCGCATTTCACGGTCGACGACGGGACGGGAGCGTGGCGTGGCGTGGTATTCTGGTGGGAGGGTGGGAGTTCAGTGGACGACTCGAGGTATGTATGGCGACGATATCATCCTGACGATGCAGCGGGAAGGCTGAGAACTTGAAGTTTTTACTGATGCATACGGCGGCCTACTTACCTACTGGCTATGTCCCCATGCTGCTTCGCATCGATTGGTCTTTTCGCCCGTGGGTGGCTCGGATACCGGATTTCACGTTCCGCTACCCTATTATGTACCCTCGAGGGGGAGGGGAGCTCGTCGTCGTTGGACCGTTGGTTGGACAGTTGCACCGTTGCAGATGGACATTGCGGATGGACATTGCGGATGGACATTGCGGCCGGAATGCCTCTCCGGGCTGGTCGGAGGCGAATTACTGGTTGGATAATAACTTTTTCGATATCACAGCAGACGACTCGGCTCGACACGACCCGTCTCGAGGGGAGCATTATGTATTTGCTCGGACCTGATACGCACATGCCCAAGTACCGTACCTACTCACCACACTCGCAGAGCAAGTCATGGCTGCTGCTGCTGCTACATACATATCATATCATACTAGAGTGCTCTGCTCTAGCAGCTACCTATGCGCATCGCCCCATGCGAAGTTGCGAACAGGAGACCAAAGCTCGCCTGCACTGGGGGCTGGGACTGGGACGCCCATCCTACTCTATTCTGCTCTGCGCTGCTCCAGTCGACTCTGCTGCTCTGCTCTCTCCGGCTCTGGTCTCTTTCGAATGGGTGGATCTCCGATCTATTGCTGTGTTGGATACAAGCGTGATATTCTCCCGTATCATACTGGCCTCGCACCACTGAACCACTGAACCACTGACTCTGAGAGTCTGAGCCCAGACGGATGCCAATGTCTTCCGATGTGGACGTCGGCTTTGCTTTGCGCCAGAACAGAAATCATTTGATTCCCATATCCATATCCACGCCATCGGTCGATACCTACCATCTACCATGAATGAATATGATGGAGCATGAGCATGAAAATGTCATGCGAACCCGCCCCCCCCCCTCCCTCTCTCCCCGACCCCCCTTTGAAATCGCGAGACATCCATGGTCCCCGGGGGAGCACCTGTCGAGTCGAGAGATCCGGTGAGAGAGAGACAGACCAGACGGAGAGTGGAGGTTCTTCTTCTCGCGTAGGGGTTACCGGCAGCCGGGAGTGCGCGCGATGGGCGGCCTTACGGTCGATTGCCACAGCGGATGCGCCGCAATCATCGAGGATTGTGTTGGCCATGCTCGATCGTTCGCTTGCTCGTTCGCTGCTATGTATATACGCTCGTTCGCTACGAAGCTCCCTAAGCTCCCAGTCTGCTTGTGCACGAAAACGATCGAGAGAACCCAACCGTCCGAGGAAAGGAAAACCACTTCCCCATGCCACAACGATTGTCCCGAACGCCGAGCATGCGCAGCTTTCCCATCCATGAGTTGAGTTGAGTTCCATGTCCTCCTCCTCCTCCACCTCCTCTTCCTCCTCCTCCACCTCCTCCTCTTCGGTGCGGCGGCAGACCCCACACACAATGCACACACAATGCATGCATATCATACATTAGGTACCATAATATCAATTATCGAACTCCTGCGGCGGTGGTTGCACGGGCGACGAATAATGTAATCCAATAATTTATGTGTCCGCAACAGGCCTAGCTCTCACATCGCCACTACGTCAGTGCCCTTCGACGCCGGCGTCGTGGTGAGCGTCGAGGTGGTGGTGGTGGGGTGCACGGTGCACCCTGACGTCTACAGAAGTGAAATGAACTGCGTTACGCGGTTACTCTACGCAGCAGAAATGTGATATTTTTGGGGATCCACTCTGCTCCCGCCTAACTCAGCTTTTCAGCGAAAGTCGGGGTCTGTTGATGTCACCGCCCGTGGTGGCCTAGCGTCGCTGCTGGCTGGGAGAGGTGCGGTACGTACCGTACCGGGGTGGAAGGTGGAAGGTGGAAGGGGATGGGGGATGGGGGGTCGTCGCTGGACGGGTTTGGGTTCCGGAGGTGAGCGGGAGGCTCTGCGACGGGGAGGTGGTGGAGGAGCAGGAGCAGGAGGAGGAGGAGGAGGAGGAGGAGGAGGAGGAGGAGGAGGAGGAGGAGGAGGAGGAAGAGGAGGAGGTGGATGAGGAGGAGGTGGATGAGGAGGTTACTCTACAGGCGCTCTGCGTATGGGATTGTTTAATTCTTTTAATTCTTCTTTGTTGGTTTGATTGTTTGTCCATTTTTTTCTCGCTTTTCATCGCGGACGGACGTCGGCGTCGGTACATAACGGTACGGATTGTATGTACCCGTACCAGTGCCGGCGGCGGAGGCGGCGGGGCGGGGCCGGGCGGGGCGTAGGTGCTGGTGGTGGTCACTGGTGGTCACTTGTGGGGTTTCCATTGTAGACTTTGCACTTCTACCGTGGAGAGCGACTACACACACACAGCTGAGTCTATGATAATAGTAGCGACACTCCAGAGTACTATCGAGTACAGACTACAACTCTTCACAATTCCATACCTCACACCTCTTCTCTTCTCTTCTCTTCTCTTCTCACTTCACACTTCTTCCATACGTCTCCAAGCCCCTTCACCCTTCACCCTTCACCTCACCCATCGTCAAAGCGGCGGCGGCGCATGGTCTCGCAGACATATTAATTTCTACCAAGGGTCATCACAACAGCAAGAGCAGGGGGCAACCGTGATCGGAAAGCTCCACAAGCGATCTGACGCAGCACCAATTCGGCCGGCGCGATTACGATCCCACCTCGAAGAAACCGATCCGTCGCTCCCAGCCTCCAGCCTCCGCAGCAAAGTTCTGTCACACGTTTCATCTTTTCGACTTTCGGAGGCTGTTGTGGCAGGGGTGTGTGTGTGGGAGGGGGAGGGTAGGGATCACCCCACCCCGGGGATGCTTGGCGCCGAGGGGGAAGGGCCAATTGCGAGAGAGTGGGAGGTCACCACTCTGGGGGAGACTAGGGAAGAGGAGGAGGGGACCGCTTTATATATGTATTTACATACGGAAGATATGATATGTATGTTCGACCGTCGCCGGAAACCTAGGTGCCGTCCCCGCGAAAAGGTCAAAGATCAAAGAATGGCTCGGAGGGGAGAGGAGAGGAGGTGAGGGGAGAATGCCGCCCCGGCAAGGGCAGTCATCAAGGGGAAGGGGGAGGGAGAGGTGGGTGCATGAAGTTTGAATATCGTGTGCTTATGCATGTATACATGTCTGCCTGTCTGTATGTATTGTATGTACGCACGGTAGGTGCCCAAGTAAGTAAGCAATACCGTAATCGAGGTGTTTTGTGAAGTCAGGTCACGCTCTCGATCGGTCAAGACATAGCAGTCGCGAGCATATCTCCAACTTGTCGGACCGGGCCGGTATGGGTTATGGAAGTGAAAGGTTGGTGGATGAGTGAACGAATAGGTAGCTGTGCTCCGTGATTGAGTAAGAAGTATGGAAGTATGTGCTCAATCCAGCGGCAGTGGCGGTGCGATACGGAAAAGAAAGAAAGTAAGACAGAAATTAAGAAACAGATGAAGAACGAGATGGAGAAAGAAAGAAAGACAGAATGCAAAACGTCAATGACGGCAGAGCGACCACAGTGGAGTACCGTGAGTAGATGCAGGTATCTACCGGTACTCTACTCTGTTACTCTACTCTGTTACTCTACTCTGTTACTCTACTCTGTTACTCTACTCTAGCCACCCTGTGGAACGCTGCTGAAGATTTGTGCTACTCATATGTTGCACACTGACGTCAGCGCCGTGTCCTCCTCCGCCCCCCAACGCGTCCACCCAGGATATCTCTGCCTCTCTGGCGTGTTTGTCCGCCGGCATTGGCGCGCCTATGGTGCCTGCGGTTTTGTAGGCCCATGTTTTTGCGGTGCCTATTCCAAGCCAGCTAGCAGCTGGCAGCAGATATGAAACTCATGGTGTGGACAAGTCACAGGTTATGTACCCTCCTATGGATTTGGACTCCTGGACCGATGTTGGTGTGAAGTTCTTTTACAAGATGAAGCACCGAGTTTTGTATGTATGGAAATCATCCTCGTGTACAACTAAGCCCCCACGCGATAGCAACTGATTTTCACTCTAAAGTAAGTGTAGTGGTCACATGTACTCGGTTGGAGAAAATTTCGGAGAACTTTTTGGATCCGAAACTCAGCTGTTCAACTACCATCCGAGATATGTACGGGCCGCCATCCAAAATCCACCAGCAGATAGCCTGTCCCAGGATAGACATAGTCAACCACCGGCAACGATTGATTCTCGTTGTTGGGAAGGAACGGGTGCATACGAGTAGTGAAGTTGCATGTTCGAGGGTTGTCAGGTGATTTTTTTGTTCTTTTTGGTGGGGTCGGCTGTTGCCATGTAAACTTTCCGGGTGAAGAGCTAAATACCACTGTGACTTTCTAGACTACAGGCACCATACCTACGCAGCTACGTAGATACCTACACCTACCTAGCAGAATAGAATGGAACGTTCGCGTGCGCAACTACGTATGAGTACATTAACATAGATGATGGGTGATGAATGATGGGGGATCGATGGTGGGGAGGGAGGGAGAGAGGGAGGGGGGGATGGGCCGCACAGTGCGTGTTACTGTAACGTTGCGGGCGGCATCCTTACCGCACAATGCGTATATAGATGCTATATATGGTTTGGTTATAGGCGAAACGGATGGACGGTGGTCACTAGTGGTGGTGGACACGGGAGGATGTGTGTATATGGGAAAGATGAGACGGAGTGTGACGAAGGGTGACGGAAGGTGACGGCAGGGTGACGGTGACGGAGGGGAGGGGAGGGAAGGAAAGACGGGCGGATACTTAGACGAGCATGGTGGTGACGGAGGGCAGGCAGACTATCATTATGATCGAGAATCTGCTTTTCCCCATCCTCTCGGATAATTGCTGGGATGGCTAAGTACAGTGCATGCTATGTACTACTACTAAAATATTGTGTGCGAGGGGGTGTGATGTCTGCTGTTCTTTCCGTCTGTTAGGTATACTCGCAGCTCAGCGCAGATCACTCACAACGAAAACATCTCTACTGTTTGCTGGCAGAGACAATGGACGGACTGACGAACGAATGGTGGAGATAAAATCTGCTCGTCAGCGGGAATGCTCCATCACTGCCGACGCCCATAACCATCCGTCCCGCACTTTGCTTCCTCCTATTCTCCTTCTTCTTCTCCCACTGCAAAGTGCATGTAGGTGAGAAGAAGAAGTAGGTACATCAGACTGTGCTCTGCTTCCGCTGCGTTCCACTAGGCAAACCACCTACTCGGTCGGCAATTGTCTGCGCCCGTGTGTGTCTGAGAGTGTGGGAGGGCGTGAGTGTGGCATCGAGAGACACAGCCTACCTAGCCTACCCACTCGGTGGGAGAGACGAGACAACATCAATCTATCGTCGCATACCCACTGAGCACTCACCCACCCTCCACCCTCCCACCCATCCACCCACCCACCCATCCACCTCATGCGGCATGCGGAGTATACAGATAGAGTAGCCGCATGGGTAAACATCTGTGCGGATGTTGCAGCACCATCTGGTATCGGGCTAGGGGAGGCAAATCGCAACATTAGCATCGGCGGCATGTTCGATAGCGGGTGTGAACAAGGGGAGGAGCCACCCGTTGGGACTACGCAGTTACGCCATAGCGCCTTCCCCCGTTATCCCGGACACCACCAACACCACCACCACCACCCACCACTGCCACACTAGCAACAACAACTACACACTCCGCGCCGCCGTGGAGATCTGTATCGTAGCAGCCAAACAATCCACCCCGACACTCTATTCCCCATGGCCAACCACCCCCTCATCTATCCATTGCCATCCATCCCCCCTCCCCTCCCTCCCTCCCTTCCCCCCCGCTCACCCGTGCCCCTGCACTCTACCGTGCTCTACTCTGTTCCGCCCAGCCTAGTGCCGGTCTGTGGGGGGAGGGAGGGGGAGTGCAGCTCCTCGAGGAGCGAGCTGGATAGGCTAGGATGGGCCAAAAAGTATGTAGGAATGTGTACAGTAGAGTACGGTAGAAAGTATGGGCGACGTGTGTGGACGAGGCATGATATGAGGTACATATGGAGATATTCGAAATGGGGGAGGGTGGGTGGACGAACGGACAGGGCGAAGACGAGAGGCAAGCAGAGTATCCAGACTACCTATCGACGTCTGTTCTTCCGCATGGCTCTTTACCTACGGTACTCTATTGCTCCGTGTATGATATGTACGAGCAAGATAGTTACGTGGGGACGGGAGTGCAGCAGCAGCATCAGCGGCAGCAGAGCGCACAACACGGGAGTGAGAGGCAGTCAGCCAGCAGCAGCCAGCCAGCCCGTCACTACAGTAGGGTACACTCTACGTGAGGACTAAATGCATCATAGGGTCGCAGAAGCGCCTGAACCAGTGGACGGAGGAGACGAACCGAGCGGGTTGGGGCCCGGCGGGTGGCAGTGGCAGTGGCAGCGGCGGTGGTAGTGCTGGTGGTGGAGGAGGAGGATATGGTGGTGGAAGTGGTGGTGTAGGTGGTGGTGGTGGTGGTGGTGCGAAGTAGTACACCATAACAGCGGTACCGCTCCTTCGCTGAACCCCATCATCATCCGCCTCCCCTCCCTCTCCCTCCCTCCCCCCATGCGCCGTCCTTCATTGCCCTTTCCCTTTTGACTCCCGCTCCCCCAGGCCCGGTCCTCCCTCCCCCTTCTCTCTTTCATATCCAAAACCCAACGGCCCCAAGCCTGCATCCATTCACCATCACCCATTATCTCTGCTTCTGTCCATCGTTTGGTCTCTTTCGAGTTCCCACGCTCACATATCTGATCCTCTTCCCCGTCCCCGTCCCCACTACGACTCCGAACGCCCTCTCTCACCCCACCGCCACATCGAACGGGAACAACAATAACAAGAGTTGAACGACCACTACACCCACCTACCAACTACCTCCCTCCCCGTACCCAGAAACACCACCAACCCGCCAATATATACCAAGGCCCCTCGCCCGCCCATTCCACCTTCGTTCCTTTGCCTCCGGAAAAAAAAAAACTTGACTCGCCATGTTTCGCAATAGGTCCGTCAACCCTACCCTGTACCGCCGCGGCGCCATTGCCATCCATACATACCCGCCGGGACGTTATCAGATGCTATTGCGTTCCGCACAACGCTGATCCGCCTGATGTCGTCACGAACCAAACTGCGCGGATGCTCCGTTCTGTTCTTTGCTGACATCTTCTCTTATGATCCTTCACAGGCAGTCTTCTCAGAAACCTCCGGACGAGCTGTTCGAACGCTTCAGGCAATCCTTCCCCGACGTCATCACTACCTCGGCGCCGAACGGTCAATCCCAAACTGCCTCGGAGCCCGCTGTGGCTGGAGGTTCCACCTTTCAACCAAGGCAAGTGGCCGAGTCGTGTGGGGGGGAATGGCTGGTTGGAGATTTCCAGGTTTCCCAGTGAGAGAGAATGTCACATACAATTTGCAATTGGTTGCATGGACCTGTTGCTAACGTCTGCTGTGTGTAATGTAGATTTCCTGGCCATGAAGACCTCGACCCTACCCCGAGAGGCGCTCCGGCAGAACCGTTCCGATTCACGCCTTCCCTAACACCGTCTGTCTTTATGGACCCGACATCGGCGGCCTTTGCTGCGTTTGCGAACCAGCCACCAGGACTGTTCACACCGACGCCCGGCGTGAATGGGAGCTCCACGTACGGAACCGGCAACCCCATGGCTGGTGTCGCGGTCACCACCCACGGACTGGAAACGCCGAGTATTGGAATCAGCATTGGAACACCTCTGTCACTGTCGAACGGTACAACATTGCCGCCCTCCTCCACCGGCTTCGTTCCTCCGACGATACAGCCCCACCAGTTTCAAAACTACCAGCCATTCGCGCAACCCATGCACAATGGGTATCTGAATCCATCCCAGTACGAACAGCGCCCACCCTCGGGGCCCGGGAGTCCGATGGACATCACCGGCGGCGGCGATATGATGTCAGATGCGATGGTATTGAACGATTCGCTGAACGGATCGATGAACGGAACCCCCACCCTGGTTCCACCCATGCCCCTGGACGAAAAACAGTTTGACCACATTTCGCAGCTACTGCCAACTTCTTCAGAAAGGTCGGTTTTCACATCTTTTTTTTGTTGGGTTCTGCGATCGGGCTCCTCTCTGATTATTTCGATCCGAGACATGTGATTGTGCGACGAGCGCTAACGTGTGCCCAGATTCCGCTTTCATGTGGTCCTGAACGCACCCACCGCGATGATCAAGCACTATGACGAGATCCCCGTGACCTATCTCAACAAGGGCCAAGCCTATGCCATATCGATAGTCGACACCCAACCCCCACCGCCGAGTGCGACGTCCCTCAGATATCGCACCTTCATCCGTATATCTTTCCACGACGAGACTCAACGCGGTCGACCCGCAGGTTGTTGGCAGCTGTGGAAGGAAGGCCGGGGGACGAGCGAAGCGCACCAGAGAGGTGGTAAGCTGCAGGCCGTCGAGTACGTCGAGAACCAGACGAACGGAGATGATGACAAAAAGAAGAAGGCGAAGGTCACCCTGGAAGGCTCGTCGTTCGATGGGTTTTCCGTGTCGTGGTCGCCCACCATGTCGGGTGCTGCCGAGACTTCCGTGTCCGTGCGCTTCAACTTCCTATCGACCGACTTCAGTCACTCCAAGGGCGTTAAGGGCATTCCGGTGCGACTCTGTGCGAAGACGGAACTCATCTCGAATGGATCGCCGGGTTCCCCGCCCGACTCGGAGCCGGAGATCAGCTACTGCAAGGTTAAGCTCTTCCGAGACCACGGTGCCGAGCGTAAACTCTCGAACGACATCATGCACGTCAAGAAGACGATCGAGAAGCTGAAGCAACAGGCTAGTCAGACGGAAGGAACCGGAATGAAGCTCTTTGGGAAAAAGGCGAAGAAGGAGGAGGATATGGGGAAGCCGGGCAAAGTGCAAAAGCACAAGCGGACATGGTCGATGTCGTCGGCCAGCTCGGTCGCTGGGGTCAAGTCGCAGGAGGAAGATACTAACTCCAAGCTGCAAGCCATGCAGGATATGTTTTCCAGCACCAGGCCCGTCAGCGTGTTGTATCTCCGCGGGGAGGAAGGCGATGACCCGGACTTGTTTCCCGTCCGCCTGCCAGGAGAGCCCGACGGGGATGATTCGTGGGCAGCTCACAGGAGGGCCAGTGTGGCGACGACCAACACCACTACGTCATCGTTCGTTTCTCCGACTCCCAGCTCGGCGTCACTGTCGAGTAGGCGGGGAGACAGCTTCAGCCCTGACAAGGACTGGCAGAGGGGCGGATTCGGTACCCTACCATCCATCAATCAGTCGGATGTGCCCATGAGGGTCAAGACCAACCACGAGGATGGTATCCTCTCCGGATGGATCGAGGCCATCGGAATTGACACATCCTACAAGCCACCAGCCGAGAAACTTCCCAAGGCGGTCATGTGTGTGTACATTCTCCCCATCTTCCCTGATCAATCCGAGAAGGAGGTGTATCATCGTGCTGTCTACCTGGAGAGCCGGGCTGCGTCGTGCCTCTCTTCCAACATCGCCACCAAATGCGGTATCGATCCTACGACGATCTTTAGGACCATCCACCTCAATTCCAGGGGTCTGTCGGTCTTTGTCGACGACGACTTCGTTTCGCAGATGAACGAAGGACAGGACATGAAGATTCAGTTGCAGGAGATTACCGAGGACTCGTCGTTCCCGAGCGAATGGCCCAACACCAACGGCAACCACGCCGATGGAAGTACCGGAAAGAAGTGGGAACTTCGACTCATCTACTAGAGTAGCTTTTTACCACTCTACCGCTAGATTTTACGTTTCATTTGTATTTGTAATCTTGCCATTTCGAAAAAGGGATAAGTCGGCATTTTGCAGTTACTTTTCTTTACTCTGGGTCAAGTTTGGGGGGGCGGATCGGGCGTCTTTACGTTTGATTTACATTTACTTTTGGGTCTTTTTTTTCGTCTTGATTCTCCGTATATCCTTTATAGTTTTTTCTTTTTCTTTCTGCTATTTGCTTTGGCGCGGTGCGGCGCATAGGCTTCTTGGCTATTATACACGCGTCGCCAGGACGGTCTGTACGCGCGATGCTTTTGATTTTCAGGGTGTCATTTCACTGCTTTTTTACTGCCGCCAATCGGGGGAGGGTTTTTTTCTTTACCGGGGGTTTTTTTTTTCATTTACTGGACTGGGCCGGATTTGCAAGGCCGTCTTTCGAAACTCAAGCGGGGAACTGCGTCTACCGGATGGGCTTTGTTTTCACCTGTAGAAACGTGTACCCGTGTGTTCCGACTGTAATTTACTCGATAGAATGAGAAGAAGAGGAAGAAATAAATTTTCGGGATCGGTCGTATTGACATCGAGTGACCGAATATGACTCTTGCTGGCTCTCTAGCCAGTTAGGGCCGCCAAGTCGAAGCGGCTCTGCGTAAATTTATTCCAACGTCGACCCGCCGTCTCGTCGTCTCGTCGTCTCTTAACTGCCGGAGACTTCCTCAACGACCTCCACCACTCATTTCCTCGCACCGCCGCCGCAGCCGCAGTCATGAAGCGCATACGAAGTCTCAACCCGCTCCTGCGACCCACCTCAGCAGCGTTCGGCAATGCCGCAGCTCCCCCACCAAGCCTTCTCCTCCGCCCCGCATCGACCTTCGCCGCCCCACCAGCAGCCGCCGCAGTCCCAGAGTCGCTCCCAACCCTCCCCCCCTCCCGCAACCCGCTCGCATCCGCAAAGCTGCCCGCGCTGCACGCCCGTCTCAACCTGCACCCCAACTACCCACTGCAGACGCTAGCCCGCACGCTGATCGACAGCACGGCAGACTCGGACGCCCGGTTCACGAACGCGCACCTCAACACGTTGGGCAACACGTTGACGGGGTACCTCGCGAGCGAGTACCTGATGGTATCGTACCCGCGGCTGCCGACCGAGGTCCTCTACGCCGCTGTCGGCGCCTACGTCGGTAATCCCGCGCTCGCCTCGCTCGGCCGCGAGTGGGGTGTCGAGCACGCCTTCGAGCCGACGGCGGACGTGGACGCCGGCCTGCTGCAGTTCCGAAGGCTGGCGCCGGGCGCGAAGCCGCCGACAAAGAGCTATAGGAAGAAGGGCGAGAAGAAGGAGAGTCCTGAGGAGCTGGAGGAGCGCCAGAGACAGAGGGGGACAACCCTCGAGACCGCACTGGCGAATCATGTGCGCTCCGTGTTTGCCGGTGTCTACCTCCATGAGGGATTTGCGGCCGCAAGACAGTTCTTTCGCCAGCATGTCCTCTCCCGCAGGCTCGACGTTGACAAGCTGTTTGACTTCTCGCAGCCGACGCGGGAGTTGAGTAGGCTGTGTGCGCGCGAGGGGTTCGAGCCCCCGGTTGCCAGGATCATGTCTGAGACGGGTAGGAGGTCGAGACATCCCGTCTTTGTGGTTGGCGTGTTTTCCGGCACCGAGATGATGGGTGAGGGCCATGGTGGTTCCCTCGATGAGGCCAGGATCCGTGCTGCCGTCAATGCCCTGAAAGGATGGTACCTCTACTCGCCGCTCGTCAAGGATCTGCCGAGTAAGACGGAGGAGCGGAGCGATGCCGTTTTCAAACCGGCATATATTGATCCGGGGGAAGTCATTGTTTAGTTTAGTTGGGTGGATGCATGGATGGATGGATCGGTCGGTGGGAGGGGGTGGTAGAGGTTGGATGGATGTATGATAGATTTCGGGTTGAGGTCTTACGATTGAGGAACTTTAAGAACTACCTACTCGGCTCACGCAACGAAGAGTACTCTATATTCAGATAAGTATAGAGGCTGGCCGATGGCTGGAGAATCGCTGGAGAATCGCTGTAGATGACGAAATTATTTAGAGCATAGCAAAAATAGCTTCACTGAATACATGCCTTGCCTAGTCTCGATACAGTCAATACGATAGTCTGTGGGTGTTAATTCCGCAAACTCTCGGTAGTAAGTACGTTGTCACCGCAGCCTAAGCACTCCAAATCAAACGTACTCCGAGTCACGAACGACGATTTACCGCCCCAATCCGTACTCGTACCCCGCATCCGTACCGTAAATATCACTCGGTCACAGAATCGGATGTACTGTTGCAATATCTATTTAGAGTAGTAGAAGGCACGGGCCTTTATCCCTATTCTCACCTCTATTCTCACATTGTCTATTCTCTCGAGGCTACAGTCTTACACTTCAATAATACACATCTTACTCTATTATTTCAACATGTACCTGCCCATAAATGCATCAAAGTAATGAGCCGGCGGCTCAACCAGTGGAGACTGGAGAGGGGTTCGCCGAGGAAAGAATATACTCCGAGGGTAGAAAGCAGAAACTCTACTGTGGTGGTCTGTGATGGTCCGTGATCGTGCCGGTAGTTACTCGGCGCTGCCACTATACGGTATGTACGGTTTACATAGCGAAGACCGCGGCGGGTATACACTCTCGACGAAGACGGAGGCGGTGGGTACTAGTACTAGTATATAACAGGTCTGCTTGCTTCTTGCCATGGCCAGCCAGCCAGCGGGCACACAGCTGGGAAGTGTTTGGGTAGGGGACGACAACAACCAACTAGTTGGTGCCCTTCTACGACCTTCTAAGGGTTCTCTTCCAGCTTTAGGTTTGCTATCACTTGCCCCCCTTCAAAGCTTTCAGGGCTGCGAGTTCTTGGCCCAAAATCTCCGGCTTCACGTCCCACAATGCAACACAAAAACCCAACGACACAACGACACAACTTCTCTTCTTTTCTCATCTTCTCATCTTCTCATCTTCTCATCTTCTCATCTTCTCATCTTCTCATCTTCTCATCTTCTCATCTTCTCATCTTCTCATCTTCTATCTTTTCATCTTTTCACTTTCCACCATTACAACATAAAACCGCAATTCTACCACGATAGCTTCACAACATCTTCACAACAACAAGAATAACAACAACGACAAGAACAACCCGTTTCTATTTCCACCCTCGGTGGCTCCCATTCCACTGATGGGACATCACCCACGAAGTACCGGTGTTTCCGCCTCGGCGGTGCGGTACGCATTCCACCCCGACCCCACAAACCAACCATCCAATTAACGGGGATAATTCGTAACCGAAGAAAATGACGAACGTCAACGATCAGTTGCGTGGTCGGTGGCGGAGAAAGCTGCGAAGATGATCTCCGCACCCCACCGGGGAGGGAAGCAGATGCACCCACAGATGCACCTGGAAATCTCCAGAAGTGCCGGCGCGCCAGCTGGTCTGGTGCGCCGCTTCCACCCGACCTTCTGCTTGTGGAGGTACGTATTCCACTAACCAAGAGCTCACGAACGAAGCAACCAACTGACGGGTGGAATTCATAGCCGAAAGCAACGAAGACAACGCGAACGACCAGTTACGTGGTCGGCGGAGAGAGCAGCGAAAATGATCTCCGCGGCAGGAGTGTGGGCTGTGGCCCACATCCCACCGCGGAGGTCTTCGGTATCCCACCGGGGAGGAATGATGTACTTGGATGACCTCATGACCAGAGTGGAGAATGCGGAGTCGAATCGTCCAAACCTACCCGGCACCGCGCCTACTACTACCAACACCTCTCTACAAGAGAAGTAGATGACTCCGCAGATGCACCTGGAAATCTCCATGTACCGGCGCGCCAGCTGGGCTGGCGCGCTGCTTCCACCCGACCTTTCTGCTCTGGAAGTATGTATCCCACCAATAGCTTACGAATTAACCAGCTAACCAAGTGAAATCACAGCAACTGAAAGCGGCAATATGCCGTACTGCGTGGTCTGCGGTAGGAATGGGCCAGCACCATGCCTACCACGAATTCTTTAGCACCTTACCAGCACAGCACTCAGTACCTGCCTGCCTGGACATCACCCAAGTTCTCGCTGCGTCAGTTGGGCTGGCCGTTGGCGTGCCGGTTGCTGTGCAACCGGCACTTCCGCGCGGGCGCGGAAGAGGAAGCGAGGCGACCAGATGGTCGCCGGACGTCGGCTCCTCTGAGGAGGACGTGGGAGTTGCGGCGGGACAAGGTCACGCCCTTGCTGGATCTAATGCAGATCACTCTGGGGCTTCACGGGGTCCATCTGGAAATCTCCAATGCGGAGGCATGGAAGAACGCACAGTGGTTGCAGGACGTGATTTTCGAGATCTCCGCAGGAGCACCACGCCCTCCGGTCACCATGATGGGGGACAACCAATCTTGCCTGACTGTTCTCGATACTGGATTTCCCAACGCTTCCCGCCATCTTCGTCTCCGTTTTCACGCACTGCAGGAAGCAGTCAAGGCGGGCGACATGGTGCTCGTCCACGTCTCATCAGAGGAACAGCTGGCGGACGGCCTGACGAAGGCCCTGGGTGGCATCAAACATGAAGCGTTTCTTCAGAGCTTGGGTATGAAGGGATGATTATGGGACGTCGGGTTGTGTTTGTTTCATTGGGTCTCTGTTTCTGTTTTTAGTTTCATGCGTTGGATTCTGTTTTCCGTATTTTGTAAAGCGCTCCGCGGGGGAGTGTTGTGGCCCGTAGGGCCTTTGTTGTCGGAGCGGCGTGTTTGATCGAGTGATGGTTTGTGCATGGCTCACAGGGAAGGTTCTAGTTCGTCTAGGACGACTATAAGTACAACTAGAACTTCAGCTAGAACAAGAATAACTACATCTTCCTCTTCTTCTTACCACCTTCTGATCGTATCGCCCACTCAAACCCTCGCGTGCGCACCTCACATTCAGATTGTGCATCAACAGTAGGAACCAAGGACTGTAAGTGCGAGACAACAATTCGATCCGACGGTGGTGATGTTGCTATGGATGACAGCGCAGGTGCTGATTTGGTGCGAGAAACGTCTAGGACGGCGATCTTCCACCACTACCACTGCTGCGGGCGGCAGGGTTCTGATGACGAGGAACCGAAGAACTGGGAACTCGTTACAATATGGGTCCTAAAACATCTCGGGTCAAATAGAATGGGTTTATTAGCGTTATAAGTTTCAGTCTGTGCAACTAGTAGTTAGGGCTGGGCGGACTGCAGTCGACTGGATGGACTGGTACTTTGAATGAAAAATGTTCAAAATCAGTAATGGACTTTTTGTACACGTCTATAGTAACTACAGCTATGTAGATCCGACTCCTCGCACAATGCATTGAGCATAGGTAGTCTCCATCTCCTTGATATCACCCTTTGTATATAGCAGCTACAAGACCATCTTCTTGCTACATACCTTTTGAGATATTTCAGAGTCACCTCCAGTGCGTCATCACCCATGCTGCAGCGGCGATGAGAGAGTGTGTGATTTTAGCCGCATTAAAAACTCGTTCCGGCTCTGCGCTCATGGCCGGAATGCTCAAATACTCGAGGGCCATTCTGGCGAGATCTTTCCAGCCAGCAGGTTCATGTGATTTATTCGCCCAGTACTGTAGGTACCACATGGTCGATGTAATCGCATGGAGTGGCAGTCCATCAGTCGACTGCAGTCCGAGGCGGCAAATTTTTGGTACGGACTGAATTCAAACCGTCCAGAAATTTTATGGGCTGGACTGGACTGTTGCAGTCCGTCCAGTCCGGAGTCCGGACGGCCGTCCAGACTGGACTATGTATCGGGAGCACTGTCCATACATACATACTAACCTATCCCCTCCTTTCCCGTGAGAGGTGAGAGGAGGGACTGTTGAGCGCAGCACCTACATACTTGGCAATCGTGTGTGCGATGGATGCATGCGGGATTAGGTTTTAACCATCCCACGCGCCCGGCTCCCGTGAGAATACGAATATACGAATACACCCTGTTGACATCTGAGGTCTCACCGATTGTGGGATGTGGGATGTGGCCGCTGGCGCCTCTATGATGTATGTATGTATGTATGTACCTACTCTACTCGCCCATCACCATTACCGATCTGCTGGGCCCGATGAGGCAACGACTACGATTCCTCGTATTGAACTATTTAACGGAGAGAGCAGATGCCTAGGAACTTGGAAGAGCTCGAGGATGTCGAAATGCCGCATCTAGCCACCACCACCTTGCCAGCAAACCCCGGCCCGCTCCCCCGCAAAACGAGTGATCTCGCATGTATTTCACCACATGTGGGTTTCGTAGTCTGTACCACGGTTTTGCTTTTTGCGGCGTTTACGTTGTATGTAACTGCCATATGTGTCCATGTGGCGTGGGGAGAATCGCTGCAGTGTGTAGGTACTCGGCGGTACTCGTATATATTGTACATACTTAACTAACTAGTAGTTAGTAGGTATTTACCTGCTCCAGAGTAACTAGTAGAATATCCGAATATGCAATGTCAGCAGCCTTTCCTGAACCAGCAATAATAATTCTCCCCCGGATATCATCCGTTCAATGAACCAGAGATCTTGAGAGTGCAGATTCCCAGAGTGCAGATTCCCAGAGTGCAGAAGTCCACAGTACAGATTCCAGAATTGGCAGTATTTAGGTACAGTACAGTATGTACTGTAGATACCGAAATCTGTTTTGCGATTGGCTTTCGGTGGATTCTTGCTAGAGTACTCTACATACCAACATACATACTACGAGTAATTGGCTGACTGGTATGCCGCTTCGCTGTATGTAGGTATCATACCATCGTTCACAAGCGATCATCCGTCTCTACCCATCTACCTATCTAGACTCCTTGATTACAATTCGCACGAGGGGTCAGGGACACCAACTGCATCAGTACAACCCCATTTCCACAAGTTCACAGGGGGGTATAAATAATCAATCCTCCGATTTGCCCGCAAACCGCCCGCACTGAAACCACTGCAGCCACGTCCTGGTTGCAAGCGCCCGGCGCATGCCGCATTGCAGCATGCATCTCTACTAGTAACTACGTAGCCGACGAGACAACGATCTCAGCGGCGTGGAGCGCTCGCGAGAGGGAAGGCGCTCGAGAGAGAGAAAAGAAAAAAACCCCTCGGCGGCAGCAGCAGCGCGAGTAGGACGATATAAACCACCATCGCCTGTGCCCCTCGCCTCCCCCGGGCAGACCAGACCAGACAGACAAGATGAAGACGCCACTGGAGCACTCGCTGTGCGCACACACAACGCTCACGACCCCGACGGCGCTGCGGCTGCTGAACCTGCGACCGCCCGAGAGCGTGCTGGAGCTCTCGTGCTCGACCGGACACCTGTCGCTCGCGATGGGCAAGTTGGGCGCGAAGGTGCTCGCTACGGACTCGTCGCGTGCCCTCTTGGACCTCGCTGAGGAGCGCGCCGGCGAAGTCGTCGCTTCGTTTCATACCCTCGATGTCACTAGTATTCCGCAGCTGGAGGTTCTTGCGGGAACGGTCGAGAAGGCGGCTGGGTTCGATGCTGTGGTGGCGAATGTGAGTAGCGCGGGGAATATGAGTGAGGGCAGGCAAGGGGAGACGGGGGAGGAGAGCGGAGGGGATGAGCGGGCGAGGTGGTGGTGGTGTTAACGGGGTGTAGATGGCGCTCACTGGGTTCGAAACGCTCGAGCCGTTAGCAGCGGTGTTGCCGAGGCTGCTGAGGCCAGGGGGAAGGTGCGTTCTGCTTCGCGATGGACTTGAGGGGGAGGTAAGGCTGACTCAGAGGCGATAGGTTCGTGGCCACAGTGATGCACCCCTCCTTCAACTCGCCCGGCGCGCACCGGACGCTACAGGTCCGGGACGGATCGACGGTACGGAGCGTCTGCGTGGGGAGATACATGGATATCCCCCCGCAGGTGGTGGAGGGGCAGCAGGTGTGTTATGTGTGTATCCCCTCTCTGAAGTGAAATGTTTTTAAGCCGATATGTAGGACTATTTCCACCGGCCGTTGGAAGAGTTGTTGCGCCCGTTTTTGGCGGCTGGGTTGGTGCTGGACGGGCTCGAGGAGCCTGTGTTTACGGGTGAGGATGTGGGAGAGGGGGAGGTGTCGTGGATGCGGTTTACACAGATTCCGCCGGTGCTCGGGTTCAGGATGAGACGAGGAGGGGGAAGATATAATGGCGAGTGAGATATAATGTTTATTACGAAGCATCACCGACACAATTGGGAAATCCTCTACATCACACTGCCGTGCAGGAGCCAACGCGATGAGCAACTGCAAACAGAACTCTTCCGCTTAAAATTACAGCTCCAAAAATACAGGATAGCACCGGAAGGTGTACAAGTACTGGTTTCTGCTCAGCTCGGCAGTTCTCTGGTTCCTCATCCTCATCCGAACCAGCGATAGTGGTGGTATATGGCCGTCCTAGACCCTTCTCACACCAAGTCAGCACCTGCTCTGTCATCCATAGCAACATCACCACAGTCGGATCGAATCGTTGTCTCGCACTTACGATTCTTGGTTCCTACTCTGCTTGGCAGTCCGCACTGCGCAAGTTCTTCCATTCCTCAGAGGAGCCGCCGCCGGGCTTCAACTTCCACGCCCGCGCGCAAGTGCCGGTCCCGAGGGACCTCCGGTTGCACTGCAACCGGCACGCCAGCCCAGCTGAGGCGGCGAGGACTTGGGTGATAGCTAGGCAGGCAGGTACTCACTGCCGTTCTGGTAAGGCGCCAAAGAATTCGTTGGTAGGCATGGTGCTGGCCAATTTCCACCGCGGACCACGCCGCACGGCATATTGCCGCTTCATTTGCTGTGAATTCACTCGGTTAGCTGGGTAATTAGTAAGCTTTTGGTAGAATACGTACCATCATGAGGAGCAATAGGTTGCGCCGACACTGGTCGGTAAAGCGGCACACCAGCCCAGCTGGCGTGCCGGCACTTCTGGAGGTTTCCAGGTGCATGCTCTGCAGTTCCTTAGATGTGGGCCACAGCCCACTTTAACCCACCGCGGAGATCATTTTCTCTGCTCCCTCCGCCGACCACGCAACTGATCGTTAGCGTTGTCTTCATTGCTTTCGGCTGTGAATTCCCTCGATCAGGGAGTTAGAATCAGCTGCCGAGCTCGCGGGTCGAAGACGCATCACGGTACCCGCAAGGCGAACCTTTCTGGATAAACGTCACCACCAACTTGTGATCGAGTTCACCCTCGAACGCCGTGAGACCGATCACCTTCAGCTGCTGCTTCTGGATATAATTGGGATCGAGGACATTGGGTCGAGCGGGCATCGCGGGGTCGGAGTCGAAGTGTGCTGTCGCGCCTGCTGCTGCTGCAGGTTGTGAAGTTCCACCATCTGTCGATCATGCTCCTTGCGCACGGCCACCATTCGACGCTGGTGTTCTGCTTCAAAAGCCGCCATCACAGCGGGGTCGACAGCGGGAATGGTAGTGGGGTTCATCTGCGGGGCGGGACCCCAAAGGTTGCTGGTCATGGGCTCGTCCTTGTCGATGTTTCCTGAGGTCCATCGCTTCCGTCGTTTCGTCGATGCGCTTCGGTTTCGTCGTCTCGTCTCGCCTTGTCAAGCGTAAGGAACGTTACCAAGTAACGAGGTACGCTTGTTTTGATTGAGGTTTTGCTACCAAATGTAGAGAAGTGTTGGTAGTAGTAGGTGGGGAAAGGTTGGTTGATTGGGAAGAGGGTCGAGGACCCGAAGTCTATCTACCTCCGTACATCCGTCGTCACTCGGACCTATCTACAACCCTACAGCAGAGGGTCCACGTCTGCTGACTAGTAGACACCCGTGTGACGACCACACGGTGTGTGGTCATTAGACCAGCGCCACTTAATGTAAAGTCATAAGTACATACAGTAGCAAAAAGTAGGGTGCGATTGATACGGGGTGAATACCGTAGTACTCAATACTACGGTATTCACCCCGTATCAATCGCACCCTACTTTTTGCTACTGTATTTACGTTGCGGTCAGGGCGCATTTATGGGAGACACGATGCAGTTGCCTTCAATTTGCCGGGAAAGAAAATCGTTCCACAAAAAAGAAAAAAACCATCATACACATCAAAAGAAACTTGCACCATTGCCGAAAAAAAATATTTAAAACCCCGCAATTAATCATCAAACACTTCCGTAAAGACAACGTTCCTGCACAATCCATCATGCCCAGCTACCGTTTCCGGTGTCAGTACGGTTACCCTGTTGCTGGTTGCCCGAGACAGAGCAACATATAGTTGCCCATGGCTAAAAACTTCCTCTCTGATGTCGATTCCAACATGTCGTAAGGATTGCCCTTGGGACTTGTTAATCGTCATTGAAAAGGCCAAGCGAGCCGGATATTGCAACCGGATCAACTTGAAGGACATGTCCCCATCAGCAGCGCTGACCACTTCAATCTTCGGAATCATCACACGTTCCCCTTTACCGACCCCGGTCAAAATCAGTGCTATCCACAGTTAGCGATAAAACGTCAAGAGAAACCACAACACATGTGACATACCACCTATGATGTGCTGACTTAAATGTGTCACCTGCAAAATCCGACGGTCGGAAACTTAGGGTTGAGCCACGGAAAACGCCACCGGGAAACGCCACACCACTGCCCTTTATAGGTACAGATGCTATGAAAGTCAGTACAGTTTGCGGACGAAAATATTGGAGGGAAGCATACGGAGGTGGGCGGCGATCATCTCCTCCTCCAAAGGAGTTGTCCGGCGACCATCTGGTCGCCGCATCTTCCGCGCCCACGCGGAAGTGCCGGTCCCGAGGGACCTCCAGTATTCATGTTTTTGAAACCGATCTCATCGCCACACTCGCAGATGTACGTGCAGGGCCCCTTCTCGAAATATCGTTGGCTCCATCACCGCTGCCGACCACGCAACGTTCGTCGTTGCTGTCTTCCTCGGTAGCGGATGCCACTTCGTTCTCCGCGTTATCTTTGGTGAGGCTAGGCGCTTGCTGTGGACCTTTCACAGCGGCCATGCGACCAGCTTGTGTCTCGTGGCGGGCATGACGGTGAGTTTTTTGGTTGTTGCTGTGAAATGGTTTGTGTCGGTAGGTATATTGTGTTGTGAAGGTGAGAAGATGAAAAGATATGAAGATGAGGAGAAGAGAAGAGAAGAGCAGTGGTGTGGTTGTGTCGTTGGGGTTTTGTGTTGCATTGTGGGGCGTGAAGCCAGAAATCGCGGGGCAAGAAATCGCAACCCTAAAGCTTTGAAGGGGGCAAGTACTCACAGCCCTAAAGGTCGTTGTCGTGCCCTACCCAAACACCTATCCGCAGTGTGTTTGTCTACTGTTTGATCCACGTGAATTATCGGATTCAGATTCAGATTCGGAAAAGGGCTTCATAAACTACCTCCTACTCTGGCAATAGCAAGATCAGGCCTCTGAGCTACTAGTACTAGTATCCATCGCCATAGTCTTCGTCGTGAGCGTAACTTCGTCCTGAGCCGTGTATATCGTACATCCGCCGCCGAGTAACTATTGCTTCAATCGTGGACCACCACAGTAGAGTTTCGAGCTTTTTCTCTCAGGATATCTTCATCTCGAAGTGATGACAACCCCAGCTACCGCTCGGGTCAGCTCGTTACTTCGTCACATTCACGAAGTCGAGACGGCAGGTAGGCCTAGTCCCGCGATCGAGTGATATTTACGGTACGGGTACGGGTTGAGGTGGTGAATCGTCGTTCGTGATTCGGAGTACGTTTAACTAGGCTGCAGTGACAACGTAAGGGCTACTGAGAGCTAGCGGAATTACTATCCACAGACTATCGTATTGATTGTACCGAGACTACGGTAGGCATGTATTCAGTGAAGCTAGGTATCTACTTAGTTTCGCTGTGTTCTAGATAATTTCGTCATCTGCGGCGATTCATAATAGAGTGAGATGTAGTCGTGAACAGTGTATTATTGAAGTGTGAGGCTGTAGCCTCGTGAGAACAGAAGATATGGGAAGAGGGTAAAGGCTCGTGCCTTCTAGCATGGTTAAGCTAAACAGATATTGGAACACAAGGCAGAGTTCTCCACGCGAGTGCTACTCCGTGAAACATTCACAGCCACAATATCCGATATCCCCTCCCCGCACTGCCCATGCACGTACACAGCCGCTGCACGAAATGCGTATGACCCTTTTTCTGCGCACTCACCGATTGCCGAGGATATGGTGATGATACCTACGGGAGATCTAGCGAGGTTGAGGCGCCCGAGGCGGGGTACAGACGCTGATCAGTCAGACCCTACCGGAGTTGGCACCGCTGCGCAATGCGCATCGAGCAACGTGTGGTACGAATCATAATACTAAACGCCTGGTTTTAGCGACATCCGAGGTCTCTGCTCCCGAGTCTCTGATCTCAGAGTAATAGCAGTGAGATGACATAAGCACCGTTGACGCCGGGCGGTCCCACGCCCAACACCCAACCCATGTCGTACACACCGTTCGAGAAATCGAAGATCACGAGTTCACAACACCTCCCACTCATGTGAAGTGCGCGCTTCGGTACCGACGTGGAACAATCCTCTAACCCTCGATATACATCCGCCCATTGGCTTAGTTAGGCCACCCAACGGAAGTTAAGCATCGCCCTGCGAACATCTCTAGTTATTAGCATAGTTATCCCAGGCGAGTATATAGAGTACAGCCTCTCCTAATAATATTCCGACTTTCGGGTGTGTTGGCAGGGGTGACCTGGAGCCAAGGCTTATGCTGAAATTGCAAGTGCCTGTGCCTGTGGCGCATGCGATATGTATGGTACGTGGAGATCTCATGTGGGCCTGAGACAGTATGTAGGAGGTAAGCTTAATGGCATACCGTATGCCTACAGCATGGATGATGATAAATACCCCGCTCGTGCACGTTCATTCATGAAGAATTTTTTGTCTCATCACTCATCCCATCACTTACCCCATCACTCAACTCATCTCTCAACTCATCTCTCATCCCATCTCACTCGCCGCGATTCCAATCCAATCCAATCGATGACTTCGATAGCAGTACCATTGCTCGTTATCTCCCTTCTCCCGCGTATAGCGACTGCAGCCCCGCGCGGCGGCGGCGGAGGAGGTGGTGGAGGCGGAGGCGGCGGCGGCGTCACGTACGATACCTACATATCCTCTTCTCCGCCCTTTCACACAGATTAACAGTTCCCGCAGTGACGAAAAGACGCGTCTGATCCTCATAATAGTCCTCAGCATCGCCGGCGGAATTTTCCTGTGCTTCGTGCTGTGGCGATTCTGGGTGTGGCTCCGCGAGCGGCGAGATAATTCCGCCCGGGAAATGGAGGAGCGCGAATACCTAAAGAGCGATCGGCCGTATGCCATTATTGCGGCGGAGCAAGAGGCTCAGAGACGCAAGGAGGCAGAGGCAGAAGAGATGGGGAGGAAGTGGTGGATGCTGTGGAAGCGGCCCACGAAGGTTCAGAAGGAGGGGTCCGCCTTTGGGAAGCCGATCGCGTCAGTCGGGTTGTTGGCTGGTGGGATCGCTGGTGAGTGAGTGAGTGTGAATGGGGCTAGGAAGGGTGGTGAATGGGACCTGGGAGGGCTGATCGTCTCATGAGGGTTGGGAGTAGGCGGGCCATTCGGCGGGTGTATAATGTATTTCCATGTCGATAACGAAGTAATGACACCCTACACATCTAGTCTCGCCGTTCCTTAGAACTGATGGCATAGAAAGTTGTGGGGTGGTGAATGGGGCTGGGAAGGGCTGGTCGTACGTATGAGGCTTGGAAGTAGGCGGGCTTGCCGGTCAGTGAGTGGTGAATGGGGCTGGGAAGGGCTGGTCGTGCATACGTGTAAAGGTCGGAAGTAGGCGGGAGTGATGGCGTGGGAAGTTGTAGGGTGGAGAACTCCAAACAGGATGCTCAAGGGGAATGGGAGGGGAGAGCTACCCAACTACTATACTACTATAGTGGAGAATATGGCTGCAGAACGAGGCCAACGCCCACCGTCGACGTGTTGGTGTGGGAACGAGTGTGTTCCTGTGAGTAGTCCACTAGCCGTTCGAAGGACTGGTGGTTGGTGCTTGGAACATTTGATGCGGTAGCAGGTCCAAGTTCCAAGTTTAGGTTTCTTTCTCTCTCTCTCTTGTAGCTGAAGCTCGTAGACACGAACATCTCACTCCACTCCATCTCCATCGTTCCAGTGATCACCTCCCCGAGTCCTTCCAATAGTTGGGAGATACCTTAGCTACCTATCGCACGGTTTCGCCGGTGCATGTATGTAGATACGTCGAGTGAGTAGAATGCAGAGTGTATGCATACTCTAAGATACGTGTTCCTCGCATTCGGTTGCCGCCGAGGCTCCTAACTGATCGGTCATGTCTCCAGGGAAATGTGGGCGCAAAGTAAACGCTGCGTTGCTGACACTCATGCTGGGTGCGTGAACGTGAGAGTGAATGGAACGTGACAGTGAATGGGACGTCAGAGACCTTTTGTAAGTGCATGCGTGAGTAAACGAGATGTTGCTGGCAGATTCCATTGCAGGCCTCCAATCGCTGTCAGCTATGTTTGGGCAGGCGTGAAGTGTCACGGCGTGCGAAGGGATAAAGGAAACCCCGCCAGTCTGAATACCAACTCTCGAGTACCCCCATCTCGCACAACCGGCACGACTGTCATTCGCCTTTCCAAGGACTACCTAGTAACGATTCGTGCTCATACCCACCCACCTCTGCAACCACATCAGCGAGTGAGATGTAATGTACCACTGTACTCCTCTAGTGCATCCGCTCGAGTCGAGTCGTGATGCATGATGTCACCTTGGCGACAGTGTGTATAGGGGTGGAAACGGCCATGCACACAGCCCAGATGCACCGCGATCGAACGCAGCGATGATCGAATCCTCCCCTCCCCCGAAAAAAATGATGTCACCAGGGCCGCTGCATTCGCGGCGACTCGGAAAAACATTATTTGCGAAGCGCAGCGGTACTATGGCGGGGGGCAGATCAGGTGACGATTCCCTAGTGCGGACGGGCGGAACGATCGAGCACTTTGCCCTCCCCTCCCCGTGCTCCCCTCCCCTCCTTCCGGCTCGACGATCATATTCATATTTACCCATCCCCATACTATACATGACCCGAACAACCGGAAACAAGAACCGACTCCGGGGGGTGATCCCCCTCATACTATACATTCTTTAATGTACGGTGCATCAAACGGCTACCTACTACATAGAGTACCTACCACCTACCTACTGTTTACCCCGGATTGCTTCCCATTATTCCGGGGATTGACATCGACATCGTTACCGGTTCTATACAGTGCATGCTAGTACTCGGCAGGAGAGACATTTTGCCGACCCGGCCAACGGCCAACAGCCACCGTGGTCACAGGGCTATATACGGTATTTAGTAAATAAGTTGCGGATGAATGGAGTGGGTGAGCGAGCGAGCGAGCGAGTGGGCGGCTAAGCAAGCGATGTGCATCGCATCATTAGCATAAATCCTCTGATATAGCCCGTATGTAGCTCATAGTCCGCAGCCCGCAGCCCGCAGCGGGAATGTGGAGGAGATGGTGGAGAAGGTGGAGAATGAAAAAAAGCTTTTAGTTACTGCAGGTCGGTAGAGTACCGTAGGTGCTCCTATGGACTCTACATCTGCACGGAGAGGAAAAGATGTGATCGATACTCGTATATACGTCTTTTTCGTTTGTTTGTTTACTTATTGATTTGCATACGACCCATCTCTGTGTAGATCATGGCAATGTACCAACCTTCGGCCATACACACTCCGTTTCCCCGCCACTGATCAACCCGGCTTTCGTCGAGCGGCCTGATGTGGCTTCCAGCGCTTGCCCACCGCCCCGGACTGTCCCAGCGATAAAGATAGATAGAGCGCACTAAAGAATTAAAGCTATGCATGGGAAAGAATAGTCCGCTCCTCACCCCGCCCCCGCCCGGCACCCTGCCCTGTACCTTCATCAGGTGATGCCATGAAGGCGGTTGTGCGGAGGAACAGCGGGAGTGACCCCGGATACTCGTCTGGAAGGGGGCGGGGGCGGTCAGAAGACGAGTGATTGTCTGTGACCATGTGGTTTTTTTTCTTCTCCCGTCTCCGAAACGCTATTCGGGGGGTTCTCGTCAGACAAAACTTCAGTAGCCAGCACACAGCGCCTGCCAACAGCATTAGTAGCCATCAACGCGGCAACGAGTGCCCCTTGTCCGTGCCGCGTGCACAGCCAGAGGCGACACGAATCACGATCAGTCGTCTCCGGCGGCGGCGGAGAGGGCCCGTGCCGTGCAGGTGCAGATGTTGGATATCCAACTCAACTCAATTCGTGCTGCAATTCTGCAATTCCTCGACTGTCGTATTGGTCGAGTACCGAGGTGAAGGAGGACCTAAGGTAACTATCGGCCCATCACACTTCCGCTAAACTGTGATGGCGATTGCATCTCAGACATTTGGGATCCAACTCGATGATTTTTGCTTTTCTTCTTCCAAGCCTGGGTACATTAGGTGCTTACTTGTCTACATACAAGTCTGTATGTAGACAAGTAGTATGTATGCACAGTGTGTACTGGACGGAACTGCCAACCGCCAAATGCCAACTGCCAACGGTGCTGAATCTCTCCTTGAAACCGACTCAAACCTGCAGCTACCTCGCTCGATGGGAATATGCAAGCCGACCGGTCGGTTCAGCCCGTGGGCTTCGACGCGTGAGTACGGCAGTGTATGTAAATACGGCAGTGTGTGTGTATATGTGTCCCCAGCCTGCAGCCGCTCCGCATCGTGTTTCCATCTTGCGTCGTGTTGCGAGATACCATCCTCCCCCACCACCACCACCACCACCACCACCACCGCCGCCGCATCCTCCTTCCACCCGGACCGCAGCGGAAAACTGCACAACTGCACCGTGCACGACGGCCCACGCCAACCGTAACCCGTTGCTGGAAGAACAAGAGGCACGTTACCTAGGCACGTACCTATGCGGGTCGAGTTGACACCGAGCGGTATATTCCCGTCTCCAACACCCACCCGCCCAACACCCCGGAGTAGATAGCATTTCCGCAATCGTCACGCGGCACGCGGTTCGTCGGTCGGTCCCCGTACTGCACTGTATGCACTTCGCCTTCGATAGGCTTTGGGTTGTTGTTTTCAAGCCGATATGTAGGTTAGTAGTGTGTATGTAGTGTCCATAGCCCAACCGCTCCGGCCTTTACACGGTGCCTAGAGTACTCTACATACATAACTGCACCGTGCCGCGAGGAAAGTGCATACCCGCCCCGCCCCGCCTAGATTAGGTAGATTAGGTACTCTACCAACCTACATACGTGGTCGGGTGCCATCGAGCCGCCCGTCCCACCCGCCCGTCCCGCAGGCCGCAGGCCGCCCGCCAACCCGCTCGCTCGCTCGCCAGCGAACGAACGAACGAACGAACGACGACGCAGACTACAACGCACCCGGGAGCATTACCTTGGTTCCTACTACGAACGATATTACCGGCCCTTGGTGTCGCGCGAGCAACCGCCGCCAGTATACCGCTAGTATCGTGGGTAACATAGCGCATGTAGTACGTTCCTTTAGGCTTCGGAGCGGTTCGCACCACCGACCACAGCGATTATCTAAGCCCAACTGCGCATACCTACCCATCCAGAGTATCCATGCGGTAAGCGCCCCCCGCGCCCCCCGCACCCGCTCGCCCTCCAGCGCCAACGATCATCCTCTGACCATCCAACACCCAGCCACAATCGTATGCCCGACTCCCCGATCGGCCAGCATCTACGATTCAATGCGATGCGATTCCCCCCCTTTTGTCGCCTCGCCTCGATTCGATGCTGACAGATGGAGGGTCACGGGCGGACGCCACCGAGCACAGCACCCAAGCACCCACGCACCCTCCCGCGCATAACACCCTCCCACGCACCCACGCATAGCACAGCACGCACCCTCGCATAGCACCGAGGCATAGTACACACGCATAGCACACACGCACGCGCGCTGCCGCAACCGCGTACGACCTGCGCACCACCTGCGCCAAGGTTCGAAGTTCAAACGGAAAATAGGCGCTGCCCCTGCGAGCTTTGCTCCGCCCAGTACTTGGGCATAGAGTTCGAGTCGCCGACGAGACAGGCGCACCTTTCCCCCATAACTGCATGCTTTAGTTACGTCCCCTATAATGCCCACGCCCACGTTCACGACCTCACCACGCTGCGCTGCATAGGTACGGTAGAGTAGGTACCTATCATAGGCAGATATCATAGGCCGATAGGTATCCTACCTATGATATGTGCATAACCACCAGCACCACCAGCAGTAGCACCTCCAGCATCACCCAAAGCAACCGCTAGTTAACAAGTACCTCACTAACCACTGCATCACCGCAACCATCGCACCGCACCGCATTAGTTACGAGCGTGTAGCATAACAGCTAGCCTGTCTCACCGAAGAGGGGGTGGTGAGACTTACGTTCCTTCTGCCATGTTCTTCCACTTCTTCTTCTGCAGCGTCTGACTCCGCTTGTTCTGCAGCCAGCTGCCGACAGTCCGACAGTCCGACTCTCCGCCTGTGGGGTGCTGTCTATGCTATGCTATAGGTGGACGGCGGAAGTTCCACATGAGCCACCAGGGCTACATAGGTAGCTAGCCACGGTCGGGCCCACTGCTAGAGTAAATGCTCACTCGTGAGACAACTTGCAAGTCAAGTGGCAAGCCACACATCACGACTCTTTGCTTTGCAAACAGGCTATATAAACAAAATCGTCTTGTATCCGTGAAGAATATGTGGAGGAGCATGTGGAGGATGTGGAGGAGCATGTGGAGGAGGAGGAGGACGACCACGTAATTAGAGTAACTAACGGCGAACCCATGCCAGCCACCGGACCGGACCCAAAACCGACCCAACGCGGCGGATCACCCACCACCAGCACCAGCACCACCAGCACCACCAGCACCACCAGCACCACCAGCACCAGCACCACTTCCACCACCACACGGGCCGCGATGTGATTTCCGTTAGACGGTTTTGGTATTCTTCCTTGCAGAATTTCGCTTTTTACTTTGGCTTCAGGATCTTGTTTTTTTTCTTCACACCCCCTCATTCTCCTCCTGCTCCTCCTCCCAGGGCGGTGGGTAGGGAAAATTAGTACACGTGCACCAACCCGACGAGTTGGAAAAAGCTAAAAGAGATCCAGAGCTTGAACAAAGAAAGAAAGAGAAAGAAAGAAAAAAACTAACAACAAGCGGAGATACATACACATGCGTATATACCTCTCTTGGGAGCAGCGGCCGGAGATGAAATGGGTGGGGGGGGGGGTGTCGTTATGTATCTATAGCACATAAGTTGGTACATAATACCGGTCGGATGCTTGCGGTGGTAGTGGGGGGAGGGAATTGGGGGGGATGGGATGGGGGGAGGGGTTAATTAACTCTCGCTATAGATCCACGGCACGGTTTACCATGGGCAGCATGGGGGCGGACGATTTTCGGCGTCGCTGTCGGTGCGATTGCCCCCGTCGTCGTCCCACTATGTGCTCTAGATACTAGTACCGACTTCAAAACATGCCGCCCCCAACGCCGGTCGCCCATCCGTCGCATGCTTGCGTGGAGGATCGTATCCCGTCTGGGCAAGCACGCCCACGCCCCTGGGACAGTATCTAGCCAGGCACTGCATGCGTTCGGTTACAGAGAAGAAGCTCGGAGGCGCGGCGGCGGAGGAGAGGGCTCGTCGGAGGTCTGTGTCGTTTCCAGCAGCCCAGCAGCCCAGCAGCCTGGAGAAATGTGATAATCCGGTGATTGATAGCTGGATGGGGGGTGGGTCTCGGATGCTACCGTATATGATATGATATGATGGCTGTGCAGTGCAGTGGAGACGACCCGAAACGAGGCTTGCGAGTAGCAGTCAGCAGTGGTGGGGCTCGACCGGTATCACGGACGGATAGACGGACGGATGGACGGACGGACGGCGAGACCCCTCCCCCTCCCGCGCACTGCCCGACACAGACACCGGCACCGACACAGACACAGACACAGACACGGTCGAAACGTCGGATCGTCGTCGTCTCCGACGACACGAACAACTCGGACGCCACGCTACTCCACTGCAGTTAGTCTCCATCGTCGTCGTGCGCGGAATCGAAGATGGCGACCTCGACCCCCAAGGCTTACCATTTTTTCGCGCCCGCCTACCTACCACGGCAGTACCTAGCCATGCAATTGGTCATGACATGAAGGCTGGCCCGCCCGCACGTACTAGTCGCGCATCATCATCATACAGACTCCGTGGGATGCGCGCGCGGGATGAACATCATATCATGCTGGCGGCCTCGTCAAAAGATAGATCAGGTGCGTCCCCGCCGCCGTCTCTCGCGCAAACCTCTTCGGATTCCCGTTCGGGCCAGTGTAGCCAGTCGTCCGCTTCCTTTTCTCCCGCTTCCTTTTCTCCCGCTTCCTTTTTTCCTTCTTTTTTTTAGACGTTGCAGCTTATGATCGTAGACGACAGAAAGCCGAGGAGAGGAAAACTTCAACTGCCGGCGGCACCTTCAAGCAAGCAAGCAAGCAAGCAAGCAGGTGATGCGTGTGTAGAGTTGCATCTGCATCGAAGCCTAACCTGAAGCCTTGTCCTTGTATGTAGAATAGAGTATCCATCCATCCATCCATCCATCCTTCCTATGTACCCCCTAACAAACTACTCTGCACGCAGCGAAGCCTCGCAGGTGGGTATGTAGAGTATGATGAAGGATCCGCATGATGACCGCAACGAGCGGGCCCGCCCACGCACTCGCTCACGCACTCGAAACTCGAAACTCGCAACCCGCAGCCCGAGCCTCGCGCGTGCATATCTATCATACCCCATATCTACCGTACCCCATACCATACTCCATACCATAGAGTAGAGCAGATCTGGGATAGATCCTCCGCCGCACCATGACCATGACCGCAGGGCCCGCAGCCTCGTTATGATTACGTCTCGGTGGATCTCTCCAGAGTCCAAGTAACCCCCGACCCCCCGATCCTCCGATCCTCCGATCCTCGTTCCCGTGGTCCTCGGCCGGCCGCGGCTCGTCTCCACATCTACCGTATCTACCGTACTTCATAGCTTCGTAGCGCCGTCAGCTTCGCGGGCTAGGTCTTGGCTTCATACTAGTAGGTAGAGTAGTCGAGCCTCGCGTCTCCATCTCCGGCCTCGAGCCAGCCTCGCTTTGGAGTAGAGTAGAGTAACGCCCCCCACGTGCGCCCATGCTCACGCCCTCGCCCCCCTGCGGCGTACTGCGGCGTGATGTTGGATGCTGCGGGCTGTTGGATGGGGATTGGATGCGTGATGTTGGCTCCGTGCTTGGATGCGGGTTTAGGTTCTGAACCTACCTATGTAGCCAATTGGTAACGGCACGAAAGTATGAATTTACAAATCATACATACGGTACCTGTATATGTAAATAGTAGTCGGCATTCGAGGGATCGGTATGTAATATGTATGGGGTATGTAGCAGATCATCAGAATTGCATACATACCGTAGGCGGACGAGAAAACACGCCGGCAACGAGAGAGGCAAGTATGCAGAGCAAGTAGAGTAGAGAAGCAGAGCAAGTACTTGTGAAGTCATGTTCTGCCCTGCTCTGATATGAAGAATACCTGGTATGTAATCTCGACTCTCAACCCGCTCTCGTTCCTGCGTCGTTCCTGCGGTCGCCCGTCCGCCCGCCCGTCCCGTCCCCGTCCTCCCGCCCGTCTGACCGTTCGTCAATCCGTCCCCGTCAACAGCATCATGCGGAATAAGGTCTGATGAGAAAGAACAAAAAAAAGCTACAAACAGAACCTCCCCCGTCCGCCGCGCCGAAAACGTCCTTGCATCGCCGTTTCTCAAACTTTCGAGATGTTTTCGGAGCCGCACACCCACACACCCCCACGCCCCGTGAAGTTGTAGGCTCCTTTTAGGTTTTCGATCGTCTCCCTCCAGCGTCGACAGATGCATTCGCTCGTTCACATGCAAAGTTTTTGCAAACACATGCATCCGACTCGACTGGAAAAAGACTAACAACTGTCCCGTTGCAATCCCAATTCCATCATCGCAGATCCAGGAACCAAAAACAGCAACACTGCTAGCAACACAGCAACACTGCTAGCAACGAACAAACATTTCAAAGTAAAGTTCACAACGCATCCTGCATTGGAGATTTGTTTTTTGTTTTTTCCCTTCTTTTCTTTTCTTCATCCTTTCTTTTCTTTCCGTCTCAGTTCAGTTCAGTTCACAGTTCAGTTCAGTTTGCAATTTTATCTTATTTTATTTTATTTTTATTTATTTCCTTAACAACACCGTAAACGGCGCTATGTGTCCCGCCGTCGTCATTGAATCTCCCCCCTCGGGCCAGATCCATCTCCATCATCGGAGCTAAAATGAAGAAAATGAAAAGAAAGAAAAACACTATATACCAAAAGTTACAAGCATGAAGCAGCGGTGCAGGTCTCAAGACTTTGAGAGCGTTAAAAAAATGCCGCCATACAACCGCCCACTAGAGCAGGCCCAGCTAAACAAGCCGGAACGGAAAAACAGAAGGAAAAAAAATCCAAACTCCGCCCAAATAGCACAACACAACGCCTAAAAGGTTGATCCAAAGCGAGCCCCCTCCCGGTAAAGGAAGAAAAAAAAAAGAAGAAAGACAAAAAAAAAGGAAAGCTAGGAAAAAATTGTGGCAGCACAGTCGATGAGATGGACAATCCGATACAATACAGAACATAAAAAAAACAGACCCCAAAAACTCCATAATAATGAAAGGAAACAACCCCCCGTCCCCGTCCCGAAAAGTACGATAGGAAAAGGAAAAATACAAAAGAAAAAATAAAAATCAAATGCCAGGTGCAGAGTCGATTCGGAAGTCGTAAATGAGTGTGTTGACTGTCCGCCGACCATTGCTTTTTTGTCCGGGTCGCCCCAAGCCGTGTATGGAAAATACTCCTGAAATTTTATGCCGTAATTCGTATGTCATGATATGCGCCTTGTCCCCAAAAACACCAAAAGAAATCGAACAGACGAGTCAAACTAGTTGTAATGTCTGACCTCATCGTTGCTCGCATTCCAGTCGGTGCTGAAGACCTTCTTCGAACTTTGGTTCCAACCGGTAGTGTAGACGTTCTTCGAGCTCGCGTTCCAGTCCGAGTGGTACACCTTCTTAGAGTGGCTCGAGACTCCGAGCTTTGCCAGACCGCGAACAATCTTCTCGAGGGTACTCCTCTTTCCGGTTCCCTCGAACTCCGACTCCGACGAGTCGTTGCCGCTGTCGCGTCTTCCGTACGAGTTCTTGGGGCTGATGGGCTCCATCATCTCGACACTGGCGTCCGACCGGAAGCTGCCGTAGCTGGCAGGGCGCGCAAGATCTTCGGCGGTCTGGATCATGGCGAGCGATCGCTCGCAGTAGTCGTAGACGTTGTTGCTGATCTTCTCCCACTCGGACTGGTTGCGGACGGCGTCGAGGATGCCAGGGCCGTTCTTCTCGACGGCGATGATGTACTTCCAGAGAGCTTGGCGCTGTACTGCCAGTGTGCTCGCGGTCAGGACGGCGTTGATGTCTTCCTCTTCAATGGGGTAGAGGGTGTTGAGAAACGCGACACAGTTGCACTTGTTGAACCTGGGCAGTGCGAGCTCATTGGCCAATGTCTGTGCAGGAGTCAGCAAGTGATATCATGCAGGATGATGCCTGCAGGATGACTTACGAAGCGTCTGATGCCGGTGAGCGCAACCGCGTAGGTGCGATCGAGCTTGGTGGATCTGCTCTTGAAGTTGCGGATCTTGGCGTCGTGCTCGCCGCGCGCCTTGGTGGCCTTCTCCAGCTCCTTCTTGCGGCGGTGTTCGAGGTCGCACAGGTAGTCGAGAGCGGTCAAGGCCTTGTCGAAGTCGACATCCGCGAAGGTTTGCGGGAAGCAGTCCTTGATGAAGGTGGTCAGGAAAACCGGAGGCAGTGTGCAGTGCTGTTCGGGAATTTTCTGGATGTGCTCCATGAGCGTGGTCTTGAAGTCGGCGGGCGAAGCCGAGGCGGTCTGGCAGTTCAGGGTGTAGATGATGCGGAGCGGCAGCCTCATCCTGGTAGCGTAAGGTTCGGGATCTGTCAGGACATGGCCGAGGACCCTGAATCGGACGTCAGCATTGCGAATCCGCGATCGTGCCGAGATGTACCCACCAATTCATAGCCATTCCGGTTGTGGGGCTGGTTGGCGACGATGTTGGAGAGTATTGTGACATGGTTGCGGGAGTTGTGGTTGTATGAGAGTGTTTGATCTGATGGTGTGATGGTGTGGTAGTTTGATTGACTGATTGACTGATTGATTGTTGTTTGATTGTTGGATGGTGGTTGTGCCTGGACTGGATAGGGAGAGTTGCGAAGGAGAGTTGCAGTGATTGACTGAAGGAATGGAGGCAGTTGAGATACTCGACGGACTTGACAATCAATATGTAGGGGAGGATGGCGATGGGTGGATGGGGGGACGGCAAGTGTTTATTCGTGGTTTTCAGGAGGCGTGCGGGCAGTGGATGGGGGACCCAGAGGGCCGGGCGCGGGTAGTGTGGAGCAGCAGACGTTGGGCAGGGGTGGGTGGTCGTGGGTGGATGGAGGGTGGGAGGGATGGTGGCTGCGTTGCCGGGAAGAGCAACCAGTTTCTTAGTGGTGGGGACATGAGCGCGCCGCCCACCCCGGCGCCCACTCCCTCCCATCCACCACCACCACCACCACCACCACCACCACCACCACCACCACCACCATCCATCCCCCCTCCCACCCTCCCCCCCCCCTCTCCTTAGGCTCGTCCTCCTCTCCCTCCCCCCCTCCTCTGCTCCCCTCCCTCCCCGTCCATCCCATGCCCAATCCCCTGCCTTGCCTGCTGCTTGCTTGCTTTTGTGCCGCCTCCACCGCTAGTCCGCTTTCGAAGCGATGCTCTTCGCATTCCCAACCCTGGAAACCTTCACCTGGCTCACTCGCTCGCAAACTGCATCCCCCCAAAGCGAGAAAAAAAAAACTGCACGACGAGGCACATGTCCCACGCAGTTGTAGAGTACCGTAGTACGTACTGACTTACTCGAGGATCCCCACCCCCCCAGATGATCGCCAAATCAACACAGGAGAAGTCCGTCGCGACAGTCACCCACCCGAATCCAAATCCGAATTCACCGAATTGCGCGACCGTATTGGTACATATCGAAATACCCAAACTGACGTCTGCCAGGGAAAACCCCAACAGCAACACCAACACCAACAATAACTGCATTTCGCCGAGTCCACTCGCGAAGGGTTGTGGTCGAACGAGGAGTGGCCGCCGTGGAGGGCATTGCGCAGTTCGCACTCTCTCCCATTCGGGCGGTGCATCATCGTCAGCGACCTTGGGCGTCAGGCGTAGTTGCGCCGTATGTCCTAACAGTACTCTGCTATTATGCTATAGATACAGCACGGTAGAGTACAGTACCGGTACCTGCGATACCGTACGTTCCGCGTACTCGTCCTCTCGCCTCTCGCCTCTCGATGGGGAAGTCGATATATGCATCTGCTTTTACCTCGACGAGCAACTACCGGTACCGGTCGGCTGCTTCTCCGTGCCTTCGTCTCCACGTCCGCCCAGAGACATTCGGAATTTTATTTCACTCACCGACCCACACAGCACACAGAATTCGCTCCCACCCACCCTCCCTCCCACCTTCGCTCCCACCACCGTCCCCTTGGGTGTTGGAATCTCGGGACTTATGATTATGTTGCCTAGCCGTTTTTTTCTTTCTTTTTTCTTTCTCTTTTTTCTTCTCTTTTCTTTTCACAAAGAACCCCAGTCTCTCGGGTTTTCTCCCTGTGTGTGCCTGCGAGACAGCAGAATCCCCCCCCTCAATCGCTCCCGGAATCGCAAACAACATGTGGGATGCTTCACCCGTCTGTCCGTGTTCCCTCCCGTAGAGTAGAGTACTACCTCCCACCAGCCGGGTGGGGGTCGGTTTGAGCACGGAACACAAAGAGCCCACCGTACTTCACAGACGGGCTCCGTATTGTTGGTAGCAAACTCGGTGGATGGGAACGATTGAAAGAAGGAAAGATGGAGAGAAGGATAGAAAGAAGCAAAGAAAGAAAAAAGCCACCGCTTCTGCCACAGACGGGAATCATGATTGTATGGAACAAACCTCTCACACTTCGTACAGCTCTCACACTCCGCTCTTCCAACCGCGTTAGATACTCTGCCTACTTTCTCACCAGCGTGTGTGAAGCCTGTGAAGCCCGTGAAGCCTGTTTGCTTTAGTGCTTATGATGGATTATCTCCACTCTGTACTCTACTCTATGTACTCCATGTATGTACTCTATGTATCTACTCTGCATGCTCACTCGCCTCGAGGACTACCTACTCTCACTACTGTAGGAACATTCCTGCACGCACAGCTTAGTCGAAATCATCCATACTTGGTTACCGAGAAGAAAAACACAGATAGCGGTCGCTTTGTATGTACCGCATGTACCGCATGTACCGCATGTACTCTATTCACGAGCTCCATGTATCTACCGTGAAGGCTCTTCCCGGATGTCTGTATGTATGTCTGTATGTACTATCTACAAGGAGATGATTCACGGGCATGATAACTGCCTGTGTACATACCTTCTATGCACTCCATATACCGAAGGTACCGCAGGTACTCCATGTAGGTGCTCCGTGTATCTATCTATCTACCGTGATTCCATGAAGGCTTCTGCCGGCCGGATACGCCGTTCGCCCTGAAGCCTGGAGTTTGCATGGAGTTGGCATACATGCCGGCGCAATAATAATAATCCGCTCACCCACACGTGAGGATGTGGAGTAGAGTAGGTAGTGCCTATGCCTGTGCCTATGCCTATGCCTATGCCTATGCCTATTTGTGGCCCATACATTCACCCCATAAATCCATACATCCATACCGCAGTACAGAAGTCTATGGATATCCCTAGTAGGTGTCTTGACTCTTGAGTACGGCGGTAGTGGGCGATCAACTGTCTAGGTAGCAGGCTATTACTAGTAGCGGAGACGAGCCGGACCTGAACTGGTTTACGTGTCTAGATATGTAGGTATTTAGAGATGTAAGACGAGGCTGCTTATGTACGAGTACTACGTACGAACCCACGAACATAACCCATGAAACCGTCTGGCAAGGCTGTCGGCGAAGAAAGGCGGTATGGTCAACGTCATCGTCAACGTCAACGGGCACTTGCGTACTTCCCTACCTACTAGGTATGATATGCATATGTAGTATTTGCACCTCGAAGAGGGTCTATCGAATTCTCGAGCCTCGAACATCTACATCCAGAGTAGAATAGAGTATAACCATAGAGTAGGTAGCCGATACTACCGATACCTACTACAGTCTACCAACCGAAGCCTCGCCAGTTCATTTCACCAGTCCGCCAGCTCGCCAGTCCAGTCCGCCAGTCCGCCAATCCGTAAGTCCCCCAGTTCGCCAGTTCGCAACAATTTCTCTCCGCACAGTCTCTCCGCTTCAGTGTCTCCGCTCCGTCGGGGCGGTACCGGTATGTAATGATCTACACCTGCCCTGTACTGGCACTTGCACCGGTACCCACTGGCACCTACTGGCAATCACAGGGCAATCACAGGCACTGGTCAAGACTCAGGGTCAATACGGCATCAACCAAACTTCAACCGGACTCAACCGACTCAACCGACACACCCGGACTGCAACCGGAGTCCTGCCGGATCAACCGGTTCCACCAGTTCCACTATGTACGGACTACTGACTACGTACGGACTATCATCCACATGTATGTATCATATGTATCATATCGAAATTACGTTCTCTTGAGCGTGCGTAGTCACCTATGGAGCCGCCAATTCGGAAGCGAATGTCGGGAGCCTGGGAAGTTGTGGAGCCTGGGGAGTTGTGGAGCTTAAGGTGGGAGCTTGGGAATTAGGGAGCTTACAGATCTTGGGTCTTGGGTCGTGGTCTTGGGCCCTCTGCGGATCTTGGGCCCTTCGGTCGGTGGAGGTGGAGGTGGAGGTGGATCATTGGCCTTCTGTCGGTGGAGGAGTCCGGTTGCTCGGACTCGAGGGATGGGTTCATTGGGATGGGATGGGATGGGATGGGATGGGATGGGATGGGATGGGATGGGATGGGATACGAGGAGTGGGATATGCATGCGAGGAGAGGGATACGAGCGAACTAGATACCGGTATGCGCGCGGGGGCGGGGCGGACGAGGGGGCGGTGGGCGATGGGGCTTCGGGGCAATGGAATGGGGAAATGGGTACCTATATCATGATTCATGTATGAATAATGATGTGGGATTCTAGATTCTTGGATATGTAAATGCTTACCTACCGGTATGTAGGTACCGAATTTCTAGGGAATCCACTCGCGAATACTGGACCTGCGGAATAGCTTGCGGAATAGCTTGCGGAATAACTTGCGGAATAACTTGCGGAATAACCTGCGGAATACTATAACCTACGGAATAATCTACGGAATAACCTGCGGAACGACCTGCGTGATGACACAAACTCCAGAGCGCCGAGGGAGAATGTCCTGCATTCCCCCTCCTCCGTGAAGATTCTCCTTGCACCCAAAACTGTGGAATCGCAGACTTGTTTCTCCCCTCTCCTTTCACCATTTCACCCGTGCTCATGGTTTGTTGGTCATGGTGGTGGAATAGGAAGCCCACAGGTCTGATCTGGTCTGATCTGTCAGGGCCGGTTCCGACTCCGGTGAGCTCGAGCGATCACGAAGCCTGTATGTACCGATGGAGCCTATACCGATGAAGCCTGTCTGTATACCTACCCACATACCTAGTATCGTATCGTACCGAACGTTTTACGTCCGTCTCGTCCCCTCCTGTCCCCTCCTGTCCAATCCCATCCCATCCTGTCCTGTCACTTCCAATCCTGTCCTGTCCTGTCACGTCCCACCCCGTCCTGTCAGGCTGTCACATCGTGAACGACAGCCCCACCCCGGCCTTTCAAACCCGAAATCAAAATGAGAGGCTCGTGTCCGATATTCCGATATTCCGATATTCCGAGGATCCGAACTGGATAACCACTATTTGGGTATGCTCCCATCCACGGGTAAATGCCATAGCCACCTATGTACATTCATACCTGCTAGAAGAAGGTAGAGCAACTCGTACTCCTCCGCGCACGGCGCTCGCACGGCGCTCGCTGGGAGTTTGGGACGTCCGGCGGAACGCCCGACGACGGAACGCGTACCTGCCTACCTGACTACCACCTATGTGGGTCTGTAGATCTGGCGCTGTCCCGAGAAAACACTCATCTCTATGTCGATACCTTATGTAGGTAGGTATGGACATACAACCTGATACTATAGGTGTGGACAATCATCCGAAGCCTCGCGCGCGCGCCCGGTCAAGCTTCAGCTTGAAGATCAGCACGGGCGAAGTTAAGAAGTTGCGAGGTTGCGAACCATCGACCGGCCGGCGGCCGCGGTATCAGGTGGATAACCTCCTGCTCCCGCTCCTCCATCAGCTCTACCTCCACCAGCTCAACAAGCTCCAGCTCCCCCTCATCCGGCGTATGCGTATGCGTATGCGTATGCGTATGCAACTCGTACTCCAGTGCATACATAATCTACTCCACCGACGCTTCTCCCTCACCACCGCGCCGTCACGCCGGCTAAACACCTCCCACTCTCCCCTCCACTCGAGCCTCACTCAACCCTCGCGCGGAGCCACAAACCCGCCGCGTATTAACCTCCTTGCCCACTCTACTCTATATACTCCATATGTCCATAACCCTATTAATCTAAACCCACTATGGAACCATCGGCGGCATGAGCCTTGCGGCGCTGCGCGGTGCGGCGCGGCGGAGACGGACGGGAAGGACCGGCGCGCGGCTCCTTCACCCCCGGTCCCTTCCCTTCCCTGTGGTGAGGGAGAAAAAACCCCTCCTCCTCCCTCCTCCTCCCTCCTCCACTGATCCCGAAGCAGAAACTGAAAGCAAAGCAGAAAGCAAGAGGGCTTCCGAGTTTACTGTTCCGGCGTTAGTCAGTGAGAGGGATACGAATGCGGATAGCTCCGGCACTTGGGTTCTATGAACAGAGCAGGCAGGCAGGAAGGAAGGCAGGCAGGCAAAGGCAGGGCGGCGGTGAACAGGGCAGGCCAGCGCAGGGGGGGGAGGGGATGGGCCGGCAACACATGGAAGCAACAACAGCAGCAACAGCAGCAACAGAAGCAACGCAACAACAGCAACAGCAACACAGCAACAGAAGCAACAGCAACAACAGAAGTCTTGGTAGTTACTTATAGCGGACTAGTCAGTTCCCTAGCCAACTATCGCAGAATCAGAATCAGAATCAGAACCACAGTCCCGATGTGCCGGATACCTACCTAGGTCCAATGCTATAACTAGAATCACCGAGCAAAACCAACCGGAAATCTTCCGTGATGCTACGGTGCTGTTTGGTGGTGGTGCAGTGGTGGTGCAGTGGTCTGCCTCCGTTCGCGTTTCCTCAAGGACGGGGAGGAGGCAGAAGGGGGAGGCCCGAGGATCGCTCCTGCCCTTCGGGGTACTCGCGTACCCAACTTACGCAGCACCCCCAGCGTACCCAGCGGCGCGGGTTGAATTGTTTCAACTACGACTTACCGTGTGGGGGCTAACCGTCTACTCTCGAAATGGCATCTCTCCAGGCTGTTCCCAGGCTGTTCCCGGGAAGAAGTCTTGCTTCTTGCTTCTTATCGACTGCGTCGCCGCAGCTAGTTAGCTAGGCTAGAGTACTTGGAGAAGAGTGCATACCGGGCGGGGGCCGTGGAGACACGGTTCCGACTCTTGGGTTTGGGATTGGGGGATTTGCGGTTTGGGCTATGTAGGGGAGGGGAGGGATTTGGGGGGAAATGATTCTCCGTCCGCGGTCCTGTCCTGTCCTCGGTTCCGGCGAACCGTGACAGTGTCGCTCACTACCCTACTCTACGTACTCACTCAACGCAACGCAACTCGGTCAGTCAGGAAACAAAGTCGAGACCACACACTTGAGGCTGTAGATTTGAAAGAAAGAAGAAAAGAAAGGAAAAAAAATCCTAGGAAAATGGAAAAGTGTCAGTGCCATCGTGGTCGGCCATCAATCACCCACCATCTTTCCTATCCCGTCGATAATTACTCGAGGTATAGTACTGCTTCCTGGTAGTTGTCACAAGAAGACCCGTGGGTAGGTAGGGTACCGGTACCGTATTTACCATAGCCACGACCCACGAGTACTTGGGAAGTTGGATGTTTGGAAGTTGGGACACTTGGGATATCTGCTTGGGTACGGTATCATCTATCATCTATCTATCGGCGACGCTCCCAATCCGGCCCCAGGAGTTGGAGCGGACCACCAACTTCTTCAGCATACAATCCCATCCCATCCAGTATCCCACCGATGATCCCAAGTTCCCAAGTTACCAATGCTGTGGCCCGTAAGTACTCAACCTATGTAGAGTACCTCGAGTAGGCGAACTCGCCATTGAGCTCGGACCGCGAATCATTCACACCCATTCACACACACATACGCACGCACTGCACACGCAGTAACGCAGTAATGCACAGCGTCTATGTAGCGTGTGTATGATATATGAGGGGCGAGTATCATATCACGGTAAGCTGGTTTGTATGCCATCTACTAGTATGCGATCCACGGCAGAAACGAATGGGACCTTTCTTTGGCGGCGGCGGCGTCGGTGCCGCGCTAGTTATTGGGCTGGGCTGTCTGGTCGGCAGCGTTTAAACGACGATGATAGGATCGCCACTGGCCGCTGGCTGGCCCATGGCTGGCCCATGGCCCACTGACTGGATCGAATCGAATCGAATCGAGCAGAAACGCCTCTTCACTACGATATGCTAGGTGCTCCAGCTCCATCGCAATGGACGGCCCAAACACATTCATGGGTGCAGAGGAGGACGAGGAGTAGGTGGAGGAGGTGGTGGAGGACAAGGCAGAGGAGGAGCAGCAGGTGGAGGAGGCAAAAACGCGAGTCGTAGATCCGGTCTGTGCTGGATCGTGAACCAAAATGCTAATCCTCCGCGAGCCGTCGTCGCACTGCAGTGCAGCAGTGCAGTGCAGTGCAGTGGGCGATCTTAGTATGTTTCTCGCGGCCAATGCCGTCATGGAGCCCTGAGGGAGGGAGAAGCACGTATGACGAGTGTAGGGTAAGTAGAGTACTCTACTTCTTGATTAACCACAGCCGTCTACCGGTTGGCAGGCAGGCAGGCAGGCTGAGGTTTCTGCCTGTCTCAGACACTTTTTTTAGTTTTTATTTTTATCGATTTTTTTTGAGCAGAAAAAAAATCAAAAAGGGGGAAGGGGAGATAATCGATAGATAAATGCGATGGATTATTTTTATATCGCTCTCGAGTCTCGTTCTTGCACTTCCACCCGATCCGGTTCCCCCCGACCCGACGGACGTCTCAGCACGAGCTCTCACTCACATTGTCTCTCCCTCGACTGCACAGCCACGCACGCACGGCAAAGGGTCACGCCCGCCCGCCCGCGGCCTGCCGGGAAGCAGTGTTTTATCTTTTCATCTGCACGCTCGCGCCTACATACCGTATCACATCTAGATGGGTACGGTAGGTGAGTATTGTAAAACCTCGATATCGCGGAACACGAGCCGCCGCCACCTACGTATATCTATGAAGATATCGTCATATCGATACGGGACGGTATGTAGAGTACAATACTCTAGATATGATACGGATAACCAACCCCTCGATCACCATGGATCCGTGTCGAGTCGTGCGGCTTTCAGCTCCTCCGTGCCCGCTGTCTGTGGTCTGTGGTCTGTGATCTTCTCGCTTGTTTTTGTTTCTGCTGCCCGTTCTCCCTTGGTTGGCTGGATGTTCTGTTTGTACATATCAGACATCAAACATGTCAAACATACGGCACGCCCGCCCGCCCGCACGCACTCACTCACCGCACGGGAAGCGGACGGGACGGGAGTCAACACACGGTATACCCAGTACCACATACTCTACTCCACACTTGGATAAGTACCGTGGCACATGACTGTGCACATACTGCACTGCGCTGCCTGCGCTGTCCTGCGCTGCGTTGCGTTGCGCTGTAGTACTCATGGTTGCATCATGTTGCAGGTAGACATGTCTCTCTCGAGTCTCGAATGCTTTTCTTTTCTTTTCGGTGAAGATTTCATCAATGATCATCATGGTAGTTAAGCCACCGTTCCGCTCTCCGATACATCACACGGTAGATGCCGGTCACTCGACTCGCTACTACTCTATACGTACCGCTTGCCGCATCACAGATCCACGGGATGGCGGAATCTCGCGCCCCGCCCCGCCACGATGTCGATGTCGATGTCGATGTGGGCCCCGAAGGCTGAAGGCTGTCCGTGGCTGTCCGTGGCTGTCCGTGTATCTATGAGAGTGTGGCCGGTGACGTACTACCCAATATAGGCAGTACATACAGGCCTAAGAAAGTCCTTAGGTAAGGAAGTACCTTGATGCCGCTCCCCCCACCCACACACCCCCATGGGCAAGTACCGTACTCTAACTCGGACCTTTCGCCGCCCCTCGAACCTCGAATCGACCGATTGCGGGGAGGACGGCGGGGAGAAAAGAAAGCTTCAGCCTTCAGGAGGATCTGGGCCTCGGGCGCAGCAACTGCTAGTACATCTACCAAAGCACGTACCTGGATCCCCGCAGGCAGTAGTAGAAATGGTAAGTCACGCCCCCAACTTTGCGTGGTCGCTGGTCAGGCGCCCGCCCGCCATGAGATATGCACACATGTGCATTTTTTTTTCTTCGGTAAGGTTAGGTAAAGTTTGTTAGAGTACATGATCTTGCCTTTCTGGTGACTTCCTGGGGACCTCCGTTCTTCGCGGCCCGCTATGTAGGTATCATGTACATGCGAAGAAAAAAAATCTCGAAAGCTGCTGGTCCGGTATGTATGAGGCATGTACAAACCAGGTACCTACTGTAATCGCCCGATGCGAGAGTGCGCTATGTACTCTGTGTACTTGTACATTCACGGGACACGCCTACGCGGGGGGGAGGGGGGGGGGGAGGGGGGAGGAACGTGGGGAGCGATCGGTCGGTCCCTGGGCCCTGGGCCAGGGCCCTGAGCCTGAGGCTAATGCGGGGAACCCCACATCCCACGCCCCACGCCCCACGTCCCACGCCCCACCCACGCTCAACCCACGCCCCGCGACCCTCGCCCACGCCCCACGCGGCCACGACCCTCGCCCCACGCTCCGGACGCTTACCGGCCGGTCGGTGGGCTAGTGCCGGTGCGCCGTTTGGAGTTGGAGTCTGGAGTCTGGAGTCTGGAGTCTGGAGTAGCAGGGCCGACTGGTTTAGCCGCGTTGACGCTGCGACGGCGGCGGCGGTGGTGGTGGCGCTGGTGGTTGTGCTGGTGGTTGTGCTGGTGGTAGCGGTGATCGTCAAGGTGGGAGTGATCGTCGAGGTGCATTGGTGCATTGCATTGGGGGTTGAGGTCGCTCGACGGACTAACCACTATACATGCATTGCGGCCGGGTGGGGGTTTTGGGTCCGGGTCGTGCGGAGAGTGTTCCCGAAGGCCGAAGGCCGATGGGGCGGAGGGGAGGTTCCCGAAATTCCCGGCCGTCGACACGGGGCCGGTGCTCGAGCACGGCCAGAGAAATCTTAACATGCTGATCGTACTGGACGAGCGCGGAACGGCGTCTATTGACAACTAGTCCAGCTGCCGAGGGCCAGTCCGTCGCGCTTTCCAGAGGCCACTCGTGATATCACTCGTGGTGAATATCGACATCGATGGAGCAACAGTGTCGGTTCACCGTGGGCCGTGGGGGCTAACGAGTACCACAGAAGTTCTTCGCATTTGGGGCCGATCCCCGCCCCCGCCGCAGTACCCATAGACGACATATCGGCCTCCCCTCCGATGGGAAAACCACAACGGCAGCGATTTACCGCTACCATAGCATCATCGATACCAACTGGTAATTACCCCCTCCCATGAACCGCATCACACATCCAGACTCCCCATCCACTTATCCATCCATGAACGCAGCCACCCCCGCCCGCGGAGCGAAGACCCGACCCCATGCCTGGGTCGATACCTACCAGATTCTCTGGAGTCTGGAGGCTTGCAAGCAAGTCGCCGCGAGCACGTTTCGGGGAAGCACTGACTGACCTGGAGTCTGGAGCGAGGCTGACGGGATATCTGTCTATCTGGCGTGCTACGCACGTTCTGGCCACCTATCTGGAGCGCAATGCATGTATTGACCTGGAAGGGGGACGGACGACGGCGTGAAACGTGGAGGAGCAGGAGAAGTTGTGGTAGATCCAACCTCACCCACCCGGCGCCGTACCGTACCGTATGCATGCACATCATCTACATATGTACGATCGGCTCGAAGATTCGCGCTGTGTGCTCGCGACCGGTTGTCACTATCATGGTAAGTTGGTAACTATAGGCGTGACGTGACATGATTCCGAAACGGTTGGACGATCCAATTCCAACTCCGTGCGTTCGAACTTGGTTGGGTTGGTGGTTGGGTTGTTGGGTTGTTGGAGGCGGGTGACGGCTTGTGCATACGATTGGGACTGCCCCATTTGGGGGGTAACCACTACTCGTAGTATCGAGCTCCGACGAACGACTCTGATCCTTCCAAACGACATCTGTCTGTCGTCAGGGGGAGGGGGGGCTTCTCGGAGGTAAAATCCCAATCCACTCACAAGATGGTTTGGTTTGGTGGGGATATCACAATATAATCCGTAAGAGCGCAAATCGTGACGCACAGTGGCTGAAAGATATGCAAAAACAAAATCTCCACCATTTCTTTTGGGGGCTATCGTATCATACCGTACTCGCCACGAAACAGGTACGCTTATGTATAGCAGAGCACTAGGTATAGCCATGAAACGTATCGGCGGGCGGAGGGCGGAGGGCGACATGCAGCCAGCGATGAGCGGGGGCCTGCGAAGTGATCGGCCAGTGGCCGGTGGTCAGAGCTCGGAGTTCGTGATGTGATGTTTATCGATTTGGGAGCCTGCGCATGCATTCGTCCCATGGGCCACGTTCTTGCACTGGCAGGCAAACCCCAAACCAAGAACCGGCGATCATTTGGAGCATCACGATGCCATGACTACATATGTTGCCGCCGCCGTGGGCCCCAACTTTCACTCTACTCTTGTCACATCTCACGTTCGACGTCTGTCGTGCTGTGTTTTTAGGGGCATCAAAGCTGGATGTCCGATGGACCGTGCATGCATGCGCAGGACGCCACCGAAAGCAGGTAAGAAAGAAAAAGTAAAGAAAACCATCAGCGAGTCAGCGACATCTTTCTTTCCATTGCGGCGTACTCTATATAACCAAGCGCTTACATTGTACTCATGTATGTAGCATTGTAGGCTGTAAGTAGCCCTCGCACGGTCGCACCATGCAGAAAAGTGCAATCCCAATCCCCCCCTCCCCATTCTGTCGTGTCGACAAGATGAGATGCCCCCCGATTGGACTCTGCGCCCAAACACAGACCACAGTCCTTGCAGGAGTGCAAATGATGCACTCGCGAGTTCGCTACACATGCTGCTGCGGGCTGACAACTGCAGTGCTAAGGTGTGTATGTAGTACTTGGTACTTATAGTACACCCTTATTGCTTCCCTTGCTTTACTTTACGCTTAACTATCCATCCATCCATCCATACACTCGAGAGGTGAGAGGCGAGAGGCGAGAGGAGAAAAGACGGCCGCTTGGCCCTTGGGTCGTCAGCTGCTGGACGGGGGCACATGTGGGGCTGATACCGGCATGTACCTAGAATAATGTGGAGTACCCGGATCGTGAGACCTCAACGGCCCATGTCGGAACCGTTAAACGCGGATCATTCCGGCGGGGCGGGGTATGTAGGGTGTGGTGGTCGGAAGGAAACGTTAGTTACACGTGGAGGAAACCAACCCTTCAGGCTTCGACCGGCTCGCCACGGCTTCCCATAGCTGGGTACTTGAGTACTTGCAGACGGTTACTGCGCAATTGTACGCTCAACCCGAGCCCTTCGCTTCGGCGCCCCCGCTCGGCATCCCGTCCAATCGCTACCCACCTACCTACCAAAAGTAAGTACCTGACATGTGGGTGCCCACTCGCTCACTCACTCGCCCGCCGCATCGTGCCGCCATGTACTCTACATATGTAGGAAGCCCGCCCGCCCAAGGCGCTTATAGCTGGACTTGCCGGTAGAGTACCCACCTATGGCTTCAATTCGTGCGCACTCAAAAGCCGCAGGGAATGGGATGAGGCGAGGGAGTATGTACATCTGCGATGGCATCGTTGGAAAGCAAGGACCGAGGAGATAAATGGAGCGTGTCTGGTATGTATGTACTCTACATAGTGCAGTGCAGTTGGCGCGCTCCACATGCGGCCGCGTGGTAAACGAATGATTGTCCGGACGGAAGAAGCCACTGGTTCACTTCATGCCTGGTCGCTCCGCACGATGTCACCAACGGGGGGGCGAGGGCTTATTTGGACGTGTGGACGTGTGGTGGTGGTGGCGACGGCGGTGGGGGTGCAAATGAGGAGATGAGATCCAGCCGCATGCACTCACTCACTGCGCTGCACATCAACAGCTGCTGGTACCGTACATAATTCTCCGAGCGAGAAGAAAAAAAGATAGAGTTTATGCTGCACCAACGCCCCGCACAGTGTCAGCATCTTCGCTGTCTGACCTAAAAGCGCTTTCAGGCTGTTCCTGAAGCGTTCACACCAAGGGCACATTGGAATCACACTTGTAGATTTTTCGCGAGCGTGGAGATTAGGAAAAAGGAAATAGTATAGTCCACCATGCAGACACAATCCGCCGAGACAACATTTCGGCCCACTGTAACCGATTGCAGCAACATCGGAAGTGTAGCGAGGATGTAGAATCTTCTCCCGAGTGCTTTCATGCGCAGTTCAGAGAATCTCACTCGGTCCCGATCGGGCTGAGGCCTTCCATGGGAGATCACTCGCCGTCGAGTGATGGCAGCCTACGACATCTTCAGGTCCTTTTGGGCTGGGCACATGATCATCAAGTGGTAGTTGCTTTCGTCTCAGCTCTCATCGCCACAAAATTGAATGTCCACGAAGTATTCCGCCAGGAACCGACACGAATACTACTTCCCCGGCTGGTATTTATCTTTCAAATCAGGTCCTGATATAGCGTCGTTCTTCAGAAAAATCCTCACGCTCTACCAGCTGCTTAGACTGTAGGTGTAACGCTCTCAGCTTCATTGAGCAACGACCATCTCGACAAGCTTACCTGTACCCAGCTGGACTCGATCGACAGCAGCGGCGTCGTTCCGTCAAGCCTTGTCAATCTATCGTCGAGACTTGTCTCTGTTGACTTCTTCTTTCTTTTCTCCTCCCTCTCTCCTCCCTCCTCCTCCTTCATTTCATTCCTCTTACTAGTAAACCAACACCACATTCCCACAAACGCACTGCTCTCTCCTGTCATTCAATCCCCCTCGCTCCACCCTCTCTCACAATTCATCACTCCATTTCATCATCACCTTTGCTCGGCCTCAGGAGCTCTCCATATCCGACAACCTTCTATTTCTCCACCCCATCTCCTTCTCACCCACCAACCGTGCTCATTCATCGAGACGTCTATTGCTACCACCGATAGGTCCTCTGAGGTGTTCGCTCATCCTGTTTACCACCACCCGAGGTCCTCTCGAGTCTCGGTTGCTCTGCTCCTACCCCTTACCATCGGCACATTGGGCCACTCTGCTGCTCGTAAGCTCATCCCTTCCGAATATCACAATCCGTCTCTTGCTGCCCATCAACTCGCTCCCCTTTTTTCATCATCTCCGTTCATCTGCTGAGGATTCCTTCCAAACCTAGCGTCGGGAACCAGACGGTTCTTACCTTGAGAAACGTCTCCGAAGGTATGGCTGCGATGTTCAGCGGTCCCGTCACTCCCGAGGAAAGATATGATCCGACAGAACCTCCTCTGTTGGAAACAACTGTTAAATTTCTCTTGATGGATATACGAGGCATGAAGATGGCCGTGGCCGTGGAGGATCCTCGATTCCTGCTGCAGCACAGCGGATACACTACATATAGTACCGGCAAGACTAGGACGATGGGGCACGTTGAGTTCAGTATCGCTCCGAGAACCCAGGAAACTCGTCCCCGCGTTCGATACTACATTCGATACTGTTGCAACAAGGCAAGGTGGATCCTATCGTATGTTATTCTTGCTCCCGGCGAGCCACACCCTCTGGACGCAGATGTGGCTAGTGCCATCAGTATTGTCGGCCTGGCCTCGCAGGATCCCAAGGTTGTACTCCGATTCGGGCAGCCCCCCTGCGCTCCTTACGTCAGGTTCAGATGGTCGCCTCTCTCGAGGAGGCCCAGCGGTGTTTTCCGATGTGTCAATGATGGGACTATGATCAAGGTCCCACACGGAGATCCTGAGGTTACGCGACATCAGTTCTTCGTCCTGGGCCTCCCTCTCATCCGCAAGTTCGCCTGGAATCCCAAGACGGAGCTCGACTTTACAAAGATTGCGGGACTCATCTGCCAGGACGAGTACGAAAGGTTGATGGCACTTGAATCATGTCCTCTCGAGCGCAAGCCCTCGCCGACGGGACGTACCCGCGAACAGTTAGAGGAGGAGGAGAAGGAGCAGTTGCTGGGGGAGCCGGTGAGCTTGCTTGCTGCTTCCACTGGGAGCAATACACCACTACCACCCGTCACGCATGAGCCGTTGGGCCCGACGTTACCGCCCAACCCGCTCTCGTCGACAGCTGCGGTGGCCTCAACTGCCCCTCCGGCCACAAGGAGTAAAGGCACTCTGACCGAATTTTTTGAGAGAGTCGGTGTAACTAGACCACTGTAAGGACCATAAATTCACTGGCTCCTTCCTCTTCCTCTTCCCTCTATCTCTCTTCATCTCCACCTCGCCATCCCCCTCTTCTCATCGTTTCCATCTTTTTCTCCTCTCCTCCTGCTCTCGGTCTGATTCCTCTCGTATAGCACTCCCAAGAAGGCCGAAACCCCCAAAGTTACGATAACCGATTCGGACGGACAAATCATGGATCATATCGACACCGTCGATAACGACAAAGACAACGAGCGTTCCAAGACCCCCAAACATCCGCTCCTCACCAAGCGTAGCCTGTCGTGGTCCGGAAAGCTGAGCATGATGGAGGAAAAATTGGAGAAGTTGGCCATTGACGCTGGTCAGGCTGGTTTTATGAGACTCTCCCCGAAGAAGAGCGAGTCCCTGCCCGAGAACTCTCAGCGTCTCGGAGTCTCTGGACCGAGAGGATCTCAGACACAGCCCGAGATGGAACCACCAATGACGCCGAAGAAGGAGGAAGCCGGTTTTCCGTGGCTCTCCCCGAAGAAGACCAAGGCCTCGAGCAGCTCCGACAATGTCGACATCCTAGGCACTGAACATCAAATCGAGATGGTACCTCCCATGACTCCGAAGAAGAGGGAGCAAGCTGGTTTCCCATGGCTCTCGCTGAAATCGAATCAGGCCTTGAGCAGCTCCCAGAATATCCATGTCTCCGTGCTCAGCAGAGAGCAGGCCCAGCTCGAGATGGAACCTCCGTCGACTCCAAAGAAGGATCGTGTCTCCTTCCGTACACCATTTTCCCGTCGGGACACAAATACGGACAAGGTCAACAATAAGGAGAACGAGGGCAAGGATAAGGAGAACATCAACAGGAAAGGGAAGGGAAAGGCTGTTGTGGAGAGAGGCGACGATTGGACGGGCACGGGGAAAGAGAACGTCATTATGCGCTTCAACAGTTCCCCTCTCAATGATCTTGTCCCGGAGAGATTCCCTAGGGATATAGGCGAGAGCTCTCGACACCGGCAGACTGAATACGGAAAGAAGCCCGAGTCAATTGCCGACCGTTTCCGGAGTCGAATGGGGAAGAACTCCGTCAGCAACGCCGGACAGAGGGCGACCCGATTCGTGCCTGGCACAACTATCCTGGAGGACGAAGCTTGGATTCGGGCTAACGAAGCCATTACGACCATAACCCTAGAGCCTAGCCGCCCCCTTGAGCTATCGCCGTTTGCTCTGAGACTCGAGGATGAATTGCGTCGCGAGAGACAGGAAGCGAAGCGTCAGGAGGACATGCGCCGGAAGGCACTGTTACGTGTAAATGGCCGGTCGAATGCTAGGAGAGGAAAGGTCGGTCAAGCCGCCGTTGTCGCTCCTGACCGTGCTACGTCCCTTTTTGGAATGCCTGAGCCCGTCACTCCACCTGATCCAGCATATATCGACAAGGTCTACGACCGCATTCAGATGCACAGCATGACCTCCGCGATGAGGAGAGAGTTAGGCAGGGAGGATAGGAGGGAAGGCGAGCCCCAGGAGGAGCTTGATTGTTCCTTGATGACCGAGGAACAGGTCTTCGATGCCAAGGTTGGAGGAATCAAGAACTGGGCCCAGTTTCCGCCGGTTCAGGTCGCGAGCGAGTTCATTCCCGAGTCCAAGAAGCACTGGGATTGGAGCGCTTTGGATTCGCACGGACGGGACCCTTTCGCCTCGGTCGCTGGTGTCCAGGAGCACCTCCAGGAGGTAGGAGCCGACCTTGACCTTGAGGACCTGGCCACGTTCTGATTGGTTGTGGGCTCCGAGGAGACATCTTGGCCCATGTTTGGGAACTGCTTGAGCCTTTCACGGTGATTTCCACTGACTATTGTCCTTATATCCTGATACGACGTTGTGTTTTTTCTTCTTTTTTTCTTTCTGATTGCATTTGATGATGGTGAGATTTGCATTGTTATTCCCTTTACCCAGAGGCGGTATTCTTTTTATGGTTCTGTTAGTTGGCATTTTTCTTGTGATTCTTCACACATTACTCGGCGGTCTTTTCTCATTTGCATTACTCAGTGGCTTTTTTTCATTTGCATTATACGGACGGTTTTTCTATTACTCGATAGTTTTTCTTGTCATTTTCATCGCATTGCACGTTGATTTGTTTTCCTCATTTCCAAAAGTTTTACAGCGAGGGAGTTTATTGCTTACCAGAAAAGTTCGGCGGTTGTTTCTTGTCATGCTTTTATTTATACGGAGGGAGGGATTGTTTTACTTTCCACGGAGCAGGATGATGTTTACACGGCGGTTTTCTTTAATGAGCTTTATCATATGTACCAATTGCGGGCGAGAATCGCTGGTTTGTCTTGTATCATACTTATGTTGACCTGTTTGTACTGATAGATGGATGGGGAGATTGGGGAGATTGAGGAACGGAACGGTGGTTGTTGTTTTGTACACTTGGGGTGTTCTGAGGTATTGGTGACTTTCGAGCATTGTGAGGATCGTGAAGAATTGGGAAAAAGGAGACAGTGAAGTCGAAAGCCCATATCACCAGCTCAGTCTCAATGAGCACAACCAGGCCAGACTCAGACCGAGACCAAACCAAACCATCGAGTGAGAGTCTGTGCGCCACTGGTTTCCCCCTCTTCCCATCTACATCTCCTCGATCCGTCCTCATAGGCTCATCCCCAGTACAAGCGGACGAATTTTCGAGTCCAGTGGGCTAACTATCTCGCACAGGCATCTCCCGCAGGCATCGCCAACCATCAACCACTCACCGAGCACCGAGCACCGACCGAGCAGCAGCGAGCATGGAGCAGTATGCGCCCCAGATTCCGCAGCCGATTCAGCCCAGTGCTGCCCAGTTGTTGCTACTACTACTAAGGGTCCTCAAACCTACTGGAGGAGCAGTTGGTCGGACTTTAGCGTGCCCAAACGGGGACGGAGGTGTGGTGGAAATGCGGTGTAATTGGCTGCCGTAACAGGTTAGCGGCCAGCCAGTTTCCAACCACCAACTGGCCAAATCGCGAGTTGGTGGTTGGAAAACCAGTTGGCCGCTAACCTCGAGTGCTGTGATAGGAATAGAGCAAAAATGAAGTGCTCGAACACTCGTTGCTACGGTAACTTGAGAAGCTTTTGAACTTCGGATACTATCAAACCTCGGACATCATGCTCCGCGTATCGTAGAAACAAAAACACGCGCTTCAAACAATCAACACAACTGTACGAAAATTACAAATTGTCAACGTAAATTTCGACCGAAACAATGATGCAGACCCTTTACAATAACCTGATGAATCTGCGAATTTTCCCACCCTTTTCTGAGTAAATATCGTGCGAAGAGGTTTATATCGGGGGTGTAATTTCTGGTTGAGGTATCTGCTGCCTGGCAGATCTGGCGATGTCTTCGTGTATGGAGGGTAACTATTGTCTAAACGCGTGCTGTAGAGTTGTCTGTGCGGGAGGACGTCCAGAATCGTCACTGCGTCCAACCAGCTCCCAACCAGCGCCCAACTGGTCACTCAGAGTTGACCGCTGTTTGTGGGCTTTTATTGGGTTAGACTGACCCATTACGGGCATGACGCTAAAGTCCAACAAACTGCTCCTCCAGTGGCTTTGAGGACCCTTACTGCTGCTGCCCAGATTCCGCAGCCGGTCCAGCCCAGTTCTACTGCGGCTTCGGCGGCAGGGCAGCGGGCAGCGATACTCTAATTTGCTCTATCATAGGTACCTATATCAGGATAACGCGGCCATAGATCCGGCTGCACCCCGCCCCGCTTTCTATAGTGAGTACGTGCCTTTCACCTACGGCATCCATCTCCTCCGACTGGCCGCTGGCTGCTGGCTGCCGATACCCACATACCCACATATATCCATTCTATCATATCGAGATAGCGAGATGGCGAGATAGCCGGACGTTTATTTCCACGATTGGTCCGTCCACGATTAGCTGATCCGCGGGGACGCAGATCTACTCATTCTAGAGCGCTCTCAGTGGATAGTAGCTCTGCGGGGGAGAAGATCAAAGTTTGAACTTTGAAGGGTTCAGAAAAGAAAAAAAAAGAAAAGGTTATCTCGCATGTCTTGCATGTGAAAGTTACTGTGGTACGGTAGCTTGAGCTATCAAGCATCTACTCTATGATGATCTACCTATGCAACGCCGAACTCCAGCCTGCCAGCTAGAAACACCCCACTCACCCAGACTCCAGAGACTCCGAGAGCTCAGATAGAAAAGATAGAAAAAGAGAAAACAAAAAGCAGAACCGCGGAACGCCAGTGATATTTGTAAACCGAAGAAAAAAAACCAAACAAAAAAGCACACCTCTCCGAACGCCAGACCTTTTAATGTCGGAAGCAAAGTACAAGAGTAGAAAACCAAAGATGAAGGAAAAAAGTAGAAGCAGATCCCCTCCAACCCCAACGCCATCCGTAAACAAACATCCGCAAAGCCAACTCCAACTCCATTCCGCCCTCATTCCTTTTTTCCTTGCCGCTTCACAGCTCCATCTCATCCAACATCCACTCGGGCGTACTCCTGCCACTAGCACTCTCCATCTGCATATCCCTATCCCTCTGCCTCTCCCTTCTCTCCCTCTCGACCCTATCCCTAGTCTGCGTACTCGACGGCGCCAGCTTGCGCCTCCTGATCCTGCCGCCACTGCCAGAGTCGGTACTACAGCCGCTATCGCACGTAGCCTCGTCGTCACTACCGTCCAGGCTGTCGGCGTAGCGGCGCTTCCTCCTCACACCTCCGCCGGTAGACGGCGTCCCCGGCGCACTAGTAGCAATCCACAGCCGTCGCATCTCGGCGAGTAAGCGGCGTTTCTCAACCTCGTCGCCGCACTCGTAGTCGGAATCGGAATCGTACTCAGAGCACGTGGAGACAGCGCGGCCGTAGTCCTCCGGCGCATCCTCGAACTCGCCGTGCAGGATCTCGACGGCGCTGGGGCTGTCGCAGTCCGAGTCGGAGGAGCTGGAGGAGTCGCAGTCCGAGAGCTCTTCGATCTCGATTGTGGTGCGCGCGTAGGGCGTGTAGGGGGTGTAGGGGGTGGAGATGGGGGGGGAGAGGGAGGGGGAGAGGGAGGGGCAGGGGGATGCGGAGGAGCTTGAGAGCGAGGATTGGGAGGGCGCGGGGTGGCGGTAGGTGCCCATCGTGGACATGCTGTTCATGGTGGGGATGGTGGACATGGTGGGGATCGTGTGGAATTGGTGCGTGTACGGGCTTGCTGGGGCGGGGGAGGGTGTGCTGGGGGGGTTTGTGGCGGCGGTGGCGGTGGGGGTGGGGGTGCGAGGGAAGCGCAGGTGCTGCCACTCGGAGGAGACGGAGTGCGAGAATGGCGGGGCGGGGGTGGGGGTGGGGGTGGGGGTGGGGGTGGGGGTGGGGGTGAAGCGGATCATTGTGGTGGTTGTGTTGCTGGCTTCGGTGGGGGAGGGGTGGTGGATGGTGAGGTTGTGGTTGTGGTTGTAGTTACGATTGTGGTGGTGGTTGAGGTTGAGGCTTGTAGTGTTGGTGGGGCGGGAATTGACGATTTAGCTCTTGGAAGCTCCCGCGTTGATTGACAGTTGGGCGACTTCTGGAAGGTGCGAGTGCTAGCTTCTCGGTAGTAAGGCGAGTGCTGAAGCGTGCGTGCGTCCGAGATTTTTCGTTTCGTGTCGAGCTTCGAAGTTTGTCAAGATGGCGGGATATCGTCGGGGTTTTATCTCCGCCAGAGCGAGAGCGAGCAAAGTCGGAAACTATCTCATTGCGCGTGTCTAGTAGTGTGCAGAGTGCCAGTCGCTCAATCCGTGCAGGGTGCGGTGGTGGTGGTGTCGTGTTTTGCAGACGAGACGAGACAGCATTTGGAACACTGCCAGATCTTCGACTCCCGACTCTACCCACCTGTCGACCCGTCCAGCCCCGCCAACACAGCACACAGCACCACCGTGGTTACTTCGTGCTTCGGCAGGGATTGTGCGTGGGTGACTGGCCACGCGTGGAAAACAATTCTGAAAAATTGTGTTGCGCACACGAGCAGATTCTTCTCAATGCAATCTGTCTATCTACACAATCTACTCTACAGATCCACTTTTGCTCGTGAGAAACCCTCCCCTCGCTTTCCCCTCGCTTTTTGCTTTGTTTGAGCGGCACAGCGTCGTCATAGGATTCCCAAGTGCGTGGTCCACGGGCGCATGCACGGGAGCGAGCTGCATATATGACGATGACTGTCGCTTTTTTCTCTGGCGGGGGAGGGGGAGGACAGAGTTCGTGAGTGAGTTCGTGAGCGAGGCTTTTTATTTCTGTGCGTGTTTGGTCGGATTGAGCGGGGGAACGGTGAGCACATTTGATGTTTGCACCGGCGAAGGAGGAATCAGGCAGGGTGGGGGGAAGTGAGAATGAAGGCTGGCGGATTTTGCTGTTGTCGGAGGACTGGCTGTGAGAGGGAGCTTGGAAGTTGGTGGTTGGGACACTTTGAGGGATTGAAGGGACTGGCTGACGGAGTGAGCGAGCGGACTGAGTAAACGTGACACGTCCACATCCACACCCCAATCGATCAGTTAACTATCATGATCGATATCGGCAGGCCACATCATGGCATCGAGACTTGAAAACACATTGACGATTGCATCCGGCATTGAGTCTTGACACCTCTCACCCGTCCACGTCCACGTCCTCGCGTAGTTGCCGACACGGAATCTACCGTAGAAAGTAGCGTCGCATCCCCAGACTCGGCTGGTCTATTTCCGTTCTGGTGATCGTGGCCTCCTTGGCGTCGAGCTCGCGCGTCACAGCTGCTCGACTTCAAGCTCTCTCGTCTCGAATCTCGATCCATGCGACATCGCCACGAACACCCACGACTTCAATCCCCAGCCCAAACACAACACAATGCGGCCACGACGACGATTAGGCAGTGGAGGAGGAGGAGGGGTGAGTGCGCTGCTGCTGCTAGGAATCGCACAGTTCCTGTTTCCGACCGCTGCTCTCGCCGCCGCCGCGGGAGCTCCCGCCGTCAGCGTCGGCCTCAAAGCTTCCTGGAACGGTGCGCCGTTCCTAGTCGAGCTGCTGTAGGTGCCCTCTCATACGTGATGCGCGCGCGGTAGAAAGCTGAGTGACCACTCTGCATTAGAGAAACCATAGCGTCGGAGCACAGCGGCTCGTACTTCCCACTTCTCGACCGGATCGCCTCCGGCGCGTTCGCAAACACGACGAGCGACCACGAGCTGTACACCTCGTTCCTGCGCACATCGCAAGCGGCGGGCTTCCTTCTGGACCCGGCGGACCTCTCCTCGTTCAACCTCGCGCTATCGCTGCGCGCCGCTGCGCCGCGCATCGAGGCGCACTACCACTACTATGAAACCTCGCTGGTCCCGCGCATGGGGAAGATGTTCGATCCTGCGTGCGCCGCGTGGGTGCTGTGGAGCTCGAAGCAGACGTGCGAGATGGAGGGGGAGTACGGCGACATGGTGATTGGGCAGCAGCGGTTTCCGAACGATGACAGGGCGCTGCCGTTTGAGCGCGCGCTTGAGACGGTGAAGGGACGGCCCGCGGCGATACTCTATGCCGATATTCAGGCCCCGGAGTTTAGGCAGCATCATGAGAGGCTCGTGAGGTATGCTAAGGCCGGTCATGTCTCGTATCGCGTTAGGTATAGACCGCCGGTGAAGCGCAGCGAGAGGCCCGTCGTCCTCAGTGGATATGGCGTGTCGCTCGTGCTGAAGAAGACGGATTATATGGTCATGGATGATCGCGATGTTGAGGGTGGCTCCAAGGACCCGAAGGTCGTCGAGGAGAAGGGTTCCGCCGCAGCCGCCGCCGCCGCGCAGCAGTCCCTGGGAGGGCTTGAGGACTCGGAGATGCACGACATCAAGCCGCTGCAGAAGGAGGATCTCGCGGGGCTCGGCTACAAAGCGGCGAGCGTGGTGATGGGCTCCAAGGATCCGTTCGCAACGCTGGAGCGGCTCGTGCAGGACTTTCCCAAACACGCTGCCACCATCGCCGCCAGCGAGGTCAATGAGAATGTCACCGAAGAGCTCCGCGGAAACTGGGAGATGTTTGCGGGGCCCGGAAAGAACTTGATCTGGATCAACGGGCTGCAGATGGAGGAGTCGCAGATGACGGCCTTTGCCCTGCTAGAACACCTCAGGCGCGAGCGGAAGAATATCAATGGCTTCAATTACCTCGGCCTCGACTCGTCCGAGGCGATCCGCCTGCTCACCCACTCCATCTTGACCCAGGCGAAGGAGGAGGATAAGGTCCAGCGGTTCGACTACAGGGACGACGTCGAGGGCGGCGACGTGATCGTCTGGATGAACGACCTCGAGAAGGATGCACGGTACGCTGAGTGGAGCAAGAGTCCCAGCATGCTGCTGCGCCGCGTCTTCCCCGGCCAACTGCATCCCCTCAGGAAGAACCTCCACAACTTGGTCCTGCCGGTCGACTTTACCGACAAGGACGATCTCTCGCTCATCTCGCGGAACATCCGCATCTACATCCAGCGCAAGATCGCTCTGCGGTTCGGACTGGTCCCGCTGACGAAGACCCGCGAGTCGGCGGACCAGGCAAAGGTGGTGTACTACCTCGCGGATCGCTACGGGCTCGAGACGGCACTGAAGTACATTGACACCGTCCTCGAGAACAACGACTTTTCGAAGCCGAGCAAATCTGTCTTCGACGGCATTCAGGCGGGTGCGAAGCTGCGTGACGAAAAGACCGTGCTGTCCCTCGAGGATGCGCTGGCCGACGCGGACCTCAAGAAGAGAATCTACAAGTCGAAGCAATGGAACAACCGACTCGGCATCAACGCGGGGTCGGTGCCCCATCTGTTCGTCAACGGCCAGCCCGTACCGAAGGATGACGACTGGTCTTCGGCCATGAGCGAGAAGCTCCAGGGCGATGTCATGGTTGCCGCCCGGTACGTGTACGAGAACGAGGCGGACGAGGACACCGACTTCGTCGAGGTCATGCTGAACGGGGCCGCTAAGCGCCGCAACGCCCACATCTTCCCCGAGTCCGAGGCCGATGTTAAGGTCATCAACGTGGCTGCCGCCATGGAGGATAACAAGAAGGTGTTTGGACAGCTGCCCCGGATCGATACCGACAAGTCCGACAGCACCGCCGAGGCTAGCGTCTGGGTTATTGGCGATTTCGATGAGCAAGACGGCTATGACCTCCTCGCTGGAGCGGTGGAACTGCAGACGGCCGAGGCCGGTGTCAGCTTGATGCTCATCAATAACCCGGAATTGAACACCGAGAAGCCGTCGCTTTCCAGCCTGCTCTACCAGCTCCGGGCACTTGGATTCCTGACGCCGGAGACTCTGCGCGAGCTGATGGCCGAAGTCAACCCGAAGAAGGGGTTCGCCGGTCTGGACTCTCAAGGCGGTGTCCCGGACACCTTGCTGGGCATTGCGAAGCAGGAGGGTTGGTCGTATCCCGACCACCTCGCCGCCGGCAAGTTCTGGGTCGAGTGCAGGCCGCTTCTGGACACGTTCGGCATCGCCCCCGGGCAGAAGGCCATCATCGTCAACGGAAGAGTTATCGGCCCGATTCCGCGCGAGGAACCGTTCGACGGACCGGCCTTCAAGCAGCTTTTGGAGTACGAGCACGCCAAGCGGATCAAGCCGGTACTGAAGGCCGCCGCGGAACTGGGCGTCGTCGCCAAGCTGAAGAATGGTCATCTGGGGTACGCGGCGCTTACCAGTCTGGTGGCGTTGACCTCCACCTCGGAGGTTTCGTCGGGGCTGTTCCAGGCACCGGACGCGGCTCGCACCGATATTCCGAACCAGGTGCTGAAAGGGGAGCACACTGCCATCACACTGGGGGATCTCGAGACCGCGGCGATCCGCATAGTCGCCGCGATCGATCCGGCTAGCGAGACCGCGCAGAAATGGATTCCGCTCCTGAAGGCCCTGTCGCAGATGCATGGTGTGCACCTCAAGATGTTCCTTAACCCCGCGAAGACTATCAATGAGTTGCCCGTGAAACGGTTCTATCGCCATGTGTTCAACTCGAAGCCGGAGTTCGATGCTGCTGGGCAAGTGGTATTCCGAATCCGTGGGGGCAATATGATATGCTAACGTGCTTCCAGACAACTCACCGGTCCACGTGCCCGGTTCGAAAATATTCCCCAGGAGCCATTGCTGTCGCTGTCGATGGATGTGCCGCCGTCATGGCTCGTCACTCCGAAAGAGTCCGTCCACGATCTCGACAACCTCAAGCTGGCATCGCTTAAGGAGCGACTACGCGGCGGCGACATCGAAGCGACCTACGAGCTGGAGAACATCCTGATCGAAGGGCACTCGCGTGACGCCCAGGGGCAGCCACCACGCGGCGCGCAGCTCGTGCTGGGAACCGAGAAGGAACCGCACTTCGCCGACACCATCATCATGGCGAACCTCGGGTACTTCCAGTTCAAAGCCAACCCGGGAATGTGGAACATGCGGCTCAAGGAGGGCCGGTCGAGGGAGATCTTCAAGATCGACAGCTTCGGTTCTAAGGGAGCGGCTGGCGAGGACTCCGATATCGCACTCATGAGCTTCCAGGGCGCCACGCTGTTCCCGAAGATGTCGAGGAACCCGGGCATGGAGGACGAGGATGTGCTCGAACCGCCGACCGCTAAGGGACCCGTCGATACCGCGAAGAAGTGGTTCAGTGGAATCCTGCATTCGGCAACCACCACCGACGTGGTCGAAACTAAGCCGCAGGCCGACATCAATATCTTCTCTGTTGCTAGTGGACATCTTTACGAGCGCTTCCTGGGGATCATGATGCTCAGCGTCATGAAGAATACGAACCACACAGTCAAGTTCTGGTTCATTGAGAACTTCCTCTCGCCATCGTTCAAGGTCCGTTTACACCCACCCCCTCCCTTCATTTCCTCTGTTAACAAAAACTAGGATTTCATTCCGATAATGGCCAAAGAATACAACTTCCAATACGAGCTAGTAACGTACAAATGGCCGCACTGGCTACGCCCCCAGACCGAAAAACAGCGCGAGATCTGGGGGTACAAGATCCTATTCCTAGACGTTCTCTTCCCTTTGGACCTGCACAAAGTAATCTTCGTGGACGCGGACCAAATCGTTCGCACCGACCTGCACGAGCTCGTGACCTTGGACCTGGACGGCGCTCCCTACGGGTTCACGCCCATGTGCGATTCGCGCTCGGAGATCGAAGGCTTCCGCTTCTGGAAGCAAGGGTACTGGAAGACCTTTTTACAGGGGGCACCGTACCACATCTCGGCGCTATACGTGGTGGACCTTGTGCGCTTCCGACAACTCGCAGCCGGCGACCGGCTGCGGCAGCAGTACCACCAGCTGTCGGCGGACCCGGCGTCGCTCGCGAATCTCGACCAGGACCTGCCGAACCATATGCAGTCCGCCATCCCGATAAAGAGCCTCCCGCAGGACTGGCTGTGGTGCGAGACGTGGTGCAGTGATGAGAGCCTCAAGACGGCGAAGACAATCGATCTGTGCAATAATCCGATGACGAAGGAACCGAAGCTCGATAGGGCACGCAGGCAGGTGCCCGAGTGGACCGCGTATGATAGTGAGGTCGCTGAGTTGGCGAGGAGGAAGGGCGGGGTGAGGGCGGGGCATTTGGCGGGTGAGGCGGAGGTTAAGAAGGAGGAGGTTCAGAAGGAGGAAGTTAAGAAGGAGGAGGTGAAGGACGAGCTTTGAGTTTGTTTGGTTTGTTTTTAGAGTAGAAATGCTACGATATGATATGACGACTTGATACAGCTACAGCTACAGAATCCTTTTTTGGCGGAGGGAAGAGTCGATTATTATGCTCAAGTATGAAATCAAGTACGTGAAAAGTATTCGTAAATAAAATAAACATACCGCAAAACACCAAAAACCAAAAAATCAAATCAACAGATCTACTAGTAGGGAAACATCCCGTAGTTAAACCACCTATCCCAAAGCCCAAAAGAACAAAGCCCAAAAGAACAAAGCCCAAAAGAACAAAGCCCAAAAGAACAAACCCCAATCAAAAAAGACCCCATACCACAACCTCACATCAATGACCCCCCACCCTCCAAACCTCGACATCGAGCACCTCAAACTTACCACCCACATCTTCACTGAGCGGCTCATTCCCGAATGTGGGACAACACGCGCTGACGCCCTTCTCGAGGGTACTATCCAGCCACAGCCCGTACTTCCCGTCGCCCCCGCCAATGCTCACATAGCTCCAGTCGCACAGGATCATGTAGTCGTTCACGCCTGAGTAGGGGAAGGCTTGGAAACTCAGGTGGGTCTCGGTGTTGGGGGAGGAGGGGTGTGAGGAAGAAGGGAGGGATGGGAGAAGGCGGGATTTCCACAAAAAACACTCGCCCGTGCCGTAGTAGCCGTGGCGTGGCCGCAGCGGCTCGTTGACGAAAGCGCCGAAGATCTATGTAGGGGCGTTAGCACCGGGCTTCTACATCGAGTTCTGGGGGACCAACCCCGCCCAGCGAGTCCCGAACAACGAGCACGAAGCCTACACTGCCACTCCCTCCGCCGCCACCACCTCCGCCGCCACCCCCTCCACCCGCACTCCCTCCCCCCGCACTTCCTCCCCCCGCACTCCCTCCCCCACTACCCCCTCCACCACCAGAACACCGAGAATAAAGAGTCCCCAACGAAACACCATGGATATCCAGCGCGTAAACACAGTGCCAGTGCTCATGCAGCTGCAGTCTCGGCGGCAGGAGGAGCCGTATCTCCTCAGCGAGCGCCTGCTTTAGCAGGCGGTCCCTCGGCAGGCGCAGCGCGGGGAGCGGCGGGAGCGCCGGGGGCGTGTATAGTGATGGCGGCGAGGGGGAGGGGCGGGTGTGTGCTGCGAGGCCGGCGCCGGGGGCGGGAAGGGGTGCGGAGAGGGGTGGCGAGGTCGACGGCGAGGTCAAAGCCTTGAACGTCCACGATAGCGCGGAGGTCAGCGTGGAGGGCAGCGAGGGGAGGGAGCTGTAGCTTTGCGTGCGTGGGTGCATGGGAGGGTGCCCGTCGGGCGCGTCGGGCGCGGCGGGCGCGGCGGGCGGCGGGGAGCTCATGGTACTCTATAGTAGGTAAGGGCAATTGTCGCGTGTAGCTTGGTAGGTGTGGATACTCTAGATAACTTCGTCGTGTGCGTTACAATGCGGTGTAGATAGCTGCGTCGATGGGCCACGGAGGTGGTGATGGTGCAATGCTAGGTAGCAGGTGGTAGGGTGCAGGGTGTCGTATCATAAAGCTTGACAACGGGTTCCGCCGATCAGACGTCGGTAACTATGCGTAGCCATGATGTTCTAGAAGTATGACGAGCATTCGGTGCAGTAAAAACCGAGGCATCCACCATTTTAGATCACACAACCTTCTTCTAAGCTCTCACGAGCGTTACTCTCGGTAAATACGCCAACATGTATTCTATAACTTGTCGGGCTAAAGTGTATGGGTTTATATGGTAAAGCAATATATGGTATATCGCCAAAAAAAAAGATTAGAAATAGTAAAAAAATCCCATAGCGAGTACAAAAAGAAAATCCCCACTCGCAAGCCAAAAATAAGTCTTCGGGAATGGAATTGAACAAGGAAACACAACCTCCTCCTGTCTATATTACGATCATTCTCCTCTTCCAATCTCCACCACCGTTCCAAATCCCCCCCATAGCAAAACAAACCCATTCGCCGGCCAAAAATCTTCTGCAACCTTTTATAAACACTCGCTTTTACATGATAACCTACTCAATGTTAGCAAAAGCCATTAATGGAGGAACAGAGATAATGAGACGTACGCAATCCTGCTCCTTCGTCTGCTGGGGCACTCCCATCTCCTCGAACGTCTTGGGTCCCTTTCCGCTCATAGGCGCCTTGACGGGTGCCGTCTGCGCCTTCACGGGTGGAGGTGGCGCAGGCTCAGGCGAGCTGGGCTCGGTGTGTGACAGGGGCGCCGGGGGGCCATTGGCGGTTGAGGGGCGAGGCAGCTGTTGCTGTGGCTGTGGCGGAGGCGCCCATGGGCTACCGCTGGGAGAAGGCGAGGTGGGCAAACCCATCGGCTTTCCAGGAGGCCGGGGGCTCAACGGACTAAGAGGAGCGGAAGGAGAGTTAGCACCACCGACGGGAAGTCGTCCAGGTTGTTGCATTCCGGGGCCAGGCGATCTCGGGGGTCGTGGCGATCTCGGTGCGTTGGCAATGGGCGCTTCGAATCCGACATCGACCGGAGGAGGACGGTGTTTGCCTTCCGGTCCAGCGCCGTATCCATCTGATCCCGAGTTAGGAGGAAGTCCCGGTCGTCCAGGATGTGGCAGCCTACCAGGACCGTGCATCGGAGGTCCGGGCGCGGGTCCTTGGCCAGAGGGCTTCCTGAAGGGCCCGCTCGGTCCGGGACCGCCCATCGAGCCCATTGCGGTTCCTGCGCGTGGAGGATACGTTCCGGCGGGAGGGATCATTCCGGGTCCGCTAGCTATAGAGAAAGGCCTGTCAGCGAGACGAACAGCAGAAAGTGGACGAGGTTGAGGACCATATCCAGCGGCAGATGAAGGCCGAGGGCCAAGGCTGTTGGAGATTCCTGGACGATCACTCAATGGGTAAGGGATCGCCGTTCCAGACCGGGGAGGGAGAATGGCAGATTGGGGGGCTCCATAGGTTCCAGCAGGCGGGGGCATTCCACGAGGGGGCATTCCATGGGGGTGGGCATCATGTGGGACAATGGCGGATTGGACTCCATAGGACATACCGTGTTGGGGCGCATCGTCTGTTCGAATGAAACTCGTGTTTAGGGGCGCCATCGAGCCCTGCCTAGGCGGGAACTGGTGTTGGTTCGGAGGCGGATAGTTGTACTGGCCGGGTTGAGGATTCAAAGGGTCCGGCATGTCAACTTCCTCGATGGTAGGCGCTATGTGCTGTTGCTGTTGGCGCCTCTCGGTCAATGGGTTCTTTCCGCGCATGGAACCGTGGCGAGACTTAATCTTGGCAACGGCAACGTTCTCGTGGTCCTTCCGGGAAAGCGTCTTTGATCTCGAGATACCATCGATACGTCCGGTAGCGTCCTTGTTACCGTGCTCGGCAGCCTACAAACCCGTCAGAAACCAGACGACGAGCACAAACACGATGCTGCTGCTCCTGCTTACCTTTGCATACCAACGTTGAGCCTCCTTAAGGTCAACCTGGACATACATTCCAATCTCGTAGAAGTATCCTTTCCGTGTCAGTAGGGGTGTGAGTTCCAAAGGAGCTATTGGAAGTTACCGATGGCGAATTCAGCAGTCCCAAGACCGCTCGAAGCCGCTCTCTTAGCATACTCGTAGGCGAGGTGCTCGTTCTTCTCGAAGACTCCTTCATGACCACACAGGAACCATTTACTGATGGCCATCTCGGCTTCCGCCTCTCCCTGTCTCGCTGCAAGTGCGTTGTAATGCATGGACAGTGCAGGGTTGAAATCACAGCCCAGCTGGCACAGCTCATAGGCGGTTCCCATTTTGAGTTGGGCACGCTATAAGGCAGGTTGTCAGTAAGGGGGTTAAGGTTGCGGGAAGCCCATGCAACTTACCGAAAATCCGAGGAATGCCGCCTTCTGGATCATCTCCCTCGCCAAAGTAAGGTCGTTCGGCAGATAGCCTTCAGGAACGTCGATTCCGGGTAATTCCCGAGCGATGAGCATACCGTAGACGTAGGCACCCTGCGGGGCGTTCTCGTCTGCGTGCTCTGCTGCGAGTCGGATCAATTCGCAACCTCTTCGGTAGTCTTGCCTTTGGCCGTGCTGCCCAAGCAACGTCATCATTCCCAACCGCTGCCGCAACGTCAGTACCACCAACAAATTAAGGTTGCTAGATTACCGACATAGTTGGAAGCCGAATCACCCAAGCGAGCACCACGCTCGTACCGCGCAATTGCCTTTTGGGGCTCGTTTGAGTTCTCAAACTGCATACCCATCCGGTACTCCGCCCGCGCATACTCCTTCTCTCCGGCCCTTGCATAGCACCTGAACGCCTCCTTCTTGTCCACCGGGAAGCCGAACTTGCCAAACTCCAACCAACTGCCCCTCATAAACTCGGCCCGAGGGTGGTGCTGGTCGGCCAAAAAGCTCACAACGTTGATTGCGTCGGTCTTGATCTGGTGCTCCAACGCCGGGGTCTGCGGCCGCGCGGGGGGATCCGCAATCCGCGTGTAGTAGTTCATTGCGATCTCGACGTAGTTCAACGCATCCTGCGCCCACACCAGCTGCATCTCCGGGTCGTTGGACGACAGCACATCCATCCGGGCACCCTCGATCTGCGCTTCCTTTTCCTCATCGGACGGCGGGATGTGCTGACCGGGGTTGATCAGTCTTGGAAAGGGGGAGGGCTCGTGGGGCCCGTCGAACCGCGCCAGGTAGTCGTCTGCGATCGAGGAGTGGTACGACGAACGGCGGTCTTCGCTGACCGGTCGTCCTCCAGCTCCGCGCGGAGGGGCATATTGATCTTGGTATCCACCGCCCTGGTGGTAGCCGCGACTATTGTTCACCTCCAGTTCGAGGTGCTCGAGGCTGTCGGTGATCTGCTCAGGTACCTCCGGCATGATGCTGTTGTGGCGGGATTAGCAACGAGGCAAGAGTGAGAGTAAAAGGCAGTGCAAACGGGCAAAAAAGAGTGTGAGCGGGACAGTGGAGAGAAGGAGTGGAAGGAGCGACTGGGGAGAAAAGCAGGGAGAAGGGAGAGGATGAGGAGAAGGAGAAGAAGGAGGAAAAGAAGGAGTCAAAAAGGAGAAGAACAAACCGTTGCGGAGCGGGAGAGACAATGTTGAGCTCAGGCATCATGTAATCATCTCTGCCAGGATAGAAAGTGGCTTGTGTATGGCCTCCATTATTTCTTCCTAAAGCCGCGTATCGAAAGCAGTTTAGCTGTGCATCCTTGCGCGGCCGACGGGAGGGGTCCGTGGTGGATGGCGATGAGCCCAAAACCATCTAGAACATACCTCTGCCCTGAGAACCATAGCTGCCGTGGTGCTGGTGCTGCTGGTGGTGGTGCTGCTGCTGCTGTTGCGGATATTGCTGTGGATGGCCGTGGTGAGGACCGGCGTAGGCCATTGTTGAAGCTGGACGGAAGCCGGCAACGAAGCGAGCGGGCGATATCACTGATTATTAAGAGGTATTTTTTTATATTTTTCGCACAGGAGATCGGCGGCACTGGAGAAGAAGGGAAGGTTGAGCAGTCGGTGGGCGGGGGAGCGGGACAGGCGGGTTTTGAGGAGGAAGCCTTCCTTTCGGGATTGTTGTGTCGCGGTTGAAGCTGGGGGCGGGGTAACTACTGGGCTGGGGCGCCCATGTACCGAATTTGGGGGGTTGTTGTTTTTGGATGTTTGGGTGGTTTAGAACTCTAGAGAGAGACCCTTGCCGCTCTGGGTATGACGGTAGTGTTCGACGCCGCGTCACTAGAGAGTTCTGGGTGGCCAAATTTCGGATAGCAAACAAGAGGAAGCCCGAGAGCGTGGAATGCACAGGTGGCTGAGCGGCGGCGGACACGGATAGGGAGCACTCCGAGGCGGTGGCAGGCCGCAGAATGTTCTGGCTGTGGCTCTGTGAGTGCTATTCGGAGGCGGATAGTTATTACTAGGTGAGTACTATGGGGCAGCTGTGTGGTGAAGCTGAAGAAGGAGAGCGACAGTGAGCAGTGGGCACTTGGCAGCGAGCAGCAGGCAGACACGCAGGCACGGGCAAATCAGCTGCGATGAGTGCGGGGAGAGGATCACTATGTTGCAGTAGTTACATATGATTTCGGCAACTCATCGCGGCGCTTCGACTTGTTTTTGGCACACGCGATGCACCGCGCGAGAAGCTTCGCCTCGAGCGTGACGAACGCCCCAACACGAGGCGGAGTGCGTCTGCAGTGCGTGGAGGCACTGAGCGGTGAGGAGGTGGGGTTCAACTTCAGCTTTGTGGAGGAGCCAGTTAAAAATGGAGCACTGGTGACCCGGCCCGCCTCAGCGCCTGGCGTATGACCCTGGGGCCTGAACACCACGTGGGCTGACGAGTGATGTATAGTGATCATCCGGGGAAGGGGAGGGAGGGAGATGGAACATCGACGGCAATGGTAGCCGGAATATTCCTCCTGCGACTCGAGGACCAATACGGCGGGATTCATTACGAAAAGGAGGTCCTTGCTGGAGTGAGTACATAGCTGCTTGGGTTCCTTCTAGGTACCTCCTGGAGAAAGATAGATTCTAATTTCGATGTTAATATGGATAATGGCGAGATGTCAAAACGATGGCATGGCGGGTGCTTGTTTAGCGAATGCGACGGAGTGGACTCCACGACTGGCCTGCAGTGTGGTCATGGTTTATGTCCGTACGAGAAGTTCTTTGTGGAGATGCAGATTTACCGGTGGGATAGGGAAGTATCTTCTTGGCGATTCTATGATTACATACTCCTTGGAGTCAGCTCACCCAGCTGCTACTCTACTATAAGAAGTCCAGGAAGATGGCACGGCTGGGTCTCTGGACATTGCCCCAAGGAGTGCATATGTAATAGAGCATCGGATGGAACAACACAACTCGAGAGACTCGATGGGCGTTGTAGAGGATCACAATACCGAACGACTCATGAATCGCCCACGCTTCTAGATATAGGTAGTATGTACGTTTATTGAGTAATATCTACAGATCCATGTGTACACACCACGCTACCGAAACAGCGCGTTTATCGAACTAAGCGGCGGTAAGCTGGTCACGACGACGCCAGTAGAACTTGACGTTGGCGGGGTCAGCCGTGGCAGCCTTGTTGTCGCCTGCTGTCTTTTATTAGCCATGTCCATACTGATGTAAACGATGCTTGAGATCACATACCATCACGACGCCAGTAGAACTTGACATTGGCAGGGTCAGCCGTGGCAGCCTTGGCGTCGCCTCCTGCTGCCTTGTATTAGCCATGTACATATGGATTGGATGTAAGGAAGAATGGGAAATTCGCACCATCACGACGCCAGTAGAACTTGACGTTGGTAGGGTCAGCCGTGGCAGCCTTGTTGTCGCCTTCTGCTGCCTTGTATTAGCCATGCACATAATGTAGCGAAGAATAGGAAATGCGCACCATCACGACGCCAGTAGAATTTGACGTTGGCAGGGTCAGCGGACATAGGAGACACTTCGACCTCGTCACCTCCTATTGTCAAGTATGAGCCATGTCCGTACCGATATGAACGAAGTTTGAGATTACATACCATCACGACGCCAGTAGAACTTGACGTTGGCAGGGTCCGCACCACCAGCCTCCTCGGTGTCGTCACCACGGCGCCAGTAGAACTTGACGTTGGCAAGGTCAGCGGCCGTAGCAGACTGGTCGACCTCGTCACCTCCTATTGTCAAGTATGAGCCATGTCCGCACCGATATAAACGAAATTTGGGATCACACACCATCACGGCGCCAGTAAAACTTGACGTTGGCAGGGTCGGCAGCCGCGGCAGCCTTGTCGTCGCCTCCTGTTGTCAAGTATGAGCCATATCCATACCGTTACAAACGAAGCTTGGGATCACAAACCATCACGACGCCAGTAGAACTTGACGTTGGCAGGATCAGCGGCCGTAGCAGACTGGTCGACCTCGTCACCTCCTATTATCTTTTATTAGCCATGTCCATACCGGTATAAACGAAGCTTCGGACCACATACCATCACGACGCCAGTAGAACTTGACGTTGGCAGGATCGATATCGGCACCAGCAGTGACGTGATCACCACCGGCCTTGACACCGCCTGATGTATGATATAGTATTTAGTACCTTTGTCGATCGGGCCGAATGGAATGAGACTCACCGTTGACAACGGGAGCAGGAGCAGCCGAAGCCATCATAGCGAGGCCGAGGATGAGAAGGATCTTGGAGGCGTGCATGATGATTGAGTTGGTGAGGATTAATGAGTGAGATTTGGGATTGTAGATGAAGGAAGATGTCGAAGATGAGGGAAAGTTGTTGATGATGGATGGTAGGTAAGAAGAGAATGGATGGAGGGAACTGGAGGGCTTTATAGCTATAGCCGAAACGGGCAAACAGGGCGTGGAAAACAAAACAAAACTTGATTTTTGATGTTTGATGGCAACCTCGTCGTCGTCAGTGACGACGAGGTTTGACTTCATCGCCGATTGACTTGCAGGAACCCGCTCGAAGATTTCAGGACGGATGGCATCGGCTGTTCAGCAACGACATGTTTCTAAGGTACAAGCAGGTGCGAATTGTTTTGGCCTCCACCAGACCTGCAGGAGGAGGAGGAAGAGGAAAGCATCGCATCGGAGGCAGAGCAAGAGTGCCCAGCAGGGTACCGTGTCTGCAGCCGGTGCGATGAAGTAGGAAATAAGGATATGCAGTGATATGTTCTTGGTGCGATTTTCTTTATTATTTTTTTGTTTTGCAGGTAGCGGTGCCACATCGTGCTGGCTGGTAACGAAGTGTCAACGTCCGTCCGGACAGAGTGGGCAGGAAAGGAGTGCGACGGCTCGTAGTCTAGATGGGCTGCATGTGAATAAACTGAAGATCTCTCTCCACCACCATAGACAAAGCCACATCAACATTCCAATGGCCAAGGACGAGGAAGAGAGTATCCCTCTCACCCACGCTTCCTCCTGCATCCCCGGCGGGGAGGACGCCGGCTTGGAGGATACTGGAGGTTTTCACAGCTATCGCCGAAACGAGCGGACGGGGCTTGGAAAACAAAACTTGATGTTTGATGTTTGATGACAGCCTCGTCGACGTTAGTGACGACGAAGTTTGACTTCATCGCCGATTGCCTCGCATTAACCTATGCGAATATTTCAGAACGGGTGGTATAGGCTGGCCAGCGACGCCATGTTTCCAAGATTGATGGTAGGTGCAAATTGTTTTAGAACCCACCATATCAGCTTTTCATCTACACCACTACCATCGACAAAACGACACCAACCTTCCAATGGCCGCGGACGAAGAAGAGAGTATTCCTCTCACCCACGTCTATTCCCGCCTTCCCGGCGCGGAGGACGCTGGTTTAGAGGATACTGGTTCGGAGCCCACTCCCCCCACCCGTTCCTCCAGGCTGCTCGCCTGTCCTCTCAAGATATCCAAGCTTCCATGGATGGTCCACGGTCTCCTCATCATGGCCTACACCATCGGCTTCGTGGGCCTGTACGCCAGCTTTCCCGGCTCCTTGCATCCACACAAGTGGGACTCCGACGAGCGCTCGCACATCTACTGTACGTCCCCACCTCCTCATCACTTAACCAAACTAACGCCCCTCCGCAGCTCCCCTCTGGGACCAAGTTGAATACAAGAACCTCCGTTTCAGCTCGGGCCCCTGGGTGAAGACTCCGTACAAGGGCGCGCCAACCCCCGCGATCGATGAGGCGTGGAACGCCATCGTGCCGCTGTACCTCATCCGCATCCCGGCCGCTGCCATCCCGCACCTCAACAAGTCCGCCACCGCCGCGACCTTCCCGGGCTCGAGCGACTATCTGGGCACCGTCGATGCGTTCCACCAGCTGCACTGTGTCAACCTGGTTAGGAAGTACACCTACGCCGATTACTATAAGGACATTGATATCGCGTGGAGGGATCCGCCCGACATGTTGAGGACTCATGTCGACCATTGCATCGATGTGCTCAGGCAGAAGATCATGTGCGACGCCGACGTCTGTAAGTTGTTGTTCTTGTTCTGGTTATACGGCTGGAAAATTCGAGCGCAGCTGACTGGTGGTGGAAGCGGTGATCACCTACTCCTGGGTCGAGGGCCGCGAGCACGTCCTCCCCGACTTCTCGAACACACACCGGTGCAGAAACTTCGACAAGGTGCGGGACTGGGTTCTGGAAAACAAGATGGATATGGGCTCGAGGGAAATCACCAAGAGTAAGGAGGCGGTCAGTGTGCCTACCGAGGCGCTCTGAGTTACCTCTGAGCTTGTACATATGGTGTCACTCGTGGAAGTAACGAGTGCTTCACTATGACATTGAAAGTACATACACTCTGACAATGAAAGTACATACACTCTGACAATGAAAGTACATACTCTACACTCTGATGCATAGCAGTCTGGTTCCGCTGTGGGATGAAAACTGTGTGGCGTTTTGTGACAGGTGCACACTAACTATCTCGCGGGGAAAAGTGGGGTACTTCTTTCTGTACTCGGATACCGGTAACTATTCGGACCCAGCTGAGGCAGCTTGGTAGCTTGGTGGGCTCTGGGTACTGCATGGTGGAATTTAAGCGCGACCCGGTACCAACGAATGGTTGGGCGAGAAAGAAAGTGGCAAAGTGCTATGTAACTATTAGCTTTCGTGCATACTCTGCCTGGCTGACATGCGGCGCATTGCCGCGTCCCCTAACTATGATAGCGCGGTATGCATCCGCAACCGCTCTTTCCTTCTTTCCTTCGAAGCTTCGAAGCTTCGGAATGTTATCCACCCGCCTCGTGGTTCGTCAAAATATTCGTCCTAAGAACCGGGTCGTTATGGGGGACCAGGCAAGCCGTTCTCCCGGAAGCAGCAGCACGTTTGAGGTTGTCACGTTAAGAGTTTCGTCAATGATAACTACGGTGCCTATGACCGAGAACCCCACAACCCGGATGCGTGCCGACATGGCGTGAGAAGGACGGGTATAGTTGCCGCTGTCATGCTTCTTCGTTTGCAGTTGTATACATATCCGCATGCATTCCAGCTGAACAGCGTGGCTACACATATTCGAAGCTACCGCATGTATGGCTTCTGGATAGGTAACCGTGCTCCGCACCGGCATCTCGGACACTCGATACGGCACGGTATCGATTCCCTTGGACGATTACGCGGATACTATACCTACGCGAGGATCCGCAGCCGAATCATACGTACCGTGGTCCGTATGGAGTCTTGCAAGGCGTGTTGATGCGGTTCCGTCTTAGCCGCCGCGTCTGACCGAAGCTGACTAATTCTTCGTACATACGTACAGATCTTTCGGGAGCGGCCGTTGCTTCCTTCTCGGTGCCAGAACCCTACGGTATTCAACACTTGAAGATGTATCCGGATTCTGCGTGCCGTAGCCCTACTCCTCGCGGCAAGATCTGATGCGAGACACTGGAATCCGACACCGTGCCGGCCTACGGTGGGCGAGATGGGAGGAAACCATGTATCCGACTCCTCCGTGGGGTTGATACATGCTGGGGAGTTAGCCTATCCGCCGCCACCATCACCCCACACGGAGATATATATCCAGGTACGAGTGCTGATAAACCTATATCTAAAGCTTGATTACCAGCACATGCCACACGGGCGAGAACGAGTGTTACACTGGAGCCACTCCCAGTCCACGGCATCCGAGACTCTGGAAGACGAAAGGCATGGGACGAGATGAGATTCGACAATTGGTTGGCTAGCGTCCAAGCGTCTGCTCTAGTTAGCGGCAGCTTTGTATTGGTTGGTTCGGCTTGGTGGCAGAAGCGTTTCGAGATGGGCCGGCTGAAACGGAGTGATTCTTGCCCCTGTGGCCTGACTGACTGACTGACTGACGGCATAAACGCTGAGAATCGCCAGCGGTTCCAGCAACGATGCGTGGGGCGAATAACGAAGGAGAAGGAGAGAGCGGGGGGCTCGGATACGTCAAAAAGATGAAAGAATCAGGCCATTCGTGCCCAGCTTGGCACGTCGTCTGTCTGAAGTATTCTCGATCTGCAGACACCGACTTTCTGTGATGGGGATTCTGGTTATGCACCACGAAGTACCCCTGGCCGCGTGTAAAGTAGAATGTTCTATGTTCCCAGGGAGCACCGTGGCGCAGGAGTAGCAACCGTAGTTACTTGTTACCGTAGTTACCTGCCTGCCTGCATACTCAGCACGCGAAGCCGATCTCTTCAGCCTTCAGCTTCCGTACCTTTTTCTCTCCTCCCTCCTCCCCCCCCTTCTGGGAATATATACAAACTACATACAAACTCACTCAGCAAGCATCCAAGCATACAACAAGCATACACCGTCCCACCACTCACAGCAGCGTTCCAACCGCTGCTGCAGCTTGTCCCCCCCGCCTCCCCTCCTCCTCCCCGGATACGCGTTTTTTCCATATCTGCGTTGCATTTTCACCTTCTTCTTTGTCCCTCGTTCTTACTCTAAATATCCGTGAAGGCCGTCCCGCCAGCGTGCATCGCCGAAGCGTCTTTCTTGCGCGTGGGCAATACCGACAGCTAGCAACAAGCAAAGCAACATCTACCGCTCTCCTTTCTTTGGCACGAAGCGGACCTCCACCGACGGACGACCAACAAGAATCAGAAACCCCCCCGTCGCTGCCCACACCCCCCCCCTCCTCCTCTTACCACTACTCCTCCTCCTCCGCCGCGCTTACTACAACTTACCAACATCGTACGATCCTCTTCCGCCGTTTCCGAATAGAATAAAAAAGAACACCGCCGCTTGCTACTAGTTCTCTCGACAACCGTTCAACAGCAGTTCAGCTGGTCCTGAACACCAACTCCGACAACACACCACCTACCTACCTACCAACGACCTACCAACTACCTACCTACCTTTCCACCCACCAATACATCGTTCAACAGCTGGCGACGGAGCGCCGAGCGCCCGCAAAGAATCACAACAAGATGAGCACAATGGAAATGTCTAATCGATCGCTCAATTCGCAATCCGAGAGGTCTCGATGGCCAGCTCTAGCCACCAGAATGGGCGCAGCGGATATCGTCAACTCGGGTTCGAAGACGCTGTCACTGGGACAAAAGATTGACCGCTGGATGGTGAACGAGGGATATCGGAGGATGTGGGTGCTCTTGTTACGGCTTGCTTATTTGTGTCCCGTGCTAATGAATGTGGTTGCAGCTTCATCGGCGTGTTCATACTACTGCATCTGCTGGTGTTCGGATTTGGCTTCATCCATTATTCGTTAAAAGTTTGGCTGCCCGTTCCTGTGATCGAATGCACATACGGTACTGATGCCGTGTGACAGGATAATCTGGTCGGGCCGCGAGCAACATTTGGTGTCACTTTGCCTATAGCGAGGTCGGCCGCGTTGGTTCTCCATGTCGATGCTGCACTCATTCTCTTCCGTGAGTACATTCTACAAGTGTAATAGCGATAGATGCTGATTGGTGGTAGCTGTATGTCGCAACCTGATTTCGATGGCCCGACAAACCGCCCTCAATGGAGTTGTTCCCTTCGGTAAGTTTTCATTCAAATTTTACCGTGAACACTAGCTAACTGATGACAGACAAGAATATTGCTCTTCACAAGAGTGACTACCACCCCATCCCGACTGTCCCAGGAGCACACGTAGCTGACTTCATATTAGTGACGGGATGGTCAATAGTGTTGTTCTCTTGGCTTCACACCATCGCTCATTGGAACAACTTCGCGCAGCTCGCCATCAAGCAAAAGCTCGGCTTTGTCGGCTGGCTCCAAGCCAACTTTGTTTCGGGACCAGGCTGGACGGGATACATCATGTTGACGTGTCTGATGGCAATGGCAATCACCGCCCTGGAAGGGCCCAAGCGCAAGAAGTTCGAGAGGTTCTGGTATATTCACCATCTCTTCCTGGTCTTCTTCTTCTTCTGGTCTTTCCACGGCTCGTTCTGCATGATCAAGCCGGACAGGGCCCCGTTCTGCGCTAGTATCGGAGTTTTTTGGAAATTCTGGATGGTGGGTGGCCTGCTCTACTTGGGCGAGAGGACTTGGCGCGAGATCCGGGGAAAGCACCAGACGTACATCAGCAAAGTCATCGAACATCCCAGCAATGTCGTCGAGATCCAGATCATGAAGGAGCGCACCACGGCCAGGGCCGGACAGTACATCTTCCTGTGCTGCCCCGAGGTTTCCATCTGGCAGTACCATCCGTTCACTCTCACGAGTGCCCCAGAGGAGGACTACATCTCGGTCCATGTCCGCATGGTTGGTGACTTTACCAAGGCGCTCGGAAAGACGCTAGGGTGCAACTTGGAGAAGAAGGAGGAGAGCGGTAGGGACGCAAAGCGGAACAGGAGAGAGTCTAGGATCATTGGAGTGGACAAGAACACCAAGGAGGATGTCGACCCGGCCATCCGCAGAGTTCTGCCTAGGGTCTACATCGACGGACCGTTCGGAAGTGCCTCCGAGGATGTGTTCAAATACGAGGTCGCTGTCCTGGTCGGTGCCGGTATCGGTGTTACTCCTTTCGCATCTATCCTCAAGAGTATCTGGTACAGGAGCAACTACCCCCAGAAGAAGACTAGGCTTCACAAGGTATACTTCTTTTGGATTTGCCGAGACTTTGGTTCGTTCGAGTGGTTCCGTTCGCTTCTTTTGGCCATCGAAGCGCAGGATATTGGTCACTTGATCGAAATCCACACCTACCTCACAGCCAAGATTAAACCCGATGATGCTACCAACATCATGATCAACGACGCGAACGCCGAGAAGGATGCCATCACTGGACTGCGTGCGCCCACCAACTTCGGTCGGCCGAATTGGGACACCGTGTTCAAGAGCATCCGCTCGATCCACAAGCCCGCCGAGTGCGGTGTGTTTTTCTGCGGGCCCAAGGCCTTGGGATCAACATTGCACGTCAAGTGTAATCAGTACTCGGAGCCGGGATTCTCTTTCGTCTGGTATGTTTCGCCTTATCTTATCTCCGCTTCCGCGGCCAGTGTGCTAACGGTTTCATCTCTGTAGGGGCAAGGAGAATTTCTAGACGGGTCTCTGTGGGTGTGTATACTAGTACGCAACGTTGCTTAGGGTCTAAACAGCCGCGGGGTGTACGATGATTCAATGCGATTTTTCTTTTTTCTTTTTTCTTTCACGGTGTCAACCTTTACATAAAGTTTTTTATGCGGATAGTGAAGTTTGTGCTGTGGAGTTTTTTTTTGTTCTTTCTGATATATCTTGAATCCTGTGCGATATCTCTTTTTTCTTTTTTCCTTGCTGCATTACTTTAGGGGTTTATTATTTTCTTAGGGATACCCAAATCATGTCTGCCATCTTTCTTGCGTTTTATCATCATGGGTAATCGTGAGTGGGGGATGAAGATTGTTGTGCTGTAACATTGCTCCCCTGCCGAGAACCTACAGCCTTCCTTCCTTTAGAGGATATCTAGCTCGGGCCGTTTCATGAGGGGGGGAATCGGAACCCCGAGGTCTGCAACACCCGTTCGTCACACATGATGAAACTTCACTGGTCAAAGGAGTCAAAAAGTGGTCTGATTTTCTGCTCTTTTGATACTCCGATAGGTAGCCGCCCCGCGCGCGCGCCCATTCAGGATACCATCATGATTCATGAATGATGCCGCTGATGTACTTGTGTGCTGCTTTCCAGGGAGATGCTGGTTGTGCGCAGCTGGCGCATAATGTACTCGTAGATTGCCCACTGTTGTTTTGGTCTCGAGTCAGTGAGTGTGGAGGGGTGAGGGGAGTGGGGGAGTGGGGGAGTGGAGGAGTGGGGGGACAAGCCTGTACTGCGTTTACCTGTGGCGTCACCAAGTGTCAATCGACCGTTTCCTGCGGAAAGTGAGAATGGATGGGATGTTCAACCTACCAAAAAAGCTCGTGCCATGCTAATTTTCCGCATCAGTACTATCCTTTCTCATTCATCGTTAGTAGGTAGAGCAAATGGGGGACTCACCAAACCCCCATCCCGTCAAAGAACACCCTCATCCCGCCATCCCTCCACGCCCTCCGCGCACACTCTCTCGCGCCAAACCCACCATGCCACGCTCTTCCCGCGCGGGCGCCCAGCAACCAGCTCCGCTCCGTCGCCGCCGCCGCCGCTGTACCCAAAACCTGCGTCTGCACCCTCGTCTTCACCACATCCAGCGGGTAAATACTCGCCCACGTAGCCACGCCGGCGGCGCCTCCGGCCACCAGAATCGCCAGCTGCCCCTCCGGCTCCGCAAACGCCGGCCTAACCGCTTCATAAGTGGAAAAATAGAAGCCGTAGCCAATACTATCCCTCAGCGCCGTGACCACGCCGCCGAGATACAGCCCGCGAATCCCGTGCGCCCTCAGCAGCTCCATTGCCACTGCGGCCGAGGACCTGTGCTGCGCCGACAGCTGCGCTCGGCATTTTATCACCTCGGTGGGCGCGGAGATGGTGAAGGTTGCGAGCCCGGCGAGGGCGCCGGCAGTGAAGATCCCGGGGAGCGTTTGTGGGAGGTATGGCAGCGACCGGTTGTACGCCGTGAAAAGGACGGCGTTGAGGGCGCCGTAGGTCAGCAGTGGTGGCGTGGCCCCGCGCAGCGTCGACAGCGGCGTGCTGAACGTGTACGTGGAGGTGCTGGAGAAAGTGCCCGTCTGTAGCCGTGCTTTGATTATGTCCAAGGGACTCCCGAGGAGGATCCCCGCTGCGCCGGAGATGTAGCTGGGGATTTATGTTAGCTCGGGGACAGTGAGGGCAGAGGGCGACGGTGGGTACCCAGCAATGAAGTCGGCCATAGCAATAGGTTGTGGTGGACGTGTAAGGGCATGGTTGCCAGTTCGGTGAGGGTCATGCGGCTATTCGCTATCTATTCCGGAACCTTTTGTCCGAGGTTATTTTGACTGGAAATTTGTTTACTGGGGCAGGTGGAATGGAGCTAGGCGTGCCGAGTGAGGTACCTGGGGCTAGGTAGCGATGCTCTGATCTGTACCACCTCACCTCCTTGACGACACGCTTCACTAACCACCTCAGCTCCAACCCGACACTCCTTTCGATCAACACTCTTTACCACCAACTCTACCAACTTTCTCACGTACCGTTCCACACACACGACAAACAATAGCAGCAATGGCACCCATAAAAACCGACAAGTACTCGGTCATCATCCCAACGTACAATGAACGCAAGAACATCCCAATCATCACCTGGCTGTTGAACCGAACCTTCACGGAGCAGTCCGTCCCCCCTCCCCCGTCGCTCTCCACCTCCATTAACACACTAGGTATAGCAACCTCGCATGGGAGCTCATCATCGTCGACGACGCCTCACCGGACGGTACGCAAGACGTCGCGAAACAGCTAGTGAATGTCTACGGCGCCGACAAGATCCTGCTCAAGCCGCGCGCGGGCAAGCTCGGACTCGGAACCGCCTACGTCCATGGCCTCCAATTCGCGACCGGAAACTTCGTAATCATCATGGACGCCGACTTCTCGCACCACGTACTTCCTCCACCCTCCCCCCTCACCCTATCTACCAGCGCCCCGCTAACTCTGTTCCCCCGAAGCCTAAATTCATCGCACAATTCATCGCCCTCCAGAAAGCGCGGGACCTCGATATCGTGACGGGCACGCGGTATGCCGGCGACGGCGGCGTCTACGGCTGGGACTTGAAGCGGAAGCTCGTGTCGCGTGGCGCGAACCTGTTCGCGACCGTCATGCTCCAGCCCGGCGTGAGCGACCTGACGGGGTCCTTCAGACTGTACAAGAAGCATGTCCTCGACCGTGTCATCGCGGAGACCCAGAGTAAAGGCTATACCTTCCAGATGGAGATGATGGTGCGCGCCAGAGCTGCGGGGTACTCGGTTGGCGAGGTGCCGATTAGTTTCGTCGATAGGCTGTACGGAGAGAGTAAGCTCGGTGGTGATGAGATCGTGGAGTATGCGAAGGGTGTGCTGGGTCTGTGGGTTAAGGTCTAGCGGTGGGGGTTGTTACGTGATTTGTGTGGCTTGTTTTGTTTGCGATCTTTCGTTGGTTTGGTAATGGGGGGTAAATAATGCGTATGGGTTGAACCGGAGTTTGTTCCTTCGTCGGTGATGATTCTCGAGAGGTGACATGGCCGGACAAGAGTAAAGGCCAGGCGCTTTTGAGCAACCGTAACTTGATGTCTTCGTTGTTTATGGTGCTAGTGCTGTAGACCGCTGAGAACCCCACGTTGATGGCCTTGAGCCATCTCCCGTAGTTCAGTCAAACTGTCTTCTCACAATTTGACGACATATCCAATTCCATCGTTCGCAACATTTCTTAAGAACTTAAGAGGCCGACTGCGTTCTCCCGCAATTTACAATTATACATCGCACCAACCACGCTGCTACCCGCACCCTGCACAAGTTGTCAACAGCTCCATCCCAGTTACAGGCGCAGCTCCAGCTCCCCACCACTACCTCTACCTCTAGTTACCACCAACACACGACCCGCCAACGCCAATTCTACAATTCCACAATGCTGGAAGTTCCGCTCCGCCTCCGGCGCGCAATCCACGTCGACAACCTCCCGATCGTCGTGCGCATCCTCAAGAACCACCCAAACGCCCTGCCGACGCCCGACATCCCGGGCAACACCTCGCTCCACCTCGCCGCCAGTTGGGGCCGGCTGAACATAACCAAGTTCCTGGTCGAGCGCGAGGGCGTCGCCGCGATCAGCAGGCGCAACAACGACGGCGATACGCCGCTGCTGCTGGCGGCCGCCGCGGGTCACGACGATGTGGTCGCGTACCTTGCCGCGAAGGGCGGGAGAGAAGCCCTCGATACCAAGAACCGCTTGGGGTTCACGCCGCTGATGGCGGCGGCCGTGGCAGGCGTCGATGGCGTCGTCAATGTGAGCACTGGCATCTTGTGGGAAGGGACGGAGCAGGGCTAATTGGCGGGTTGACTGCGGCAGACTCTCCTCGATTACCTCGCCGACCCCGAGCTGATCGATGCTCTCGGAAACACGACGCTGCATTATGCGAGTGCCTACGGACACGAGAAGATTATGCGAACGCTGGTGGAGAGGGGGGTTACGGTCGACAGACAGAACCGGCAGGGCTGGCGGCCCATCAGCTACAGCTGTACGTGGGAGGCCGAGAGATTTTTCGAGCAGTTGATCCAGGAGCGGGAGGTTAGATATTTGCAGGCTGGAGCCAGTGGGGTACAGGGCGAGAGGGAGAGGGAGCGGGTGAGGGCGCCGACACCAGTGCCCGCAAGGAGCGATTGGCCTATTCCTGCCGCTGCAATTCCGCCGGTAGCCGTGCCTGCAACGGTGATGGAGGTGGTGGGTGGGAGGCCGAGGGCCAGTAGTGGCAGTTAAGGAGGTACGGTTGGTATTGACGCGTTGGATTCTATGCTGCTGCTGCTTTTATATATCCTTTTGCCCCCATCTATACACTACTGAAGAATACCCTAATCAGGGGAAATAAATAACGCCATGCTCCAGTCCTTTCATGTGCACAATCCTCCGTCTACCGCTTCGCCTTTTTCTTCTTCCCCCCTCCACTGCTACCACCTTTTACAGGAACTAGCTTAGCATGACCAGGGTTCTCTTTGAGGTGATTGAAAAGCTTCGTTTTCGACGGAAAAGACTCTCTACAGCTTGAACAGTTGAACTGTACACAGCCATGTCAGTCGCCACTCACCACGCTCCATATCGAGGGGAAACCCACATCGGTCTGCGCCTGTTCCTCCTCCACCGCCGCCTTTTGTGCACGTTTCGCTCGCTTAGCTTTCGCCTTACCGACTTTGGTGGCGGGCTTGGAGTCTTCATGGTCTGAGATTGCCGTGGAGGCGAGGCCGCTTGATATCCCGTCCAGACCCTCATCCTCACCGAGTATTCGCGCTTGGAATTTCTCTGCTGAGACGTATTCATCCGTGTCTGAGTCTTCTGCTGGTTTTTGCTCTGGTTCTGGTGCTGGTGTGGCGGGAGTCTCTGTATCTATTACTTCCTGCTCTTTAGGAGCAGGTGTGGGCTCCTTCGTATCCAGGCTATCATCCAAGATATGGTTCTCCTCCGCCGATAACTCTTCCTCGTCTTCCATGAGCGTATACTCAGCCTCAGGTTTGTAAGCCCTCCCCCTGACGTCTCTGTCTAGATCGAACTCCTGATTCTCCTTCATCATTTGCCGCTTTAGCTGCTGCACCGCTTTGACGTGTTTCTTGCTTTTCTCGTGAGCATCCATCTGGCCCTGGCTGCGGAACACTTTCTTGCAGATGATGCACTCGTATCGCTCCTCCTCCTCCTCTTCTTCCTCTTCGGCCTCCTCATCACTCGCCACCGTTTCCCCCTCCACCTGCTCCCCATCCAACTCCCCATCCCCCTCCTCCTCCTCCTCCTCCTCGCTTTCAGACCCCTCATCCTTATCATCGCGAACCTGAGTCCAATCCGCGGCCTTATACTCCCCCCGATTCTTCTTATTCTCCTCTCTTTGCCTCATAGCCTGCTCCCTGCTCTTCTTCAACAACGCCGCCTGCCGCTCTTTCTCGGTCATCGAGTTCGGCGTATACCTCGGATCTCTCTTCCTCACAAACTTAACAAACGATGCAACCGTATCATTAAATTCCCTTCTCGCCATTTCCCTGGCCTTCATATTCTCCTTCTCCATGGCCCTCTTGACCCTCCGGTCTGGAGCGTCGGTATACCGATAAACATCGCACCACGAAAAACTTTTTCTTGTCGCAAAATTCGTCCACGCAAGGTAGAAATCCTTAATTGTCCCCGACTCATACGTATCCCGCTCGCCTCCAAAGCTGGGATAATAAACCGGATCTTCACCCTCCCACTCCGCCGCTTTCACCTCTTCATCCGCAAGCTGTCGGAAACTCTTTCTCAAAAGCTGATAAAATCCTTGCGGGTCACTCTCGTCGAACGAGGTGTTTATACTGAAATGGCCGAACCAGTCCAGAATGTCTGAAGATGTGGTTACATCCACGGGCTTCGATCCTTCCCCAGGATCTCCAGGCTGGTGGCCGCGCAAGATGGCGTCCCGGTGGGAATCGTACCATGCCCGTTCCTGCGGATCAGAGAGAACCTCGTAGGCAGCCTGTGCCTCGGCGAACAGGGCGGTGGTGCGCTCAACGTCTTGGTAGTTCCGGTCGGGGTGGAGCTCGAGCGCTTTTTTGCGGTAGGCTTTCTTGATCCTGCGATTGATTGATTGATTAGTTAGCGGCGGGGGAGAGGCGCGACAGGGGGGTGGGCGCAGGCGCACGAACTCTTCTGGTGTCGCGGAGCGCTCGATGGATAGGAGCGTGTAGTAGCAGGTTTTTGTCGGTTCTGTGACGGCGGCGGTCCGGCCTTGGCCTTGGCCGCCCGCGTCGGAGGACGGTGTTTGGCCCATTGTTTGTCGTGTCGTCGAGTGCTAGTTGGATGCGTGGGAGCTGTTGGAGTTTTGTTTCGTGTAGTTACAGTTAGTGGTGGTGGGCAAGGTGGGGGGCTTGGCGGAGAAGACTCAGAGGTGATACACTATGATTCGACAGAGGGCACGTGACGGTTCTGATTGAGACTCAGGTATGCCTTGAACTGCGATTGGTCTTTTTGAATGGGCAGCAAGAAAGGGTATGGCCTGAACTTACGTGCCCCATTCATGGTGTTAGGACACACTGAATATTTAGTGCATCTCTACTCATTCGCTAGGTTTTAACAAGCTCGCGAGAGCTGTTTGAACGAATGATGATTACATACCCAACTTAAACCTACATCTCATGATATTAATAGCTTAGCCTCTGACTCGATATCGTCAACGAAGTATATCCTGTGAGCATGGACCAGCAAAAATTCTGGCTGATGGTGCCAGGCCGGGAATGCGCAAATGTGAAAAACCTCAATAACAGATAATTCCACAGCCGGGGCATAAGAAAAACAGCCGCGTGTATACGGAGGATCTCCAGCAGAAGGCGACTGATAGACATTCGCAGCTACGATCAGAGCAGGAAGGTCTCGTTAGAGTTTGCCCTCCCTGAAGTTAGAGTTCCAAACTTCGACATAAGCCACCTCAGCATGTAGCAAACCGAACCTAGATATCAACTCTATGAGCTAAGAGGTCATACTTTTTTACAAAAGTTTCATTGAGCTTTCCTCTCTATCAAAAAGCTCGGTGTCTCCTTTCCCTTCCCGTAACATCCCTCCCCTCCACCACCACCGCAATCATGTCCACTCACGACGCCGCCCAATGCACCCATATCTATTGCCAACTTCACCGCGCCATGGATCCGTTGGACAACCGTCTGCCGTCCCTGTTACCAATGGTGCCGCCTTACCGGTCAGCCTCGCACGGCCCAGCTCCACCTTTCCAGTCCAGGGTGAGATCTAGCTTCTCATGTCCTTTCTCAGACCCGCTGTTTGGTTTCGGAAATTCCTCAGCTGCTAGCAGTGTTACACTGGACCACGAGTCGTCTGTGAAGCGGAAGCGTGAGGACGGGGAAAAGGAACAGGAAGGGGATGATGAAAAGGAGATGGACGGGGAGGAGGGGTATTATGGTGGGGAGTATGTTTCCGTCTCGAACCGGGATGAAGAATGGATCGAGAGAGTAGAAGAGAGCTCGGACAACGGCAATCCCAAGAGAGCGGTCCTACCAACAAAACCACTGGAGCCGGTCACGCCGATTCGTCCCATCAGACAGCTAGGGAGTGCCCCTGCTCCAAAAAAGTTGAAGTCGACGCCCTATCGAGTTATGCCCGATAAATGGACGGACCCCGGTGCGAAGCCTCCTAAGTCGCCTGTAACGTATGAGGAGTGGACTGCGAAGTATTGGAAACCCCGCAAAACCGATTCGAAACCCGTTCTAATCGGATGGCAAGCCCGACCAGCCGGCCAGGACAAGAAGAAGGGCTCGGACAGCGGTCCTAATAGGCCCACTGCGAAGTCGGATCTTCCAGCCCAGCCTGAAAACGTCGCAACCGCTACACTCACAAACCCCGCGAATCTGACCGCCAGTGATGTTTCCGCTATCGAATCTACAGATCTAGCATCTGAAAAGCTCGCGGCCGCCTGTTCGTCCGGCCTTGAGTGTGAGGATGGAAGCGTCATCACCAGCGGGGGTAGTTCTTCCCCCCAGCGCGAAAGTCACTCTCTCGGCTCGTCCGCTATCAAGAGCAGCCCACCTGGTTCCACCTGCGGCACCCTGGACGAAAGCGGGAATAGCAGTAGCGACAGCGAGGATAGCAGCGGCGACAGTGGGATTGGCAGCGGCGACGGTGATATTGGCAGCAGCGACAGCGGGATTAGCAGCAGCGACAGCGGAAATAACAGCAGTGACAGCGAGGATAGCAATCGCTCCCGCTTTCCTGCTTTGCCCGAAAGATGGTTTCTACCTGCTCCAATCTTCCCAAATCACATCTATAACTTTCCGTTCTCGTCCAGCGGGCCTTCAACGGGCTTCTCATCCAGCGGGCCTTCAACGGGCAACATTGATACCAGCGGAAGCAGTATCGTGGATGATGATGACTGCGACGGCTGTAGCGACTGTTCCCGTGACAGCGACAGCGACAGCGATTGTTCCTCATCGTATTTCGAGGGGGACATGCAAACCATCCGCGAAGAGAGATTCTCAACCGGGGCCTCCTACAGCAGTGTCGCCAGCAATGGTCCTTCCGCAACACGTAAGCAACCAGCCCAATCCAACTACTTCTACCAAGACTGACCCTATTTCAGAGCAGCCCCTTCTCGAGGACGATGATATCTGCGGCGGTACTGGTTGCGACCACCTAACCATCGATAAACCGGAATTCCGACGTGTAGTCCAAAACATCATGGAAGAGATTGGGAAAGGAGATTTCCTCTGGGCTCCTGGAGCGTTGACCACTCTTCAATCGCTGGCGGAGGACTATGCCGTGCGTGAATTGGCAGGTCGGTTATTCTCATTATGTCTCCTGTAGAACTAGAGCTGACTTTTATGTAGTGCTGAACAGGATATGTCAACATCGCAATGGAGACGCCATTGAGCCCAAGGACAAAGAATTGCTGGACATGTTCAGCATGAGGCGGACCGGGTATAGCGAGGATGCATTCAAGAAGTTCTAATGGATTTTGGACGCTTTGGTTAAATGTACATTGTGGATATTTCTTGCGGTCTTCGTAGTTCAAAGGAGATAAAAAGAATGTCATTTCCTGTTGGACGGATATTGGTTTCGAATGAATTTGAGAGTTTCTTCGCTGCTGAAGAGTAAATAAGGGGGTTTTCGGGCCTGCTTTCTATCGTTCAACCGTATCTGGTCATGACAGTGAAAGTACAAACCACTGAGATGAAGTCATGTGTGAGAAAGTCAGTACTCGGATGATGATCTATGAGCCTCTATGTAATAGTCCTATTAGTTACTTTTAGTACCATGACAGCAGCAGTGGCTTGGCTGCACGACCTCGAATTGCTAGCGGCGTTCCCCAAGCTCTCAAGATCTCCAACCCTCAACACCACCACGCACCTGCAAACCACCGCTTCATCACCATCACCTCCACCACCACCTCCATCATCTCCATCGGTACGCACAACCCGCCATGAGCTCCACACCAACCGTCGAGAGCATCCGCACGCAGCACGCGACACTGCAGACAATAGTCAAAGCGAAAGACTACAAGAAGGCCGCCCAAAGCCTCGCGCAACTTAAGCTCGCCCTCCTCGGCTGCAACATCCTGATCCCCAGCGCCGCCGCGCCCGCGCAATCTCTGTGTCTCGCCCGCGACATCCTCGAAACTGGCGCTGTTGTCAGTATACACCTCCAAGATGAAGCCGCGTTCCTGCGGTACTACGCACAGTTGCAGCCGTTCTATGCGATGACGGCATTGGAGAACTCGCCTAGCAAGAGCAAGAACAAGATCATGGGCCTGTACCTCTTGCTCTTGCTCACCAAGAATAATATCGCAGACTTTCACACTACCCTCGAGAATATGCCCGGGCTCGAGGAGGATGTGTTTGTGAGGTATCCGGTCATGCTCGAGAGATGGCTCATGGAGGGGAGCTACGATAAGGTGTGGCAGGCCACCAAGAGCAGTCATGTCCCGAGCGATGAGTATGCAATGTTTTCCGAGGTGGGTTCCTTCTCTTCTCTCTGACGGCGGTGATGGTGGCTGATGGAGGGGTGGGATAGGTGTTGGTGGGAACGATCCGCAGCGAGATCGCCAGCTGTTCCGAGAAGGCATACGCTTCGTTACCCGTGTCGAATGCGAAGCAGTTACTGTTCCTGGAGTCGGAGGGCGCCGTGGTCAAGTTCGCGGAAGAGGTACGGTGCCCGCTGCTGCTACTGCTCGATATCTTAGCTAACCACGAGGGAACAGAGGGAATGGGAGGTCCGCGATGGCCGCATTTACTTCCCCGTGGAAGAGAGCGAGAAGGAGGCCATGTCCAGCAACAAGATCATCGAGAACACGATTGGCTACGCGCAGGAATTGGAGACGATTGTTTAGACGGTGGGCACGACATTGGACGTTTTCACAGCGGGAATGGATGGATAGTTTTGCTCTGTACAACTAGATGGGACAAACCACTTCTTTAAACGTTCCAAATAGCCACCTTCTTATCATAAAAGCTACAGCTCGCCACCACCCCGGGAGCATCAGGATGAACATGTCCCCCATAGTTCATACTCTCGTTCTCCTCCCAACGTGCCACGATCTGCACACCCGTCCCACCCCTCTCCACCACCCTCGCGCCGGCATGCATACAACTAGCCAACACCCTCCCGCCCACCATCTCATGCAACCGCCACACCCCGCCGCCCAACCCCTTCTCCTCCACCGCCCTCATCCTCCCCCTCAAGTCCCACACCCTCAGCGTCTCATCATAACTCCCAGACCACAGCTCATCCGCGCCCCTCGCCATCACCGCCGTAACCCCCGCCTCATGCGCGCCCCTCCTGGTCCTGCCCAGCTCCACCGCCGTCTCCACATCCGTAACCACCAAGACCGCATCATCGCCACCAGAGTACACGCGGCGCCCACACGGCGAGAACTCAACCGTCCACGCCTCGAGCGAATGCGGCGTTGCCTCCCACCTCGGCCCCTCGTCCTCGCCGCCCACACCAACCAGCAGCACCCGCCCATCAGTCGTAGTCACGGCGACGGCGTCGCCGCCGGGCGCCCACGCCACGCTCAGCAGCAGCACGGCCTCTTCGACGACGCGCACATGTCGCACGACCACGATGCGCTCGTCGAGCACGCGCACCAGCGTCACCACGCCGCGGCTGAGCGCTACCGCCGCGAGCTCCCCGCTGGCAGGAGAGAACTTTACGTCTAGCACTGCGCCGTAAGAGGTGGTGAGTGTGTCCACGTGCGCCAGCGACGGGACGCGGTATAAACAGAGCGTGCCCGTTTTCTTGGAGGCGAGGGTCGTCGCCGACTCGTGCAGTGTGTAGGTTCCTACGAGGAGGAGCGTGGGGTCGTGTGGTACGAAGGAGAGGCAGGCGGGCGGCTCGGCGGCGGTGGTGCTGGACTGCGAGGGCGTGGGCGTGGCCATGATGCAAAATGGTGGGGGTGGCGGTGGGTGCGGGGAGACGCGATGTGGGGCGGTGGTGCCCCGCCATTAGTGCGTGATCTAGGTGAGCGTGAATACGAGTACTCTACACGGCAATCATCCAGCAATATTACCACCACCACCCATACTTTTCTCGTCACACCCACACAGTCGATCCCAAGTCTATAATTCTATCGTATAATACAAGAGGCGAATTCGAATTCGAAAACCAGCATTTTTTATCCCCCCACCGTCCGTCCCAGACCAGGCCCAACCTCCCAAAAAGCGAAGCAGCAATTCATTCTCATCCGCCCGTGAGAAAGCCCAACCAACAACAGAGAGGAAGCCATTGAAAGGTATCATCAAAAAAGCTTCTGCACCGAACCGAAAATGTACATTGCCCATAACCCCCCATCATCTTCCCCCCCCCCGCAACAAACAAACAAACATAAGCCATATCATATCCGCTGTTATATCAGGCATGTAATGTTCTCATAAACACACATCCGCCCCACTCACCCACTCACCCACAACCCCCCGCTCCCCGCGCCGCTCCCCGCGCCGCGCCCCTCCAACAAAAGTGCTTTTAAGTATCCCAACACATCCAACAAAGAAAAGAAAAGAAACAGAAAAAGGAAAAGAATAAGAAGGAAGACCGGCCGTATATGTCGTTGTGAACGAGTGTACCAAGGAAATTGTAGTGTGAGTGAGTGTGTATGTGTGTGTGGCGATTACTTCTTCCGTGTGAGCACCATGTTCAGGACCTCCTCCAGACCCGCTCGCGCTTCGGTGTCGGGGAAGATCTGGATCGCCTCTTTCGCCGTGTCACAGAACGACTGTGCCAGTTCCCGTGTTCGCTCGATTCCATTGGACTTGTAAACCATTTCCCGTGCCTGCGCTTTCTGTTAGCAACGGTGCGTGCAACCTCGCTGACCACGGAAACATGAATGAAACATACCTTTGCCGCGTCTCCCGGCTGCTCGAACTTCCGCGCGATCATGGGGCCGAGCTCGGGGAACTCCTCCCATGCGTAGAATACCGGTGCAGTGGCGAGTCCCAGCTCCAGGTCCGCCGTCGCGGGCTTCCCGAGCTCCTCGCTGCTGCTGGTGTAGTCCAGCACGTCGTCGATCAGCTGGAAGGCCAGGCCCATGTGTCTTCCGTAGGTATATGCAGCATGCGACACCTCCTCCGTTGCGCCGCCCAGCACCGCCGCCGCACGGCAGGACTTGCTGATCAGCGAGGCAGTCTTGAGGTACGTCTTCTCCAGGTAGTAGTCCAGCGACTTGGAGAGGTACTCCGCCGAGCCGTAGTCAGCCTGAGTATTGGTGAGCTGGTACAGTTCGCCCTTGACCAGCTCCGAGATGACCTCGGCGATGAGCTCGGTAACCTCCGGCTGTCTCAGTCTGGCCAGGAACACGGACGCCCGGCCAAGCATGTAGTCACCCGCCAGGACGCTCAGCTTGTTGCCGCTGAACACGTTCGCACTCGGCATTCCGCGTCTAGTCTCGGCATGATCCACCACGTCGTCGTGGAGCAGCGAGGCGGTATGGATCAGCTCGACGATCTCAGCGAGGCGCCTCTGGGTCCCCAGCACAGCGATCGGCTCTCCCGGCGTGGCACCAAGGATATTCACCGGCATCGACCGCGACGACAAGATGGAATAATCCGGATTCCGGTCGGCAATGGTAGATTTGGGGGCAACGGGGGCATTAAAGTTCGCCTCGAGCGACACGCAGGCGGCCTCCCAGCCCTTGACCTTTGGAGCCACGGACGTTGCCCGGGCCATCAGGAAGACGACCATCGGCCGGAAAAGCTTTCCCGACGATTGCAGGTAGTATTTCGATGCCGAGTCGAGACCCGGGTATCCAGACGACAGCAGCAGCGAGATCTGCGACTTGAGATGGTTTAATTCCGCGGCCACGATCTTGTCCGGGCGGACGCGGGCGATGCGAGGGGGCGCGGCGGCGGTGGCAGATGCGGCGCCGGCGGCGCCGGCATGGGGTGGGAGGGGCGAGGGCGGGGGGATTGTCGTGGCGTCATGCAATGACGTCGTCGTTGCAGTCACCGTCGCAGCCGAGGACTGCAGCCGTGCGGCGGCAGCGCCGTAGTTGCCATTGAGGGCCGCCGGTGTTCGTATCCGCGCCGCCGGTGTGAACGGGACTCTGGTTCGCAGCAGTGACCGGATCATGGTTGCAATTGTGGGACTGGAGGTATGTGCCTTTTGGGTTTGTATGAGGGAAGTCGCTGTACCAACGCTAGCGCCCAGGAAATATCTACTCCGACAGCACCTCCGAAGCGAGGTAAAGTAGTATGGACAGCAGACAGTTCGTCGGGTTTTCGTGCGCAGGCAGAGGCAGGTAGACGGGCGGGAGAGACGGGTTAAGTATGGGGATATGCTATCGCAGCGGAGGAAAGATGCGGGCAGAACGAACGAACGGAGGGCGAGTGTCTGCGGAAGATGTTGGAGTATGTAGAGCACATGTATGTAGAGTCCAGAAGGTCTCCGTTTCGCTTTGTCCGACGGGCGAACTGATACCGGCAAGCCTTGACCGCTTTTGGCTACAGAAGCAAATATTTCTGCAAGGATGCCGGAGAACCCGCTCGGTAGCCCGCCAATCACGAAGGGGCAGAATCAGACATAAGTGCAGCACCAGAACGACAGCTGCACGACACCCAGATGACTAAGTGCTCTAGGGGACTCGATCCAGAATACAATGCGCGTCTCAGTAACTAATCATACGCTTACGAAGAGTATTGTACATAAGACTGTAAGAGCAAGAGCAAGAGGAAGAGGCTACAGAATGACTCCTCAGAGGGTACGCTCAGCTAGGTAGTCTACACTTCGTCATCGTTCTTTCCCCATGTTGTTTGGATCCCCATGAACTCCTTGCGGTCCAGCTCGAGATCCGCAAAGACACTCTCGTTGCCTGTCGATCGGATCCACATCAGCATAAATAGAACATCGCAGGGTTTGAATAGCCAGCACGCGTATGTAACCTCCATACCTTTCAGATGCAAGATTCGTTTCTCGTCCTCTTCCTCCAACTGGCCCACTTCATCCGCCGTGCCCTCGTGGTCCCCGTCTTCGGGGAACTTGTTTTCCCCAATGAATAGGAATTCGGCGTTCTTGACGAAATGCTTGGGCTGGACAGAGCCCCACCGCAGACCTTTGAACTCCTCGATGACCCTACAGATCCAACCCTCGGTCAGTCACTGTCCGATATGTGGTAAGATAGTCATGCTCTGAGCTCACTCTTTGGGATACTCAGCCGGATCCGGGAGCGCAGCATTGGGCGGCGACGGAGTCTGCGGGTTCCGGACGGAGATGACGAAGCTTCCCTGCTCCTTGAGACCAAAGTCCTCCTGCAGCTCGTTCGGCTTCTCTGGGATCGTGAGCATGTACACGAAGTGGGATTGGCGCTCGTTGTCGGACTTGGTGATGGCGTAGACACCCTCGCCGATTGGCTGCGCCGGATAATCCGTCCTCTCCCTAGAGTACCTTAACTTTAGCGTCGTGATCCAGGCAAAGAACGAACGGAGCTCCACCTACCCAACCGTCTTGGTCTGATACGTCCTACCCTTAAGGTACCCCCTCAGGTCTTCCAGGCTCGCATTCGGCTCCTCGACGAAAGTCAGAAACTTCTCATAGCCCCTCTTCGGCAGGCGTTTCTTGGGAATAGCGATGAGCCTATTCTCGCCGGCGTCCTCGAGCTTGCCGTCGACAAGCTTTGCGCCCTGCGGCAGCGGACGCAGGATCATGTACGATCTTTTGACGTCGTCCATCGACGACGGGTGCTCGATGTTCACCTTGCCCCGAAGGAAGAAGTATACCACTCCTTTCTCGAGGATGGGAGAGTCTGAGACTTTTTGCTCGCGCGTGGACGAGACGGTGATGCCGGATTTCGACGGGGCGTCTACCATCTCAGTATCGTTATTCTCCTCCTTCTTCTTATTCTCCTCCCTCTCCTCGCCCTCCTGCTTCTTCCCTTCCGTCTTCACTTCACCCGCCTTCCCCCCCTGATCCACCTTCCTCTTCCCGCCATCCGAATCCTCAACCTCCTCAACAGTAGCTTTTTTCCCGGACCCCCCAGTCTTCACATCCAGTACCTGCTTCGAAGTAGTAGAAGTCGCAGCAGCAGCAGTAGCCTTGACCTTCTTCTTTTCCGGCTCACCTTCACCTTTACCTTCACCTTCACCACCTTCACCAGCCTCCTGCTCAGGAGCTTTATGTTTCTTTCTAGCTGCCGAGGAGGAGGAGGCTTTCTTTGAGGAAGCACTCTCCGGCTCTGGCTCACCGTCACCACCAGCCGAGTGCTCGAGAGCTGCATGTTTCTTGCCAGCGGCTTTCGCGGGGGATGCACCCTCCGGCTCCGGCTCGCGCGAGGTGTTGTGGCCGCGGCGGGTGGTGACCATTGTTATTGCTGCTGTTGCTATTGCTGCTGCTGTTGCGGGATGTATGTAGTGTGTGTGTGTGAGAGAGAGAGAGTGTGTGTGTGTGCACTATGTGTGAGCGTAAAATAGGTATGCGTGAATTGAGTTGCGATTGACGTGTGTACGCGGAATCGGATCTGACGATTCGTGGGGGGGGGGGAGGGGGGGGGTGATAGGGACGGGCCCTTTCTCCGCGCTCTCAGCTCTCAGCTCTCGGCTTTATAGCTGTGAACTGTAGAGTGGGTGGGGTGGAGTATGAGAGCTGAGCGTTGTGCGCACTCCGTCCCCAGGGCCGATGATGTCATCGCATAATGCTTTGTGCATTGTGCTTCTCGCCCAAGACATCGCAGTTGCAGTTGCAGCTGGACTCTGGGAGGTTGCAGCTGCAGTAGCCAATGGCTAATAGCAAATGGAAAATGTAGCTCCTAGTACTTCGTAGGCTGTACTCTGGATTTTTTGGATTTTTTGGATTTTTCGTGAGCTCGAGTGGGCGGGTGGGTGCAGGGCGAGTGAGGACTTGTGCGTGGCGAATGCGAGCTTGTGACGAGGGTGTATACTAGGTAGTAGTACACATTAGGTCTGAGATACGGTCCGCCATAGTCTAGATAGACTGATCTCTCTCTCTCATTCGGTCTGAGCACTGGGGATGGGATGGTTGGGCTGAGTTTCAGGGACTGAGTAAAATGATCGGCTTTTTTTGTTTTGCTTCTCGGACATAACATGTTGTTCTCGTGGTATTCAGTCAATGCTAGGTAACTACTAGACTACCTCATACAATACTCCTGCAGCCTCCCCCAAAATCCCCCCACCACTCTACAACACCTTCGCCGCCGCCTTCGCAACCTCCTTATGCACGAGATGGGTGGGATGCAAATTATTGAGCCAAACATACTTATCGACAGCCGGTCCACACTCAGAGTACTGTGTATCCCACTCGGGCGTGCCATTAGAGTACTCCTCGCACCAGCCCGTAGCGTTTTCAAAGCCGTATTTCGCCGGTCGATCCATGATGTTGTTGAACACCTTGGTGGTCGACACGATCTTGCTCCACACATCGGTGTGCGCCTTCTTGAGCGCGCTGACGCGTGAGCTGAGGAGGGCGTTGTAGGAGTTTACGGCTCGTGTCTCGAGAGCGACGGCTTCCGCGCTTGACTCCACCGTCAAAGGCGCCCGCTGGATCGGGGGGACGTCGAGGAAGAGGAAGTTCCGTGCGCCGGCTGAGTATAGCTGGTGGGGAGCGTTCTGTCAGCATACAACCTTCCTCACACCACGCCCAGCCGGAAAAAACGTACCTCATCAACCAACCCAAAATACACATCCATCAATCCCGACTGGAACCCATCGACATCGTCGGGATGAGCCCAGTAGCTACCGCCGATATCGTTGATACCGATCCAGACCAGAAACAGGGAGTTGGAGGCCTTCCAGTTCGCGGCATGGCCGGAGGCGAGCGGGAAGAACGTTTGCACTTGGTCCTTGAGCGAGAATACTTCGGGCCTATATGGGGCCACCAGCGCCGCGTCGATTGTCGCTCCGCCGTATGCCATGTTGTAGGTCAATGTCTCCGTCTTGTTGAATTCGACGGTCAGGTAGTCGATCCAGTTGGGGCCGCTGGGTGGGTGCTGTTAGCTACTATCACCACCACCCATAACCCACCAACAACACTCTTCAGCACCCAGCACCAACTTACTTCGCAGAAGTCCAGCCCGGATACACCGGATTTCCCAGGGGGTTTCCAGAGCTGGGCATGGGCGATCCATCGGTAAGGTTGAATCCGGTCTGGGTGTACGAATCACCACTGTGGTCATTTCATTAGCCCATCTTCTCCCCCAGGCCGCAGCTCCATTCTCCATTCTCCATCCTCCATCCTCCATCCTCCAGGCAGCGGGAAGGGGAAAAACCTACAATGAGAAAAAGTACTTCAGCCCCTTTGCACCGGGATACACTGGCTTGCCGCTGCTGCTGGCAGAAGCAGGCACAGCCTCGACGGCGCTCGAAAGCGTCAATGCCACCGCAACAGCGGCGAGGAAGGTTTTGCTCGGGGAGGGGTACATTGGTAGGTATCGGCGGTGGAGTGGGAGGCAGATGTAGGTACCTAAGTCTGTACCTGGGGATACACTGAGTACTGGCGGGACAGCGAGGGTTATAAACAGCGCTATGTACCAGGAATGTACCCAACCCATCCCAACCCATCCCGTCAGGACTGCGAAGACGGGACGGATCCGGCGTTCACAAAGTCCCATACGTCCGGCGATAGTGCTCTTGGTTAGTTAGTGAGGAATTGTAATTGTAATCTATCCGCCATGTATATCCGTCGTGTCTATCCGTCATGTCTGTAGGCAGTGGGTGGGCAGGTAGGCACTTACTCCGGCACGACTCGCGAGCAACGTACCTAGTACCTACCGTAGGCCAAAACAGACAAAAAACGGCCCATACGCAGGCTGCAGCTATACTTTGGCTGAACGCGAACGAGCACGAGCGGTGGTGTGGGGTGGGGTATACCGTCCATCCACTGTCCATCCACTGTCTACTGTCCATCTACTATCTCCGAGCCAGGGTCCAGGGTCCTACACAGATCATCTCGGTGCAGGTACATACCCGGCGGGGAGATCAAGCTTTCGGTGCCGTCTCGGCTGAGAAAGTCCGTCTGGGTGGTGGGCTGGTGGGTTGACGGGCTGGGGGGGGAGCAGGGTTCGGAATTTTCGGACCGTTGGAAAATGCTATGGTATGGTATGGTATGGTATGTTCCGTGTGGTGTAGGATGGGAATATTGATATTGGTGTTGATATTGATATTGGTGTTGGTATTTAGGCCTGGGGAATCAAGGTTGATGCATAGCATGCATGCATGGGGTGCGGTATTCGGCCGTCACGACATACCCAAGTACCTATGCGGAGTAGGTGCCTACAGGCTACAGAACTACTCTAGATCGATCACTCAATCATCCATGCCAGAGTACCATGGTCCATGGTCCATGGATGGATCAGGACGTCAACTTTACCCCACATTACCAGTGTGCTCGCATGGCGTTTGGCAGCCGTGAGACGCGTGGCTGGGTGTGGCGGATTATTAACTTAACCCCCCCCCCCCCACCCTCCCCCCACCCTCCCCCCCCCCGCCCTCAGGGTAAAGTCGCAGCTTGAGTTCGAATTTCTTACATACATGGGCGGGTTCGCACTCACTCACTCACGCAACGGTCTGTCACTCTTTAAGCACCTAGATTAGAGCACTTACTCTACAGTAGGTATAGCGAAGCCACTTCCGTGGCGCGGGAGGGACTGTCTGGGCTCCGGATATTCCGTCTGCTATGTATGAGCCTATACTCTAGTTACCGTCTAGGTATGTACGAATACGAATACGAGCGTTTGGTTTTTTTTATGGAACGAATACGCAGATAAACCGCTGGGCGATTGCTATTTTGCTATGGGAGTGGAGGTTATTGAAGTTGTTGAAGTTGCCGAAGCGTGGAAGCGTTGCCTCAAGTCTCAAGCTGAAGAAGGTTCACCCCCAACTTCCACGCCCGAAGGCTGAAGGCTGAATCACTAGTACTGTTACACATTGAGTCCACTCCTTCCCGGCACAGTGCCAAACTTGGTCGGTGAGAATTCTAGGTAACATGTAGCTCTTCGTCCGCCCTTCGTGCCCTCTTCGTGAAAGAGGGAGTTGAAGTGCAACAAGTTGTCGAGTGGAAGCACTCCCGCCAACACAAGCACTCCCAAGCACACCACCTCGTCGCCAACTACCGCGATAAGCGCGCCTGCCGCAACATCACTCGTCACCGCCTGCCTTTGGAAAAAAAAGTGTGATAGATAAGATATTAGAACCAACCGCCATACTTTAAAGTTTAGTTGTCATGATAAGTGCAAGGAGGATTCCTCCTCTTCGACATTACCGTGCTGCCCAGCAACAACAAGTTGCAACACCAACCCCCAAAGATCGAATCCAAAAAACAGTGCAATATCCCCACAGCGCCAATGCAGTCCTAGTCCCCTAGTGCCCAGTGCCTAGTGTCCACATGCTATAATATAAATACAAGATACGAGATGATACAGATACAGATAAGATGCAGATACAGATGCATAGCTACCACCGATAGGCGGATAGGCAGATAGAAGATGTAGCTAAATGTGGGTGAGGTTCAATAAACATTAAGAATAGATGATTAGGATATAATATAATATAAGTCATGAGACGCGTGCAGTATTGTGGGTCTGGCATTACCGCCAGACTGCGCCGGACACACCCGCGCTGGCGAGGACGGTCTGCACGTCGCGGGGATCGAAGCCCTCTAGCCGGCCCTGCTCGAGCTGGGCCAGGACCGGCCGGGCCTGGCTCTTCGAGGCGGGGATGAGACAGTTGACGATTCTATCCTCGAAGTCTGGCCATGGATATTCCATCGCGAGGCCTTCGAAGTGGGCCTCGAGCGTTCGTTCCGGCGGAGGAAGGAGCTGACAGTCAACGTCAGTACACGATCCACAGTGCGTGCGGAGCGGGGCGCAAAGAAAAAAACCTCCGATAGTCCCTTGGTGCGCAGCTCGCCAAACATATGCCCCACCGCACCATTATCGCCCGCAAACATCTCGTTGATCATGATCTCGTCATCGGTGGCTTCGTCCATGTCCGCCCCCATGCTCGTGAGCCCGACGGCAAAGCACTCGTTCAGCGCGCCAACCCCGGTGCTTCCGTGGCACCGGTACTGCTCCAGCACCGCTTGCAGCATGAAATCTACCGTGTTGGCCATCCACGGCCACCTCACCTCACCGTCGCGCGCACTGATGTGTGCCGTCATCACCAGGAAGTCCCACAGCGCATCTCTCAGCGTAGCGGTGCCAAACAGCGAGGGCTCGGAGGTCAAGCCGAGGTGCTCTCGCAGCGCGGCGACGTTCCTCTTGAGTAGCTCCGGCGAGAACGGGGTTGCCGGCGGCGAAAATACTGCCGTCTCAGCTTCGGTGAGAACGGAAGCGTTGCCCCGGCCCTCGCGCCGCAACCAACCTTCGCTGCGTCGCCGACCGACATCGACGTCATGCGCGAGGTCAAGCGTAGTAACATCCACCCGTCGCAACATGGTCACCGCAAATCGACATATCCTGAGGCGCAGTACGATGGGTTCCGGCAGGGGACTATTCGGATGCGAACGTTTAAACGACTGGTAGAAGCCTTGAAATTGCCAATCAGCCTCATCACCACAGGCGCGTGAGGGGGGGCACGTACTGTTCACCAACTTGATGGCCGTATCGCCGTTGCGCGTGGTCTCGGCATACTCGCTCTTGTTTCCGGTGCGCAGGCTACGGGCAGACAGCAGCGATGACGTGCAGTACCACAGGAGGTAGTCGAGGATTATCTCGTCCACGTGGAGACGTGTTGATGGGGCTTCCATGGCTGAGGGCATGTTCTTCCTGTGTGGTGTGGTGGGTGCAGCGGGTGTAGTAGCGGGAATTAATATGTGTATGGGCGGCGCGTATCGGGTTGGGTGGTGGGGGCAGCCGTTGGAGGAAATTGGATTCTCGTTGACGTTGACGTTTGTTTGATTTCGTTTCGTTATCGACAGGAACTTATCTATTCGCCAAAAGAGCAAGGGAGCGCGGAACGAAGAACGAGTGTTTTTTTCTTTTTTTCTTTTTTGCAGGCGCTGTGAAGAGAAGGAAGGAGTGTGGGATGGCAGTGGCCGAGAGAATGGCAGGTGGGAGGCAGGCCGAGATATGTAATAAAGAACGAAAACGAGGGAGTGAGAGAAGTTGAAATTAGGAGCACGCTGTTCGCCGTGAAAGGGGAGGGGGATTCTTGCTGTCAGACTGCAAACGAACGGAAAGGGGAGAGAGAAGAGCGCAATGGCGGCAGCGGAGGGCGGGGAGAGAAGGAAGGAAAGAAGGAAGGAAGGGAAGGGGGGGGCACTCATCGGAATGGAGACTTCGAGTTGACAAAATGCCGCTTGCTTCTGCTGCTAAGTCCAACAGCCAGAAACAGCCAAAAGCAAAAGCAAAATCCATAATCGACGTCTCGTGGCCGCTGAACAAACATCGGGCCCTATGATGCATAAGCCTTGGTTCCAACATCCTGACAAACGTCCGCACGTTCTCCTTCTTTTTTTTCCGGCTTCTGCCCCTCTTCCCGCGACTTCTTTGGACCTGGCGTCGCTCGTTCAGCCCAGTCCAGCCAGCCCAGCCAGCCCAGCCAGCCCAGCCAGCCCAGCCAGCCCAGCCAGCCCAGCCAGCCCAGCCAGCCCAGCCAGCCCAGCCAGCCCAGCCAGCCCAGCCCAGCCCAACCGGTCCCTTCCCGATCCCTTCCATCCCGTGTTTCGTCTCCGAAGATTCCTGCTGAGGCCGGCGCCATTCAGCCTCCGCGTGACTGTCTGGGCAGCCTTCTGTCCGTCCATCCGTCCGCCCGCCGCGCTTCGCACTTTGCAGCATCATCATCATCATCACTTGCACACCCGCATTATTGACGGACCTAGGCCCCAGGTACCGTACATATGTCGGTACTATACGATGATAGGCCCCCCCACTCATCCATTTGCACAGCCACGATCTGATGCACAATCCGTCTTCTCGAACAGAAAGGAAAAGAAAAACGCACCCTAGCAGTATGCGTGGTACTTGTACCTGCATCTCACCCCGTTACTCTAGTCAGGGGCAGCGTCGCAGCGATGATGTCGGTATCATCATGTCCAGCTTTTGTGTTCGCAGATAACTTATGCCCCTTATCACTGCAGGGCCCTGGGCCAGCCAGAGCACGCGCAAGGGGGCCACATGGGGATCGCTAAGCCCCTACTATGCTTCCCCCCACCCACCCATCCAACCCACCCCCCCGCACCGACTAACTACCCGCGTCCTTCGAACGTTGCCCATTTCCATCCGTGGATTGTTGCGTGCAGCGATGACCGCTTGGGTACGGTGTGTGCCTGTGATGGTGGTTGGTCGCGTTTTGGGAGCTGTCGTGACGAAACTGGTGGTGCTGGCTGGAATGGGTGCGACTGTGGCAATGGTGTAGGTAGAGTACACTACTCTATGATGTGCGGGAAGGGAAGGGATTCTGAAGGGAAGCCCTTTACTCTACGTCACGTCACGTCTGGTCTACCGTCTGGCCGTGTGGTATCTGCCTGGGTAAGTTTTTTGCCATGCTGCGCACCCATCCCCATCCCCCATCTCGAGTCGGACCTGCCGACTGCCGACTGCACACTGCACACTACACACTGCACACATGCGCAATATCTAAGGTTCCGAAGCAGCTGCAAACGCTCCTGGCCTCGCTGCATCTTCTGCAGCCTCCCGGCCTCGCTGCATCTTCTGCAGCCTCCTGGCCTCGCTGCATCTTCTGCAGCCGAGCCTCGCTGCATCCTCTATGTAAACACATGTCCTCACCATACCTACTGCTTCCTGCCCAGTTGCCAGTAACGGCTTCCCGTCGAGTACAGACGACAACGCCCCCCCTCCACTTCCCGGCGCGCAGCTGTTATTCGGCTGTGTATGTAGGGACATAAGGTACACAAATACTCCACAGTGCACAGTTGCCTAGTGTGTACTCATGTAGAGTCGTGGTGCGCGTCAGAGACTCAGCGAGAGACACTCCAGAGTCCGAGTCCAAAGTCCAGAGTCCGAGTCCAAAGTCCAGAGTCCAGAGTCCACGGCTTACATATGGCCACCTCCTCGAGTACCTGAATACATAAACCCGTACATAAACCCCTCCATAGCCATGAACGATACGCGTCTCGGCCCCACGATGTCTCGGGGCGACACACACACACACACACACACACACACACACACACACACACACACACACACACATCACTTCACTGTCAATTCACTGTCAATTCACTGTCAATTCACTGTCAATTCACCGTCAATTCACTGTCACATATGGCCCATTTAGGCTGTGGCTACAATGTCTCGGGGACGAGGAGGATGTTTCACCGACAGACGAAAACACGACTTCAAGTGATTTCACGTGAATGTGGTGTCCTCCAACTAATGGGTATTGTATTGTAAGGCACTGTCTTCCAGACAGATCATGCTATGTGTCGCTATCACTAGAGCTAGAGCTACGTAAAGCAAGTGCCGCAACTGCGACGAAACAGTAACCAGCAAACAATCAAACAACCAACGCTCGTCATCGTCCTCGACATCAACCATCAATCGACGATTCTTCCGTCCAACCCATCCAACCAACCAACTAACGCCAAACAGCCATGCGATGTCCCAGTGCAATCTACAAGCACAACAATGAAAATGAAAGAAAAAGAACTGCCGAAAAAAAGGCGATCAGGAACGCCAGCTCATGTAAATGCCAGAGAAGAGAAGAGAAGAAACGACAAGAAAGCACAAACGCCACTAAAATGTATGTCAAGTTGTCGCCAGCACGCAAGAAAACCCCATCAAGCCTCGCCCCTCCCCAGAATCGCAATGATCTTCTGATCCGCCTTGCGATTCTCCAGGAGGGTTTTCAGACGATGCACCAGCTCTACCTTCGTACCAGTGACCTGCACGTCCTTGTTACACTTCGCGTGGAGCTCGAGGTTGCGCTTGAGCACCAGCAGGCTCATCGCATCGACCTTGTCCGGATCCTCGATGTAGCCCGCCGGGATCTCGACACAGTACTTTTCGTGCAGGTTGTTGATCGTGGTGATGGCGTGCGCAGGGATGCTGAGCAATCTGCAGCCCGGCGCGAGATCGTCCAGCGCGAGACGCCGCAGCGCGGGTAGCGATAGGTTGGTGCCCCGGAGGTAGAGGCTCTTGAGACGGTGCAAGGGGCGGATCGTTAGCCGCGCCTCGTCGTTGATCGACGGGTTGTTCGAGATGTTGAGCGAGGTCAGTGTGTGCCGGTGGCAGACTATGTAGTGGAGAGCTAGGTTCGAGATTCCGGTGCCGGTGAGGTCGAGGACGGCGAGCGAGGGGAGCACGCGGAGCAGTGCGATGTCATCGGACGACACGGTTGTGTTGCGGAGTATGATGGTGCTGAGCTTCAGGAAACGGTTCGGGCTGAATAGCGGAGCGAGGAGCTGCGTGGACGGGAAGGCGGGGATCGAGAAGCTGCCGTCGCTGGCGGGGGAGCTGAGGTCCAGCTTGGCGATCCGGGTGTCGGCGAAGGTGGTGAGCAGCGCGGGTGTCCAAAGCCCTAGCAAGTCAGCTATCTTTCTCGAATTTCATGCAAGTGGGATGCAACTTTTGAGGGAGACAAAGTCGGAAGCTTCCTGAATCTCATCCTCGTCGATGAGAGATTTCAGATGCTCAATGTCGGAGGAGTGGCCTTCCAGATGCTTGCGAATCTCGGAGCCTTGCTTGTGGGCAGCCTTCGAGACTGGAACGGGGGATGTAGCCTTCTGGGACACCGTATTGTGGGGCGATGACGGTGCTAATTGAGACGCTGGCAACGGCAACGACTCTGCCGTTTCGTGCTTGACGGCTCCGACCTTGGCATCGACCTTGGTATCGGCCTCCCGACGACGTTTTGTGTCCCGCGAATTGGCAGTCTTCGCACCGAGGGCGGGTCTCTTTGGCGTCGGTCCGGATCCAGTTTCGGCAGCGACGGTGGCATCGGAGTCGGGCTGCTTTCGCTTGTTTCTCGGCGAGGATCTCGTGGGCGCAACACTGTCGGCGAAAATCTCAAGCTTCCTCGTCCGTTTTGGAGGCATGTCGGATTCTTGTGCTGGTGTACGGAGCGATTGTCGTGTTGCCGTGTTGTGCTGCAGTGGTGTTGTAGTCTACCGCAGCGCGTTGTGGGAGCTTGAGTCCTTGACGGCGACGGTTCTAAGCGAGTGAGGCTGAACAGCGGCCGCGCCACGAGTCGGTGAACATGTGATCACCGGCACTCCACAATGATTCGTGCTTTTTAATCTCTCCCCAATGAGGAAAATTGCTAATGTTTTCCTGGCATCCTCTCCGAAGAATCCGCTTCATAATCACAAAACGCGCATCATCCTTAAAGATGTCGCAACTTGCGTGGTGATGATCATCGCCACTTAGCTCTCTAGCACTCTACTACTGCTCCTCCATATCATCCTATCGCATCCCCGCCACCAAGAGACCCCGCTTCAGCTCAAAACAAAACCACTACTCGTACTTCACCGCCGCCTGGCCTGCATACCAGTCACTCAAATACTCATTAATATTATGCAGACATCGGTCTTCTCTCCACCTCATGACTATCCGTGATGCCATACTGTCGCTTCCCGAGGAAGTCCTTACCGCCATCGTTTCGCTCGTATCCGACAGCTGCCTGGTCAACGTCTCGCAGGTCTGCAGGAAGCTCAATCGGATATGTAGCTCGCCGCTCGAGATGCGTCAGCGTTGCATCCGCCTGCGATGGTGGGAGGAGCGCCACAAGATCGAGGAGAAGAAGCGGCTTCCCCGCATCACCGACGTCGACTGGCGCGGTCTGTTTCTGTACCGGTTCCGAGTGGGACTCGCCACTACACACCTGCTCGACCAGATAATCGCGAACCCGGCGAACCACATCATCAACTTCAATCACATCGTCGACTTTGGGTATGATGCGAAAGACTGTTTGAAAGTGCACGCGGACGTGTCGGACGACGAGGTCGACGACCCGTTGGCGCGGAGGTACCATGCCACGGCTGCGATCCGGTACATTCACCGTCGGCGCGCACTGGCGATCTGGGACCGCGTCCGTCGGGTTGATGACGTACCGCTCGAGGTGGCACTGCTAGCACTCGACCTCTTCATCACGACGACGCCCGAGCCCGACGTCGACGAATACGTGGCGGACATCGATGGCCTCGCCGCAGCCTTCCTCGCCGCGACTCCAAAGTTCTCGAGTTTCGTCGAGACGGAGGAGAAGGCGGTGACACTGATCAAGTGGATGTGGAGCCAAGGCTTCAGTGGCTTCAATGGCGCCCAGATGGTGCGATACCGCGCCCTCAAGAACGTCTTCATCGGGTTGACAATCCGCACGATCCGCACCGCAATCCCACTAACCCTCGTCGCGATCTTCTGCGCGATCGCGCGCCGAGTCGGCATCACCGCACATCCATGTGCATACCCGGGCCACGTGCTCGCAATCGTCGAAGACCCAACAACGGGGCGGTACCAGTACTACGACGTCTTCCGCGGACCGGACAAGGACCCGCGTGCTGACAGAGCCAACCTGTTGGAAGGTCTCACACCCGACCAGCTCAAGGTGTTGGCGCCCGCCAGCGTCTCCGCCATGGTCATCCGCGCCGCACAGAACCTGATCAGTACGCTACAGCTACAGCCGATGGAGCTCTTGGAGGTGAACCGGGGATACCCGAATATATGCGAGCACTCGGCGCTGTACGCCGCTCTGACGGCGATGGTGGTGCTCAGCGTTGCCAGGCCGTCCATGCAGGTCGTCGAACACATGACGCGGCAGATCCCGGCGGACTTTCCAATGGACGTGCGCTTCCTCGAAGAGGAGCTGCTGCCCAGGGTCGACGTTTCCGGACGGCAGTTTCTGGAAAATGTCTGCGGTGCTCTCCGCGCCGATACACTGCCGCCGGTTTCGCGGAGGGATAACCCCGAGAACAGGAGTGTCTTGGTAATAGCCGTCTATATACTCAACTCGTGCGTCACCCATTAACTTCCGACGTGTAGCACCGTGTCGGCACCGTGTTCAAACACCGACGATACGATTTCATCGGCGCCATCTTCGGCTGGACGAACGAGTGCCGCTCGATCGAGGGTGAGGGCGAGGAATGGATCAGCGAGAGGGTGAACGTGGAGAACACTCCTCGGGGACGGAACCAGCCGTTCTACCACGTGTTGTACGTTCCATCTCTCCCTCCAGCGCGCAGGACTGACAGTCCGCGAACAGAGTCGACGACGGCACGGTCCGCTACATCGCTGAGGAAAACATCCAGCCAATCCGCCCCAAGAATGTCGATGCCCTGATTATGCTGGCCGGGAAATACTTCAAGAGATTCGATCCTACCGAGGGACGGTTCGTGAGTAATGTCAAGGTCGAGTTTCCCGACGATTAGATGGGTGGATGCACGTTTCGTTTATGGATTTATGCTATGTTATGTGCTAGATCTTAGATATGGTGATGGGCATTGGATTGGATCGGTTCACTCGTTATGATCTGTACGTTAGAGAAGAGGTCGCTTGCATGTAAAAATGACTAATGCTACACTGATACCTCTCTGTTGGGTCTGGTTCATCACGATCGTTGTTTTCGGGTTCGAGATCTTGGATATCACTCGTGTTGCCGTTACCATATCTGTTGATATTATGCGTCTTATTGCCTGTTCCGGTGTCACTGCTACTCCACTGTCCTTTGCATACTGCCCTCATTTCCTTCATGGCTGCCAGAGTCAGCCTCTTTAGCTAAAAAGCCTTTAAACCCCCAGCCCAGTCCGGCGCATCCTCTTTGAGGCCCGGCTTCCTCGTCGTCTGCACGAGCTCGTTTCCGTTTATGAGCAGTCTCCTTTCTCTTCTTTCTCGTATCAAATATAGCAGTCAAGTCATGTTCTTCTCTCAATTCCAATGGCATTTTCGCACAATCCACCGTGCTTGCCTTACCGTGGATATCGTGTCTCCTTATAGATGGCCTGTGCTCTTCCCGCAGCCAGTACTAATCGTCCTGCTTTGTCGTCCTACAGTAGGTATCAGGCCTACCTCGCCACAGATAGCACACCGTCGTTGCTGCAGTGCATAACCTACCGTCCTCGCCGCAAAACACGGCGTATCGTTCGTTCGCCGATTCAACCTTCGACAGGCGTATCTACAAACCGCCGTTCCGCAATCGCCATCTACATAATTCCCACCTCGGGTAGCAAAGACGTGGTATATCAAGCCCTTGACGGCCACAAACTCTCCAAAAGACATCGCACCGATGGATATGTACTGCCGCACGAGATATCACTCGTTAAACCTGAGCACACGGAAATCACACCCCACTGACGTTGTGAAATAAGCCCTGGAAGCTCGGGTTTTACCGGTGGCCCTTTATGATACTGCGATGTCGCTTTGCGGACGCTACCGCGATAACTGCTGGTCGTGGGAAGGCGTGGAAGCGGTCTAGGTGTTCAGGTGTCCGGAATCCGGATTATGCTCGGAATTCAAAGCCTCGTTGTGAATAGCCACTGAAATGATGAATTACTGTGTGTGCACTAGTATTGTGTCTATAGTAAAGAAGGGAGGCTGTAGCCTCGAGTATAGAAAAGTGGCGAAGGCCCGCGCCTTTCCACGATGACAAGGTGGATATCGAGTGAGATATCACAACACCTGAGAAGTCGCCATTTTCATTTTTCCTTTATTTGCCTCTGAGAGTTCCATAGCCTTCAGTACTGCTACGCGAGGTGGCCTGATATACAGCCTCTCTCTTCCACCGTAGTTTCGATAGCCTAGACCGCCGGACAAAAACCAGCCTCATCTTATGTCGACATTCGCGTCCAAAACCGAGTGATCGCGTATGGTTTTTGGGTTTCCGCTGCGTCAAAGCAGTTTCTAGAGCGACTGCATCATATTGTATGAGTTCTGGGGGTTGAGGGCAAGATTTCCGCTAGCAGAACGACCAACGCAATCCGCCCAACAGCTATACCCACGAACTTCACGACCAATCTCACCTCCACTAGCAGAACGACCAACGCAATCCGCCCAACACTTCCGCAGACCCTGTCTCTGCCGAGTAGTTTTCTACCAAACTGACGTCGGTTTAGAAGTACGGTGCGAGCCGAACAGGGCCCTAATCCTAGTAGGTTTTAATCCGATTTTCTATACATTTCCGAGCCTCCGGGTGCGGTGGTTACCCGAGTTGATTTCTGACCACCAACACGGACCACCATGTCAAAGCGTGCCCACACCGAGAAGGGTGTGCCATCAAGTCCGCTGCCTCGTCCCGGAAAGCGTGCCGCAACGGGGAACAAGACCTTGGGACTCACACAGCAGTCTTCTCTGGCCTCGATTAAGAGTGCCTGCTGGTCAACGATAAGGGAGAGGATGGCCAAACAAGGAGCAATCCTGTCGGCGATCAATGAGAAACTTCACCACCACATCACCGACGGCATTGCTGATGATCCTGACATGAAGGGGCTTTTGCTCAAGCTCCTTGCTCATCCGATAAGCATCCAAGACGAAGAGCTGGCCCGCATGTTCACATTGAGGGTACTTTCAAAGTCGAGTATTCCTGCTGTCGACATAGAGAGGCCTTTCTACGTGCGCAGCTGCACCATCACCGCCGGACAACTCCGTCAAATCGTGGAAGACTGGAAAGACGACTTCTTGTTCTTCGAGGAAGGAGATCTGTGGGTCGACTATCTCAACACGGCAAGTGTGGCGGATACAGACAGTGTCTCCATTCGTTATGTCGGGATGACTGTCAAGGGCTTTACCGGATACAGTCGCTCCTTGAAAGACTTGCAGGACCGTAGGTACGGCATGTTGTCTGCGTTCTGCAATGCTCTAGCTACCCGGTTCCCGGAGGTGCTCATACCACCGGGCTGCTGGAAAGTATACGAGTTTTCGGATGCAAACATCGGTGGCCATATCCTTCCCGGAGAACAACCCTTCAGCAATACGAGGGAGCGTGTGCTGGTTGCTCTTCTTGGGGGGCCATACACTCTAAATCGGCAGATCGGAGGGTATTACCATTCCTACAAGATCTTGGATGTGGACGCACAGAGGTTCACTACTTTACATACCTCACTCTTTCAGAGAGTTGTCCGCTTTGGAAGTGTGCGCAATGACCCTTATGTCGATGCGGCTATCAAGCGGTGGGCGGAAGCTTTGTACAGGTTCGCCACTGAGAACCCCGAAGCAACCAAGACCGACCGGATCCCTCTGCCGGACGATTGGTTGACGGTGAACATCGCACAGGCAACACCAATATTCTTTGCTGAGCACGTACTGTTTGCCTTGGTGGGCAAGGACATCACTCACGATGACTTTACTCGCTGTTGCCCCTTCTTTTCGCCTCACGGGCCCGAGCGGTCACGCACAGCAGCACTGACGACATATATTCTATCTCAGTTGCACACGATCGAGAACGGTTTCAGAATCCTTTCGCCCATACCTTTTCACTCGGGCATGTTCCCATTGGTGAATCTGTTTCCTTGGATAGGACAGGGCAAAGTGCTCGACATGATTGGATACTTGCGACAATACTTTGCGGCTGCTCGCCCGCTCATTGCCATCGGGATGGGGTACACCGTTTGCTCGGTGATGAAAGCCAACTTCCTCCATCAGTACGGGATGAGGCAGAAGGATTCCTTCTTGAAGTACGTTGGCGTCCCCACCTTGCAGTATCGCGATACCACTTGGCTCCTTAGTGTCGACAAGGACGCACATCCAGATCCGGAGAGTGCGTTCATACTCATCCCCCACATCCATCCCGGGAGAGATAAATACTACAACCAGCCAGAATCCCTCCGTCGAGTGCTCGTTTTGACCTGGATGCTCGCCATCGCTATGGGAGAGCTTTCAGCGGGCCTACTACAGGGCGCCTCCGAGACCGGCGCAACACACCTTCATGTTAACAGGGAGACAATCTGTCGCCAGATATTGGAGGCCGCCACACGGAGTGACCCGATGGTGCAGCTTCAAGCCGAGCTAGACCATGTCAAAGCAGCACTCCGAAACGATTGGAAAGGGAATGTCCGCAGAGATGACGCCTCGGAGACCAAACGTCAGGCTCTCTCCGACGGAGCAGAGAGACGAATTTCCAGATACGGATTCGCCGAAGGTCTTCCCAAGTCCGAGCCCCGCCGTGAACAAACCCTCCAATTGTGGAGATTGGGCTATCCAGACCTGCGTATAGGCTTCAGCGATTCAGACGCCGATAAGGAAAAGTGGTTGAACTGGGCCAACTCCATCGAGGAAGGAAGGTCCTACTTCTCGTCCTTCTTGGCAACTAAGTACTTCGAGAAAGCGACCGAGGAGAAACCGGAACTGTTAACCCTGCTACCTGGAGAGAACCTGAACCGAGAGGAGATGAAGGTTTTGATGGACAAGTTGGAGCAGGGAGCGATGTTGAGGAACCTGGACACCTCCAACCCGGACGAAGCCTTGAACGTTGTACGACTTCAAGCTTTCTGGCCCCACAGAGTGAAGGCGGAAGACCTCGAGCAGTACGAGCCGCACGAGTTCGTCGAGAACCTGCAGAACCAGAAGGTCAAGATGAACCGATCCAAAATCGTCACATTGTACTGGAAGGATCCCAACGGGAAAAATGTCAAGCTGGAACTACGTGCTCCCCTTAGTACACCAGCGAGCGGCGATCGATTCGTTCGCTTTGAGGACATAGGCATAGCTCTGTTCGACGCCTCGGGAAAAGTCTTCCTGCCGGCTACTAAAGTGGCAGCCATCACTTGGCCATTGTCATCCCTCGCGCAGCTTTGCCGAGCTGCAGACATCAAGCGCTGCTGGGAGAGCCAGACCGGTAAAAGGTGGCCGTCAGTGGCATCTTCCCTGCCCCCCGCCCCCGGAGTTGCTGTGTATTCTGCTGCTTTCTACGGCCAGAAGAGAAGACCGCCGCCATTGGGGAAGAAGAAGCTCGCCCAGTACACTTCCAGGTCCATAGTTCGGGGAGACGCCGCGTGGCTCATCAAGGAATTCCTCGACGAGCGATTCCCTGACGGTGGAAAGGTCTTTGCGGCGCCGCTGGGGACTTGGCCAGAGAAGGACGCGGAGCACATCCGGTTGCTTTTGTCCGAGTTCGTGGAGCGCCCACTCTACTACTACCATCCCTTCCGAAGCGATTGGTTGGACATCCTGAACGACGCCCGCCCCCAGGCGATCTCGATCATCAAGGAAAATATTCACCTGTGCCGGCCAATCACCTGGACCCAGAGGGTGATGAAGGACTTGAGGTCCTCCGGTAGGGGTCAGCTAGGGGGAAAGTATTGGCACTTCGGAGCGAGGATGTAGGGCGGCGGGGACTTGGTCTGAAATGAAAATGGTGGGGAGAGTGCGATGGAGGCGAGGATGGGGAGACTGCGATACTGGGGGTACGAATGAAATGATTGTTGGGACCATGTGTGAACCGTCCGTGATAGTATCTGTAGAACTAGTAGACATACTGCATTGGAAACACTGATCTGAAGGATTATTTACCTTTCAAGGGCTGTCGTTGTCAGTCGTGACCAACACTCGATGCTGTCAGTACCATGATTCCCTGGATCGTAGAAATTGAGTTCGCGGGCTATTCTAGGGACTGCAACCACTTTGCCCCATCCAAAAAAGTGAAACGATGAGCGGCCTGTACCTGATGGGACGATTGGGGGATGAGTCGTTGATGTTAGGCGGGCGAACGATTGATTGATGATGGTAAAGGTCTTGGTACAGATAGAAGGTCCACAAGAGAGTCCCACAGCTCCGCTCCTCGTCCCCCCTCACCAGCCTAGAAACCGCTTACAACAGATGTAACGCTCCACATCGATTGTACCCCTGAAGTGAGAGTTAAAGGGCTGCTTTTCATGTTGGCTACCGCACCTGAAGTTTGATAGCATTAGCCGATGGTGGGGAATGGGAGAGGTTGAGGCTACTACAGTATGAAACCTCGAGATGTCTGACAGAAACCCGCGTCATCAACCACACAAAATTATGCTCCCTCCTTCTCAGATGATGATCCCCACCCACCGAACTTCAAATCTGGCGAAAAATAGACCACCGAAAGGCAAAATACCGGCGATAACCCGAAAAACCGTCCGCGTCCACAAGCCCACATTTGGCTCCCTCGTCGCCTCTAGAAGAGCTAGATACCTTTGAGTTTCACCAAATGAACCCAAGACATCGTCCCACGCCGCCTGTAATACGATTCCGCCGATGATCCGATTGAACCTTTCAACATGTTGAGGCTCTGGGGTTACCGTGACCATGAACGACCAGTGAAGAAAAGTAAAGTTGTGGGGAAGGCTAGAGAGGCATTTGACGATGTTCCTAAGAAACTGGCAGTTCTGTTTCAGTGACTACAATCATCGTATGGGTGGGGTCCATATTGCCGACCAGATACGGAATTACCACGATACGCAACTTCCTTACGAACATCGTGGCCCGTGCGGTTTTGGGCATTTGACAATGATCACCAACGCGTATGTTATCTTCTCTGCCATCGACGAGACCCAGCGCTCTCCCCCAATGAGTTTCGGCTTCAGTAATTCTTATCACACCTGACCGAAAAACAGCTTCAATACCACAACCATCAACCACCGGATCGAAGCGACAGAACATGACAGTGTCGACTACCTACCTCGCGGAGAAGGTGCAAGCAAGAATTTACCGAAAACTGTTGGGCCTGTAGTCAATGTGATCTACCACTTTGTTTGAAGGAAGAGCGCAACTGCTTTAAGTTATTTTATGAGTCTTAGAGTCTTTGTATGATGTTACTTGTCGAGGACTTGACGGATGGAGCGGGTTATTCTAGCCATGAGAGCGGGAACTGCTGGAATAAGTTGCTCACCACAAAGCTGTAACCAAATAGAAACACTCATTTGCATCTTCTCTAAATTTTATGGGGGTTCAACCTCTTTATTGTGGGTGTGTGCTAGGAGGTGGTACGGATTTCGCGAAGTGTGTTAAAACTTAGCACTACAATATCCTGAATTACTGCGTGTCGGGCCGGAATATGGTACTGCTATGACAGAGATAATCTGATACGAAGAATTTTGACTATGTTTTGCAGGTGTACTATACATCACGGAGAAACAGTATCGCCAAAGAAGCGCAACGTATCGTTGAAGGATATACGATGCGATACACATAGCAATAAGCGCAACCATATCACTATGCGTATCGTTGAAGGATATACATGACATCATGCACATCCATACCACTATGCGTATCGGTGAAGGATACGCTTAGCAATACGCACAATCATATACATCAACCACACCGCTACGCATGTATGATATCGTTGAAGGATACACATATCAATATGCACAACCATACCACTATACATATCGTTGAAGGATATACATAGCAATTAAGCACAACCATACCGCTACGCATATCAACAACAACGTATCCAGTACCATATCGATACGTACCATGTACTAAAGCCAGAGGCATTATTTAAGCCTTGTATAAGATCAGGAAATTATATAGGCCTTCCATAAGCCACTCATAAGCACGCCTAACTCATAGGCTTTCGTATCGATACGTACTGTTGTGGTATGTAGTCTAGAATTTGCACCAGGGCTGGTTACGCATTGTACTGCTGTATCTGCCAGCGTTACTAACCATATGCCTTCTGACTGTATTGTTCGCTGCGTCACGGCAAGATCACGATGGCTCTATCACATTTCGCCAAATATTGTACTGCTGCTATATTCACCCGTAATAGACCCTTTTTTCATTCATTGATTGCATGCGACCTATCTAGATCATGGCAACATCATCTACCCGTGCGCCCCCCGTTCTCCGCCACTGTCCAACCCAACTTTCATCAGGTGGCCCGATGTGGCTTCCCCTGCCCTCCGCCCTGGCCTTTCCCGAAAGTATATTTCCACCGTTCGCTCCGCTCCGCACCCCCGCGCCCTCGGGTCGTCCCACCCCCACCGCTATTCTACGTCGCTTGGCTCCTCGGCTTCAGCTCCCTCCGCCTCCTCAGCTTCGGCACCCTCCTCCTCCTTCTCGAGTCGCCTCAGCTCCGCTCTCTCTCCCGCTCTCTCTTCCGCTCCCTGATGTCATAATAGACCCGCCGGCGAGACCAGACAGCAGAACACATATCCGGATACACTTCGCTTGATCGAGTCCTTGACTCCTTCAAAACAGTGTTCCTTGAGACTTCACCATCACCCTACAGTGACATGAGAGATCCTGATGTGCCCCCGACGCCGTAATCTAACAATTTCGTGGCTGTGTCGTGAATGTCTCGCTCATCTTGCCGTGGCCGTGTCGTGAATGTCGCTCAGCTTGCCGTGGATGCCGCTTGTTCGCTTGGTCGAACGTAGAAATGTACCTATGTTAAAGTGTTGGTGTCCTGATATAATACTAATACCTGCTAGTGGGGAGACGACAGCCTTTTATACTTCAGAAATGCGGGGGCTGCGCAGCTGCTTGCACTTACTGTAGCACGCAACGACTCCAGCCTTAGGTCATGTACCTGAGCTACGCCATCCGCTCTACCAGCTCCATCATTTATCGACTCGTTGATAAGCGGTCTACTCCAGCTCCATCACGTGCTAAGAACAGCCGATACGTCCTGCCTCACTCATTGCGAACTATAAGCGCAAGGTGAGGCACCGCTCCTTTGCCCAAGCACTTCAACCCAATATCTCTGCCTTCACTTCATCTTGAGAACCTGTCTGTACTCGAGCTCTTCTACCTCAACCCACCGTGATGCCCTCATGCGAATAGCTTCTATGCTTTTCCTATGACAAGTCCCCCTCTACAACCTTTACCACGTCTGTCATGTATAAGTGCGGCGCTCCGCGCCGCACTCATAGACCTTGACAAGCTATCTCACCGCACTTATAGACTCGTTGACAAACCGCCTACTCGAGCTCCATCGTGTACCAGGAACAGCCGACACCACTGCCTTGCCCGAGTACTTTAACCCAATATCTCTGCCATCACTTATCTTGAGATACAGTTTATGCACTGTGATGCCCTGATACGAATAACTTCTATGCTTTGCCTATGACCAGTCACCCTTTGCCACCTCTACCATAAATGTCCGGCGCTCCGCGCCGGACTTTTAATCTTGAGCGCTGACTACATGAGTAAAAAGACTTTGTGTGCATTAATTCTCTCCCTAACATCAAATGGCCTGGCTGGCGCAATGGTAGCGCGCAAGACTTCTAATCTTGAGGCTGTGGGTTCGAGTCCCACGTCGGGCTGTGTATCTTTTTTTTGGACTTTTTGAGTTGAAGGCTGGGTGACATCTCGTGAGCGAGTGCTAGTTCGTCAGGGTTGTGGGCTAGGGTGCTGGCTGGCGGGGTGTAGTGCGTGGAACGGTTAACACCTGTCTTAAGTAATCAGTCAGTGAGTCATTGAGATTTTCTGCTGGGAACGAACCGTTACATAAGATGAGAACTGTCCCCACCACTTCAGACAACCGTGCAGCCAAGCTGTTGCGAGGCAAGCCTCGCCCAGCCGACGACGGCTGGGCAGGGACGGCTGGTAGCCAGCCCCGTCGAGAAGGCTGTTGGATCCGAGAGGAAGAATATGTTATGCAGATGGTTGGAACTTGGGGATAGAAGCTCACGATACGCAAGGCACACCACAGCCAGCCAGGGCTGACCTGGGCTAGCAGCCAGCCAACCCGTCGACGAGGCAGTTGGATACAAAGGATACGGTAGATGGATGGACAGAAGCCCACAGTTCGCAAGGCCGGAATATCTCTCTTCATACGAGAGCACTCCTCAGGTGAGAATTATCCTCGCTGATTCCAACTACCGTACAGCCAAGCAGTTGCGAGGCAAGCCTCGTCCAGCCATCAACGGCTAGGCGGAGCTGGCTGGCTGCCAGCCAGCCAGCCACCCCCGTCGACGAGACTGTTGGATCAGAGAGCAAGGACACGGTAGATGGTTGGGGACGGAAGTTCACAGTTCGCAAGGTTGGAACGAAATGTGGCATACTTCAGAAGAGAACCATCCCCGTCAATTCCGACCACCGTACTACCACCGCGCAGCCAAGCTGTTGCGAGGCAAGCCTCGCCCAGCTATCAACGGCTGGGCGGAGCTGGCTGGTTGGCAGGTAGTCAGCCAACCCACTGACGAGGCTTTTCCATCCGAGAGGACGAATATGGTAGATGGTTGGGGATGGAAGTCCATAATTCGCAAGGCTAGGAGCCAGCCAACCCACCGAAGAGGCTGGTGGATCTAAGAGGAAGGATATGGCAAATGGCTGGGGATAACAGTTCAGTTGCTCGCAAGGCCGGAATTACGAGAGAGCTCCTCAGATGACAACTATCCCCGCCAATTCCTACCACCGTACAGCCAAACTGTTGCGAGGCAAGCCTCACCCAGCCGCCAGCCCACCCGATCTGCGGGTCTATTGGATCCAAGAAGAAGGATATGGTAGATGGTTGGGGATAGAAGTTCGGTTGCTCTCATATACGAGTGCGCTCCTCCGATGAGAATTGTACCCGCCAATTCCGACCACTGTATAGTCAAGCGGTTGCGAGGCAAGCCGGGGCTAGGAGACAGCCAACCCACCGAAGAAGCTGTTGGATACAAGAGGAAGGATTCGGCAGATGGTTGGGGATGAAGTTCACTGTTGCATTGATCGCGAGTGTGTCTGTACTCGCTTATGCTGGTGCTTTATGCCTGGCTGGCCAAACTTCTCCCCTCAGTCGCTGCAGGATGGCTCGCTTCCACATGATCCCTCACATTCACACCCTTTTCTTCCGCAGCGGGCTCTCATCGGCGCTCTTCAAGCGCCGAGACCCCGCCGTCGCTGACGCCGGCGAGGCGAGGCGTCGCTGGGATGGGGCAGCGCAGAAGCAGTCTGGAGGTCAGAGAGATTATCTACATAACAATCAATACGATCAAAAGAAGGGGAGAACGACAGAAGCGACTTTGAGCAAGGTTTCATACGTGGATCCGGCACCTTCGCATCTCGATCACTCGGTCACTCGGTTTCTGGCGGGTCGGCGGTGTCTGTAATCTGTAATCTGTGACATCCTACGGCGGAACTGGCTGGAATGGTCAGATTCAATGTGGTCGCCATGGTCTAGCATGTAAGGCCGTATGCGACAGTAAAGTATTTTATCTCTCTCGCTCTCGTCTGGGACGGACGTACAGAGCCACGTACTAAAGTCAGAGGCGTTATGTAAGCCTTATATAAGATGAGGAAATTATATAGGCCTTCTATAAGCCACTCATAAGCACGGCCGACTCATAAGGCTTCCATAAGGTTTAAGCACTGCCACGCAGTGTATAGGTAACAGCGTTTCTGGCAATCTCGGGATCCCGGATTCCCTGAGTCAGCGGGGCCGATGTCCGAAGACCGAGAGTATCCAGCCCACATAGAGCTATGCAATAAAGTCACCGGCATTATAGCAGCCTTGTATGAGGGCGATTTTGACAGACCCCCTGATGAGAAATTTTTACTATTAGTATTTTTTTCCCGTAAAACTTAGCTTAATCCGGGTTTTCAAATTACAGGTCATATTGTCGGATAAGGCTTCCACAAGCCTGAGTGCGGTAAGAATTAGTCCCGATTCATAAGCCTTCTGTAATGCCTACTAGCCGCGACGCTTATGAGCTCATAAGGGTTTCATAAGGATGCTATAGGGAATGTTGAAAAATAAGGGTTAGTAAGGCTTATACTACTCTCGTAAGGCTTATTGAAATCCTGAATACTTATCACTTATCGATGCGGTTCCGTACCCTTATATACCTAAACTACTTTCCGTCTCCGCTCCCCCCTTCCCATACCCTCCGCCGCTACTCACTATGCAGCTCACCCTAACGCTGTACACATAGATCTACAGATGCTGTACCATCCATTCCACCATCCTCTAGCTGAGTCCAGCGGAGATTTCTTCTTCCGTGGGCGAGAGAAAGTGATGGGGGAGCTGTCTGCGGAAGAAGGAGTTGTCAGCGAGATAAGAAAGTAACAGGTGACTATCAGCAAGATGAGGAAGTGACGGGGGGCTGTCAGCGAGAGAAGGGGTCGTCTGTAAAAGTGGTTGGTGGCATTGATGTTTGAACTTGGAAAGTTTGTAGTGTAGTGTGGGGGGTTGTGGGGTTCGACGGCATAAGAAAGTTCGGAGTAAACTCAGTGGGCTGGGCACGACATCTCTGTTGCAGAGCGGTGGGAGAGCTGCCAGCGGAAGGGGGGCAGAACCAGCGGTGGGGGTCCAGCGGTGCCGCGTGCTCTCTTAGCCGTCTGCGTCTGATTCTTCGGCGTCCAACTCTCGGGGTGCCAGTGCTAGAAGAATATAAGGCCGATATAAGAATTTCCGTGTCGAGCAGTCTGATTTTCGCATATGCGCTATGGATCCGTAAAGACGATAGAACCCATAGGCCTGAATAAGGCTGATGGAACGCATATATCATGCTTGTGAAAGAACAGGGCTCATAGAACGCATATATCATGCTTGTGAAAGAACAGGGCTCATAGAATGCATATATCATGCTCGTGAAGAAATCAAGCGTGCGAAGCTCTAAGGGTTTTCTGTCTCAGGCTGATATATCCCATAATGCTTCGCAAAATCTGCCAGTTTCACAGTCATCATTGTACGCTAGGGCTGTGCATGTCAAAAATGACTACATACGCCTGAGGAAGGTCCTAAGAATTACAGTGAGAAGGCCGATTTATGTGCTGGTGGTTTTCGCTGCATAGGCATTATGTAGGAGCTACGAGAATTATAGGGTTATGAGAACATATGCCTTATTTTGACATAACTCTTACGGAAACCTTATGAGTTTCACGTGCTTATGAGTGGCTTATAGAAGGCCTGAACAATTTCCTCATCGTATAAGGCCTATATAAGGCTTCTGACTTTAGTACGTCGCTCTACATGGTAAGTATACGTTGTAGCAGCAGCTACAATCAGGAAAAATCCTTTCACATCACACTTTTTGAGTCCGGCTTCGTGTACATCACCGTACCGTCTGCTTGGTTACGTATCAATTATCACTCGCATAATCAATCCGAGCAACTGTCAAGAAAAGTGGTATTCTGAAGTAGTGTACAGTGTATCAGACACGACAGAAGAAATGCATATATAGAGGAAGGGGCGGGTGTGCCTCAGATAGAGGCCGCTCGCCGCCGCTCGCCACCTCTGTGAGAACGGATAACGGAAATCCGAGTGATCTCGTATGATGCACTACACACACAGAAGTTCGTGATATTATGACAGCAACTATTGTAATATCTCACTCGTTGCTTCGTCGCTTACACAGTCATAACGGCGGGAAGCACTGGCCGCCTACCACTTCTCTTTTATGACTTCTCTCGAGGCCTTCAGACTCACTTACTACAATACTTGTTCATGCTTTTTAACAGACGTTGTCTGTAATCTGTAGCCTGTGCCGGACGTAGGCACTGCTACACTGTGTATAGCGTTTGCGGTAATCTGGGCATCTAGGATTCCCGGAGTCAGTGGGGGCCAATCTAGAAGGCCCAAGGTATCCAACTACACAACATCTCCGATGAGACGGTGTCGGAAGCGGTGCCGTCTACTCAGTCAGTCAAGCATATACTATCACTCGGAAAATCGATCCGAGCATGTGTTGAAACAATAGAGTAAGACGCAATCGTGAACCAGTGTATTATTGAAGTGTAAGGTCTCGTGAGAGTAGTAGATATGAGAATAGGGGCAAAGGCCCGTGCCTTCTACCATGGCTATGCTAAACAGATATTGCAACAGTATGTAACTCCGGTTTGACATTCAGTCATCGGTCATGTCGGTACGGTTGATCCTCTTCGCTGCACGTGATTCCTCTCATGTATCACGGGTAGGTACTTGTGTAGCGGTAGCTAGCAGGACAATCTTTTCACATCATTCTTTGAGTCCGGCTCCGTCGTACATCACCGTGCCGTCTACTTGATTACGCATAGAATATCACTCGACAAATCGATCCGAGCAACTCCGGTTTTATATTCGGCTATCGGTCGAGTAGAGTTTGTCGGTGGATGGTTACTCCCATCGATACACGTGATTCCTCTCCACGTATCACGGGCGGCATCGGATGCGAAGGATCTACGTAAGCCTGGGACTCACGCGGATGATGCACTGCAGGGATAGTACCAGCCCCCCACCCACGGTCGAAAGTGTGGGGAAACGTAGGGCGTCATTCCCCCCGGTGACGCGCACAATTCGATGGTGATGGTGAGGTCAAGGGCGGGCGTTGTCTCCGACCCCGGAGTTCCCGCGTACGGGGGTCGAGACACGGCATGCATGCGCTGTGGGTTGGTGCATGACCATCAGGGCACGGGGTTTGCTCGAGAATATTAGATATCAGATATCTCGTTTGGCCGAGAGTGGTCGTATCGAGTCTACTATGTATCGCCGAGGGTATGCCCAGACTACCTATAAGCACGTGCGCGAAAGACTTCCCCGCAATGGCGAGTTGCTTCATGGAGATCACTCGGCCATGTACCAATATATCTTACGAGTATGTGTGAAACGTTACCGATGCTCGATTCGATGGCCATCTGATCTCGATGGAATTATCCGACTGGCCGTCGAGGACTGGGGGAGTCGAGAGTACTTTACCAGCGGCCCGGAGAGCGAGAGGGCGCGGGACAGATAAGACTGCATGGAGTGGATATTCGGCACCCCGCCTTCTGCCTTGTGTCACATCTCCCGCCATAACAAAGCAGCCCAGGGCTGTCGGTCAGCCGATGCTGAATTCTTCTGCCCGCCGTACGCGTGGGCAGTTTTCTTGAATGACCGAGGGCGTTGCTATCATTGCGTGCCTGGAGACGGCCATCAAAGCCGGACCGCGTCGGCTGTCACTGAGAGGATACCAGTGCCGCCGGATGATTGGATACCTACGCGTCGTAGGTGCCGTACCCTAAATGTTGGCGGCTGGGTGTTGCGTCGGATCATGGCTGATGGTCGTTTGACGTGCTAGATTTGGAGTTGTAAGGTTCAGCTAGCGTGGCCACCGTTTCGCGGCTCTTGTCACAACCTCGTTCTTTTTCACCTCACCTCCACCACCTTGCCTCCTCCTTCCTCCTCCCCTCTCGACCCACCACCAACCACAATCACAACACGACTAGAGTTTGTGCCTCATGAGTTCCATTCCCGCCCAGCCTTCGGACTCGACGATGTCTGCCTCCACTCCTCCAACCGACTCCGTCGACACCGTTCCCTCCACCTCTCCCAACACCGCTACAACCACCACCACCACCACTACCACCACCTCCAACCCCACCACATCTACTTCCAGAACCACCATAATTCCCGCCCTCCCCCACCACCCCCACCACAGCCGTACCAACAGTGCTGCGCGACGGAGCATATCCGCCGCTCAAGGTCAAAATCAGCTTCCCGCAACAACGAACGGAAATCCCGCTAGCAACGCTATGCCGACCCCGGTCCCCGCAAAACAGTCTCACGTGCAGCCCCCAGGCATTCCCGTGGGGCCAGGTGTGCCGCCTTTCGAGGGCTCTCGGAGTCCACCAGGCAGCAAGAGTGAGTCGCATTGCAGATTCCCAGGTGGCGGCGTCTAACGGTTCGCAAACAGACTTGAACCACGTTCCGTGCAAATTCTTCCGTCAAGGTGCCTGCCAGGCGGGCAAGGCTTGTCCGTTCTCCCACAGCACCGATCCAACCACCGAGTCGGCGCCGTGCAAGTACTTTTCCAAGGTTGGTGACAGGATTTTCACAATGTGCGACTCCGGGGAAGAGCTTGATTGACACGATCGCGACAGGGCAACTGCAAGTTTGGTGCCAAATGTGCTCTTGCGCACATCCTCCCCGATGGCCGCAGGGTCAACCGTCCTTCCATGCATGGCAACAACGGCGGTCATAACGGACACAACCACAACGGCCACCTCCACTTTGGCCGTATGGACCCCGCTTACACCAGCCACCGGTCGGCTCTCCACAACTCGCTCATGCAGGCGAACAATGTCGGCCACCACACACCGACCCATTCGCTCGGTGGCGCGGAAGATTTCCCGGCCCTCCCAGGTCAGGCGATCCCGCAATCCGACCAGCAGCAGCAGCACCACCAGCAGACTGCGCCGACAGCCATCCCCGACACTCAATTCGGATCCCCGCGGGACGGATTGGCCATGTCCCCGCTTGCATCGTCGCAGAGGACTTTGGGACCACTCGACGCTACGCTCCCTGCTTCAATCGACAGGTACGACTACAGCTACTACGCCAAGCATGGTCCGTTCGCGTCGTCGGTTCCAAACACGTTCGGAGTCGAGTCTCCTCCCCCTTCGCTACCAAACAGCGTCAGAGGCGAAGCCACTATCAGCGCTCTACGGAGATCGGCGTTTGGCGAAGACGACAGTGGAGAGCTTTCAAGGTCCGCTCAGCTCCGGGAAGGATCCCTCGGAGAGAGGATTCTGCATTCATCGGCCGCAAGACGCAATAAGGTGTACTCTTCGAGCTACGGGGGACCGCAGACCATCTTCAACGGATTCCACGGAATGGGAACCGCGAAGGACAACGGAGCGATCGATTCCTCCGAAGGAGCCTTCACCTTCGAGGAGGACTTCTTGCCCGAGAGCTTGACTGACTTGCTCACTCCGGCGGAACGCAACCGCAGAATGTCGAGGACCGACGAGGAGGGCGCGGGTGGACGCAGCTTCACCGCTCCGGGAACCCCCGGTGACACGTTTGGATCTCCGATCGGCTCCCCAGGCAGCTGGGGCCCTCTGATCAACCGCCACAAACGCGATGAGGACCACTCTCAGATCTCCGGCTTGGGACACGTCGGCTCGCCCTTGAGGCATACCTACCTCCACTCGGATGCTAACCCGATCGTGCGTCGTACTGTTAGCGACGGTATCTTCGCTGGTTCTCCCGGACGTGGCATGAGCGGAGGTATCTCTGCCCTCACTCAGAGCTTGAAGTTCGGCAGCTTCACGGAATCCGATACGATCGTTTCTCCCAAGAATATTGCGATCAGCGGACGTCCGATCGAGCGCACCACCTCTTCTCCCCGCCTCGGCAACAGCAAGGTCCACCCGATCGATGAGGAGCCCGAGACCCAGTTCAACCTGGAAGTCGAGGAAGACGGCCCCACAAAGCACATGGGAGGCTTCTCCAGTCTGGGAGGCATCACCGCTGATCGCTCCGGGCTGGGTCTGGGCAAGATCTCTTTCGGATAAATTGTTACGGGTCGGATTGCATCATAGAGGGTGGCATAGAGTGCCTTGCTTTCTTTTTTTCCATGCTACAGCATTTACTGTTTGGTCTTGTCATTTTATACCACGCGGGCGATTTTATGCATTTCGAATCGGAGGTGGAGAGGAGGATGACTGCTCTGTACAGGGAGGATCTAACTTTTACTTTACTTTCTACTATACCCACGCACACAAAAGGGGATACCTACTGGAGCACAACGCGGGATTCTTTTCATTTCGTTTTTCACAGATTCTAAAAGCTTAAAAGTGTGGGTTGGCCTGGTGCGGCAGGGGTGGGTGGGGCGGAGTTGTCTGCTTTTCTTTTCATTTTACTTTCAATACTTCTACATGTGGGGGAATTTTGGCCTTCCTCTCTCTCTCTTTCACTCAAACGCTAAATCCTACCCGTATCCGTGTATGTGGTTATCCCTTCTTTTGGCTTTGGTTTTTCTCTGTTCACGTTTTTGGTTTGTCTGTATGGTAATTCTGTTTGATGTGGGGTTTGAATTTGGCATCGGACTTGGGAATGAAGAATCCGTGATATGAGTGATATCTGGTGAATCTGGGATTGCACCGCAGAGGGCGGTGGGATCGGAGATATCCGAGAGATTGCGGATCCTTGCACGTCATCTCAGCGATGGCGATGTTTTACGTCATTCACAGACATGGACGACATTGGGCACATGCACTCGTGTATTACGATATTCTATTCTGTACAGTTATTAGGTACTCTATGTGCTCTCATGAGCAATTACGGCTATAGTACACTGTCACTACCTCCTCCTGCCACCGCCGAACCTACCGCCTCTTTTACCCTTGCTGTTCTTGTTCTTGATGTTGAGCTTTCTAAAGTTCATGTGCGATGTAGCGTTCGCATCGATCTTGCGAGTTGCGGCAGGTTTCTTGGCCTTCTCCGCTGCTGCTGCTGGCTTCTTTTTGGACTTCTTTTTGGAGTCTTCTTCGTCGTCGTCCGAGGATGAGTCTTCGCCATTTTCGATGTCCGAGGGGATGGGTGGTTGGTCGTCGCCGCCTTCCGCCGCTGCTGCCTCCGCCTCCTCGGCTTCCTCTGCCTCGTTGTCGCCGGCTTGGGTACCAGGCTTGACAACCACGGGACGCACTGTAATTTCGTTAGTACGTCAAAGAGGAGCGAGGAGGGTGTGGAGAGCGTACTGATGACCCTGCGATGCTGCCTCTTGAGCCCCTTCTTCTTCCAGACCTTGCGCTCCGTGCCGTCATTCTCCTTGCCATCATCCGAGTCCTGCAGCGTATCCTCTACGAACGCGCCTGGCGGCAACGGCGGCAACTCCACCTCATCGAACAGGGGCTCGTCCTTCTTCTTCTCCTTCCTCTTCGGCACCTCCAACCCCGCCGCCTCCATCTCCATCTCGCGCATCGCCTCCTCATCGTCGTCGAGCGCATGCGCCTCCATCTCCCTCAGCTCCCTTAACATCGAGCTCAGTCCGCGCTTCGGCATCGGCGGCGGGCGCCTCACACGCGGACTATCGGCGCCGTCCTCCTCCGCTACCTCCCGCGGCTTCCACTCGCGCAGCGCACTCGGCGTCGCGAAGATGTCATCCTTTTTTCCCGCGACCTCCGCCAGCTTCCTCTTCCTCGGCGTCGAGAGCGCCGGGGAGACCGACACGCGCTCGCCGCCGGATTTCGTCGGCGTGCCGAGTCCGGTGATCAGGCGCTTCGCGGACCGTGGTGGCGTCGACTCCACGTCGATGAAACTGTCGAAGATACCAAGGACCTTGCCGGTTTTTTGCGGGGTGGGGCCGACTTGGTCACGTCGCCCGAATAGTCGCTGCCGGCGGATACTGAGCGGCGATTCGTAGATCTCGCTGTTGCTCCATGGGTTCGCGGAGGGGTTTTTGGTCGGCGTTTGGGTTAGTGCTGTGGGTGAGGGAGCAGTTGGCGCTGCTGGTGCTGGTGCTGCTGCTGTTGCGGGCCGCGAGACGGGGGAGGACTTTTTCTTGTCGGTGGAGGTAGAGGAGGAGGAGGAGCCGGAGCGGAGACGGGCGTATTCTTTGTATTTGGCAGCTATACGTGGTTATGTCAGAACAGGCTCCGGAAGGAAGGGAAGAATGAGGGAGAAAAAATACCTATCTCCCTGTCGGCTTTGGTTTCATCGCGGGTTGGTTTCCGGCCGTCGTGGGCTTTGGCGAAGGCATGTTCCCAGTCCTTCAACTCGACGCGTAGCTTGGTTATGCGCTCGGATTTTGACGGTTCTGTGGGGGGCGGATCGGAAGGCATTTGGTAGGTGTAGTGTGGAGAATGGTGGTCACTGGTCGGTGGTGTTTTGTTTACGGAACAGGGAGAACGCGAGGTGGGCTATGCCTGGTCAGCCAAGACTACTCGTGTAAAAAACAATCTACGCGTCGCGTTTCCCCTGCAGTGCTAGTTATACTTGTTATTCCACTCGCACACGAACCATTACACTCGATATAGAAAGTCAACCACAACCACAACTACTACACGGCCATGTCGTCCTCCGAAGAATTAGATCTCCCCGATGCCCCGCCCGTCATTGACCCCGCATCGGACGATGATGGCAGTGATGATGTCAAGGTCAAGCCGGAACCAGCACCGTCGTCTCCACCCGCCGCCGCCGGCGACAACAAGAAGGCCATCGAGAGGATCTTCGACGACGACTCGGACGCTGAGGGAAAGAAGGATGTCAAGGTCAAACCACAACTCGAGGACTCCGACGATGAGGATTACGGTGATCTTCCGGATGCGGATCTATTCGAGTCTGAGGCATTGGCGGAAGTGTACGCTCCCCGCTCCCGTCCTGAAGAGAGAGAGAGGGGATTGTGTGGTGGCTAACGGGCGCAATTACAGGCCCTCAAGGTCAACAGATTACTCAGATCCACAAGTGATGTATGCGTTCTACCAGCGTCTCTTCCCGTGGCGGATCCTCTTCCAATGGCTCAACCACTCACCAATCCCCACGCACGACTTCGGCCACCGGGAATTCGCCTTCACCCTGCAGAACAGCGCGTACCTGCGCTACCAATCGTTCCCGACCTTCGAGACGTTACGCAAAGACGTTCTGAAGCTCAACCCAAGCCGATTCGAGATCGGCCCGGTGTACAGTGCGAATCCGCGCGACCGCAAGTCGTTACGCAAAGCCGCATTCAAGCCTATAGCGAAGGAATTGGTCTTCGATATCGATTTGACGGACTACGATGATGTTCGCACGTGCTGCGATAAGGCGAATATCTGCAATAAGTGCTGGCAGTTCATCACCGTGGCTATAAAGATCATGGATGTCGCGCTCAGGGACGATTTTGGGTTCAAGCACATCATGTGGGTGTACTCCGGGCGGAGAGGTGCGCACGCCTGGGTGTGCGATAGGAGGGCGAGGGAGATGGATGATCAGAAGAGGAGGTCGATTGCGTCGTATCTGGAGGTGGTTAGGGGTGGTGATAAGTCCGGGAAGAAGGTGAATCTGCGCAGGCCGCTGCATCCGCATCTGGCCAGGAGTATGGAGGTGCTCCGTGACTCGTTCGGTCAGAATATCCTGCGGGATCAGGATCCGTGGCGGGAGAACGATAGGGCGGAGAAGCTGCTCGACCTTCTTCCCGACAAGAGTATGCCATTCGCCCACTCAATACCTTTTCTCGATCGATAGTTGGCTGACACTGCTTTCCGCAATCCAGCGCTCGTTGCTGAGCTCCGGAAAAAATGGAATTCACTTCCTGGCCGCTCCTCGACCGCGAAGTGGAACGATATCGACGCACAGGCCAAAAGCGCCAGTAAAACCCTGGACACACAGAAGCTCCTCACGTCGAAGCAGGACATCGTGTTCGAATACCTCTACCCCCGGCTCGATGCCGAAGTCTCCAAGCACCTCAACCATTTGCTGAAGTCTCCATTCGTCGTGCACCCGGGCACGGGCAGGGTGTGTGTCCCCATCGACTCCAAGCGTCCAGAAGATTTCGATCCGCTGGCGGTCCCAACTGTTACCAGTCTGCTCAAGGAAATCGATGAGTGGAATGGTAATCATAAGGAAGACGGCGAAAAGGGCGCCGAGGAGAAGATTCCGGATTATGAAAAGACTAGCTTAAAGCCGTATGTCGAGTACTTCCGACGATTCGTGGCAGGCATCGTCAAGGAGGAGTCGAAGGAGAAGGTTAATCTTAAGCGGGAGAGGAGCGCGGTGGATGCTATGGAATATTAGGGCGTCTTCTTTTTTGGTTGTTTGTGGTTCTGTTCTATCTAGGCTTAATGAATGATGCTCCGGTGGTGGAACGTGAGCGCGTGAACAAGGTCAACCCTAAATTTAAATAGATATCCGCAGCTAGAGTAACTAGAGTCATCTTGCAGCACCGCATGCCCCACTACCGGTACCGATTTTTGACCTGCCTCGTCGCAAACCTCGTTCGAGTCACACCCACCACCAGATATCTCGCATCGAGACACTTGCAACCTCACAGCCACCGTCTCACGGCCCCATTCGCATCAATGGCCGACCAAGCCGAACCCGCAACTGCGCCCGTCGCAGTGACCGAGACCCCCGACGCGCGCACCACCTCACCGCCCACGACCGAGGGCACTTCCACCGCACCTTCCACCACCGAGGACACTGCCACGGCGCCCCCGCTGTCCAAGAACCAGCAAAAAAAGCTCGCAAAGCAAAAGCGTTTCGAGGAGACGCGGCCGGCATGGAAGGCCGCGCGCAGGGAGAAGGAAAAAGCGCGGAAGGCGCGCAAGCGCGAGGAGAACGCCTTGAAGCGCAAGGCCGAGGACGAGGCGGCCGCCGCCGACGAAGGCGTCGAGGTTACCAAGCGCGTCAAGGTCGCGCCGCCGAGGGTGCTCGAGGATATCACCCTGCTCATCGATTGTGGGTTTGATGCGTTGATGACTGAGAGGGTGAGTGCCCAAGGGAGGGAGGGAGGGAAGGGGAAAGGGTGGGAAAGGGCTGATGGTGTGGTGTGTAGGAAGTCGTCTCGATGTCGTCGCAGCTCACGCGATGCTATTCTGCAAACCGTAATTCCACGCGGCAGTTCAAGATGCATGTCTCGTCGCTCAACGCGCGCCTGCTGGAGCGGTACGAGGGGACGCTGCAGCACCAGCACAAGAAGTGGAAAGGCATGACGTTCTCTCACGACCCATACCCGATCACCGACGAGAACCGCGAGAACCTCGTGTACCTCACCGCCGACAGCGAGAATACCATCTCCGAGCTGGAGCAGGGTAAGACGTATATCATCGGCGGAATCGTCGATCGGAATAGACACAAGATGCTGTGCTTCAATAAGGCGAAGGAACAGGGTATTGCCCATGGAAAGTTGCCCATTGGAGAGTATATCAAGATGGCCAGTAGACAGGTCTTGACCACTAATCAGGTGGTCGAGATTATGTGTGAGTGGCTCAAGGAGAAGGATTGGGAGAAGGCGTTTATTAAGGTTATTCCGCAAAGAAAGATGCCCGCCCTTAGGAAAGCGGGCGAGGGCGAGGGTAAAGAGGACGAGGAATATGATGAAGAGGAATATGCTGAGGAGGGGCAAGAGGAAGAGATTGTAGCGGAGGAAACGAAGCCGGAGGTGCAGCATGAGCAGCCAGAGAAGATGGAGGTTGACTCTGTAGAAAATAAGAAGGAGCAGGAGGAAAAGACGGAAGCACCACCGCCATAACCTGGATCTTGTACAGTAATATAATCACATCCTTCAAATGTACAGACAAATTTCCGCACCGAACCGATCTATGTACAGTGTCAGTGGGCACATTCTTATCAAGAAGCCGTCTCATACATGCTGAGTCACTTGTCGCTTGAAATATTTGCCCGCATCACCAGAGATTGCTCTGTTTGCCTCATCTTAGACGATCAAGTGTTCTAGGAGATGTAGCGATTAAAGTGTCTAAAAAGTAAATGGTATCAAACTGGCCGTGGGCGCCTAGATCATATCCCCCTCCAGTCCCGCATTTTCCTAACCGCGCATCAGCATTAGTGTCTTCCTGCATTCATGGCCGCAACTCGACTTACCCACAACTCCTTCACATCTCCCTCGTAGCCATCACACACCATCCCCCAAAACTCCCTGAACTGCTTCCTGCGTCTAGCATACTCCTTCTCTAGGAAGGCATACTCCTTTTCGGCAGCAGCGCGCGTAGCCGGATCCGCAACCGGAGTCTCGGAGACAGCACGGAGTCCCTTGAGCGTCTCCTCCAGCGCCGCAGCCTCGGCCTCGACGACCTCGATGGAGTCATTCAGTGCGTCAATGCTGGGCGTGGACTTGAGAGCCGCGAGGGAGGCGTGCGCGGCTTTGATGGAGGCCTTGAGGGCGGCGGTTTCCGCCTTGATGCCTGAGTTTCTTTTGTGAGGTCGGTGAAATGCGACTGGAAGGTGGGGAGTACCTTCGATCTCCTCATCCATCGCCTTGAGGTCTTCTTCGCTGGAGTTCTCGGTAGGGCTCTGGAGTGGCGTCAGATGTTGCGATTTTAAAGCTCATCCTTTGGAAGGAAATGTACCTGGATGGCGTGGTACACAATTTGCTTTCCCGAGACCCTTCCCTCGATCTGCCCGCTTTCGTGCATCTCCTTGAGGATTTTGGTGGCAGTCGCTGTGGGTCATTAGTCCTCATACACGGCTGTAGCCAGTGGTGACAAACCTTTGGTAACAGCATTGTGAAGGTTGGAGCTCACGTCTCCCAACAGCTTTCGTTAGAATATGCAGACTTAAGAGAAAAACTAGGGGTATACCCGCAGCGGAGTAAGGCCGGTTCTGCTGTTCGAGGTACTCAAAGATCATCTCCGAGGCTTTCAATTTCAGTATAATCTTCCAAGAAGACAGGATGAATGACGAAGATAGTACCTTGATCGCCCTTGAACTGCTCTTTCTTCTCTTTCTTGGGCGGCATCTTGGAAGTTTATTTCGCTATCGTGGTGGTCGAGTGGGTTGGAGGTGGATGGAATGGGAGTGACGAGTTGGGTATGTCAACAGCTGTCACTCGCCCAATCACCTCGATCACGTGCCCGTCAAGCTAGGTAGCACATTAACGCGTACCTCACAACGCCCATTCCGATACAGCAAGAAACCGAAACCCGCGCCCAACTGTAACTACCATGGCGGACGCAACGAAAACGCAACGTGACTTTCATCACCCCTACACGCCGTACTCCATACAATTGGAGTTTATGGACGCCCTGTACGAGGCAGTGGAAAACGGTTGTGTGGGCATCTTTGAGTCTCCGACTGGTGTGTTTACCCACCGTCGATACCACCACCCATGTCGGGCAAACGCTGACGAGTCGAAGGAACGGTACATTGTATTGATCCAAAGCAACGGTCGTGCCGAGGCTGACGCCGAGAAAGGGAAAATCTCTAAGCCTGATTTGCGGTGCCTTGACTTGGCTTCGAGACCATAAGAGTCGTGATCTCGAGGCGCAGTTGCAGACTGAAGATGGAGGTACTTTAGTCCGCAGGACCCAATTGAACTCTGTTACTTACGATCTTGCTGCAAAGACTCCGACGAACCAGCTTGGGTCCGCGAGTACGCCGTTAAAGAAAAGAAGGAACAGATCCTGCGGGCCAAGACAGATCTCGAGGAGCGGCTGAAGGCCATTCGGGACAAGGAGGCGAAAGAGAAAGTGTTGAGTCTCCGGGATAACGATACGAGAGCGTTTAAGAAGACGGTTTGTTCCCGTAAATCTGGAGGTGGTCTGAGACGGAGGCTAATGGGCAGGTAGAGGAAAAACGTCGAAGTAGAATTGGAAAATGATGATGAGGCCCAGTTTGTGCTGGATGATTACGAAAGCGACGATGAATTCGGCTCAAAAAGACAGAAGGAGTCGGATGATTACTCGCCGGCGGTGAGGGAGCTCATGATGAAGTGAGCGGCTTGGTCGTGTGGGTGATGTAAGTGACTGACGTACTGATGAACGTAGGCTCGGTATGCCCGACTCCGGAGCACCTCCAAGGGAAGATCCGGAGATGGAACTACCCGACGAGACGAAAGTAATCTTAATTCTTCACAGTGACTTCCCGAGTGGCTGATGGGGTTGTAGATTTTCTTTTGTTCACGCACACATTCCCAGCTCACACAATTCGTTAACGAATTACGGCGAGTGGATATGCCACCGTCCTTTTCAAGCGGAGACGAAGAGCTGCGGGAACAGATCAAGCACTTGTCACTAGGATCACGGAAGAACTTGTGCATTAACCCTGCGGTCGCAAAACTGAAGAGCGTCACGGCGATGAATGAGAAGTGCCTAGATATGCAGAAATCTGGGACGAAAGGCTCCGAAAAGCGGTGTCAATTCTTACCCACTAAAGAGGATCAGGTCGTTGTTCGAGACTTTCGGGATCACGCACTCGCAACTATCCGGGATATCGAGGATCTTTCGAAGCTCGGGAAAACTATGGGGACTTGTCCGTATTATGCTGTCCGGGCGGCAATCAAACCAAGCGAGGTTGGTACTATCATCTGCTTATATGGGTTCAATACTGAATGGTAACCAGATAGTCACATTACCTTATCCCCTTCTCCTACAGAAATCTGCCCGGGAAGCACTCGGTATCTCTCTCAAGGGCCATGTCGTCGTCATCGATGAAGCCCATAACCTGATCGATGCCATTTCATCGATCCACTCAATCACCGTGACACTCACACAGCTTACACGATGTCGAGAACAACTGGAAATATATCTTGCCAAATTCCGGAACAGACTCAAAGGCTCCAACAAGGTGTATGTGATGCAGATCAGTCGTCTCTTGGGTGGATTGGCATCTTACCTCGAGGATTTGAGCAACGGAGGCAAAGAGGGCGAGGTTCAGCCTGGCGATCTTCTTGCTGCCAAGGGAACAGATCAGATAAACTTCTTTAAACTGCAGAATTATCTCGCTGAGAGCAAACTGGCGAGGAAACTGGAAGGATATCTCATCCACACAGAGCAGAAACAAGCAGAGCAGCTTCAGCGTCGGGGCAAGCCGGCGGAACAAAACAAGCCCAAGGACTCGGTTCCTATGCTCACACATCTCCAGGGGTTTCTGTTGGCTTTGACCAATCCATCGGACGAAGGCAAAGTTTTCTACGGAAGGACAGAGACCAAAGATGCCTGCTTCAAATACATGCTCCTTGACCCGGCGTTCCATTTCCGAGGTGTCGTAGAGGAAGCGAGGTCTGTCATCCTCGCCGGAGGGACGATGCAGCCTATGCAGGACTACACGACGCACCTCTTCCCTTATCTTCCCAGGGAGAAGATCCGTACATTATCCTGCGGACACGTCATTCCAAAAGACAATCTCCTTGCCTGGCCAATGGCTATGGGACCCACCAAACGAGAGTTCCAGTTCACGTTCGATAAACGTATGGATCCCAATCTGATCGCAGAGTTAGGCAGGGCAATCGCCAACATCTGCACGGTGGTACCTCACGGCGTCGTCTGTTTCTTTCCCAGCTATGCGTATCTTAGCTTCGTCATTGCGCAGTGGCAGAAGAAACTGGGCGAGGGCTTGTCGGTATGGGATCGGCTCGGCCAGAAGAAAGAAATATTCCAAGAGTCGAGCGAGAAGAGCAGCGTCGAGGAAACTCTGGCGGAATACGCCCGGGAGATTGATTCTGGCAAGGGTGCACTTCTGTTGAGCGTTGTCGGAGGCAAGATGAGCGAAGGGATCAACTTTAATGATAAGTAAGTCAGCCTTCCTCTTGCAGCTATGCAGTCGGAGATTGTTCCTCCGCGGGCTGGAGGGCATTCTCTGCATAAAATGCAGGTCAGATTTTTCTTCTTCGAAACTTGGTCCGTATGCGTTTCATGCCTAACATTCACCGGTGCACAGTCTTGGCCGCGGAGTAGTCATGATCGGACTCCCCTTCCCCAACGCGCAGACGCCGGAGTGGAAGGCGAAGCTACAGCACGTGGAAAAGGTTGCATATGATTCCCTCGATGAAACCTCGGGATCCCTGTCTCAAAGGCAAGCCCTGGCCAAAGCCGCTGGGAGAGAGTTCTACGAAAATGCATGCATGCGGGCCGTCAACCAGAGTATCGGCAGGGCGATTCGACATAGAGAGGATTATGCAACGATCATCCTCATCGACAAACGATACACCGGTCAGCGCATCCAGGACAAATTGCCAGGCTGGATCAAGACAGGTCTGGTCAATTTCGATGTTTCCAAAGGTGAAGGGCAGTTTGGGGATTTCATGAAGGGCTGCGGAGCTTTTTTTAGAGGGAAGAAGGCGGGAACGGAAAGGACGGGTTGAAGAAGATCTGATCCTGGGAGTTGGAGAGCGCCGACGATCATCGGAAGCCTGGCTATAGGGAGAGCCTGTCGCTGGCCAGTCATTGTACGGTGATTGGTCGGGGACATAGATCTTAAAGGGTTTTGTGAGGCGCCGTAGCCGTGCATTCTGCTAGATCCTCCGTGACAAATCCGCTACAGGCATCGTCCATAAACCTATTTCATCACTCACAAGCGTGTACGCCGATAGGTATCAGGTCGCTACCTCTCGGTTGACCGGGTCGAGATGACGGCGGAGACTGACAGGAGGGCAGCCAGACCTGAGGCTTCCGCAGAGTGCTTACAGAAGCTTATTCTCCCACCAGCTGCCTATGACGATGTTGTAAGCCGCCAGCTTGTTTGGTCATGGGTGGTCTGCGACGGAGGGGCCCGGTACATTATGCGATGCCAAGTACGAGCAAAAACACCGGGTACCGATGCAGGTACATACGCCTTGACTTCAGCTGCCAACAAGACAGCGGAGTCGCCCGGGTGAGTAGCGGGGGCTCTGGAGGAGATGAAGAAATGCCCTCGCTCTCGCACTCTGAGGATTCTTCACTACAGCGCTGTGGTCGCAAGGGTAAGCGGCGGCGGCGCTGGGCGCATGCTGTAGATATGCAGGGATCGTTGAAACCGAACCTAAAACCCAAAAGCGACGCCCTCCATCCTTCGCTCGTACCCGGGCCCAAAGCACCTGTAAATTTGCATGCATTTCAGTCGCTTAGATACAATCCAACTTTGCTTTATCTGCAGCCGCCTATCGTTCGGAACCCCCCGCGGCAATGGCTTCCTTCCCAGGAAAACCCCCACAGCCTTGATTGGATGTAGCGCATCGTTACAGCGCTCTGGGTCGAAACAGACTCGACACGTTCTGAGCCATGGAGCCTGGTTTCGAGTCCTCGGCCATCACGAGTGTCCGTATTCAACACTTTTGATACCAGCTGGCAGAGCCAGACGCCACCAGTCGCCATGGAGGGGACAGCTGCTGCTTCAGCCTCTCCGTCCATCTCTGTTTTTAAGACCACCTTCTCCCAAGAAACCGGACCACTTTTTTCCTTTCTCTTTCGTTCTCTACACCACTACAGCTTCATCTGTACCATCTCAAGTTTGCTGAACAGGTGCCGGGGTCGTTCTTTTGCGTTTTAATTCCCCTCCCCCACCTTTCCTTCTTCTGCACTCGCCGGCCGAGATTTTTTTATTCTAACATCATACGTTGATCGTTTATTCTATACCCTCTTTATATTCCTATTTTCGAATTTTTGAGCTTCGAGATGTACGCCAAATTGCCGTTACTCCTTCTGCTATCCGCTGGGCTGGCCTCCGTTTCCACTGCATACGCACCACATTATGGTGCGAGAAGTATAAACATCGTTCCGAGACAGGTATGGTCCACGATCGAATATCTCTTCCCTTCAAGATCGGGAGCTAACTGTGGGCCTAGAACCAGCAGGCGGGAGGAAATGGTCGAGGTGGTGGTCGAAATGGCGGTGGCCAGAACAACGGCGGTGGTGGCCAAAACAATGGTGGAGGCCAGAACAACGGCGGTGGTCAGAACAACGGCGGTGGTCAGAACAACGGTGGAGGAAACGCAGCATTAGCACTCGATCCCGCAAACGTTCAGGAAGCCTCAACGCAAACAGGCCAGGAGGGGGGCGGTGATCCAGCGCAGGCCGATTCAGTGACGTATGTAATCTCTGGCTTCTTTCTCTTGATGGATCACTAACGATGCCACCGTAGCGACGATGCAAACTTCATAAACTTCTGCACGGGCAAAACGCTCACCAACGGGCAGCAAGTAACGGGCGGATCCTGCAACGGCATAGTGATGGGCGACATCCCATCACAGAACAACATGGTCTCGTCGATCATCGTCTCCCCCGCGCCGGGCGAGGACATTGCCGCGGACACGGCCTTCGACATCACCGTACAAGTCGCCAATCTGGCCGCGGGATCGTTCACTAACCCCGAAAACACATACTACGCGGCGCCGCAGGCACTTAATGGCGGGAATATTATCGGGCATACACACGTCACCGTGCAGGACCTGGGGAACAGCCTGACCCCGAACCAACCGTGAGCTCCCTCTCCCTCCCTCCTTCCCACGCTTTCACGAGCACAGCTGAGAAAAACAGACCGGACGCAGCAACATTTGCCTTCTTCAAGGGCATCAACGACGCCGGCAACGGCAACGGCCTGCTGTCCGCCAACGTGGCAGAAGGCCTTCCGGCTGGAAACTACCGCGTGTGCACTATGAGTAGTTCCTCGAACCATCAGCCGGTGCTCATGCCCGTCGCCCAGCGCGGTGCCCAGGACGACTGTACCAAATTCACTGTTGGTCAAGGAAATGCCGGCAACGGGCAGGGCAACGGGCAGGGCAACGGGCAGGGCAACGGGCAGGGCAACGGGCAGGGCAACGGGCAGGGCAACGGTCAAGGCAATGGACAAGGCAATGGACAAGGCAATGGTCAAGGCAACGGACAAGACGCCGGACAAGACGCCGGACAAGACGCCGGACAAGGCAACGGACAAGGCAATGGACAAGGCAACGGACAAAGCAACGGACAAGAGCAAGTTGTCGCCGACCCACCGGCGGCCACCGACCCACCAGCGGCCACCGACCCACCCGCCGCCGCCGACCCTCCCGCGGCCACCGATCCACCGGCAGCCGACGCCGGCCAGAACCAAGGTGATGGGCAGAACCAGGGTGGTGGTACTGGTGGCGGTCGACGAGGCGGGGGCCGTGGTGGCGGCAGGAACCGTGGCGGTAAGCGCCGCGGTGGACGCTTCGGCGGCGGGTTCAAGTACCGCCCGCGAAACGCGAGACGTGCTGGGTTGGTTTGAGGGTGCTACAAAGTACTGTCCTATCCTATTTTTTTCACAAGAGAGCGGGAGTGAGGAGGGGCTTCAAGGCGTGCGAGTGAGGGGGGGAAGGGGTTATTGTAATATTTTTTCTTTTCTTCTACTACTTCCTATGGGATGTAAACTGTGTTTACTTCCCTAGGCTGGTACGGGTACGGGTACGGGCATTTCATTTGTTTGGGCGGGCTCCGGTTCACGGACATGTAGGTAGATGTAGAGAGCAGTAGGTGGTTTACTGGGAGTGATGTCAACGCCGAAGAAGAAGTGCCACTGGATGAGCATGATGTATGTACCTATAGTCTACTGGGGAACGAATGGCGAGAATGAAGATCTATCTATCTACTACCGGTATCTACACGCTGGCCCTTACTGTAATTGTTGGAATCCGTGACTGTGACTGTGGCGTTTGCTTGCGGAGTTGGAGTTGGAGTTGGAGATGGAGTTGGAGTTGGAGTCGGAGTTACGGTTACCCAGGTGTTACACAGACACGAGACGTTTCGTCGTGCAACGGAGCATGCAGGAGCCGGGGTTGGTGGGTGTTACGGGAGACGAGACGAAGATGATACCACCAGCGTCTCCCGCCGCAGCAGTAACAGCAGGCGAAACCGTTTCTTCTTCTTCTTTGCACTTTGGGTTGTGGTGGAGAGTGTATAGCAGTTATGCTTAACTAACCCCTCCATTGCGCCGACGCCGACCTCGAAGCCAGCCAGCTAGCCAGCCGGAGCCGAAAAAGAAGCGCACGGACCAGGGATCGACGGATTCGTTTCCGTTTCGCTCCGTTTCGTTCCCCGCACCGACGACGGCGGCACCTTCCCTTCTCACCACCACCACCACCAGCTCCACCAGCACGCCGCCGCCACCTGCACTGTTCATCACGAGGAGTGCGCGTGTGAGTGAGAGAAAGAATAGGGAGTGCAAGCAAGGAAGGACAACGCACGCACGCCATCCAATCCCCTCCCTTCTTCCGAGCCTCCCCCACCTCAACGCTTCCGTTCCTTCGAACCACTCTCAACCAACCAACCAACGCCCACGACTGCAACTGCGAACACACCCACAAACCAATCCCCACCCATCCCGCACGCAACGCGCCGCTAAGAAAAAAATATATATTACATAATCCCAGTCCCAGTCCCGGCGGGGCCCAAAAAAAAAGAATGTCCAGCGGTAGCGGTAGCGGCGGAAACAACCACACCGCCGGCGGCGCGGCGGGGCTGCCGCCCCAAGTGGCAGCCGAGCTAGCGGGGTACCTGCGGAGCTCGCTGTTCACGCCTTTGGTATCCTCACCCGCCCGCCCACCTCCTGCGCTGCGCGTGTGCTAATGGCTAAACTACAGAGCTCGAATATCACGCGTCTCCGGCAGGAGTGCGAGGCGTCTATGGCTACGCAAAAGGATTTGGTTCAGGATGTATTTCTCCCACCTACCTAGATTCGCGTGCGCCGGTGGGGTTGCTGATGGTAAGGTTGGTGGGCAGGTGCAAACGCAGATTTCGGATGTCATAGAGCCGACGGCGGAAAAGCTCATCCCGATCGCAGAGGAGCTGAAGGATGTGTACCGGCAGATCGAGTTGCTCGAGGTATCGATCGTTCTTTCCTCTCTACAGCGGATGGGTGGATGGATGAGTGGGCTGACTGACTGACTGGGTGGGATGGGTAGGCGATGGTGGCACGCACGGGCGAGAGCATAAAGCAAATGACATCCAAGGTGGAGACGACAGAGGCGGCGCTGCGCCGCGAGGAGCGCGCACTGAATGATGGCCGGCCGCTGGCAATGTGGAAGGAGCCCGAGCAGGTCAAGATGTTCCGCGCGAAGGAGTTTATTGAGGGCGGGAGGATGAAGGATCCTGCCGTGTCGCCGCCGGCGAGAACAGGGACACCGGTCATGGCCTCATAACCATACCATACCATGCACTGCACTGCACTGCACTGGCGACGAAATAAACGGAAGAAGAAGAAGAAACTTTTATATCATTAAGGTAAACTGGTATGGTATACTACTAAGAGGTGGTGGACCCGACAACAACCCGCTTCTCGGCCGCATCAAAAATGTTGATTCCCTGCTTGAGCGCGCGCACAAGCATGGGCAGCGAGTTGGCGCCAAAGTCCTTGGAGAGACGCACGGCATTGAGGTCGTCGCCGAACTCGCCCGTCAGCTGTTGCATGTAATATTCTTCGAAGCGGGCGGCAGCGAGCGGATCGTGGAGGTCGCGCAGCGTCGACGGGATCGAAGAGCTCTGCAGTTGTGGGCGTTGTGCTTTAGCTTCCTGTACATACATAGTCGCGAAGAAGATGAAGAAGAGGAAGAGGAAGGAGATACCTTCTCTGTAAACGCCTGTGCCGCACTCGTAGCCTCCAACTCCGCCTCCTCCTCCTCTGAATCGTCTTCAAGGTCGGAAACATCCTAATCCCCAGTCAGCCTACCCACCCACCCACCCCCGCGCCATTCCGGAGCATCGTACCTTCATGACCACCTCCTGCCCCTTCTCCTCCTCCCCCTCCTTCTCATCCTCGCTACTCGAGCTGTCGCTCGACTCGCTGGAGGAAGAGACATTCCCGGTGCGAGCATTCCGCCGACGGCGCTTCCGCTTCTGCTGCTGCTTTGCGTCGCCGCCAGCGACGCCGGCACGTTTCGTGCTTGTCGTTGTTGATTTCGCCATTCGGAGTTGTGTGTGCTGCGGTGGATGGGGGACGCGAATTTTCGATGTGGGGATGAGTGCAGGCCGTGTAACGGTGCTAACTTATTTAGCGGCAGTGGGCTAGTGGGTTTGGGCACGAGTGATATAATGTGAGGAAAGATATAGGAAGAAGTAGGTAGAGCAGGTACTGGATGATTTGGTATACCGGTTTTTACGACGGTATCTAAAGCTAGCACATACGATTGAGGGCGGAGGATAAACCGAGGTGTCTATTCGCGTCTTACAGCCCAACACTACCGGTACTCCCCGTACGATCCTCCGAACAACAATGGCCTATCTAAGCCACCACATCCCTCCTAAGCGCATCCCAACCACAGACCATCCACGGCGCCAAAAACACCGCGCGTTGATCACACCCCAAAGTCGCAATACCCGCATACGCGCCGGCCAGCCTCTCAGCATCACAATCCTTCGCGCTCCTGGCGACCCTCAACGCCGTTTCCGCCGCAAACGCATCTTCCGCGACCGTCGCGAGTCGTGACCAATTCTCGGTTGCAGAGGGACGCATAAACACCGCACTGGCAGCCGTGGCGGCCGCATTCAGCGCGCCCAGGTCGCCGGAAGAGAGCTGCGCGATCGCGGTGAGAAGGTTGTCGATGTGCTCGCGAACGTAGCGGGGAAGTCCCTCCTTTGCGCGGAAGGAACGGAGGTCATCGAGGACGGCTTCGGTGACGTCTGCGGATCGGTCGAGGACGCCAATGGTGCCTAGCAGGAGGATGGAGCCGAGGTGCTCGGGGTTGGCTTCGATGCAGGCGAAGAGTTGGTCTCGTGCGACGTCCCGCTCTTGTTCACCGCCTTTGGCCCAGAGAACCTGCGAGAGGAGACACACTACGTCCGGGTTCTCTTCCGACTCGGTGAGCGCTTCTTTGAACATTTCAAGACTCTCGTCCATCTGCTGCGAGTAGTAGTGTGCCAGGCCAGCGGTGAGGTGGGCGGATAGTCGACATGCCTGGAGTTGCTCCATGTCGCCGGAAAGATCCAAGGCCATGGAAGCACTCTCGATGGCTTCCGAGTATTGCCGTAGTCCTAGGTACATCCGAGCCAGATCTGCCTTGGAGCGAGCGAACTTGACGAGGTCGTCATCTGCTTCTGTTTCCTCATACCGTTCCTCGTAGATACTGCACACACGCTCCAACTTCTCGACGGCAGAGGTAAAGTCTCCAACACGTTCGTCGAACAAGGCACTCAGCTGGAGAACGGCCGGAATTTGCGATAGCTGGGCCTGAAGCTTCTCCAAGGCAAATATCGGGGTGAGAATTGACGCCAAAGCGGGCTCGGAATTGGCCTTGACAAGCGTGTCGAATGTTGCAGTGATGAATTGCTTTTTCACTGGCGTCTAACGAAGCACATCTATTAGCCTGTAACAAGTAATCATTCAACTCTCAAACGTACCAGAGATTGATCCGAGATCTCGAAGGCGTGTTGGAAGAGTTCTTGTGCATCACGTGCCTCGCCGAGTATCATTGCGATGAGTCCCTGTCCGACCCAAGCAAGAGCGTACTCGGGATCAGTACTCTGTGCTCTGGAGAAGGCTTCGTTCGCGAGTAGATAGTCCTCCTGGATAGTGTACAATGCGCCGAGATTTGTCCAGACACGAGAATTCTGCAAAAGTAAGCAATAGTGAAGAACTTATGGCATGGGAACTCACCTTATCGTTGATATAAAGAGCCCTGACTAGGGAGTGCTGGGCAACCTTGGGATTCAGCTCCGCGGTTGCGAGTCCAAGGGCGTTCCAGAACTCGTGGTTTCCTGGCTCCAGCTTGATGGTCCTCTTGAAGCAGCGTATGGCCGCCAGTCGATGCTTCATCTCTCTATTTGGCAAAGCCACGTAGGCCCTGTACTCTGCCGTTCCGAGGTTATACCAAGCAACCGCATGAGCGTGTCTGTCATCTGCAGTCGCAAATATTGCCCGTTTGTACGCCAATATTCCAGCATAGATAGCAGTGAGGATGTCCTGTGTGTCACCGCCCTTCATCTTTTCGAACATTTCACGGCCCACTTCATCGACCTCAGCCATGATGTCGAACTCACTAGGTTCGAAATCACTCTCGAGGAGCCGCACGACCTGTTCGCGGGGAAATTTGTGGGCCAGGTTCTGAACCCAAGAGAAGAGCATGCATGCATCTCCCACGGTCTTCCAGAGGTTGAAGGCGTCCGATCTCTCCTGAAGGACTTTCTCTGCAATCTCCAGAGACTCCACCACGCTGTCGACAGCCCTTCCGTAATAGCCGGTCTCGACGTATTTCCAGCCCATGGCCAGCGAAGTCTCCGATAAGGCAACCAACACACCGAACTCGCGCTCCCGCAGAGCAAGGACGGCCCGGTAACCTTCACAAGCAAGTTCGAATTCGCCCAGCTCTCGCCTAACATTCGCCAGCATGTACTTTGCGAACCAACTCGTTCCGTCGAGCGCTTCTGCCCGGTCAAAGACTTTTAACGCTGCCGTGTAGCGTCCTGATGAAGCGTATGCCTCTCCCAGGCCAACCCAAGAGTGGAAGTCTGTTGGGGACGCTCTGAGGGCAGACTGGAAAGACTGAATTGCCAGCGAGTAGTTTTGATTGTTCTGGTCTAAATGTGAGAAGACAGGGCTAACTTCGATGGAGGATGACAAACATACCAGTTCTACAACACCGATAGCGCTCTGTGGCCAGGAGATACCCTTGCCCGGAACTGACCTCTTCTTGTCGGCCTCAGCCACTCTCCGAGCCACAATTTCTACGAGCTCCCACTCATTGCTCTCAGAGAAGCTTCGTGCCAATCGCTCCGCAGCCTCGACTTCACCAGCAGATATCTCGAACGCCCTCTGGAAACACTTGTTCGCGCGGGGGGAGTCGTGCGCGATATCGGCGTAAAAACAGCCCAAACTTGTGTAGGCTGGAGCATGATTTTGGTTGTTCTGCAAAGCAAGGATGAAGTAGTGGTAAGGGCCAGCTTTGCGGTCCTTTCTAGCCTCCTCTGTGACCAGTCAGTAAAAGGTTGTTATGGGAGCCGGATAAGACTTGCCGTCAGCATTCCATATGCAGTTACCAATTCTCCATAGAATCTGTGCCTTTAGGTCTCTTGATCTCGGGTCGATGCCTGTGATCTTTTCGAGACACTCCTCGAGTCCGTGCTGGCCAATGCTGTAGCTGCCTTGGAGCACATTGCACCAAGCGGCCTCAGCCATAATTCTAACATTCCCCGGGTCTTTGGCCAATGCTTTGTTGAGCAAATCCACAGCTCCTGGATAGTCTCCTTGTTCCTCTAGAATGAGACCAAGACCAACGAGAGCACCACCATGACCTGGATTATGAGACAATACAGTCTCGAACTGTCCTCTGGCTTCAATATGGTGCTTCGGTGCTTGGTAATGTATCAGTGCCGTTGCAAGGGTAACTGTCAATGCATCTTGATTCCTACTCAGCAGTTAGAACACAGCTTCTTTTTCTGAAAAGATCCGATATGACTTACTTTTGACAGGCCAGTCCAGTCCTCTGCGATTCTCCTGTTGCGAGCTTGAGGCCGCCCCGAGCAGTGTCGACGGCATTCTCATATTCGTCCAGGAGGAGATAGTATTCCCCCAAGATCCGGTGGCACAGAAGAGACGTGGGACTCTTCTCTAGTCCTTCGATCATTGCATCGAGGCGCTGATCTGGAGCATCGGTATCGGCAACGTCCTTTCCGGCTTTATCTTTGGCCACTGAGACTGGTTCGTCTGTCTCCTTTTCTTCGTTTGGAACCGCTGGAAAGGGGGATATCTCGGAATCAAGATAGGCCTGAAGGGAAATAGATAGCCCCCTATCGGGAAAGAGTTCGATATACTCTCGCAACAAATTGACATCATGATCACCTATTTCTATCAGAGGATTCTCCTCATACAAGTGGCTCGGAATTTATACCTATACTCTCACAGTCCTTCCATTCAATTACAATCTTCCATGCCAGCTCGAAGGGGTGTTTGAGAATAACCAAGCCGCGGGCCCAGCTCTCCACCTTCAGTCGTTGTTGTAGCTTTCCTTCCCTGGGGAATACCAGAAGTTTATTGTAAGCATGCTGAAGGAGCTTGCAGTCGATCTGCCGCCGAACGTCTTCTTGGTCCGACCAATTGAGGATATTCTGGTAGAGATCTTCCAGCGGCGACGCACCCCACACCTCCCGTCGGACCTCTGTGGTAACTTGTCCGAGAACAGCGCCGAGACGTGAGCGTCGGTTCGCAATCTCCTTGTTCACTCGCTCCTTCTCTTCAATCTCGATGATCTCCGCCAGCTCCAGATACGTCTTATCCGGCCGCGGAATCAGGCCTTCCAAGTACTCAAAGACCGGGCTTCCTGGCAGTATAATCTGTAATGCCCGCTTGTATTGATGCTTCGACGCATTCTCCTTTGCGAATGCGAGTGCCTTCTCAATGACGGCGAGACACTTAACCCGTTCATCTTGATCACGAAAGACCCCCGCCAGCCCGACGGCGGTCTCCGTGTACTCGTCGACCCGCTTCTGTGCTTCATAGAGCTTCAGCAGACCCTGCCAACTTGCCGGATTCTCCTTGCGGTCTTTCCTCTGTCGCTCTTCGGCCTCGATCCGGATGGCCTGGCGGTACGCCTGTTCGCTCTCATCGTACTTCTCGAGGTTAAACTGGGACAGTCCGAGATATAGTTGTCTGCAGTTTGGGAGTAAGCTAATGGCCTGCACCAAGTGAAACGGGCTTTTACGCACGCAACATAGCTTTGAGGCTCAAACGAGAGAGCTCTTTGGCATTGCTCTTCTGCTCCTGCCCAGTCCTTTGAGTCGATACACGTTTTCGCGGCCTTGAGAGCTTGTTTCGACATTGTGGGGAAGGGATGTGGGGTTGGTGGGGGTCCTGGGTTCGTATGACGGTAGACAAAACGAGTGAGGCTCTTTGGCGCTAATAGGATGGCTGGATTGTCGTACAAGAAGGTCGCAAACGAAACGAGGATGTGGTGAACCACGGAGACGTGTTTGTAGACGTGACGGTGATGGCGATGGTGACGGAAGGTTGCTTCAATTACAGTAGTAGTTACACACACAGTGTGTACAAGATCTACTAGTAAAGCGCTCGAGGCTCTACGTGCGTGTTCACAGTAGTCCGTGTGAGTTCGAGGAAGGTAAGGGCACATATATTAATTGTGCTTTCTTCTTCTTATTGTTTTTGGATATCGTACAATTCCCTCACTCCCTCACTCCCACGCGCCAAAGCAATAAAACGTAAATAAAAACAGAACCAGAACCGTGATGCATGAACTCGACAAGCCGCAATTACATGCCGATTGTCTGCGGCAAAACAAATCAACGCCCCTCCCCTAATGTAATCGAGCTGAAGACCGTATCCTCCGTACGCATCATGTCCGAAAACGACCCCACCGCGCAAACGACACATCTAAGCAGCACCACTGTAACATCGTCAGCAAATTGGCCTCTAACACGAAAGCGATCTTGCAAGTGCTCGCGCGCACAGACGCTCCAGCGACATAGCCGCTTGGGGAGACGGAGGAGGACATACACGAGGATGTTGTTGATGGGGATGTGAATGATCTTGACGATGTAGCCGATGACACCCATGACGACGAAACCGATTCCGACGGCCTGTGAGATTTTGATGAATTCTCTCTTGTCGGCTGCATATCTGTTAGCTAAATATGTCCAAACGGTAATGGGATCTGCGCGGCGACGTACGCTTTGTGCACCGGTTGATGAACAGAGTGCCATCCCTCAGGAACTCCTTGGGGATCTCGGCGATTTGAGCAAACTGGTCGGCCATTGCTATTGTCGTGATATGGGTGCGATTGTGGGAGCGTGCGATCGAAGTGAAGGTGGGGACTTTTGGTAAAGCTTGGGGTGAAAGGTGTTGCTTGTTGGTGCGCGTCGAGACTATTTAGGGGCGGTTAACTGGAGGTAGCTCAAGACTTTCGTGGGAGAGGCGAGGTGTTCACTTTGAATGACGGCGACTTCCCTGGGCAGGCGTAGGTTTCAAAACGATCGATTAGATTTGTTCCTTTGATATGATTGGTCCCGCTTCCGTATTCGTGAACTCACATCTCGTATTCCTTCACATCCCTGAGCTTGGTTGTTGCCATGGGCGGTTGGAGCCTGGCACGTCATGTCAACCTCCAAGTCCAAGCTCCATCGTAGCTTGATCGTATACACTCCTGCACGCGTGAACTCGAAGATAATAGCCACACTGTAACGGTGGCTGCTCTGAGACTATCAAGAAAGTCTCCCTTCTATTTCACCCACCTCCGAACATATTACTGGGCATTGCACCCCCCAGCATACCGGGTATGTTCTGCTTATGCTTGCTCGAAGGAGTACACAGCACTCGACAGTTTTAACAAGACAGACCGACGCAGCCCAGGTTCTTCACACGACCATCCACCATGCCGACCTACCTCACCATTGACGGTCCCTATTTCAAAGACGAACACAACCGTCTAGTGACGCTTCGGGGAATCAATGTCGCCGGTGACACGAAGATGCCGACTCGGCCCAACCAGCTCTCACACATACCCGACGACTTCTACGACGGCGACAACGTATCATTTGTTGGACGACCCTTCCCGCTTGCGGAGGCCGATATTCACTTCCAGCGGCTGAGGAACTACGGTTATAACACCATCCGGTACCTGTTCACATGGGAGGCGATCGAAGCCAAAGGTCCGGGGCGGTACGATGAGGACTGGGTCGAGAGCACCATCCAGATCCTGCGGAAGGCCAAAGAATACGACTTCATGGTGTTTATGGACCCTCACCAAGACGTATGGTCTCGTTTCTCTGGAGGTTCCGGCGCGCCCATGTGGACGCTCTATGCGATGGGATTGAATCCGCAGGCGTTCGATGCGACGGAAGCTGCATTGGTCCACAATACCTATCCTGAACCTGCGGAGTTCCCAAAGATGATCTGGTCCACCAACTATCAGAGGATGGCGAATCAGGTGGCTTGGACATTATTCTTTGCGGGACGGGATTTCGCGCCGAAGGCTATCATCAACGGGAAGAATATCCAGGATTATCTGCAAGATCACTTCATCGGCGCTTGCACCCACCTAGCCCAGAGAATTCACGAGGCCGGAGACTTAGAGGACTGCCCCATTATCGGTTGGGAATCGATCAATGAACCGAACAGAGGATTGGTCGGGTACCAGGCGCTCGACAAAATTCCGGTGGAACAGAAGCTTCAGAAGGGAACGTCACCGACAGCATGGCAGGCGATTCTGACCGGAAGTGGGCGGGCTTGTGAAATCGATACCTGGGACTTCGGCGGTACCGGTCCGTTCAAAACTGGCAAAGCCCTTGTCGACCCTAAGGGTATCAAGGCGTGGCTACCGGCTGAATATGACGACTCTCGATACGGATGGAAGCGCGATCCTGGTTGGAAACTCGGCGAATGTATTTGGGCGCAGCATGGAGTGTGGGATCCGGAGACGGATACGCTTCTCAAGACCGATTACTTCTCCAAGACTGCTGACGGGCGGGACTTGGACGCCGTGGCGTTCACCAATACGTTCTTCATGGACTACTACAGGACGTATGCAAAGGCTTTGAGGTCTATCCACAAGAATGCTATTCTTTTCTGCCAGCCACCTGTTCTTGAGATCCCTCCTGTCATCAAGGGAACCGAGGACATCCACGATCGCTTCGTTTATGCACCTCATTATTATGACGGAATCACGCTCATGACCAAGAAATGGTAGGTTGAAGCAACGCCTTCCTAACGCTACTCAGTACTGACCGACGCTAGGAACCGGCTGTGGAACATCGACGTTCTTGGAGTTCTACGCGGGCGGTATCTCACTCCGGCGTTCGCCATCAGAATCGGCGAGACCGCGATCCGTAACTGCCTCCGTGATCAACTAAAAGCCATAATCCAAGAAGGTCAAGACAACATCGGCAACACGCCCTGTGTCTTCACCGAGATCGGCATACCCTACGATATGGACGGCAGGGCCGCCTACAAGACCGGCGACTTCATCTCTCAGATCCGGGCCTTGGACGCGAACCACTACGCATTGGAAGGCGCCCGTGCAGGGTACACGCTGTGGGTATATACAGCCAACAACAACCACCAGTGGGGCGACAACTGGAATGGCGAGGACCTAAGCATCTTCTCACTCGACGACCGCGATCCTCACTCGCAGGCTGAGGATCACTCTTCGAAGACCGATGAGGTTGACCAGGATAACCTCAAGCGGGCCATGACAAAGAATACTATGTCGACAGACCGCAGCACGCTGCAGGACGATGTGCAAGCTACCAGAGCGGCGGAGGCGTTTGTTCGCCCATCGCCAGTATACACCAACGGCACCATCATCGAGTCCGGCTTCGACCTTGATAAGGTTACTTTCACACTCAAGCTCGCGGCGGATAAGGCGACCGATGAGGACTGGCCCACTGAAATGTTTATGCCGCCGTTCCACTTCCCGAAGGAAGAGACGGAGGTGGTGGTGACGGGCGGTAAATGGGAGTATGATGCCGAGAGGAGCGTCTTGCGGTGGTGGCACATGGAAGGCGAGCAAGAGATCAAGGTCAAGGGTGTTGGGCGGAGAAAGATCTGGGGTGGTGAGGAGGAGGGATATTATGAGATGTTCGCTAGAAATTATGGCACCATTGGGCAGTGTTCGGTTATGTGATTTGCCATTCATTTCTTGTCTGCTTTGTTTTGCGTTTTGCTTTGCTATTATTTTGATTGCCGTTAGGATATCAAGCATGGAAGGAAGGGAGATGTGGTAGTAGCTAGATGCTGGACAAAGATGATGATTTGATGATCGATGATTTTGGTGGATACTTTCGAATACGTAATCCGCAAATCTCTCTCTTTGCCGTATGATACAACCAACCAGCCGCAACATATCCAGGAGCCCTCCCCATTTGAACACACTCGCAACCCTTATTTCTTCTCTGCCGCCTCCGCATCCAGCATCTTGATGAAGTCTTTCTCAGAGATGACAGCCTCAGCCGGCGGCGCAACCGTGTACGTGGGCCTCACGAAACTACCGCTCACATCAGCATCCACATCACCGCCATCCCCACCTCACAATACTAACCGGTCGCTGTTGTATACACCGCCCAAATCCCACCCTTTAACATCCTTCATGAGTTCTTTCTCCCTCTGCTGTGCGGCAAAGTGTCTACGGACGTCGTCGCGATCCGCCTCCGCCTGGAGCATGGGAGTAAGGTAGATGCGCGCCCAGACCTTTTCGCGCGCCATCTCGCGCCGCTCCTTGATGCCGTTCATGGTGGCGTAGAAACCGTAGCCGCAGATCAGGCCCATACCGAGGAGGTAGTAACTGGGACGGAGACCGCGGAATGGGATGTTGCGCTATTGGGCATCGTGTTAGTTGGCGAAGGCGGGGGAGCGGAGGAACGCGGGGGTCGGTACGCGGTATTGGATTGGCTCATAGCCACCGGATGGGGGGAGATCTGGCAATTATTAGTCCTGGCACGGGTGCGAGGATGAGGCGGGAGACCTTGAACCATCGTTGTGAGTGTGCTGTTGAGGGGGAATGGATTGTTGCTTGCTTGTAGCTGCGGGAATGACGGACGTCGGCTGCTTTCGAGGTTCGAGGACGCACTTACCCGGTTAAGCGATCACGAGTGATAGAGTGTGTTGATCAAATAGCCATTGGATTCCCTCTATTCTGGCTGCAAATAATATGATTCTATTGCTTAACAGTTTCGAGCGACGGGACTTCTTTCCTTTCCCTTCTTTTTCCCCTTCTGTTGCAGAAGTTTCTCATCCAGATGCTTCTTCTCTGCTCACATAGGGTTGCAGAAACACCTTAAACGCTGAATTTCATCCTACCTAGATTCTTGCCGGACGACACCTCTGGGAAACTTGGATTGGCGAAGCTATGAGATGAAAAGATTCATACGTAATTGAGCGGACAAGCGCATAGGACGGCGTGAGGCTTGAGATGCAAGCAATCATAGCTGTTAGGAGAATGCACCGGATGAAACCAATACCACTAGTGCTATGCGATGTTGTCGCCCGTCGCTCTGCCAACCAATACAAGAGCTACCGGCAGCTGGGCGGTGGAAAACACTCCCACTTGCCGAGTGACGCGTCGTGGATCGGGAAGATCGTGGCGTGTGGCTGTGGCTGTGCACCGCCACTTTAAGGTTACTTCACTTCGCATCTAGAGCCGCACAGCTTCACCTTCAGTAATCACCATCAACCCCACAATTACCCACCATCCCATCCATCACGTCTCCGTCCTCCCCCCATCCCCTCCACAAAACCGCCAACATGGATATCGACCCCAAGCCCATCCCCGAATTTCTGGCGCAGCAGCGAGACGAACACACCCCGGCGGAGCTGCAACCTCTCATGCTAGATTTTGAGGACTTCTGGGAGCGCAAACTATGGCATCAGCTCACCACCGCCCTCGATGAGTTCTTTAGACATCCCGAGAGTGGCCCGCAGCGGCTAGGGCTCTTCAAAAACTTTGTGATGACGTTTGCCGATAAGATCAACCAGTTGAAGCTGGTGGAGTTGGGACTGTGGGCGAGCCAGGAATGCAAAGGTACCTTACCTACTGCACATGCATCTGCCCATAATCATCATCTCTATCTTGGTTCTAAGTGGCGATAGCTGACCTCTAATGTTTCTGCAGACTACCAAGAGGCCCTCGTCTTCCTCGAAACCATTACCAAGAAGGTAAACAACGTCGACTCGCAAGACGCCTACGTTTACGCCATCGTCGAAGTCGCTCGGATCAAGCTCTGTCTCGAAGACCTGAAAGGCGCCCGCATAGCTCTGGACGAAGCCGAGAAGATTCTGGACAAGTTCGACAGCGTCGAGTCGATAGTGCACGCGTCGTTCTACCGGGTCAGCAGCGATTACTACAGCACCAAGCGGGAGTTCTCGGCGTACTACCGAAATGCCCTGCTGTACCTGGCATGCGTACAGAGCACCGAGCTACCGCAAGCGAAACAGTGCGAGCTCGCCTACAACCTCTCAATCGCTGCGCTGCTGTCGGAAAAGATCTACAACTTCGGAGAGCTCCTGTTACACCCCATCCTCGACTCCCTCGTCGATACCGAGCACGCGTGGATCCGAGAACTGCTCTTTGCGTTCAATACCGGAGACCTTGGCAAGTACAACGGCTTGCTCGGCCACCTCGACAAGCAGCCTCTGTTTGAGGGGAAGCAACAGTTCCTTAGACAGAAACTGTGTCTTTCCGCCTTGACGGAGGCCGTGTTCCAGCGCCCGCCTCACGACCGTGCTCTGACATTCGAGAGCATCATGAAAGAGACTGGCGTGTCGGCGGATGAGGTGGAGTATCTGCTCATGAAGGCGCTGAGCGAGGGCTTGATTAGAGGGAGTATCGACCAGGTGGCGGGTGTGGCAAGGATTGCGTGGGTTCAGCCCAAGGTGTTGGATAAGGGCCAGATCGAGAACATGCGACAGCGGTTGATGGAGTGGGATGGAAGTGTGAGCAGGCTGAACAAGTACATGGAGGAGAAGCTCTCGGAGTCTGTGACGGCATGAATCCTGGGATAATTTCGTAGATGGGACAGGAAAAGTTGGGCACGTGTTGTACTTTTACTCATGCAGCGCACTGGTCAGAATGCTTCTCCGAATTCTATTGCCTTTTTTTGCCCTTCTAATCATCTGTATCAACAAGAAAGAGAGAGAGAGAGAGATCCTCGCAATTACACATGATCATCGTAATGTACAATCCATCCTTCCCCACTCAACCTATCTCTGGAACTCCTTGAAATTTGAGTCCTCAAATTCCACATGCCCAACTCTTGTAACGACAGCTCGCTTCAGACTCCCCGCATGCGTCTGTGTTTGAGACATCGCGGGGGCGGCCTTATCCGGAGTTTCCTTCTCGGCCATTTTCGCTGCCTGCTTTGCGGTCTCCAGCCCAATCTTGAGCACCTTTACAGTCTCCCTCCTCTGCCGCGGCACCGATTCCATCGACTGCACAGCTGCGTACTCCCCCATCTCCTCCCGCGAGATCAAATCCCGTATCCTTCCCCCCGTCCGACTCTGCAACAGCACCGTAGCCGGCCCCACAAACTTGAGGAACTCCCGATCCGCCCACACGGCCGTTTTCACTGCCCACACAGCCTTCGCCAGTACCTCCCAGACCTTCGAAGCCCGCATAGCATTGATCCACTCTACCTCCTTCAACCGCTGCGAGATACCTAGGCCCAGTCGCAACCGCGGCACCTGGAACCGTAGAGACGTAGCCGCCAGTCGCGCCTTACTGGGCTTCTGCCCCGCCGCAGAGTATGCCAGTAGCGAGCGGTGGTGGATGATAAACTCTTCGTCCTTCTTGAGAGCGACTTGATAGACCTGGCCACGGCCGACGAGGGCCACCAAGCCGCGACCCGTCACCTCTTGCGGTTTAACGGCGATGCTGTGACCGCTCCAGGCAAGGAGTGCATCCGGCTGTGTCAGGCTCCAGTCCGCGGTGCCGTCGAGCGCCAAAACGCAGAATGTTGTGTTCGGGGTGTTGGCAGAGATGATGCATGTGAGTGGTGTGGTTGAGGTGACCTTCTGGTAAAGAAAGGGGATGCCGCGGGCAGCGCGGGTGAATGGGGATAGGACCGAGAGCGTCGAGGTCACATCGGATGGTCGGCCGTTGAGACCTAGGAGGGTGCCGCGGCGGGCGTAGAGGTTGCTCGAAGCCGGGAGTGCAACCGAGAGCAGTGAGTGCGGGGCGCCGAGGACTTCGAATGATATCTCTGCTTGCGCGCATCAGTAGAAGCCCTGGGCGGGGTGGGGCGGTGGGTGAGGACATACCAGCGGGGAAGGGCCCGGAGCCGGAGAGCTTCGGGATTGCTTGTGTTTGCGCGGATAAATCAACGATGCCGTTAATAGAGGTTATCGACGGAGTCGCCGAGATGTGGACATGTCGTTGTAATAGGGGCAGTGCAGACCGCACCCGGAGGATGTTCGAGGGGCGGAGGACGGTGGCCATCATGCCATCGGCGGGAGGGTTTTCTGAGTAAGGCGGAGGTGGTTGCAATCGTGTGGGTGGGCAGCGGCTCAAGGAATTCGCGCCGAGGATGTCCAACTGTCACACTTTAAATTCGCACTCTGACGTCGTCAGCCCTTAGGCAAGGAGAATCGCGGGAATATTGGCCTTGAGGATTTATCGATAAGCTCAACAGCTCTACATAGACGTTTATAATTAAGACATGAAAACTTCTCAGTTCCGTACGTAGGAACAACCATGGAGTCATGGACCCATTTCTTTTTTTGGGAGTTGGTCTGTCCCACGTGAGAATCCCCCACCCCCCACCTTCGTGACGCCCACGCCAATTGGCGTCATCCCGCCTTAAGTACCGCGGAAATCGGCGTGAACAATGTGGGCCATCTTCCCGGCCGCCACCTCCCAACTCCCCCATCAACGCCGGCCGGCCGAATCCTTCTCCCTGACACGGCCAAGCTCTACTTTGGAAGCATATGTGAGGTACCAGTTCCCCATTCCCCATCCTGTTCCATAACCGCGATCATCGAACTCAACTTCACAGCAGGTTCGCAAACCACATCCATGCTCTCGCCGTGCGTTTTCCGCGCTATTGCGCGGCCACGGCTTTTGTCGGGCTCCCCACTACTGCGCTTTCCCGCGCGCCAACGACCGCCAGCTCGTCTGTTCGCCGGTTCTCCATACTACCTACAACAAAAGAAACCGCACAATGAGAAGGCCACCATGCTTGCGACGCAGACGGCGAAGGAGCCCGCAGCGGCGCCAAAGGATTTCCTCTCGGAAGCAAGTTTGTCGGCAAAGGGACAGCGAAAGGCCGACTGGGGGATCATAAAAGAGATGTCGAGATACTTGTGGCCGAAGGTGTGTTCGTGTCGGGGTGTCCATACGGACGCCGAGTGCTGAACCGTGTCTAGGACAGTCCGAGTGTAAAGCTGCGCGTCAGTCTGTCGATTGCGTTGCTTCTCGGTGCAAAGGTAGTATCCTCAAGTAGAATTATGAAGGGCGTGCAATTGACGCAGTTAGATCCTGAATGTCCAAGTCCCTTTCTTCTTCAAAGAGATCGTAGACAACATGAACGTGGATTTCCTCGCCCTAGGCGGCACGGTGTGGACGGCCGCCGGTTCCGTAATCCTTGCGTGTAAGCCACATTTTCCTTCCACCACTTACACCGACATGTCAGAGTCTGATCTGGGAGGCCGTGAGAAGATGGGTTGGCCCGAGTTGGCTCCACGGTATTCCAGGAACTCCGAAACGCGGTGTTTGCGACTGTCGCCCAGAAGGCGATCCGAAAGGTCGCCTGCAATGTCTTCGATCATCTGCTGCGATTGGACTTGAATTTCCACCTCACGAGACAGACGGGTGGGTTGACGAGAGCCATCGATAGAGGTACAAAAGGTATTAGCTTCTTGTTGACAAGCATGCTGTTCCACATCGTGCCGATTGGGCTTGAGGTCACCATGGTTTGCGGAATCTTGGTAGGTTCTCCTACTTCTGGTATGTCCTTCGAAGTTCGAAGGCCACGGGTTGACATATATAGACGTACAATTATGGGGCTAAGTTTGCGGCTGTTACCGCGCTGACGATGGCGGCGTACTCGGCGTTCACAATCGTCACTACATCTTGGAGGACGAAATTCAGGAAGCAGATGAATGCGGCGGACAACAAAGGAGCAACAGTAGCAGTTGACTCGCTCATCAATTACGAAGCTGTCAAGGTACAACTCTCCCATTCCTATCAAGCTAGTATATTTTTAACTCTTCGGTAGTACTTCAACAACGAGAAGTTCGAGGTCGGGCGGTATGACGCCGCGCTCAAGGGATACGAGAACGCCTCCATCAAGGTGGCTACTTCATTAGCCTTCCTAAACTGCGGCCAAAACGTCATCTTCTCCTCCGCCCTGACGGCCATGATGTACCTTGCCTGCCAGGGTGTTGTAGCTGGTGATCTGACCGTGGGTGACCTTGTTATGGTCAACCAACTGGTTTTCCAGCTCTCTGTGCCCTTAAACTTCCTTGGATCTGTCTACCGTGAACTCCGACAGTCTTTACTGGATATGGAAACCCTATTCAACCTGCAGAAGGTCAACGTCGCGGTCAAGGATTCACCAAATGCGAAGCCGCTCGCTTTTAAGGGTGGAGAAATTCGGTTTGAGAATGTCACTTTCGGATACCACCCGGATAGACCGATCTTGAAGGATGTTAGCTTCACGATTCCTGCGGGGACAAAGACGGCTATTGTTGGTCCCAGCGGATGCGGGTGAGTCTTCATGGTCCTCTGCTCAGAGTAAAGAATATCCATTGCTGATGAATGGAATAACAGCAAATCTACAATTCTGAGACTGCTATTCCGCTTTTACGACGTTCAGTCCGGCCGTATCCTTATTGATGGCCAAGATATCAGGGACGTCACTACCGAATCCCTTCGCAAGGCGATTGGTGTTGTTCCCCAGGATACCCCACTGTTCAACAACACAATTGAGCACAACATCCGGTACGGACGGGTTGATGCTACGGAAGACGAGGTGCTGGCCGTAGCCAAAAGAGCCAAGATCCACGATACCATCGCTGCTTTCCCTGCCGGATATCAGACCATGGTCGGCGAGCGGGGAATGATGATCTCTGGTTAGTGTGAATGTACTCCGGGATGTGAAGATAACTACTAACGATCATTCAAGGTGGCGAAAAACAGCGACTGGCTATGACTAGAGTATTGCTGAAGGACCCTCCGTTGCTGTTCTTTGACGAAGCTGTAAGAGTTCCCGTCCTCATCTTGTTTCCGTGGAAACACTGATACTGACTACCGCTAGACTTCCGCATTGGACACCCACACCGAGAAAGCGCTGATGAGTAACATTACCTCCATTCTCAAAGAAAAACAAAGGACCAGCGTATTCGTCGCGCATCGGCTGCGTACCATCTTCGACAGCGGTCCGTAACACCACCATCTCATCTTTTGGGAACACCACACTGACTCTCCTAGACCAAATCATCGTTCTCAAAGACGGCTCAGTTGCCGAGCCGCCAGGAACACATGAGAAGCTCATCGACAGCGGAGGTGTCTACTCGACGCTTTGGGGTATGTATATCCGCGGTCCCCACATCCTCGGTCAATGCTGACAAACTTTTAGCTGCGCAGGAGACTACGCCGAGTCTGGAGGATGCGGATAAGGTAGCGCGGCGAAGATAGTGGAATGAAGGTTCATAGATTTCATAGAAGATAAGACTGAGGGGCAATAGTTAGAGACATGTGTATCGCATCTTTTGAGTGGCTTTGACACGATGTATCGCCCCCTCCTGTAGAGGGAAATGGCTTCCCACTTAGCCGGGGTTTATACGGAACTATCCTCCACCCTCGTGCTGCACTCTTGCATTTCTTCCGGCCGGCCGTCTCGTCCCTGTCCATCTATCGTATGCTCTGGCTCCAATCCCCACATCGGAGATTGAGTAGGTACTTTTGTAGGTATACGGTCGAACAATGGCAGGAACAATCATACCGCAGCCTTTCCTCTTGCGCCCAGCCGCCACCAGTCCTACGGACATCGTGGTACCGGTATTGACCGTGTGTCCGAGCAGCGCGATCATGTGGAAGCAATCGGATCCCGACGGAGCGAAGCCCAATGAAGGGGCTTGGACGAGCCCGACCGGATGTATGGGTGTATGAAACTGGGTTTAGATTCATCCGCGCTCAAGAATGAAGCGATACACAAATGGAAAGGGCACCAGAAACTGAGAAAACATGTGAAGAACGAAGGAAATCCCCCGGCAGACGCATACGGCCAACGCACGCCTTGCAGTTCGACTATCGATCGGTTCAGGCAGGCCCTGAGCTGGAACCGTTGCCCTCGCCCTTCTCGTCTCTATCGTGCTTGGACTCCTAGGAGGCACCATGACTTTAGCATCAATTCAAAGCCCTTAGGATTCCAAGTCGTGGGGCGTAGTTAACCCCACAATCCCAGAGAAATCTCAGCTTACACTGTTATTGTGGCCAAGGTTCTTCCTTCCATTTGTACATAGCCACACGTGCTCCCTTCTTCTGCAAGAGCTGAACGCTGCTTGACAGTTGCCTGTATCTCGCAATACCAAGCGCCGAGCGTCCATCGCAGTCAACATGATCAAGCTCACAGTCGTCTTTCGCGCACAGCAACCGGATCACTTGCACAACTTGTGACTCTTCATCTCCGCAAGCGTTATCCAGAAGCCATATCAGTGCAGTCATCCCGTAAACGTTCTTCGCATTCACATCGACGTCCTTCTTCAAAACAACCTCTACTAACTTCAGCAAGTTATGATGAGTATGGTCTAACACTAACATAGCCGACATGAGCAGCGTAAAGTATTCTTGACCCCTCACATTGAAATCTACCCCAGGAGGGTGCGCCCAGTCGAGTATATCCACGAGCCTGCTCTCGGCTGCTAAATGCAGTGGATCCAGTTTTGAGTACTTCATATTATCACCCCAAAGAAAATCTTTGGCAAGATTCCAAAGCTGTTCTGAAAGCGGTGTCGCATGTCTGCCGGGAGGAACCTTGGCGGCATGAAAATCCCACCAGCGCCTCAGATAGGAGAAATTCCCATCGTCGGCGTCAGCCTGCTTGGAAAAGAGCTGGGTAACTATAGGAGACAACGGGTCAGCTTTTGCCACTAGATTCGGATATGTATGTCACGAACCACAGGTGAGTGCCATCGACGCGTGTGCGATTGTTTCATCCACCAAGCAAGATGCAACGTATGGGTCGTCCCGGGAGTCGGAAGATAGTTTCTCCTTCGGCTGCAAGAGGAACTCCTTCACAGTTCTGTGGGTGAAACGAAGGTAGTTCTTATTATCGAGAAAGACTTCTACCAGCGAGCCGCAAGCCGTGAATATCTGCTGCATTGTCGGCAAGATGACATCTTCGAGATCAAACGTCTTGTCCCCATCGATTGTAGCACAAGCAGATTGCATCTCCTCAACTTTTATTGGTGAGAAGGCCATCGCGATCCAAAGCAAGATACGTTTCCGCATCTGTAGGTCTTCTTCGTTTCCGTTCGCTCCAAGACGACGAAGTATGAGTTCGTACATGCTGCTGATTCCCTTTGGCATCGTCCGAAGACGTTCGGATATTTTTTGCGGCGAGTAGATCTCTAGTTCTTCCAAAACAAGGGCTATACTATTCGCGTCAGACTTTTGCCAGAACCAACTTGGCTACTATTCCAGGGATTTGTCTCGGGGGGATTTTATTATATCTTCGCCCCGAAATCCTAGCCCAGAGTAAAGCCACATCCATAACCCCCGCTACGAAAACCACGTAACGGTCTTCGTAGATGTAGCACCCAAATGGTACGAGACGGGGTAGAGGCACACATGCTGCGTATTGGGAGAGGGATGGGAAATCAGGGTTGAGGTGCGTGTGGTAGGGTTTGCTTGTACCGTTGGTACATCGAGAGTGCCGTGAGATGGGGGAAAATGAAAGCACTTGCCAGCATATCGGAACATCCCTTCGGAGTTTTTGTTCACCGTGTCGATGATTTTCTCTCTGTGAATCAACAGACTTTCGTTATCCTCCACCCTTTTCGTAATGAACAGCGCGATATCGCTTGTGACGTCCATTCCGATTGATGCGACATCTTGAAGATTCCTGAACAGATGGCTAACCACGGGGCGTCCGGTAAGTACGAATTGTACCTGTCGCTCAAGAGTTTCGGGCAGTTTCAGGGCGTCGGCAACACTAGAAGAATCGGCACCGCTGCCGTCGACGGCACATTCGTCGAGGGCGTCCAGTAGTACTATGACTTTCCCGGGATATCAATGAAGCATTTGGGTGAAAATCGCCCAGAGTTTCTTGAAGCCTCTGGTGCTCTTCGTCTGCTTGAAGAATACATCGGACCGGCACCACAACTGCAGGATCGGCATCAATCGCTCCTTTTCTTTCCTAGTACTGCTGGCCTTTATGAGTTGCGCCACCAGACTGGCAACCATTGCCGTGGCCGAAGTGGCCACTGCATCGCCGTCCCGGAAAAAAAAGTACAGGACCACAGCGTTTAACTTCTGTAATTCCGGGACCATATTAGCAGCGAGGACCGATTTCCCAGCACCTAATATCATGGGTTGGTAATTGAACATCAAGCTTGGAGTGGGTGATGTACCTGGTATTCCTTCTATCCAGAGGTTTTTCTTCCCGGTACCATCAACCCAAGCTATGTACTCCTTGTGCTGGGAGATCCATTCACAAGTGCCTGCCGTTCGCTTGCTCAAATGTAGGTCATGTGATGTTTCCGGATTCGTAGCTGCAAGCCACTCCAACGCTTGTTCTAAGGAGCATCAATCAATACAGGTTTCCGGAATCCGAATAATGCACTGGGTACATAATATGCTTACCTTCTGAAATCGCCATCCACTTCAGCCCTTCCAACTCCTCTGTCAAGCCTTCCGCTTTCTCACTTCGAAGATCTGTTGTTTGCCGCCCGTCTCAACATGGTACCATCTTCAGAGAGGGCAACTGAGGTGTAGCTACATACCGTGAACCCTTTCCATTTCCGCCATTTCCGCCAGATCCTTCAATTGAGATTTCATCCTCTCGATATCGTCCAAATATGGCAGAATCCCGGAAGAGAATGGCTTCAGGTGCTGCGTAACCCTCCCTATCCAAGAATAAGCTCGCCATTCGACCAGAGAAACCATTTTGAGACGCACCGAGATACGACGGAGGTGCAAAGTAGTGTTTCGCCTTGATGGAAAAGACCAAGACGGCCGCATAGAACTCGGGCAGCGCCGCCTCGAGCTCGTCCAGTAGGGGTGTCGGCGACGAACGGAGGGCGTTTGCGCATATGCGCGAGTAGAATTTGCAGTTTGCCATTGTGGTGATTATGGTGCTGAGCGCACACTCGAGAGCTTCGATACTCTCTTTGTGGTTGAGGTAGACCTATGTATGACCGTCATCAGCTCGAACACACTGCATATTCTACAGTCTTGACCACCCGGAGTCGCGCCGCCGCGGAGTCAAGGCTGCCTAGGGGTGCTGTGCAATCGAACCCATCGTTCCTTACGGCACGCGGATTCGAGAGATTCACATTTCACGAGACGATTAAAATCCAGGACATACTTGAAGGAGAAACCTCGCCGAGGCCCAGACCAGAGAGGTGACCTCCGGACTATGGTTGACCGCAATATCCACAGTTTTAGCATACTTATCGATCCCCTCAACGATCCTATCAAAGCGGTTACGGAGACTGATAATTTCGCCCGCACTGTTCTTGTACGTCCACTTCTGCTCGTTTCTATCGTTTCGGGCGGCATCCGCCTCCCTGAGCGCTGAAAGGATGCATTCCTGCGGCGAAGATTTGAATTGGGGACCGAACGTCATCCGCTCGCTTTCGTCCAGCTTCTCCCTAGCAATGCTGTATGCCCTCCCCCAATGCTGTCTGGATTTTGTACAGTATTTTAGTCGGCGACCATCGAATCGGGCGGGCCCAGGTACTAACATGTCTTTGGCCTCCGCATCTCTGGCCCTCGCATCTCTAGCCTCCGCATCTTTGGACGGTGCCGGCGAGGCGGATGTCGATATCAATAGTGTTGGTGTCAGTGGAGCGGATAGTACCGAGGACGTAGTTCCAGACGGCGCGGTGGATGTCAATATCAATGGTGTTGGTGTCAGTGGAGCGGATAGTACCGAGGCGGACGTAGTTCCCGACGGCGCCGTGGCCCGTCCATCAGTTTCGGGCCGGTTCATGGAGGGCGAACGCTCCAGCCGTGCCGATCTGTCCCGCACACGTAGAAACCCTCTCCTACTCCTGCCTCCGGCCTCTGCTGGCTGGGAATCGCGCGTGCAGCCACCGTCTCGCAAAGCGGAAGTGGAAGTGGACTCTGCGGGCACCGGATTCGGGCTGAGAAGGGACACTTGCGAATGGGTGTTCTGGTTCCGCCACCACCCTCGCAGGTCGTGGAAGACGTTGTTGATCGCCTCCATGGCCCTGGGGACGATCCGGCCCGATGGGTGAGTGCTTCGATGTAGGTTTGCTGTACCTACCTTCCGCGGTGTACCGGTACCCTTTGGACGGGCCTTGGACCTTGGCTGTGCTGGTTGAACTGTGGTAACTAGAGAGCTCCAAACGACGATTGCGAGGCTACATAGCATAGAGTAGAGTAGCTACCTTCCCCCCAGCTTAGGGGTTGCCGTGCATGGACAGCTCATGCGGCTCAGCTCCTGCATGCGGAGAGCCCGTCATAACTATCCTATGTATGGACGCCTGACGGACCAATCAGCAATGTCCGGGCGAAACTCGATACGCCGAGTGATGGCATTGCTGTTCTGATATTCTTCTCATAGTATAGGTATACCCACAGCAACTCCACAAAGCACAAAGTCCAACCCCGACCGACCGCCGCAGTTCTCGGGGTTCCAGAAGTGACGTTTCCTCTGGCGTGAGACATGGAATCATGTATGCATACCTGAGTCCTGATATGCAGGAAGGCATACCGCAGCGGAGCCGACAGAGACAGCACCATGTCTGTCCGTCTGTCCGCCCGTCCATCCGTTCTTGGGCAGCCGTGCTACTTCAAGCCCGCTTGGGATTCACGAACGGGTTCGGGGACGGTCGGAAGCAGCATGCCACGTTTCTTTGCAGAAACACGGGTGGGCAATGGACATAATCATCAGACGCGGCATGGTCGGCTCAGCATAGGTTGTACCTGTACTCCCCTCCATCGAGCTGGCTTGCTCAGTTCCGTAGCGGCACGGATGGCCGCTTTTGCGACTTCGTTGCGAGCCCTTGTACGGGATTGTCACGTTGTGCGTTTAGTAAATAATTTCTGCTCGAGTTGGACAGAGTGGACATTGTGTTGTAGCTACCATATTGAGCCATGTAATAAAATTATAGGCCTTATGGCAGCCTTATATGAGAGCGACTTTGACACATCCCGCTTGAGAATATTTTACTCATATTAGTATTTCTCTTCTGTAGGTCTTGCCGTAAAATAAGGCTGACATGTCAGGGTTTTCAAATTCCAGCTCATATTGTTGAATAAGGGCCCGTTTGGATGGCCTCAGTTTTCAGTTCCAGTTTTAGAGCCAAATTCAGTTCCCCGTCGGGACTCCGAATACTGTCAAGTTTCGGTTTCCGGAGAACTGTGAGGTAAACAGGGTGTTTGGCAGTTGTCAGATTACTCAGCCATAAGTTTTAATAATAGGCTTCACCAGAAGTTTAATAGTAGACACATTGTAGCCCCGCTTTTTCCTTTTCCCCGTGCCTCAGTGAAGACACCAGCCCAGTAGCATTCGCATTATCTCTTGCACGCGGCGAGGGTTTTCGCAGGCAAGGACCTCTTGGACATATTGTGTTCCGGAAAGAGTAGAAGTACGCATCGGAATTTTTTTGGAATGCGTAGTATAGGGTAACTACTACTTCGCCGGCCAGCTGTGCAATGTGTCTCATCAACTGAGGGGAGAATACATTGCGGTGGTTGGTGACATTTTCATCGTCGGAAGGGGAGTCCATATGGTTGAAGTTAAAATGCGATACTGGGTGGCGGAAAAGAAATGACCTCTCGAGGTCAGTACCAGTTTCGTCACTGGAGCCGCACAGTTTCAGTTCTTTTAAAAAACGTTTTTATGCCGTTCAAACGGGGTCTCAGTTTTGTTGGCTTGTTTCTCGAGAAACTGACTGTTTTCACTAAAACTGAGGCCATCCAAACGGGCCCTAAGCAATACATAATGATTTGATCTGCGACAAACCTCATTTAGGTACTTATCACTTATCGATACTCTTCACCTAGACATAACTATCACTTTTCGATGCTCCTCTTCCATCCCCTTATGTACCTAAACTACTCTCCTTCAACCCCGCCCCTCACGCCTCCCGGGCCCCGCCCCCCGGGCCCCTTCCCATACCCTCCTCCTTGCTCACCAGCCCACCCTCACGCGTGACGCTGTACGTATAGGTTCACAGATACTGTTCGTATGTAGTATAGTACTGTGTTCCGCTACTGCTCCCTTCTCGCCGCGGATACCGTGATGGCTGCGCTGGCTGGCTATGCTATGAATTAGTAGCAATTATTAGTAGTTAGTAACATGTAGTAGTACTGTGTTTCCCTACTGCTCCTCGCCGTGGACTCTACTGTGTCACCTTACAGCTGAGCCCGTCGTCTTCAACCTACAGCCAGCCAGTATTGTCGTCCTTCGCCGTCCTTCGCCGTCCTTCGCTGTCTTACTGGCAGGCGGGGCCTTCCTACAGCCTAATAGTCAGCATCGTCGTCCGAGTCGGTGGGGGTGGGGCGGATTGATCATTGATGGAGAAGCTGTCGGCAAGAGTATGAATTGATGGAGGAGCTGTTTTGGGTTATGTGAGAACATTGGCTTTATTTTGACCGACCCTTATGGAAGCCTTATAAATTGAACGTGCTTATGACTGGCTTATAGAAGGCTTAGATATGCAATTACCAAGGCTTATATATGGCTGCCATAAGGCTTATAATTTTATTGCATGCCCCTATGGTAGGTATGTGGGATCGCTAGTTTCAACGTCACGTGATATTGCATCCTGGGTATGAGTTCGATGCAGTCAAGAAGTCAAGAAGTTAAGGAGTTGAGAGTCACGATGGATTGGATTATCCGTCGCAGTGATGGAGGATGGTCTGGTCTGTCGGGCCGAATATATCTACCCAGAGTATCGGCCCCTCGTTGTGCCTCTGCCAGTCATCACTCGGGGGTGTTTGGATGGTGGCTGGAATACATTAGCAAATATCAAGGCATAGTAAAGCCGTATGCGACAATGAATTGTCGTTCTATCTCTCTCTCTCTCTCCAAGTAGAGAGGCTATCAAGGCGACTTGGGGTTAAGCGTGTTGCGCTAGCACATCACGGAGTATCACGCAACCGATATGTGGATCACGAGCGGCACATCACGCAGGGCCTGGCTAACTATTATAGGCTATTGAGGGCACCCCGCCATGACGGATCTCCACGAATGGCATTCGACTCCGCATCGGTGAAGAAAATGTCCTGCATTAGTTAGTTAGGTATCACTAGTCGAGAGGGGCACGCAAGGGCTTAGTTAGAGCCGACGATGTGCATCTTCCCATCCGGGTCGACGCCAGCTGCCATGACGGCACGTGGTCCGGGGGGAATCGAAGATGGACCGCAGGAAGCGAGAAGTGAGAACGAATGGGAGCAGCAGCAGCGGGCGCAGGACTGTCAAGACTCAACCGAGGCCGTGGTGGTGGTGGTGGAGATGGCGATATGTATGTAGAGTAGGGAGCCGGAATGAAACAGGTGCGTGGTCGTTGACGCCTGCCGAGTTTGCTGCAAGTGAGTTGGGTGCGAGTGCTTATGTAAGTAACTAGCGTTCCGCTAGCCATGCGGATATACAGTTTTTCTGTGCGGCTCGGTCGAGCCTAGGTGGTTAACTTCCACAGGTTCCTTTAGGCTGAGCAGTGGCAGCAGCTACTGGTGTCGTCCTTGGCAGTTAGACCAGTACTGTGTTAACAGTTATCCAGCTGACACTGCGCGCTGATTGGTTGTCCGGCCGACCGGGTTTTTGGCAATTGCACTGTCTCGCGTGGACACGCACAACCTTGCGCTGTGTGGCCGGCCAGGGGTCCGTCCTGGCAGGCTGGCACTGCACGTTGCCGCATGGAGTGCAAAAAGGGGCTCGAGTGTCGATGTGGGCGCGGCGAGCGACAGCGATGAGCTGGGAGAAGAGGGGGGAGCGTAGTTAGCGGGATGAGGAAGGGGAGGGACATGGCTGTCAACCGTTGTTGGAGAGCGGCCGTGTGCGAGCGTGGGCGGACGAGTCGTCGGGCTCCGGCTGTCGTTCTGGCTGTGTTTTGGCTGTCTCGTCGTCGTCGTCGTCGTCGGGCTTTGCTCTACCGTCGTCTAGCTGTCTTGTGTCTTCTGGCGGTCGTCTGGCTGTCTCGTCGTCGTCGATCGGCTTTCGTTCCTGTCCACCGCTAACCAGCTGGACGAGCCCGTGCCTCGATTAAAGTCCCGCAAACAACTACTTATGTGCCAGAATCTCTCTGCATCCTCGCTCTCCACTTCCCCTTCCGAAGGAGCAGGTGCTTCTTCTTCTTCTGTCTCTTGCCAGTCTCTCTCTTGCCGAGTTTGAACGTCCAATCATTTGTTGCACATCGTCGCTGTCGGCCGGCCGTCTCCACCAACACCACCACTGTCTCTTTCGCTATCCATATCTCGAATCGACCATCGATCCCAGATCTTCACCCACCCTGCATTCGCATGTTCCGTTCTTCTTTCTCGATACCATTCAACCTCTTCTTCTTCCTCTTCTGTACCCAGCCCCGGTCAGCCTAGGATAGTTGTCCTGTACGCTCGCAATCCATCCGCATCTGCACCCGACTACACACCGGCAGCTGGCAGAGTGGACAACGAGGAGCTGCTGTGTGAACCACTACCACTTTGCTCTACTCAACCCCTACCGCCCCCCCAAAACAATAGAAGGAGAGACCCCCCCAGGCGCCCACCCGGCATCGCATACATAGCAAGAGGTAAGAAAGTTACCTCCCCTACATACCTGCCTAGAAAATCACTCCAACCAGTGCTAACTCATTCAACCAGCCCATCCATTTAATTGCCTCCGCTTGTCGGCCGCGCTACCCTTCCCCACTTAGATACCGCTTCTTTTCTCTCCCTTCAGCTCATTCTCGTCCTCATCCTCGCCCTCGTCCTCCTCCATAAACCCTCCGTCAGTGTTACTGGAGATCACGCAACGACGACGCCAGAAAAACACAAACAGACACTCCGTCCGACCATCCTTCGACTCAGCCCAGCAACGCAACCCGCACCAGCCGAACGAACCCTGAACCGACGGCGATAAGCACGGACGTACGCATCTCATTCGCATTCGCGCCATACGTCGGACGTGGAACTGAAGATGGGTTTCCTGGACAAACTTCAGTCGAGTGCGTACCGTCCACGGCCATTCCCACCCCTTCTCCCTCACTAACAGAGAAAAAAACAGAGTTCGAACTGTACAAACTAGAGCAGCGTTACACCAAGCGCAAGAGAAGAACCACATTCATCTCGGATGCGGTCTACGTCGAGTACGGCTCCCCCCATCTTCTCTTAACCCAGCCCAACGCAATGCAATGCAATGACTAACGGCCTCAACAGCGGCGAGTACGTCTACACCAACGGCCAGCAGCCACCCTCGCCACAGCGATCGGGATTCAGAGTATCCAGCTTCGCAACCGGCAGCACGCGCACGCGGTAGCCCCTCCGACCACCTAGCCAAGAGCGAAAGAGGAGAGGGTGAGAGAGAGAAAGAGAAAGAGAGGAATGAATTGCAACGAGAGGACAATCAATCAATCGACATACAGCAAGCGACCATTTAATCGATTCCCACTTCTTTCTCTCATCGTATACTTACGTATGAGGTCATGTTCTTACGCCCCTGTTTCCACCTGAATCTTGTACAGATCTCTTCTTGTTCCTTGCGCTGGGGGGATGGATGGACGGACGGACAGCTTTCGATCTATCTACAAGCCAAACCCTTTTTCTCTTTTCTTTTCTTCTCTTTCGCTCCCTCTACTTCATCCGTGTAAATATACCACTACATTTTATTTTTTTCCGTCCGGGGCTTTTTTTCCGATATTTTTTTTTGCCGTGGAGTCCAATAGGTAGGAGGAGATACCCGGGGGGGGAATGCAAATGCAAAATGAAATGCGGTTGTTGTTTTCTCTATTCTCTTTCTCTCGGTGATTTGAAAGAAAAAGAAAAAGAAAAAGAAAAAGAAAAGAAAAGAAAGGAAAAACTACTATGGATGCGAGATTTGAACTGACTGCACTCTGCCGGAGAACAAACTGGCGTGATGTTTTTGTGCTGTGCTGTGCTGTGCTGTGTGGTTGGGGGCCGACACTTGTCACTTGTGTCTGGGCTTTGCCAAAGCTTTGGCTTTGGCTTTCGGATGAAACTCACTAGGCCGGTTACGCGGGACTGGGGAGGGAGGGGGGATGGGGGAGGAGGGGCGCGGGGGCGGACAGGGCGCGGACGTGGGACGGGGGACGGGGGGCCCGGACAGGGCAAATGGATGGACAGGGCGGATGGATCGGACGGGGGATGGGGATAGGGGACGGGTGATAAAGGACGGGCGACGGGGTAATGGGGTCGTGATATGGGGGATGGGGTCGGGGTAATGGGGTACGACGGATGGGGTCGAGGAACGGGGGACGTGGGGGGGAGGGAGGGAGGGGGGTGTGTAAGAGGTGGAATTCGCGGGTCGGGGTCGGGGATTTCGGGGACGGGGACAGGGGTGCGGGATGCGGGATTAAAGAGTGAGTGAGAAAGAGTGAGGTGAGAGACAGACAGGCAGGCAGAGTGAGTGAGTGAGGTGAGGGAGGGAGAGTGAGAGGGAGGTGAGCGGGGAGGGGGAGAGGGAGGGAGAGGGAGGTGAGCGGGGGAAGGACCGAGTGAATTAGAGTGAGGGAGAAGAGTGAGTGAGTGAGGGAGAGAGGGAGGGAGTGAGAGAGAGGTGAATGAGTGAGGGAGAAGTGAGGCTTCGACTGCGTTCGGAAGATTGAAGGAAGCAAGGCTGTATTGCGGCGAAGAGCGAGGGCGTGAGGTGCGAGGAGCGATGGGTGAGGGGGGATCTCGTCAGTCGTGTTTGAGCCTCGAGGACGAAACGTCAAACTGTCTGTCAAACTGTCATACTGTCATTGTCTTGCCGTCGAAACGCCACACTGTCATACTGCCCAACCTTCGTACTGTCAAACCGCCATACCACCACCGTCATACAATCAACCGAGTGATACGCCTCACATCTGCACATCTGCACTTATCATGTATGATGTACGATGTAAGTACCGGGTATTTCCTACTCTAGGTGCTGACCGCCCCCCCGCACCCCCCGCACCCCTCCTCCAGTCGTTTCGGAAGCTCTCCCTCCCATCCCCCCTCACTGTGTAGCCATGTCGTCTCAGATCTGCCCGTGCACGCACGTCAGACGTCGGATTCGTTTTTCCACGGTCCACGTCTTCCAAGTTTCAAGTTCCACCGCAGACTCCAGAGAACGGATACCGTAAGAATAGTGTAGTGTAGTGTAAATAATGTAAATAGCAACGTTAGATACCAATTCTCGCCTCCAGTTCTCCAGTTCGTAAGATCTCCAGTTCGCAAGTTCTCAACTTCTCCACTCGCCAAGAAACATGCGAGCACCCCATCCCACAAACCACGTCTTCGTGTGCGCAAGCAAGCAGAAACCACAAAACACAAAACACACAACACACAACAGTCTTATCGAGCAAAGCAACTACCTACAGCATCAACAACAGCAACAACAGCAACAACAACAATCCTCAAACCATACGCCTATTCGCTATGAAGGTTAAAGTAAAAATAATCTCTCCGTCATCAACATAACCCCTACTCCCCCGCCTACCCCTACCCCTCCCCCTCCCCCTCCTCCTTCGCTTTGCAGACAGCAGCCGAAAACAACGGCGGATGGAGACCCCGCAGGCTCTACCTCCGAACCCTCCTTCCAGCAGCCAAGCGACTAATGCCAACGAGGGAGCCAGCGGCGGCGACGGCGCCGCCGCGCCCGCCCCTTGCCGCCGCGGCCGGCTGCTGCTGCTGCTGGGAGCCGACCGTTGGCGTCGGCGCTCTAGCGGGGGACATGACTGCGCCGCCGCCGCCGCCAGTGGCAGTGCTGGCGCTGTTCGCGAGGGAAACGTTGCTGTTGTTGCTGCCCTTGATGCTGTACTGCGCTTGCTGCCGCTGCTGCACCGCCTTGAATTTCTCTAGGAGCTCCATCCATTTGATGTCGTCGGCGCGGCCCTTGAGGCGCGTGGGGCGCTCGTAAGGTGTTGTTGAGGGGGCGGGCGCGCGCGGCGGGCCGTTGAGGTAGCCGATTGCCGACACGCTGTTGAGGCGGTTCTTTAGGGTGCCGAAGGCCGAGGACTGCGGAAGGAGCATGAGGAGGCCGTAGAGACATTTGTAGAGGTAGGGATATTTGTCGGGTTCGAGGAGCTGCAGGCGGAGGTAGGTGAAGACGGGAGACTCCAACAGGTGCACGAGCTTGTCGACTTGGATCAGCAGGTTGACGGTGATTTCGAGCTCGGCGAAGGTGTGCAGCAGGTTTGAGGCTTGCTCGTAGGCTTGAGCGAGGAGGCAGAGGGAGAAGGCTGCCACGGCGTTATGGCACCACGAACGGAACAGCGTCACGAAGAAGGTCTGTCCGTCTTTGGTGTCGAGACTCCTCAGGCGTTTCCGGAGTTCGGCCAGCTCTGGCGCGGTGATGAGGTTATTGTTCAGGTTTTGCACCATTATCGAGGCAAATTCCACGTCCTCGTCCTTCTCTAGGATGTCCGCCAGCGTGCGGTATATGCGTTCCGGATTGAGGTTCACACAGAGGTGTCGGATGATGAGGTTTCCCCGGGTCTCGAGTAGTCGCCGATCTGTGGAGAACAGCGACAGCAAACTATGCATGAAGGACGCGAAATAGTCGTCTTCGCTGTTGTGAGAGATCTGCGACAGCAGTTGCAAATCTCTCGTCACAACCTGTTCCGAAGGATCCGACAGCGTTTTCAGAAGGGCAGGGAATGTGCCATCGTTGATAGCCAGCATCTGAATGTTGCGTGAGCATGGTTACCTCCACATGAGCAGGGGGGCAGGATCTTTACCTTCCGGGGTGCTTTACGATGAAGCATTAGCAGCCATTCTAGGGCGACGACTCGGGTCTGTTCGTGCTCGTTGAGGAACTGCAGCGTCAACGCGCTCACCGTTGCCGCGTAATCCAACTCCCCAGCCTTCGTGATTGGCGGCGTTGCCGTGCCCGGTGTAGGTGTCGAAATCGTGGGCGTTCTACGGCCCAGATCAGCCTCCTTGGACAGCGATTGCCGTGGATGCGAATCCCTTCGTTGCTGCTGCTGTTCACTGGCAGCTTCTTTGTTGGCGAGTCTCGTTAACGTTGGTATGGCTGCTGGCGCTGCTTGCGATGGCGAGTCTTCTGCGAGTGATAATATCAGGTTTAGCAACGAGGTGTTGACTTTCGTCGCCGCATGTCGGACCAGTTCCGTGGGATGGGCGATGGCCGGCAACACATGTGACAACAACCGTGGGACGAACGGTAGAAGATCCTCCGGACAGATATCAAAGAAGTTGTCCACCCATCGCAACGCGGTCAATTGGATTTCTTCCTCCAGTGCGTCCAGAAGCGGGACCAGGATCTCTAGGATCTTGTGGTGATCCACTTCCACATCCTGACCAGGGATCCAGCTTCCGTCCGCGCCATCTTCCTTCTCATCCATCGGAGTTGCCGTATTGGAGCGGTCATCCTCGAGGCTCAACTTCTCTGTTTGTCGGAGTGCCTCATCCGTGCATGTACTGCCGTCATCGCTCAAAGTCCTCGAATGTCCTTGGGCTCGGTTCTTTCGCGACTCCTCGACCCCACGTTTCACCCGCGCTATCCTTTTGATCTCCGCCAGGAAGCCCTCCAACGCCTGCTGGGTAGCCACATGCACGTCCTGATTCGGATCGCTAAGGAACCTGAAGAGACCGCCCAGGAATGCGGGAAGGTGTGTGACGAGCTCGAGGTCGGGGATCGAGTCGAGCAGCGTTATCCAAGATACCAAGAATATCCGAGTGAACGGATTGATAACGTGAATGCGCTCCTTAAGGAGTGGAATAAACCGTGGTAGCGAGAATGCTGTGGGGAACGCCTCATCGTCCGCGTACGTGGGCGAATTGTCGTCTTGTTCCGTCTCTACAAGGCTCTCCTCTGGCGAACTTGCCTGAAGGACCGAGATGTATGAAGCCGCCGACTCGGCGACGATATCCTTCACCAACCGATCCAACAGCTCCGCGCCGTTCTTTACCGAAAGCTCAGGGTCCGCTGCCAGCTATTCGACACGAAGCGCTCGTCAGACTTTCTTCCATCCTCGCGTCCATTCGCCCCCGGGCTGAACACTCACCTTCGACAGTGCATCGAACACCTCGTTGAAAAACGGCAATATCTCTCCCTTGGCCACTTTGGCGATGTTGTACATACTCTCGCAAGCGTAGTACCTGACACGAGCGTCCTGATCGGCGAAACACGCCAGAACCGGCGGCACGATCTGATCGAGATATCTCGCGACTTCCTGCAGACGAACCCGAACCACTCAGCGCGCGCACTCGTCGGGGGAAACAAGGTGTCCTCGCGAACCTACCGAACCCAAGGCTATCGAAGCCGCCGCCAACCCGATCAATCCGCCGTTGCGGGCATGGGGCTGATGGACGGCGTATGCATAGTCGTGGCACAGCTGCTCGATGATGGTGTGCACCTTGCCATGGTCGCCGTGGGCGAGACACTCGCGTACTGTCTTTTCGAGGCTGACGGTGATGTCAGCTAACGCGCCTCCCGCGACGGAGGCTGGAGGCCTACTCGAGAGCACCGAGCTTGCGACGGTCGTAGAGCTTGTCGTTCAGACTTCGCTGGATGGAGGGATCCATGGTGCGTGGTGGTGGGAGGGACCAGGCGAGCAGGCGCACGCCGAGACAAGATAGAGGATAACGATCGAGGAAGCTTGGGAGCTTTTTTGCCTTTGAGATGAAGGAGGTGGGTTATGGTTTAAATCAAGGTGTAACTACAAAGAACGTGACGCGAGTCGTGACGGGGGGTCATCAAGCAACGTGATCAACGAACGGCAATAACGAGGGTCCGCTGCGGGGGAATGAAGTGCGGAGAGATGAGAGAGTCGGGGGCTTTCTTGCGGGATGTGTTGTTCACTCGGTCGTTGTGCGGTTGAGGACATTCACGTTCGTGTTCAGCAAGACTGGAGATAGACAGATACCAGCAGCGATGAGTTAGTACAACGAGTAGCTACGTCAATCGTGCAGTCTAGAGCTCGATGGAGAATCTTGGCCAGTTGTGCGCGTGGGTCCCTTTCTTCTGCTTCTCGATCTGGCCCCGCATCTGCGGCTGCAGTGTGCACCCTTGCGCTTCGGTCGTCGACGGCCGGTTACGTAAGTGCTTAAGTAACTAAGTAAGTGCTTAAGTAACTAAGTAAGCGCTTAAGTAACTAAGTAAGCGAGAGGAGATGGAGCTTGGAGCGGGATCGCAAGTTCTGCAGTTCCTCGTGGCACAGACGGCGTGATCGGGATCGCAACGGGTTCTCTGTGGTCCCTCGTGGCGCTTGTGCCGTTGGTCTGGTCTGGTCTCGGACAGTTGGACTCGTACACATCCGTTGCCGGTTCCTGCTTCGACGGCGACTTTCCCTGGGCAACTGCACTTCTTGGTGCTCCACAACAGCCACCCGCAGCAGCATATCAGTCTTCTGCTTATTCCTCCGAGAGCTGGTTACTGTCGTCAACAGCCTCTTCCGTCGCCAACAGCCTTTTCCGCCGACAGCAGCCTCTTCCATCGCTCAACGACGTTGTATCGATCTTTGTCGTGCAAGGATGGTCGCTGCTGCTGCTTGGGAGCGGTTCGGAGATGCTGGGTTGGTTGCATGTGCGGGAATGCCCGCCGAACCGACTCCAATTCCGGGCATCGATGGCGGTGGAGGGAGAGACGCATGGTGCCGGTGGGACAGACAAAGTTGTTGTTGCGGTGGCTGGAACGGCTGGCGGTGTTTGCCAGATGTTTGCTTTTGAGGGCATTTCTGAAATTGAAGACATGTTCTCTCTCTCTCACATGGGTTTAGCGGTAAGACGCGTGAGGATTCTTACTTAATGCCAGGGGGAAGATCACTCTGAGCAAACTCCCCCCCATCCCATCCCTGGTTTCCTGAGAAGCCCATCTTCTCGGCCCATTGTCTTCCCATTCAGCGTTTCACCTTCCCGCCCCGCTGCAGCAACGAAACACGAGGCACTCGGTACCTTACTTCACGAGCTGCTGCGACCCCTCCGTCCGAAATGCTGAGCGCGTAAAGTAGACGCAGTCGAACCATTCGTAACTGGCACCACATTCTTTTGGTTACCCCACGTTTCTTCACTTTCCTTCACCTTCTACTGCTTCTTCTTCGTCTACTCTTCTTCTCGCTATTGTCTATAGCTCCTTTCGACACCCATTCACTCTCTCTCCTTTGAGAGCTTACCTTCCTCTTCCTCCCCCTTGCTCGCTCCGAGAACGCACACAAATTGACCCTTCAAGCTCACCCTTACTCTTACGCACTCTACTCATCTTCACCGACACACAGAGTGCTCCACGTGTTTCGGCTTTCCACGACTTCCAACTTAGGACCGATTAGCATCGTCCGCGTGCGCCCACGGACCGCATCTCGATCGGACCCCCTCGATTCCTACGTCACCGATAACTAATCCCCGACACGATGGCGACAACAATCACTCGAAGACAACGCGCGTATTCCACCACGGCGACCCCACTAAGGTCTTTCTCCCTAACGTCGCAACCACTGGTGGACCCGGGAAACGAATGTCTGAATACCGGGATCGGGGGTGCTGAGCACATCCAGGTCTTGTTCGCACACTCGGAGTCCAGGATAGTCAACTTCACCTTCACAACCTCTGCGCTCAACGGAGAACCATTGCCCTGGAGTAGCCCGTTGGAGAGAACTATCGCCTCGGGTTTATCTTCCCCTGTGTCTGTTTCTTCTTCGGGCTGATCTGACTGACCCCCTCCTCCCCCGGATATAGGCCCGCTACGAATCTACAAGACGGTACCACACAACATCGCGTTTCTGCAATCCGGACCGGCGCTCAAACCATTGCTATCCAGAACGCAATGCTGGAATCTGGATGGGAAGAAAGTCTTCTGTCTCCAGCTACGACCAGGAAACTACTGGCGGATCGAAATCTTAGGGTAGTTTGCAGCTCGATGCTCCGTTTGCTTACGTCGAGAGGAAGAAAAAAGACCTGACAGGGAGGGACTTAGACTGGACTTTCAACTTGATATCAAATGCGCCGAATTTCGGGACGCGATGGCGAAGCTTGTAGCTTTCGAGGTTACCGCCTGTCCTTTCTCAAGGTCTGCGACCTGCATCCCGGTCATGTCGACGCCGGAAGTTCTTCAGCCCGCCAAGGTGTGGAAACGACCGCCGCTGAGAAGGGTCAAGAGCACGGAAAAGGTCAAATCGCCGATACCGGATCCTCGGAATGAGGGCCCTGGGGGGCTCCAGGTCACCCGGAAGCGCGCGGAGCGAACCGCCAACCCCGAAAGGATCAGGCCGAAGTTGGATTGTGCGATATCACTCGAGGAAGGACCATCACAGGATCTTCCGAAGCTGTCGAAAAAGATGAGCTGGAGAGAAACCTTCCCCGAGACCTTCCAGCAACGCCGAGCACTGTACGAATCGCCAACCACGAGCCGCCGCACTAGTTTTGCGGAAGGATTCAAGCCCTCGTTGCAGGAGTTGAAGCAGGACGAAAACATTCCGCGTCGAGGCTCGCTAGGTGGAGACGTTTTCTTCGGCCGGTGGCCTCCCGCGACTACCATGGAGGCGGAGAAGGAAGTCCTTCCGGCCCATGCGGTGGAGAAGGACGACGATAGCGAAGAGAACCAGGAGAATGTCAAATGCACCTCGTTCGTAGAAGATTATGGCCTAGAGCCCGAGGAAGACCAGTCCGAACAGCCCGAGTCTTTCGGAACGTCGTCGGCCACCAAAACATACGGATCTACAGTATCGCCCCTTCCGATCAAGACCACGCAGATGGTCACCAGCGAGTTTGACTTCGGGGCGCTTCCCGAGTACTCTTCTTCCACGGAATCCGCCCACTGGCAGGACTTCACGCCGCCGCAGAGTCCGCTGTCCGGCGCTAGACTCAAGACGCCTATCGGAACACCACCTCCCTTTGCGGCACCTCCGATCTTGATTCACACCTCCGCACTCGGCGTGTCGTCTCGACACCCCACTCGCCCATCCACCCCGGAGGACTCGGTCGCTCCGATCCATTGGTACACACCCGCGCAGCACATGAGCACCTGCGAGCAGCGACAGAGCGATGGTCCCGCACTAGCGACCGTGGAGCTGGCCGCCGCCGTTTCCTCGGGAACCCTGCAGATCCCGTACACGCCGGCGCGGACCTCCGGTTTCGAGTCCGAACCGGATGAGCCCCTCCGCACTCCATCACGTTCGCGTTCGTTCGCCGTAGCAGCGGACACCTATGCGTCGCGGCCACTTCGCCGGGCGGCCTCATCCCAGGTCCTCGCGCGAACAGCCAATATCGCCGCCTCGGCTGCGAACTTTGTAGTTCTCAAGCCATCCGCGTTCCTTGTCGCACTGATGTTCTCTATCGCGGCTCGCCTCGCCACCCGCGCCGTTGCCGGAGCCGCCCACTCGCTCGCTGAGCGCGGAGAACTGGGGGGTTGGGACGACGATAGCGATGACTACGGACTTGCGCCACAAGCTAGGAGCGAACGCCGCCGCAGAAGGAGTGAGACGTGTGAGCGCAGTGCGTGGGGACTTGAGGAGTAAGCGTGGATGATTCTTTCCACCCGCCAACGTTTTTCTGTTGGTTGGTTACGGGTGCGCGTGGACTAACGGGTGCAGCCGGTCCGTCGTCAGGAGCAGAAGCAGACGGTTGAAGTAGTGTGTGTCGTGTGCATGTGTGCATGTGCGTCTGTGTGTGCGAGTTTGATAGGCTTTATACCATGCCGCGACCATCGTCTGTAGCAATCGATTCGATTGTTGATACTATACCATACCATACCTACCGCCTTCCTTTCCCATCTTTTTCCGTTCTTGATACCTAGTAGTCCGTTTTTATCTTACACCTTCACTTTTACTTTTACCATACCCCATTATATTCTTCCCTTTCCTGTCCTGATTGTTTTGATGCATACTTTACGCGGAGCCGGAGCGAGCGGGGCGTTTTTCTTCTTCTTCTTCTTTTCTTTTCAAATTCAGTATCTTGGTTTATTCACATCGCCTTGCGGGTCGAGCTCGGTTCATCTTTGGTCAGTCATTCAACATGTACCTAGTCACATGCTATCACTAGTTTCCTTTGTCTTTGTCTTTGTCTTTGTGCGGCCGGGTAGGATTATGAGGTTGGGTTGGGGGATGGGGAATGGGAACTGGACGGTCAGGAATGGGGTGGGGTGGGGTGGGGATGATGTATGCCATTATTTAAGGGTTGGAACTTGGAACTGTTGGTTGTGGGACGGTTGGTTGGTTTTTTTTTTTGGGGGGGGGGGTGAGATTACATGATCCGGTCTACGGTACTAGGTAGTAAGCGATCGATATTTTTACTGGCTTGTTTGTTCTGCAGTCTCTGCGGTCTGTGCGTGATCACTCGGAATTTCGGACGGTTGGGACTTTATGGGCAGTGGAAGGTGAATGGCCCCAGGGAGAGATAATTGCGCGTGAGTACTAAGTAGACGGTAATTCAAGCAATTGCCATTCTCAACCCCCTCCCCCTCAAAAAGCGGTACGGTATCGTACACAGCGCGAGTGATGCGTGATGAGTTTCGAGTGATGATTGTCGAGTGATGAGTGATGGGTTATGGGTGATGAGTGATGAGTGATGAGCGATGAGCGATGAGTGATGCGTTATGATTGATGAGGACGAGTGACTTTCAATGACATAACTGGGAATACCAGTAGATACGCCGTTACTATTGGTCGCCGTCACCGTCATCCAGCAGTGTATAACCGTCGCTCGCAACCATAGTCTGCAACGGCCGCACAGTGAATCACGCGGTGGGTAGGAGGGACAGTGAGTGGTCAGATTTCTTGCGGGAAAAGCCGTTTTTTCGCGGCGCTGCAGACTGCAGTTGCCATTCTATGTGCTTACTTCCTATGTACGCGGTGGAAGGGACGGTGCCCGGAGTGGTCGGATCTATCATTTACCCCGGGAAGATCCATACAAGGTTGGTTCAATTGCGGTGCTGCGCTGCGGTTGGGTTGTCATTCTATGTATTGTACATACAGTAGCAAAAAGGGGCATTTATCGGGACAGGAGTGTTACTCGACTTGTGTAATTTCAGCGTCGCTTTGGTATTCCGATAGAATACCGAGCTCAATCAAATGTGTATTAAGATTAAGCACCTGAACGCATTTCAATCAGACCGGTTGGAATGGGGTGCAAACAACTGGGAGGAGCTATTGGGATTCGGGAAGGATAACAGCTCCTCCTCATCCAGCTCCTCATCCAGCTCCTCTTCCTCCAGCCCCATTAACTTGTTCCATCCTATGATCCACAATACTACGTCATCACCAGTAAAGAAGTATCGATGCTAGAGTATTCGGTGCTCATAGGAGGGGGGCAGGATCAAACTGTAGAGTCGTTCAGCGAAGAAGCATGAGTGTAGAGTCGAGGCCCATTGGTAAAGGTAGAGACTTGAGAAGAAGAGACGAGACTTGACAACCAGAACTGCAGGCGGCAGCTTTGGGACGAACTTCAACAGAAGCTATTCCTATCCGGGCGGGCCAGACGTTGCGATTCCGTCGCTGTCTCTCTTTCAGACGACAACAGCTACCACAGTTCCTCCATCACATCTTCCAACCACTATTGTCTCTCCCCGTCTTCATCTTTTCTTCTGCACACCATCCATCTTTCTTCCGCACACCATCCATCATCATGCCACACACCGCCGCGTCAGCCCCTCCGCCGATCCAGTTCGTCCGCCTCCCCGCCGGCATCACTGCCGAGCAGGCCCATCAGGCTCTGCAGGTTCTGCAGGCGCATACTGCAGCTGCCAAGGGCCCGCCCAAGCCGTCTCCTACTACGAGGAAGCGCAAACAGCGACGGCTTTACCCAGGGCAGGGCGGATCGGATGACGAGCATGAATCCAAGGCAAGCCACTGGCGTATGCTCAATTCGCTTGCTAGGATCGGCTGGGCTAGGTGGTTTTCGCTCCCGGACGAAGATTACGTCAACCAGATTCTCGCGAAGGCGCTGGGGCAGGATGTTTTCAACAAGAAAAACCAAATGCTCTACTATGTCGGATACGGAAAGATTCGCGCCTGGAGCCGTCAATGGCAGTGTGACATTCTGAAGAGGCTTACGGAACATGTGAGTCCAATTCTGACAGGCATCACAATAGGTTCATGCCCATAGCTGACATTTTTATTGTAGGTCTCTGACGTATACGCAAAGGATAAAGAAGTCTTGGACACACTCGATTCCTCCGAAGTTAGTCAGCACTTCTATAACGGCATCGAACTCCCGATGATCAAGGAGATCTTCCATTGCCTCGATGCCGATGTTTATCTGGATGACATCTTCAACTCGCCAGTCTCAGCGCTGTACTGCACATTCTACAGCAACATGTGCGATGTGGTCCTTCAGCATCGCGTCAAGCCTGGTGAAAACAGGAGCAAACTGGATGACAGGAAGATCTACGAGAACTTTCGGAAACTCGCCCGTATGGAGTGGTTCGCCGATATCGATGTCGTCGATATCCCCATTCGTCCGAGAGAGCCTCCCAAAAAGAAACGCCCCCAGAACTCGGAAATGGTGCCGTTACGCCAGAGGGATCCCGACTTCGAGATCTTCGGTACGCCCCCCGGATTGGAGCGCCGCGAATCGAAGGTGGCCATGGCCGAGGCTGCCCAGAAGGAGGCCAAGGCTGCCCAGAAGGAGGCCGAGGCTGAGGCCGTGGCTGTCAAGAAGGAGGCCGAGGATGACTAGAAGGAGGCCAGGAGTCTTCGTAATCAGTCCATTGTCAAGTCTGAGACGCATAGCAGCGATAATGGTTTCACTTGGTAAGCCGGCGGTGGCTCTGTTGTTTTCAATGTTGTGTTTTCCTTTGTGATTTGTTACAACTTACTCATGATGCCTCTGCTTTGTGTTGTAAATGGTTGGTTGAGGTTTGATCTGTGGAGGGTTTGTGTTCACTGTTCTGTGACTTTTCATTTTCACCATTGATGATTTGCAATGGTACTGTTTCGGTGGATAATAGATTTACGGTGGATAGGATGGGATTACGGTGGATAGGATGGGATTACGGTGGATAGGATGGGATTACGGTGGATAGGATGGGATTACGAAAACGATGGGAATGATAGGAATGGTGATGATTTGCAATGGCATTGTTTCGGTGGATAGCAGATTTACGGTGGATGGAATGGGGATCACGAAAACAATGGGAATGATAGGAATGATGATGATTTGATTGTTGCCTCTCGTCTCCGCCCGCCGGTGCCGCCACCGTGTTTTATGGCTTCGTTCTCGGAACTGCAATTTACGCAGAGTACCTAGTGCTTGAATTTCACATGATCACACAGTAGCGAGATGCCATTTCTTAGGCGAATCCACTACTGAAGCCTCGGTAGCGGGAGGGCAATTCCAGCGCAAATTCAATGCTGTCTTCATTGTACATATGCGTGAGATATAGGTAGTGAGATTTTGTGTGGAGATCAACTGCCTTGGCACTCACGGCGAAATGGAGGCGGTCGCGACTTACCCTTAGATACGCCCTGTACTCTACATACGTTGCTCGCCTGGCCCGTCCCCGTCCCACTGTGTAACTTCAAAGTTCCGTGGTGCCGAGGGAGTGGGACATGCGATGTTACCGGTACCGGTACTATGGTCGACTGGCGCGCTGCACTTCGGCGGCGCGTATGAATGGCCCGAGACGATCACGCGGCACACACACACACACACACATGGATCGGGTCCGTGATAGGTGAAGTGGGACAGATCCGCAAATTCGCAAATTCGCAATCCTCCAGTCTCCATGTCATTACTATCATGAATTACATAGCACACACACGCTACTATAACGTCCGTATGACCTAAACGCCCCAAACATAAAATCCAAAAATTACATAACATCAACTCGTTGCCGCCCCTTCGTGCATACATACTTCCTACTCTACATACAGCTCAGACCTTCACCTTAAGCTTCCCGCCACTAAGCGCCCACCTAGCGGCCAAAAACGCCGTGCTCCCGGCCATGATGGTGCTGCCAGCAAAGATCTGGAGGCCCATGTAACCGCCGTTGTACTTACTAACCAGGGCGCCGCCGATGGGGTTTCCAGTGAGGGCGGCGATGGAGACGACAGCAAACATTGCACCGTTGCGGACGCCGATCTGGCGGATATCCGAGATTTGCGCGGTGAGCGCGGGTATGAGCGAGACGAACGCGCCCGTGGTGAAGCCGTATAGCGCGGCAAAGATTATGGTGGGCGTGTTCCCCGTGCCTGGGATCCATAGTGCGAATACCAGGATCCCAGAGGCGTACGTGATCAGTACCATCATGTTGAAGCGCCCAACTTTGTCGCCGATGTACCCGGGGATTATTCGCCCGAAGATGGAGGCGGCGTTGAGGATTGAGACGAGGTAGTTGGACAGGTCCACTGACATCCCGTTGCGTTGGGCGTAGACCGGGAGGTAGTTGAACGGAAGGAACATTCTATTTCGAACGGGAGGTTAGCGAGACTTGATTGGATGGAGGGAGGGAGTGCAGAAACATACCCAAAGAAGAAGAGGAAGCCACCCACGACCATGAAGAAGTATGGTGGCTCTTTGAATGGGCTGACGAATTCCTGCAGCACCCACGGCGTCATCCCCTTGGGAGGCAGCCGGGAGCGGACGGTAAGGTTTGCGAACACCATCATGAACAGCATCAGGAATGCTGTGATCCTCATTGACCAGCCGAAGCCGACCAAGACGATGAGGCGCCGAACCATGATGGGGAAGATCACTCCGCCCAGGGATGATCCCGAGGCTGTGATACCGAGGGCAAAGGCACGTTTCTTGTAGAACCAGGTCGACACGGAGCTCATGGCCCCGTAGAAGATCATACTGGCACCGATGGCCGAACAGATTCCTTGCGAGAGGGCAAATTGGTAGAATTCGGTGGAGATTGAGGCCATCATGATGCCGAATATGTGAAGAAATGTGCCGAGGAGGAGGATGTAACGAGGGCCATAGGCATCGTAGAATTTTCCGACTACAGCGCCACCACCGAACATACCTGTAGAAGAAGATACTGTCAGCGGCGTTTCACAGAGCCTAAGGAGTGGGGGGACGTACAGAATGTTTCCAAACTGCTGATCCAGGAGACTGTTGATGGTGAATACTCCTTGAGCTGATTCTGTTGATAGTAGCCTTGAAATATTCCGATTGCGTTGATCCAGCCTTTACCACCTGTCAGCTTCCCGCCCGAGGCCCCGAACATCGAATCCGAGAGAGATATAGACATACCGAAAGAGCAGAACAAGCAGCAGAATGCGCCAAATGTACACAGCCACGCTTGCTGTCCACCGTCCGGGAAAGCCGCTGGGCTGTGGATCGACACACGCGTATCCTTCTTTTCCAGCTCCTCCAGGTTATCGGCCCCAGCAGTCTCCTCGATCTTCTCGTCCACCATCACCGTCGACGCCGACAGCGACGAGCGCGATGAGCCGGCCTCGATCCGTTTGATGGTCTCGTCGGTTTGTGTCACAGAGGTAGCGCCGGACGGCAGCTGCGCACTGGAAGACTGGTTCTGTGCTGGCTGCAACATGGCTGGCTTGTTGGGGGGATCGAATTGCGTTGCACGGTAAACGGTAACGAAGAGAGAGTCTCGAACCCTGGGGGGGCGGACAGTCAAGAGATAATAAAGGCTTCCTTCCCCCGGTGGACACCGGACTAAACGTAGGGACCCCAAAAATTGTATTTCTCTCTGGGGATCCCGGCCATTCCAGACCCCTCCACTTGCCGAAATAAGCGATTGCAGGCTAATTGTAGCCTATCCGCGTCGAAACAAGCTCTCTGGGCCAATAAAGTCCGTTCCCTCGGAGCACCTTTGATCTCCGCACTGGTATCGAACACTAACTCCGCCAGCAGACAGCAGGGGGAGGGGGGGGGCATGCGTGCCGAAACATCCGGGAAGCGACGGGGGACTACTGCATGGGCAGATTTAATCAGATCATCAGATTGAATATACGAGGAAGTAAAGTACTGTAGAGTACATACAGAAGTGACTCACGGCATTACGCGGCCAATAGTGACCGAGTCGGCCGTGTTATCGAGTGCAGGCTGACACAATGGAAGGCCTAGACGTCGTGGTTCCGTGCTGGTGCTCGGTGCCTCCTGCTGCCACTCGGCGTCCCGATTACTTATCAGCCGCCGAATATTCCGGGATGCATGTGGCCTGCAGGCGCACGGGGGCCGCCGGAATAAAGGCTCTACATTCCCGGTGGAATGGTGACATCTCCGAGCATCTGAATTAACGACGGAGTTAGTTATCGGCCAATGGGAGAGGTGCACACCTCAAGAACCGCCGAGGCATGAAGACTGATCATAGCTGGATGATATCATAATCCCATAGTAGCCCTCACTGGAAACCTGCCTTCATGTGAATCACCATGAGTAGCCTTGGGGAGCGTGTAATCCGTACCTGGCAGTTCCAGCCGTGAACGCATACGGCATAGCTATTTATCCCATATGTAGGTAAGTGACCCTGGATAGCCTCAGAGTTCTGACACTCCACTTCACAAGCTTAAGTCGTGTAGAGGACATACTAGTAGATCCTACACTACGCGTCCTAGAGGCCAGAAGTACCGGCACTGACTTTTGTGCTGATTAGGGTGTCCTGCGATGCCGATACTCAAGCCGCCGGCTGATTGGACACAGACCGGTCTCTCTCACTCTCTCTCTCTCGGCGGCTTGACATGACTAGATAGATTACCTACCGTATGCGAGCCCTACAGAACCCGTGTATGCCTTGTCTCAAATCTCGATTGCACGCGTTGTGGATTCTAGACTTGCAGTGAGTCTTGCCCTGGGCTGTTGGCCAGTCGGGTTACATACACCAGATGGTTTCAGGCATAGAGAATGCTCCCGCCCCGAGACACCTATATCCGTTCCGATCCATGCGCAATGATCGGGGAGTCGGGGTTTGCCGTGCCTTGCTCTGACCAAGCGGCCTGGCCTGGCCTTGCCTGCCGTGCAAACATCCATCCATCTATCATTCGCACCGTCAGGCTCTGCATAAGCACGGAAGCGCAGTGCGCGGACATGCAGGGAGGACTCACTTGCAGCAGATCGCCGGTCGCCGGTCGCCGTATCTGCCCACCGGTAAATCCGCCCACCGGATGTGCTGGGAGCCTATGTAGGACACTCATGATTCGGAGCAAAGCGTCACCGGAATCAGGCCATCCTCTCCGAATGCGCTAAAGTCGGCGGAGGTAGCCACTGATCCACATTAACTAGTAGTGATCGGAGCCGTGAGTCCGTGACTATCATACATGCCAGTACATAAGTAAGCGGTTCATCCCTGGTAGGCGGTACATACCGGGAGGCACATATATGCGGGCGGGCGGAGCAGTAAGCGCGAGAGGTAAAATAAACAACGGCTTTCAACTTGTTAGGCTCCGACATCCAGCGCCGTGGTTCCTGGCGCCAGCCTTCCACTTGCACATCAATATATCCATCAACTACTTCCATATTCTTCACCATCTACAACACGCAAAATTAGGTGACCACCGAGTGATAGATCATGCCCCAGGACGCCAATCCTTTACAGTACGTTCCGCCTCTGGAGTCTGCATCTTCAAATCCTCAGCATGTTGGCACTGTAGACCCCCACGGGGGAAGACTGCTGTAACTAGTCAAGTTTAACCATTGTCTCCGTAACAGTGTTGCACCGGGTTCCTCACATCCTTCGATCTGAGGATCAATTGTCGACACATGTACACGACTCCCGAAACAGTATCACCGAGCAACTGCTGATGATTGATAATTGGTCGGCCACCGGTCAGGTGCCGTACTGCCCATAGTTACAGGTGGGATGGACCAGATTTGCGATTTTTGCGATTGTGGCCTCGGCGCGTTCAATTGAAGTCCGCAGTAGGGCTACCGAGTCCCTACGGAATTGAGAAGTATCTGGCAGTGCCTACACTACGTAAATGGCGCGCTGTGGTAGTTCTACCGGATCGGTGCCCTCCCAACACCATCCTGAGCTCGGTGCTGTAGTTACTGCGCTGGCCTCGCCGCGGATAACACCCTGTTGTGGCCGAGTGTCGGAGGAGGTGTCAGCAAGAGGAGGAGAAGCTGTTAGCGAGAGGACGAACTGCCTGGGAGAGTCGGAGCTATCAGCGAGACGAAGACGTGATAGAGAAGCTGTCGGCGAGAGGAGGAGCTGTCGGCGAGAGAAAGTGTGTCACGTGTGAACTCCTCTCGACCTCGCCGCCGGCCTGGAGGGGTGTTGGCAAAAGGAGCCGTCTGCAAATCCGTTGTGCTACTGCATCCACCAAACCCCGTGATAATCCAAAAGACCGCATCGTACGGACCTAATACTTCGTGAAATGCTATGTCAGTCTTTTTTCCAGAAGAATATCCGTTATGCAACTGCATCTACCAAACCCCATGATACTCCAAAAGATCGCAATGTACGGATCCCAGAGTACTGGTGACCACCAATTTCTGCAAGCACAGAAGTATTTCAGTAGTGATACCGCAGCCATGCGGTCGAAGATCACGTAGTAGTACTACCGAAGTTGGCCAAATATGCAGTCTTTCTTTGTTTGTAGGACGAACCTACAACTAAACGCCCAATATAATTACGCAGTGCATTGAAACCCCATTGAACTCTCGTTGTCTGTAAATGACGTATTACCTTTCGATACGTGATGTGAGAAAGACGGCACGCCTCCTGGCCAGTGTTTTATTGTGGAAATACGTGTTCTTTAGAAGTTTCTAAAAGTGGGCGTGCCTACTACGTATTGAACAAAAATCTGGTAGTTCTTCGGTATGCAAATGACCGCGGTATTCTTCCCGTATCAATCGCACCCCACGTTTTGTGACTGTACGAGTACCTAAAGTACCAGGTCAAAAGTTATCGCCACTCGCCCCTACGAGACCACCACACCACACATGTAGACCTCTCGAACACCACAACCACACAATAGAAAGTAATAAAACCTTGCATAGAGAATGAGTAGATACATATCCAGCTTCGACAAAATTTCCAGCCAAAAGAAATCAATATTTTATGTGAAGTTATGCGGCTAACTCAAGTCCCATTGTCTTAAGGTCATCCATTTTCAACCACAGATTCTGCATCCCAAACACACTTTGAAAAATATTGGGTAATTGGAAGTCCTTGTTAACTATCTAGATGATCTTTTAAGAAACTGCCTCGCAAATATAAGTAGTTGTGGTTGAGCAATGCGGCCCAGGAGAAAAATTTATGGTTGACGCTGGTTGTCATGCAACTTTTTGTATGGGAGCCTCATACAAAATGCGAAATCACCGTTCAAGTCATGTACAAACCCCGATCGAAAGCCACCAATTTTGACTAAAAGCAGTCAAATTTTTTTATATATGAGAGGGCTTATGATTTTACGGCGTCTGTGAAAGACACGATTTTTTTCCGCCAGACGGAGGATGAGTTTTGGTCGCGTGAAAATGGCCATTTTTGGTGTAAAACGGCCCCCTGGCGATAACTTTTGACCTAGTACTTTACAACAAAACACCTTTTCCGCGGTCGAAATATAGTACACCAGTTTTCCGCGAAGAAGAGTAGAGTACCTAGAGGATTCACGCCAGCATCGCTGTGGCAAGAGAAAGAAATGGCAAGAGCAAGAAATGGCTACATGCCAGATGTAGGCTTAAGTGTGTTGGTGCTGGTGTCCATGAGAGATCGATCGTTGGTGATCAAAACCGACCCCCACTGCCACTATGTACCATTGTCACTACCACTGCCACTATCACTCGCTGTCTCAGCGCTTCCTCCGCACTACATACTAGTAGATTTTTTATTTGGACTTTCCATTCCGGCGGCCCTTAACTAGAGTACAGCGGCCATTCACCCGCGTCTCGTCTTCAATCGCGTCTTCAACGAAGGAATCAGAATGGAGTCTCGGAGTCCCATTACAGTTTGAAAAATCTATTTTTTTCAACAGTGAGCCTCCGTGAATATGTAACTTGCACTCTTGCATGATATGTACACGCTGATTGATTTTTGGAATGGTGATTTTTGGAATGGTGATTTTTGGAATGGTGATTTTGGAATAGTGATTGCAAGTGACGACCTCAGCTAACTTAGCTGGCCCCCGGCAATACACACTTAAGCCCTCATTCCGTCTGGGCAGTGAGCAGTGAGCACCCCCCAGTCCTCTGCAATGGCGAGGACTCTTGAGGAGGAGCATTGTTAGAAAACCCTAGGGGGTGTCGTTTTTCCCCCCGTGCGCCAACGGGATTCAACAATGAGTGAGTGAGTGATGCTCCATGTCACTCAAGAGGGAGGGAAGACTCCAATCACCTCGCACCTCACATACATATCCCCATGTTTCAAAAAAAATTGATCCAGTGATCACGACCAGTCCCCTCCGCCCGCCCTCCACCAACAATCTGGATACGGAATGGAATGGAATACTATTACCTAGGTATCATTTATTTCCCACCACAAAGCAATCATGAACCATGACAGAGCATCAAAACCCGCTCGAGCAGAGCAGAACGTAAATGGTATTTCATGAACCATAGCACTTCATAGTAGCATCATGAAGAGCTGCTCGACCGAGCAGAACGTACATAACCTATATCCGGGCCAAACTTAACATTCAGAAAGAAAGAAAGAAAGAAAAAATCACCCCGAACAGACATTTCGCTTGTAATAATAAAACCAAAAAAAAACCCAAAAAAAAGAAGACATCCATCCATCCATCCATCATTAAGCGCTTCCTTGTATATAAGGCTTGTTCTCGATGGTAACGCTCTTGGTCTACGGATTTTATCAGCGACTGTATAGCGAGAAGAGGGGTGAGAGAGAAACTTACCATGTGATTGACCTTGTAGACACCCACTAAACGAGCCGCCAGCTCGAACATGTTATTCCTGAGCGAGATGACGATGAACTGCGCGTTCTTCGTCCTCTCCTTGATGTAGCTAGCGACGATACTGACGTTCCTGAAGTCGAGGGCCGCATCGATCTCGTCCATGACGTACAGTGGCGTGGGCTTGTAGTGGTGCAGGGCAAAGACGAGCGCGAGCGAAGAAAGCGTCTTCTCACCACCCGAGAGATTCGAGATGTTCTTCCAGCTCTTCTTGGGCGGCATGACGGAAAAGAGGATGCCCTCCGAGAACGGGTCCAGCGAGTCGACGAGCTCGAGCTCGGCGTTGCCTCCCATCGTAATCATCTTGTACATCTCTTTGAGTCGGATGGAGATCATATTAAATCCCTCCATGAACTCTTCGAGCCGTCGCTTGCGCAAGTCGTCGAGGCGACGCTTGACGCCATCGCGGTTGTTGATCGCCGCCTGGAGATCGACGTTGCGAACTGTGTATTCTTCCACGCGACGGCGGTATTCGCTAAGCACCGCAAGATCAATGTTGACGTCTTTGAGCTTCTCCTCGAGCACAGCGATCTTGATTTTCATCTTGTCCTTATCCAGGTCTTCCAACTCGTCCTCGGTGAGGACTGGGAGTGTTTCCGGTTCGTCGTCGCCTGTCCCATCACTTCCACCGGTCAAGTCCCTTGTCTGATGAAGCCTAAGCTTGCTGAGCTTTTCCTGCCAGTGGGAAGATCGCCTCTGGTGGTCACTCAGCACTTTCTGGTGCTCTTCGAGTTTGTTCTTCATTTCGATTTCGGCAGCCCTGGTCTTGTTGAGACCCGCCATTTTCTCATCGTAGACCTCCTTCATCGCGGCGAGCTCATCCTTCTTGTTTTCGAGGAACTAACGAGTAAAGTTAGCCGCAATTGGGCAAGATGCTTGGGTTTGAGACTTACACCCTGCGCCTCAGTAGCCTTCTCGTTAGACTCTCGCGCTGACTTCTCAAGCTCCTTCATATCCTCCTTCAACTCCTCAAGCTCCAAGACGATAGCTTCCAGTTCCTCATCACCCTTAGTAACAATCTTCTCGGCCTTCTTCTTGGTCTTCTCCGACTTGCTTTTCGCCAGTTCCGCTTGTGAGATCTGCTCGTTGAGGGTTTCGAGCTGTTCCCGGAGGCCATCGACCTTGGCCTTCTGGCTCCGCAACTGGATACCACCGACCTCCATAATCTTGTGTTGGAGGACCTGGATCTCGCCCTCGACCTCAGCGGTTTCCTCCTGGAGCTGTTCGATTTCACTTTCAAAGCCCTTGATCTTCTTCTCCAACCCGGCGATAAGACTCTTGTCGGTCGACGACGTGCTTTTCTGCTGGGTTATATTTTTAATCCTCTGTTCGGCATCGGCCATATGTTTCGCCGAAGACGAGATCTCAAGTTGTATTTTGGACATGGTGACATCCAGTTCCGGGACCCGCTCCGTGATTTCGCGCAGCTTCGATTGGAGAGCTCTCAGCTCCTCCTGGAACAACGCGTATTCGTTTTCTTGGACATCGCGATCCTGCTCCAGCTTCTGCATCGCCTCCTTCGACATGTGCGACGAGAGTTTGTTCGACATGCGTCCCTTCGAAACGGTTTTACCACCTCCGCTCATGGTACCCGCTTTCTCGAAGAGCTCGCCGCTCAAAGTTACTACCCTGTGGCGCTTGGCGCCGAATGCGACACGGTTGGCCTGCTGCAGGTCGTCGGCAACCAATGTGTCCTGAAGGACCGAGTAGAATGCGGGCGCAAATCCGGGGTTCCTCGGCTGGAGCAGATCAAACAATCGAGGTACACCTTCCGGGGTTTGGATCTTGGACATGTCTCGCTGAGGTAGTTTGTCCAAGCAGATGAAGTTCGCACGTCCCAGATCGTTTTTGCGCAGGTAATCAATACACGCCTGGCCGATTTCCACTGTGTCAACAACTAAGTGCTCCAAACTAGGGCAAGCCGTGGACACCGCGATGTCGTACTTGGGGTCGATTGTTCCCAGATTCCCGAGACGACCGTGAAAACCGTCGATCCTTCCAGACTCACTTAACCGCATGAGCCCGGTCAGAACTTTACTTTGCGACTGAGCGGAAGACATGGATGATCTCGCTTCATCCGCCTTGACTCTGACGGCGGAGAGATTGGCTTTCAACTGCGGTTCCTTGCGTGCCATTTTCTCGATTTCGGCTTGCACCTTCAGGGCCTCCTTTGCCAGAGCGGCCTTTTCCTTTTGACACTCCTTGAGCTCGGCCTCTTTGGTTTGTCTGGCTTCCTCAATCGTTCCAATCCGGGCCTGGGCTTCTTCGAGCTCAACCTTTTTCTCATTTGCCCTGCCGTACAGAATTTCCAGTTCGCTTTGAGCAATGGCGATTTCCGACCGCTTTTTGTTGATCTTCTCGTTCCAGGGCTCCAAGGACTTCTGTTTCGCGGCAATCTCGTCGGAAAAGCCTTGCGTCTTCTCCTTCAACGCGTCTCGAATCTTTGCGAGCTCCGCCTCTTCGCCCTTGAGATTCTCTCTGATCTCTGCCGCCTCCACGCCGAATTGCTCGATATCCGATAGGGACCGCTCGATCAGAGACGTCGCCTCGGAAGCTTGTAGTCTGCTGGTTTGAATCGACTTCTGCAGCTTTTTCTCTTTCTGGGCGAGGAACTTTTCCTTCTCTTGGAACTTGACTTTCTCCTTGTCGGTTTTGGATGTCTCGTGAAGGATAGCCTGGGTTTGTTTCTCGATTTCCTGCGGATAATAAGTACCAAATATCACAAACAAAATCGCATTGCAAGATCATTACCTCAATCTCCTTGACACCAGCCTTATATTCCCTGTCCAGCTTTTTAATCTGATCCTCGGAGCCTCGATGATTCTCTTGCTCGGTATCCAACTCCGCTTGAAATTGCGTCTATCCAAAAAAAAAATCAGCCGGACACGCTCTCCGTTGGCTCGGGGCAATACGTACAATCATTTCCGACGTGACCCGGATATTTTTATCGCACTCCTGCATATACAGCTGGAAAAGCTGAGCGTGCTCTATGGCAAGCTCATTTTCCATACGTATGAATTCCAGAGCAGCTTCCTTCTTCGGCTCCAAGCTATTTCTTTCTGTTTCGACGATCTTGACGCGAGAGCTCTTCTCCACACAGACATCGTTCAACTCCTCCACTTCGGTTATCGACTCTTCGATCGGCTGCTTGTATTTACTCGTTCCGATGATGTCCTCGAGATACTCCAACAAACCCTCATCGCTGTCGTTAGTCGCCTTGGGCTTCATCTGTGCGATCGATTCGACTTCACCCTGCAGGATCAAGAACCGCTTGTGGTCCAGATCGACGCCGCGACCGCGCAGCAGGGACGTCACTGTGGTGTAGTCGCTGGTCTTGCCGTTGATATAATATTTGTTTGTATTATTCTTGAGCGCGCGTCTCGAGACGACAATTTGGGAGTCCTCGATGACCTCGTACTTTCCATCTGGCAGATCCAGCACCTCCTGGAAGAACACCTGGACCTCGCAGAACTCCAGATTCGGGAATGCCTCGGAACTGTGGATCAGCGCCGACAACTTGCCCTGTCGCATCTTGCTGGCGCGGAATCCAAACACGAATAGTAGGGAGTCGATGACATTCGACTTCCCCGAACCGTTAGGCCCGACAACCGACGTGAAGGACGGGTGGAATGGGCCCACCATCCGCTCGCCGGCATACGACTTGAAGTTGTTCATCATCAGGTGTGTGATGACGAGACGCTTCTTCGGCCCCGTGTCCTCCGGCTGCTGAGAGAGTAACGTGTTCCCCCGGTTCTTGAGGACGATCGGCTCGATGTTCTGCGTGGCTTGTGGGTTTTGCGTGGAATGTGAGGATTGCGGCCGACTGCCGGGGGGGGCGCCCAGCCGTAGAGACCGTGCAGGGGACAGTTGCGCGGCGACGGGGGAGTCCTGGAAGTGCAAGGTATGCGTAGCTGAGGGAGTTACCACCGCCGCTGCTGCTGCTGCTGTATTGGGGGTTTGGCCCGCTCTCGGAGTACCTCCACGCTGCTGCTGTGGGGTTCTCGGTGGCTGCGAGCTTCTCAGTAGCTGTGGGGTACTCTGCGGCAGCAGCGACGTCCGTTGCGCCCGCGGCGTCTCCGGCGTAGGTGTAGCGTCCCGATCTCCAGGAGTAGGAGTAGCCGACGGCTCTCTCGCAGCAGGAGCCGGTGTCGCCGAAGCATCGCGTCCAGGCGCCGGAGTGACCTCTCTCTCGCTCCCAGCTTCGGACGACGGTTGCGCAGACTCTGTAGGCTCCGTCGGCGCGGCAGAGACCCGCTTCCTACGCGTAGCGCGTGCAGGAGTAGGTGGTGCCGGCTCCTCCGCCTCTTCCTCAGACGAATCCGGGACCCGCTGCCTACGCGCCGCCGCCCGTGCAGGAGCAGGTGCCGGCTCCTCCGCCGCTTCCTCTGCTGAATCGGAGATCCGCTGTCTACGCGTAGCACGGCCTCCGCGGCCTCGCGCCGTGACTCTACTCGGTGGGATGCGTTCGCGGGCGCCGCGGCTCGTCCTACTCGCGGGGGCGGCGGAGGCCGGCGGCTGCGATGTTACTCTTCGTGATGCTCGGCGCGGCGTCGCTGCCACTGGCGTGTATTCTGCCTCGTCCTCATCTTCCTCCTCATCCTCTTCCTCCTCGTCGTCGTCCTCTTCGTCATCTTCGTCCTTCGGCTGAGCCACCTCCTCCTCCTCCTCCTCCTCTTCCTCTTCCTCGGAGGACGACGATTCGATTATTTTCTGGCGGCGGGTAGGAACGCGGCGGGGTCTGGATGAAGCAGGCATTGTGGGCGGAATATACGGAATCTGTCAAAGCGGTAACGAGCAGTAATTACGTACGTAATTGAATCGTTGGTAGGTTGTTGATGGATTGGTGACTTGCAGGCCAAAGAGAGAGCGAGAGAGAGAGGGTGGAACAAAAACAAACTGACACACGGGAAAAACGTGGGGCACCCAACCCCATACGATCTTGGCGGCAACGATCGCGAGGTCCCGTGACTACCAGGCACGACAAAGCACTCAGAAATACGGATATCTAAAATCACGGTAGTTTTCTCTTCACAACCTCATGCTCGTTATGAAGACCCATCGAATTTACTTTTAATGCTCTCCTAGAGTCATTGCCCGTCATTAACAATACACCAGACCAAACCCACCAAATAACGCCACAAGAAAGACAGACCCCGAATAGCCACCACCCATATATAACAAGTACATGATATCATCCAGATACAAATCAACGAACAAGCACTGCAAACCAAAAAAGCACAGATAAACAGGAAATCACATAACCACACATCCGGCATCAGCACTGATCGGCCCCGTGATGGCCGTGCGCAATTGCACATTCCTCCACTGTTCCTGGACGACCTCGTTCTCATTTTCTTTCTGCTTCTCCTTCGCCTCCTTTGGAAAATACAGCTTCAGGAAATTCTGCAGTCCATGATCCAGATTCGTGGCGTCGGCACTTAGCACCACGTCGCCGCGGCACATGGGACAGAACCGTTTCGACTCGCGCTGGAGCTTCACGAGACATCGGACGCAGAAGACGTGCGAGCACGAGAGCCGCACGGGCTTCATCGAGATGGATTGGCAGATCGGACAGAGGTAGTCGTCGAGTTGCGGTAGGATCGAGAGGAGCTTGGAGGACATGGTGAAGCAGATGGCTTTGGCCATGTGCGAGGCGAGAAAAGGGTTCGAGGCTACGAACGTCGGGAATAAATCGCGGGCGCCGAGAGCGGTGCGTTTATCGAATTCTGTTGGACCAGATTAGTCCAAGAAAAGCTATGACAACAGTCGGATGGAGAATATGAACTCTTGAGAATCTTCCGCATGGCTAGCTTGTTGATGTCTTGGAACCGCATCACCCTCAGGACCTCCATATTCACGGCGATGAAGCGGGAATACAGTACCCCGCTCTCCCGACGTTTGAATTGCTTCCTGAGTCCCAACCGGCTCACCTCGTTGGAAAACTTCTCCAGGCGTACCTGCGCTTCGTCCGCGTCGCGCTCCTTGTGCCTCTCAATCTCGAGGTTCGAGATGAAGATGCCCATATCCAGGTACATTCGGAAGATCTCGCGCCACGGGTACAGATCCGACTGTTTGAGGGCTAGGGATCTCGGTGCTGCTACCGCTGTAACGGAATCTCCAAGAACGATGATCTCGTTCTGGATGATCTTTGCGGCGCGGGTTTGGACTATGTCGAGCGCCGATAGCTCGGACGTGAGGATGTGAAAGAACTCGGCATCGCTACTGAGCGGGATTTCTATGGTCGACACCGGTGTATCGGTGTCGATGTCGCCGTCGGGTTTCACCGAAGACGGCAGTGTCTCGGACGGATCCGAACCCTCGGATTCGGGACTACTGGTACCGCTGTCTTCGGAGACTGTCGACGCTCTCCTCGGCAGCGGTAGTCCGCGTTGTTTCAGCAGCCGTTGCAAGGACTTTTTCGTCTCCTCCGTCAATCCCAAATCCAACAGTAGATCGTCATGGCCACGAATCGTCAATACCAGCCTGGGCTGGAAACTCTGCAGATTGCCTGTACCGAGCGAACCACGGTTAGCGTCCACACAAGAACCCCGCGATCCCCCCCCCCCACCACCACCATCACCCCCGCTCGTGTCCCTGCGTCCCTGCGCGCTGCCGTTCGAGAAGTGGAGGTCCGCACCATCAAACATGTACTGCAGCATCGGCCCGTGACCACCGTTGCCGCCATCACCACAGCCCTGGTCCCTGCACTCGCAAATAAGGGATTTGAGCGTCTCGACGCTCAGTCCCAGCTCGTCGAGCTCGCGCTGTAGACGCTTGATGCACTTCTTGAGCTGGCGGTACTGGATAGCGGCGGCCTGCCACTCGGGCGGAAAATTCTCGCTCGACAGCGTTTCGTTAAAGGTGTGGGCGAACTTCATCGTCGGTTACGGTGGTAATGGTGATGGTTTCGCTGGGTCCCGGCGTGCTGTTTGCTGGGCCTTCTCAATATATGCGGTACAACGTTGGATGATACCCGGGAACGATAGCCGGTCTCGAGCTCGAGGGGGGGTGGCGGTGACGGCGGTGGTAATGGTGGCAATGACGGCGACGGTGACTGGAGATGTGTCTCTTCGAAGGAAGAACGGGATAGCTATCTTAGCGTATAGTGTAGAAAGGCTTCTTTCGCAGAAAGCAAGAGCCAGACGGAGCCATTCCGACGACGAACGGCCGGTCTTTTGTAGTACTCGGTAGTCATCAACGACTCAGCCAGCCAGCCAGCCAGCCAGCCAGCCAGCCAGCCAGCCAGCCAGCGGTGTCCACCGTGCCGCCCACCCAGTTTTTTTCCTCGCTTCCAAACCACCACCACCCCAGCCCGCATCGGGCAATCGGGCACACGACACATGGGCTCCTCACCCCACCACCACCACCATGTGCCTGATAAGTGGGTTCTGGGAATCCTGTCACGCGCTTCCGAACTCCAAAAACGCTGCGTGCCGGGTATACATTCCGACCGATCCATTGGCTGGGTCGCTGGGATGGCGGCCCAATTGCGATCGGCCAGTGACAGTGGCAGTGACTATCAAAGTGACGGTGACGTTGATCACCGACCGACCAAACCTCGAGTTGGGGCGCAGAGGGCAGGGCTTCTCGGAGTAGGCAAGAGTAGGTAGGCTTTCAAGGCGCCAGGCAGCTTCCTCGAGTGCCGTACCGTACCGCACCGGACCGTACGGTAGTTGCGCGGAAATAGGAATGGCCACGATGGGTGGGTGGGTGGCAGCAACACCGGGCGAGGCATTTCCCCGCTCCTCTGTATGCACCGTAGCATACGGACTTGGGTATGCGTAAAAGGTGTGCGCCCGGAAAAAGCGCGCAAAGATGATGTTCGCGGTTAGCCAACCAACCAACCAACACCGTACTCCCTCGCTACTCTATGTAGAGTTCTTGCGAATCCCGACTGCAGAGAGGGTCCAGACGTCAAACCGACCACGCCTTCACGTTGCTGCGGTCCTGCGGATCACCACTCTATGTGCTCTGGTTACCACTTGGCCGGGTGCTAGATGGCTTCAAGTATTCGGACGCGCTATGGGAGTGTCTCGACTCTCCTGGTGTGACTGCCCCTACATATGACTAGGACTCTAGAGTAGAGTGTCCGCATACCTACTCCCGAAGCCATCTAGTGAGCACATCTACAGGATAGCCACGGAAAATCCGGCCCAGGCCGCTCTCCCGGAGACCTAGCAATTCCTCGGGGAGGTGATATTCAGGGACATCCGATGGAACACCACCAGTGAGCACCACCACCACCACCACCACCACCACCACCACCACCACCACAGCGTAAGCGAGTCCCTCTCACACCAGGTATATAGAGTGATAGAGTAGAGGAGTATTTCAACCAAACGCATCCCCAGTTTCCCTCCGTATGTAGAACACCGGAATCCACAAAGCTCGAATGCCTACAGGTATGCAAACCCCCCCGTAGGATATGTAGGCGAGGCTACCGAACGTCGGCCAGGACTCCGTCAGACTGGGCCAATGGGGCGGGCCAATGGGGCTGAGCAAAGTCAACTTTTAGGTCAGCGGACAGTCCTCCGTGCGACTCTACCCAGCGCTATCCCAAGAATAGTGGCTTGCTCTTGCCCTGAATTGCTTTTGTAGACGCCGGAGGGTAACTCGAGTACTGATGGGACTGGACTGCGCGGGGCATTATACAATTTTACATACGGTAGGATATATCCGGATATGCATTGTGCAACCCTTATCCTTGGCGCAAAGCCTTCCCCTCATCAGCAGTTTCGCAGAGTCCGGAATCTCCTGTTCGAGGCTTCGAGCAAAGATTCACAATTTCACATCTCAGAAATTCTAGCGCGCTAAGGAAAACTCCGGATACTGGTGAGCGGAGTTTCCGCCACGAGTGTGTAGAGACCTTCTGAGGGGCAAGTCTTGGAAATTAGTGGGCTCGAAAAGGCGGGGCAGAATTGTGGCAGGGCAACGTCCAGACTCAGCAAGGATCGGGGGGCACATATCTGACTGACACGATAGCGTCGTGCAAACTCTGCATCAGCCTGGCAAGGCTCGCGTTCGCAACTTCGTGTGCGATGTCGGAGAAGCCCGGAGTCAGCCTAGCACCGTACATAGCACGGTCTTATGACGGGACGGAAGAGAAGAAGAGAAGAGAAGAAGAGGAGGAGGCTCGGCTCTGTCTGGACTCTGGACCTGCGAGGGGGTTGAGTGGCCACTCCGCTACATCCTGCCACGTGCAGCGAAGATAGAACTCAAGTAACAGCTTCCACGATCGTGAAGAGAAGAGGAGGAGGAGGCTCGGCTCTGTCTGGACCTACGGCCGGGGGGTTGAGTGGCCAATCCGCTACCTACCACGTGCAGCGAAGACATAACAAGTAACAGCTTCTAGAATCGTGAAGATCCCACTCAATGGCGCGGGTGTCTTGGGTGCGATCGGAGTCCAATTAGTTATGGCGTAACCAGCATGGCGGATGTTGCGGACATCTATGTAGAAGCTTTTGTCCTACGTTCCATCACGTTCCATCATGTACCAGCACTCGGACGGAATGAACCTTATGCACGCCAAAATGCTTTGTTTCGTCGGCTTTTGACGGAGAGACGTCCTCGACGCCTAGTGCGGATGGCACCGCCGTTGCAGGACCGAGGCCCGGGACTCGGGAGCACGTCTTCAGACTTCGAGTGCTGCCCCGTGTGGAAAAGCTAGCAGATGATCCTGTGGGTGATGTGAATTCGTCTATGTATTCGTTTGCTTTGTTTTTCTTTGTTTTGTTTAATCGTACTCAGATTCAGCCTAGACACTGGTCGCCTACCTATGGCAGCTTGTTCTTCCGTTCCTGCTCACAGTCTGGATGACTGCCTCGGCGTGGCAACTCCGTCTCACTCGCGGCCTCGCCCTCCGCCTAGTGCGCACCGAAAACATATGGATTGCACCAGGGAAAAGAGCGCAACGATGAGAGTAGCGCACTAAGGAAATTCTATGTACATGAGAGAGCCGGTGCTGTCTTCCCAACTTGCCAACATCAGCGCTGCGCAGAAAGTCCAAACTCAACTATCAGGCTACATGAAGAATCCGCGAACAAGGCACCAACCTCCCCCCCCGTCCGACTGCACCGCCTGCATATGCATTTTATGCCTGTTATCCTCCGCTGTCCGTTCGAGAGTCTTCTGCTCCGCCCTCCAGGCACCGCAGTGCTCACTGCTTGAAGAGGTGTCTTCCCGAGTCTGGGCTCCTCGGTACGTAGGTACTCCACCACCACCACCACCACCACCACCACCACCACCATCACCAGCAATGATGGTCGGCCGGCTTGTTTTCCAGTACAGGTTACAGGTGCTCCCCCCCCCATGAGCGCTTGCCCGGACTTGAGTTTGTCGTACATACCAATACATACCGGGATGCCGTCCGCTCCTCGGCCGTGGCCGACGTCGAGCCCGTCTTTTTTGGTTCAATTTGACCTTGGGTATTGGATCATGGCAGTTATAACCCGTTTCCTCTCACTGACTGTCGCCGTGAACCCCCGTCCGGCGTCTACCCACCATGGATTCTGGAAGACCTCACAGATTTAGGTGGCCGAGTGAGATACCTACCGGTACATATGTGAACAACTCTCTGAATAGGATATCGTCTCTAAATATAATGCTGGCCAGCAGTTTACCTACCTTCTTTCGGGATCTCGCGCGCGGCTCGTCTGATACCGGTACGTACGTTGGTCGGTTGCTCCGCGGTTCAAGACCCAATAGGTACAGTACCTAAGTTGAGAAACACTATGGATTTACCTAGTTGTCGGTGGAAAAACAATGACTGTATTCAGCCCAGTCGGTATAGAGTAGTTTCGCCTGCAGTATTTATTCTGTAGGCCTACGGAACTTTCTGCACTACAAGTTGAATGTCGTAAATGTCTGCTTGCGTATAAAACGCCTTACTCACGTTACTTATTCTTGGAACTAGAGGGTTTCTACGGTAGCCTGTAGGCATACCGGGTTCAGTCCCTGGAGCATTCTGCTCAGCACGGTATTTCTTCTTCCGTAAGACTCTTGTCGTCATAGTTTGATTAGCATAACAACGTTTTCTCTGCACGGCGTTGTGATGCGAATTAGGTAGTTCTCTGGTAGGTTTCTAGTATTCTGGACAGTGCGTAGTATGTTGCATTCAGAAGAACTGCGGTAGTTCTTCCGGTGTGTTAGTAAGCGTGTCTTTACAACACTGCGTATATTGGTGTGATACTGTAGAATTGAGACTATAAGGGAAAACAAATACTAAGTTAAAGCTGTATTCTCCTGAGACTACCGGATTCAAATTCATGCGGTAGTACTACTGGAGACCTTCGGCATTAATCGCGCCCCACTTTTTGCTACTCTATTCATGAGAGAAGAGTTTAGGTATTGATTCATCCTGCATGCAGCCTTTGAAAAAGGGGGTGGCAGATCAGTGATGATCCAAAACCGCACCTGTGTGATATTCCATGATCTTGATAAGTCGAGTGCATTATTATGATGAGATATCAAAAACCAAAAAGAACCGATCATTCATTCGTTGCAGGATATAGCGAATGGTGTATGTAAAACTGCAATGTCGATATCACAAAAACCAAACCCAACCCCCTTCCCCCCCCCCAAAAAAAAAAAAAAAAAAAAAAAAAACTGCTCGTGTTGAAATTACGAGCATCTATTAGGCAAATAGATTCTCCCGATCCCATCGGTGGATATGGCTATCGGAGGCGTAGTATTAGTCCTTCTTCAGTTGGTAACTGTTTCTGCACCGAACATCCCCACTTTGGAGATCCTCCACCTCCGCAGCGGTACCCTCCACCTCCGCAGCGCTATCCTCCACCTCCGCAGCGCCATTCTCCACATTCGAACATTGATTCTCGGCTTCCTTGAGCGCTATCTTCTCGGCGTAATTCTTCTCGGCATCCCAGGCCCAGGGACTTTTGAGGTTGAACAGGTACTCGATATCCTCGAGCGTGCACTGGTTCGTCTCCGGACAGAGAGCCCACACAATCGGCATGGTGGACAGACTGCAGCATGCAAAGACGACGAGAGTCCACGGACCGATTCTCTGGAACATTATCGGGCAGAGGAGGGTCAGCCAGCCGCTGCCGAGTGACCAGCCTATCACACCGAAGGAGGCACCCTTCACGCGGATTGTGGTGGGGAAGATCTCGGTCTGGTAGATCCAGGGGACGCAGAGCTGTATTTCCCCGTTAGCTGGATGGTATTCCAGTGTATTTCCAGGAGGAGGGGGACTTACCCAGGTCGCACCGAATGAGAATGTGAAGAGGAAGATGCTGACGGTGGCGCCAATTCCCCATCTCGCTCCGCCACCGTCGTCCCTCATTTTCGAGCAGCCTCCTGCGGCAGCCATGAAGATTGCCTGCAGGACTGCTCCGACATGGAGGAACTTCCGGCGGCCGTATTGGTCGAGATAGAGCACGGGTATGAGGGTGCTAAGGCAATAGGTGATCTGGAAGTTGTTAATTGTTATTAGAGAGGTAGAAAGTGAGTATATAGACGGTTTACATTGTTGATTCCAGAGATGAAGGTGGCGGTTTGAGCGGCGAATCCTGCGTTCCTGAACATCACGGGCGCATACACCGTGACACAAGCCACGCCAACCCACTCCTGAATGATCTGCAACCAGATGATGAGGTACACGCGCCTGGTGATATGCATGGACCCACCACCGGTTCCGGTGATCATCGTCCAGTAGTTCGTAGTAACACCAGGTCTGTGGCCCCAACGTTTTTCGTTGGCGACTGATTTGTTGATGGCAAGATACTCCGTCTCCACGTCATGGTAGTTGCGGCCGCGGATGCGGGAGAGGATAAACCGGGCTCGCTCGAATTTACCGTCCTTGATGAGCCAGCGAGGGGATTCGGGGAAGAAGAAGATCACAATGAGGAGAATGATCAGTGGGATGATCTGGAAGGCGATCGGGAAGCGCCAGCGCCATTGGGAGTTGCCACCATCAATGAAGGAGAGCCCGTACTGCGCTGATGTTAGGTACGGGGTTGATGGTTTGTGGGAGGTGGTAGACTTACGGCGAGCCAGTATGCAATCACGACACCAAAAATGTTGGAGGTAAACTCAGTAGAGATCATCTGGCCACGGGACGAATGCTCACAAACTTCGGTAGTCTACACTCAGGTAAGCTTCGACGGCTCGCGTCCCCTCCCCCCGTGTACCGTACGTACATACCCAGACAGGAATAACCGCGCTCAGAACTCCAGTGCCAACACCATTGATGATGCGAGCGATGCACATCCAAGAGACGTTCTGGGCAGTGCATTGTAGGGCTGCACCCACAATTCCGATGACGGCTCCAAGGGCGACACCCTTTATGCGGCCATAATCGTCACCGACGATGCCTCCGAGAAAGCATCCAATCAAGGTGCCTGTTGCACTGGTCAGCACAGCGACAAGATGGGCAGGAAACGCGGTCTGCTTACTTACCAAAGTAGTAGATGGCAATTATACCACCTATGAAGGGCGCACGCACGTTAGTGTCGTTGAATATAGCGGGTCACCATGTGGGGGGGGGGGGGGGGGGGGACACACCTTCGAGGAGGCCGTTGGTACTCCGGGGCTCATCATTCTCATCGACATAACCAAAACCCATCAGCTTCACGTAATCTGCACTTCGAATTGAGCGTTGACTTCGCAAACCAAACCCGTGGTGAGGGCAAGAGGGACGTACGGTTTGAAGCATTGACACCTGCGATCATTCCCTGGTCGTAGCCGAAGAAACAGAAGCTCCCGCAAGCGACGATTGTAATCCTGCGCACAATCTCAGCCCACCGCATACTTCTTCCAACATCTCCGTGGTGAGGTGCTTACCAAAACCGCAACCACCTACCCTGACAGTGGTGAACAACATTGAGTCGGTGGATACCTTGTTGTCCGTCAATAGGATCATCATAATCGAACTCTTCTAGCCCTGACTTCGCCGTATCTGGTGAGGCTGGTAAGGTAGAGACTGGCGAATCAATGGTTGCTAGTGTAAGGACTGGTGGTGTAGAGATTGGTGGTGTAGGAACTGGTGTAGAGGCCTCGATGGCGACGGGGTCTGAACTGTTATGAGAGGACTCGGAGTCGTTACGATTCCGCAGATCCGGCGTGGGCGACATGGTGAATACCAAATCTATGGTGGAAGATTGTGGACTATAAAGGAGGGAAAAGTGGAGGGCACCATCTTTACCTTGTATCCCCTCGAAATCTACTGCTGGAAGTTCACGATGAGAGTTTCACTATGTGGATTGAGTATCAAGATTCATAATCTTACTGGCTTCGGGCAGCTACTGCCGGCGTCACCGAAGGCACAGCATTGCCCTGCTTCAGTGAGGTACTACTTCTATGTACACTGAATATCTTCGACCTCCGCATTGCCATCTTCCGCTTTGTATGTACCGCTTCACGAGTAATATATCCCCTCGACCTCACAAAGCGATATCGGCCATTCGACATGGTCCGGAAACCAAACACCCTTCCCCTAATGACTACACCCGCTACCCTATTTGGGATAATCATTTTCGCTTCACTGTTGTCTAGAAATATGGACGAACTATCCCACAGAGCAATTAATGATGAGTACATATACCTAAATCTTTAATCTAGTTTTGGAAAGGTTCTAGAGAAACTCATCTTAGTGTCCGTAGAACGGGGTAAGAGTTGGGCTGACGTGTCGACGAGTAATCGATTATTCTGCTTTTTGTGCAGCAGTTTATTCCCCAGCGCGGACACGTGGGAAACTATAATGATGGGGGAGCATCATGGACCATGAATCAGAAATATTCCGTCCTCGAGGACCTCAACCAGACATTCGCACCGCACATCACTCAAAATCTTCGGCAGTCTCGCTCAAAATACAGCCATTACTCTATTAAAAATTTACACGCATATAATACCCGAAGGATGAAACCACCTTAAGCCGACATTCCATTGAAAAAGCCCATTCCGCCACTCGCCAAACTCGCTGGGTGTTGCTTTTCCGCCGGCGCAGGCGCGGGCGTGGGCGTGGGCTTCTTTCCCGCCAGCTCGATGGGCCTTCCGTTGAACAGCGCATAGCTGTCGCCGACCTTGACATTGATCGACTCTTGCTCCGTGGTGTGCGGACTCAACTCCTCGATGTGGTGTTCCTGCCTCTCCTGGTTCGTCTCGCCGTTGTCGTTGCTCGTAGCCGAGAGCCGCGAATCCTTGTGGCACCCGGTGATAGGGTTGGGCTTGAACGGGTTGAGGCCGGTGTACTTTCTGCCGGGATCGCGCTTCGCGAGGCGCGAGTAGTCGTTGTCCCGGCTGCCGCGGAATGCCGGACGCGGCTTCTTGATCTTGGCTCCGTTGAATGGACTTCCGTTCACTTCCACCGGCTTGCCGTTGTAGATGACGAAGCTCTTGCCCTGGGGGAGCTCATCGAATGGAAGGCCCCTGGCTTCGTCCATCGTCTGCGAAGGGTGCGGAAGGATCGCTTCTTTCTCCTTCTGGGCGGGGACAGCGGCAGGCTCCTCCTCCTCCACCACCTCCACCTCCTCCTCTTGATACTCCTCCTCATCCTCGGCAGGGGGCGCCTGGGTCGTCTTGCGCCGGCCGCTAACGCTCGGCATGTCGAACATCCCAAACCCAAACTTGTTGCGGATATCGCCACGCTTTTGGAGAGAAGAAGTGGCGGGGCCGGTGAACTTGGCCACTTCCAGAGCCTTGTTGGTCACATCGCCATCGACGGCGACGGGCACGCCATTGCAGATCATGTAGCTGTTGCTATTCCATGGCTGGATCTTAGGTTTCTTAGGAACCTCGGGGGTAGCGGCGGCGGGAGCGGCACTTTCGGCAGCGGCGGCAGCGTCGGCGAGCTCGTCGACAGTCTCGGACTGCTCGTCAAAAGTACCCTTGGGGGCCGCGAGTCCGGTTCCGATAAGCTGAGAGTTCATCGCCTCGCGGATAACGTTCTCGTCGGCATTCGGGTCATCGAGGAACTGCAGCCCGAGCTTCTTCTTCAGTAGACCGCGCTTCGTGAGCGTCCCAGGCTCCTCATCCTCATCCTCGGCGGGAGGAACGATGGGCCGTCCGGTCATGGGGTCTACTGGGATGCCGTTAAACAGTGCGACGGAGTTGCTGGCGGCCATGCGGGTTACGTCGGAGCGCGCGGCGCTCTCCTTTGCCTGCTTCTGGCCGGCTTGGCCGTACGAGGGCTCCTCCTGAGGGGCGGGAGGTTGGGCGACGACGGGAGGGGCGGGAGGAGTAGAAACAGGAGGAGGAGGGGGAGGGGGAGCCCGGTATACTGGCGGCGGAGGCGGGGGAGGGGGGTTCCATTTGTCGCCCAGCTTACCGGGTTTGAAGGGCTTGCAAGATTCACCCCAGCTGCCAAAGATGGGCTTGATGGCAGTGGGATCCGCCGAGGCGGAGGGAATGGGAGCGGCGAGTGCCGTAAACGGGAGGGCCAGGAGGATGAGTTTGAGAGGCAGCATTGTGATTAAACTTGGCTGTGGATGAGAAGCCTGCAGGATCACCAGGCAGATATGGGCGGTTTATGTCTGGTTTGCTGATACGGTACATCTACGGATTACCTTCACGGTGAAGCTGTGGATTGCGCATGCCTCCTGAAAAAGGGTCAGAACTCGCGAACAGGTACGCACAACATCGGAAGCCACAGGAGTGTTATACATCCCTTAGCCCACATCACGATCTCTCCGAAGGGATCCGTATCTTACACCTCATGAAGCATTTTTTGCCGATGAGATCGAGTGTTACGCATGCGGAAATGAAGATATCTTCAGCCAGCAGTAAATCCCCGGTGGTATGCACTACTCCGAGATAAACTTTCACATCTCGGGGGGAAAAAACGTTTGGAGCCATAACGCCCAGAAGGGCTAGAAGATAGGTCATGTATTCAGTCTACGGCGTTGCGCAATACCGACAGTCCAACGTCGTGGAAGGCGACACGTATATCCAGACCGTTATACTCTGGAGCATTCTGGTCGTATCGGCACGCATAAAGATAACTTAAAGTAGTGGTCTAGTCTCGACAACGGAACCTACCCGTCTCCTCTCCCCCTTGACTCTAACTCTCTCGATCCACCACCATCCGGCCAGATAGACAACGGCGCCAGCCCACCACGGTGTCCCTCTCCACACGCCCCCTTGTAGCAGTCCCCATGACCAGAGACCTTGCAACATAGGCGCACTCGTCATCTCGCCGAAGCTTTCGACCACAGTTACGAGTGTGTACGCCCGGCCGATTTTTGCCGGATCTACCAGCGCAGTCAGAAGACTCAGCAGGCCCAATCGGATTCCAAAGCCTGCGGAGAATGTAATTGTCGAAACCACCAGCAGCGGGAATGTCCCGGCGAACCCAATCATGAGACTGCCGAGTGCCAGTAGCAACGACGAGTAGGATGCGGTGAGTGTGTCGATGCGACTTGGGCTAAGAGTGCGCCGCAGACGGCGGGTTATATATGGCAGCACGGATATAAAGATAGCAAGGTTAGTAAATGCAACGACCGAGAGAAGAAGACCAGCCTGTGGGTTGTCAGTGTTACGAGTACGAATGTACGGAGAGGGGACGGACGAACATTGGCGATTGGTAGCTCGAAACGCTTGGACGTATAAGGGATCAGAATTTGGAACACCAGCTCCTGTCTGACAGGACAGATGAAATGCCCAAGTAATACCAGCGCCGTCGATGCGTCAATATCCGCCACCACCTTCCATAAATCCTGCAGTAAGACGCGTAATGTCCATGGTTTCTTAGATCCTGCTGTTGTGGCCACACCATTATCCTCCCCAGTAGTCGTCTCCAACAACCCGGCGGTCGCCTCATCCCCTGACGTCCTCAGTTGTCCCTGAGCCCTTCTTCCTTTGATCATGCCCAGCACTGGGAAGCAACATCCCAACGACAGCAGTGCAATCACGAACGGCAGCATGATGCTCTTCTGCATCAACACGGAAGCCAACGGCAACGCCACCAGTTCCGTCACCAAAAATGCCGAGTAGGTATAGTAAAACCGCTCGCTCCTGCGCAAGCTGATCAGCATTATGCAGGCACCCGCTACCGACGATAACTGTCCAACGGTTGCCATATGTACCTCTCGGCGCCCGGCGAAACATCATTAACCAGCGCGAGTATCAAGATGCCCGCCGTCCTCGGCCCGCCCCCCAGCACGAACGCCAATGCGCTCGCCCACACCCACTCGATCGCGATGTTGCTTCCAGGGTTACACACAAGCGCGAACCACGCGATATGAATCGCGCACCCCACGAAATTCACAGCGAGGACCTTCTTCCTCCCGACCCTGTCTGCGAGCGCGCCCCACGGGATCGCAAGCGCCATCACTGGTGTAGCCTCGAAGAACACCTGCCAGCCGCGGATGTACGCCAGCCGTCGCTGGACGTCGGGGATCTTGCATTCCGCCTCGGGTACGCTGGGGAGACCGTAGTGCGTGCGGCAGATGGATGACTCGAGGAGTCGGATGCGCGGCGAGACGAGGAGGAGCTCGGAAAGCTCAGATAGTAGTAGAAGTAGCGCGGGGAGATACGGGATCGGGAGCGGCATCGCAGAGCTGGAGCTCGAGAAATGGAGTTAGAGTTTAGCTACAGCAACGTCAGGGGCAGCGGGTATGTGCTCTAGTGCTGACCATCATGGCTTGGCGTAGATCCCTCACGAATGGCTTTTGCCCCGAGAATTACAGCTCGATCTAGGAAATGATAGGGACAAACTGAATGGATCTTCTCTGACGGATCATGATGTCTTGCTACCCAGTAGGCGCTTTATGCTCACCGAGTCACCGTTCCTCTATCGAGGAACCATTCGAGAATAGCACTCCGCACACTTTCTCACTCGCCGAATTCACATTCCTATACCACCTCTATTATTTTTCCTTTTAACTGTAGTTCTTGGTCTATTATTGGTTACAGCTCGGTAGGCACTATTCTGTCTTGCTCGACAGTTGCGATTCTACTTGGGGGTCAAATGACGGTACCTCGAGCTAATGTGATCTGGCGGAAGTTACTGAGGCATGGCCGTAGATGAAGGAAGGTGAATTCACCTGCATCGCGACCAGTGAGAATGACTACTAGTATAAGTGCATGTCTTTCCCCACGTGCTTGGAAACGCTACGACTCACAACGCCCATTCAACCACACGGCCTCACTCGTATTTGGCTCTGAATTCACCAACTCCCAATAATCCGAGATTCCCTCCAGCTATCATCGACTGCGGACGTTTCGCGCGGAGAATCCATCGAATGTATCCCACCCTTTCCTTGGATGACCGAGGCTCCGGTTACTCATCTGATTCTCCACCCCGCACTGCAGCCGCTCTAGGAGGCCGGCGAGCGCTTTAGGATAGATGATGGATCCTCGCTGGCCGGTCAATGACGCCTTATTTACCTGCAGCTACCATTGAAATCCGCGAGTCATGGAATCTTCCCGAGCCCTAACGCAAGAGAATCCATCTTCAGCGGACCGGTGAGCGCTTTGTGCTCGCCGCTCGTAATCATGCATGGACCCGTCACTCGGCTGATCGACATTCTGCACTTTTTCTTCACGCGCCGGCGATCATCCGCAGTGCCCTCCAATGTCTATATGTGGACAGGCGAATCGATTGATAGGCATGTACTGTCAGCTGGGAGATGCAAAACCCCGAAACGCCTCGAGAGTGGATTGGCCAGAAGTCGGCACCCTCGACCACTACCATACCTACGTACTCCATACATGGAACCACCCGCAACCCATCAACGATCAGCAGCAGCAGCAGCAGCAGCTCGTATCTATGCGCAGCTCGGTACATATGAAAGGCTTGCCGCTGGTATCCAGAGCCCTCCTACCCGCGGGCTTGGGACGCAACGAGATTCTCAGCTCAGACCATCTTCTCCCTGCTCTTTTTTTTCGGCAGGTGCAGCCGCCCCTGCGAGTTGCAACTTACATGCACCATCACCAGTATTTAGAGCTCTGAAGAAAACGTGCCAGCCGCGGTTAGACCTCCGAGGTAACATAGTTATTCCACTGCGAATCTACGATTGGAGAGGCCGTGGTGTATGCCCTGTGTCGTGCGTGGAGGGTTAGGAATGAGAGCGACAGCGACGTCAATAGTGAGGTTACGCAGTGGGTAGGTATGAGGTATGCAACGTTGATCGCTACAGTGTGTGGAGAATCAGAGATCGTCCCATACACATGCGCTCCATTCATGATCGCTCCTCCTGTCTCTGATCCTGCCATTCACAACCAGCTGTAACCACGCTTGGCAAACATTCAAGTCACGATATCTCGAGCCGATGTCGTGACCGATAGCAGGCCGGAGGGAGGACAAACTGAAACTTGACAACCCCCGGCCGGCAAAGAGCATGTTTGGCACGATGATCACTTTGAACGGCACAAAACAGTCAAGGATACCGGTGCACCGATATTCCATTCCCTTTCCACCACAACAACCAACTAACCTAACCGGTAAATACAGGGCAAGTACGTAACGTACGTACAAGTACATACAAAGCATGAACGAAAGAGCAAAAAATCCGCCATCACATCCCAGGCAACGCCGAGCTGCGTGGCTCAGACTTTCTGGATGATCTGGTTATCGGATTTCAACACGTTTTCGCCGCCGGGGAAGGCTTGATCTGGTTTTTCCCATTTCCAGTCAGAAAACATGTACATTAGGTACCTGGTTTTCTCCGGATAGGAACTCACTGGTAGTCGCCGTTGTCGAGGACCCGAAGGATTTTGCCCTGCACGGTGACTCCGTCTGTCACGACTCACGATCAATACTATTCTCCCCCATAGCACTGGGGGGCGGTGGAGAGCCCACTTTAGTTGTACTTGACGGTATCGCCGACTTGGTACGCTATTTTTGCTGGTAAGATAGTATGATAGAACGGTTGGTAGGTAGGTAGGTAGGCAGGTATGTATTCGAAGGATTTGGAGGTCGCTGTGATTTCTGTGAAGTCTGTTGATCTGATCGTAGCTGTTGCTGGTGTATGTTGGTGGGAGGAACAGTCCCCTTTTTATACTGCCGCCAACTCTGTAGCTTCACACGACATCCTCCAGGCCAAACCTCGATTTCCTCGAGTTATCGTTGCCTCTAGTCCCGTAGGAGGGAACGCACCGAGTATGTTCCATCCCATCGCATCTTTCAGTCCGATCGAGGTTGCGGACACTCCTCCAACTCTCCGCCCGCGCACTGCAGCCGCTTCGGGGAGACCGGCGAGCGATTCGCGAGGAACGGACCCTCGCTGGCCGGTCCGTGAGGCTCTAGTTACTTGCAGCTGCAGCTGCAGTTGGAAGTCACGCGCCGTGTATCGCAGCCTTTCCCGGTTTTGCGCTGGAGGCTGGAGGATCCGTCTTCAGAAGGCGGACCGGCGAGCGCTTTGTGCTCGTCGTTCCGTATATAACTATCCTGCACGGACACATCACTCGGCCATGCATATTCTACATCTAACTACACTTTTAGTTCGCACCTGGCAATTCATCCGCAGTGTCCTCCCGGTTACGGATGGGGTAAAGAGGGATAATGGTTTGAGGTGCGGAAACTTGATGCAGTGCATCTCAAGGGTGGACTGGCCATAGTTGAAACAACCTCGGCCCGCTGCATTATGTGCAGATAACCCTCCTGCGACTCATCGACGATCAGCAGCAGCAGCAACAGCAGAGGTAGCCCATATTTCATGCGCAGCTTCGTATCATCTGCGCACTGCCGGTCACTAGAGTTCGAGTCCGTATGGGAGTCCTCGAGCCAATCGATTGAATCTGGCCACTTGAAACGCACATACAGCACGTTTTCGTACGGTCTTTTGTCTTTGTGTTTGGTGGATACGCCTTCACCCTCTTGATGAGTTTATATTTCAACTACCGTGGCTCACAACTCCCACAACTCCCACACCCCACACACACCCCACACACCCCACATTCGCCGAGTTCACGTCCCCGTTCATCCAGAAGCTTGATGGTGACCAAGTATTATCTATCCTTTTAGCCAAAAGGCTTGCCTGTGATCGCCGTGGAGATGGGAACGCTCTACTCCTGTACAAAAAACCTCCTACTCCTGGTAACCTCCACTCCCGATCCTTTCGCAAACGTCAGGGCACTCGGCTTCTCGACCGCCACCGTGATTCTTTCGACCGCGAACTGCACACACATCACCCTCGCGATCTCAGTCGCCAGGGTTTCGATCGTCAAGAACTCGGATTGCTCCACCGTCTGTATACGGGTCAGTGCAAGTCCCAGGTGCCGGGGCCGGGGGTCGGGGTGGGCTCACATCGACAACCACCTTCATAGCCGCGGGATATGTAGTCCACATCTCCTCGGGGAACTGCCACAGGCGGAGGTTGATGACGACCCACTGTTTCTGCAAGCGCTCGTGGGAGTTGACGCCGACGACGCAGGCGACCCTCAGGCGGTCGACGAACAGCACGGCGTTGGCCAGCTCGCTCATCATCTTCGGGTCGCCGACCAGTCGCATCTCAACGCCCACGCCCTCGGCCAACAGCAGTCCTTCGGGGAGAACACTCCTCGTCTCCACGGCCACATCCTTCCTCCCCGCAAGGACCAGCGACGCAAGGCTCACATGCTCCGCGAACTCGCGGAGCGATGCGAAGCTGCCACGAGCGGCGATCGCTTTCGTCACCTCCTTGGCGAGGGTGCCGTAGGAGATGGTGTGCTCGACGTTGTCGCTGTGGCCGGGCCGCGCGAGGTCTTGCGAGGGAAGGAGGAGGCGGAGGGAGAGGATTACGGGTGTGGGCTTGCCCGCGCGGCTCCACACATCGCCGGGGGCTATGGTGGTTGTCAGCGTGAGGTTCGACAGGTAGATAGTGTCGTTGGTGGGGGGTGTGAGGTGTGGCATTTTGTTTTTGTCTTGTCGTGGTGGGGTATGCGGTTGACGCAGCGGGGATTTGGCGGTCCTGACGGAATGTCCCGTTTCGCTAGAGCACGGTATTTCATGGACCCATCAGCCCTGCGATGACATCATCGCCAGACTGCAGTCGGTATCGCAAGAGAGGACTGGGCGATGGGTTTAGGAGATGAAGACTCTCAGTCTTGAAGTTGGGTACGAAAAAGCCAAAAAAAAGACCCATTGCCATTGCTCGCGCCCTCCTCCGTGCAACGAGACCTTGCCTCAAATAATCCACCAGAAAACAAATCTCGGAAGAACGAACCCAATGCCACGATCAGCCATCGTATCATGCAATCAATATATGCCAGACTATCCCCCAGAAGATAAAAGAAGCAAGATGGCCTCTCAGCCCATCCCATCGTACATGCATCAAACTGCAGTCGACAAACCCTTCCCCCCGCCAGAAAACCCTACTCAAACACATCAAGACTCGTAGTTTGGCGATCCCAAAGCCTCGATCCATCGCTAGACCTCTGTGCGTTCCTAACGCGAAATCCACTGTTCTCCGTAAACTGGCTCGTGCCGCCGTTTATTCATTATCCATTGCGCCCAATGCACCATGTCGCATTTCGGCACCCAGAGCAAGTTCTCATAATCGTCCCAAACTAGTGAAGCTCCAAAGAGCATGTCGTCGAACTCCAGCTCATTCAATAACAGAGGCGTCATGACATTTTTGAAGGATCTCATAAATTCGACAAAACAAACGTCCGGGTGCTCCAGAGAGCATTCATCGTCCAGGTAAAGATATTTTCCCGAGAGAGAGTCAATACGTTCGGTGATGAGAATGCAGTTCAGCAAGATCCGAACTGTTCTCAACTGCTCCTTGTGCCGCCTCAGGAACGCCAAAAACAACCGATGCCAGAATTGAACGCCGCATAGGTTGAGGATCGACAGATTAGGCCAGAAACGCATGATCTCCGGTTTGATGGATTCGCCTTTTAGAATCTGTCCGCAGCAATGCTCGTGTGGGATCACTAGCTTCCATAATTCGGAAGTCTGATTGACAGATTCATAGTTGCCACCGACCGTCAATTCTTTCAGTTCTGTAGATTTGGCAATCAATACACCAGCGAATGTCATCCAATCGCTCTCCAGCATGGATGGATCAGGGCCTGTAAAAGTGACTCTCTTCAGTTTCTGCATTGCCTCAACAGCTCCAGCGGATACCCGTGAACTGTATTGCATTGCTACGGAGTTGATTCTCCCGATATTGAATTCCACAATTTCAGGCCCCCCCTCATTTTTGTCCACTCTTTTCTTGCATATATAGAGCGCATCCAGCAACCCTGCGATTGCCTGAGCCTGCCGATCCGACCCCATCATCTCGTGGAGAAAAGGATGCGGTTGGGTGTCAATGGTGATGCCTTTGAGGTTGCTCAGCATAGGGATATAATGCACATGCGCTGTATATAGATATTAGAAACTTCCCACTCCCTCGTCATCTATAGAGCTGTACTCACCATTCAATTCCTGGACGCAACCGACGATACAATCCTCGGCCTCTAATAGCGGCGTGGTTAGCCCGTAATCATTCCCCCGGAGCACACTATTTCCATACCTGTCGGCCATTGAAGCAAGAACGAGTATCCCTTGACAAGCGTACGTAGGCGAGGTGATTCCGCTACATGGTAAAGCCGGCTCATCTCGCTGCTCTGGACGTAGAGGTGTGCGAATAATAACGGGGTGACCAATGCATCTAGCCTCTTGCACACCAGTCGAACTATTTTTCTATCAAGATCGGGCATCGACCATTGCTCCATTATCATGAGAAGCAGCTCGTTAGGTAAAGCCAACAATGACGGCATGGTGATGCAGAGAATAGTAGCAGTAGGTTCGAGGGCTTTGAAGTCGTGGTTGCGGCGGTAGTGTGCCTACGGGTTGTTAGTATCAGGAAGAAGGAATAGATCCCATCAAGACGAACGAGGTAGCAATATGGGCAGGTAGAGTCCAGATATCCCTCAAGAGTTCAACCTCGCGACAGCTTTCCAGGTGACGAATTCATCAGCCCTCCCTCCCCTCCAACAAAACAGAGGTCCCTTATCCGGGGAGCGTACTATCGGCCAGTTATCGGAACGGTCGTCGAGCGGGTCTTCCGTAATTAATAAGTAGCACTGTCAAATGGAATCAAATCCGAGCAAATAACTTTTCCAGTGTGATTTCCGTTCGAATAGATCCTCCGGTGGACTCGAGGTGTTGAATGGGAGTGTATGATGGTACAAGTACAAGCAATGGCCTGTTACATATGCTAGCATAGATCTAGCTCAACCCTAAGCCCTGGCTTGCAGCCACCGAGCAGCTGCACAACTACTCTATGTAAATCGACCATAGCCGTTTCGATCTAAAACTTCTCGATAGCAAGTACATTGTACGAGATTCCAGTTGGTCCATTATTCAAATTTATTTCTTGCAGGTTGAGGAAGCCCACATCCGACCGAGGGACAGCATTTCAGTGGTGATGGGACTCTCTTCATTACCAATCACATCAGCCCTAGATGACGAGATTGGCAAGGATTCGAAGAAGCCTCCAAAGTGAGGGGTTCCGACGCTCTTAAGACTGCCAGAAATCCATTCACTCCTCCACGTCGTCAACACGTTCGTCTACATACGATGCCTTCGCTCGCCACGATCCCGACGGAAATCACTCTCCTAATCACGTCCTTCCTCCCTCCCAACGGCGGCCTCGGCAGCCTCGTTCGCACCAACCGCCACCACTACAACACCCTCAACACCGTTCTCTACAAGCGCGCCGCCGCCGAACTCGAGCCCCAACACATCCTCGAATGGGCGCTCACCAACGAATCGGAGACAGTTCTTGACGTGCTCCTCGCGCAAGGCCTCGACCTCGACGACCCACTTATCCGCGATGACGGCTTCGCAAAACATTGGTACCCTTGGTCGTTTGAGCTCCCCACGCCGCTTCTCGCCGCCGTGGCGGGTGGCAACGACTGGGCTGTTCTCACCCTCATCAAGAAGGGCGTCAACGTCAACACCTCCAAGGAATTCAACGAGACCCCACTACATCATGCGGCTCGGTGGGGATATACTAGTCTTATCCGGCCGCTAGTGGAGGCGGGGGCGGACATTGAGGCTCGGACGCTATCCAGCTGGTGCACGCCGTTGTGGGTGGCTAGCCATTGTGCTGGCTGGGAGGACCCCAGGAGGAAGCGTAACACGCTCGAGGCGATCAGGGAGCTGGTTGCGTTGGGCGCGGACATCGAAGCGAAAGATTTTAAGTCTGATCTGACGTGCTTGATGGAGGCGATTGAATCAGGATATGTCAAGGCGGTTCCTGTGCTTCTCGGGTGCGGAGCGTCAACCAAAGTTAAGGGGAAAAGGGGTCGCAACGAGCCTCAACCACTTCATTTTGCGTTGCGCAAGGGATGGTTGGCGACGATTAGGGATTTAGTGGAGCACGGTGCGGACATCGAGGCCACAATTGGCTGTATCCCGAACATCTACGTTGGTTCGCCTCTCGAATATTTCCATTATGAACGGCAAGAATACATTGATACTCTTGCCCGTACTGGTCGGCAGATTGGGGATATTTCGCCGCCGATGAAAGATGCGTTCACTGACGAGGGGGTTGAAGAGGTGGTGCGCCTACTCACCCCGAAAACGGGCCGGGAACACACGGAACTGGTTGTTGGGTGATTATATGTATTGATTGTGTGAGTTTTGGGGGTCACCATGAGATAGTGGAAAGGGCGCAGGCGGGTGATTTGACGGAATGCGAGACTGCGGGGGTACATATTAGACGGCTGTCGGTACGGTACCGGAAGATAGCTGCTCGATACAGTGTGTGTGTGCCAACAGTAGGCTCTCATTTACCAGGGCCATCATTTAACAGTGTCCGTCCCCCCATCCATCCGCTGCGGTTCCCAGTATATATCCACAACCAGCACACCCAGAAAACCCCAGGTTTCGCAATCGAATCTGAATCACATTTGGTGTTTCTCGACCCAACCAACGATTCGCTAGCAACCTGCCTACCTGGTATGTACCAAGTAGCCACTTCCTGGTACCCGTACCTTGCATACGCATAAGTGGGTACATGTAGATACCACGCTTTCCCAACAGCCGCTGCAGACGCACGCACATCTCTGGTAACTCACCACCACCAACCAAACGTCTTTTCTACTGCATTGGCACGTGCAACTGCAGGATCTGTAAGGCATGCGTAGTTCCGCGTGCAAGGCGTTAGGTACATACTTGGTTCGTCCGATATATACTAGTAAACTGTAAATCCCCCGGATTTTCGAAGGGCATCGTTTTTGGCGGTTTGTTATGGTCGCTTTCTTTGATGGGCATCGAAAGCGCACCAAATCACCATGCAAACCAACACGCGAGTGATCACCAATGAACATCGCCCCAACCCCATCATCCACTATCCACAGTAAAACAAATATTAATCTTCGCTCATCTCACGTTTCCATGCATCCCTCCTCCTCCTCCTCTCTGAAACATATGAAAAACAATACAAGTAAACATGATAAACAAAAGAGATAAACAAAAGAGATAACAAAGGAAAAAGTGCGGTCGACAAAAGAAATAAAACTCCAAAGGTATCATATACATGAATCAAGTACCACATCACTAAAAGTCGTCGTCCCCGGTTGTCAGCTCTCCTCTCCTCTCCTCGTCTTCCTCGCCAATATTGTTGTGTCTGCATCTCTTCCCGCCATAATCATACACCACACTTGCTCTCCTCTCCTCCTCTTTCACCCCCTCAACTCAACTTCATGCGTGCAATGCCTCTGCCCGTCCCCAGTGAAGAAAATCCAACCCGCATACCACCGTCTCACCATCGACCCACCACCCTCCTCCACTTCCAACAAACAAAACCCGCAAAACGCAACGCTGAAATCCAAAGGTCATAAACCGTAACGTCGTTTCGAGAGGTAGGTATGTAGTTGTAAGTTGAAAGTGTAGGTAGTCGGTGGGTAGGTAAAAAGTAGGTGTGTGGTTGTCGTTGTCGCGTAACATCATTAAATCCGATAATCCCAGCTCAAAAAAGGCTCCCATCAATCCACCCATCCACCCATCCAACCAATGCGTCCATGCGTCCGTCCGTCCGCCCTCCAGTCACACCCCCCAGCACGCCAAAGACAAATAGAAAAAAACATTCCCAAGACTCCGGTGTCCTCAAACTCTTTTTCTGTTGGTCCTCGGCGTCGGTAGGTAAAGGCCTGTCGGCGTCGTCGTCCACAACGAAAGAAAAAAGAAAGGAAAAACACAACAAACCACCACCTGGTATCGGTGGAGTATCGCCACAAAAGAACCGGAAAAGCCCAGCCAATCCGCCAAACACCTCGACCGTATACTTCCATCTTGAGACAACGCATATATCCGTGTGAAACCCGAAACAATGCGCGTATCCGTCCGAAAAACGGCCCTGTTTCTTCACATCTCAGCTCGACACCGCTGGAAAACACTCACCGTGCTGTCCGTCCTCAAACCACACCCCTTCGCCGCCTGTCACCATCCACCAGTCTCATAAATTGCACCGTGAATCTAAGGGTTACTTAGCAGTTCAGGCTTAATGTATATGTCCTCACCAGCCAGTTCCAGAATGCCAGGGTCCCGCTCCAGCGCCGAGAGGCCAAATATGTCTAGTCCTTCTTGCGAAAACATGAAGTCCTCCCCATGAACACTCGCTTGCGAAAATTCTTCCGATGAATATTCACTGGTTGATCCATACTTTCCATTATCGTGCCCTGGGTTTGGTAGCCCAAGTTCCGAGTAATCGAAGTCGCGAGGCTTGAAATCTTCAGGCTTGAAATCTTCATCGGGTAAGGAGCTTGATGCACAGGAGTTCCGCTTGCTTCCGTCCAACTTCGGGATGAAGTGTTCGAATTCGTACAGCTCCGGCGGAGAGGTTGGAGGCGTGTAATCGTCTGGCGAATACGGGCGGTGAAGTTCGGGAGACTCTTCCTTCACCGAGCGCCCGGCCGACGACGCAGAAGAATCGTATTGGTCCTGGTCGAAGTTCGGAGTGCCAGGCGGAGGACTGACACAATCCAATGCGGTTGGTGTACGGGGATCCGACACATCTGATCCCGAGGATGACGAAGAGGAATTATCTTGCTCTTGGTCAGAGCTTCCATCCGAGTTTTTTTCCATCTTCATATCCTCAGATCCGTCTTCGTTCAAAGGTTTTTTTCTCGGCCTGCCGCGCTTGGCAACTTTCTTAACGATGCCCTCGAATGCTCCAATACACATTCCACGCTGGCGATGCCTGGTCAACGCGTCGTGTCTTGCGAAGGAATTGCCGCATAGGCAGGGATAAGGCTTGATGCCAGTGTGTATCTTGGAATGTCTCTTGAGATCGTGCTGCCGAACAAAGCACTTTTTGCAAACCGCACATTGGAACTGCCGGTCGCCAAGATGTGTCTGCACATGAGATTTGATGTTTTCCTTGCGTCCGAACCGCTTGTCGCACTCTGGGAATTTGCAAACCCACTTGCCATCAGATGGCTCGGGTCCAGAGATAAAGCTTGTGATCTCCTCCATGCTTATGCCGGTAGTCTTGGCGCCGATAGGTTGAGGCGTGGTTTCCCCACGCTCGCGTCGCTTGAGCGGCATCTCTGTGATGTCGAAAGTGGAGTGCTCGGGAAGGGGCGGGACCTTGATCATGCCGCTCTCGAATGTCTCCTCGATGACGGTCGACATGGTGTTCTCGAACATGCTCGCGTGACGGGATTCAGTGGGAGACTGCATTGCAGGGAACGTGGGCGATGCCAATGCGGACCCCGGCGGAAAGTACGATTCAACGTCATTATTGAGCGGGATGCTCAGAGTAGCCAGATTGATGAAGCTGTTGTGCGGCAAGGGCGCCAAGTCGAAAGTGCTAAGGCACTGCATCGACGCGCTGTGCGGAGGCGAGGGAAGCGATGAGTTGTTCCTTGGAAATGTTTGGGCGCGTTGCAAATTGTTGTTCTTCAACGCGTCGGAGCCAAACAGGCTGTTCTGGGGTGCAGATCCACGTCGCATCATCGGGCCATGAGCGTAAGTGTCGAAGGAGAAAAGATCGTCAATAATCTTTGCTGCATCATCTGAATGACTGGGCAAGAAATCGGGGAATTGGTTTTGCGCGGCGGACTCTGTGATGATGTTAGAACTAGCACGCGTAATACGATGCACATTCAACACGTACTGGTCTGCCCTTGAGTGGCTTCAGAAGGCGACAGCATGTAGAAACTGTTGCCAATGCTTGCATCTGTCGCCTGTCTGTGCCGGTCTCCACCCCCATTCATCAAATCATCCACAGTATTCCTCAGAAGACTCGGCTGATACAGCTTGAAGTTGTCGTGCGCGCCTCCCTCTGGCGCAGCCGAGGCGATGTTCATAAGCACGTTATCGGGAACCGAATAGTGCCGGCGATGCTGCTGCTTCCGAGGCGCAATTGGCCGTTGAACTCGTCGCATCGTGTCGGGTTTAGCATCGATGACTGGATTCTCATTGACGGTGAGTCGTCGCGGTGGACGCTGGATTCGAGAGTTCGGCGATTCCAACATGACGGATGCGAGTCTCGAGTGATGGTTATCCTGCGACTGAAATGCACGCATGTCAGTCATGTTTTGGCGACCGAGTGAGCAAAAGCATACCTCGCGATTAATCAACGACGCAAACGACGTGCCTGTAGCCAACACCTCGCTTCTCAAAGGATGTGATAGCTAGCTTGAAGACGCGATTATCTAGGCCAGAGCTGGTTTGTTATTGTGGGTGGTCTGTGATGTTTTGGCTATCGCAGCTGGCGAGCTCGAGCGTCCGAGAGGGGTCCGGGTTCAGTCGGGATCAATGGAGCCTGTCTAGACCAGTGGGATGTAGTGTCTTCGGGGCGAGTAGGGGGCGAGGGATGGAACGGGCAGGTATTGTGTTTGTATGTTGTGAAGACAAAGATAGGAGAAGCGCGTCGTGAGAGAAACAAAAGACGAAGTTATATGGGAATTTGATGGAGAAATGTTTGTTTGTCTTTTCGGGGAGTATAAGACGAAGAGCGGAATAGCGATAATAACAGGCAGAAGTGAGAAATGGGCTATTGTATGGGCGGGGGGGATTGTGCTTTTCAGGCGGGTGGATGGGTAGGAACGAACCATCAACAAGTCATAGGCGGCAGAGAGACTATTACCAAATTGGACGAGATAAACAACTGGGATGGCCGTTGTCAAGACAACGTGCGAGTGACAGGGGGCAAAGCTAAAAGAGGAGCAACGTCATTTCCCGCGAGCGCTTACGGAGCCGCCAGAGAAAATTGAGAGATGGATGGAGCCAGGGCGGTCGGAAGCGGAGTAGCGGACACAACCAAGGAGAAGATGGCGAATGTGGCGAGTGTGGCTTGGCCACTGTGGCTGTGTCAGAGGCCACGTTCACGTGCAAACGCATGAAGCTCTGCCAAGACACACCACCACCACAGCACACACACTAAGCCCTGTGACTGCGAAGAATCGTCTCTACCCACACTAACACCCCCACCGCATCACGTTCTTACTTATCGACGAGAGTTTCACACTCGACAAACTCCAACCAACATCAAAGGTATAGTGCCAATTCCAACAAAATCGAATTACGTCCGGTGGCTGACTTATTCGCAATCGACAGAAGCATCGTTTGCGGAGCTGCTGGTTGTTGATCGCCGAAGATGCAGATTTTCGTTAAGACCCTCACGGGCAAGACCATCACCCTCGAGGTTGAGTCCTCCGACACCATCGACAATGTCAAGTCCAAGATCCGTACGTCCTCGTCGCGAACCTCCGGGGCGATATCGATTGTTTTGCGATAGTTAAATTAACGCGGAGAATAGAGGACAAGGAGGGAATCCCCCCGGATCAGCAGCGCTTGATCTTCGCCGGCAAGCAGCTTGAGGACGGCCGTACCCTTTCGGACTACAACATCCAGAAGGAGTCTACCCTCCATTTGGTGCTCCGCCTCCGTGGTGGTGCCAAGAAGCGCAAGAAGAAGGTCTACACTACCCCCAAGAAGATCAAGCACAAGCGCAAGAAGTAAGCACCGACTCGCCTACCGTATGGGGGCCTTGATGTTAACCCATCACAGGAACAAGCTTGCCGTGCTCAAGTACTACAAGGTCGACGGTGACGGAAAGATCGAGCGTCTCCGCCGCGAGTGTCCTCAGGAGGGCGTAAGTTCACCACTTTCTTGCCATGTGGGTTCCCGGCTAATAAAGATATAGTGTGGTGCCGGTGTCTTCATGGCTGCCATGCACAACCGCCAGTACTGTGGAAAGTGCCACCTCACCTACGTCTTCGAGGAGTCATAGGTTCTCTAAAGATTCTGCGGGACGGACTATAGATGAATAAAGTCTGGTTTCGGAGCTACCTTGTACAATCATGTGATGAATTCTCAAGTGATGAAGATCTTCGCCCACGGCTTGCAGATTTTCCCTTCTCGGTAAGCTTGGAGAGGCGTCGGGGACCGCGAATTTATGGCGGACCGAGGGAATCAAGAGCCAGGCCCACTGTCCTAAGGAGCTTGTACATGTAGTCCACCAGTTTCATGCCCAACCTGAACGGCCGACCTGATGCATCCAGGGAAAATGCTCCAGGTTGATGATGCTCGGTTATGCGGATATCCTGACACCCTTAGATCACGAAGTTTGGTATCCGAGACACCGCTTCCAATACATCTATTTATCCTTCTCTGTACCATCAGGATTTCCTTTGCCATGACTTCTAACAGATCTTGGTTTCATCGCTTCCTGTCGGAGCTCGCTAAGCGCGTGCGATGTGCGGTATCGTTTCAACCGCGACAACACACCTGAAACGCTGCATGCATGAACCGGCTACCCGAACAGGCCCCGAGCCTTATGACTGAGCGTTATGATGGTTGACAGCAAGCTCTCAAGCCCCGCGGCTGTCGAAGCTTTTGCGGAACACCAACAACTTTCCGACCAGCAATTATTAGCTCCCGTTTTTGACGTAAGTCACACACTGTCCAATACCATGGTCCGCGGAGCTTCTAGCGATGGATCTTCATCGTTACGACGCTTCCGTATTCCTCGACGTCGCAGCTGTACGCTGTACGGAATGCCGTCCCGCCGCTCGCCAGATTATAAAGCAAGCTTTCCAGACGTTCGGCTTCTGGCCTGGCCTATATCTCTCCTCTTGGCTCCACTTTCTTATCCTCATATTTCTTCTTCTTTGGGTTTGTTAGACTGGATGCTGTTGTTTTGATTGATATACGATTCTTCTTCATTTTCTTCTTCTTCCATTCTTTCAATACGACCTCTACGGCTTTAATCCCCAATTGCATAGATTGCAACCTCTTTCACATCGCCAACCTTCATCGCCGGCCGGTGAAAACTAATTCCTATTCAATCCAATATACACATCATCACCATGCATCTCCTGCCCTTCCTCCTCCTCATCTCCAGCGTCATCGCCGCTCCCCGGCCGCAAAACAACAACAATGCCGCAGCCCTCACCCTCGACCCCGCCAACGTGCAAGCCGCCTCCGCAGCCACAGGTCAAGAAGGCGGCGACGATCCGGCCCAAGCCGACAGTCTCACGGACGATGCCAACTTCATAAACTTCTGCACGGGCAAGACGCCCACGAACGGAGCGCAGGTGACCGGTGGCTCGTGCAATGGCATCGTCATGGGGGACATCCCAGACCAGGGGAATATGGTCAGCAGCCTCATCACGTCCCCAACACCTGGCGAGGATATCGCCGCCGATACGTCATTCACAGTCAACGTGAAGGTGGACGGACTGGTCGCTGGAAGCTTTACTAGTACCTATTCCACACCTTCCCGACTCACTGGACAGGGACCGTAGTAGCTGACCCGTGTGATGTGAAGATCCGGAGACTACGTACTATGCTGCCCCGCAGGCCCTCAGCGGCGGAAAGATTGTCGGCCATACACACGTCACCATCCAGAAGCTGAGTGACGACTCGTTCGCGGTGGCTCAGCCACCAGACGCCGCAACGTTTGTGTTCTTTAAGGGGATCAACGATGCTGGTGATGGAAATGGGAATCTTGCGGCTACAGTGGACGAAGGATTGCCTGCTGTAAGTACATCAGATGTGAAGGTCGACGAACCATGCTAATGTGACAGGGCTTCTACCGTGTCTGCACAATGACCTCGAGCAGTAACCATCAGCCAGTGTTGATGCCCGTTGCGCAAAGAGGCGCACAGGACGATTGTCAGAAGTTTTCGGTTGGGCAGGGTCAAGCTGCCCAGGGTCAAGCTGCCCAAGGTCAAGCCGCCCAAGGTCAAAATGGGCAGAATCAAGCTGGGCAGAATCAAGCTGGGCAGAATCAAGGGCAGAATCAAGCTGGGCAGAATCAAGCTGGGCAGAATCAAGCTGGGCAGGGTCAAGCTGGGGGGAACGGCGGGAACGGCGGGAATGGCGGTGGAAATAATGCAAACGCGAGGAAAGCTTGAGCGTGACGAATGTGCCTATGTATTTATTTATTTTGTTTTATGTTCTGGTTTACTGGTTTGCTGGTAGTAACGTAATTGATGGAAGAAATCTTCAAATCATTCCTTCGGTACAATGGCAGCGGTTGCATTCAGTATGTACCGGGGGTCGACCCGTTTCATGCACTGGTGGTTCGCACCCCTCAAGTCTGAATCGTGTATGTACATAGGTGGCACGACCTATCGCTAATTTTGGGTTAAGCTTACTTTAATCAACCAGTGGTGGAGACGCTGGGCGAACCATGCGGTCAAGTGCGGAAATATGGCAGGATCGCAGTCGACGAAACTTTGTGCCATCACGAGTGGTCAAAAAAAACTTCCAGCATACATGAAAATTTGTCCACACGTCGTGAGACATCATGATCACTGCTGCATATTATATCACTCGGCTTATTTAAGCGTCCAATGAGACTTCGCTCCGAATGAAAGGGGGGCCAATCTCAGGGGACACATGCAAAAACTACTTACTTACGTGCTCGTGCCCACCTGAGGTAAAATTGGGATTTGGCATACCGCTATCCGATCACGTCAGCGCGCATCTTGTGAAGCCTCGTAGGTAGGTAGCTCAAACAATTGACTTTGCATCCAAACCTGTATCACATGATTATAGAATGCCGCCGTACGTAGTGCTCGTGAGGACGTCCTTTAAAAGCATCTAGTTATTAGGATAGCCACTTGGTTTGGATACTGTCACAGCAAAGGAGGATCCTATCGTGTAGTGGTCTCGTTCCATTCGATTGAATAGGTACTTGGGAGTTTGCCGTGTTTGAGCTACCAGAAGATCGTCTGGCTCGTGTCAGCTTCAATGAAGCCTGCCAACTCTCTACCATTCTCGGTCAACACACCGCTTGGAAGAGCTCAGTCGTCGAGTGACTCCTTGTGAGTGCCAACGTGTTCCACCCACGGGTCTGCAACTTGAAGTGTGTCTAAAACAGCCCACTCAAGGTGCAAGTGCAAGCGATTCCTCTTCACGCCGAGCTCCCGCCGAGAAGTATTATTTTTGGTTTAATCATCGAACTCGCCGAGTAGAGTAAGCAATCTGGACAAAGTTCTGGGTGCAGCAAATCGCCCGAGTGATCCGCCATGCATCGGATATCGTCAATGCGCAATACTGTAGAGTACCTACCTACTCGTTGCCGATAGGTATATATTTCTATCCCAGTGATCCCGGGGGGCTCAATTCGTGTCGGTCAGGGAATAACCAACTGGGCTGGTGAACTGCCAGTCTGCCAGACCGACCACCTACCTACCTATGCCTGCACAGTGCACAGTGAACAGTGCACAGTTGCGCCGAGTGATCGCGGCGGGGGAAGTAGATATACCTACCTAGTACATATTGGCAGCAAGGGTAGATACTGCCAGCATACTGCCAGCATACTACCTTCTAGGAGGTATATACCCATCCCCACCCATCCAAATTTCCTCTCACCATACCTTAGATGAAGTACATACCGACCCACCCGACCCACCCGACCACCCGACACACTCGACACACCTAGACCATGATCCATCCCCATCACGGGCCCAGTGACCACAGGCGCACCAGATCCGCACTATCCCAGCGCGTTATTACCCACAGTCCGACTAGGTATGTACATTCCTTGTTCCATCCCGTCCTGTATATTCCGTTTTGTTTTTTGAGGGTTCAATGGCAGAATGTCTCCGCCAATTTCCAAATACTTCACCGCGGATACCTCTAGGCTGTACCTCTACCGGCCATACGGCACCATAGGTAGCTATGGTAGTTGTGTAGAATAACCCTAGGGCCGGCTTCTACGCTGCGCTGCGCTGTGTGAATTGATACAGAGTACAGTGGAGTACCTGACTACTCGAGTGATCGTCCATGCCCGCCCCGCCCGCCCCGCCCGCACCCGCACCCGCACCTGCACCCTCCTCTGCCGCCACAAAATGCCACGCCACGCCGCGCTTCGCTAGAGTAGCCGCCGCGAAACGTTGTATATTTGCAGGTCCCACATTGCAGGTCGCACATGTCAGCCAGTCAGGTCCCACATGCCAGTCAGCACTTAGGAGTCAGCACAGCCCCGCGACGCCCAGCTCCCCATACAGAGGTACATACACCAGTACTCCAAGCCGACTCAAGATCCGTCACCCAAAACCCAACACCCAAGACAAGACCCAACACCCAAGACAAGACCCGAGACCCAAGACAAGACCTGTCATCAGCTACATAGGTACGTACCGTATGGTACTTGACAGCACCCCCACCCGTCGTCATCCCGCATCCTCCCTGCACCTCAAGCATACGTAACCACGTGTAGCCACCAAGCACGTGCACGTGTCCGCGCTCACTCGCGCGCGCTCCTGCAAGTCTGCAACGCTGCTGCAACGTTGCGACCAGCGATCAGCGAGTGCTGCGCCTCACTTCACTTCCCTTGGTATAGGTATTCACTCCTCGAATCTCGGGTTTCACAACTCACAACTGTCGGCGAATCTCCAGCTGTTAACGAGTCGAGTCGTCATCAGCCTCATCGTTCATGCCTCACATCTCCAGATTCCAGAAGCGGAAGCGTCGTCACTCCTCAGAGACGGATATATATTGACTTCGCCCCGCACACCCCCACCCCCCGCTCGCCCGCCAAGCTCACACTCGTGCGGGAGATCGTCGCATACTCTAGGTACACACACATGTTGAGGGGAGGATGTGGTGGGATGGGATGCATGTGGGATGCATGTGGGATCAGTGGTTACTTCTTACTTATGTATGATTTATGGTTATGGTTATATACCGGTATGAGGTATGTACTAATTGTGGTATCATCAGATCTCAATCTCCTAGATGCCCCGCCAGATACTCGAGTAGATACCCCCACCAGATAGCTAGACATATATCCCCTCCCCCACCCCCCCCCCCCCCCCCCCCCCCTTCCCCGCGGACTCCCGCAATAGCTCCCGTAATAGTAGTAATAGTAGCAGCAGCAGCAATAGCAATAGTAGTAGTAGTAACAACACTATAGTAGCGAACGACAAGAAGAAACGCCCACTCCCCAATCCCAACCGACCCAACCCAACGCGCGCAAGACCTCTTCTAAACTCAAAGACAGCCGCAGACAGCTAAAGACAGAAATTACAAAGCCCCGCTCAGTAGTAGTGATACACCTCCCCCTCCCCCACCAAACACCACACACAAACACAAACACCACACGCAAACACCACATAACACCACACACAACACATTACATGTTAAATCTCCATCATCCTTCGCGAGCGAGGAAATATCTTCACACAGAAAACAAACGTATGTACCTCGTGGGGCCGGGTATTAACATCGACATCCACATCCACATCACAGAGCAGTACCGAAAGACACCCCAACATATTACAACCAGAAAGCAAAGCCCCGATGTAAATACAACCGATGTGCGCCCATCAGATTAGATCCCCATTACTCGCTTCCCCCCCACCATCGGCGTCTGTCGAGGTTGAAAGTTGATGATGTCACACTTGAAGCCAAGAAGATTGAAAAACGATATGTAGAGATGGAAAGAAATAGGTAGATGGCCAACTCCCTGAGAGGCTAGGAGGTTATTAACTATTGTATGTAAGAGGGGGGGGGTATGAGCTAAGTGCGGAGTAGAATAGCCCAGCCAAAACACCGCTGCGAGTAGAGAGATGCATGCGAAAAATAAAGCAAAAAAAGATGAGACCCGCAAATCCCAAAGCAAATGTAACTCCATTCCCATGGTAGCCGTGAGTTCATAAGTTAAACAAAGGAGAGGTGGCATACAAAACAAGAGAAAAGAAAAAAGGATACTAAAGAGGATACGCATCCCGAAAGGATCATTGTTCGGAAACGCAGAAGAATGGTGACGTTGAATGATCAAAATGCTGATCGTGACGAAATTCGGTGCACGTGACATCGCTCCGATTGGACCCGTCTATCGGCGATCATCAACGGGAATGTAGACTTCCGATGAATCGACCTCGGAAGTAGCAGCCAGGGTTTCGCTGGCAGACGACCACACCGATTGGATGTCATCGCTCGGGCTAACGGGACTCCTGCAGCCGGAGGAGATTCCGGAAGAGGATCCAACCGTCCATTCGTCATCTTCCGAGTGGTACGAGTCGAGGTCATACAACCCGTAGTCGAAGCGCTCGCTGCTGGAGCCCGAACCGATCTCCAGGTAATCGTAGTCCCATCGGAATTCCTTATCGGGCTGCAGCCTGGCGAGGAATTTGGTCTTTGCGACGTAGAAGCTGAGTCCGGCCACTGGATGACAAAGTCAGCACGACCGACCCTGGAGAACACTGAAAGGGGGGAGGGCTCAACGTACAGAGACTTCCGGCGATCAGATCGACGGCGTAATGGTGCTGAAGGTACAGAGTTGCCCACCAGATCCACATGACGTAGCTGTAAAACACCCATCTGGCCTTGGGGAAGACGTGCGCGAGGAACAGCGCCTCAAGCGTAGCGCAACCCGAGTGCAGGGAAGGCATAGCGCCAAAAACCAACGGCGAAGCGGTGAAAGTCGAGCTGTACAGGTTCCATCCAAACAGGGCATCAATACGCGCGAGTCCGGCCGGAGATCCGCCCATCGAGTAATTGGCAGGTGCCATTCCGAACTTGGCCTCGTACCCTGAAAAAACATCACCCGTCAGTCACAGGCAACGGAGAATCGGCGTAGTTTGAGGTTTGAACTCACATGGCGGTGCGCAAGGGAAGCACAGCTGGATTATGACACCGATCAGGTTCATGTATCCGAAGGTCCGTGCGTAAACGCGCAGAGTACCCGGAGCGGCGAAGAGGAACATGACGCCGGCGCAGACGAAGGGGAACGCGAAGTGGAAGATTCCGTAAGGAAGCCATGCGAGAACATCAAGGATGGGGTGCTTGTGTGCCGAGAGGATGTTGCTCAAGTTCGCGCCGTAGATGATGTTCTCGAGTGCCGGAAGCACCCGAACCCAGATATGTGGTCGCCATTCCGCAGGAATGAAACTAGATGAGAGACATGTGAGATCATGCCCGGTAATTCTGTGGGTCGGTCGAATTCCGCCCCGCCCCACCCCTCTGCCGCGCCCCGCCGTTGCCACGTGACGAAGGGTGCGTTGAAACACTCAACGCACATGGCGTCGGAGGTGGCGGCAGTAGCGGCGGTGGTGAGCAACGGATGATGACATACCTGCACGAGTAGAACAAGACGAGCCAACTAGCAATCGGCAGGAACGGCAGAAAGAACTGCCTCGTTATGGGCAACAGCAACGAGAGCATCAACAGCGTCGCAATCGAAGTCTTCACGAGCGCGCCCGGCTCCTCAATCACGGACAAACAGAAGATGCCCAGGATCATCAGGATCAGGTACTGGCCATCGTAGATGGACCATGTGTGCGCTCGCAGGGACCGTATCGTGTCGTTCGGATCGAAGGACGTCTGCAGTTTCGCGAGGTTCGAGGCCGGCGACTGGCCGCTGCGCATGCGAGAGCCGAACTTTCTTCGTATCCGGTTGAAGCCGGAGACCGACGGCCAGCCCAGGCCCTTCGGACTGGTATCGAGCATGGGAAACAGTTTTGTCGACGACGACTTCATGGTGAGGGTGGATGTAGCGCGGTCGAGCGGGAAGGCGAGGGTTCGGAAGGGCGATTGAGATGTCGGGACGGGCGATACGCGTGTAGTGACGATACAGTTCCGTTGGGAGGGGAGTTGGTGGGAAATCCAAAGTTGCGCAGGCAGGGGAGACGACACGCGACGTTGACTTCAACGGCAGTCACGCAACCTCTTTATCGGTGGAGGAGGAGGTGTCGAAGAAGTGTGCGGGACGAGGAGTTGAAGGCAGGAAGCGGATGCGGAGAAGGAGGTTGAAGTAGGGGGAGGGAGGAAGTATAGTGGTGGAGGAGGAGGAGGAGGAGGAGGAGGAGGAGGAGGAGGCGTAGCGACAACAACGACCGGGCGGAACGGAAACGGATGAGTACCGGTAGATGTAGGTGAAGCGACTCTGGTGTGTGCAAGCCGGCAGGAGGTAGGCAGTTGCGTGTTGTTTGTTGGTTATGTACTCAGGCCGGGGCCCCCGTACCGTGCCGGGCTGGGTGGAGGACTAACCACTGATTCTCGTCTTTCTCGGTGCCTTGCCTATTTGGTGGTAGGTAGCCAGGCAAGTAAGATACCGCGATGTTTAGTGTAGCGGTAATACACACATCCATACCCTACGACAGCACCACGGCCCCTGCGAAATTCCGCCGTCCTTCGCTTGACTGGCCTCCCTCGGCCTTGACGGTCGCGTCGGAGTCTGAGAAGAATCTCCACTGGCGCTGCGAGCGAAGGGAGAGAGAGGGAGAGCGAGTGACCCGGGAGAGCGAGTGGCCTGCGCGACCTCGCATTCGTTTCTCTGCCAGCCAGCCAGCCAGCCAGCCTTCCACTCTCCCACCCTCCGTCGCCACCGAGCCGCCGCTCGCCAATCACCGCGCCGTGAGTCCGTATGACTCCACTTTGGCATGTAAGTACTCTACATACTATGGACTTGGTTTGGTTGGTTTTCTCCGTGGCATGGCGTTCACTCGGCGATGCCCTTCGTATGTAGCCCTTCGTATGTAGCCCTTCGTATGTAGCCCTTCGTAGCTCTTCATAGCCACAGCCCTTTCCGGTTCAGGTGGCACGACAGACAATCTGAGACACACCGCGGCGGTCCAGACGAGCACGGGTTTAACTGCTCTAGAGGCGATACACGGGCTCCCGAGTCCCTCGATGAACTTTTCCCAGCCACATCAAATCCTGAGTGAGCGAGCGACCACCCGCCCCCCCGCCCCCCCCGCCCCCCCGCCCCCCCCCCCCGCGCGCCGCGCGAAACGACAAATCCAACCGTAATCGCTCTTTTTCTGCCAGATCTGAAATCGTGACAGCTCTGGCGCCAAGTCCCCTTGAAAAAAGAAAAAAAAGAACGAGAAAAAAAAAGTGAGAGAAAGCGAAATGAAACTGCTGCGACTGCCAGATCCGGCCGGCTGCCACTGGTCGAATCAGTCCCTGTCCCGACGGGCTTTCGCGAAAACCCATCCCCCCATCCCCCTCGGAGTGAGGTCATGTCGTTTCCTTATCCAGGCAAGGCTCGAAAAAGAAGAAGAAAGAAGGAAGAAAGAAAGAAAACGGTTCCTTCCGATTCGGAACGGAAAACTCATCGCGGCAAGACATGCCCGTTTTCCGCTGCCTGATCATTTTGTTATTATTTCACGCCGGGAGCCACCACCACCACCACCACCACCACCACCATCTTCACTGTGATTGCTAACCATCTACATCGCGTTCACGGGACCCCGGCGACAGCTAGGTACCTCGTGATGAGCAGGAGCAGAAGGAGGAGAAGATAGAAAGCGGGGCTTCTTATCCTCAACTCTACATACACACGATTCCGTGATGGTTAGGTTATCTCCGATTCCGATGGTCCATGCGTTTCAACTGTCGCCTTCTGCTGCATGCTCGTCACCCACCGACACCTCTGATCTCCTCCAGGGTTAGCTATGACGGTGTGCCCGTGTCGCTTTTCTGTGTGTGTGGTGGTGTGTGGGTGGATGTGTGTGTGGGTGGGTGTTTATGTAGGTGTGTGGATGTGTATGTAGGTGTCTGTATAGATAGTGTGCGTATGCATTCGCAGTTGCAGTTGCAGCTCCTCCTCTTCTGTGATTATGTTATCTACACAGGATCACCATACGAACCTCACGAGAAAAACAAAGGTTTCGGTGAACGCACGAGTGGCATATGCGAGTGCGCGTGCTGAGCCTGCATACAGACGAGAGTCGAGACGAGACGAGACGATAGGGCCGTTGCTACAACCCGTTGCCTGCCAGGCTGCCAAACTCCAGAGTCTATATTCTATTTGTTGAGGCCTCGAACGAGCAAACTTTATGACCCCCCTCTCCCTCTGGGCGCCTTGGCTCACACACTCCTGCCACCATCATTCGACTCCGTTGACTCCGTGGGGAGCTGGAACCGGCCGAGTTTTCCATATAGTAGTATGGGCTACATATAGACGCCCAGCAGCCCAGCAGCCCAGCAGCCCAGCTCATCGCCGCGCCGCCGCGGGCGCTAAACGTTTACCAAACTTTTGGTGTTTACCGCTGTGGCGATGCCGATTGGCCGTTCCGGTGTCCAGTGAACATTGTCCAGTGAGCAATGACCACTCGAGCGAGCTGCGAGGATGCGAGGATGCGAAGTGATGTCTTCTCTCGTGCGTCTCGTGCGTCGTCGTCGTCGTCGCCGCCGGCCAAATGGACGTTGTTGTTTTTGTTTTTCGAGCCGTTGTGTGATAGCGGTATGATAGAGTTCCACCACCTGTGGTATGTAACACTGGGCCACTGGCCGGTGGCATGCAAACCTCCCACCCCCCACACATTCCTCAACCCGCACAGCCCAATCCGCCCAGTCCGCCCAGTCCGCCCAGCCCGCCCAGCCAAGCCCGTACAGATCACCGACACCGACGTGAGGAGACGAATCCGTTACGCACGCGTCAGGCGGCATCGGGCGGACTTGGTGGTCCTCCGTCATCGCTCGCCCCGCACTGCACACGGACAGACAGACAGACAGGCGCAGCGCGGTCGAAATGAATCCCGATCGGCAAATAAGAACACGAATCTCGGGCTGCGCCTTCGTTCGGAAATGTGGAGCTATCCAGGTCCCAGCTAACAAGCTACTATCGGTCATACCGGGTCCCTCCCGCGCAGAGCACCCGGTGCCGAGTGGGTACATACCGTGCAATACATACCGTACCAGGTACATACCGTACATATGTAGCCGACTCGGCTCATTTCCTGATTTCCTCATTTCCTCGGGATATTGGTTCGGGATATTGGGCTTGTGTCCAATGATAATGATCCATACATACGAGTACAGTGCGAGTACGAGTACGTACGAGTGCGAGTACGCGCGAAACCGGAACCGGGCCAATCCAGAGTTAGTGATTTGGTGATTAGAGTGGTGACTGCGACCTGCGACCTGCGGCGGACGCCTAAAGGCTGAAATCAGCAAAATCAGCAAAATCAGCGAAGTTCGCTTGTTTGTTTGTTTTGTTTGATCGCTGATTAGACGATGGATGATGGATGCCCAAACAAACGTGCCTGAAGGCTGAAATATCGGTGCTCAGAGGTTGCTTGTTCGCTTGTTGTTTAATCGCTGATTGGATCACTGGATGACTGGATCCCCGAAACAAACGTGGCTTATTTTGTTCTGTTTAATCATCAATTGATTGAATGCCAATTAATAGTCGCTGTGCGACTGACGTGCGTTCGTGCGCGGCTCGATGATGGCCCGAGTCGAGTCGGCGTGCGAATACGAACACTGAACACTGAACACCGAATAGCGTGGGACGCCTTGTGTCAACATACCAATATACACACGCCCCGTATCGCCGCACGCTCTCCGCCCCATCGCCTACAAGTCCCGACTATGTACCTACTACTAGCAGTAGAGCTCATCAGCCTTCCCGCGCGGTTATATACTCTATATATGCTAGTATACGAGTCCGCCGTTCGCCTGGCCGCAGCACTCAGCACTCAGCACTCCGCCGGGCCAAACAAGGGGTACGTATTGTGCGTACCTACACTACAGTGCAACAGGTAAGTACCAGTACTTAGGGAAATAGGTAATCGATAAACAACCCTGGATTTCGGAAATTACTGCTTCGGACGGAAACGGCCAGTGGTAAGGAGAGGCGAGGCGACCAGGCAAGCGAATCTTACTCATACATAGAGTACACATCGTTTCGCCGAGTTGTCCATCCATCGGGGGAGGGTCTGAGCCCCCAGTCGGAGCGGACATTTGTATGTACCGTAGATATCGCCGGTGCATGCATAGGTAGGGTACGGGCATCATTCGGACACGGAAACCTACCAGTGTCCGCCTGCCCGCAGCTGATCATCATACCTATAAAGTATACGCAGCGAAAAGGGGGAGGGGGAGGAGTTAAGGTTAAACGACCGCCATGTAGAGTACTTACCATACCTCATACCTATGTATACCTCACACCTATAGGTACCGTATATGGATACCGTTTATAGATACCCCTCTACCCTCCAGATCGCCGCCAAAGTTCGAACTTCAAACCGTCTTACATATGCAGAGTATGTACGCGCTCGAGAGTCGAGATGTTTCAGCACTCCGTGACTCCGTTACACTCTACCGATACATACATACATGGAGTACTCATTCTGCGCGTCCCCAGCGGCCCAGCCAGCGCAGTTGAGCACACCCGAAGCGCGGTGTCGTCCGAGACACAATTAGAATTCAGATTACCCGCGCTCTGGATGACAGGATCACTTGCTTCCGTCCCGCCCGCCCGCCCGCCGGCCATACATAGATACTTATGTACATAGGGCCCTTGCCCGCTTCGGAGTATCGCTGATTCGCTACTTACCTAACAGTAGGCTCGGGAGTCGGGACACTTTCACTACCGTAGGTACTAGTACCGACTACTGCGTGTGGCGCCTTCTCCCGAGTCCCAGCCACCTCGTTCCGTGCTCAAGCTCCGGAATTCGGTGTCTGGATGATGTCTGGATGATGTCTCGACTCTCGAAGCTCAGTGCTTCCATGCGAGTCGCGACGTCCATAGAAAACTCAAAAAACTACCGTACGATATCGACATGGTCGCATATATACCTACCGTAGAGTACATAAGCGAATTCCAGCGGGCTGCTACCGGGTTCGGAATGCCTCTGCTATGTAAATCATGTGTGAGCGGGCTGCGGAAGTGGTCATATGTAATATGCAAACTACCCATAGTACTGTAGAGTAAATGATTTCTCACTCCCGTCTGCGCGCATAGGTATCTCGTGTAGGTATCATTTCGCTTGTGAGGATGTATGGGTGAGTGAGAGTGAGTATTCCCCGGAGATAAGCAGACTCAGCTTTTCCCGGACCGGGCATCTACTTTCGGTACTGCGCTCTTCATACCTGCGGTATCTCCGTCCACCAAACGAAACAAGCCAACACCCACACAACACCTACATAGCAACAGCAACAACAAAAACAACAACAACAGCAGCAGCAGCAGCAGCAGCCAGCCTCGCTCGTCGAGATTCGAGAAACTCAAAGTCGCGTGAGGCATTTGTGTCACACACACAAATCGCATCGCAATTTAAAAACCCCCCCAAATCTTTTTTTCTTTTTCCAAAATTCTCTTTTTTGCCGGGGTGGGGTGTGGTGGTCTCGGAACGAGCAGAGCCGGGGCTGGTGGATGGTGGATGGTGGATGGTGGACGGTGGATGGTGCACTGGGGATCAATAATCACGCCGCCCCGCGCCGATCGCAAAGCAGAGCAAAGCTTTAGAAAAAAGTCGGACTTCCGTTTACTCCGGCTTCCGGTGCCGATCCGATGAATGAATGCTGCTGCAGAAAGAAAAAAAAATACCCCACACAAATTATAACTTCTATCTAAGCGGAGGGTGGGCAGTCGGAGGAAAAGCAAATTCAGACTTTTGGGCGGACGGGGGAGATGGAACTCCTTACTCACCTGCTAGTAGTTAAATACGGATGGAGAGGGAGAGGGAGACGCAGATGCAGATGGCGATGGAGGTGGAGATTGGAAATAAAGGAGTTTGCAGTGCAGATCGAGTCATGGATTGTGTTTCACCTACCAGCACTCTACTCTACCGTAGTACCGTACCAACATGATGCGATGATCCAATCTGCAGCATCTTATCAGATCCTGCAGGGCTCCTGCTCGGCTATCTCGGGAGCGGCCCTAGTTTACTCGTTAGCACTTGGAACTTTGAGGCTTGGAAGTTGGAGCCGGGTTTCGGATGCGCCTGCCTGTTCTGCTTGCCCGCGTCGTTGTCGTGTCGTGTGAGCCCTCTGCAACTCTGCCAGCAACGCGAGCTCCGTGCCCGCCCGGTGATGCCGACTGGAGTCGCTTCGGTGCTTCGAGATGGGGCTGGCGGCGCGTGGTTGGCGGTACGGTGCTAGTAGAGTAGAGCACCTAAGGCTGTCGCCGGACGCCTCCCTCCATAACGCATCACAACGTATCACACCAGATCACTCCCCCGTGGTCCTTTGGTCCTTGGGCCTCGGGGCTCGGCACCGGCTAAGGACATACCGGTAGTAGATCCTGCCACTGGAGCATGTATTGTGTTTTCGGACGCGCTAGCTTCGGCCCACCGGCGGATCGAGGACGTTCGCAGTGAGCGTAGGCCGCGACACCCGAGACGTGTCGGCTTTCGGCGAAGACATCGGGCGGAGCAGACCCCCAGATCGGATGCGGTGCCTACCGGTACATACACGTGCTAGCGGAGTTCCGCCCTCCCTCCGACATACCTGGGTCTGTATATCCGCAGCATCCGTTCGGAATAGAGATGCTATGTAAGACAAGGCTGCATCGCCGTTATACAGTAGTAGTGCAGGGACCATTGCGCTTCGGAACCACCCTACTAGGTAGTAGGGCGGTTGTCCGCCGAGGCTGCCGAGAGGCTCCTTCCGGCAGATGCGTTGATGCCGCGCCGCGAGTGATTACCCGTACATGCGCGAGGCAACGCCTGAGCATGTGTCGCCCGCCTGGCGATGGCGCGGCCGAAGGGTGGCGCGCGGTGGGACCATGTCTTGTCTGATGGTGTTCAGAGGCACGCGTTGTCAACTCTAGGTTGGTAGTGAGTGCCCATAACGGGTGTGAGAAATGTAAAACGTGATTCGATTGAAAAAGAGGTTTATGAATCTTTGAGTATTGAACAACAGAAGGACCGACAAGACGAGCAGAAAAGCAACAACAGAAACATTTCAACGTTCAACGACCGCATCGGGTCTGCCCTTCATACACTTGGTCCCACCAGGTCCCTGCAAGGTCTCTCCCCCCAAATACAAGGTCCCACCCGGGTCTCGACAAGGTCTCCTCTCTCCGGCGCCCACCCATGATGTCAAGCCGCCTCTTCCTACACACCCCTCAGCAGGTACTACTCGAGTATTGTACTTACATGCCACTGGCGGACGTAACTCACTCCGCAAGCCTTGGCGGTGGGAGAGGTGATAGCAGACGTGACAACCGCCATCATGAACCGCTGTTCGGCCGTCACCGCTCGGCCCAACGTGCTTGCTCAGCCGTGCGGTTTCCACAGCACCCATCTCGGACTAGTAGTACTCGCGGCGAGTGATTTCGCACGACACCGGTGACAGCGAGACAAAACCGGCCAAAACCTAGCGGCGTCTCACGATTATAGAGAACTTAAAGACGAGCCGAGTGGGTTGTGGTGTCGAAAAGAAGTCGTTGTATGTATCATACACATGGGATTTTATATCATCGTTCGTATGGTACTTATCATGTCCTTTCTGCATCGCCATTCACACCGTGCATCGCATCATCCATATCACTGGACTGACGCATACAACTTCATCCGCGTGCCACGGTGCTCCTTCCACCAATTCCTCCGCGGCAGCCTCGCCAATATGTAATCACCTACGGTATAGCTCCGCCCCTTCTCCCATGGCACTTCTGGACCGGCCTCGTGCACGACCACACACAACCCGTAGGTATTGATCCCGCCTAACTTTTGCCAGCCAGCCAGCCAGCCAGTTCTACCCCAGCACCAACCAGAGCACTTTTCTCTGCCTCATCCGACTGTGAGCAGACCAGAAAAAGACCACGTCCTGCAATCTTCGAGTGACATATCATGTCCCGAAACACCGCATCACCGCATCACCGCGCAAAAGGTCCAATGTTTCATATAAATATACACGGAGAGCAGCACGAGGAGTGGAGGGTAATGGTGCTGCCGACAGTACGCATGGCGACATCCAAGGAGTAGCGCGTTCTATGTGACTGGTTGGTTCGCCGACGGGATGGGGGGATGGGTCTGTAGTGAGGATAGGCCTGTGGTAAGGATGGGTGTGTCGACTGGCCCGGATGGTCGGGTCAGTCGGTATGTACTTCATCTAAGGTATGGTGAGAGGGGAGTTGGATGAGTGGGGATGGGTAGATACATTGTAGGTAGTGTGCTGGCAGTATGCTGGCAGTACCCTTGCTACCAATACTTTATCTACTTCTACCGCCACGATCACTCGGCGCAACTGTGCACTGTGCACTGTGCAGGCAAAAAATAGGTGGTCTGGCTGACTAGCAGCTCAGGTACCAGCGCAGTTGGCTTTTCACAAGCCGGTATGAGCTGCCCCCCTCCCCGATCGTCGCGATAGAAATTAGAAATATCGGCAACACGAGTATGGGTAGTAGGTATTGGGCATTGACGTGATCCACTCCATGGCAGATCACTCGGCTAACTGGTACACCCAGCACTTTGGCCGGCCGGAATGCTTCTCTGCGAGATTGCAGCGGCGCTGTATCAGTCAGGGCTACCAGGAAAGCCCGAGACCACGTACGCACGCACGCTGGATACATACCGGCTCGTCCGCAAGGTGCACGGTCGTCGCGTGAGTACAAAAGGCCGGTCGCCCTAGTACATACTATAGGCGCCGACGTCGCTGCATGATCCGTGCCCGTTGATCTTTCCGCCATGCCATGTGTCGGTTCGCCAGACACGTGTGTTGCTGGGTGTGCTGGGTAAAGAACTCCCCGCCGCCGGTCTCGTAAGAATCGGGTTTCTGAAGGAGTGATAGGTGATGTACCGTAGAGTACATACCACTCGCTCCGAGTTGGAATTGGCGTTCCCGCGGGATACTAGTAATTTGGATATACAGCCATCCACCCGTGGTCTTTTCGGGATGTCTGTTGTTGTCGTCGTTGGGATGTGTCGGTTGGTTTCAGATGGAGTCCAGAAAGAGCACGAGTTCCTTTATTTCGCTCGAGTAGATAGCCCATTGGAAGGAGCCCTGTAGAAAAGGTCGGGTTCTGGCTGATCGGGTTGTTCTAGGTGCTCGTGTGGTCAACCAAATAACGAGTCGTCGTCGTGCTCGACTAGCTGCCCGTCCCGCTATCAGATCCATCTTATCACCAACCTTGGCCTGCAAGGCTCTCCCCCAGCTAGCGTGATAAAAGAGCCTCAAGAAAAAAGTTCAGAAACGTTTTATCCACACATATGAAACCCACCGAGTGAGCCGCCGCACAAACCCTCCTTCACGACAGCGTCTCGCACCGACCCACAAGATACCCGAAACCTGGTGCCCAGGACTCTACCGCCGCTGTCCATGTTTCGGAATGGCATAGCTATCGCGCGGCGCCCACTTCGACAGCTGACCACACACTCGAAACATGAGGCGCCATTATTATTCGTGTGCACGGCCTGCCAGCAGCAGCAGCAGGCGAGAGCCATGGCCAGCCACGCCGCCCGCCCCGCCAAGGCCGCGAGGAAACCGAAAGTGCAGCAGGAGGACGGCATGCTCGACCAGATCCGGAGGCTCGAGGCGCACGTGCGGCTGATGGAGCGGAGCTATGTCGAACAGTTGCGGAAACGGGCGACGGAAGAGGTGGAGATTGAGTTTTCTTTTTTGGGGTTTTTTTTTGGGTTTGGACATCGGGGCGCTGACCGGCTGGTGGTGGTTCGCTGCAGGAAATACCAAAGGGTGATGTTACCGAAGAGGATAAGGACCGGGCATACGCTGCCCTCATGGCCCCGACGGAATCGCTGTTCCTACCGAAACCAGCCGAGCCCGTGGAGCGACTCCCCGCTCCGATCGTGAAGCGGTTGGGCGAGGCTGAATTGGAACTTGTCAACTCGGATGTTCCCGAGTGGAAGCTGGTATTGACGAAGCTGGAGGAGACCGGCGGACTGGAGGGAATGGATGCCGGTGCGGTCAATGGAATGTTGGCTTGCATCGAACTTGCCCAGCGGGTGGAGCTCTCGCCGAGGATATTCGAGATGATGAAGGAGGCCAATATCGAACCAGATACCTTCACGTACGATCTGATGATGGTTGCGTTTGCGGGAATGCGCCTTCCGGCGAAGGTGAAGCATCTGTTCAAACAAATGAAGAAGAGTAAGTCTGACTACTCTACCGCCGGGCATCGCACAAAACACTGACATGAGGAATGCAGAGGGACTGAAGCCAACCGTCTACTCCTACGGCCATCTGCTCAAAGCGTACTCGCAAGAAAACGACGTCGCCAAAGCCGCCAAAGCCTTCCAGGAAATGCAAGCCGCCGGCATCGAGCCCAACCTTGTCGTCTACACCACCTTGATCCAGACCTGCATCAACCGCAAAGACCTAGACACCGCGTGGCAGGTCTTCAACCTGATCAAGTTCAAATCCACAGCGACAGCACCGGACCAATCTGCGTATGCACTGATGATCCACGCCTGCGCTCTGGACGGAGAAACCGAGAAGGCACTCGACCTGTTCGCGGACATGACGGAGCGCCGGGGGATTGCGCCTTCCGCAGAGGTGTACCACTCGGTCGTGCACGCCTGCGCCGTCCGAAAGGACTACTTCTCGGAAGCGTGGCGATACGCCGTGCGGATGCAGCGCGAGGGCATGGAGCTCAACCGGCGCGCGCTCAACGTCCTCGTGCAAGCCTGCGGGCGCACTGGAGAACTCACGCGCGCGCGACTGCTGGTGCGCCACATGATGGCCTCGGGCAAAGAAGACTTCGTCCCGGACCGCTTCACGTACCAAAACCTGTTGCGCTGCTATGCGACGTGCAAAGTGAAGCGGCCGCGCCAACAACTTCTGGACCGGCAGGTAATCGATAACGACACGGCAGCATTCATCCAGCCGGGCAAAGAGCTGCAGCCCGAAAAGGGCGGCTTCATCGAAAAGATCCCGTTCCTCGACAAAGCCGTGCTGGAAACCCAGCGCCAGGTCCTCGACGAGGCCGCGCTGATAGTCAACTGGCTCCGCGAGACCCGCCCAGACATGGTCGATATCCAGATGATGAACTCGTACATGGACGTATGCGTCGCGCAGGACTCCCTCATGGACCTGAAATGGAGCTACGAGAACGACACTAAGAACCCGCCGAATCCGTTCGACCGCTCGAACGCCGACGCCGAGGAGAACGCAGACGGTGACGAAACAGCCGGCACCGCAACATCCGCCTCAGCCTCAGCCGACGAAGTAGACGCCACGCTACTAATCGACCTCCCGGCGCTCAACCGGAACATCCACACCTTCAACACGGCATTACAAGGCGCACTAAAATTCCGCAACCTCCCCTTCGCGCGGCAAGTATGGGGAGACCGAATGGTGTACTCCCGCACTCCCCTATACCTATCCCTCCCAAAGCGACTCCGCGACAACCTCGACTTCAGCGCCGAGCGGCACATGATCAACACGCTTGCGGCGACGGGGCTCATCGGCGAGGCGCTCGAGCGCATCAGGATCCTCTACGAGGAGGGCGGAATCGACTGGAAGTGGGATGACCTTAAGGGCGTCTATACCCGCGCTGCGGAAGTAGAGGATGTTAAGACTATGCGCTATATACGATTCATCACCGGTAAGGACGCTGCTGAGTACCCGCCAACGCTCGAGTGGGAGAGTGGTATGTAAATTGGAAATATGTTGTATTTGGCTGGCTTGCTGGCTTGGTGGGATTGGATTGGATTGGATTGGATTGGTACATATTATTCGCTTCTCTGCAGTAGGGTGGGGTGTGGTGTGGGGGTGTGGGGTGTGCTTTTCGGTGGATGGCTGGGTTATGGAACTGGAACTGGAACTGGAAGTGTAAAATAGAAGTTGACGGTGTCGGTGTTGGGGAGTTTTGAATGTGCATGTTGTACTTTACATCATGATATGTAACATACCTAGTGTAGTGTACTATAGACTGGCTACTGGCGGTGGTAGGATTCACACAAATCACAATCCTGAAAAAGAATATATGAAGATTGTGCTGTGTGGTACTCAAATATTGATTCCATCCATCCGTCCATCCATTAACTACCCGCCAACACAGCGCAAAACGCCCCTAGATAGGTACCTATGGAAGCAGCTAAGGTACTATAGTACTAGTATTCACACACATCATGAAAGCATTGAATCATCATCACCACGCCCCAAGCCCACGCCCCAAGCCCAAGCCGAAAAGAGAGGTAAAGAAAATAAGGGATGAACGTATGCTACAAATTAAAATTCCCCACATGCCTGCTTGCAAACATCAAGTATCAAGATCAAACATAATACCTCGGCCGATCGAAGACATGATACCTATGCCCTCTTGCTCCGTCACCCTTAAATACCTCCGGGAACCTGAGTCCGAGGGAGACCTCCTTCTCGTCCACCTGAGTCTCACCGCCCTCCTTCTCGCCCACAACGAACTTGCCGACCTGGATCTCGGTATCGGTAATCGTCCCGCGGGAGACGCGGGCATAGCCGACGCGGCGCAGGCCGCGGTAGAGGATGTACTCGCACCAGCGGTCCCAGTCGCTGCTGTCGATGTCGCGCATGCGCGACTTCTCCGAGACGTAGCGGTTGTAGTTGCCCTCCTTGGGGTTGGTGACGAGGTACGAGAGGAGGATCAGCGGGCGGGGGGAGTCGGCCATGATCTGCTCGACGCCTATGCTCTGGAGGCGGCGGTCTTCGACGTCTTCTTCCTGCCCGGAGTGGAAGACGAGGACGTCGACCATTTCGCCGTACATATCCAGCGTGGCTAAGATTGCGGGAGCGAGTTCGCCCACGGGAGAGGGCAGGAGGTGGTGCGTGGAATTCACGATGGGAAACTTGGAGAGCAGTGCACAGCCCCATGTGTGCTTGTTTGGTCCCGGGCCAAAGTCGGCGTACATCCCCAGGTCCTCGGCGAGGAATTGTGTCATGTCACGGTTTCCCATGATGATACGCTGGAGATCGGATTCCAGCAGACCGACAACGTCAAGTTCGAGCTCCTTGATCGCGTCGCGCATCCGGCGTTCCGAAGACCACATGTCGTTGTCGAGCGCGAAGTGAACGGTCCAGATTCCGGCGGTGACAAGTTTCTCCTGCGGGTGGTAGGGGGTATAGTTAAAGGTTGGGAAGCGGAGGTAGGCTACGGAGACGGAGATCATTTGGAGAATAGTGAGGGCATATATGGTGTAAGTGCGGAAGCGGCGGCGGTGTGGGGTGTCGTGTTTGGTGTATTTGCTGCTCAACGGTTGGGGGGTTGAGGCGGCAGCCGAAATGGTCGAGAAGACACCGCATCCAATCATGGCCATCATTCCAGTGAGGACGAGGTCGCTTCGTTCACGGAGGAGAGGACCACCGGGGACGAAGGCGTACGCTACCACCCACACGTGCGCGAGGACGATGAGGTTGTAAAAGAAGAATGCCAGGCCAAAGGTCTTTCCTGGGCCATAGCGAGTCGCAGTGATGATCATAGAGGGGACGAGAGCCATGAGGTACGTAGCAAGTACAAGGGCACCGTAAAATCCAGTCCAGCCAGCTTTGCTGTAGAATGTCGCGGTGGCGATAGACGCAACACCAAAGAAGCTCCATGTCGCTGCTGCTTGCGGGTTGAAAAGACCTATCAGGAACCCGGCGCCCATGGCCGCAATCGTGTATGCACCGTGAGGAGCGGGAATGGGCCCCTTGATTGGGTAACCATCCCAAACCCAGGTGATCATGGTGCTAGAATCCGAGAGCAGAGAGTGCAAGCCAAAAATCAATCCGGCGAGGCCGATTGCCGAAAGCGTTGCGGACCCTTTCTTCTTCTGCTGCAACGGGGTAAGATCGACCGAACCCACAGTGCTCCGCCTAGTGGACCTCAAAACGGCTAGGATCGCAAGGACCAATCCCGTCTTGTTCCATCCACCGTTGACGGAGTTCATGATCGGCCATACGGGGTTGTTGGTGTGGTTGGCAAATTTGGCGATGCTCGACAGAATCAATCCTAGGGAGAAGGCCGAGATCTTCGCGTTCAATCGGCTAGAGTTATTGCGTTCGGCCCAGAAGCTACCAGTCCATGCCAGGCAGGAGAAGAAAACACCCGCACCGACGGAGAAGAGCCGGGTCTCCTGGTGCGTAACCAAGAAAGCTGAGAGTCCAAGCAGTGACAATCCGTACACATAGCCAGGCTGGTTAGCAGCGATGCGGCGGACGGCGGGGATGCCTAGCAAGAATGGAGATACAGTAGTCATGATGAGAACCTCATAGCCAGAAATTCCCATGTGCCACAGCGGGAAGTCTGAAAAACCGTCAGTTTCAACCTTCACAAACACCCACGGGGATCAACGTACACCACACGGTAACGCCCAACGACGTCAAGATGGACCAAAACATAAACTATCACCCGACTCGTTAGCTCAGCCCCGGGTGGCGTACGGAACGCGCCGTGAGTGGACAGCTGGCAGATGCATAGAACTCACTCCAGTGTAGATGTCGGCAGCAGCATCGAAGACGTCATCCCGGGAGTATGAGGCGCCCAATAACTCCTGAGGCAAGATCTGACCGCGTTCCCTACGAGTCCCATCAATACAAGCCCCCGGCCCCATCGTCGTTTGATTGGACTCACTTGGACTTTTGAATGACGGTATCCGCTAGAAATACGTCGTTTCTATAGCACCAAAAAGAAGAAATGTAAGAATCCGGGTATTCGTTTTTCGCTCGCGATAAATAAGGCGATAATCCAACGATCTTCAATCCTTCCTGCCGTACAGCGGGATCCTGACATACCCTTTGCTACTAATACCCCTCACGTCCACCACCCTCAATTCGAGACCAGCGAAATCAAACGCCGTAGCAGCGTCGAAACCAACGTCAAAGAGAATCAACGACCACTCGAAGAATGCGTAAATGGTGTAGGCTAGATTTCCACGAGAAATCCCGTCGTCAGTATGTTTTTACCCTGCCAACCACAAAACAACATGGGGTTTGGGCCCGCGCACCTCCGGCAACTTTGTGGACTTTGTGCTGGATGAAATAGTAGATCAATGGCACCAACGTTCCAAAGAACAACGTGGCAAAGATCTTGCGCCACTTGATGGCGTCACGGTTCATGGGCGACAGCGCGAGACAACCCAGGGTCCACGGCAGCGTAAACACCAGATACGAGATCATGAAGATGTCGTGCCAGGCATGGTCGTCCGTCGACGTGATGTAGACCCATCCACCGCAGAGTATAGTCCTCAGCAAGCCCACGGTGGCCACGAACTTGGGTCCGCGCGCGCCGGGACGCGCGGTGACAAGGTACCAGAGGATGACCAGGGCGAAGCGGGGACCCGACGTGATCGCGATGAACACCTGGAAGATGGATCGTTCGGGATACCGGTCGCCAATCGTCGCCGAAACGGAGGGAAACCATTCTTGCGGATAACCCTGTTGTTTCGTCAGCGCTTGCAAATGCAAGCTCGCGCGATCCGAGCAAGCATCGCGAATTACGTACATAGTACTCGTTCTTCACAATCTTATGGAAGTGTAGTGACCTGGTACGGAGAGTTGCGAGTGTCAGCTAGAGTGCTATTCGCCGCCGCTCTCGATCTGCCGGTCATCCGCTAGCGAGAAGAGCGGTCGCACGTCTGCGATCCATACATACATCCCGACGATTAACGCGCTGAAGAAAGCACCTATTCAGCCAGCTGGCGCATCAGCACACCTTGCTCGAAATCGAAATGGCTGCATGGCAGTCAAGCTGACAGGCAGGCAGTGGGGGGGTGTATAGAGAGGTAAGGTAGGAGGCAGGCAGTGGGTTGGGTTGACCGACAGTATGCGATGAGCGTGTGCGTGTATGATATCCATTTTGCTGACACCTGTTATTGTTGCGCTCGGACGGCGGGGTGTTAGCAAGCAGAGTTTCAGTTGCATATCTGGGTAGGTATCTCGATATCGCTCGGTGCTTTGACCGAATCGCAAAGTCGCCAGGGTGTCACAGAACGGGATGGGGCTCGCTCCGTCATCTGTAGGGAATGACGTACCGAGGCCAGGACGACACCGCCATCCTTCTCTTTCGGCATGAGGGAAAGACGAGAGCGATCGATTAGTCGAATGGAGAGTGGCTTTTAGCCCAAGGACTGGAAGCAGAGAGAGAGAGGTGTGTGGCTTGTTGATCGAACACCGAACGAGTGGTCGGGACGGAGTGGGAGAAGAGGTAGGGAGAAGAGAGAGAAGAAGAGAGGAAGAGAGAGAAAGCCAACAGCATCGCAGAAAGGATTTGATTACTATATCGACTGGACCCCTAACGCGAAGGTGGTCGCGGCGGGTGGTATTGGCGGCGGGTGGTATTGGCTTGGTGTTGTTGCTGGGCGGGGGGGAAGGTTGGGATTGGGGAGATACCTTCTTCTCGGCAATCACGGAATTCGGGGGTTCCGCTCCCAGGCTCTGACTGTCAACTGTCGACTGTCTTTCTTTCACACCTGGCTGTTTGTTCTCGTGGCAGATTGCCTTGCCTGACTAATAGGCAGCGGCACAACAATCTCTGGAGCACCGGCCGGAGCCGAGTGGATTACAGAAGCAACGCCTACCGAGGCACGGCTGCAATTGAGCGAGGTGGATGGTTGAGGAAGATGGATACGGACATTCTCTTGGCACTAAGCACCGGGGGGTGGAGATCTCTGCTGTTCTGAGCCGGCCGGGGAGCGAAGGCCGAGAGAAGAAGAGGAGCCTCGTTTGCACCGTATCTACATACGGAGCAGCAGGCACGCGCGACGTGCATGTGCCAGAGGCCGCTGCAAACCTTATATAAAAACCGTGTTGAGGGATTGGAGCTCACTCCTAGACCCTTGGGATCGGGGATACCGGTCGTTGCCGTAGTGCGAGATCCAAGCCGGAGTTTCGGAACAGAAATCTATAACTCCCTAGAGCCAAGCGCCGCTTTTTGGTGTTTCACTCCACTTTCGGCCATCCTTGTCCACGTCTGGCCTGTTTTTTCTCGCTTGTGGACCCGTGTTCCCGAGTTGGCAGTAAGACACGTGATTCTCTAATGATCGCTAAATGTCCGGCGGTGGATATAACGGACCTTTGTGGCATCCAAATAGGCAATAACTGGGGCAGACATCTGTTGATTGATTGATAATTCATACAGCATGGAACCCTGAGGATATGGCCGGAAGAGGTATTGTATCCGCAATAGAGCATTTGACAAAGAAATTCCACCACCAAACCCCTGGAACAGGAATGACAGTCCAAATCCCTTTGTCCTCGCAATGGGTATTTAAAAGTGAGCCTCCAAAGAGGCTCGAGTTTTCGGACTAATAACCACCCTTTTGATATCGATTCTATCCAATCGATTCTCTACCAATAAAGGGTTTCTCTTTTTTCTTTTTTCTTTTTTTGTAGGTGATTGGGCATCCCCGGCGACGCAGCGTGGCCACTCGAATGCGTTCTGTCTCCTACCATTGACCAGGCCGTCTAGATGTCGAGGGCTTTGAGCGGAGTGGCACTCGTATCTTTGGTATGTACAGGTGCATGAGTACATATGCCTTCCTCACCTCCGGCGGATGTGAACGAATTTTATATCCGGCGGGCGAATACTCTAGAGGCACGCGTATGGCGAAGTAACGTAGTATCGGAGGAGATGAGCAGCAGTGGCATTCAACACGGAGCATGGATATATCATATGGAGTACAGCAGACACTGACGGACGCAGCATCGGACAACCGCCGGAGACGGCGTTTAATTGGAGGCCGGCCGAGCCAACGGCAGTGGATTAGGCGGCGGCGGCTCTAGATCATCTCGCCTTGCCGCTCGGGTTGAAGACCGACACACCTGTTCTACATAGCGGGTATATGTTGTATCGGGATCTGTCAATGAGAGGCAGGGAATCAGCTGATTGGGCTCTCGTAGAGTGCATATATACTCCGTTCCTCTTTGTCAAGCTTTGAACACCTGAAGACGTTGACGCGCATATGGTTGCGCGGCGGGCGGTCGAGATCCGGTGCTGTGTGGGGTGAGGAACCTTCGACGGCACCTCAGTCTGTATATAAATAGAGATCTCGCCGCCGATGATATTGCTGTATAGAATGGATTGTCTCTTCCCGTCTACCCAAATATTCCAACACTCTTCCACTACATAATCGTGAAGCACCCCACCCCACCGTTCGAAATCGACAAACACCAATCGTTCCGTTAACGGTGAGTTCGAGTCAGTAATTTCTGTTTTTGTTTAATCATCTTAGCATTCGAACTTAGTAGACCGTGGCTGTAGTACATATCCGGTTCCTCCCCACTGTCTCCGGCCGCTGGCCGTGAGCTCGATGTGTATGAGCCCGTAAGTATCAAGAATTTTCGTCAGAGACGCCGGAGTCAGAGTGATGACCTATGTTCGGAATTTTCCTGGCGGTAGGTGCCGTTGTTTGCTGGGTTGCTCGAGGCTCGTCCATGCAGGAGTGAAACGTCTGGTGGGAACTTCCCACATCCAAGCGTACCTAGTTGCGGATTAAGGCTGTACCGCCGGAACTTTGGTCTGGCGAGGAATGGAAGTGTATGGCTGTCCCGCCCCGGGCAGACTTTTCCAGGCAATACACCGTCCACCGACCGGTCCAGTCCCGTTCAGTCCCATCCAGTCCAGTCCAGTCCAGTCCAGTCCAATCCAGTCCGATGGTGTAAATGTCCAGATACGGTACCCACTAGGACCCGATCACAGTACATGATTTTCCAAACCGGTCACCGAACCGCCAGTTAACGGGAAACCCTTTTTTTGTATTTTCATGAAGAGAAATTTCTTCTGCCTCAATCTCGATTCGTGCTTCAAGCTTTAAGCTTTGACTCGATCCGTCAGTTGCAATCTGTACTATCATATGTAGGCGTGTGCACGTCGTAATACGGTACCTACCTCATACCAAGGGTGTAAATATAGTAACGGGCCGCGTTTTGTGTTCTGTCGGGTGTTGGGAAGTCAAGGCTCCCGTTCCTAGGAGATGCATATCCGAGCACATGCGCAGCAACACTGAAGTCGTGATCGGTAGCGGTCAAGAACCATCAGCAATCACCCAGGAGCTGGTTCGTATCCTCACTTGAAATGGGCGGGAGATCCATCGATCCTTTGGAAGGGAGCTTTCGTTCGGGAGGCTAGCAGACTCTGAAGAAGGTTGATTGGATAAAACCTGTTCACCAAAGCAAAGTTTAAGCAACGTGGGCCGCGTTTCATCGTGATGGCTGGCTGCGGCGTGAAAGTTTGTTCTTAGCTGGTTGAATTGCTTTTTGTCTTCTAAGAGGGTGTTGATCGCATTTCTACATGCTTTGGACGATTGGGTTGGTATGAATGAATGGGGTTTCCTGTGGTCAAGACTCAATTTGACTTCCGTCTGCCACCGTCGTCGGTCTTCCAGGTCTATTGCTACGTTACTTCGGCAACGGAAGAGCTGCGTCCGTGTAAAATAGAGTATCTGGAGTAGAGCAATGGTACCCGGACTCTGCGGAGCTCAAGCTACATGCCGGCGGTACCGTGATGATGCCGAACCCGCAATGCTCAGAACATCTGATTTACGATCCTATCAGGGAATAGGATATCATAGTACCATACTCTATAACCATACGGCTACCATTACCACTGACATAATCCAATCAATGATCAATCACTCGACCAACCAACTAATTGATTGAACTGTCAGCTGCTTTTGTTTCGGTGAGTGAGTGGATCGAACACCGGCATGCAGCAGGTGCTGATGTAAGCCTGAAGGAAGACGCGCTTTACTCTACTCTACTCTACTCTGTGTAATATAGACAATCACGTGCCTGGTCCGTGTGTTCTCCATCTCCAAGCTAGTATCGTCCGCAAGCGTGGTGTAACCCAACCAGAGTGCGGCTCCAACAAAAATTCAACCGCAGTGGTGAGAACCTGCCCCACAACTCTCGTCGAACTCGTCGAACCCGTCGAACTCAGCGAACCACGGCAACCTCCCTCCATATCAATCGCCATGGCCGCCGCTGACAAAGCCCGCTTCTACCTGGAGCAGTCGATCCCAGAGCTGCACGAGTACGAGAAGAAAAAAGTTTTCAACAAGGTGAGTTGTGCCTCCACCTCCCCTCCCCCCCTCCACCATCGCTGACCGTTTGTTCCAGGATGAAATCGCCGCGATAACACGCAAGCGCTCGGACTTCGAGCACCGGATCGCGGCGTCCGGCTGCAGCGCGCAAGTGTTTACACGGTACGCATCATACGAGATGAACCTGTCCTCTTTATTCCGGCTGCGGTGCTCGCGGCTGCAGATCCGCGCGCGGATGCACTACGGGACGCGGCGGATATTTTTCATTCTCGATCGGGCAACACGGAAGTTTCCGGGAGATGTGGGCTTGTGGCTGCAGTATATCGATTATGCGAAGAGGGAGAAGGCGAATACCGTGCTCGCGAAGGCACTAGCAAACGTGCTGAAGCTTCATCCCGCGAAACCGATGTTGTGGATTCTGGCCGCGAGGCAGGCGGTCGAGGGTGAGGGGGATGTCGCGGCTGCGAGAAGTCATATGCAGAGGGGTCTGAGGTTTAATGCTAAAAGTAGAGAACTGTGGAGGGAGTATGCCAAGCTCGAGATGGTGTTTGTGGCGAAGGTGTTCCTGCGCCGGAAGGTGCTCGGGATCGATCAGCCGAAGGAGGCGGAGGCGCAGGCGGACAAGGACGCGGACGGCGACGAGAATATGTGGAAGCTGCCGGAGATCACGGGCGAGGACTTTGAAGGCGTCAAGAAGGACAAGTCGCTGGACACGATCGCGCTCGAGAATGCCGAGACCAACCCCGCGCTTAACGGCGCGCTGGCGATCGCGATCTTTGACCAGGCCATGAAGGAGATTCCCGGCGATCTGGCGTTCGCGGCCGAGTTCTACGATCTGTTTGCGCAGTTCGACCGGCTCAGCTGCTGTGCGAGGCTGCTCGAGCACGTCGTTAAGCATATGCTCGATACTGCGCCCAAGAGTGCCAGGTCGCTGTGGCTGGGTGTACAACTGCCGCTGTTTGGTGTCGACACGGCCGACCCGTTGTTCCCCGGACGGTTGTCGACGGCTCTCTCCGGCATGGCGGCGGCGGTTGGCGAGACCGATCAGAAGAGCGAGCTATACCTCTCCTTTGTTAGGTACTTCACAGGGCTCCTGGAGGCCTCGCCCGAGCTGGATGCCGGCATCAGGAAGGTCATCTCGGCCAGCTTGATCAAGTACTTCAAGCAGGCAGAGAAGGAGGGCGAGACCACGCCTGAGCTCTACGCACTGTGGGTCCAGTTCACGGACCGAAGGGAAAAGAAGGAGGAAGCGGCACGAATAGCACAGAGAGGGCGTGAGAGATATCCCGGAGATCTAGTGTTGTTGCAATTGGAGGGGAGCGAGTCGAAAAGTTCTTGATTTCACACTATTGGCATAATGTGCGGCTTTCTTTTCTTGTAGATACTTCTTATATACACACTGGCGTTTTGGGTGGTCGATAGCATGTACCTGTACCCTGCTTAGTAGTCGTCGCTCGGCCTGCTTCGCCGCGAGTCTTTCTTTGCTTTCTGCACCGTCTTCAACTTCCTCCGCAACCGCTCATCCTGCTTTTGACTGTAGCGGGTCAGCCATGTGACGGTCAGTGATGCTAGAAGGGGGGAGAATACAGCTCCTTCACGCGCTTCTTCTTCTCGGCGCTGGTGACACCCGGCACGTCGACCGACACGGACTCGACCAGTATCTTATGCAGGCGCTGGTAGGCTTCCTCCAGGTTCTCGGACTGCTTCCTTGTGCCATCGGCCTGGATGACGATCTCGTCCTCGCGGGTGATATGTCTCGAGTTTTCGCGCACCTTCTGGAGCACGAAGTCCGGCAAGAAGGTTGCATTCTTGGTCAGGTCCAGATGCAGCGTTGCTTTCGTCGCCAATCTTTATTTTTTGCTTTCTTTGTCACTACGATTTCTTTCATCGGCGCATGGCACGGTGTACTATACTTGTTGACATTCTGCCCGCCCGGACCGGACGAGGACGAGAACGAGACCGTACACGACTTCTTGGGGATGTCGGTCACTTTGAAGCTCTCGACCCACTCCCGCGCCCGCTCGATTTCTTCGTCCGACGTCCATTTGGAGGCCGTCTGCGTGCGCCAGTCGTCCGTGTAGGAGCGCGTAAGGAGGCGTCGGCTGGTCGAAGGTAGCAGTGCGCGGAGACGGAAGAGCGACATGGTTACAGCAGTTCGAATGGAAACCGGTCGCGGTTCTTCGGTTCGGTTTGTTCGGTTTGTTCGTTTCGTTCGTGATTGATCGATGCAGATCGGCGTCGGCTGGATGTGGAGGTGCGGGTAGTGACGTAGTGGCTGAGCGGAAGGCGGTGGGTGGCTCATGCGCTGCTGCGGGCTCGACCGCTCTGTGGCTGCTGTGCTGTGGCCAATGTGGCTAGTGCAGCCGCTTCTGCCACCCACCCATCACTTTTCTTTTTCAACGTCCCTTCTTCGCTCCTTCTCTTCCCTTCCCTGCCCGTTCGTTGCCTTTCTCTGCGTGCCTACACACCATCCACATCAACCTCTACATCCACATCCACAGCCATATCCCCGTTCCCGTTCCACAACTCTCCGCCTTCCTGCCTGCTCTCCTCTCGTCTCGAGTCTCTCTCCTCCTCCCCTTCCAACCAACACGTCTTCTCCTTCTCTCCGCCGCCGCACTAACACCAATTCTCCCATCATCCATCTTAAGTTAAGTTTTGCTCCAAAACTCTCGCCCGCCACCACCACCACAACAACCACCACCAAGTCAACTCAAATACCGCCGCCCGCCCTTCAACCCTCTCCCCTTCCCCCCATTACTTCTTTCAAACCAACCTCCTCTCCCCTCTTTGACCAGTCCATCAACAACCTTCCCACCACCACTACCACCGCCTCGCAAACCCACATCTACTCCCCAACAACAACCCACATCACAACTGCCACCACCAAACTTGCCTCGCTCCTCCGACACAGCTACATCGTCACGAACAAAAAAAAACTCAAACAAGAAAACTCGCTGAAAATTGCCGTTTCTCTTCTCTGTCATATCCTGTCATCCGCCGCAACCCTTTCTCCCCCCATTTCCTCCAAATACTCTACACACCCCCCTCCACCCAACTCCCCACCATCCCATCCAGCACCTCAATTCCTCGCTCGTACAGTTACAGACCGATTTCAAAGAGAAAAGAGAAAGAAGACACATACTTCAATACTTCATACAAACTCGGGTTGCCCGCTGCTGAATCGCTGCTGTTCATGCGCAAAAGCATAGTTCTGTATGTCTGAAAACCAGTTACCCCCCCCACCCCAACCAACCCAAACCCCTCCACCCGCAACGACACCTCCACCGCCGCAACAGTTTCCTGCCCTCTCCTCCGCCGCCGACAACCAACTTCACCAGGAATCCCTCTCCTCTCCAACACCACCATTGCAGCAGCCACCACACTCACAACCACAGTCCCCTCCAACAAACGGGTTCGAAAGCCGACAGCCACTCTCCCCAGTCTCCCCCCACCCAGTACACGTCGCTGAACCCGCGGTTCTAAAGAACCAGATGGAACTCGCTTTTAACTTCACTGATGCTCATCCCCCCCAACCGTTCGCGACTCCCAACGACAATTCTGCCGTGAGCCCGGTGTCAAACTCCCTAGAGTCGTTGATGCTTCAGCACCAGCAACAGCAACAGCAACAGCTGCACGCGCAGCAGCAGCACCAGCAACATAACCAACACGATCCATCACCGCCCTCGACGTCACAGCGCCAGCAACAGCAGCAGCAACAGCCACCGCAGCAGGGAGAGTCATCTTCGCACGCGACTTCAGTCGCTCCTGTTCCTGCCATGGATAATCCTTCCTCCACTTCCCTCCCCTTCACGCAGAACGGTGATTTGCATGCTGGTAATGGGCTAGTCGCATCGTCTCCGGCCCCTACCAATGGAACCGCTCCTCCAAACCTTGCAAACATTGCTACCACAGGATTTCCATTGCCCACCGCGATCCCAAATGATTTCTCTAGCAGTGTGGACCTCCAAGCTCTGTTGACCAAGCTGTCCCCTGCTACTCCCACCGTACCGCACCAGCTGTATTCGGCACCGCCCTCCGAGTCTCCACAACCAAACGGACCCCCCGTCATTGCGCCCCCAAGCAGTGCTCCTCCCACCATAAAGGCAGCTCTGCCGCATTCCCCCGTCCAAAAGTCGCACACTCCATCGAACCCACTCGCGCTTCCGACAAACCATCCTCTGCCACCCGTGCCAGTCGTGTCTTCGTCGTTGCCGGGCCAGCCTCCTGCCGGATATCCATCGTCGCTGCCGCCACCCCCAAACTTCAACCACAATAAGCAGCCGCAGTCGCAGTCGCAATCGCAGCAACCCCAACAGGGCCACCAGCCGCAGCAGCCGCTGAGCTCGGACGCCGCTGCCGAGGAGGAAGAGGACGAGGAGGACAGGCTGCCATTCACGGTCGACGAAGAAGAAGAGTTTTCGAGGTTCCTCGCGGATGAGCGTGATTACGTGACTCAAGGTCAATGGGACCGCTTCCCTGCTGGCTCCCGCTTGTTCATTGGTGCGCATCCACCCAACCCACTCGTTTTACCACCCTTACCCCTTTGCAGTTGATTTATATCCGATGCTTGCCTGATGCTCTACCACCGTACTCCTAAGTGTGTGTGTGTGTGTGTGCCTGTGTGTGCGAGTGAACAGAAGAACTTACTTGTAGCCTCGTGCCCACCGCCTTATAGGAAACCTGCCCACCGAAAAAGTTACCAAACGTGACCTGTTCCGCACTTTCCACAAGCATGGCCGCCTCGCACAGATATCCATCAAGCAGGCCTATGGGTTTGTTCAGTTCCTCGATCAGTCGTCGTGTGCTTCGGCACTACGCCACGAGCAGGGGTCCTCAGTGAGGGGCCGTAAAATGCGTAAGACAGCCCAATCCGATCTCAGACACCCATGGTTGCGTGAACGATAAATCGAAGTGCGATCCTAACTGTCGATGCCCCGGAATATAGACCTCGAGATCTCGAAACCACAGAGAAATACCCGGCCCGTGCCCATAGATTCTGCCCGGCCACGTCGGTCACGCTCTCCCGATTACCCTCGCGGCGGTGCCTCCCCGCGCCGAGCCCCTCCGCCTGTAGCCGCCGGACGCCGAGAGGTTGACCGCTACCGAGCGCCGCCACCCACCGACAGGGACCTGCGTGATCGTCGCGACAGAGATGAGTACGGCACCCGCCGGAGATCACCACCGCCGCCCATGCGGGGTGCGCGCGACGACTACCGACCCGGAAGGAGATCAAGATCGAGATCGCCCCCGGCTAGGTACCGACCGAGAAGCAGGACCCGAAGCAGGAGTCCCGATTTCGACGATGTTCCTCTTCCGAGAAGAGCACCCGATCAAGTGCCGGAGGTGCAGATTCTCGTCAGCGATGAACTGGATAGGTGAGTGCCCGCTGCCGCCGATCGTTGTGGGCTCGAGTTGCTGACAGTCGGATAGAAATTTCATCTGGTGGGTAGAACAGGCATTCCGACAACGCGGCTTAACGTGCGACATGTTATTCCTGAATCCCCGGCTTCAACTGTCCGCTGTCGTCAAGCGCCAGGTTCTCGAGGGAGTCCAGGCTGTGGTTTTCCTGAACAGGAGTATGCAGCTCGCCAGCAAGATTTCGATACAGGTCTTTGACCGGCGCGGCGAAGGAGAGGCGTCGTTTGACCGTAGGTACCTGCGCCATTCCCGTCTATGCAGATACTAACATCGTGGATATCTAGAATACGATAACCTTGATCCCCCCATTGCGGCAGAACTTGTTGTCCGCTCGAAACAATCGCACCAGCAGCATAACGCAGCTCCGCTTGCTCAGTACGGAAGAGGCTACGGCGTTCCCCAGGTACAGCAGCAACAACCACCACCACAGCAGCAGCAGCAGCAACAGCCTCTTCAGCAGCAGCTCGGAGCGCTCGCTGGCGTTCCAGGTCTTGCCAACCTATTGACCTCACTGGACCCAAGCAGCCTCCAGAAGCTCTTGGCCGGACTACAGCAACCACAGCAGCCAGCCCCACAAGCCACCTACCAACAACACCAGCAACAGCAGCAAGCTCCCCAGATTAGCGCCGACCTGGCAAGTCTCATCGCTGGTGCCGTCAGACCTCAACAGCAACAGCCGCAACAGCAACAGCAACCACCGCAGCAGCAGCAGCAGCAGTACGGCGGCCAGTCGGCTCTCAGCGCCTACGGCGGCAGCGCAGGACTAGCAGCTCTGCTCGGCCAAGCGCAGCAGAAAGTCGCAGCTCAGCAGCAACAGCAACAGCAGCAGCAACAGCAACAGCAACACCAGCAGCAACAGCAACCACAAACTAGTGCTGGCCAGATCGGTAACATCATGGAGACACTAGCGAAGTGGAAACAGGCGTAATTCTTGATTTTTTCTCGTTTTCTTGAGGGGAAAAAGTTTCCTTGCTTTCTTTTTTTTCTTCGATAGGCGTTGCTTTTCAGTTTTTTTCAGTTTCCTTTTGCTGGCTGTGGTTGCGGTTTTGGTTTCCCTTTGATGGATGTGTTTTTCGTGGAGGGGGAGGGGGAGGATGGATACATACTCGGGATATGTACGTTTCCCGAATATATGAAACGACAGGCTGTTACCGTACCTACTTTTGTTGCTATTTTATATATGCGTTACAGAAACTAAATTAAACTAAACTTCTACTTGAAAATATTTGGTTCCAAATTGCGGTTGGTTACCATTTTTCGGGTTCGTCGATATTGGTATTGGGTGTGGGGTAGGTATGGGGTATGGGGTATGGGGTAGTTATGGGGGTATATGTGTATTGTACTCTACCGCTGGGGGGGTTTTGGAAATGCTTTTAAATGCTGTTAATGGGTGCGGCGAGAAGGTGTACACTGTGGGGCAAATAGATGCTGGATGAAGATATGCAGCTGGATGAAGCTGGACGAAGCTGAACGTCTGTCTGAATTGAAGATGTCATTGACACATGATCTATTCCGCCCTGTTCTGTTCTGTTCTACATCGCTCCTCCATCGTCCGTCTATGTATGTCTGTATGCGTTTCTCCTCCACCTCTTCTTCCTCCTCCTCCGTATATCTTACACCGTCCCCCTCCCTCCTCAACCCACCATCTATTTCGCCACAACCCCCCACGTCTCCGGCTTCAGCAACCACACGCCCGCCCTAACCCCTCCCACAGCTTTCGTAACCTTCTCCCACCCCGCCAGCGCATCCCTAATATCGCGCTCCTGTCTGCCGAACGTATCGATCCCGCGCTCCTGCGCGGCCATGACCAGCTCCTCGCCCGCATCCAGCGCCTCGACGCCGCCGCCGCGCTGCAACAGCGCATCGTCGAGCGCCAAGTGCTCCACCCTTTTCGCGACGCGGTGTCTTCGCAGGCCCTCGAGCGGGAGTAGGAGCGAGTCCACGCCCAAGACGCGGGCTACATGGCGCAGCTCCTCACTGTTCAGCTGTCCCAGCTCCCGTTTTGCGATCTCCGCGGTCGGCTCCGCGGCTAGTGAAGCGAACGCCTTTGTGCGCGCCTCGGCGGCCAGTCGCCGCTGCCGGTTCAGCTGCTGCGGGATACGGCAGGGGTACGGGACGAGGTGCGGGACGAACGGGAGGATGAACGGGCTAGTCTCGCCGAACACGATAAAGATCAGGCCGAAGGCGGGGACGCGGAGGATATCGTGGCGGGCGCGGACGAGGTGCTGGTACTGGGTGCGGGTGATGCGGGCGGAGGAGACGAGCGTGGGGAGGCCGTGCTTGTCCGCTAGGTCTTGCAGCGACCGGGTCGATTTGTAGTTCGAAAGGATAGCCGAAAAGCCGGATTTGAAAAAGGTCAAGTACGCTTTGCCGACGCGGAAGAGGTGCATAAATGTACTCGTGTCGGGCGTGCGTGAGGGGAGGGAAATCGGCGCGGGGATGCTGCTGGCGGGGGAGTTGACGGTGTCCACGGTCGACGGCTTCGAGGGCGGTGGTGGCGGCGTCCGCGGGATCACAGAGGTCGTGGCGTACGATTTCAGCAGGGAGTGGGCATGTACGTGCGGTGCCCGCGGCGGGGTGTACCGGAACAGTAGCAGCGCGCCGGAGCGGAGATGGTGGGTTGAGGCGTTCATCGTCGTCGTGAGTCGTGGGAGTTGCGGTGGTGGTGGAGGAGGGAGGTGAGGTGGATGTTGATGTCGCAATTGAGGTCAAGCTTGGTTCGAAAATCAAAAGTTATGTAGCCAAAAAGGAAGCAGGCAGGGATGGATGGCGGCATTGACTTGGCGTGGCCCGGGCCCGCGCCTGCGCCTGCCCCACGTTTTCCCCTCCATCAGCATCATCAGCAATCGTAACACCAAGTATCGATCGAGCTCAGCTACTCCCACCTACCACCTCATCTCCAACCACGACCACATCATTGTTTGACTGCTACCTTCGCACATACACACACAATGGCGGAAGTCGGGTATCTCTCCCTTCACCCCTCCTCCGGCTACAGTTCCAAAGGGGAAACTAGGTAGCTGACGATATACCTACTTGCTTGTGGACAGCGATGCCAACCCCCGCGGGATCCCCGTTGCGCCGTTCGTCGAGGACGTCGAATCATTCGTCAACAGCCGGGCAGAGATCGAGCCCAACCTCAAAAAATTTCAGGAGATGATCGCGTGCGGCTCTCCCCCACCTATCCCCCTGCTCCCTCGCTCCCTCGCTCGCTCCCTCTCGCTAACATCCCATTCCGGCAGCCAGTAAATACCAATTCATGGAGATGAACACGCAGCGCCGGGCGGCGGGGCTGAACGACAAGATCCCGGACATCCGCAAGACGCTGGAGACGGTGCAGTTCCTGCAGGCGCGCAAGGGGTCGAAGGCGTTCGAGACGACGTTCGAGCTCAATGACACGCTGTTCGCGAAGGCGCAGATCCCCACGGGCACCGACGAGGTGTACCTCTGGCTGGGCGCCAATGTCATGCTGGCATATCCGATCGATGAGGCGATGGAGCTGCTCGAGGGGAAGCTGACTGCCGCCGAGGAGAGTCTGAGTAATTGCGAGGAGGACATGGACTTTCTTAGGCAGCAGATCACCACGCTCGAGGTCAATACCGCCAGGCTGTACAATTATGAGGTCACACTCAAGAGGAGGGATAGGGCCGAGGCTGAGGAGGAGCAGAGGAAGGAGAAAAATTAGCGGGTAATGGGTGCATATGTTGCGAGATTATTCCATTTTCTTCTGCCTGGACGCCGTGTAATACCATCTACTAGAAACCGCTGCTGCTGCTGCTAAAACCTGGGATCATCATCCTCTTCATCCGCCATCTGTATCTCAAGGGGAGACTCGCTCCTACTTTTGGACAGCTCGAGATCCTCCACGACAGCTGGCGCATACTCGCCAGTCTCCTCCTCTTCCTCCAACCCCTCATCCTGTATCTCGACCATATCCCCCTCCTCGGTTTGTACCATTCCCTTCCTCAGCACCTCCCGCGTATCAAGCACCCAATCCATCTTCCTGCTCGCCCAGCCCGCCAGCTTCAAGAACTCCTCACGGACCTTCCTCCCTCTCTTGTCGTCCTCTTCCTCCTCCTCCCTCAGGACCTTGCCAAACCCTCTCAGCAACTTAAGCACCTCAGCCATGACCTCGTCGCCCAAGAACCCCCCACCGTCTCCAGCGCCTTTCAAAACCTCCAGCATCCTCCTGAGCCCCTGCAGGAACTCAACAAACCAGCCCTCGCTCCCCCCAAAAACCGCCTCGCGACACGTCAACACCAGCCTCACGACCTTCTGCCACTGCTCCCCCGCCGCAAAGTTTCCTAAAAACAAGCACACCACGAACGTCACCTCCCACTCGCCCAGCAGCTCCTGCTGGCGCCCCAGCACCTCCGACAGCGCCCACGACCGGTCGCGCGCCTTCTCCGTGCGCTCCCGCCCCACAGCCCCAGCCGGCCACGTCGTCTTCAGATTGATCGCCGTGAACGCGATCCGCACTTCACTGTCCGCCTCGAACGCCTTTCCGGCGGCGAGGTCGGCTGCGTCGTCCTCGTCGTCGCCGGAGGTGCTGGTCGACGAGGACGTCGTCTCAGCCGCCCAGCCCGGGCCCAGTAGGCACGTCAGCACGCCCGGCGTAACGTGTGCCACTAACGCCCGCCACGCGGAATCGCTGTGCCCCTCCGAGCCGCTGCCAGGGTGCCGCTGTCGGTAGCTTATCAGCCCTTCTTCCCCCTCCGCCTCCTCCGCCTCCGACTCCGACTCTGAGGCTCCCGACCGCACCACAGTCCCCTCCACGTCTTCGCGGACTAATCCCTCGCTGCCGGCATCGTAGCGGAAGTAGTGCGTGTCGTTGTCACTGTCGCCGGCGCAGAGGACCCACCGCCCGTGCCGCAGCGTCAGTGACGGCGCGGGCGAGATCCAGATGTGGTGCAGCCCTGGGGGTAAAGAGGAGATTCCTGTGAACGTGCTGGGTGTCGTGAGAGAGCTCAGGTCCAGCCCTAGGTGCGAAGACGGCGGGAGGGTATGGATGTGGATCGTACTTGTCGACATGGTCGTTTTGGTGGGGTGGTGGGGGACGGGACGGCGGACGGGACGGGGGTGCAGGATGCACGGTGGGGAGCCGCTTGCGTCATGGGTGGTGAACCGGGTTGCATGGGCTTGGGCTTGGGCTTGGGCATGGAGTGTCACTCGTGTTTGGGTTTCGTGAGCGGTATTGCATTAAATTCATCCATAAGTTACAACACCCAGAGACCGACAGCTCTCCACCCCCAGCTCCCAGCCCTCAACCCCCATGTAAGATGCAGAAAGAAAAAAACGTCGGCGCAAGTTACAATTCCCATTATCCAGCCAGTCCACCAGTCCATCGAAATCAAACAAACAAGCTCTCAAGCCCACAAACTCCCCATCGTAAACAGAACTCCCCAGAGATGAGATACCAACCCAGCATTAGCAGCAGCATCGATCCTCTATGCATCCGGTCCGCCTACCTACCTACCAATTAAGAACGGGGACCCTAACCTGGACGGAGACGACGTCGCCCTCCTGCAGAGCCACGACCTGTTCGATGACGTCGAACTCCGATCCGTCCTCCATCCTGATTGTTCCGGTGGGGACGCCGTCTCCGAGGAGGAGGAAGAGCAGCATGCCAACGGTTACCCGCTGCATCTGCACCGGGAACGTGATGTTCTCCCAGACGATGCGGAAGCGAGGAGGCTCGGACTCGGGCTCAGGCTCGGGCTCGGAGCGGGCCACGCGAAGTCGCGCCCGCGGCGCGTTCAGAACAAAGTACTGGTCCCAGCTGGTGTATGGTGGGGGTGGAACCTCGAGAAAGGTGTGCATCGGCTCGGTTGGAACGGCCGAGTCGAAAAATGCCTTGAAGGACCCCGGGATGGTGGTCATTATCAACATTGCGAGGTGTCGTGGGGTGTTTTGTGGTGCTTGGTTGCGGTGGTGGTGGGAGGGGAGTGGGTGAGCTCGAGCTCTTACAGATTTGTGTGGTTGGATTGAGATGAGGGTGGATAGGGATGAGGGGGATGGAGGGAGGAGGATGGAGTGTGGATGGTAGAGGGTGAATGGAGTGTATCTGAATCAGTATCCCACCACCCGTTTCGGGGAGGACAGACAGAACCTGCCAGAATCGGGTATGAACTCACCCTCCTACCCTCCTCCCGCCTTCCCCGATTGCTCTATGCCTACATACAAACAAAGCTGCAGGTAACCATTCAGTTAATCCACCCTGAAAGCCTTCCGTGGAGACTGAGTGTGCCTGAGTGCTGGAATCACTAGGTGATGGGAATCTGTCGCCCAACTGTACGTTCAGCGGACTCGGTCAAATCATCATGAATACCGTAGCAAACTACCATTAATTACTTAGGTACTTTACATGGTATTCACTTCAGCTGGTCACCCCACCCTCCTTCACTGGTTTACGTGATCGCTGCAGGTTCGATCTTATGTACGCATAAAATTCACCACCAAACATCTCTCGCTCCCCCACTATGTCTTCCGTTCTGTTCCACAGACCTACTCTTCCCGCTATAAAACCGTTCGCACCATAGATTCTGTTCTCAGGAACAGACGCCATATGGGACTTCCACGCTCTAGGGTTCTGCCTACGTCCACCAGCTTCACTGATTCTATCTATACAGCCCACAGATACCGAAGGCGAGCCTGGTTACTCGGTCCTTCAAATATGTATGTACCAATACCAATCAAGGTCTTTGAGGATCCCGACCGACCACGAGAATTTCCGAGTGCCCGCTACCTATCTCAGATCTGCCAAGCCTGTCCGGCCGTCCGTCTACTCTACCGTGAGAAGCAGACAGATGGTTGATCCACTCGCTCACTGACTACAGGAGATCTAATCAAGGAAGCCAAAGATAAGCCATGGACGTAGCCACGAGAAGGCGGAAAAGCGGGAGACAGTCATGCCAGTTTGACACAATACCTAAATGGACCCATGGGGAACAGTGCAGAGCGAGATTCGGATAAACTTGAACCTGCCAGCAAGGAGGAGGTGAGGGTCAAGGTGTGGAATCAGTAGAAATAATCTAGGTATTCAATCGAGGTCCTCTGTGCTCTCTAGACGCAGGAATCTCACTTTCGAGCGCTTTATATCCGAGTGATATACAGTGAAACCGAGTTCTCGGTCCCCTTTCGGTGGTAGGTACGATCCTGTTTGCGGCATGATTGGATCACTTGAACGGAGGTACTTGTTCTTTGACTGAGCCGCTGAAGAAATTGTTTCTCACGCCAGTTACAGTTCTCTGGTCATGCTTGAGGATTGACGTCTGTACCAGTATGTTGGGAAGAATGAGGGTTTGAAGTTCGCATTTCTGAGATATGTAGGAGAACTAAGAGTGCCATTTCCATTTCCCTATGTAGCAGAATTCTAGTTATCGGGGGCCTAGACCACCGCACCAACCTGCCTCCCATCCAGCCCCAGGGCCGCACTGCCTGGCCGCCTAGCTATCCCCAGCGGAAAGCGTTAACATCGACCCAATATCCCTCCTGCGTATACCTAACCCTTCCCTCCAACTTCCACTTCCCGCCGGATTGTTTCGCACAGTACTCTGCGATATTGATCTGGGCGTTGCCGACGATCCAGCAGGGCACACAGAGCATCTTGTCGAGCTGCTGGGCGCACACGGTTGCAATGGCGTTTATCGAGTGCGCCAGCAACGTGCACCCCGAAGGACTCGTGTTACAGCACCAGCTCTCCTTCAGCTTCAGCAGAGTCCAGCCATTCTCGCGCACTCCCTGCTGCAGCGGCGTGGAGTACGAGCTGCAGTACCGTGTGCCAGAGGGCGTCGTCAGGTACAGCCTATTGGACCTGACGGGGCCAACGAGGTCGGCTGGCGGCTGCGGCGGAGATGGGACCCCCGCGGGCAGCTGGAGAAGGGTTAGTCGAGGTTCGGAGGAAAGGAACAGGGGATCATACAGGAACGAGAGGGAGGCCGGCTTGCAACAGTTCAAGCTGGGAAGTTATATTGAACGCCGGGTGGTGGATATGTCGAAGGACGGGAGCTCCAGGACCTCGAATCCAGGGGCGCGGTGGACATTGGCGCCGACGACATCTGGCGTGGGTCCGGCGAGGACACCCGCAACTAGGAGGGTGAGCGTTGCGAAGAGGGAGTACATGACGGATGGCGGACGGTGGACGGTGGTTGCTGGTGGTTGGGTAAAGACAGGGGAAAACCTGATGCGTGAATGTTGGGGCGCACATTTATACCGCCCGCCGACAGGCTAGTTTCTTTCTTTGTTTTTGTGGGAGTTGCTTCAGCTTGCGCAGCTTACATTACATTTATACATACGGCAAAGTCGAATTTCTCACTTTGACCGTCACATCGGGGTTGCAGCTACCGGCATCCCCAGTAGATTGTTTGTTTTTTGTTTCATCATCGTAGCATTCGACCTTAGCAGATCATGGCTGTATACACACAGAAAGAAAGAAGAACAATGAGATGACATCCGCGCACAAAAAGGAAGAACAGAATGAAAGAAAGACAATGAGATGAAAAACGAAAAGCGTCAGTCTTTCTCCAAACCCCACATCAACGCTCCATTCCCCCAGCCAACTCCTCCAACCAATATAACGCCTCATTTCTTCCTGCGTATGCCGGAATCTCCGGCCGACTAGTCCGTACTCTTTCCTCCGCTCTTGCTCTCACCGCGTCCTAGGGCATTCCCAGTAGGCGGGTATCGCGGTAACGTGTATGTTTGGGGAAGGATACTAGGCGAGTGCGTAACTGTGCAAGTTTGAAGCAACGGGATACCAGGCATTTTCTGGCTGGAGACATGTAGATATCGGCGTCTAGAAGATGTCCGGTATGGAAAGCTACGGTGGCTATTCGGACGGCCGGTTCTAACGGGGGAGGGAAGAAGGAATCATGAGAATTATATAGCCGTTCATTCATTATACAAATACCAACACGAGCTATCTATACGCCGATTCATTGCCGCGTACCCAATGCCATAGAAAAATACCATACCATCCAACTCTCCTCCCTTCCTCCACTAACTATTACATCCGCCTCCCCACCTAATGACCAGCCACCTTCGCTTTAACAGCCTCAGGATAACTCGGCGGCACCGCCTCTGCATCCTCCAGCTCTTTCCCGTCCCCCTCCGCCCTTCCCTCCACCGCCCTCGCCCCCACAGAAGCCTTCTTCTTCTTCTCCCTGCGCATCCATCTTCTCAAGTGTCCGCGCGGCAAGCACAATCCCACCATAGCCAGGCTCAAGACCACCGCAAGAACCACGCCGAGGACGATCCTGCCGGTTTGGAAGAGGCCGCCACCACCGCCTTGGGATTTTCGTTTCGAAGGGGTGGCAGTGGCGGTGGCCCGTGAGACGGGGTCGGAGGATGGGGTTGCATCTTTCGGCGCTGGGTGAGCATCAACTGCGGCGAGGAAGGCGAGGAGGAGTGCGAGGGTATGTTTTGCGACTTCCATGTGTACTGTATGTTGTTCGGATTCGTGATTTGAAGAAGGGGTTAGGTTACTGTAGTAATCCGATTGATATATGATGCTTCGTGACGCTGCAACTGACTCGAACCATCCCACAGCGAAAGCAGCGAGTTCGAGTCTTATACGCAGGCGCACAGCAGAGTACTCGTATCTACCCAGCGCTTAGCGCATCCTCTTGGCGGCATCCCCGCATCCAACACCAAGCTGGCGGCCTGAACATGAAAACATACATTCCGGGCACTTAGCCGTAGATCTTGAGGCTGTGAACGATAGGCCTTCATCACGAGCGCATATTCGTGCCTCGAATCGCAGAAAGCTGGAAGCTCACTCCCTCCCTCGGCAGATGCTCCGTGGTCTCGAGGGACGACCCGGGTATGGATGAGACTGTAATTTCTCGGGCTAACTTACCTGCTTCACTGTTATTGGTACTTGGCCTGCGAGACGGAGAATGGGAATTGCACTGCCTGGCTGGGTATAATGTATGGATCATACGATATCACCCGCCTAGGCAAGTCATGCCGCACAATGACGACTTTGTCCAGCAGAAGAGGGTCGCCGTGGTCTGTAAAGGCTGTATGCAAAGATAAAATGATTTCCTGTCTCTCTCCAGAAGAAGAGTAGAGCAGGTAAATTCAATAAGGTGTGGGGCTCAGTCACAGTCCACTTAACCATGCATGTGGCAGACCATCACCTTAGTATCACATCCCACGGGCTTGTGACCTCATTTTCAAGCATTTGGTTGGAAGCTCAACTTTTCTGTAGCAGTAACAGTGGAGATAAATACATCAGTACCAATGACGGTGTCCAGCAAGTCGAAAGATGAACCTAAGAAAACCCATCCGGCCCACCAAAAAAACCAAAAAAAGAACACATCCCGACAACCCTCAAAAATGCAACTTCACCACCCAGCGATGACTGGTATACACCCATTCCTTTCCACTACCAGGATCAGTCACTGCCTGTGGTTGATTATGCATATCCTGGGACAAGCTATCTGCTGGTGGAGTCTGGATGGCGGCTGTGACCGCTATATACATTTAACTTCAGAGTGAAAATTAGTCACTACTCGTGAGAGTTTGGTGCACTGGAGCTTGACTTCCATACAAAACCCAGTGTTTCCTCTTGCCAAAGATCTTCACACCAACATTGGACCAGGAATCTAAGGTTGGCGGGGGGTACATAACCTGTGCCTTTTCTACTCCCCATCATTCATATCTACTGCTGGCTACTAGGTAGCTGGCTTGAAAATAGAACCGCAAACATATGGCCCTTCAAAAGCGCAGGCACCATATGCTCTTCGTATGTAACGTAACGTCACGTTACGCTGACTGAGTACGTACAAGCAGCCTCCTCCCGTGCTCCTTCATCCCTCATTACGTGTCAATTATCCTGCTCAGCTCGCTCCCCATTACCGGTACACACTAGGTCAGTAGGGCAAGCAAATAGTAAGTTGCGTCGAGTACGTAGAGCAACAGGAAAAGGAGATTCGAGACTGGGAGGTGCCTTTTAGTTTGTGAGGTTCACGTCACAAGTTATCACTCACATTGCGAGTGGCCGCACGTGAGTTGACTCAAGTAGAGTACAACCTCACAGTGATCATTCAGCTGCAGAAGACGATGAATCCGAGCGAGCAGAGTGCAAGGGAGGGTAAGAGAGGGCAGGGGGAGTGTGTGAGGGTTGATGCCGGTAGGGGCGAGGGAGCAAGTAGGAAACTTGTGAACGAAGAACAATGGGTATAACAAGGTCAATAGAGTGCTAGGCCTTAACTATATCCCACAGAAAGCCGACAAAAGTCTTATAATCCTTTTGCAACATCCGCAGAGACTATATAAGGATTATGTAAGAAAAATGGACGAAAAGATACCAATTCAAGGCTTAGTACTTTTGATGATCCTTATGGTATGTAGAGTACCGTACCTATGTCAAATCATGTTCCCGTGGGGGTCATACAACAGAATAGGTAATCTAAATTCAGATCCTTAGGTGCATGCATCAACTCGGAAGCCACGGCACTCGCTCCTGCCCACTGCCCAGAAACACATACGAACCACCCCTGTACTATGTAAAACCGTGTGACCAGCACGGTTTCTTTGACCTGACCACACAAGCGACATTCCTTCCAAACATTTCTCTACGACCAGAAGGAATATCAAGATTTCAAGACTGCCAGGCATCACAGCGAGTGGAATGGAGGCGACTAACACAATTTTCTTTCGGGGAAATGGGGTTTTTGGTCGAGAGTGAGCGTATCAAAGTTGGAGGGACAGCTCCACTCCGGACTCAGCATTCAACCTTCAACCTTCAGGTGTACCCAACCATGCCCCCCTACAACCACCCAATCGCTAATGATATCGTCTAGAAGCACATTTGTGAGCTGAGGAGCGGGGCGGGGCGGGGAAACCATTCTGGGGTAAATTTCTGCTCGTTGATTCCCCCGGCCACTGCAATCGCGATAAGTTGGGTTACTCGCACCGTATCGAAGCTCAAAGGGTGCCGAATCCTCGTCAGCCAACCGGAAATCGTGAAAACTCATCGTGCTTTCTAGGCAACGCTCATACCGAACGGGTGGGCTGAAAGGTATAGACGTCTACTTAAGCCTTTCCTCATTCTTCGCCGCCCTAAGTGAATGCGTAACACCCCTCCGCACCGGCCTCTCCCAACTAAACCGAATACCTATCTGATATTGTCCCATTAACCCAGCGGAGTTGAATTCATAATGACCCATCACCGATGGAAGGTAAGCGTACAATGACACCGGGGATCACTCGTTTGTAACAAAAACCTTTACAGGACATTATCTAATCTTCAGGCACACCTGCAAGACTAGGGATTCTCCGTCGAGCGGTGGGAAAGTGCCCTGGGTGTGCAACGAATTTCCGCCTTATGGCTGGGTAATTCCGGGGCAGATCTCTGTGGTGGACTGGCTGGAAGGTGCCTACCTAATTCCCCAATACTGCCTTCTCGAAGCTCTCTGCTAACATTAATAGATCCGAAAGCCAAAAACCTGGTATTCGGGCTCAGAGCACCACCGCAAAGAATTCTCGATGGACGCCATATTGAGCCGTGCAGATATCTGGATGGATACGGAAGGATAATGCCTTACGAACAATCATACCATACGATACTGCGTCCAGTCTGGGCAACGGGCCCCTCGGTCTGTCCGAATGCGAACATCATGAGCCACCTGTTGGGCAGAGTGAAATCAACCGCGCAACTGAAGGACCCGCAACTTGTGAACGAGATAAACGCAGAGCTGGCTATCTCCAGCTATGACAGAGATGCCGGCGATTGTTTAGGCTTGGTGCACACGATCTTCTGCATCACTCGGGCATCCCTGATTCAAGCGTGCAATTCATGCAAGCAGAGGACGTCCGAGTCTCTTCGCTTCATGCCAAAGTGTCCGACGTGGAAAGGCTTCGAGACGTGGGTAGTCCAAATGGCGGCCTGTGGGTCCCATCACTACCGGGTCGACCCAGACACTCCGGAGGACATCGACTACTTTTCGCATGTGCTATACCACCTGGCCGCCGAAATCCACCAAACGCAAACGCAAACCCTACACCCAGGCACAACGGGGGGCCATCCTAAATTTGTCGTTGACGAAAAATATCAGCGTTGAGTGCAGTCAGTCAACCTCCCTGAAGTCCTTGAGCTCATCTCATGGCTCATCGCACTGCTTGGAATCCCGCTGGCACTCCCCGACTCGGCACACTACTCAAGCCAGTATGCCGCGCTGGTGAGCCAGGCCATGCAGCGAGCGGAACGACTAAACATTTGCGCGCAGCGTGTGTGGGCTCTCGGCTCGGTGGCGCCTGGGCGCGAGCTGAGTCTCTTGTCACTGGTGCCTCCTACAGACCTGGGGTATTCCGTTCGGGGCCATACCGGCCACGATATGTGCACCTCCGACTTCTGTCAGCAATCCACCATTAGCTTCACCTCGGTGGCGCAACTCCATTTGTGCTCTGTCCCTGGGCACTGCCTGCCTACCGAAGGCATGTTCTCTCAAGCGTTACTGAGCAGCGCCCTCAACCGCTCGGGTCTGGGCTCCGAAACATTCGTGCCGACCGCCTAGACTTTAGATGGAAAGTCGCTCGTCGAGAAGGAGCAGCCTTTCATGGCCATTTCGCACGTCTGGTCCGACGGAACCGGGAAAGGGGCCTGAAAACCGGCCAAGTGAACCAGTGCCTGTGGCGACACTTTTGTGAGATGGCGCGGGAACTGGGATGCGAAGGGATCTGGTGGGATACCGTCTGCCTCCCTGAAGATAAGCGTGCACGCATCGAGGCTATCAATCGAATGCAGGATAATTACACGCACGCCACGGCCACGCTTGTCCATGACCGCTACTTAAGCTGCCTCCGGTGGACGGACGCTGCCTCAGCTTGTTTCGCCGTTGCCATGTCGACGTGGCTCACAAGAGGCTGGACCGCGTTGGAATTGCAACAGTCTCCAAAGGATGGGGTGTACGTGCAATTCGAGGACGATGACGGTAATCCGGTGCTCAAGAATCTTGAGGGCGACATCCTGTTACGGCTAGGACAACCGTCCCATCGCCATCACCAGATAGCGAGCGCTCTGATCCGCAAGCTGCGAGCACCAGTACGGTTCCTTAACGACCTCCTCACGGTTATTGGACCGCGATACACATCCTAGACGCGGGACATGGCGATCATTTCGGGGCTCTTTGTGGGCGTCAAGAACCCAGCATCCATGACCCAGGAGGAAATCTACCAAGAAGTCCTGCGTACGATTCAAGGCCGGGCCCGGCACGGAACCGTGTCGGTCAGCAATCTCTTCCACGGCACGACAACCATGATCAAGGGCGGATTCGGCTGGTGTCCACCAGATCTTTTCCGCATGCCAGTAGGAGACGGGCACAGCGAGCTTCATGTCCAGGATAACGGAGACCTCCTCGGAAGGTGGCAGATGCGGTGCCTCCTACGCCACGCGCGATGTGTGCGCGTCCCGGAAGGGACGCATCCCCTGATCCGCTCCAAGCTATACGTAGCCATGTCGGAGCCGCGGAGACACGTTCTGCTGCTCGAAGGGTTGGCGCAGCTGGAGCGCGCGCTCGTCGTGCGAGTGCGTACCACGCGCGCCGAAATCGCCGCCGGAACCTACGCCAAGGACGAAGCACTCCAGTGCGAATACGTGGGTATCGTGCACTACGAACCTTCCGCGATAACCGAGCCCGAGTATCACCTTTCGGTGTTTTGTCGCATCGCCGACCCCAAAGACCTGCCCGACCTCCCGCCCACGAACATGGCTTGCGTTGTGGGCACGTTCAAGGGCGCAGGTGGCGGCCCGAAAGGCACCGGGCCGCTAGGCTGCGTCTGCTGGCAAGCTAACATTTATCGCTTCACTCCGGGCGTATAGAGCGACGTCTATCTGGATATATCACGGGCCGGACCGGCAGCGTTGTGTGTGGAACACAGCAGTGAAGAGGACGAGGTTGTCCGGAAGAAACCCGGGTCGTGGGGAGAAAACTGTGGCACTTCATGAGGGCGTGCACGACCGCACTCTACGTATTTTCCTTGAGAATTAGTGTGGACGTTGGGGAACTCTGGATTGCGCGAAGGGTGGGCTTGGGAAATTAGCTTATGGGGGTCAACTATTGTCATGTAAACAATTGAACTTCCCGGGTGCAGAGCTGAATACCACTGTGACTTTCTAGACTGCTGGAACCATACTTACTTCCCCGTCCCTACCAGCATCAACCCTCACACACCCATTTCACCGGTCATAGTAATCGACTCTCTGCCCTCCCTACTCTCTATTACTCTCTATTACCCTCTGCTCTCTCAGAGTCATCGTCTTCTGTAGCTGAATGACCACTGTGAGGTTGTACTCTGCTTGAGTCAACTCACGTGCAGTCACTCGTGAAGTGAGTGATAGCCCGTGATGTGAATCTCACCAACTAAAGGGCACCTCTGAGTCTCGATGATCTTTGTTACAACTTACAAGTGTCATCCGGGGGGCATCGCCAGAGTCAATCAACCCACACAGTTAGAGTCATTGAAGGAATGACTTCAGTCAATGAGCAGAAATGGCTGAGTAAATCCGCAAGACTTGCTCCCCCTTCTGCTCCTCCTCCCCCGATCCACCTAGCAACCCACTCGCCATTCCATCTGGGTCCTCAACTACTCGAGAGTCTATACAAATGGACTCACGCAACCCATTCTATTTCTCCATTCCATTCAAATTGGATGAAAGGATGATAAGTGCTACTGTTAAAGAAAAGGGGGATCGTAGTAAACAAAGCAAGAGCTGTACAAACACCCCAAGCAACCCACGTGATAATCTAATCAGACAAAGAACGAGCAAAAGGCCCGAGTGAGATTATGTATAGCATTGGGTCTCGACACAAGACGATCTCTGGCGGCCATGTGAGTGTATATAGTCCACCCCGATCCGTTATTTCCACAGAAGCATGTGATGCTACTCATTCTGGCTGACACTGCACGCAACGATGTGTGTTTCTTCAACAGCTAAGCACAGGTCCAACCCACACCCAGCGCCAACCGTGCAAACCAGCTTCAGTCACATGCTATCATCCACCGCATGGACACACAGCGCCACACACCGCCACACTATCTACCTCCAGCCAAAAAACAAAGTCCAAGCAACCAGTCCACCGAGCGCTCATACCCGCTCCACCTCCGCCTTCCTTCCACCCGCCCAAGCCCCCACAGCGACCACAACCGTAACCCAACACATGCACAGCGCAGTGACACCCACCGTCAGCGTAAGAGAGAACATGGCGTCGACACCTATTCGCTCCAGGTAATTGACTGTGTCCCTATTGCTGCACATAAACACCACTCCACCAGCGATGAGACAGAACGCGGTGAGCACTTCTGTCGGGGGACGCGTGGGCTGCGTGCTCCTTGGCGGAACTCTGAAGAATAGCAAGTACGTGAGCGACCTGCACACCGCCGCGGCGGCGAGGAGCGCGCCCCACTGTGTGTGTATCGTTGAGGAGAAGTGCGAGTGCTGGTGGTGCTGCGACATCAATGTTCCCAGCAGGAAGATGACGAGCGCGGGCAGGGGGTTGGGGGTGAACCCCGCGTTGTGCGCGGGGTGATCCGAGTGGTCCTGTCCCCCCAAGACCAGCCAGATCCAAGTGCTTTCTAGCAACAGACCCAGAAGTCCCCCACCGAGAAACATGAATGCGATCGACACGTGCTGGAGATCGCCGTGCGACCAGGCGCCGCCCCAGCTCGCTAGATGCTCGAGGAAGACGTTGGCGCACCCGTAGAGGAAGATTCCGCCGCTTTCGACGGTTTCGCAGGTGAAGGCTCGGCTTGTCGTCGGCTTGAGGTTCCATGACTGCGGGTATCAGCAGGTGGGTAGGAGGAGAAAGGCCAGGGGGAAGGTACCCAGCCGAGCTCAGAAAAGGCACCGAGCCACCGGCTGAGCGTCAAGATTCCGTAGAGGAAGAAGACCCCGCCCTTGATGAAGTGCGCGAGCCCATTGAGCACACTGCTGCCCATCTGCTCTCGTCATCAGCCACCATCCATGCATCCATCTCTCGGAACATACGAGCGGAGCAACTCACAAAGATCCCGGCCCCCGTAACAATGCCCAAACAAATCTGCGTAAACCCCAGCGGAATAAGGAACCTCGCAATGACCGAGTAAACAAGATTACAGATCTTCACTACCCGTTCATTAAAAATCCCCGGCACGCTCGCCGACAGCGCATTTTCCAGGGTGGCTAAATCCACCCACCATCGTCCACGCGCCGATTTCTCCCCTACCCATTCCAGCCCGTGGTCCTCGTCGCCGTATCCCGACGACTCCTGATCCACCGACCCGCCATGCCCACTATCGGCGGAGCGCCGATCACTATAAAGCCGCGAATACGCCTCGTCTTCATACGCAGGCACCGCCCTGAACCCGCCGCCGCCTCCGTGTTCGTGTCCCGAGTTTCTGACGACTCTTGCAAGCATGCCGACGGCCGCCTGCACACCCAAGATTACCAGCAGCGCCCATCCCAGCTTCCGGTGGGAAGCCGCCGGATACAGGTCCTCCGTCAACCCGGCATGTACCGCCGCGAAAACGATTCCGGCAACGTTGGTGGTCAGGAACGAGATCTGCGCGGGAACGTGGTGGCGCGAACTAGCGAGTGAGAGCGTTGTTGCTGCGAGAGGTTGTCAGAGTGTCAGAGGTGACACCAATAAGGAGGCGGGCCAGCGATTAGGTGTGTAGTAGGTACTAACCGACAGGCATGATTATCACCCAGCTCAATAGCATGGTCAGGATGTGAAGGTATAGCCAGCCGCGATGGGGTGCGAGGGCGAAGTAGTATGCATTGCTTGCATCAGCTCCGGCGTTTGTGCTGATGCTGGTGTTGTGCGATGGCAGCGGATGCGAGTGGGCTTTGTCTGTGTGCATGTCCATGTTCATGTCGCCGTGCTCGTCTCCATGGTCGTGGGCGAGGGCCAGCGACGCCAGGATCAGCAGCAGGGCCGCAGGCAAAAGTGTGGATCCAGTCTTCATCGAGGGTGCAGAATTGCAAAAAAAAAATACCGTCCGCACGAAGTATCGAACAACAGGAAAGGATGTGCGCAGAGGGGCTGTCTTTGTTCTCCGGGCACCCATTCAATTATATGTAGGCACCCGGGCTCCTTATACATTCCACGGGGCCTGGAATGTCGGTGTCGGTATCGTAGTTGCACATGCATCGCGAGGTGCAACAACGCGAAAGAAACTTTGCAGCGGCCGCCGCCCAGGCCAGGGCCCAGGCTAACCACCTATCTCATGATGCGGTTCCGCTCGAGGTGGGCACATAATCACCGATTTGATATCGCCATGCCTCCCTCTGGACTCGGATATGTTATGCCGAGCAGTCACAGCTACATACATACATACATACCCCGCCAAGGCCCCACCACCACATGATCACTCCGATGGCAGACTTCGACAACGTCCGATGTGGAGCTGGAGTACATACATGCGTATACTGACTTCGGAGTGAGTCTCTGCGGATACAGATTGTGAAGCTATCGTCTTCGTGCCCATGGTTCCCACGATCTTTCGAGGCGAATAGAGTACTCGACGGACGGACGAGTGAGCCCGCATTGCGATCCCCAGATGTCGTCGAGACATGCTCATCAAGGGTTAGGTAACTGATGTGCCAGCTGCCATCCCGCAACCTGCATATGCCAAGTGTAGGTCGGTCGGTTATCACCACTTCCGAGAGCCCGTCTCGGAATAGCGAGAGAGTTTTGTTCTCCATAAACCGTTGGATATAGACGCTAAGCAAGTGGGGGAGGGGATCGGCCAAATCCGATTCCGAGTTCCGCACCGGTCTGAAAGGCCCTACACGGTGCACGCCGCACGGTGGATTGTGTATGTATGGCGAGATGGTGATTCATAATTGGTGAAGGACCAGGAGCTTTCCACTCCCCTCACTTCGTCAGTTTCGATACCTCCGACCCCACTCGCACATAGCCGAATAGTAATCTCCAAGTTAAAAAAAGCTTACAAAAGGATCATAGCAGTAGCAATAGCAGCAAACACACCGATGACAACAGCCATCATCATCTTCCTAGTCGTATTATTAATATTGACGTACTTCGACTCGTATCTATTGAATTCTCTAAAGCACACATCACGCGAAGTCAGACAAACGACCGGGCACCCATGGACCCTCCAACAGCAGCAGCTAGCCCGTGCAGCCAACGGGGCACGCAAAGTGAAAACCGCTGCAGAAGTTGTCCCGGTCCACATCACCAGCGCCGTCTCAAGCTTCCTCCTCGAGGAGCTTAAAGTGCGCGCTAGGTAGATTGCTGTAGCACCAGAACACGTTGCTGAGGCCCTTACGATGACGGACATCTAGATCCGTCGGCTTGACGCCCGCTTGACGGTACAGCTTCGCCAGAAGATCGCACATCCTCTCGCCGGTGCACATCATGATGCGGAGGGAGTCTTTGTCGGGGATAGACGGAGGTGGTGTCCAGGGTTTGGTTAACCACCGCACCGTTAACGCCGCTACAATATTTGTCAGTCATAGTCTCGGACAACCCTCGTCGACAGCACACTCTCCCATTCCTCGGTCGACCTCACCCCGACTCACTTTTCGTTTGGCAATCGTCGCTTAAGAACGGCGGGTCAACCATGACCCTGTCGAACTTTCCCCGGAGATCCTTCGGGAGTCCTCGCAGCGGGTACTCGAAGTCATAATAGACGAAGTCCTCCTTGAAGACGTCAAACCTGACATCATATTCGAGCAGTTTGATAGTCATGTTCCTCGGTATCCTGCCTGTCGTCTGCAATAGTGTCAACATCCGTCTCGTCTGCGCTTATCCGACCGACCGATCGCTCGACCCTATCTCGGAGTGAGATTCCGCCGCTTAGACGATGCCTGACTGACCTTCCACTCCCTCAACTTGACATAGACGGTCGGGGCCGAGACCAAGGCGATAGCCGTATCCTCCGTGGCGCCCTCGAGAAGCGACTCCGCCAGGATCGTAGCGGTTTCATCGTCGTACCAAAACTTTTCCGCAAGTCACTAGCATCAGTATCTCCCTCTCCCTCTGCCGCCAACCATCCCCCCGCGCCTACCACACCCCCCATCTCCCCCTCTGCCCCTCCCCCCCCTTCTCCCTACATACCTGACTCTGATTCCAGTCCTCCTGAAAATCCGCCATGGTGACTATGCGGTCCTCGTGGTCGCGCTCGGCCTGCAGCCGCAGCTCCTCGAACCGCCGGTCCTGCTCATCCTTCTCGCGCATGAACTCGGCCAGCGCCTGCATCGCGTCCGGGGCTAACCTGCTCGTCTCTGTTAGTAGCGTGTGTGGCGTGTTTGGCGTGCGCACTGACTGCAGCTCTTCGTCGTCCGTAACGAGCATTTTGAGTTGATACTTGTGATGTGATACTTGTGGTAGTTGAGGTGTGGTGTTTGCTTGGTTGGTTGGTTGGCCAGAGAGGTGGCGGGGTGTGCGGTGCTGTGCTGTAAAAGATGTGTATCGAAAAGAGAAGAGAGAAGAAACGAACTGTGGGGGAAGGGACAGAATTTGCTTAGTGGCACCAATGCATGCATGTATGAATGACTGGCATTGGACCAGCCGCTGTGGCTAGAGCAACTCATGTAGGGCTCGCAGATCACTTCAGCCTCAACATCTTCCTTTAATTCTGGCCATGGCCACGTGGTGCCGGAAATGTACAGAGCGAGCCGGACATCAAACAAGTTAAATACAACCCAAGAAAGAAAGAACAGTAACAAGCACAATGTAGGTAGATTGAAAAACTCAGCCATAAAAAAAACGCCTTTCACGCCCCCGCCCCCTTCTGCTTCAAAATATAAGATGCAACATTTGCGCAATGCAACACAAACTTCCATCACCACCACCACCACTGTGATATACCTGCACCACTTTGTTCTGTTCTGTTCTCGTCACACACAAATTTATGCCCCAAACCTTGAAAAAAAGCCTACCTACCAGAATTCGAACCCGTCGTTGGTTTCCTCTAGTGATTAATTGAACGTGCGGATGATATAAACCAGCAGATATGCCTGCGCTGCAAGTACCTGTTTCTCCGTTGCTAGGGTGACCATGCTATCATCGAATTGAAACCACTTGACCGAGTGATATCGTCAGCATTGGAAGGATGTAAGCGGCAATGATGGTACCAACCTGTCCATTTTCTCGACAATAGCTGATGTAATGTCCGGAATTGATCTCCCCTTTGTGCACCACAACGCTGAGAAGATCGTAGACATATGGTTTGAAGCTCCGTGATTCCTGGCCGGATTTCCGCTTGGCCCGAGTCGTGTACGGTGTCATGTCGAGCTCAAGGGGATACCGAATATCCGCATCGATCTTGGAAGATACTCCGTTCGCACTGTGCTCGAACCTCTGGAGGTGCGGGTGTGAGTAACAGAGTGCCTGGTACGTACGAGTGCAAACAGTAAATACCTTCAGTTGGATGCATAGGACGGGCGGCAGGCGCTTAACGGTCAGCTGCTTGGTTGCTTCCCGCGGACCTGCGCATTTACTACAGTTGTACTCATTCACCCCCAGTTTCTCGGTCGCGGTAAACCTGGCTAGGCATTGCTGTACTGTCTGGACGATGCCCTGGGGTTGCTTGTTCTTTTTATCTTTAATCCTCAGGTCCAAGCTCAAGTCCATCACCGGATCGTGAGCTGTGGTCACGTTCCTGCAGCTCTCACAGGTAACATCGCTTTGCAGCTTCCCATAGAATGAACGGTGAATTATGCACGAGCAGTCCTCTGACTTTTGGTCTGTCCCCTTGTTGGTATTATGCAGCTGGTTGAGCAGAAACTGCAAATACTCATGGGCGTCCTGTTGCTGGTAGCCTGCGAGCGCCTATAACATCCCATCGAGAAATTGTAAATCGAAAGTTCTCTCAAAGTGGGGAACATCTGAAAGCAGCGGAATGTTTCTATACCTGCTCGCATTTCCACGAAGTCGTAAGGAGGTTGATGGGTCCGTACCCGTCCTGCTTGTCGGAGGTGAAGAACTCTGAAAACACCTCATCCATGGCGCAGCTCATGCAGTTTGTCTGGCTGCATTCCTTCTGTTTATGACCGTCTGACAGATAAAAGTTCCGTACCAGTGGATTGTGGATCAAACTCTGTAGGATCACACTCATGAAGCAGGTTGATCCCATATTGAGAAACCCTCGTAGGCCGGTAGCGCGACACGGGGCGAAGGTGGTATGCGACTCGATGTACTTGAGATCGTCGGCGGAGGGCTTCGAGTCTTCGAGTCGACGCTTTTTGCGAGCTATCGCGGGGGTGTCAATATCCTGCCATCACTCGCTCGGAGCGCAACAACTCACCGCCGCCGTCTATCGACGTCTCCTGTTCTATCCGTATATCTTCCAGCGCCGGATCATAGATGTAGTCCTGGCACTGGAAGCAAAACACATGGCCACTCCGCGAATCAACTCCTGTCAAACGCAATGGGCGCAGTTAGAGGCAAGGTTCCCTCTCCAATCAACCAAATTTCTCCCGCGTTGTGCAGAGCAGAAGGCAGCTTTTCCAGGTTCCGCACCAAACGAGTGTCCCTCCTCCCTGTAATGTTGTTCCGCATCTCGCGGACAATGAACCGTGGCGCATTGCATGCAGAGGAATGTCTGGACGAGCATGTAGCTGCAGTACACGCATTTCTGCGCCGTGAGTCGGTCCGAGTCGAGGGCTACACGCGTCGCGCCCGAGTACAAAGTCTTGCTCGTCGTCGAGCCGCCTTGGAACGCCGACCCGATGTGTTCTGCGCACGACCAGCCGCGGTGTCAGTGATTCTCTTCATATTCTGAGCCTGCCAGCCAGCCCATCTCCCCGACTCTCCGACTCTCGCGCGCTCTCCCGAGGCCCGACAACGTACCACAACCATAGAACACCGGCGGCTGGATGATGGGCAGCTTGTTTTTCGAAACCTTCGGCGAAGCTGTAGCCTGCGAAGACATGGAGACCGACGGCCGTTTGAGAACGATAGTTGTCGCCGTTGCGCTCATGGTTGCGGCCGGGGGCAAATGTTGGACGGGTTCCGAGAGTTGTGTGGAGAGCTGGCGTGTGTTGTGTGTGTTTAACGTAGCATCTGCAGGGAACTACCGGAGACTAAAGTAATGAAGCAAGGCTACTGATGTGAGCTAGAGGCTTATGGTATGCAGCCAGATTTGGAGGCTGAAAGTGCAACCATGCAGACTGGAGGCGAGCATGCTCACTCAGGCTATGCGGGAAGGGGCACCTCATGGCAGCACATCATAGCAGGAAATAGGAATGTGTACCACAAGCCATACAAACAAATAGTCTATCATAGCCAATAATAATCAGCGCTCAATAAACAACATTCTCAGCCAACAGCTAACTGCTGAGACATCTAGGTAACAAATATGCTACAAACTACTACTACTGGGACTACTCGGCTTCTCGACCAACGTGTACTTCGTCATGCCATTCTTCACCACGATCGCGACCCTTCCCTCCTTCTCCAGCTTGTCTAGAACCTGCACAACCCCTCCTTCCGCCGCAAGATGCAGCCCTGGATCGACATCGACATAGATGCGCTTGACCAGCTCCATGCTCGTAACCGGCGTTGGCGGCTGATCCGCCTCAATCTCCGCGCGCACCGCCTGCAACTGCCTCACGATCTGTGCCTCCCTCCTCTGGCGATGCACAATATACTCCTGCAGCTTCTTCTGCCCCTCCTCGATGAGCTGTCCGTGTGCAGGGTACGCGCGCGCCGGCTTCAGATCCAACATCTTCTGCAGCGAGTCCATGTACTCTTTCAAGTCCGTAAACACGGTGGTTCCATGTCCGAGGACATTATCACCCGTGAAGATAGCGTTCTCCTCCGCGAGGAGGAAGCACATGTGATCGTTTGCATGGCCGGGGGTGTAGACAGCCTTCAGCGTCGCGCCCTCAACCGAGAACACCTCGCCGTCATTGATCCCCTCGTCCTGCGTGTCGTCCGGCGAGTTCTTGTGGATAACCGTGTCCGGCGAGAGTTTTCGTAGATCGGCGATGCCGCCGACGTGGTCGTGGTGGAAGTGCGTGATCAGCGCCCTCTTGACGACGGCGTTTTCCTTCTCGAGGACGGACTTGAGCGACTCGATCCAGACGGGGACGCCCTGCGCCGTGTCGACGAGGAGTCGCTCGCGCCCCGTGCCGAGGAGATACGTGTTAGTCCCCTGAAGTTGGAACTGTGCGGGTGCAAAGAAAGAAACACACGCGAATGAGCTTAATGTGATGTGATGGATGACGCATCTCGTGCGGGCACGATAGCGGGGTGGGGGGTCGTAGCCGCGAGACTCATACCTTGCCCGGATTTCCACCCAAAATTCGCCAAACAGATTCGCTGAGCTTTTCAATCGCCGGCAGTGGGGGAAGACTCGCGAACTGGGCCTTCAGAAACTCGTTGTGTGCAGTGGCCATGATTCTTGTAGAGGTCATTGGGGTTCGAGCAACATAACATGCCTCCATGTAACTATGAGGCGCGGAGTTCGGGTCAACTACCCCAGCTAAAGCTGCGATTATTTTAACTACAGCCGAGGCACACGAAGAAGTGACAGCGGCGACCACAACAGCCCATGCGCATACAGCAATGGCGAAAAACTAATGTGAAGAGGTATATACATCTATGAGGGTTTGGCAAGAGTATTTGTAAAGCAGATTTACATGTCCTCGGTAATGTGCATGTACTTCCTCTCTTCCCTCTTCTCTTTCGCCGTCATGGCCGGCATGTCATAGTACGCGTTGGAGCTGTGGACACCGTCAGTCGACAGTTATTTGGAACGTGGAATCGTTGGAAAACTCACCGGTAGTCTCTGACGTACTGGTACGCCATGTCGTCCAATTCGCTCGCCGTGATTCCGAGATCAGCGAAAGTCTTAGCAGTCCTATCGATTTTCTGGTCGATGAACTCCCTCTCAATCTCATCGGGGTCGTATGTAGGCCACCAGATTTTGTTCAATACTGTGGCTGCGGCCTTCGCGACGGGCTTGGGAAGGTTAATGCGCCTTCGCTCCTTCAAAATCATGCGGTAGATGAGATGGGCAATCTGGTGCTTGGCATACTCACGAGATCCGAAGAGCTCGAACGTTTGACCAGCGGTGGAGTCATCGTAAGCCATGATCTCGAGAGCACGACCAACATCAATCACATGCACGGGTCTGGACTTTTGCTTCCACGAGTTGGCACTGATGAAGTCAGTGCCCCGGGCAATGGGGTGGAGGAGTCTGTCCTCGTGACCGAACATCGGGGAGGGCCGGACGATGGTGGTCTCGGGGAAGATATTGCGGGCCTCGATCTCTCCTTGTCCCTAGCAGTCGCGGATCAGCTCTGTTGGAATCTAGACGAAAGCTATATTCTTACCTTGGTAGCGAAGTACTTCGAGGGCGAGTTGACATCGGCGTTGTAGGAGGAGACATGGATGTACCTGTCAACGTCGTATTTGGCAACGGCCTCGGCGATTCTCTGGGTTCCCTCAATGTGGACATCTTCGTAGGAGAAGTTCCTACCGGAGGGAGTCAGTCAAAAATAGATAACCCGAGGATCGCAGAAGAACCTACTTAGTGGTGTAATCGCGTCCAACGAGGTTGAACACGATATCCGAGTGCCGCACGCTCTCTTCGATAGAGTTTGTGTTTCGCAGATCGTACTCCTACTGGGTATTAGGTGCTGCTCGGAGTCCTGCAGTGTGTATGGGCCGCTCACAATCATGATGACTTTGCCCAAGTCACCAGCGACCTTGAGATGCCGCTTGGTGATTTCCTCGCGGTAAGGTATGACAACGGTACATCCGACTCGAGCTTAACGGAGGACCCTATGACGTTAACATTCTGTTGCCCTGCATGTTCCTCGAGTCTCCGACAGCACATACCAAGTCTGTTGACAATGTATCTGCCCAAGAAACCGGTGGCGCCAAAGACGGTGACGGTGTGCCCTATGATTCCGCTCAGCACTCATTCCTCCCCTCTGCCCGCCGCAGTCGGTCCGGGTCTCCGCATTGTATTGGCACATACCTCCAAGCGATGACCTACACGTCGGAACCCGTCAGTCGTCTTCGCCAACCTCGTGCTTGCTAGAGATAGTATCCAATTCCTCACCTTCCACCTCCGGGAACCCTGATGATAGGTTTTCCTGTCCGGGTGATAGCGATATCGTGTATGAACCTGCGCGCGGGGGCGGGGGCGGCGCCGGCGGCGGTGGCAGCAGCTTTCGCGGGTGCTGCCAATCGCGGCAGAACAGACGAACAGCACCTCTGCATTTTGGCGACGTGAGGCACTGAGGGCGTACGGAGACGTGGGGTGTGTATGGACGTTGAGGAAAGAGTGGAGAGCTGGAGGGCCTTTGACTGGGATGGTGAACGGACGGTTTGGTCCCACTTCTCGTGAGGCGGCTCGGTCAAAGTAGCGCCATTAGTCAGGCATCTAAATATGTCACAAAAAATGATTCGGCAGGTTTTTTCTGGTAGCAAAGGTTTTCACCGTGAACCTTCAACCGACAGCGCAGTGGGCACTGGGCACAGCGATAAATCAATGAATAGCATTGTTATTGGTGTAGCTGCCATACATTTGTCGAGCAAGTGTCCCAAACTACGACCGAGCGGCCAAGCAGATAACTGATTCAAAGGTGCGGCAAACGCGACAGCTCCACATGTGCACTATCCTGTAGCTAGAAACAGCCATGACTTATTGCATCTCGAGTTACTCAGGCAAGAGTGTTGAAAGTTGCTCTCTAACGCCTTTTGCAACACCTTTCCCGAGTGATCATGAGTGGATTAAATGCACGCCAAAGAAAGGTGGCTGATTTCAAATTGGGGCCTAAAGGGCAGAACGGCCGGGGATCCTCCGCGACTCCGAATGGCGGCTACACGCGCAGATAGTTTTTACACGAGAACATCACGAGACAGTGAATCATAATCAGCAATGGAGAGGCGAAGAAGAGCATTAATGCGGCTTTTCGATGCCTTGCAATTCGATCCGTTTCGGGGATTCGGTATGCCACCGGCGGAGTGCAGGCATAGATTTGTTTTGTCGCGGGATGGGCAAGAGAGAACAGGTCCGTGAGACCGGATCGAACCGGTCCTGGCTCTGGCTCGAGAAGCCGAGATAGAACCGTGAAGCGGGCCGGGGAGGCGGGAGGCAAATCTGACAAAGTTTTTGGAGCGAGGCAAAGAGAAAATGGCAATTCTTCCAAACGGACAAATATCTTCCTTCTGAATGACAAGCCCTCGCCGCAAGACGGCAATGATTAGAGTGGCGGAGTTGAGATTTTGAAGCGCCGGAGAGACCTGGTGATTATAACGAAGCTGGCGGCGGAGGGGTTCGAAGTGTTGTAACCAGTGGCTGCCAAGACGGCGAGAATCCGGTCAGTAGATTTCACTTGTCGTCACCAATTTCTTTCCCAACAACAACCCGCATAAAATACCTCACCTCACCAGCTTTCAACTCCGTAGGTTATACACCTTCGTCTCCGCCTCCTCCGACGAAATTCTCCATTCCCAACTATAATTCGCCATGTTCAAATCGTTCGTCCCTCGCGCTTCGCGATCGCTCCTCCGGCCCGTGTCGTCCTCCACCTACGCTCCTTCAGCATTCTACCTTGTGCCACGACGAGGTTTTGCCTCTGAGGCAGAGGAGCACGATCTTATCGTGATCGGTATGCGTTGCCCGATACAGGGAATGAAGAATAAACGTGCTGACAAATGAAAGGTGGTGGACCCGGTGGTTATGTTGCTGCCATTAAGGCGGCGCAAGAGGGGTTGAAGGTACATTTGAGCCAGGGCTCAGCTTTCGCGCGGGGGATCGCCGAGCTAACGATTGCCCATATATAGACTGCCTGCATTGAGAAGCGCGGAGCTCTCGGAGGAACGTGTTTGAACGTTGGATGTATTCCGTCAAAATCGCTCCTTAACAACTCGCACATCTACCACCAGATTCTTCACGATGTCAAGAACCGTGGAATTGACGGTCAGTCGCCCAGTGTTCACCACAACAACTCTACACAGCTTGGAATACTGATAGGTGTTAACAGTTGGCGATGTGAAACTTAACCTTACCCAGATGATGAAGGCGAAGGAGACCTCCGTCACCGGATTGACCAAGGGTATCGAATACCTGTTCAAGAAGAACGGAGTCGACTACGTCAAAGGTACTGGTACCATCACCGGAGAGAACGAGATCAAGGTCAACATGTTGGAAGGTGGGGAGAAGACTTTCCGCGCGAAGAACATCATCATCGCCACCGGTTCGGAAGCGACTCCTTTCCCCGGCCTTACCATCGATGAGCAGCGTGTCGTCACCAGCACCGGCGCCATCGCCCTGCAGGAGGTCCCTAAGAAGATGGTCGTCATCGGAGGTGGCATCATCGGTCTCGAGATGGTTGGTATCCTCTTGCCGCTCATCTACCCCGCACAGAGCTTACGTTTGGTAGGGATCCGTATGGTCTCGTCTGGGAGCTGAAGTCACCGTCGTCGAGTATTTGGGTGCCATTGGTGGACCCGGTATGGATGCGGACATGGCCAAGACGATGCAGAAGATTCTCACCAAGCAGGGCATGAAGTTCAAGCTCAACACCAAGGTCGTCAGCGGAGACGTCGGTGGCGAGAGCGTTGGCGTAAACATTGAAGCTGCCAAGGGCGGAAAGGAGGAGACTGTGAGTTGCAGACTGGCTTCCACTCTATCCACGGGACCTGATTTTTCCGCAGCTTGATGCCGATGTTGTCCTCGTTGCCATCGGCCGCCGGCCCTACACCACCGGTCTCGGCCTCGAGAACGTCGGAATCGAGGTCGACGAGCGGGGCCGTGTCGTCATTGACCAGGAGTACCGCACCAAGATCCCCCACATCCGTGCCATCGGTGACGCCACCTTCGGCGCCATGTTGGCGCACAAGGCCGAGGAGGAGGGTATCGCCGCTGTCGAGTACATTTCCAAGGGACACGGGCATGTCAACTACGGTGCCATCCCCAGCGTGATGTACACTCACCCTGAGGCCGCTTGGGTCGGCCAGACCGAGCAGGAGGTCAAGGCTTCCGGCAAGGCTTACAACATTGGAACTTTCCCCTTCTCCGCCAACTCCAGGGCGAAGACCAACTTGGACACCGAGGGAATGGTCAAGTTCATCGCCGACAAGGAGACTGACAGAATCTTGGGTATCCACATCGTTGGCCCCAACGCCGGTGAGATGATCGCCGAGGGAGTGTTGGCCATCGAGTACGGTGCCTCGTCTGAGGACATCGGACGAACGAGTCACGGTATGTCACTCGTAATATCCCCCACTGAACAAGAAATGGGCGCTAATGCAGATAATAGCCCATCCCACACTTTCGGAGGCGTTCAAGGAGGCAGCTATGGCTTGCTACTCGAAACCCATCCATGCATAAACGAGCGAAGTGTGCCATGTCCTTTGCATTTCTGACTTTTCCTTTCTCTCTTGCTGGTGTTACGAATGATATCTATGGCTTCTGTGTGTTATTTCAGGATGGAAAATGCGGTGGCGCCTACATGGGAGTCTCGATGTAGGGCAACATATTCGTAGTTTGCGACAGGGGACGCTTGTTGTCGAAAGCGTTTTGTCGTGTCATCGTGTGGTGCTGGAACGATTGGAAAATAGTGTTTTTCATCACTTTTTAAACCATTCCCCACCACACGAAGAGAAAGAGAGATGATACGATTCCTGTTTGTGATTTGTAATATACTGTTTAGTGCGACGCGCTGTAGATGGCTGTTCAATGGAATGCTTGTCAAGGAGATGACTTGAAGCCCGAACTAATGACATTTCGCACATTTTTCCCTCGAAAACAAAACCCCCCCAGAACGCCAGTAAGCATAAGGACAAGAACATAGATGCAATGCACTTCCTCAATCAAGAGCCAATTCCCCTCTTCGGAGCCGAAATCTCGCGCCTCGAGATCATGAACGATATCGTCTCTCCCGTCGGGTCCCTCATGAACGGCTGGATGATGGAAGGTCCGGCGTCTTCGTGCACCGGCGTAGCATCGACAATCCCATCATCCGAATCGTGATCATTGTCACTTCCATAATCCGGATCCGAATCTCCGTGCTCCTCCGCGCCCTCCACAGCAACCGGCTTCTTCTTCTCCACCGGCTCCGGATTCGCAAACGCCTTCGAGTTGAGCACCTTCTGTCTCAGATACTCCTGGTAGCCATCATCGTCGTCGTCATCACTCGGCGGCAAATCGCCACTGCGGACCTCATGCTCCACGCCCTCCTCCTCTTCCCTCTCCCGCGGCCCCTCCGCGCGCGACTCCGCATACTCCTCCTCGAGCTTCACCATCCACGCGGCCTCCGCCTCCTTGACGCCGACCGCATCCTCACACGCCGCATAGCGCTCCAAGATCTCCCTATTAATCTCCAGGAACGCCTCGCCGTAGGTAAACGGCTCAAGAATAATCTCCGCCCACTCCCACATGCCACAAATTGCAAAGCACGCGGCCAGCGCCTCAACACAATTGAGCCTCCAGGGCTTGCCATAATTCACCGAGTTCGCCGCGACCAGGTACGGCAGCAGCCGCTCATTCTTCCCGCCGATCTTGGCGAACGGCACCTCGTCCAGCCGCGCCCACGAGCACTCCACGACCGCCGCGCCGTGCAATACGAGGAGCTCCGTATCCGCAGGCGAAACTACCGATTTGCCGTTCGGCGTGATCACGATCCCACCGTGCTTCCGTCCGATTGCCAAAGGCTTCAAGAGGCCGAGACGAAATAGCTTCTTCCCTGAGCACCGCTTGGGGTCGCAGTGGCCGAGGTCCCAGGCCGCCGCTGGGAGGGGGGTTAGTTAGGAACGAACTGCAGCGCGAACAGCGGCCGAGGGCTGGGGAGGGGGCGAACCTTTAAACGGCGGCCGCACAACGGGATGCTCCGGGTCGTCGGATTGAACGGCCGTGTTGCGCCCCGCGGACTTGTACCGGTCCTTGCCTTTGGTGTGGTTGTTGGCGTTTTTGCGCACCATTGTTGCTGTACTGTGCTGTGGTGTCTGGTGGTGGTGGGGTTGGTGGGGTTGGTGAGGTTTGGGAAACTTTTTACATTGATATCACCGCTGCTATGTAGAGTACGCTAAAGACTCATTATGACGAAATGGTGGGATGTACACCCGTGTAACCCCCACGGAGAGATCACGGGAATGGGGCTTTGGGACGAAATCTGCTGAAGATATGTACTTTGTGACGATTCGAAGCAGAGTAGGCAGATGGTATCTAGGGTACACCGTCGGCCATGGGAAGTTGGACGTGTATAGGTGCTCTACCATGGACCTGCCCACCCCGCATCTGCCCCGCCCTAAGCCGAGTGACCATGGTTATCGCCACCATGCTATGTTCTCTGCACACAGCAGTACATATCGGTACTCCGCCTGCGCAGAGAGCCGATATGCTTAGAATGCCTGTGTTGAGATGCGGGTCTCCGCCAAATCTGGCCTCTCGTTCCTGCCTCCATTTTGACTGGCCAATGTTTTTTTTCTTCTGCTTGTTGGAAAAAGAGTTGTCAGCTAGTGCCGGATCCCTGTCCTGCGTCGCCGTGTCCCTGGCGACGTGGTTTTGGTGGTGGTGGTGGGTTTGGTGGTGGTGGTGGTGGTGGTGGATGAGGAGGTGGTGCTACCCATTCGCGTCGACCCAAAACAACACAAACCCGCGAAAGTCCTTTCGCTCTGCCGCCATCCGTCTTCCTCCTCCTCCTCCTTCCATCCCCAGTTCATCCTCTCATCCTACCTTCATCTCGCCCTTATTACCTCCACCTTCCTGCTCCCTCCCCCACCACTCCTCTCCACTGCACGCCGTTATACGCCCTTAATCATACCCCACTTCCACCCCTCATACCCCTCCGAAAAGCCACTCAACAAATACATTCATCAAGTCGCAAGCATGTCCGTCGTTTCTCTGCTCGGTGTTCAGGTCATCAGCAACCCCGCCAAGTTCCTGGACAAGTACCAGCTCGAGATCACCTTTGAGTGTCTCGAGAGCCTGAGCAAAGGTAAACTTAATGCAAACACTTTACGCGAAAACCCCAAACGCAATACACGCTTCACCACCCACGCTCCACACACACACACATCCTGTGCATCGGCCTCCACATTTCCGTGCTGACCACTTTGCTTCTAGATCTTGAGTGGAAGCTCACCTACGTCGGTTCTGCCAACAGGTATGTTTGAGATCCTGCGATGATAACACGTCGTCGAGTCCGAATTCACACGGAACAAACAGCTCCGACTACGACCAGGAATTGGGCGAACTGCTTGTTGGCCCCATCCCGGTTGGAGTGAACAAGTTCATCTTCGAGGCCGAGCCGCCGACCGTCTCCAAGCTCCCGACCACCGAGATCTTGGGTGTCACCGTCGTCTTGCTCACCGGTTCATACGATGGCCGTGAGTTTGTCCGCGTTGGCTACTATGTCAGCAACGAATACGACACCCCCGAACTCCAGAACGAGCCGCCCAGCAAGCCCATCTTCGACAGGATTGTCCGCAACATGTTGACCGAGAAGCCTAGAGTCACTAGGTTCGCCATCAAGTGGTGGGTTTCCCTCTATCCGCTTGTCGATTGCTCGTGCAGGGAACTGATTTCGGCTGTAGGGATTCTGAAGACTCTGCGCCCGCCGAGTTCCCTCCGGAGCAGCCTGAGGCCGATGAGGCCCCCGACGATGCGGACCAGTACGGAGCCGATGAGGCCGCGTACGAGGAAGCCATCGAGCAGGGCGACAATGTCGAGGTTGAGGTCACTGAGGACGTCGAGATGGATGTAGACATGGGCGGCGCTCCTGCTGTCCCCGCTGACAAGATCGACGAGGGCGCCGAATCGGAGGATCTCGAGGCTGAGTCCAGCGGCGAGTCTGACGAGGAGGACGAGGCCGAAGGTGACGACGACGCTGAGATGGGCGATGGCGACGCCGAGATGGGCGATGCATCTGGTTCGGCCAGTGCCCCCCAACATCCCCCCGCTCACGCTTAAGCCGTGCGCTCCACTAAGCAGTTGCCGTTTTGGAAGGATTGTTGAGAATTTTTGATTCCTGCTTGTTCTTTCGACTCCAGTTATTGCCTTTTTAGAGACATGTTGCGGTATACGGTATACGATAGCGAAGGGATCATGGTTTAATGAGCGATGAAGACCAACAACGGAAGAGTTGATAACTTGACTTTTTCTTTAGTTACGATGGGGGGGAGGGGGCGCAAAATACCAAAAAGGCTTTGATTGTTCCCGTTTTGTGTTGCTTTCTTTTCACCTTTTTTGTCTTGGTTTTTGATATCTTTTTTTGGGTCTGGTGTCTTGTGTTTTTGGCTTGCTTTGTGTGGGGAGGTCTCGTACTTGGTATTCTTACACTGCGATTTATACCTAATAGACACGTGTTAGTGGTCCTCAGTCAAGCTATAGTTACGGCAACCGCTACAGTTGAGGACTGAGATGTGATGATTTCGAGGCGAGTGATGCGTGCACGAGCAACGACCACTGTCCCCATGATAGGTACATGGCGGTATTCGAGTAGAATTGCGTGGAGTGGGGCACTAGGGCTATCCACGACCCTGCATAGCTCTAGCGGCAGTCTTGTAAAACATCAGCTCAGACCCCGGCGCTCGGCACCAAGGCGACGTCATGTCCCGCCAAGTGAACAGCTGATGGAAGGGAAGACAAAGATGCAAGCTCCCCCCATCTCCTCCTACCACGGTATCCTCCTACTACATACCATAGCCAGTCATGGATTTCCTCCGCTCAAAACAGTCCGGCATCCAGCGCGATTTCTCGGGCAGTCTGGCTGCCGCGCCTGATGTGTTTACTCTCGACCAGGTACCTATTGTCACCAGCGGGAATGGATAGCTATTGACACCTGGCTCCTCATAGGTCGCGAAGCTCGGCCTCTCCTCGACGATCTCCACTTTGGCCTACGACCCAGTGCAATCCCTCCTCGCGGTGGGCACATTCCAGAGCTCTTCCACCTCCGGCTGCGTGCACATATTCGGGCAGAAGCGCGTGCACGTCGTATTCCGACTCGCACGGAAAGCGTCCGTCAAGGCGGTGCAGCTATGCGATTCCCGCGCGGTCGTGCTGGACTCATCCAACGACATCAGCATATTCGATCTTGCGTCGCCATTGGCAGCGGGCGTGGAGTACTCCCCGCCCGGAACGGTGACGACGATGCGCACGGAGCCGGGATTGGACTGGATCCTACTCGGAATGCAGACGGGAGAGGTCCTGGCGTACGATATCGACCGCCGCGTGGTCGCGCCGCTGAGGATTCCGAATCTGTGGAGGGAGCGCGCGCCGAAAGCGAGGCTGTCCCCCGTCGTGTCGCTTGCCCTGCATCCTAAGGATGTGGGCACCCTGCTGATTGCATACTCTGAGGGCGCGGTCATCTACTCGTTCAAGCAGGCGGCCGTGATGAGGTTCCTGGAGTTCGTGTTGCCGCCTGGCGCGCCCGGCGCGGATACGGAGCTGGCGACGATACGCACGCAAAGGAGGCCCGCGGTCACGCAGGCCCTCTGGCATCCTACCGGAACGTTCGTGTGCACGGCGCATGAGGACTCGGTGATGGCCGTGTGGAATCCGAAGGACGGGGCGCTGGTGCAGAGTCGGACGCTGGAGGACGCAGGCGTGCATCTGCCCGGAAGCCTACCGGGGGCGAGCGACGGTAGCGGGATGTCGGTGCGACAGCCGATCTACAAGATTGCGTGGTGCGCGACGAGTAATCCCGACGATACGTCGCTGCTGATTGCGGGCGGGAATCCGATGACTACCAGGTCGAAGGGCCTGGCGTTGATGGATCTTGGCCCGACGCCGAATATGCTCACCTCGTCGGTACAGGTGCTCGCCGATCACTTTGCGAAACCTAGACGGCAGAGGATTCTGCCCATGCCTACGGAACATGACGTCGTCGACTTCTGTGTGATACCCAGGACGAGCCCGCATTATGGCGGGGGCTACGATCCGCTGGCGGTCATTGCGCTGTTGGCGTCGGGCGAACTAGTGACGTTGCGATTCCCGGACGGGCAACCGCTGTCGCCGGCGGCATTACTGCATCCCTCGCTTATCCTGACGCACCCGTTCTCGACGCGCGTCGACGTTTCCGCGGTGCAGCGGCAGCGCTGGCTAGGAATGGCGCGGCTACCGTCGCAACTGTCCCAGCCGCCACCGGAAATGATCGTGGGCGGGATTGAACACCCCAAGCCGCTGCGGCGCTACGAGAACCGCACCGTCATCCAGAGCTCGCATCCTAACGGCACAGTGCGCATCTGGGACTTGGGACACGGCGATGAAATTGAGAATGGCGATGTCTTGGAGATCGATGTGGCCCGCGTGCTGCTGCGCGCCGTAGACCTCAACGTCGAGTGCGTCTCGTTGGCGGGCATCTCCGGTGAGACCGCGGTCGGAATGGAAACGGGCGAGGTCGTGGTGTTTCGCTGGGCTAAGAATACGGCTATGGGCCGCCACCAGGAGGAGAAGAAGCCTGAGGGTGACCAAGTGATTACAGATGTTCGTATGAGAGCGGATCCGGATGTGAAGGAGGGGTTGATGCCCGCTTGCATTCTCGATCAGAAGTGCGGGGCTGTTATCGCGCTGAAGATGAGTGATGTTGGCTTCTGCGCCGTGGGGTATCAGACTGGGCATCTGTGTGTGCTGGACATGAGGGTGAGTACTGACAGACACTCTTGAAGCTGGAGGTTTTGCAAAGGCTCATGATGCATTCAGGGACCGGCGGTAATTTTCCATCAGAGCTTAGGCTCGCTCAGCAAGGACAAGCGAACGGGCTTCAGGAGATCTCACAATCCAGCCGCGGCAACGGAGAAGGCTACGTGTCTCGAATTTGGCGTGATGACGCTCGAGGGCGACGGTATGATTTATGAAGAGTACAAGGTGGATCACGGCTGACCTCGACGCAGAATTCTCGTCGATCGCTCTCTTCGTGGGCACAAACCTGGGCAGAGTCCTGACCTTCAAGCTCCTACCGCAGCAGGGCGGCGGCTTCACCTGCACCTATGAGGGCGTGAACCACCTTGACGATAACGCACCCATCCTTTCCATAACCCCCATAAACTCCGACTCCGGCAAAAGGACATGGGCCACCCCGCAAGCCACCGCAAACCTTCGAGAGGGCATCAAAACCCCCGGTGTGATCGTCTGTGCCTCGCAGAACGACGCACGGATCTTCAAGCCATCGCAGGCGCGCGGCGCGCACAAGACCTGGGGCGATGAGTTCACCGTGCACGCCGCGAGCGTGTGCGAGCTCGAGGCGTACGGGATCTGCCTCACGACCGTGACCTCCCTAGGCCTGATCATAAACTACACCGTCCCGGGGCTAAAACCGATCGGCGCGCCCCTCTCCGTCAAGAGCGTACTGGAGGCCGAGCGGCTGCACCTAACAACGGTGCTGGAGAGCGGCCACATCCTTGGCTGGAGCGGCGAGCACGAGCTCACACTGCTCTACCAGTGGGGACTGGATAAGACCCCCGCCGCCCTCCCGCTCGACACGCTGTACAACCCCGCCACGCCCCCGCCGTCCCGCCCCACCATCAGCAACCTCCAATGGCTCGCCGGGACGCAGTACATAACCACCGCAGACCTGGACCTACTAATCGGCGGCCCAGACCGTCCCATGTCCTTCGCGCAGCAGCAGCAGTTGCGCGATTCGGCGGCCGCCGAGCGCGAGGCCGCTAGAAGACTGCAGGACCCCGCCTCCGCCGCCCAGGCTGGTCCCGCGGGTCAGGCAGGCGAGGGCGTCTTCGCGGGCATGGCTAGGAATATGCGCGAGCGCACAGAGAAGCTGAGTTTTACTACCGACACGATGGATCGGCTTGAAGAGAGTAGCGCGAGCTTTGCGGAGGATGTTAGTAAGTATGTCAGTTCGCAGAAGAAGAAGGCGATCCTTGGGGGGATTACGGGGAAGTGGTTTTAGACTGGAGATGGGGAGGAGATGGATGGAATGGATGGAATGGGCGGTGTTGGTTTCGTTGACTTGATACCCCTGAGAAGCTGTTATTCAATGATTAGAATGTACCAAGTGATCGTAATACATCTCGATCTACATAACTCTGGCAACGGTGACTTCGAAGTAGAACTGCCACCACCGCCACCACCGATTTCATGGCACTCTCATCTACGGGCTGTATTATATAGCAACATCACACTATATAGCAACATCACTCACCCTTGCCAGGTGCTCGTGATACCTATCAACAATTGCACCCCCCACATCTACCACGCCCACCACGCCCTCCCTCCCTCCAGACTCCACAGCCTACACCATCTAAGTCTAAGTCTGAGTCTGAGTCTTCATCTGCTCCACAACCCACGCCACCACCTCCCCCAAGCCCCTCACGCTCACACTCGGCGTCCCCAGCCCATCACTCCACCCGCTCCCCTCGCGGTCGACCCAAACCGCAAGCATGCCCACACTCCTTGCGCCCACGATGTCAAACGGATTCGCACTGACGAGGACCGCGCTGCTCGCCCCACCAGCACCAGTACCAGCGGGCACTCCCAGCTCCCTAAGCAGATGCGTATACGCCGCGGGATGGGGTTTGAAGCACTTCCCTGTCCCCCCACCCACACCGTCACCAGCGCTGTCAACGCTGATACAGCGCAACTCCCACAGCTCACCCAGCCCACCCAGCCCCTCACCGTTCTTACTTGCAGCAGCAGTGGCAGCAGCAGTGGCAGCGCGAAACTGCGCCTCAGTCCCGTTCGTGAACACTACCGCATCAACCACAGCTTCCTCCCCGCCCCCGCTCTTGCGCACTGCGGCTAGCGTAGCCAGCGCATCCAGCAGTGCTGCTACGTCGTCGAACGGAGCCAGTTGATCGTACGCGGCCAGCACGTCTTCCACCGCTGCGGGGGAGAGGGTCACGTTTGCGCTGTGCAGTGCGTCGAGGAGCGAGAGGCGGGTGACGGTTGAGAAGGGGATGTATTTCTCTGTCCTCAATACGAACACTAGTCAGCCGGGGGGGCGGGGGGTGAGAGGGGGAGCGGGGGAAAGGACCCATAGAGTTCAGCCGCCAGGTGTACTCCAGCTGGAGTTTGCGCCAGTCTGTGGTAATCGTGTCTGCGAGCGTGGAGCGGTGCGGGGTGTCGGGGAGGTGCGAGGCGAGTTTTGGTGCTATCGAGGAGGTGGACAGGAGCGTGCCGTAGAGGTCGATTGCGAGGATTTTCTTGGGGGTTAGGAGCGACATTGTTGTGGATCATGTGTTGGGGAATTGGGGGTGGGTTAGGAGGTGGGTTTTTATATATGTGCAGAGCGCTCGGGGGAATGGATGGCGTTCACATCGAGATGAGGTAGGTACAACTAGCTGCTACATAGCTGCAATGGGAAATGTGGGGTATGATTAACTATAGCGGGGTGATCTGCGGCAGACCAAGATCTACATAGATGAGCTACATGCGGACTAAATGCTGCCCTCCCTGCTCATAGCCCTACTACTCCTCTTGCCATCACCGTCATCATCATCACCAAACGCCAGCAGTCCATCGCCCACATCAAACACTCCCTCCGCCCAGCGACAAAACATCTCTCCGTCCCAGGGGACCTCCGGATTCCTCGGTCGGCGGCCCTTACTGATAAACACCTCCTCATAGTACTCATTATAGCTCTCGATGACGCCCTCCATCACGGCGCCCACCAGCGTCTCGCCCGTGCGGCGGTCGTCAATGTACTCCAGCACCTTGCGCCGCATGACCGGCACCTCCCTTTCGACAGCAGTCTTGACACGTGCCGCCGGGTCGGGAGAGTCTGCGGCAGCGAGCCGATTGGACGCGCCCTTGATCCCCTCGGTCATGCGGCTGCGCCAGTGCGAGACGAAGGACTCGATCGCTGTGCGGAGTCGCAGGTCGAGCTCCGTCTTCGCGTCGAGCATGGACGCAATGACTTTCGGCATGGCGGCAGTTTTGACGAGAGTGAATAGGCCGCCGGGCGAGAACAGGGAGCCGGCGGTGCGCAGCGACGAGAAAGTCCCCGTGATGGTCGAGAAATCGATGTTGACATCGGGCTGGTGCGAGAACTCGATATCGAAGGCGACCAGCTGCTCTTTTAGCAGGAGCAGATGGCGGATAAGGAAGAGCTGGCTGTCGGCGAGATCGCTTTTGGATTTGGCGAGGGATTGTGAGGCGAGGACGAGGGAAATGGTCGTCGAGTGGACGATTTGGTGTGCGAGGTCGTCGAAAACTACGCTGTTCACTAGTCGGTAGATCTTGGAGAGCAACCATATGCATTTCCGGAGAGTCGGGTACCAGCCCGTGAACATTGTCTCCGTGTCGAAAGAACCCTCGACGATGCTAGGATCGTTCGGTAGTGGCGAGTTCCCGCCAGATGCTGCGCTCGACCTCCGTCGAAGCTGATTGCATTTGGCGGGGTAGTCCAAGTCTTCCGGTTTCGGGGTGAAGTATTCGATTTCGTCACGTATAATGCTGGAAGTGCGGAACACAATGCGGGTTTGGGTATCTTGTAGGGTCTCTTTGATTAGCTGGCCAAAGTCCAGCTGGGAGCGGTCGAATGGATCGATATCAGCTATCATGAGTCCGTCAGTGAACTGGTTACCAGGATAGCGGGGCAATGGGACATACGGTCTTCGAGGTCACGCATGTATCGCGTCTGTAGCAGGGTGCACAGCTCACAAAGCTTCACCAGATTATTCTCATGAATTATTTTTGGTCGTATGTAATCGTAAAGGGGCTCGCAAATTGTCTCCAGAAAGTTGCTGCGAGAGTTAGCATCGGCCACTTGAGACGAACGACTTCCACTTACTAAACCTCCTCATCTCCCCGCTCACCTGCAAAGTATGCGTAAAAGAGCTCAAACTCATCCAGACAGATGCTCCGGGTAAAACTTATCGCGCTCCGTGCGAAAGCGAGAAGATCTTTGCTGGTGGACGTTCCGGCAGCGGAAAGCTCTTGCATCCGCTTCGTGATTACGGGCAGTATCAGTTTCTGCCGGACTGAAGCGTAGCATGAGTAACACTCATTGAGCAAAGACACATATCTATTCCGAATAAGCACGCCAACCCAGCCAACGTTACGAGTAGATGAGGGCGGTACTCTTCATGTCCACACCGCTTCTCAATCTCATACACGATGTCCCTCAACTGCGGTGCATTGATTCGGAACTTAGCATTTTGCGCTGAATCATTCATCTGGCGCTGCTTCATCTTCTCCATGACCTCATTCGCCACCTCTTTCATGCTCGACACAAAGTAGTTGCGGATCAACGTCAACGCCCTGGTCATGCACTGTCTGAATCTCGGTGCATACGACTCTACGTCCTTGAATGATCGGTGCGCGGGATCATTCATCCAGTCGAGACAATGGTCTAGCCGTACCAGCATCTCGCGGAACGACTGCGTCTTGACAAAGTCGGAGCCGGGGCGAGCAAGCACCCGCGTTATCGGTTCCAGCTCTGTAAAGGGTTGAAGATTGGTTGCCACGGAATCGGCGAGCATTTGCAGTCGGCTCTGGTCGGCGAGGAGTGATGAGCATGACGCCTGGAAGGCGGATGTCTGGGCATCAACGGTGATGAAGGAGCTCTTCAAGTCGTTCAGGATAGCGAGCGCGTCGTCGGTCGAGGAAACAAGGTTATTGCAGGTAGTCAGATGCGATTCGAGCACCGAATGGAATAGCCTGTATCGCGTGTGTCAATTCCCATCGCCCTCGTCGCGAGTAGCAGCAACGCCATACCGGTACTCCTCATTGGACGCATCCTCAAGCTGTTCCTCAAGCTCCCCATACCAGTCGGCAAAGTCTAGCTCATCCTGAATGTGGGACACATCCACTGTTGCTTTCCCATTACCCTTCCTACGCCCGTACCGCGACGCTTTCAGTTCATACACATCATTCCTCGACTTGGGTCTCGGCGGGGGCGCGTCCTCAGTAGCAGCGACACCCCCGTCACGCGGTACCACAAACTCAGTGTGTCGGAGGTTGCTGAGCGATTTCGGTCTTCGGGGGACATCGGCGACGGGAAGAGCGGGCATAGGTTTCCGAGCTTGCGGTTTCTTATGAGCATTCGACGACGTTCTTTCCTACACTAGCACGATTAGGTGTGTGTGGCTCCAAGCAACGAATGACGGACGCACCAGCGACGGCCGAGGCGAGTGTGTCCTCAATTCATCTTTGCGGAGCTTGGAGGCTGCTGCCGGTTCGGGAGTGGGAGCGGAGCTCGGTGTGTGGTACCAATGGTCGTCGAACATCGTGGTGGTGCTGGTGGCAGTTCTGGAGCTCTGAGGATAATCACCAGGGTACCTTTCTCGCTCGCTCTCGTGTGGTGGGGTTGGAGACGAACCGAACACGGGATTCACCGGGTAATAACGCTAATATCAACCCATGTCCTCATTGTTGAGGTCATTACTCGCCTTTTTAAGCGTCTCCAATCTTTCCACAGCACCAATTCTCCGGACTTCGAAGACAAGAAAGAAGCCCTGTGAGTCGTTTCAATTGCACTGGTCAAAAACTCAGGCCTAATTCCTCCTTTAGGAGCAATCAAAATGTTTAAGCCCAACCCGTCCGCCATCCGGACACTGGCACTGTCCTCCCGATCCCTCCTCCGTCCACAGGCCTCTAGCGCTCGACGATGGCTGCATGCTCAGGCACAGAATACGACTCGGACGAACACAAAATTTCTGGTTGCAGCTGCTGCCGGAACGCTCGCGGGCTTCGTAGCATACCAGGGACTCGAGATCGGCGGTGATGTCCATGCAGAAGCACGTACTGCTCCTGGGGAGCAGACGATGAATCTCAGTTTGCAGCATCTGCAAGTTGAGAGTGCGCTCGCGAATCCTGGAGTCTATGCTTGGGGCGATAATAGGTGAGAGGCCAATTGTGGCTCTTGAGTTCGACCTCTGACGGTGTCCAGTGGTAAGGTGATTGCATCGGATTCGAAGGAGAAGGTTATCAAGACTCCTCGACGACTGCCGTTCTTTGATGGTATCCTCTTGAGAGATCTTCAGTTGGGTCAAGATGCTGGTGGTATGTATCCTCGTTCTGCTGTAGGACCTAATTGCAGACACTAAGCCGAGCAGTGGCCGTCAACGACAAGGGAGATGTCCTGCAGTGGGGCAATGGCTACTCCACTGGAATCCAAACACCAGAGCCCACCCTCAAAGGCAAAAACATCGAGCGGGTTGTTCTGACCAAAGACAAAGTCATCGCCCTGTCTAAAGACAAGACAATCTACACCTTCCCCATTGCCAAAGCGCTCCAGCACGACGGCACGAAGGTCACCGAATCGTCCTGGATACCTGGAATGAGCTCCACTTCCGACATCGCCTACCGCGTTCTGAAGCCCGAGCTCGGCTACTTCGAGACTATCAAGGACATTGCTGCTGGCCGCGAGCACCTTCTAGTCCTTACCTCCAACGGCCGCGTCTTTTCCTCGGCCGCTGCATTCATCTACCCTTCGCGCGGCCAAATGGGAATTCCCGGGCTCCGTTGGGAAACCCGGCCAGCCGGCAAGCCCGCCGACACCCTCCAGGAGATCACCTCCCTGGGCTTGCATAAGATCTCCCAGATCGCCGCTGGCGACTACCACTCCGCCGCTCTCTCCACCACCGGCGAGGTCTTCACCTTCGGTGACAACGTCCACGGCCAGCTCGGCTTTGAATACAACCCCGAGACCAACATCTACGACGTCCCCACACAGCTCACCCTTACGCCCCTCTACCCCGCCAAATCCACCACCGCAAAGATCACCTCCATCACCGCCGGCGGCCTGAACACCTATCTGCAGGTTGACGTCACCGCCGCCAACAACCGTACCTCGAGCGAAGTCCTCTCCTGCGGCACCGGTATCTACGGAAACCTCGGCAATGGCCGCTGGACGCACATGCAGGGCACGCCCACGAAGATCAAGGCGCTCAGCAACCTTTACGAGTTCAACGAGACCACGCAATCCACCGAACCGATCCGCCTCAGCGCGCTCCTTGCAGGCGCCACCCACGCCGCAGCAATCATGTCGACCTCCGCTACTTCAGATTTCGGTGCCGACGTCCTGCTGTGGGGCAATAACGAGTTCTACCAGCTCGGCACAGGCAAGAGGAATAACTCCAGTGTCCCCGTGTATATCCAGCCGCTGGACGGTGTTCCCGCTACGATACTCGCGGATACTAAGGCGTTCACGGGTAGCAGCAGTCGTGGTGAGAGCGCAAGACAGAGTGGTATCATTGGCGGTGCGGGAGATACGGAGAGTGCGAGGATTACCGGCGGCGAACAGGTACACAGATTCCAGATCGCGAGCCATGGGAAGACGAAGGATGGAAAGAAAACGGCGCAGACGGTCGTTTGTGGACGTGGGAACTCGGCAGTGTTTATGAAGGCCTTGTAGAAAGAGGAAAAGGCAACTTTCCGTTAAGTGTATCATAGCTTGTAAAACGTAGTGTATTATATGAATCGATTTTACTTCTAGCATCAAGGTGACAATATCGGGCCATCCCGAGTTCTGCATGACTCACTGGGAACCTCAGCTTTTCTCGTGAATTTCTGTTTCGATAGCACTTAACTGTGAATGCCCTCCAATTCTCCCATCCCCACTCATCCGCAATCCAACCCAAAACCGCCCCCTACCCCCTCCTAACCCCTCCTAACCCCCCACTTCTGCCTCCCCACCCAAGTAGCCCACTTCTTCACATCCTCCCTCTCAACCAACAACTCGACAGTATGAAAGCTCCTCGCGAGCTCCTCATTCGTCGCGATCCTATGCACCATACTATGGCAAGGCCTACACAGCCAGGCGACGGAGCCGAGCATATCCTCGTTATGCCAGCCGCGCTTGATGACCTTCTTATGCACCTCCCTCGGGATGAGGTGATGGTAGGTCAGCGGCACGTCGCGCTCACAGATCTCGCACTCCGTGGCGCGTGTGTGGCTCCATACCGGTGGTGGTGCTTGCGCCGCCGCCACGTACTCGTCGAGTATGCTCTGCAGCAGCGTGGTGCCCGATGATGCGCTGCCGACGAGCGAGTATGACTCCAGCGTGTCCAGCAGCGTCGGCGGGAAGTTGGGCGTTGGCAAAGACGCGGGCGAGGAGTGGCTCATGGTCTGTAGCGGCGGAGGCAGCGAGCTGAATAGCTCCGTGCTTAGGTACTAAGACTTCGTCAGTGTCTCTCAGACGTCGTCGATGGGGAGGAAGGCGGGGGGGAAGCGTACGTCGATAAACTCCGCGAGCTCCTCCGCGTCATCCCCGTTGCCGACGCTGATGGGGTCGGAGACGGGCTTGTGTTTGGTCCGCTTCTTGCCGGCGCCGCCGCTGGACGCGTCGGGCGGCGCGGCACGAAGGATTATCGGCGCGGACATGCATTCGCGTAGAATTGCGAAGTTGCTATTGGCGGTGGTGGCATCGGTGGACATTATGCGTGGTTTGCCGCATGCGGTGCTGGACTATCTACATTGCGGGGTGGTGGGGGACTTAAAGCTCTCACCCGTGGGCTGTGATGGCTGAGGTGGTGATATCATCACGATGAGTCTTGTAGCATCACCGTCACCATTCTGAGACATCGAATACAACCTATCCCTCCGCGCAAGCACAGCCTCACGAACGAATACGAGATTGAGTAAATCCTCCATTCCTTTTTTTCCAGCCCAGTAAAAAGTATGTAAAGAACTCCCCAACTCCAACAAAGAAGCCCTTTTTTGTCTGTGGATATCGAGCCCGTCCCCTACTTCGCACGTGCGCAATGGCTGTTGCTTTTCCCGCCCAAGGAAACTAAGAAGTACTATGTACAATGCCTGATATCGACGACCCCAATTCCAACACAAAACATCGCTCGCGTGTCGCTGTGACGATAGTTTTAAACCGCCTGTTCGAAGCCGCGCCTGATGACATTCTGGAACTCTGCACACCAGTTCTATCAGCTCAATCCGCGCAAGACGAAGGGGACAACCTACGGTTAAAAGCAACGTTCTCGCGGAACACAGTCGTCTTCGCCTCGTTCTCCTTATTAAGTGGGACCTTGACGACGTCGTCCTCGAGGGTCCAGCCGTATTGGCCGACAACCTCCGCCAGATTGTCCTCGTTGACGTTAAGCCAACCCTGGGCAATATCCTTCTTGACTTCGCGGGCGATCATGCTTGTCTGCAGGGCGATTCCATCACGCATGATGTCCTCGAAGCCGGCGCAGTCGACGATGAGATCGGCAAACAGGTCCTCGTTTTCGAAGGCGGTCCAGAACTCGCGGTAGGCGCCGGACTCGATCAGCTCGTTCAGCTGGGCGAGCTTACGGACGGCCTCGGAGAGCGCATCGGTCGCCGTCTTGGGGTCGAGGATGTTTGGCGGCAGAAGGTGGAGGCACAGGCTGAAGTCCGGTGACGGGAAGATGGTAAGCGCTTTTACGAGGATGTTGGTGATGGTCTCTTCTTTGGTGAGGTGGGGGTTGAACTGGTAGCTGTAGGTTTTGCGCGGCAATCCATGGTCAGCATGAGATCCTTCGCTTTCCAACGAACAGCTCATAGAAGATGAATTTTGACATATCAAAGCTCCCAATCAGAGAAAACAGTTCGCTTCATGTTGCAAGGGGCGTTACTCCCTCGTTCAGGTAATAGGAAACGTTGACGTGATGCTCATCATTTGACCCCGCACTCCCGGATCCACCCCTCCGTCTCCCATATCTTCAAATCTACACAACGGAAAAGAGAGCGTCCAAAACTCACAGCTTCAACAGCGCCAGATTCGCCAACGCATCGTACGTCCGGTTCTCGCACTGGAACTGCACGTAGTCCTGGAACGTTGAGACCGTCTCGGGGTTGTATCTATCGAGACCGGCAAGAATGCCATCGATGTGCTCTGGTCTCGATTCGGCGGGTATGGGCTGGGTCGTCATCTCGTCTTTTGAGCGTGCGTGTTTGCGATCAAGGTGGGCGGGTTCTTGATACTGGCGGGGCTGCTCGTTTGGTGGTTGAAGACTGTCGCGGTTGTTGGTGAAGGTGCGGTTTCACTAACACCAAATCTTCATTTATCGGCGAGGGCTTAGCCCTTAGTTGGGTTGATTGCCACCATAGAAGGAAAGGTTCGTTTTCTGCCGCCCGGCCCACCCCGCATTTTGAGCCTCACCCGCCCTGCTCGGCCTCGGAGGAATTAGGTGATCATTCAATGCGCGTCTCGGCATGGGGGGGCCCTCTAGGCCCCGACTTACGATCGCATTTATAAGGACCACAGAAGAGCTCATATACGATAGTCTGTTTCCCCCGCGTCAACACCTACCACCACACAGAAAACCATGACCGTCCGCGCCCCCCGCCCCACCGTCGCCGGCCCCGAATTCGGCCCCGAGTCTCCCTTCCCGCTGCGCCTCTCCGGGCCCGTAATCAAAGGCTTCGGCCGAGGCTCCAAGGAGCTGCAGATCCCGACCGCCAACATTCCCATCTCCGGCCTGTCGGTCGGCGGGTGCTCCGAAATCGAGTCGGGCGTGTACTTCGGCCTCGCATCGCTCAATCTTCCCGCCACCGATACGCGGCCGAAGGTATTTCCAATGGTCATGTCGATCGGTTGGAATCCATTCTACAGGAACGCCGTCCGCAGCGTCGAGGTGCATATCATCCACGACTTTGCGGAGGACTTCTACGGCGTTGAGATGCGGCTACTGGTGCTTGGGTGGATTAGACCCGAGCTGGACTACGTCTCTAAGGATGCGCTTATTGAGGACATCAAAACGGACATCCGTGTTGGGCTGGAGAGCCTCAAGAGGGAGACGTATAAGAAGTTCGAGAGTGATCCGTATCTTTTTGAGTTCGGGGATGCGGGGGTGAAGGAGGAGAACGGTGAGAAGTTGTGAGATGGGGGGATGAGGGATCCATGGTGTAGGATATGCTTCATTTTCTTGCGTTTACACTTAGAAATTTGGTATTTGTTTTTGGGTTTCTCGCTGCTTCGATACTGTGTCCGCGGGTTTTAGGCTATGGGATTGGCGTATAGTTTTGGAATCTCATGTAAATTCACTTGATCTCATTGAAGCAATTTCGTGACGACGGATTGGTGCAATCGACAGATGACGAAACACGCTCCTTGTTTATTTTCCCACGCCCGTCTACCAAAACAATACATGTCTAACCACCAAAACAATACATGTCTAACCGTCTAAGCCTTAACCAGCAAGCTCCTTCCAGTCATAGCCTCCGGCTGGGTCAATCCCATAACTGCCAGCAGGGTTGGCGCAACATCACCGAGGACACCGCCCTTCTTATCCAGACTCCAGCCCTCGGGAGCATTCGCCATCACGAACGGAACCTTGTTGACTGTGTGTGCAGTCTTCGGCTTGCCCTCCTCGTTCAGCATCTCCTCGGCGTTGCCGTGGTCAGCTGTGATGAAGAGGACGTAGCCGTGCTGCTTGCAAGCCTCGAGGACGGTTCCAATCGCCTTGTCGGTAGCAGCGACGGCGATGACAGCAGCGTCGTAGACTCCAGTGTGACCAACCATGTCCTGAGTTTGTTAGTTGGTAGGAATAAAGTGACGGGGAAGGTGGGCTTACAGGAGGAGCAAAGTTGTTCATGACGAGGTCGAACGAATTCTCGCCAATACGCTCAGCCATCTTGTCAGCGACCTTCTGGGCGCTCATCTCCGGCTGCAGATCGTAGGTAGCGACACGAGGAGACGAGATCATATCTCTGATCTCGTTCTCGAACTGCTTCTCGACACCACCGTTGAAGAAGAACGTGACATGCGCGTACTTCTCGGTCTCGGCGATGTGGCACTGGCTTGCACCCTGCTTGGCCAGACATTCGGCGAGAACATCATCCATACGCTGGGGAGGGAAGGCAACACTGAATGGGTAGTCGGCTTTGTACTGCGTCATGGTCGTGATGTGCAGATTCTTGGGAAGGGTGAACTCGCTGTCGGGGAGGTAGGAACTATCGACGCCGAGAAGGAGGGTGATCTCGCGGACACGGTCAGCGCGGTAGTTGAAGAAGAAGCAGGTGTCGTTGTCTATATGGCTTCGTCAGTATGGTGATAACAGTTAAGGGTACTTCAGACAAACCCTTGAGTCTTCCATCATCACCGTTGACGATGATGGGCTTGAAGAACTCATCGTTCTCGCCCTGTTCGTATTTCTCCTTGATCGTTGCCAGGGGATCCTCAGAGGCTACTCCCTCCCCGGAGACGAGACCCTTCAGAGCGATCTGAACGCGGTCCCACCGCTTATCTCTGTCCATAGCATAGTACCTATATAAAACGAATCAGTATCAAAGGGCCTCCCATCCACAAACGGGACACTCACCTTCCAACAACAGTCGCGATTTTCGCAACACCCTCCATCTCCAATTCCTTGATCTTATCCAAAAGCTCCTGCATATATCTCGCCGAGCTCTTGGGGTCGGTATCACGACCATCACCAAAGAAGTGAATGTACACGCTCGGAATCTCCATCTTCTTCGCCGTCCTAAGCAGCTCGTAAAGATGAGCATTGTGGGAGTGGACACCGCCGTCAGAGATCAGTCCGAGGAGGTGGAGGCGTCCATTCCCGTCCTTCGCGTGCTGGAACGACGCGCGCAGGTTCTCGGTGTTGATGAAGTCTCCCTGCTTCATGGTCTGATCGATGCGCACAACATCTTGCCAAACGACACGTCCGGCGCCGATGTTCAAGTGGCCGACTTCGCTGTTGCCCATGAGGCCCTCCGGGAGACCGACAGCGAGGGAGGATGCCTCGAGCTCGGAGTAGCCGGACGTCGTACGGAAGGAATCCATCACGGGGGTCTCGGCGGCAGAGATAGCATCGCCGGGCTGGTTGGGCGTGGATGCAACGCCCCAGCCGTCGATGACAACTACGATGGATTAGCACTCCTGTCGTCTGTGAGGGTCAGTAAAATGAGGGGCATACTCAGAGCAGCCTTGTGGTCAACCATTTTATGCGCGGAATGGAAAGAAGAATTCGAAATCTAATCGCTGAAGAAGAAGAGTCGAAGAATGGGAGGCACGGGCTAGGTTTTAAAGGCGCAGAAAGGAGGCAATCTATCGGTCTATCCTTTATCTCACTATGCAGACAGTAGTTCTGCGGAAGCGGCGGGTGGCAGTGGTGGGAGGTTTGCAATGTGGGATGATGGATGGCGGGGTTGTTTCAACTCAACAATAATCCATGACATCGTTTGGTGGGGCCCTGGCCAAATCGATGATGTGAGGGAGATTGCTATCGCGCTACGTAATAGACGGTTCGATTTCTTCTCGGCGAGGGCTTTTACTATGATTCGCCGTCTTCTCCTGCTTCTTCTGAAGAGGACTCGCCGGGAAATCTACGACGAACGAAATTCTGGCTCCCGTCCTGATCTGATCAGAGATACCCGAGGGGAGCCAAAATAAGGAAGGGCGGTAATATCTCGGGACGAGACCAATGACATCTCTCCTCGGTTGGGCGTGCGTCAATCGCGCGCACCGGTGCCGGGAATTCACCGCGCGTTCCGAATCTTCCGACATCTGTACCACTTTGTAGAGCGATAGATTAGATTCTCCTCACCAAGGCTGAGATGCCTCACTTGCCCTGGCGATTCGACTTGGTGGGGTGGTGGGGGTGAGGGCGGCCAAGAAAGCACGCTAGCGCTAGTGGAGCTCACAACGACCCGCCGAGCTTCATCCCACTCTTCTTCTTCTTCTTTACCAAACCTTTTGAGATACAACCACTTTCGAGAAACGTACAACCTTCGCGAATAAAACACGATCTACAACTACGCCTCTTTACACTCGATCCTCTTCGGCAATCCTCTACAACCACGACCCTCAACACGACCTCATCTACCGGCCACACCACAATTCCCACGACGATCACATCGCACACAATGTCCAATCCCAAGCCTACCGGTAATTCTGACAGCCTCGGGGGTGTCCAGATCCCACCCAACGCGTTCGACTTTATCCCCGACATGGCCGCGTTGATCAACCGAGTCTTCAGCGACGAACTGGACCCGAAGGACATCATCCGCGAGTCGAACCACATCCTTCTCAACCTGAACAAGGCGCGCGAGCTGATCGCCAACCTACCGTCGGTCGAAAAGACCCTCGAGGAACAGTACGAAGCTGAGAAGGCGCTTGAAGAGCGCATAGCTTTGCAGCGCAAGATGCTCAAGGAGGTTGCCGAGATGGCGGAGGTGAAGGATGTGTTGCAAGGGTCCGTAGAAATGGAAGTTGATCGCTAGGCGCGAAAATTAAAAAATTCTCGGACTGTTGAAAGGGTGAAGGAGGTCATGAATTTTATGATGCCTATAAAGAAGGAGAGGAAGATAAGCAGATGAGAGCTATAAAGGAGAAGGTTATGAATGTTGTTTTTCCTTTCAAGGAGAAGGAGAAGGAGAAGCAGATGGGGGCTGTAAAGGAGGAGGAGAATGGTTTTCAGTATACTAATCAGGAAGAAAAGGAGATGGCTGCGGAAATAGAGAAGATGCAAAAGGAGCTGGCTGCTGCTCGGGAGAAGTTGGAGGCGGCGAACCTAAAGAGGAGGATGGTACCTACCATGAAGGAAACGGCTACCACTGGAGACAGAGCGATCGAGAGCTACGCCTCTATCATGGACAACGTGTCTGGCACTGTCAGGAACGATATAATCGAAGGCCCGCTGTCCATTAAGGACATCAACAAGACTGCCAATTCCGAGATGAGCAATTCCGAGATGGCCAATTCCGAGACCAAGTCTGTCAGAACCGAGGCAACCACCATGAAGGAAACGGCCACCACTGGAGGCAGAGCGATCGAGAGCTATGCCTCTATCGTGGACAACGTGTTTGACACTGTCGGGAACGATATGATTGAAGGCCTGTCGTCCATCAAGGACAGCATCAATACAGGTATCCACCGTCGGGGCCGATTCAAATGAAGGCGGTTCAACTGACGATCTAATCATAGGCAGTACCAACGTCAACGTCCTTTCTGCCTTGCGGAAGCGGAAACGGAGTCAGTCACCCGGGGCGGAATCCCCGGCGAAATACAACAAGACTTCCGCCGTCGCGAAGATGCCTACGCTCGCCGATTCTGCCCCGATCCTTGCCGGCACTCCTGCGGTGGGAGCCGATGCTACTGTGGAGGCCGATTCCCTTGCGACAAAGCCGAATACTCCCAAAGCACCTATTGTGCAGTCCGAGTCTGTTGCGAAGGGTTCGCCTATTGTGGTGAACCCGGATCCTCCTAGCACTCGTGTTGTGGAGGTGGGCGCATCCGCAGAAGCCGGCGTTGCCGGGGATGCCGGTGCTGGTTCCTCTCGCCCTCCTACTGCTGCAGAGGCTATAAAGCCTAAGCGCAAGTATACGAAGAGGAAGACCGCCGAGGCGGGTCTCGAGGGGGCGGAGGAGCCGAAGCCCAAGCGCGTTTACAAGAGGAAGACTGCTGCTCCTGAAGCCGAACCTGCTCCTGAGGTCGGGCTTGCTCCTATCGCCGAGGAGCAAAAGCCCAAACCCAAGCGCAAGTATACGAAGAGGAAGACCGCCGAGGCGGGTCTCGAGGGGGCGGAGGAGCCGAAGCCTAAGCGCGTCTACAAGCGGAAGACACCTGCTGTTGATGCAGCAGGTGCTTCTGTCGCTGAGGGTTCAAAGCCCAAGCGTACGTACAAGAGGAAGACTCCGGCCGCGAAGGGTGTACCCGCCCCCGCCCCTGCCCTCAAGGAGTGAGTTTGTTGTTTGTTGTTTGTTGTGGTTCGGTTTGGCGCAGAAATGGGTTGTTGTGCACACTAGTTAGTGGGCGTGGAGCTTATCTCCCGTCCTAGCTAGTTCCCTTGATAGAATGCAACGATGGCCCATTATCTCTTCACTCCTTCATGTTATGTACCTCTCAAATCCTTGCTCTCTTTGTATGGTCTGGTGAAGAACGTCCGTGCGAATCCTCGGCCATGGAGGATGGAACTGAGCGGAGACGACATAAAAACGTGTCGGTAAGGAAAACGTTGACTGCTACGGCATTGCAGATACCTACCCCGGATGGAGGGAGGGTTTTGAGGAAGAAGAAGTGATGGTATTTGTGCCTCTATGTAATAGTGAGGATCGAATGGGAAGAGTGATAGTGAGTGTACTAAGAGAGAGAGAACATCAATTTATTGTCGCATGCAGCCTATCTGGACTATGGCGAACATCAAGGGTCAAGTTGGTATTGGCCCTTGGATGTTTTTATACATGAGTGATAAGCAGTGACGCGCCATGAGAGTCGAGGAAAAACAACTCATGGCCCGAGGCCGTGTGGAGTAGGTAGGATTCCGGCAGCATGCTGGACATAGGATAAGCCATGGAGATTAGATCGGTGTATAAGCCGCCTACACCAGCACAGGTGAACTTGTCACCATTGTCGACGCCTCCACCCAGGTATGTCTAAGAGCTCGTTGACTTGGTCCACGTCTGCTGGGTAGCCGGTCAACGCCCCGTAGAAAACATTCCATGGAAGTCAGTATAGTTCACGGACGAAAATATTAGAGGGAAGCATACTGGGGAGATATGCGATGAACGGTTTCTCCTCCTCAGAGGAGCCGCTGGGCGACCATCTGGGGGCGGTCATCAATTTTATTTCGCATCTATGAGCCTTTGTAGACTACGGCGAACACCAACTACACAACCAACCCTACTCCGTCCGCGAGTCTAGCTATGCGGCTCTCCCTATTGCCCTACTGGCCCGATCGATGGTTATCAACTTATCACTCATCCCCACCATCCTCCTCAACTCCTCCACCTCCTCCTCCCAGTTTTTAGATTCGTCTTCCTCCACAGAAGGAGACTCATATCCTCCTTCCCATTTTTTCTCCCTAGCCCTTCTTCCCATTTTTTCTCCCTAGCCCTTCTTCCCACGCGCTTCGTCTTCCGCGCCCGCGCGGAAGTGCCGGTCCCGTAGGACCTCCGGTTGCGCAGCAACCGGCACTCCAGCCCAGCTGGAATGGCGAGACTTCTGGAGATTTCCAGGTTCCTCCGACCCACCGCGTCTCACTGGCTCCGCCACCACCGCCGGCCACGCAGCGCTGGGCCGATTCGTTGGCGTAGCTGTGAATTCCACCGGTTATGTAGTTGGTCAACTCGTACATAAGCTCTTAGTAGAATGCTGTGCGGCAACCGGAACACCAGCCCAGCTGCATCGATCGGCTCGTGACGGTATCCGCGCGGTGGGCTTGGGATTCTCGCCGTTCTAGTTCTATGGCTCCTTGACTTTAGAATCCAGCCGCCCCAATGGGTGTCCTATCACCGTTCCGCAAGCTCCAGCGCAGAGACCCGCACCAGTGGTAGTGGTCATAGATCGCCGTCCTAGACGTTTCTCACACCAAATCAGCACCTGCACTGTAATCCATAGCAACATCACCACGGTCGGTTCAAATCTTTGCCTGCCACTTACGCTTCCTGGTTCCTACTCTGCCGGGCAGTCCGTAGGTTCTTCCGTTTCAAATCCCGGCCGCCCGCACCAGCACAGGTGAACCAGTGTCACCATCATCGACGCCTCTACCTGGGTAGGAGGACTCGTCGACTACCAGGGCACCCGGCAGACCCCCCGAAGACGATCAACGTCTTCGGGGGTATCTACCCAGCAGACCCCCGCCGCCGGTGGACCAGTTTTGATACCACCGGGATAACCAGCAGACGGTCCACGTCTGCTGGGAAGCCGGCGACCCCCACCCTACATCCTATAGAAGTCAGCACAGTTCGCAGACACAAACAATGGAGGGAAGCATACTGCGGAGGTACCTGACGATCGACTTCTCCTCCGAAGAGGAGCTATCGGGCGACCATCTGGTCGCCCCGCTTCATCTTCCGCTCCCGCGCGCCAGCCCAGCTCGCGCGAGGAGACTGCTGGAGATTTCCAGGTTCCTCGCTGTTTGTCTTTTCTTCTCCCTTCTTCCCTCGGCGGAGGGGTACGAAGAACACCATGGTGGGTTGTGGCCACAGCCCACTCCCACCGCGTATCGTTCGCACCGGCGGGAAACGCCGGTGTTCATCGGCAACATCGCCTTGGTGGAATAGGTTCCAGCGAGTGCAGGATCGGGTAGGTTGTTTTCGAGGTGGTAGTGGTCGTATTGGGTTGTATCGCGGTTGTATTATGGTTGTGTTGTGAAGATGAGAAGAAGCTGATGAGAAGATGAGAAGATGACAAGATGAGAAGAGAAGAAGTTGTATCGATGTGTCGTTGGGGTTTTGTGTTGCATTGTGGGGGCGTGAAGCCAGAGATCGTGCAGGCAAGAAATCGCAACCCTAACGCTTGGAAGGGAGCCCATAGAAGGTCGTCGAAGGGCACGGACCAGTTGGTCGTTGTCGTGCCCTACCTACCCAAACACTTTCCCGCTGCTGTGTGCTCGTTTACTACTCGAGTACTGGAACCACGTGCATCGTGAATTACCGCATTCGGATTCAGATTCTAAGAGGGTTTCATCGAAAACTCGAGAATGGGAAGTGGGAGGAATGACTGAGAGGGCTCGAAGGATTGTGTTGACTACCTACTGGATTCTTTTACCTACTCTTTGCTTTTTATGGGCGTAACTAGCGCTTGGATAGGGTTTGTTATACTCTACATACTCTTCCTTGTGTTGTGTGTGTGGGTCCGTCGAATGCCTCGTCCATCGTCCGTGAAGCCAGTTGACGGATGTCTGGTCACTGGATGTGCAATATACCCGTGGTGCAGTAGGTATTGCAAGTAGCATGCCTTATATATCACTCGATCATCGAACTCCATGCAGAGTAATATCCTGTTTTATTGGTTAACTAATCACCGCTGCATTCCACCTTCCGTAGATCACGGCAGTCAATCTACAAAGCCGGTTGCCATGTAGAGTAGGTAATGACATTCAGGCTAAGGATACAACATCAGTATGTTACAGTGAATCTTGATTCTTGTGGCAGGTGCTATTGCAAAGCGTCGCCTACTATAAAGGGCAACGTTCCCATTCCCTCGCTGGGCCATCAGAGCCGTCTACTGGTAACGACAACCAACCCCCAGCCTACAAGTGTTTCCACCCATTACTCCTCAGCACCTGCATCTCATCGATCAGACAATCCGCACCGACCTCGGTACCGCCCCAGCTCTGCAGCCTCCTCGCGATCCTCCCGTCCCTCCACGGCAGTCCCAGCACGCCGGTCACCAGCGCCGTCACCCACCCCCACGCCCTCTCGCGCCACGTCGGCCAGTTCCTGGTGCCTTCATACGCCTCTACGGTGTACCCGACCCTCACTTGCGTATTGACCCACACGCCCCTGCCCTTCTCCCTCGTCAACGGGTTATCGTAGTGCACAAGACAGCACTCACTCCCCTCGACGTGCAACTCCGCCAGCGCGTCGTCCACCCCGCGAAACCTGAGCCCCCCGGCCCCCAAGAACGGCCGGGCATCGAAGGCGACCATGCCGTTCCAGCACGAGCTGACGGGCACCTCTGGTGCCCCCGCGGCGAGCAGACGGCGCGACAGTCCCGCGCCGAAGTACGGCCAACGCTGGGAGACAGCGGGGCGGCCCTTGCTATCGCGCAGCGCAAAGGTATCGTAGAACTCTCTAGCGTAGCGGAAGTCGAGCGCGCAAGCGGCGGCGTAGTTGCCGTCGCGGGTGTTCAGGAGGGTGAGGGCGTCAGCGGCGGTGAATACCACGTCGTTGAGGAAGAGGATCCGGCTGAAGCTGTGGGTGGCGTTGGTGATCGCCGGGTCCTGCAGCGGCGAGAGCACCAGGTTGCGCAGGCGCGCGAGGTACGGGATCCGTCGCAGCTCCCAGCGAGCTGAGGCGCGGTTGAAGAGCCAGCCTGGCTCGTTGAGGCCACGCGGACGCGATATCTCCTCCGCGTGGGTGACCTCGTCGAGGATGATGGACCGTGGCACACCGAGCTGGCCGAGCGAGTGGTCGAGCGCCCGCAGCTGCGACTTGGTGTTGTCCCATGACCCTGACTCGTACAGGCTGAAGTAGACATTCTCGGCGCCGAGGTGCTCGATGAGCGAGAGGACCGCGGCGGACCACACGGGTAGGATCTTTGCGGAGTTCCAGTGATTGGAAGCTATGAGGATGCGGCCCTGGGGGAGGGGCAGCGGTGGTGGTGGTGGTGGTGGTGGTGGTGGTGCTGGGGTAGTGTGTGAATGGAAGTAGAAGACGAGGAGGAGAGTCACGGTGCAGAGGACGAGGAGGCGGTGGTGTCGATCGCGGATGCGGGCCATGGTTTCGGTGGTGGAGGCATGGGCGGGGGAGATAGTGTGTAGGTATTTCTAGGTGTGCGGCGGGACGGGAGCTTGGACGAAGGACGGGTCCAGTTTAACGTTTAATAGGGGTCGGTCCGGTACAGACTAACCAACTGGCGGTAATTTCCCGTGGGTTCGAGTGTCTCACATGTTGACCACAGAGTCCGCGGGTTATACGAAAGCTTCAAAGCTTCCGGCTTGTGCTCCAAAGCACCACCGGAACAGGGCAGCGTGGTGAGTAACAGAAACCGGGCAATTGATGCCACTCTTCAGCAAGAGGGCGTGTATTGGGGACCCACTTGAAGACTTACAAGAGGGGAGAGCACCAGAGCTGTATGGTTCACTATATATAGTACATTGGTAGCTACCGGTACCTAGCCTACCCATTGCCTTACCTAGTGGATCTCAAGGCATTCCCCGTTTTCGAAACAGCCGACTCACCGGGGAGAAACACGGTGAGCATGGCTTCCTCAGGTTTAAGTACTCATTGATGATTGCGTGCCTCTCTCCGCAGATGTGGTAGTCTGGCGTTGGTATTCATTGTCGACACTGCAAGTCTGCAACCTACATAGATCAAGCTACTACATAACTACTACTAGTAGCAACGGGCCATCTTCTCCTACATACTAGCCTCATCCACATGGCGAAGCAAATCCACTCGCGGACCGATGCCACACATTCATAGACTCCCGCTTCATCGGAGCGGCCCACGAGTTGATATTGAAGTGGGTTGCCAGCTACACAGCAGCTGGCAGACCTAGGGTGGGTATGTAGAAGAAGAGTCTGCTCGGTTGGAGAGACGGTGGATTACGCGGCCGCTACATACACCCCAGATTGTACCTAGTGCTGCGGTGAGTATGAGGTATGCATAGGAGCCTGACTGACTGGTGATGAGTACATATGAATGGTGGGTGCTGGGGAGAGGTTTTGTACATGTACTATGCATAGTATATAGGGCGGAGAATGCTATGTAAAGAATTGCGGAATCACCGGCCATCATTCTGCCGTGATACTTTCGCTTCCATATTCTTTCGTCATCTACCATACTTCCAGTAATAATCTACGTGCTATGAAACGCAGATACCACGCGGTGAACCTACAGCATATATCTAGATTCTACATTAGACCCCTTACGTGTACTCTAATTGAACGCCAGCTCGGTAGGGCCGCAGGGGTCACGTAACACAGCTCGTAGCTTTATGGTTTTTGTTTGTTTGTTTACTCATTGATTGCATTTCACAGCTGGTATGTAAGATTTTGCACGATGAGCTCCGCAGTCTACCGTCGAGTGACAAAAGAACTCCGCACTTGCACGCGTTGGAAACTCAAAATCAGATGGGGGCGGGGCCAGGGCCAACAGGCGCCTCCGCAGCTTTCTTCATTCTTCGCAGTCCAATCACAAACACACCCTCGACATACAATTGAGATGGTCCTGGATCCTCTGCTCCTTTGCTCCTCTGCCCATGTCGCAAGGAAACACACCACCACCACACACCCTGCAAAGAATGAAAACACACAACAGAGAATGGAGAAGAACAGAATACCTTCCCTAAGCAAGCAAAGTAAACGCCATGGCACCAAAGTACGTACTTAATTACCCAGCTCGACCCGCATATCGCCATATCGCCTTCGTACCGCCTTAACACAGTCCCGCTTTCGACATCTTCATGATAGCGATAACGGGCTCGCTGATGCCGCGGCCCTCGACCGCTCCCAGCGTCATTCCCGAGCGGTAGCCCATCTTCTCGAGCATGAGACGGCCACGGTTGTCCGCGCTGAGCGCGGGCGCCTCGGCTCCGACCTTCATGCCCTCGCGCAAGCCGCCGCTTCTTGCACCGCCGCCGCCACCGCCGCCACCGCCTCCAGGCGCTTTCCGTCCGCCGCGGGATCCAACGTCCATGCGCTTTGCGAACCGGCCGGTGCGGAGGACCGAGTCGATGCCTTCCTCGTCGAACTCGAAGACCCCAGAGCGACTGGTCTTGATAAGGGTGGTGAAGCGGCCGGTACCCTTGCCGACGCTCTTGCTCTTGAGGTTCAGCTTGTTCGCGAGGTTGTGCACAACCTTACGGTCGAATTTCGACATGGGAGGCAGAGCAAGACTGCGAATGGTAAGTCGAGATCCATTGGGAAAGATTGGGCCACATACCTGTCGTTCCCGCGAAGCATGAACGTGCGGATCTCCTCGTACACCTGTGTCATGGTCATGCCCACTTTGTACTTCTCGACGAGCAGCGGCTGGCCAGTCTTGCGGGCCTTCGAGTTAAGCATTCCCTGGGCGCGCAGCTCCTCCCGTTGGATCTTGCGTAGCTTCTTCTTCTCTCTGTCGCGCTGCCAGGAAGTCGCCATCTGCGCCTCCATATCTGAGTCTGATAGGTTGAGATCTGGCATAATCTTTCCCTTACCCTTCTTCTTGCTGACGATCGATGGCCTTTCCCAATCCATGACGAAGCCGTCGTACTCTTCAGCCATCTTGGATGCGGAGGGGTAATGACCTGACCTGGGATCGGGCGTGATGTCAGGCAGTCCTTGACGTGATTTACGTTTCTTATTCTGTTTGCGACGCTGGCCAATAGGGAAGAAGTCGTCATCCAGATCCATAATCTCAGGGAAGCCATCGTCAACAATACCCAGCATTTTCCGCTCCTCGTGACGCTGCAGCATACGGGCAAGTTTGAGATCCAGATCTTCATCGTTCTCGTCATCATCCTCGTCTTCTTCGTCATCTTCCTCATCGGAGCTGTCTGAACCGCTGCTTTCTGACATCTGTGCCGCCTGCTTAGCTACGAAGGTTTCGAACTTCTTGATATGAGCCGCAGCCGACGAATCAAGAATATCAGCAAGAGTCCAAGTGGCGTCGTCGGTCTCGTAGCCGTCCCACTTTATTAGGTACTGCAAACCGCTGGGACGAGAACGTTTCCGGAGAACCGATGAGATCACACCCTTAGGGCCTTCGTCGTCGGTGCTCACGGCATCAAAGTCCTCGAGCCGATCTTCCGTCCAGCCAATCTTGTACCGGCGAACAGCATCAGAGTCCGAAGCTTCCTCATCCTCGTCGGTCGATGAGTCGTCGACCCATGCGGAATCGTCGACATCGAGGTCGCGAAGATTAACTGTCATGGTAGGCTGATTGCCGCCACTCGCCAACGCTTCTTCCCGCATCTGAGCCGCGATATTCTCGATGTAGTCCTCGGCTGCTTCATCAAGGCCGCGACCGCGCTTGGGCGGCTTGCGGCGTTTGTTCCCTTGCGTGGCTCGCTTGTTAAATTTGCCTTTGGATTCGAGTCGGACAAAGTCTTCCTCCGGCTCTGGTGTCTTGGCTTCTATAAGCTGCGGTAGGGCTATAGATGTGGATGATACAACAATCGTGGAGGCAGTAGTAGTCACAACAACTGGTTCAGTGCGGATGAACGGTTCGGGACTGACGAAGGTGGTGGTAGCAGGCTTGGTAGTCTTCTTCTGTGACTTAGGCGGCGGGGCACCACGTCGACCCTTGGGTACAAAGACAATCTTCTCACTGGTATTGGATGAGATGGAAGGAGTTGGCGATGGGGCTCGCACGACGGGAGCCTCAAACTTCGGTACGACATTGGTATCGCCAGTAAGGTCCATGACGAATTCTAAGTTCTCCTCCGATTCCTTCTCCACCGGTTCAGCCATCTCGTTACCACCCAGATCGAGCTTACCGACGTCGAGCCCTTCCATCTTGTCCTCGTCGAGTCCGGCTATCTTGTCCTCGTCGCTTGACTGCTTCTCGGCTGATAGAGGCGTTGAAATCTCTGCCGGGGTGGTGGTTGGTGACGAATCAATTCCCTCCGCGGGTCCATCCCTACCCATCGTCTCGTCGCGAACTTCCTCACCAGGCTCCGCATTGAGGGGTTTCAACAGGTCGGCAGGGTCGAGTGCGCCGGCTGGGATGAAGCTGATTGGACCCAATGTTCGAAGTTGCGAGCTCCAACTGTGTCGTTCCGTATTCCGCGCCTCTTCCCGCATCGAAAACGCTGTCGAAACATCAGCAGCTATATCTACGGGGAGCAAGACAAGACAAACCATGGCTACCCGGCGAGCCCGGATATTCCTCAGATTGGAATTGACTGTCCCTGCCACCGAAATCTGTACCTCCGCGTCCACGACCACGCCCGCCTCCGCCTCTACCTCTGTAGCCTCCTCGTGCGCCGCCACCACGCGAACTCCCTTCTCCAGCGTTGCCACCTCCTCTTCCTCTACCCCTGTAGCGTCCCATTTTATTGACGCTCTCGAGCTGAGCTGAGCCGAGTTGAGTGGAGTTGTGGTTTGTTGTGTCGTCGACGATTGGTTGTTGCTGTGGTGTGGTGGGGTGTCGTGGTGGGGTGAATTAAAGAAGGAGGAAGGCCTCGCTCGGAGATGGGTGTGACGTGAAGTTGGTTGGGAACCAGCCTTTCGGTGGCACACAGCTTACTAGTGTGGCGCTCATCTGGAGTGAGGATGAGTGCATGTGGCTCCAAGCTTGACGTATGTGGCTGTGCGGCACGTAGCTGTCTCCAAGCAACCGAACGAACACTTCGCCGCCGCAGCAGATACCATCACGACTCGCCGACGAGAGATCAAGAGTAACAGTCTCCGCTAGAAAGCCTCTTCCTACTCGTATTCAAGCCACTATCGGCTCTTCCAACCGCTCCCTACTATCACCATCCTCGCTATTGCTTGCTGTGGTTCATAGCGAGGAGTTGAGGCGAAGTGAGCTCCCCCGCAGCTATCACTATCTTAAAGCACCTACCACTACTCCATATCCCCACATATCCCGCCCTCTGCGGAGGTAGAGTACGCTACACAGCGGAGGGGTAGGGTGTATACTGAGTACTCCACAGGACATCCTGCATGTAGCTCACAAGGAAAGGAAACCGATCCCGATACGTCAGCAACATCCCAAGCCAAAGCCTTGAGACCGCAAGACCTCCAGATCAACCCACGCGCCCGCCCACCAACTCGACCACCTCGACTCCACCCCCGTGCCATCTCTCCTCTACGTACACAGACACGCACACGCCACAGGCACAAGGCACACCCTCACCCACCCGCGACTCTGCAAACCCGAGTAGGCAGCAGGTGCGGGAAAGTTCCCCAAGAACATGAATAGCATGTCCTTCTCCACGCTCAACACCAGTTTCCAGCGCGTCGTCCAGCAGATCAACTACCTGTGGGATCCTGAGCCCAAAAACACCGAGCCCATGTCCGCGATCTGGCTTCTGGGGCAGGAATACGCCTCGCCCACACCACCCCCTCCCGCCGCCGCCGCCGCCACCACCACCTCCAACGCCGCCACCACAGATGCCGAAATCCAGTCGACATGGCCGCGGGCCTTTCTGGACGACTTCGAGAGCCGCGTATGGATGACGTATCGCAGCGACTTCGTACCGATACCGCGCTCGCCGCAAGGGACACAGGGAATGTCGATTATGACGAGTATGCGGGCGCATCTGCCGGCGCACTCGCAGGGCTTCACTAGCGATCAGGGTTGGGGGTGTATGGTGCGGTCGGGACAGTGTGTTCTGGCCAACGCGCTGCTCGTATTCCGTTTCGGTCGAGGTCTGTATTTCCTCTACGAGCTACAGCTTGCGGTCGAGAAACAAGAGTAATGTTGACGTTGTTTGGTGCGATCAGAATGGAGAAAGGGCCAGTGTCTCGACGAAGAAAAGAAGCTCCTGGCGCTCTTTGCCGACGACCCATCCGCGCCCTTCTCGATCCACAAATTCGTGCACCAAGGCGAGCTGCGCGACATTCACAGTGGCCAGTGGTTCGGTCCGACGCCGACCGCGCAGTGCATAAAGTGCGTACCCATCCACCTCTCCGGCCTGTGCGTACTGATGGTGTTTCCGCAGAGCTCTTACAGAGGCGTACCCGAACACCGGACTACGGGTGCATATGACCTTTGAAGGTGGCAACGTATACGAAGACACATTCCGTGGGACGGCGATAGTGGATGGCGTTTTCCAGCCAACACTTCTACTCATCGTCACTCGCCTCGGCGTTGACTCCATCAACCCCCTCTATTGGGAACCGCTCAAGTCCACTCTGCAAATGAAGCAGTCCATCGGCATAGCTGGGTGTGTACCCGCCTGGCATTCGTCCCTTCCCAAGCTTCGCTAACACCCCCTAGCGGTCGCCCCTCAAGCTCCCACTACTTCGTCGGTGTGCAGGGCGAGTACCTCTTCTACCTAGATCCGCACGTGGTGCGTCCGCGCCTCACGGGCACCACTGACGCGGACGTCGAGAGCTGCCACACGGTGCGGCTGCGGCGGTTACACCTGCGCGAGGTGGACCCCAGCATGATGTTTGCGTTTCTCATCCGCAGCGAAGAGGAGTGGACGGAGTGGAAGACGGCGATCGCGGCGGCGAAGGGGCGCGCGGTCATCACCGTCGGCGAGAAGGAGCCGGATAATAAGGGGACTACGGAGAGGAGCGAGGCCATCGATGAGGTTATCAGCGAGAGTGAGGATGAGGGCGGGCTTTTGGGGTAGGATTTGTTATTTGCTCGGGTTGGATGGGTTGGATGGGTGCTCGTTGGTGTAAAGAACACCGTTTTGTGCTGCGCTGCCTCGCTTGTTTGCTTGTTGTTACTTGACATAACGACTACCCACTCCCGCGCGGGGATGGTTGGATTATAGATACATGCATGATATATGAATGAACTGATACTTGCCAAATTCGTATCTATCCTGTCGTGAAATGTTGTTCCAAGTTGTCTTGTAATTATGCCGGTCCTCCTCCTGAAACCTCACGAGACCGGATAGGTCACTCGTTGCGCAGTCATGTGCCCTGGAAGTTCGTCTTCACGATCATCCCACCCCACCCCACCCCACACGTACGTAGCTCTAAGTGCCCCCTTCGCAGCGCTCTTAGGTCTTGACGGCAGCCCCGAGATCTCCGCCCTACTGTCGATATCTAGTTCTAATGGGGGTAGTGCGGCGTGCTGCGTGCGGCGTGTGGGTTGCTAGGCGCGATTGCGTTCATGCCAGTGTCGGCATTTCTTGGAAGTCTGAGAAGCTTGGTGCTTTCATAGGATCACTCAGTCGAGGCTTGAAGTGCTATCAAGGCACTCGTAGCCGGAAAGTGAAGTTTGCATCCTGTCTCCAATCTGTTTCCGTCTGTTGCCTCGAGTGATCATACATAAGTCGCTATCACACGGGAAGCATGGATTGTCACTCTTGGATTGTCCGATTGTCACGTGTTTGTTTCATTCATCCTTCATAGTTATCACTCGTTTGTTCACCTTTGTCAGGTGTTTACTCTTCTACTTGGCCGGCTTGTGGTTTGCTCATTCTCTCATGTTCTGGTCATACTGTTTGCTCTCATTTCTGGACGAGGATCTCTTGTCTTGGAACTTATATAAGGGCCCTATCCTTTCCACCTAGGTAGATCTCTATCTCAAAGATATTCCGTCGAATATCATCCTGCATCTCCATTGATCACCTATTCTTCAACAGGTTACATATTAGCCCAGCTCTGCGCTTCCACTGGCTATCCCATTCTATCCTACTACTATGTATCCCACTATCACAAACCTCTTCTACCCTCTATGTACCAGTAGGTATCCCGAACCTCTCCGGAGTCCGTAGCCGATCAAACTTCCAAAATGTCAACAAACATGACCTCAACCACCCCTACTACGTACTCCAAGTTTTCAACGAGTTTGGTACCTTCGCCAAGCGCAACGGTATGAAATACAACAACTGGAAACCGCTCTACTCGAATCACACCACGTTCTCAACATCGTCTTCGGTAAAGAACTCGAATCTACCCTCGAAGAAGAAGGCGTTTCAGCTATACAGAGGTTTCCACTTCCCGAAGGCTGAGGCCCCTACCAAAGGAACCCATCCGTACATACCTACTGCGAACGACTGAATGTCTACCGCGCACCCCGGTCTCCTGAAAGGCTCTGACGAAGAGATCACGGACTGACAAAGCGATCATGAGTCATGTCTATGCTACCGTGTCCAAGCAAAAGTTCTCCAACGTCATAGACATCCTTAGCCACGATAAACCTCGTTCTGAAATAACCATAGACGGCGTCGCCAAGCGTCTTTATCACGTCAGGAAAGTCTACGAAATTAATGCTATTGGAGACCCACACTCGGGAACCGCCCTATCGTCGAGAGTAAATCTTCAGTGCTCGCGATAGACCAGTCCGGACGGCAGTCCAGTCGATAAAATTGGAGGACGGTTTAAATTCAGTCCGTCCCAAAGATTTGCCGCCTCGGACTACAGTCGACTACAGTCGACTGACAGACTGCCACTCTCCGAAATTTTTGGGTCGAACTATGTGGCTAGCGGGCAGAACGCTTTCAACCTATCACGTGTTCCCTTTTCAGCTCTCTATCTCTTACCCCACCGTCGTCTAAATAAATCCACAGTGGCTTCAGCGCTTGGCAACGTCAAGGGGAAGTTGATGCAGATGGAGCAGGTGCACTGTCTGCCGCGAAGGTAAATAGCAGATGGGACTGCAAGCGCCGTACACTACCGGTACAACGTGTTGAGCATTGAGACATGATGGAGGTTTTCCAGCAGGAACCGACTCGTCACTCCATGCGATTCCATCGACAATGTGGTACAGTACTCGGCGAATAAATCACATGAACCTAGCTAGAAAGATCTCGCCAGAATGGGCCTCGAGTAGGTATTTGAGCATTCCCGCCATGAGCGTAGAGCCGGAACGCAGAGCCGGAACGAGTTTTTAGTGGGGCTAAAATCACATACTCTCATCGCCGCTGCAGCATGGGTGAGGACGCACTGGAGGCACTGGAATGTCTGGAATGTCTCAAAAGCTGGCAAAGAGATGGTCTTGTAGCTGTTATAAAGGGCGATATCAAGGAGATGGAGACTATGCTCAATGCTCTGTGCGAGGAGGATCAAAACGTGTATCTCTGTATCTACTGCAGTATGGACAAGTTACAACCACACTGCCGACGAAGAATGCGGACGACGCCGTCGTAAGCACGCCCGCGCGCGCAACGACACCGAGTTTGCAGACCAGACTACCGGTATCCCCTAGTGCTACTACTGCGACGAATCTGGACATTGCAGCAAAGAATGATCCGCGGAGAAGAGAGAGAGTAGAGGCGGATGCGGCGCAACCGATCTAGATAGGTCAACCAACGAGAAAGGCTGTGGCATTGACACGAGGTCGGAAAGGACGAGGATAAGCACATATTCGGAGACATGGACTGTCACTCGGGGAACGTCACTCGTGGATTGTCACTCGGGGAATGTCACTCGTGAACTGTCACTCGTGGTCTGACACTCGTGGCCTGTCACTTGTGCGCACTGTATTGTGCACCCAGTCCATAGCTGTGTTTGACAGTGGCGTGAAAACGGTGGCCGTATGCGTGTATGGGTGTATGAGTGGGTATTGCCATGATCTACTCAGTGGGCAGCTACTCGTGAAGAACGGCAAGCCGACGACGTTCCTGCAAGTTGCACGCATTAGCAACCGTGCCTCTCCCGGCGCCCAAAGCCGAGTTGTTCCGTGCGCTGCAAGAGGACACGCCGACAAGCACTCGCTCTCCGTCGCCGGTTTGTGAGCTGCCCAACCCTCCCGACGATCCTGACGAGATCGTCTTGCGCGCTACCGTTGATGCCGCGGGCCTACGGGCCTGCGGCGGCGGCAAGGAATTGGTACCTATGTCCTAGATGGTTGGGAGAAGAGCAAGACTATGTACGGTTAGGGATGTAGGCCTCGTCAATGGTGGACCATGGGACCCGCGCTTGGAAGGTTATGGGAGAGGCATTTGTTGTTAAGGAGGTGGGGGTGGTCGGGGATGAGTTGGAGGGGGAGTAGGAGAGCTGCAAGTTTGGCGGGAAACGAGTAATACTACACTACGGAGTTCGGGGTTTTGTTTGCCCGCTGCTGGGTACGGGATGTTAATGGTGTTGATTTGGTGAGCTTTCTGGAGTTGAATTGGGCGTGTCAATGACAAACTCAGTACAAAGGCAGTAGTTTGGTTAATCGAGTCACAGAGATGAGATAGGTCGCATGTAATCAATGATGAATCAAACAAAAACTGTGCTGTGCCCATTGTGGTCGAGTGAGGGCTGGATGGAATGCTTGTAATAGTTGATCTACCTACTATCTACCTACTTCTTGCGCGGCGTGATGCTTGGGCACTGGGCATCGCGTTTTGTGTTTTGTTTTGGCTATCTGAGCCACCTGCGTCGGCTGTAGCTGGAGAGCCCGGATTCGTGTCCGCCTCCTCGGACCACAGGACAACATGACGCCGCCGATCCGGGCCGGACGGGAGCCGTCTAGCATAGAGTGCCTACTCGGAGGGTCGGAGAGTCGGAGGATGCGGCGGTACTACTATATACTGGTACTGCTATATACCGGTACTGCTATATACCGGTCCTACTATATACCGGTAGCTACCGGTAGATACAAAGTATGTGGTGGGCCGATTCACGGTCATTTCCTAATTCCTATTTCCGCAGCAATTGCTGGGTGCCGGCGAGTTTGACTGTCCGAGTACTCTACTCTGTTACTCTGCCACCTCGTCTAACGAATCTACATAGAGTGCTAACGGTCCACCGTAGCTAGCAACTGAGCATGCCACAGACTTGCACAGCACAGCCCCGCCCGCTAACATCTACTAACGTCTCTATACGTCAATTCGGAGCCCGTGCGCGTCACTCGGTCTCGCTTAGCTCTTCCAGGCTCCAGACCAGGCACGCGGTGACCGGGCACGCGCGCGACGTTTCGCTGCCTGCCTGTCTGCCTGCCTGTCTGTCGCTGGAGGTGGAGCTGTCCAAGTGTGTGGAAAATAGTGGAGGGATGAAGGGAGGTTGGGACCTGGAAACGTGGGGGGACGGGGGGGGGAGACCCAGGCAGGCGCGCTGCGCGCTGGGCGGTAAGGGTTTTATTTCTTTTTTTGTTTGCCGGGCGGTGGGCGGTGGGAAACGACTTGCTTTACTATGACCGTATACCGGTATGTAGATAGAGTAGAGTGGGCTTTGAAGCTTGGATTCCGTCTGTTTGTCTGCCCGTCTGCCCGTCTGCCCGTCTGCCCGTCTGCCCGTCTGCCCGTCTGCCCGTCTGCCCGTCTGTCTGGCCGGCTGCCACGCTGCCCGCTCGCCAGCCTATGTACAAATGCGAGAACTGTTACTCGCCCGTGGAAGTACGATAGCTCCCTCCCGCTGTCCAGCGCCCGTCCGCCCCGCCATGCCATGCCAAGCAACCTGCGCGGCCAGTAGAGTACTCTACATACTACACACCTAACTCCAAGAGTGGAAGCCGGCCTCCCGACGGACGAAAATCACTCGCCGATCACCATCGCCATCGACATCGACATCGATCAATTGCATCTTATCAGATTGCTAGCTCCCATTTCCCTGCAGTTCCCTGCAGTGGCAAAAAGCTAGGGAAAAGCAAAGAAAGCGAAAGCGAAAGGGAAAGGGAAAGGGAAAGGGGTCGTCGTCGGTTCGCGCCATCCGTCTGCGTCTGCACTGCAGCACGTAGGCTAGACGGGCTAGACAGGTAGGCTACCTAACCGATGCATGCTCGGTCAATCTCGTGAGTCCGTCGGTCGGCAGCCTGCGACCTGCGGCCTGCGGCGGATGGTGTTGTCGCTTCTGCATAGCTGGGTGGAAAAGTAGAGTACGGTGTCAGCCCGGTCAGAGAATGTCCACCGCCACCGCCCCCGCCGCAAGCCACGGTGGAGCTGGGGCTTGAATGAGTGCTGTTTGACGATTATGAGAGGAGGTGGAGGAGAGAAGGAGGTGGTGGTGGTGGTGGTGGTGGTGGTGGGCTCCTTTGTTTTGCGGAGAAATACCAGCTGCACTCTACTCTACGCACCCAGCACACCGCTCATGCAGAGAACCTGTAGACGCCCACGAACCGCAGAGCTCCCTCGCTCCCTTCCGTGCGTATTAGTACCTGCGTTATGGCTACCCAGAATGCAACTACACACTCTACACACATGTCATCTGTCCCTTTCTTTTTTCTTCCCCGTTTTTTCCCTGGATGCAGCGGCCGCCAACGCCAGCCAACTGCATCATACGATGAATGGGGTGGATGTATGGGGTGGATGTGTGGATGAGTGGGTGGATGAATATGCACGTTCTTCACGCTTCCAGCTACCCAGGTACTCAGGTGCCTAACTAAGCGGTTGGATATTGTAGAGTACCTTACATTCACACACACATCTGCCTATGTGTGTATGTGTGTACTCTACATACTCTACACATGCACCTGTGTGGACTGTGGACAATACATACCCCACGGCCTTCCTGTTCGAACAGCTTGCCGGCCTCCCCCTCCCCCTCCCCCTTCCCCCGGGAGTGGAAATGTGGCAGGTACGTATGTAAGAACTGTATGTGCTGTATGTAGGTTGGAGCTGGTGACTGCTGGTAGGGGCCTGGGGATGGACACTGTTATTTTCGGAAATGTTTCCGGGGGAGGATGTGAATCCTGAAGTCGATCCGATCGGGGGCCGGGGTGCTGGGCATGTGAAGGGAGGGAGCGAGGGAGCGAGGAGAACGCCGGTGGGAACTGAGTTGATATGTACCGTACGGTACCTAGAGACATAGGTATGGAGGTAGGTATCGCAGTGAAGCCGAAGAGTTTCATCTGCGTGCACTCTGCTGGTGGACGATGGGAGATGCTTGGGTAGCCAAGGGATACGGTATGTACATACGGTACCGGGGGCATCTGTTGGGAAGGAAATGTTGTCACGGTATATAACCGCCGCCCGCCAGGCATCCGCATGCTGGCATTCGTTTCTGGGCTGAGGAATCCTCTGCAAAGCTAGTAGTCACCACTTGCAAGCACTTACTTATCCATCAGTCAGGCTGGCTGTCTGTCCCTCGGAGGATCAGAGACAAAACACACCCATCAAACTACCCATCAAACTACCCATCTACCTCGAATTGGCTGGCAGGGCCGGTCAGGGGAATCGAATCGAATGCGTCGAATGCACTCTCCACCACTCGCAAACGCCACGCAGCCCGATACGTGATTGATGCAAGGAACAGTTCTGGATCTCGCCCCGGGGGAAATAAAGGGACTCGTTTGTTTGCACATACAAAGTACTTGCAAGCGCGGGCCCCGGGAAACGGTCCACCTCACGGCCATGCCATGCGGAAGAAAGACCTGATCAAAGACATCGTTAGTTGAGTATCGCATCTAGGGCCTGAGTAGTTGGGTAAGATTTATCTACCGGTACCAAGTAATTACAGTTGTACTTGGTAAACTATCCAGTAGAATCGCTACCATCCCTTTATACTAGCATTTTGGGCACGTACCGTAAATGGTTTTGTATGTAGTGCTCGGAAATACATAAGAACTCGGCAGTGTCGCCATATTCGCGGTACCAGTGGCATTTTCTCTCGCTTTCTCACTCTCTCTTTTTGTTTTTTGTTTTGTGCTTTTCTCTCTCCTCCTCCCTTCATTCGATTTGGTGGCTTGGTTGCGACGCATTGTGTGAGTGTGAGTGTGTGCATTGTGTGTGTATACTTGCGAGGTCAGTGTCTCTTGGTCTGGGGGTTGATGTTGTCCCATTGCCGTCGTCTTTTGCCTCTTCCGTATCCATTCGTTGTCAACGTCTGTCGTCTCCTCGGTATCCATTCGTTGTCGTTGTCTGTCGTCTCCTCCCCTTCCCATATCCAGTCCTTGCCCGACTACGCACTCTACACAGGCATTGCCGTGGATACTACCACCACCATCATCATCATTGTCGCCGTTCCACGGAGTCATTGCCATCCCTCCCCTCCCCTCTCCACTCCCGTTTCGAATCCTCCCAGCAACACCTCCTTCCTCCACCTTCATTCGTCCCTTCCGTCACCATCATCCCCCTCCACTAGAACATTCGGTTTCCATCGTTCGTTCCATCGTTCCATCGTTTCTTCCTTACTTCCTTCCTTCAGTTCCCCCAACTGACGCCATCCAAGCTTCGACAGGTCTATGGTATAGCCAAGTCATACATATCATACATCTTACCTATTGCACTTAGAGTACCGCGGGCAGTAGATTACCCATCAGCCCATCGACCCACATCATAGCATCCCGAGCATCCCGAGCATAGTGACATAGGTACGTCCTACGTGCCCAAGTGCCTACTTCTTACTTACCTGGTTCCCAGCACACACGGCAGCATAACCAAGCACTCTACATACATCCCCGGCACAGCTACTCAAGCAGCTAGCGCTCCGTTGCATGCACCATCGCATCTCGCGTTTCTTCTTCGTCCCTTCCTCGCGTTTCCATTCTGCCTTCTGCTTCTCCTTCTGCCTCGGATTCCCTGTCGAATCCCCAAAGGAACTGGGTCTTTCCTCGTCCGCGCCGGCTCTTGGACTTCTGCACACCCGCGACACTGGTTTGCCTTCCGGGTGACATCCTTCGCACTTGCTCTTTTCGACCTTCGCGACTTGTCGGCGGCTTTCCCTACATACTTTCTCCCCCATCATCATCGTCCGTCATCGTGTACCCTATACCGCGCGCTGCTATTACATATTCTCCAGGGACTTGTCGCCAATCTTGTCCTCAGCTTGCTGCTCCGGCCTGCTCCTACCTAACTACCTGCTCTTACCTACCTACCTGCTCCACTGGACCTGCTCTCCACCGAGCGCCTTTGCACTTCCCTTCTTTCGGGGGATAGCCCACACACCACGCGGAACCACTCACACACACCTTCCTCAACACAATAGCCGAGAATTGATACCGCACATCAATCAACCAATCTACGCTGCCCACCCCCCCTCCCTCTTCCCCGTTACTTGCTGCTCTACCTATCCAAGCAACTCACTACTCTATTATTCCTCTCCTCCTCCTCCTCCAGTAACTTGCTTGCTCTGTACCTTTTTTGAACGACAAAACTCTCCCTTCTTCTTCTTCTTCTCCACATCGCGCTTTCCGGTTGGCAGAGCCACATTGGTCCTCGAGCTCCTACCCCCCAACGACCTCCACACCCGCTACAGACACTACAATATCCAACCCGACCAACCCGACCAACCACAGCTACCGCTAAACAACGCCACTACCACCTCACAAACACCCACCTCCTCCACACCTAGCCCAGCGAACCCCTTCCTCGGATCCACCCTACATCATTCCACACGGCCACGACCCCCCGACGAAACAAATCCCCCCCCCCCCCCCCCCCCTCCCAAGAACAAGCTCGCGATCATCTTCTTCAGCCTTCTCCCTTCCCCACGCCCCCCGCTACATCAACGGCCGAGGATTCCGCTGTTCCCATCTTAACGTTGTTAATCCCTCGATTTCTCGTCGCGTCGCGGTAAAAAGGATTCGTTGAACACGGGCGGCGGGCCCTTGCGCCGATTCCCCCCCTCCCCCTCCTCCCCACCCAACGCAGCGATTCCTACCACAAACACACCCCAACGACAACCACTCTCACAACTGCCCACCATTCCGCAACATTCAGTACACACCTTGAAGGACGTCGGTCGCAGCTGTAGCGCACCCGTCGCGATGTCCGTTACCACCATGCTCGCTCCCTCCACTCGGAACTCGGCCGCGTCGTCGACGTCGTCCGGCTTCGTGCCTGTGTCGAGACAGAACACCATCGGCTCGAGCGAAGGCGCGACGAGATCGACCAGGGCGTCGAAACGGTACAGTGTTACGGCCCTGTACCTGTCCATGTCGGCACAGGACAGAGATTTGGAAATTGAGGACGAGTTGGCACGAGGTTGGCGCAAACGTTTCCGTTTCGGGGGTGGGGCTGCGGGAGCTGACGGCGGTGCGAACACAGTCCAGAAGACATTGCGCGACCTGAAGTCGAAGATCTCATCGCAGTCGAAGAAGAACTTTGTCCTGGAGAAGGACGTAAGGTACCTGGATTCTCGCATCGCATTGCTGATTCAGAATCGCATGGCATTGGAAGAGGTAAGCTCGCCCACCCGTCTCCTGCTGCCCCCCTCACTGTGCGACCGCAACGAGAACGACGCCCGCGTGCAACCGTGCCCTTGGATGCTGACGATGGGAACAGCAAAACGAAGTTGCCAGCCATTTCGACGAGTCGAGCGAGATCGAGGGAGGGACCTTTCCGAACGACCAGAAGACGCAGGCCTACGGTAACCTCTTCTACCTCTTGCAGTCCGAGCCGCGCCACATCGCCGCGCTTTGCCGATGCGTATCCATGGCCGAGATCGATTCGTTATTGCAGACCGTCATGTTCACCATCTACGGTAACCAGTACGAGAGCCGTGAGGAGCATCTCCTGTTGACGATGTTCCAATCCGTCCTGTCGGCGCAATTCGAGACGACGCCCGAGTATTCTTCCCTGCTGCGAGCAAACACGCCGGTGTCTCGAATGATGACGACCTACACCCGTCGTGGACCCGGACAGAGTTACTTGAAGCAGGTGCTCGCGAAGCAGATCAATAATCTGATCGAGCACAAGGACCTTAATCTGGAGATCAACCCGCTCAAGGTGTACGAACAGATGATCAAGAACGTGGAGGAGGACACGGGGGCATTGCCTGCGAACTTGCCGCGTAGCATCTCGGCGGAGCAAGCAGCCGAAAATCCCCAGGTGCAGGCCATCATCGAGCCACGATTAACCATGCTGATGGAGATCGCAAACACATTTTTGGCTACAATCATCGAGAATCTGGATGAGACTCCCTATGGGATTCGGTGGATCTGCAAGCAGATTCGGAGCTTGACGCGACGAAAGTACCCCGACGCGAAGGACCACATCATCTGCACCCTGATCGGCGGGTTTTTCTTTTTGCGGTTCCTGAACCCGGCGATCGTGACGCCTAGATCGTACATGTTGATCGACAGTGTTCCTTCAGAACATCCCAGGAGGACATTGACCCTGATAGCGAAAATGCTTCAGAATCTGGCGAACAAGCCGTCCTATGCGAAGGAACCTTACATGGCCCGGCTTGCACCCTTCGTCGCGAACAACAAGACGAGGATCAACCAGTTTTTGAACGACCTTTGCGAGGTTGGGGACTTTTACGAGTCACTGGAGATGGACAATTACGTAGCGCTATCTAAGAAAGATCTCGAATTGAACATCACCCTTAACGAGGTGTACGCAACGCACGCGTTGCTGGAAAAGAATTCTACCGAGCTGGTCAGTCCCCCTGTAATTTTTAGTGTGGTTAGTGATGAGGAGGAGGGCTGACGGTGGGTCGCATCTGTAGCTCCAAGGACGTGATACCTCGCATCTGCGGATACTGTTGGAAGAGTTGGGTTCGGCGCCACCGCAAGTGCCTCGGAAAGAGAACAGGGCAATTGATCTGCCACTATTCAGTCGATGGGAAGGAAACATCGACGACCTGTCCGCGGCGCTCGACATCACACAGGAGGATGTGTACTTCATGGAGGCCAAGTCGATATTCGTGCAACTCCTACGGACGCTGCCACCGACATCAGCCGCGGCCAGACGGCCACTGAATTTGCGGAAGATCGGAGACACAGCCACGACGATGAAGGACATGGGAATGTTCCGTAAGGGCATGCGGGGGTTGGAGCTTCTGAACCAGCTACAGGAGATGGGGGTGATCACCGACCAGGACAATTTCCAGATCCTGCGGGAGGAGATCGAGCAGGAGCTCGTCCATTTGGGGTCTCTTAAGGAAAAGGTCACGGATGAGACCAAGAAGCTCGATGAGGTGTACAAGACCATCAGGGATCACAATGCGTACCTCGTCTCGCAGCTGGAGACGTACAAGTCGTACCTGCACAACGTGCGGAGCCAGTCGGAGGGCAAACAACGGCACGCGGGCAAGCAGCAGAAGCAGCAAGTGCTGGGTCCGTACAAGTTTACGCACCAGCAGCTCGAGAAGGAGGGCGTGATCCAGAAGAGCAATGTCCCGGACAACCGGTACGCGCAGAGAGGACGCCCCCACCCGCCTTACTCTGTTGCTAATGGCCTTAGGCGTGCAAACATATTCTTCAACATCACTTCACCGATGCCGGGGACTTTTGTGATTTCGCTGCACTACAAAGGTACGGTTTGGAATTATCTACTCCTCCTCCGGTGTGATACACGCATAGGCTGACAATATGACAGGCCGGAACCGGGGACTGTTGGAGCTAGATCTCAAACTAGACGATCTGCTCGAGATGCAACAGAACAACCACGACGAGCTGGATCTGGAATACGTCCAATTCAATGTGCCAAAAGTCCTGGCCCTCCTTAATAAGCGGTTCGCACGAAAGAAGAACTGGTAATATATCTCGACCTTGACCGAACCATGACCGGTACGAAGGAGGGCGGGGCGGCGGCGGCGGTGGGCGGGGTTGGGGTTTGCGGTTTGTTTTTTTTCATCAATTGATTGCGTTTTGTTTTCAACCTTTTTTTTCCTGCTTGCTTGCTTACCTGGGGGAGTCTTGTGTTCTGTTTTGCCGTGCTTTTTTTCTCTTTTTTTTCTCTTTCTTTTTTTCCGGTGCCGGATGCGATACGATATACCTTGAGAAGCGAGAAGCGAGCGGATAGCGGCGAGTTTGTGATAGGCGGTGGGGGAGGTTAATCGAGAAGAAGAAGAAGAAGAAGAAGAAGAAGTAAGAGCTGTTTGGGAAGTTTTGTGATTGGTTGTGGGTTGTGGGGTCCTTTCTGTTCTATTCTCGTCTCGTTTATGTCGAATTGTCGATGCATTTTTCTATTTTACCAATGGGGATACCTTTTTTCTTTCTTACTTTATTCATCTTTTATTCATTTTTTTTTCTTTTCGATTTTTATTTGTGGTTTTTGTACCGTTTGCTGGGTGCTGGGCGGGGCTGGGGCGGCTTTGTGGTTAATGTACAATTTGTTTTGGCGGTATTTTTTTCGATTTCGAGTTTGGGGCTGGGCTGGACTTCGGTGGTGAGGGGGCGGACTGCTGACTGGCTGGCTGGTTTTTGTCACCGGGGTTTTGAACAGTCGTCGTACTCTGAGGGGGTATGTTTTTCGTATATGGTTTTAATCTGTTTGCTCTTCTTGATTGCTCTTCTTGCGTGGTTTCACGGATGGTTTATCAGGGTGGTTTTGGGGATGGGGCGTAGGGAGTAGGGAGTTGGTGGCGAGTGAGATGGAGATACTATGTGAGAGCGAGATGTGTGGGGATATGTATGTGGGAGACAGAGACAGAGACAGAGACAGAGACAGAGACAGACAGAGACAGAGACAGAGACAGAGACAGAGACAGAGACAGAGACAGAGACAAAGAGAATCGAACAGTGATGAGATGAGGGGAGATTTGGGGTGATTTGGGGGACGTCATTTTTTTGCTGTTATGCTGTGAGATGATGTGCTGGGTCGTGATGTGCGTGCTGGGTCGTGATGTGATGTGATGATCGTTTGAGCTGTGTCGACCTGTGCTCCCGGCCGGAGACTGAAGTCCGAGCCGGAGCACTCTCAGCACTCGCAGCTCCGGAGTGAGTGCTAGATGTGAATGAATTCCAGGTCTGCCAGGTGTGAACGAGAGCCTGCTATGTGTGAATGAGTGCTATGTGTGAATGAGTGCTATGTGTGAATGAGTTCTAGTTAGGTGGGAACGGGAACCTGCCAGGCGTCAATGAGTGCCAGGTGTGAATGAGAACCTGCTAGGTGTGAATGCCAATGGCTGCTGGATGTGAATGAGTGCCAGGTGTGATTCTTGAATGGGTGCTAGATGTGAACGGGAACCTGCCAGTGTGAATGAGTGCTGAGTGTGAATGGGTGCTAGGTGAATGAGTACATGATATGGGTTGGTATATGTAGAACAGAGGGAAGAGGGTTTGGCCGCTGGCCAAGTGTGATTCGTGAATGAGTGCTACTATATGGAGTTTGTAGCTCCAGGAGAATGACACCCGCAGAGTGAATGGGAAAAGCTAGCTTTACTCTGCAATAATCGCCGCAGGAATGATTCAAAAGTTGAAATAAGTGTAGTTTTTATTTTGCAGTCTTCCAAGAATCCAAGTTCCAAGAATCTAAGATCCAAGAACTTCCAAGAAGAGAATTCAAAAAACAACAACGCAAGGCCTTAGGCCACGAGCTCTAGTAGAAACAACTCAACGGAGACAACGGAGACAGTCTGGACCTAACCGAAAGCAAAGCCGTACACGAACTTGTGGGTGTAGAACAGTGAAGCAGAATAGAGGTGAAGGCTATACCGGTAGTAGGTAGAAAGAGGGAAGTTAAGAGATAAGGTGAGAAGAGAAGGAGATCTGGGGACAACCGAAGCAGGGAAAATAAACAAACTCCGTAAAGCAGGACCGTAAAGCAAGACCGCACGAACCAGAAAGAAGGCAAGCAAGCAGGGACAGCCAGCAATCCGAACTGCTCATATAAAAACCAAAAACCAAAAACCAAAAACCAAAAACCAAAAACCAAAACTCAATCAAAAACACCAACAGCACAAGTCAAGACAAGTCAAGACAATTCAAAACCGCAGAAGCAGATAAACAAAAACGCCCGCACCAGCCCGTCCTACACACACACACACACAGCCTCCCCCCGGACCAGGTTATGAAGGCAAAAACCGGTCCTCGTCCGTGAGCACGATCTCGACGACCTTTTCGGGCATGTTTATCCCGTTGTGGATGGTGATGTCGCTAGTGGACGAGCTGGGCAGAAAGATGTCCTGGTTCCAGTCGAAGCCCTGCGACGTCTTGACGTACGTGATCTGTGCATGCCTCGTCAGCTGCGTGGTTCCATGATTCCTGGCGAGGGGGAGGAATGGAGGGGAAATATACCACGCGTGGCGAACCGTCCCGCATCCCAAGGTCAAAGGTCGTGTGTTCAGCGCGGTTGAAGGAGGTGCCTATTGAGTGGGGGTGTTAGCTAGACCCGCGGAGAAGTGGGGGAAGGGGGCGGGGGGAGGGGCGTACTGAGAAGACTTGGCCGACGCCGGTGGTGCGCCCACGGATCGAAGCGGGGCGATGACGATGGCGACGGCGACAGAGACATGGACATGGACGGCGACATGGACGGCGACGGCGATGAGCCGTGTGTCGTGTGCCCGGCCGGCGACGGAATGGGAATCGAGGGAGTGCGCGCCATCGTTGTGGCGGGAGAGTCGGACACGAGACGGGGCGGGGGGCGGGGCAGGTGGGGTCTACGGTGGTGGTTGTGGTGGGCGGAGAACGGGGGATGTGGAGTAGGATGAGGAGGAGGTGGAGGAGGAGGAGGCGTTGTGACGATGGTGATGATGTAGTAGTAGTAGTAGCCTACCGACCTACTTGGAGAGCGGGTATGGATAAGTAAGTTGCAGTTGTAGTTGCAGTTGGTGAAGTGTAAGGGTTGTGCAGCATGCAGTGGTGCTTGTGCTTTATGTATGAGGTGGGGAGGTGGGTAGGTGGGAAGATCCGGGCTGTGGGTGGGATGCGGCGGCGGCAGCTGCCTGGAAGTTCCGTTGTCGTGACTCAACACCCTCAACACACTCACACTTCAACGAGTCACGAATGGGGCGCTGGGGGGTGGGGAGGGGCGGAGGGAGGGAGGGAGTTGATCCACGTCAGTGAGCACTCTATTCTACTCCACTCTACTAGATAGAGGTTATGTACCGGTATGCATACTTCCTACAGGTGCGAAACTTTGCGATGGGTAGATGTGCTGGCCTTTTTCCGAGACGTGCGCTGCTGCTTCTACGGCGCCGCGACGGGAATCCTTCACGCGGGCAATAGTTACATGCATACATACGGTGATGAATGGAGAGGTGGTGGTGGTGTGTCGATAAGCCTGGGCAGCTAAGCTTGGCTTGCTGGGATAGGCGGTATCTAGCATATGTACCGAGCTGTGATCAGAGCTTATGATTGAATGTAGCGTTGGAGCCTGGTGAATTGTGATTGCGGTTTGTTGGGAATACCATTTGCGCATGCTTACTTTGAATAGGGACTCAAAGTTCTTAGTTGCCATTGTGCTTTTGCTTTTGACCAACGGTGGAGAAGAGCGAGGTTTCACGATAGCTAGTAGAGTAACTTGGGCTCTCCCTCACCTGCGGCACGGGGAGCTATCTACGCTAGTTGGTCCGCAGCTCTCCGCAGCTCTCCGCAGCCGTAATTAGTGGCTCATCCATCCGACCCGTGGGCCCCGAAGCCGGAGTTCTCAAGCTCTCGATTATCTCCCTCAGCCCGACGAGGCCCGACAACACAACACAAGCATTCCGCAGCAGCAGATCCGAAACCCCACCCGCCCCCTTGGCGCGCATCGCACGCACGAAAAAAAAAGTTTCTTTGACTCTGACTCTGCACGATGCGTGGACTGAGAGTTTATCTGCCGAAAGGTACTCTGCCTAAGAATGTAGCTAAGGATCTAGCTCAATCTGCAAAGGCCGTCGAGCAGTGTCACGTGCTACCTGAAAAAGAGCGCCCCAGATGGGTACTGCGCCATATCGCTGGTGGGGACTGGACTGGCCAGCGCCCGTCGGGTGCGCAGGTCGCTCAGCATGCCGATTCAGAGGCTTGAAGCCTGGAGTCATCGATCCGGTTCGCAGACTTGGAGTTCGGAGTCACTTCGCAGTTCCCACCATACATGGTAGATGTCTACCAGCCCTGACCATTGACCGCGCCCCCTTCCACTGCCTATTCCTCCACCACCTATTCCTCGACCACCTATTCCTCCACCACCTATTCCTCCACCGCCTATTCCTCCACCGCCTATTCCTCCACCGCCTATTCCTCCACCGCCTATTCCTCCACCGCCTACCCATTCCTCCGTCAAAGCCGTGTGCTTCTATATCTACCGGTATGAAAGCAGTGCTATGGCTCAGCACCTCAGCCGCAAACACAGCGGGCTCAAAGTTCAAACCGGGCTAGCTGCTAGGACCTGCTTGCTGGGATGATGTGGGATCAACTTTGTTTGAACTTTGAAGTTTGGGGTCGGTGCGGGGTGTTTCTGACTTTATGCATTTGACGGGTGGACTGCTATTGGACCTACATAGAATTGAGTTGAGTTGAGTAACTACCGTACTCTACAGCAGCGACGGCTGGTGGTCACTGGTGTACGCTATGTAGTCTACGCGGCCCCCCGCTTAAAGGCTCCTGGATTCCCGGAGTCCTGAGATTCGGAAATGATCCGCCATAATCCAGAAGGATTGTATGTACCGGTATGTACCTAGTACGAATGCCTACGGGCATCTCAACAGTCGACAGTCGGCGGAGGAAAACGGCTGGAATAATAGGACGAAAGGCCGTTTTGAGGCCAAGAGCCAAGAATTGGCCCTTGGGTTTCGGTTTTGCTGGGACAACGATAACTAACGGAGATGGAGTATGAGAGTATCCATAGCATGATGGCAGGTGCGAGCCTGGCGCCAAAAAGAACCATATATTTGCAAACCCACTACAGTCTACCGGTAGGTACGACGTGAATAACCTCTCGAATCTCCAGCTTCGTGTTCTCGGAATCTCTTCTTCGGATACCCAGTGAGCTGTTGACATTCAATGCATCAATTCGTAGGATTTATCGAACGGCATTGCGTTACGTTACGTTCGAACTGGCAGTATGTACTTTGAAGTTAAGCACCACGCTCGTACAAAGTATTGCACACCCCATTCACCAGTGAGCGAAGCTTTTCGCTCACCGGGTAGCTGCATAGAGTACACAGGTACAAGTGTCGAGCAGTGAGCACAGGTCCCGGCCAAGACAAGCCGTAGGGCGTCAGGGACGATAAGAGCTCTCAGCTGTAGATAAGTTAGCATTGCTTGGCTCAGCCTTAGGTAGCACGTGCTCCCCTGTCTCGTCGCGTCCTCGTCGCTACCCACTCAACCCACCTACTCTACTTTACTCTCTCCACCCGACCAATCACCACACATACAAAATGGACTCCAAAGAATTCCGCAAAATCGAGCTCCAATCACCGGAGGACCTGCGGTACCTCCTCTCACAGATCACCGAAGTAGCGCGCAGCAACATCGACCAGCACCTACCATCTGGCGCCGTATCCGCCACGGACCCGCTGCGCCAGCGTGTCGAGGAGGAAGTTCTTCAGGTACCCCCTCCTCCCCCCCTTCCTCCCTCCCTCCCCTCCCCCCTTCCCCCGCCCAAGCTAACCTCCTTAGTTCATAACGCGCACCTTCACCCTGGCGCAGCCGTCGATCAGCGTGAACGGCCTTCCCTCGCTCTCGCCGTCGGCCTACACGGCCGCCGAGCCCGTCGACGAGTACGAGGCATTCGATGGGCGGCTGCACACGCGGGTGGCCGAGCTGACGGCGCAGGTGGAGCAGCGCACGCTGCAGAACGCGAATTTCCGCCGCGTGGTACCGAAGGCTGTCGTCGGCGCGTATGAGCACGCTATTGATGGCGAGGAACGTAGTGCCGCCAGGTTGAGGAGG